>NC_060139.1:604657855-606067022 GCF_021461385.2 Schistocerca piceifrons | reverse complement strand
TGAATATATTTTGTACTGTTTGTGTCCACCTGCTTAGCTGGGTGATAACATGCTTGCTTCCCATGCAAGTGGGCCTGGATTCAATACCCGGCCAGGTTGGAGATTTCCTCCGCTCATAGACTGGGTGTTGCATTGTCCTCATTATCATTTCATCCTCATCACTGGCACACAAGTCATGCAATGTGGCGTTGAATGAAATAAGACTTGCACCTAGTGGCCAAACTTCCCCGCATGGGGCGTCCTGGCTAATGATGCCATACGCTCATTTCATGTATTGTTTGTACTTACTTGTAATGTCTTTGCAATGTAGGTTTATGGCCAAGGAAGGTACGGTCCCCCAATAATTTGAATGTGTAATTAGAAAATATCAATAATTGCAAATATTCATGCAAAATGACTCTGCAGAATTTGAGTGTGCTAGGAGACATATTTCAGTATTTGGACCTAAACAGTTCTATAGTACAGTAATGCAACTTTAGTGTAATGCATTTTATTTTCCATGAAATTGTCTTTTGTGTTAATTGTTGTTGAAATTTAGACAGGAGGGTACTTTTGATTGTAAGTTATGTGATAACTACTGTGAGATTCTGAACTTTGACAACATATTTTTGTTACCTTAATTTTTCTGTACCAAATGACATACAGTATTGATTAAATAATAATTTCAAATAATTCACTTTAAGTTGCAATATGGCGAGGGGATTCACGTTTGCGTAACGTTTTCTATAATCCAAAATTCTCATGATTCTTGTAGTCCACCTCAAATAGTAAATTCCAACCTAGCCAAATTTTAAAACATCGTATAGTTAAAAAGAAAAAAAAAGGCTTCTTCTTGTGCCAGTCTTTATATGACCAACTCAGTCATGAAATATTCAGTATGTAGTTTGAAAGTAAATTAGTAACATCTGCACAATGTGCCCCAATTCTGTTATGACAGCGCGAATGAAATTCCAAACTGCAATGTTATCTCTTGGCAAATTGCAGCATTATGATTCTTGAGGTTTCAATAGTGATGAAGGCAAAGCACTAGCATTGCCACAGCAGGTGTCCTGGTAATGAATGTAACAGTATGTGTGGTAGAGAAGTGAACTTTTGTGTTAAGTTAGGTAAATCAGATAGTGAAACGTTTGATTTGATGAAAATTGTTTATGGTAGTGATTATTTAAGCCATTCAAATGTTTTTAGGTGGTATGCTCTATTCCGTGATGGCAGGGAGGACGTTAAGTACCCACCATGAACATCAAAGTTGCAAACAACCCCCATCGACAAAAATGTGAAAAAAGTACAAGATCACTGCGCCAGATAGATGTGTTTCTGCACAAATCATCAACGAACTGTTAAGAATACCGAAACACTATTATGGATAAAATCTTGGCTGCGGATTTTTCAAAAGGCAACTCTGCCATGGTTTGTGCTGCCCACATTTTCAAGCTATGAAAAACATGGCTGAGGTCAACACTGTAAAGATCTGTTAAAGGCACCCCGAAGTGATACTTATTTCACAAAGCTGATTGCAACTGTTGACAAGACATGATGTTTCCAATGTGAGCTCACAGAAACAGGAACTAAAGAAATTGCGTTTGTAGCAGAGACATGTTAAGAGAATACTAATAGTTTTTATCGATTCCAAAGGAATCAGTCACAAATACTTTGTACCAAACAGACAAGTGTTCATTCTGAGTATTGGCTCGTCATCCTCCATTGTTTGTGGGCGAGAATTCGTCGAATTCGACACAAATACTGACGGGCAGATTCAAGGTCACTCCTCCACAACAATGCCCAGTGCACAAAGCAAAGTTTGTGAGCAAGTGTTTGCCAGCAAAAAATGGATCACAGTCTTTCATCGTCCATTGGATTTAGCCCCAGCAAACTTCTAGTTCATCCCCAAATTGAAACTGCAATGAAAGGACACAGTTATGAAGTAATTGAGGATATAAAAGAAAATTGTACTGCGATACACTGTGTATGTTGGACATGCCTCATTGTTGCTTCATGCCACAATTACATAACTACATCTATAGTCTGCAAACCACTGTGAGGTGCATGGCAGTGGGTACATCTAATTGTATCAGTTATTAGAGTTTCTTCTTGTCCCATTCACATATAGAGTGCAGGAGGAATGACTGTTGAATGCCTCCATGTGTTCAGTAATTATTCTAATCTTATCCTCACGGTCCCTATGTGAGTAATCTGTAAGGGGTTGTAGTATATCCCTTGAGTAATCATTAAAGCTGGTGCTTGAAACTTTGTTAATAGACTTTCTTTGGATAGTTTACGTCTGTTTTCAACAGTCTGCCAGTTCAGTTCCTTCAGTATCTCTGTGACACTTTCTCATGGGTTAAACAAACCTGAGATCATTCATGATGCCCTTCTCTGTGTATGTTTGATATCCCCTATTAGTCCTATCTGGTATGGGTCCCACACACTTGAGCGATATTTAGGATGGATTGCACGAGTAATTTGTAATCAGTCACTTTCATAGACTGATGGCACTTCGCCAGGATTCTACCGATAAACCAAAATCTACCGCCTGCTTTACCCATGACTGAACCTATATGATCATTTCATTTCGTATCCCTAGAAAGTGTCAAATGTAGATATTTGTATTAGTTGGCCAGTACCATCAGTGACTCATGATATTATAATCATAGGAAACTACAAAAAATGGTTCAAATGGCTCTGAGCACTATGGGACTCAACTGCTGAGGTCATTAGTCCCCTAGAACTTAGAACTAGTTAAACCTAACTAACCTAAGGACATCACAAACATCCATGCCCGAGACAGGATCCGAACCTGCGACCGTAGCGGTCTTGCGGTTCCAGACTGCAGCGCCTTTAACCGCACGGCCACTTCAGCCGGCAGGATACTACATTTTTTCGTTTTGTGAAGTGCAAAATTTTAGCTTTCTGTACATTCAGAGGAAGTTGCCAAGCTCTGCACCACTTTGAAATCCTATCATAATCTAACTGAAGGTTTATGCAACTTATCTCAGACAGTACTACGTTACAGATAACTGCATCATCTGCAAAAATTACTATTAATATTGTCTGCAAGGTCATTAATATACAACGTGAACATCAAGGGCCCCAACACACTTCCGTGGGGAACACCCACAGTTACTTCTGCATCTGATGATGACTCTCCATCCAAGATAACATGTTGTGTCCTCCCTCCTTTAACCGTGACATTCACCCAAATTATTTCACATTTCCGATCTCTTTCAATGTCCTTCGATACTATTGCACTTTTTATCGCTATAAACACGCCTCCCCCTTCACTGTCCAGCCTGTCTCTGCGGTATACATTCCAATCTGGTACATTTCTGCCAACGATGATCAAGTTTTCTGAACCCGTCACGGAAGAAGTCGACACTCTGTTTCCACAACCATAGTTTCACAGTTCTCTCAGTGTCTTCATCAGAAGGATAATGATATTCCCGCAGATCGTCTTTCATTATCGGGAACAGACGGAAGTCAGAAGATGCTAAATCTGAACTGTATGGAGGATGCCGTACAGTTGTGCAATTCAGTCTCTGAAGTTCTGCTGTAGTGCACAGATCTTCTAATAGCCAGGTAAAGCAATAATGTGACCCACAAATTCTTGTGAAATGCCAGTTGTGCTTGCAATTCCTCTCTGAGTGATACAGCGATCGTCCTGAATCAACCTGTCAACATTTTGCTTGTGAAACTCGGTGGTTGCTGTCACAGGACATGCAATTCTTTGTTTGTCACGCAGGTAAGATGTTCCTGCCTCAACATTCTTAAACGTACTCGCCCAATAATTCACAGTACTCACATCAACACAATTACCATAAACTGCTTTCATTCTCTGATGAATCTCCTTTGGGGTGATACCTTCTGCTGCCAAGAATTTAATGACTACATGTTGCTTAAATCGCATTGACCGACCATCTGCACAGGGTTCTATACTTTACACTGTAACGACACAACCGTTCAATGCTAAGGCTTCCCGCCAACTGGAGCTGTAGAGAAGAGGCTATGGAACAAGCCAATACCGGCCGCATTTCAGTGCTGCCAACTCTTGAAGAGCTACGAAGGTGGAGGCATTACTTTTCAGTCAACCCTCGTACATTCATCTTTTCAGTGGTACAAGGATTAAATTGGGGCCAGTATCCTGGATTTTTCTTTGTAAAGGAACATTTTAAAATGGAGTTAAGCATTTCAGCTTTTGCTTTGTTACTCTTAATTTCCTGGTGTATGAAAATACGTGCTCTGTTCACCGAGAAACTTAAATAATTGGATGTTTAGTTAGGTAAAAGTGAATTCTGCAACCTAAATTAATTAATATATCACTAGAACTGTGTTGTAATTATCCAGAATGTGTAATGTGATTACCAGCAGAGTGGACTATTGTTGGACTAAATGATGCGTATTATGGACTACCTTAAATGAAATACAGAAGTCTAATAATATCTGATGTATCATTAAAGGACTGTACTAAACACGAACTGTGTCATTTTTAGCTAAATGTGTACTGATTATTTTGTACCAATGTTGAAATCTTCACTACAGTGATTGTGTGTACTAGCTTGAAAACATGCACTAATGATATTTTCATAGCATAAAAACTGGTCACTGTAATTAGTAACTGGACTTAACGTGAATAAAATGTGTATGTTGATACCATGAAAAACATGGTGTCATGTACATCAATGAACAAACACCACCTGCATGAAATTACAACATAAAAATATTAACAGATAGAAATAAAATGTTTATGAACACGAAAAAAGTCAATCTATAAGTTTAAGTAAACGCAATTAACAATAAAACAAGAATCAGCTTAATTTTTCAGGGAATTCCTTGACAGAATAGGAGTAGTGACCCATGGGGAAAATCTTCAGTTTCGATTCGAAAGCACGTGGGTTACTGGAAAGATTTTTGAATTCGAGTGGTAGTTTACTGGAAATGAATCCAGCAGTATATTGCACACATTTCTGCACAAGAGTTAAGGAAGTCAGATCCAAACACAGGTTTGATTTCTGCCTAATATTAACTGAGTGAAAGCTGCTTATTCTTGGGAATAAGCTAATATTGTTAACAAGAAATGACAGTAAGGAATATATATTATTTTAAGAGACCAATGTCAAAATACCCAGACTCGTGAACAGTGGTCGTCAAGAGGTTCAAGAACTTACACCACCTATTGCCCGAACAGACCGTTTCTGAGCCAAATATATCGTTTTAGAGTGGGAAGAGTTACCTTAAATATAATACCATACGACATAAGCGAATGCAAATAAGCAAAGTAGAGTAATTTTCGCGTCGAGCGATCACTCACTTCAGATACCCTTCGAATCGTAAAAATGGCAACATTAAGTCTTTGAACAAGATCCGAACGTGGGCTTTCCACGACAGTTTACTATCTATCTGAACACCTAGAAATTTGAACTGTTCAATTTCACTAATCATATGCCCATCCTGTGAAATTAAAACGTCAGGTGTTGTTGCATTGTATCTTATAAACCGTAAAAAGTGAGTTTTACTGTGATTTAGCGTTAGTTTATTTTCTAAGCCATTTACTTAGGTCATGAACTGCTCTATTTGAAAACGGGCCAATGTTGCACACAACACACTTTACATCTTTGCTTCATCTCTTGATATCCCTCTATGATCCCCCTCCCCCCCCCCCCCCCCCAAAAAAAAAGAAAGAACTTCCCTCTAATACTAAATTGGTGATGCCTTGATTTCTCAGAATGTGTTCTATCAATCTATCCATTGTTCTAGTGGCTTTGTGCCACAAATTTCTTTTCTTCCCGATTCTCTTCAGTACCTCATAATTAGTTACGTGATGTATCCATCTAAGCTTCAGCCTTCTTCTGGTCTAAACCGCTTATCGTCCATGTTTCACTTCCATACATGGCTGCACTCCAGACAAATACTTTCAGAAGTGACTTCCTATCACTTAAATCAATATCAGTGTTCGCAAATTTCTCTTCTTCCGAAACGCTTTCCTTGCGATTTCCATTCCACATTTTATATCTTCTCTACTTCGGCAGTCATCAGTTACTTTGATGTCTAAATAGCAAAACTCATCTACCACTTTTAACGTCTCGTTTGCTAACTCAGTTCACTCACTGTTGCCTGATTTAATTCTACTATATTACCTTCCCCAGCTTTGATCTGTTAACGCTCATTTTATATTCTTCTTTCAAGACACTGTCCATTCTGTCCAACTGCTCTTCCAAATCGCTTGCAGTCTCTGACAGAATTAAAATGTCTTTGGCAAACACTAGAGTTTTTATTTCTTCTCCCTGAACTTCAGTTACTCTATTGATCTCTCAGTGTACTGACTGAAAAACATCGGCGATCGGCTACAACCCTACCTCACTCCCTTCTCAACCACTGCTTCCCCTTCATGCCCCTCTACTCCTACAACTGCCGTCTGGTGCTGTACAAGTTGTACATAACCTGTCGCTCCCTGTATCTTACCGCTGCTATCTTCAGAATTTCAAAAAGAGTATTCCTGTCAACACTGTCAACAGCTTTCTCTAAACAAATGCCAGAAATGTAGGTTTGTCTATCCTTAACCTCTCTTCTAAGGTAAGTCGTGGAGTCAGTATTACCTCGTGTGTTTTACATTTCTCCGGGATCCAAACTGATCTCCCCCAAGATCAACTTCTACCAGTTTTTCCATTCTTCTGCAAAGAATTTGTTTTAGCATATGGCATCCATGACTTATTAAACTGATTGTTCGGTAATATTCACAACTGTCAGCACCTCCCGTCTTTGGATTTGGAATGAATATAATCATCGTGAAGTCAGAGTATTTCGCCTGTCTCATACGTTTTGCTCACCGGTAAAAGCGTTTTGTCATGGCTGGCTCTCCCAAGGCTACCAGTAGTTCTGACGGAATGTCGTCTACTCCTGGGGAATTGTTTCGACTTACATATTCTGTGCTCTGTCAAATTCATTTCGCAGTATCAAATCTCCCATCCCATATTCGTCTACGACCTCTTCAATTTCCGTGATATTCGCAACACTTCACTCCTTTCAGTAATACTTACACACTCATACAACATACACACTGCACAACATTTTAGTTTTTGGCTGGGACAAAGCTCTCAAGGAGGTATGTTGTCAAACAAATAAATTAATATGGTCACAATACCCCAGTTCAGACCAAGGTTTTCGGGAGGTTTCCTTTGTTTGTAAGGCGTATGCCGGTACTGGTATGCTCTTCCTATTTATTCCCAGTTGTGCTCCCCCATCTGCCCCACTAACAGTTTGTCTGATATTTGACTGAATAGAACAGCGACTCTCCAATGGGCCGGATGTCGAATAGCTCGCTCCACTCCTAGGTGTGAAAATAAAAGAAAAAACTTTTCTTCTAAATTTCCCGTGTAGACCGTCTATATACTCCTTCCACATTGCAGACTACTCTTCCCTGCTTAGGACTGTTTTTCCACCTGAGCTCTTGATATTCATATAGCTGCTTCTCCTTCCTCCAAGGCCTCTTTAATTTTCCTGTAGGCGGTGGCTACCTTTTCCCTAGTGGTAAATGCTTCCAAATCCTTACATTTGTCCTCGGGCCATTCCTGCTTAGCCATTTTACACTTACTGTAAATCTGAGATTTTAGAAGTGTGTATTCCATTTCGCCTGCTTCATTTGCTGCCTTTTTATTTTTCTTCTTCCATTAGTTAAATTCAGTATCTCCTAAAGTATCCAAGGATTTCTATTAGACCTCGTCTTTTCACCTATTTGATCCTCTGCTGCCTTCACGATTTCATCTCCCAAAGCTACCCATTCGTCTTTTACTGTAGTTTTTCCCCTATTCTAGTCAATAGTTCCCTAATGCTCCTTCTGAAGCTCTCAGGAACAGCTAGTTCTTTCAACTTATCCAGATCCCATCTCCTAAATTTCCTACGTTTTTTTTTTTAAATTTAATCGTTTTTGTAATTTAATCGGTCTGACGTAACGTGTGTCTCTAACAGAGCAAATTGACGTTCGAAGCAAACTGTCGTGTTTGCATTGAACCTCGCTATGCCAGATAAGAAGAGGCCAGGGCAACGCCGATGCAAATGGCATGCTCAAAAAACATCAGACGATACGGACGTGTCCTACACGGCCACAACCAGCAAGGTCGTCTCCAGACATGAAGAAGAAGACGCAGCGCCACTGACGGAGCAAGAAGAAGCTGCAGCCGCCACCACGGGCGAACTCGTCACAGATGAGCCCGCCAACCACGGCAAGACACCAGTGATAATTCCCAGCGTCTCAGCAGAAGCCACAGCAGATGCAGGACTGACGCCTGTACCTGAGAAGGTCTCGATTCCAGAGCTCTTGTTAAAATATACAGGAGACAGGTCGTGGGCGAACTGAAAGCCGCCATCACAAGGAGGCTACTGCACCAAGGCAAGGGGCGACAGCATTCTGCTGTCGTTGTCCTTTGCCACTCAGGCAGCGCATGACGCTACCGCGAGACTCCTGGCTGAGCACCTCGCCATCGAAGCACCACCCACGTACCCCAGAGGGCGTGAGACGGGGAGGCAACATTACGTGACTTCCAAAGGATCATGACGACGGGGGAAGTCGTCAGAAAGCTAACTAGCTCTGCTTCATCGCCAGGTCACAGACAGGAGAGGACCGCCAGACGCCCTGTTTATAGGCCCAGCCTTGCACACAGATAATGAAGAGATCTTCCACGAACGGAAGTTGTTCCGATTTTAAGCCGTAGTTACACCAACGGCCTCTGATACGCCAACGGCCTCGGACATGGACGGAGTGGAGCAGTGCTTCCGCTGCCGGCAGTTGGGCCGTGTGGCGAAGTGCTACTGTGATAGCCAACGTGCGCAAAATGCGCGCAAGCGCACGACACGAGCGCCTGCACAAAGACACGCTACGCCGTACCGACCTGTGTCAACTGCGCCGGCATTCACGTGGCCAGCTTTCGCGGCTGCCAATACGTTGACGCCACGAGAAGCAGAAACCAAGACGCAGGCGCAGGAGGAAGGCTCCCACTGTAGCAGCCGCCCGAACCCCGCCACCAAGATCACAGGCGCTCGCCCCACAGGCAGACAGCACGAACCTAGCAACGGGATACAAAAAGTTCCGCAAGATGATGACAGAAACCATCCGACTGCTAACAGTGCAATTCTCAACTACTCTGGCGGCAGTAATGGAGGCAACCTCCTGCAGATGCCCGACGCTCCAGCTCCCGCAGAAACGCCGCAAGCTGACAAGATGTTTAACAAGATACAAACGGCCGTGACCCCTCCTGTCCGCCCCCAGGGACCGACAATGTCAGCATTGGCCGTTCTCAGCGACATCCTCGCCCAGGCGCCTGCACCATCGCTGCTGGACGCTCCCAGCGACTTGCGCTCCGCGGTGCCACAGCTCATAGCCCACACCGAAAGGGCGAGCCTCCCAGACACGGACATGTACGACAATGTCGGCAACAGCGAAGGAAACCAACGACGTCCCTTTTATCTTCAGAGCCACGCCAGCTTCCCCTCAAAAGAAGGTAGAGGCGACCACCGAACCAGTCAAGACGCCTACACCCTCAGACACACCATCTTCGGCGCTTTAGACAAACTGTAGGTTTAAGAAGAGGGCGCTTGGCGTGATGGGCATCATCTGCAGACAGATCCTATAATGAAACTTCCTGGCAGATTAAAACTGTGTGCCCGACTGAGACTCGAACTCGGGACTTTTGCCTTTCGCGGGCAAGTGCTCTACCAACTGAGCTACCGAAGCACGACTCACGCCCGGTACTCACAGCTTTACTTCTGCCAGTATCTCGTCTCCTACCTTCTTTCAGGAGTGCTAGTTCTGCAAGGTTCGCAGGAGAGTTTCTGTAAAGTTTGGAAGGTAGGAGACGAGATACTGGCAGAAGTAAAGCTGTGAGTACCGGGCGTGAGTCGTGCTTCGGTAGCTCAGTTGGTAGAGCACTTGCCCGCGAAAGGCAAAGGTCCCGAGTTCGAGTCTCGGTCGGGCACACAGTTTTAATCTGCCAGGAAGTTTCACATCAGCGCACACTCCGCTGCAGAGTGAAAATCTCATTCTAGATCCTACAAATCTTTCGCTGAGCCTGCCACACGCCCAAGGTCACGTGCTCTAAAGACCAGGCTAACAAGAAGTAGCCTCTTTTCACAATGAATATATTAGCAAGAGTGTAGTCACCGCCAAGTCAACAAGTCATTGAACCAAGTGGTGACAGACTGAAGTGGTCGAGAAGGAAAGCAACGAGAGAGAGAGAGAGAGAGAGAGAGAATAAACAAAAAGGAAAAAAATATATTCCTGTACTTGTAGCAGTGATTGTCACAACAAGGACTGCATCATCAGGAGAAGACAATTAAAAAAATGAAGCCACGTCTAATTCAAGTTTGATTACAGGGGAAGTTCCAGCTGTACCAACACAAGAGGGACAAAGAAGACTCTGAAGAACCAAGTCGGGCGACGTGAGCCCCGACAGTCAGCCATTTTAACTCCTGATGATGATGGCGGAGACAGCTCAAGTGTTTTTTCTTTTTCGAAGTGATGTGGCTTGTAAACCGAGAAGATGTTATTAAAACCATTTCTAGTATGACGAGTGAAAAATTTGGTTAAATTTTCTGGATTTCTGAAGTGCTTGGGAATTGCCATCTTGAACTGTTTTTAAAGGTTATTGAGAAAATTTAAGATCAATGTAGACAACATGCGCACCTGGTGAAATGGGAAACTAAAAGTAACATGATACGATAGCTACGTACAATATACACAATAACAATCGTCTGTGTAAGGGCTATTTTTATGTTGCGATCACACACACTAAAAGTAACATGATACGATAGCTGCGTATAATATACACCATAGCAATAGTCTGTTTAAGGGCTATTTTTACGTTGTGAATACACACTTCCAAACACTCTATTGGAATAAGTTGGTAAATGTGTCCAAAATTTGGAAATATTGTTATCATTACGAAAATAGCTACACCATTATTAAGGGGAAACGACCAAAACAGTTACTGTTGTTGAAATCTGTAGACTGAGCAACTGTAGCTCTCAAATGTCGTTTTACTCCTCAGGAAAGTCGAAATGATTTTCAAATCTTTTTTGTTGAAGCAGTGAATCTGGTACCATTCCTATTGGTGAACGTATGTGCTGCAAAATTGTCAAAGTTCTTTTGGTATACTTTTTCTCCGACAGGTTATGTGATGAAATCGCCTAGTACGGTTATTAAATCGGTTCTTTATTATACATCATACAAAAACCAGTGTGCAGTAGCCCCGTAAACAATAAAATGTCGTTTTACTTCAATTTTCTTTTCCTATAATAATATATTTCATGGATTGTGTTCAATATTTCGTATAAATATAGTTAAATTAATGTTTTTCAGTGATAATAGTAGCTAAACCAATTCAGAAAAGATGCAGAAATGTAGTTTTGTGACCATGGGAGGGGGAGTTAGAACTGACAGTGCCGCCAAGGGTGAACGATCACCTCGGTACAGCTCTGCAAAGAAGTTTGGCCTATAGGCTAATGCTGCTCGTTGATTTGAAATCACAATGCAAGACGCCAGCTCGTTTCGATCTACATACTTTTGAAAATATTGTCCGCCTCACTGACGACTTATTTGATAGACTGCAAGCCTGAGATTACGTCATTGGCCGATGCACATTGTTCAGCCAAGAAAGTCAGTGAGGTTCTGGAAGGTACTAACAGGGATGTGGAGCTATGTCGACTCCAGTGCCACGTCCAGCTGCACTACGTTTCTCAGTTGATCCATGTCACAAACAACTCGATCCAAGTGGCCCCTCAGATTCTCGATTGGGCATAAATCCAAGGAGTTTGGTGGTCAGGGGAGTACATGAAACTCATACTGGTGTTCTGAAAACCACACAAGTACACTGCAAGCTGTGTGAGACGTTGCATTTTCTGCCGAGGAAAAAACAAACTGCATGTAGGGGTGGACTTGGGCTCCATGGACATATGTATACTTGTGTTGTTTCACTGTGCCTTCCGGCATAACGAAATCACGCAGGGAATGTCACTAAAACATTCCCAGATCATAACACAGCTTGGACCCTTCCGACAACTGTTGTGGGGCGTTTGCTTCCAGATGTTTCAAGCCGTACATGCCAATGCCCGCATGTCACTGTAAAGGCCACTTATCGCCACTCAGTGGATATTCAGTTGCGATATTTGCATGCAACATGAACTATGAATTTATGTTGACTATTCCTGCGTCTAATGCCTCAGTCGAGAGAAGCTATTCAGCCATGAAAAGGATAAAAAATCATGTATGTAGCTCATTAACTCAAGAACAGGTTACCAGCTTAGCTGAAAATGGCTTCCTCTGGCAGCTGAGATATGAGTTTTACGACTCAGTGTTCAACGAATTTGGCAGAATGATAATTTCATATTTTAAAAGGACATTTCATTATTTTGTAACTGCTTGCCTTAACAAAAATTTCAATGTTACCTTTCTGAACATGTATTCGTGGGAACCCCACGACTACAAGGAACATCGCTGACAGTCGACTGATACCACCTATGCGACCTTTGACACTTAATTCGTTTAATCTCTTCTTGTGTATAGTTGTATCTGACTTGTAAGGCCGTAAGCAAAATAAAAAGTGTGCTCTATCAAATCCGTGTAGATTATTATACTCCTTGCATATTATCCACATAGCGTAGCACTACGCTGGTGACCTACAACGACCATGTTCCATTCAGTGTAGGACTTTTACGGTTACTGTGTGAGTACAATTCTGCTACTGTACCCCCACGGTTCCGGACAGCAGCTCTCGTGCTACAGTACGTGGAGTTACGGACAACATTTTTCACGCACCTCAAATTATCAAAAGTGATAGTGACCCTCCAACAGTGCTCCAACAATGAACAATGGTGCTGAACAATGGTGTGTGCTCGACAGTCTACTCTGTGATTTCGCAGTGGCCTCTGTTTCGCTCTCAAGCCACATTAAGCCAGTCACTTGGATTCACGTTCACTCGCTTTGGCCGATGAGTGAATTGATTCACTCTGGGCCACTTGCAGCCAGCTGCATTGCCTTCCGATTCACCTACCATCCATCAAATCGCGCAGCATACAGAGCCTAATTTAAATGCACGACCATTCTTCCTCTACGGTTGCCACCATGGCAACCCAGTGGAGTGGGAACTCATCTTTTTGGCCGTTCAACCACCCTTGTGGTTTGCCATTGTTGACAGCATTCTTACTTTGAGGGTAATCATCAGTGATACCTCAAAATTCGTCATACTGCTTTGTCACCTGGGTGAACAACAGGATATGATCACCGATATCATCCTCACCCCACCAACTGATTTACTCGAAAACTTCATATCTGATTACATTCTTTGGACATTATGGGTTGTCAATTTGCCCTCACAAATGCAACTGGCCATGCTCGTTCATGAGCAAGTGCCACTTGATGTATGGTGCTGAACAATGGAGTGCAGACAGAATGTTTTCCATCATCCAACATCAACAATGTATTAAGAATGATGATGCCAATAGCGTCGAACATGACTTACAACCACAGCAGGAGCACTTCCGATCTCCGCTTACCACAACCCAATCTGACATCGACTGACCTTAAGATCATCACACATGGCCAGAGCAACGACCTTCATGCCACCTCAACAAACCCCTGCCCATTCATCTCTGATGGCTACTGCTACATTCTGTTGGTGATGGACCACATCATGTGATGGGTAGAATCAGTACCGCTTAAGGATATAATGATCGAGTTCACCGCCAAAGCCTTTATTAACACCTGGATTTCACATTTCAGCTGTCCCATGTCTATCACGGCCAACCAGGGTCAGTGGTTTGAATCTACCCTCTTCCTTCCACTGTGCAACATGGTCGGCACCTGGCAATTTATAATGACTGTGTATCACCCCCAAAGCAGCAGACAATAAAAGTGCCACAGCGGACTTTGGATAGAGGCATTGTGGGTGCTTCAGGGAGTCAGTACGGTCCACAAAGGCAACCTAGGAGCGATTATACCTCCATATCTGCCCGACCTAGTCTCACACGTTAAACGGTACATCACTCACCTCCACTTACCTCCAGCTCTTCCACACTCAACACCCAAAGTTTTCACTCACAAGGTCCTCAGAGAATTCGTGATATTACGCTATGACACAGTAAAACTGGAATTGCAACCATCATGATCAGGCCCCGCAAGATACTTCAAAGGGATGACCATATATTTGAGATATTGTTAAATCTGAAACCTATGACAGTGTCCCGTAAACGTCTTAAGCTGGCGTGGACACTGCCAAAAGCTCTGCCAGATGAGGATTCCCCACTACTTCATCTGATAACTCTCTCACCATCGATAATATACGTCCGACCTTCATTTTGCGACTCAATGTCCTCACCGTCCTCCCTGAAGACCTCAACATCACACTGATTGACAACAACTTTCTCATTAAGCAACAACATTCAGAACATGTACAGTTCTATCATATATCACTTCCACAAAACAGCAACGTTACCACAACATGAATACCATTGTTCCCACCTCCTGCTTTTCTGCTGATGGTATCCTTACAGACACAGCTCCATGCATGTACCCTCTGGATCATGCATTGTCTCTGGGACCACCCAGCCCTGGTGAAGATCCTGCCTCATCCCCGACCTTTGAAGCAAAATAAAAGTGTTATTATGAGATCCGTGTACTGTTATTATATCTCCTGCATATTATCCACATGGCATAGCACTACACCTTGATGGAAAGTAGGTCTACAGCAGTCGATAACGAAATAAAAAACACAGGATGCTTTTTCAAAAGAACTACTACTGTCCATACCTTTATAACAAACAAAGTTACAAAAAAGAAATTACGATGGTTTATGTTCCTCTGATAGGTTAACAACATTTACTCGATTCATTTTTTATTTTACTCCTGGAAAAAAGTTATTTGGGATGATCAAGACAAATAGTACACCCTTTACTTATAACTGCAATGAATTACTGCGGCTGCTACAGATGAAAGATAAATTAGTCGTAGGAGGAACTGTTAACTTTTCATTGGAATACACCACAAAGGTCTGGTTATATTTATCATTCGAGTAAGCATGTCTTTAGGGCCCAAATGTTGAAAAATATCGAGATGCAGCGTACTGAGTGTGTAATATCAACGGGTAATTCTTGTCGCTGTATAACCATAAATTTAACAGCGCTGGAGTGTGTTTTTAGTCAACGTTCACAAATTTAAAGCAGTGTTCATCTTCAGAAACAATTTACACATAAAAGGACACTATAAGTTATTTCCTCCAATTTATGCAGATTTACAAATCATAATGATAATTATAGTGGCCACAAAAGGAAACTGTACAACTAATACCTAAAATAAAGACAATGATTACGTGCAGTTACTTTTTAGCTTCACTAGGGATAAAGAGTATTAAAATGTGGTACTAGAAACTAAAAAAGAAAAAAATTTCACCCCCATAATAATTTAAAGTGTACTCGACACACTTGACTGGAGTGGAAGAAGTATCTAAGTGTGGCAGTTGCAGAATAATTCCTTCATTTAAGCATTTACTTGTGTTAAACAGAGAGAGAAAGAGAGGGTAGGAGGGGGGTTCATCTGGTACTCAGCCTTTCTGCATGACTTTCGAGAGGGCATTAATTACAAGCGGAGAGAAAGGGAGTCTTAACCATACTACAGAGCTGGCAAGAACTTTTGGTATACACAAGAAGAAACGCCATAATTAAACAATACCTAGAGGACACAAAAAAAGAGGTTTCAGGGAGTAATGGAAGAGAGCACAGCCACTCCTTAGACAGGTGATCGGTCACAAACACTGACCACCACTAGACAACACCACGCCTTTTAAGCAACTTCAGCAACAAAAAACCATTTCCACATCGCCAGACTTGCACATGTTAACGATCTGTGACAGTTTCTGTGGTCTGACTCACTGTCACATTACAACAGCTGAACCTTCATCACCAACCCTGTTCCAGGCATCTCCGTGTGACACAGGAACATAGCCACTTCTGTACAATCACACAAAGTCTCTCACATTTAAATGCCCAGGTCCAGCCTTTCATAAGGTCGACCAGCAAAGCTCCTCAATTTAGTCCTACGGAACTTGATGTGTAAATAAATAAAAATAAATAAATAAAGCAGGCTGCTGAAGGAGGTTCAGAAGGATGCACGGTGCAGATCATTAACGTGTCAGTGTAGGGCATCTCACAGCGCTTCCGGCTTGTGGAAGGTTTCCACGCTCAGAAGCGACTGATGTGAAGTGGTACTTCTATTAGCAGATGGAAAATATTTCGAGTAGATTTCTCGACCATGTTATAGTTCTGGGTGGAGATTTTAATTTGCCAGATATAGACTGGGAGACTCAAACGTTTATAACTGGTGGCAGGGTCAAAGAATCCAGTGAAATTTTTTTAAGTGCATTATCTGAAGACTATCTTGAGCAGTTAAACAGAGAACCGACTCATGGCGATAACATGTTAGACAGCGCCCACCAACCAGTTGTTCTCAACTCTGACTGTTGCAAGGGGGAGCCACAGGAGAGAAGAGGATTGAGTAACAACAAAGACATGGCCAGTATGCAAAAGAAAAGATGAACAAGCATCAGTATGCAAAGGAAATGGCTTGAATTTTGTAGGCTCTCCTTGATAGTCTTGATCACAGAAAAGCTGAAAATCTTACTATAGGCAGGTGGTGTTTGTTCATTGATGTACATAACACCATGTTTTTCATGGTATCAACATACACATTTTATTCACGTAAAGTCCAGTTACTAATTACAGTGACCAGTTTTTATGCTATAAAAACATCATTAGTGCAAGTTTTCAAGCTAGTACACACAATCACTGTAGTGAAGTTTTCAACATTGGTACAAAATAATCAGTACACATTTAGCTAAAAATGACGCAGTTTGTGTTTAGTACAGTCCTTTAATGATGTGTCAGATATTATTAGACTTCTGTATTTCATTTAAGTTAGTCCATAACACGCATCATTTAGTCCAACAATAGTCCACTCTGCTGGTAATTACATTACACACTCTGGATAATTACAACACACTTCTGGTCATATTTTAATTAATTTAGGTAGCAGAATTCACTTTTAGCTAACTGAATATCCAATTACTTAAGTTTTTCGGTGAACAGAGCACGTATTTCCATACACCAGGAAATTGAGAGTAACAAAGCAAAAGCTGAAATGCTTAACTCCATTTTAAAATGTTTCTTTACAAAGGAAAGTCCAGGATAATGACCCAATTTAATCCTTGTACCACTAAAAAGATGAATGTACGAGGGTTGACTGAAAAGTAATGCCTCCAGCTTCGTAGCTCTTCAAGAGTTCGTAGCATTGAAATGCGGCCAATACTGGCTTGTTCCGTTGCCTCTTCTCTACAGCTTCAGTTGGCGGGAAGCCTTAGCATTGAACGGTTGTGTCGTTACAGTGTAAAGTATAGAACCCTGTGCAGATGGTCGGTCAATGCGATTTAAGCAACATTTAGTCATTAAATTCTTGGCAGCAGAAGGTGTCACCCCAAAGGAGATTCATCAGAGAATGAAAGCAGTTTATGGCAATTATGTTGATGTGAGTACTGTGAATTATTGGGCGAGTACGTTAAAAAATGTTGAGGCAGGAACATCTTACCCGTGTGACAAACAAAGAATTGCATGTCCTGTGACAGCAACCACCGAGTTTCACAAGCAAAATGTTGACAGATTGATTTAGGACGATCGCTGTATCACTCAAAGAGGAATTGCAAGCACAACTGGCATTTCACAAGAACTTGTGGGTCACATTATTGCCTTGCCTGGCTATCGGAAGGTCTGTGCACCATAGCAGAACTTCAGAGACTGAATTGCACAACTGTACGGCATCCTCCATACAGTTCAGATTTAGCATCTTCTGACTTCCGTCTGTTCCCGATAATGAAAGACGATCTGCGGGAACATCATTATCCTTCTGATGAAGACGTTGAGAGAACTGTGAAACTGTGGTTGCGGAAACAGAGTGTCAACTTCTTCCGTGACGGGTTCAGAAAACTTGATCATCGTTGGCAGAAATGTCTCGGATTGGAATGTATACCGCAGAGACAGGCTGGACAGTGAACGGGGGAGGCGTGTTTATAGCGATAAGAAATGCAGTAGTATCGAAGGAAATTGAAAGAGATCGGAAATGTGAAATAATTTGGGTGAATGTCACGGTTAAAGCAGGCTCAAATATGGTAACTGGATGTCTCTATAGGTCCCCTGGTTCAGCAGCTGTTGTGGCACAGCACCTGAAGGAAAATTTGGAAAATATTTCGAGTAGATTTCCCGACCATGTTATAGTTCTGGGCGGAGATTTTAATTTGCCAGATATAGACTGGGAGACTCAAACGTTTATAATTGGTGGCAGGGTCAAAGAATCCAGTGAAAATTTTTTAAGTGCATTATCTGAAGACTACCTTGAGCAGTTAAACAGAGCACCGATTCGTGGCAATAACATCTTAGACCTTCTGGTGACAAACAGACCCGAACTATTTGAAACAGTTTACGCAGAACAGGGAATCAGCGATCATAAAGCGGTTACTGCATCGATGATTTCAGCCGTAAACAAAAATATTTAAAAAGGTTGGAAGATTTTTCTGTTTAGCAAAAGTGACAAAAAGCGGATTTCAGAGTACTTGACGTCTCAACACAAAAGTTTTGTCTCAAGTACAGATAGTGTTGATGATCAGTGGACAAAGTTCAAAACCATCGTACAACATGCATTAGATGAGTATGTGCCAAGCACGATCGTAAGAGACGGAAGAGAGCCACCGTGGTACAACAACCGAGTTAGAAAACTGCTGCGTAAGCAAAGGGAACTTAACAGCAAACCTAAACATAGCCAAAGCCTTGCAGACAAACAAAAATTACACGAAGCGAAATGTAGTGTGAGGAGGGCTATGCGAGAGGCGTTCAATGAATTCGAAAGTAAAGTTTTATGTACTGACTTGGCAGAAAATCCTAAGAAATTTTGATCTTATGTCAAAGATTCAGTTTCACAAGGGTCCGATGACAATGTGTTTTAGGCCCCTATGGTTCTCAGCGCCTCAATTCAGTTCATTCTCAACTCACTGTAACACAACGACGACACACGATATGTTGATGGGTGACAGTATTATTCTTTAACCACATTGATTATTACCGTAGGCATGCCTTCGTGTGGTGGACATTTGATGTCACCGTCAGCGTCCCCTCATTAGGTGAACTCAGGAGACGTGTTCAGTACACGGTAGTGAAAGGTTGATTATCATGAAGTGTCATCAGAGAATCACCACCTCTAGACAAAAATAACGAACTTTTACAGTCGATTGTAATTATTAGCCGGCCGGGGTGGCCGAGCGGTTCTAGGAGCTACAGTCTGGAACCGCGCGACCGCTACGGTCGCAGGTCCGAATCCTGTCTCGCGCATGGATGTGTGTGATGTCCTTAGGTTAGTTAGGTTTAACTAGTTCTAAGTTCTAGCTGACTGATGACTTCAGAAGTTACGTCCCATAGTGCTCAGAGCCATTTGAACCATTTTTGTAATTATTAACCCGTCTTTCTCTATCAATCTTTGTCGTTATTCATTTTGTGCATGAGTATGACTTTTCACGTTTTTCATTCATTTTTCCCTCAGTACAACTCACTGACATTGCCGATGCGGTGCCTAATTACATCTAAGCAACAGCAAAAATCAAGTCAGCATGCAGACAGACTCCACGATGCAGCGCCTGATATACTGGACCAGAACACAGAACGGTTTTCCTACTTCAAGTTTCCACTCCATGTAACATCTGCACCAATCTCGTCATCTGATCTACCCAAGCACGACTCACGTCCTTTCCTCACAGCTTCATTCTGGAAACATCCCCCAGGCTGTGGCTAAGCCATGTCTCCGCAATATCCTTTCGTCCAGGAGTGCTAGTTCTGCAAGTTTCGCAGGAGAGCTTCTGTGAAGTTTGGAAGGTAGGAGACGTTGTTCTGGTGGAAGTGAAGCTGTGAGGATGGAGCGTGAGTCGTGCTTGGGGAACTAAGATGGCCGCCGGTACGGTAACTCAGCGTGTTTGGTCAGTGGGTTAGGTGCCCTCTGCAATAAAAAAACCGAGTTAATGGAAAACGACGAACTGAAACGTGTGTCTTGCGACGTTCGCCCCGAGCAGATACAACGAACGAAAACGAACAAAATGAGATTTTAAAAAAATATGGTAGAGCACTTGCCCGTGGAAGGCAAAGATCCCGAGTTCGAGTCTCGGACGAGCACACAGTTTTAATCTGCCAGGAAGTTTCACTAGAAGACTTTGATTTTAAGGATTTTATGATGGATGCTACTTCTTTAGGAGAAGTGAGTGTCATTTCCATTATACTGAAGTTATTTATAGGGACTGATCTCAGATATTCTATTGCACTGTTTAGTGAACCTGATAACCTCAAGCTGTCAGCAACAGAAAAAAAACACTTGTTTAAGAGATTTGCGACACTACATACATTCGTAACTAGTGTCTCATTTACTTTTAGTGTTATCTGTTTCTCTTTCTTTCTGGCCCCATCTGTCTCTGTCTTTACAGTCCCATACAGTTTCTGTTTTGTTGCCTGATGTGATTACCTTTTTCTCATAATAAAAAGCTGCTTAGATTTCTGGATTACCTGCTTCAGTATTTTGCAGTATTCATTGCAATGCACTATAATGCTAACATCAGAGCTGTTCCTAGAAGAGATACCGTTTCCTTTCTGTCCCACATACCTTTTTCCTTGTGTAATATGTAGTTTGTTTTTGGACTTCCGTTTGATTTGAGTTACATTTAGGAGAAAACAGTTTTCAATTGAGGAGGTAACTTTATTAGTATATGCTTTGTATTTTCTGTTTGAGTCAGAAGTACTGTAAACACCTATCCATTTCATGTCTTCGAACAATCTTCTAAAATTTATTACCCTTCTGCCCCCAGACTTAATAGAATTTGTATCCTGTCAAGTTTCAACATTTAACATAAGATGCTGCATGTCATGATCTGATAGCACATTTACTGTCAGTTTGTGATATGACATTTTTCCCTAGATTTGTTTACAGAGATACTATCAATAGCAGTCTCAGAGCATTTACATACCTAATTGCAAGGTTCACAGAAGGAATTAAATTGAATGACAGCATTACCGATTGCAACAGTTGTTCACTGACCGAGGTTTTCAATTAATCCACATTAAAATCACGAGCAGTCACTATTTCCTTCTTTTTTACTGTGAGATGGGACAACAGAGTTTCCTAATTTTTTATGAAGAGATTAAAGTCTCCTGAAGGTGCCCTGTATATATTTACTGTTGTAAGGGACTTATGATGAAATATTACTTCTGTTGCACAAGCTTCTAAGTGCTGCTCTGAGCAAAATTTTATAACTTCAATATTCTTGAAATTAAAATGGTTTCTGACAAATGTGGCAACTACTCTTGTATCCATATTTTCTGTACAGAAGAAAGAGGCTAACTTAAATCCTGTAACATTTAACATGTCTATATCAGTGGTCGCATGATGTTCAGAGGCCGCTCCTTGGAATTTCAAACTTTAATTTCGTAACTCCTACAAACATAAAGATATCTTAAAACAGATTTCACTTTTGTATTCCTGAGAGAGAGGCAGTTATGTACCACCTAATCCGCTGGAGAATGTTCCACACGGTCGTTTGGCTTACCCTGTACTGGCGGCCCAACTGCCTGGCACTGACACGGTAGTCGCCTTCCGCAGTATTTATCACATCTACCTCCATGTCTGGTGTCCATAGATTTCGGGTGCGTCCTTCACGATTCCCTGATTTCTGAAACGACCGTGTCATAGCCAAACGACGAAATACTGTTGCAAACCTTGAATGCTATGGTTGTTGCTGTCAGCGATAGGTCTCCTGATACAACCTTGCTGCCCGCCGCCCGTTGCTATTTCCCTATCCGTAAGTAAATATCATGTCGGCAAGCTCTCGATTCGAATACGGAACCATTGTGTACAACGCAGTATCACATCAACTACAAGGTGAGTCAGCAAGAGAAGTGAATCGGACACAACATTACCAATTACTATGGCAGGAGAGGGCGCTAGGGCATGACGTATGATGAACAGTACCAACGTCTTGGAGGGAACCATACATATTGTAACTGTGGCAGCATGGTACAGCACGTATTAGACCGTAGTCTCTGTAACAATGTATGACTGAATAAATGATCTCTAGCATTGAAACCAGGCACTTCGGGACATACACTATGTGATCAAAAGTATCCGGACACCCCCAAAAATATACGTTTTTCATATTAGCGATCTCAGTAGTCATCAGAAATCGTGAGAGAGTGGAATGGGGCGCTCCGTGGAATTCTCGGACTTCGAACGTGGTCAGCTGATTGGATGTCACTTGTGTCATACGTCTTTACGCTAGATTTCTACACTTCTAAACATTCCTAGGTCCACTGTTCCCGATGTGATAGTGAAGTGGAAACGTGAAGGGCCACGTACAACACATAAGCGTACAGTCCGACCTCGTCTGTTGACTGACAGATACCGCCGACAGCAGAAGAGGTTCGTAATGTGTAATAGGCAGACATCTATCCAGACCAACACACAGGAATTCCAAACTGCATCAGGATCTACTGCAAGTACTATGACAGTTAGGCGGCAGGTGAGAAAACTTGGATTTCATGGTCGATTGGCTGCTCATAATCCACACATCACGCCAGTAAATGCAAAACGGCGCCTCGTTTGGTGTAAGAAGCGTAAACATTGGACGACTGAACAGTGAAAAAACGTTGTTTGGAGTAACGAATGACGATACACAATGTGGCGATGGCAGGGTGTGGATATGGCGAATGCCTGGTGAACGTCATCTGCCAGCGTGTGTAATGACAACAGTAAAATTCGCAGGCGGTGGTGTTACGGTGTGGTCGTGGTTTTCATGGAGGGGGCTTGCACTCCTTGTTGATTTGCGTGGCATTATCACAGCACCGACCTACATTCATGTTTCAAGCACCTTGTTGCTTCCCACTGTTGAAGAGCAATCTTTCAACAAGATCGAGCACCTGTTCATAATGCATGGCCTGTGGCGGCGTGGTTACACAATAACATCCCTGTAATGGACTGGACTGCACAGAGTCCTGACCGGAATCCCACAGAACACTTTTGGGGCGTTTTGGAACGCGGACTTCGTGCCAGGCCTCACCGACCGACATCGATACTTGTGCTCAATGCAGCACTCCGTGAAGAATGTGCTGCCATTCTCCAAGAAACGTTCCAGCATCTGATTGAATGTACTCGTGCGAGAGTGGAAGCTGTAATCAAGGCAAAGAGTGGACCAACAACATATTGAATTCCAGCATTACCGATGTAGGGCGCCACAAACATGTAAGCCATTTTCAGCCAGGTGTCCAGATACTTTTGATCTCGTAGTGTGAGTTCATTAGACCTCTTTTGCTCCATATCATCTGATAGATCAATCCCTAGAGTTTTTAAACGGTGAAAAATCACCCTGTACAACACATAAAAAGATTGTTACCAAAAATCTCGAAAAATTCTTCGATTTAATTCAGATTTTTACATAGTATCCTAACAAACGCTTTGACAGACACAGGTTACACGTGTACTGGTTTTACTGTTAAAAGTGACTTGGAGAAATAAAATGCTGCACTGTTGGATTTGTGCAGATTCATTTTCTTTTCCGCAGTAATTTTTAACTATGATGGCAGGGCATGTAAACCATTAAACAAATTGTCTCTTCTATATGTACTGTTTCTCCATAAATATAATTTTAAACAAAAATTGTAAGCGCTGCTGTGTGGTGTTTCGTTTTCTTGCTCATAACTGATTTTAACAGGAAACAGAACAATTGTCCTTGGCGCTAATCGCTTATGATTAGAATACTACTACGGAATCTGGATCGTTCAAAATTTTGTAATCCTACCCGTTTGCCCGTTTGCAGATTAAAACTGTGCGAATTGCTGTCATTAAGCTACTGTCCTCATAGATCCAGCAGCAGAAGAGGTCTCTCATACCCAGTATACCAATGGTCCCAACCGATTTACCCATTTATTCTAAGCGACTTCAATGCCCAGTCAAGGTTTAGTTGACAATAACAGTAAACAAGGCTCAAGGTCAAAGACGGGGGAGAGGGGGGGGGGGGGGTTCAAATGACTCTGAGCGCTATGGGACTTAACATCTGAGGTCATCAGTCCCCTAGAACTTAGAACTACTTAAACCTAACCTAAGGACATAGCACACATCCATGCCCGAGGCAGGATTCGAACCTGCGACCGTAGCGGTCGCGCGGTTCCTGACTGAAGCGCCTAGAACCGCTCTTGGCCACCCCAGCCGCGGGAGGGGGGGGGGGGGGGGCAGGAGATGGACATAGAATCGGCGAAGGAAACAGAAGGTGATAGACAGAGAGAGGGGGGGAGGAGGGGGAGGAGGTGGACAGAAGAGAAAGGGGAGAGGTGGAGATGAAGAGGTGGGCAAGGAGATTAGAACATATATCCACTTCCCATACATATTTAGCAATTACGAAACATTGCTGGGTTTGCTAGTTATGTATTTTTTAGTAATTTGTGTTTAATGTTTTAAATAAAAGTTTAGTTGATGAAAACTAAAATTAATTTACTTCGTTAATGACAATTCCTTTGCACACGACGTTAATGCTTGGACTATGTCATTGATTTTGGTTTTCGTATTATTTCAACCTTACACTTAAGGGACTGGAGCTTCACAATCGAAGCGGACAGCAGTGTAAAGACCGATGAGGTTACTCTGACGTCAGGAAATTTTAATCATACTTAACGATTTTCTGAGCATTTGACAAAATGAATAGTTTCTGTAGTATTAGAACAGTACTTCTTGTGTTCGTAGACCAAGAACCTTGAGTGTCGAAAATTTTTACTATAGAACTGAATTCAGACTCTTACAGAGTGATACAAAAATTATCGTCCTGGAAGAAAGATGAGATGGTTACTTTGAAAATGAATCTGTCGATTTCCATTCCGTCGTTGTTTCTGCAAACTTGATTTATCCTCGATGTCAACGAGACGTTTTACCACAGTGTACCTATACACTCGAGACACTCATTGCTGTGAAAGTTGTTACCAAATGACAATTTGAGCGACACTAGCGCACCTGGCTGCTAGAAAGGTTGCTGACAAAGTCAGAGCCCTGCAAAGCGGCCTGTCTCACCGGCAGACTGTTGGACGAAGCGAGACCGTGACGTCACTGCGCAGACCAGGCTGCTCCGCACAGCATTTTACCTTTTATTCCACCACTGACAACACATACTTCATTTTATTGTTAATTTTGTAATTCTATTTCACAAATGAAATTTTACTCTAACAATTTAATCAAAGCTGCGAGTCCGGCGCCTCATGTAGGTTTCATTCAACACAAGCAATGCAGTGTCCTAACTCCAGCATCTACACGCTGCTGCCACTTCGTAAGACTAAGTTTAGTTTTTATTACAGTTATTTACTAGTTTTTTAATTAATTTTAGCGTATCACCGTTTCTGAAATTATGTACTGCCTTTGTAGCGTCCGAAGCTGGAATATGACGATGCCGGTTGTAAGAAATCTTTGTGTGGCGTCTTACGTGTATATGGACTGAAAAAAAAAGTAAGCTACTTTCCCATTGCTGGTGTTCGTCGTTTTGCACATGCAAGTATTTGCTTCTGTTGGCGAAAGAAATACAGGGTGAGCACAAAGTCTTAACCTGATAATAAAAATTTATAACAGAATAACCGTTTGACATAATAAGTTATATTTGATGCCGTTACATAGGTTAGTGTTACTAGTTGTTGTGAGCAATAGATGGCGCTAGTGCTCCACAACGCCGGCGCGGTCTGTTAGGTCACGTTCGTTGCTGGCGAAATGGCGTCGAAGCAGGAGAAAGCGCAATGTGTGCTTTGGTTTCATGAAACGAAATCACCCATCAGCGTTCAGCGTAAATTTCGGGCTTCTTATGGACGCAGCCCTCCTGACATTAAATCAATAAAGCGATGGTATGCAAAGTTTAACGAAACAGGCAGCGTTGAAGATCGTCCTCGAAGTGGCAAGCCTCATGTGAGTGATGGAACTGTTGATCGTGTTCGGCAATCGTTTCAACGGAGTTCGTCTAAAGCAACTCGTCAAGCATCACGTGAACTTCAAATACCGCAAGCAGGTGTGGTGAATATTCTTCATGAAAGGCTTAGGTTCCATGCTTACAAAGTGCAAATCGTGCAGGCCTTGCAACCGAATGATTTGCTGACAAGTGCTGGATTTGCAACTGAGATTCTCAACAGGACTGATGGCGCTAACGATTACTTAAATCGATCATGCTTTACCGATGAATCCACCTTTCATGTCAGTGGAATCGTAAATAGGCATAATGTCCGTATATGGGGTTCAAAGTCTCCACGTGCTACTGTAGAGTTACAGCGAGACAGCGAAAAAGTGAATGTTTGGTGCGGCCTCATGCATAACAAGGTTTTTGTACCGTTTTTCTTTGCGGAAACTTCCATTACCGCTAACATTTACTTAGACATTTTTGCAACAGTTCATTACCCCACAGTTAGAAGAATATCAACCATGGATAATTTTCCAGCAAGATGCAGCACTCCCCGCCCCCCCCCCCCCCCCCCTACCCCACTGGGCTTTGGTAGTGCGTGATTTCTTGGATGAAACATTTCCGGATCGGTGGATTGGAAGGAACGGTCCAACACCCTGGCTACCCTGCTCTCCAGACATTACGCCCCTTGACTTTTTTTGGATGCTATATCAAGGACAGAGTTTTCGTCACACCAGCTGCTGACGTCGACGAACTGAAGGCTAGGAAACAAGCTGCTGTGGGTACTGTGACAGAACACATGTTACGAAACACCTGACGGGAACTGGAATACCGCCTCGACATTCTCCGAGTTACCAAGGGAGCACATGTTGAGGTTTACTGACGTAAGTGCTCTTAAAAAAAACTAGCAACACCAACCTTTGTAACGGCATCAAATGTAAATTATTATGTCAAACGGTTATTCTTTAATATATTGTTATAATCAGGGCAAGACTTTGTGCTCACCCTGTACGTTTGGCCCCGTTTGTACAAAGGACTTAAAATAACAGTCATTTGTAATCAAATACAGTGAAGCACCAAAGAAACTGATATAGACATGCCTATTCAAATACAGAGATATGTAAACAGGCAGAATACGGCTCTGCGGTCGGAATCACCTATAAGACAACAAGGGTCTGGCGCAGTTGTTAGATCCAGGTTATCAAGATTTAAGTGAGTTTGAACGTGGTGTTATAGTCGGCGCACGAGCGATTCGACACAGCATCTCCCAGGGGATTTTACCATACGACCATTTCACGAGTGTACCGTCAGTATCAGGAATCCGCCAAAACATCAAATCTCCGACATCGCTGCTACTGGAGAAAGATCCCTCAAGAACGGTACCAACGACGACTGAAGAGAAACGTTCAATGTGACAGAAGTGCACCCCTTCCGCAAATTGTTGCACATTTCATTGTTGGACCATCAACAAGTTTCAGCGTTCAAGCCATTCAACGAAACATCACCGACATGTACTTTCAGAGCCGAAGGCCCACTCGTGTAACCTTGATAACTTCCCGACACAAAGCTTTACGCCTCGCCTCGGCCCGTCAACACCGACATTGCACAGTTAATGACTGGGAACATGTTGCCTGGTCGGACGAGTCTCATTTCAAATTGTATCGAGCAGATGAACGTGTACGGGTACGGAGACAACCTCATGAATCCATGGACCCTGCATATCAGCAGGGAACTGTTCAAGCTAGGGTCTGTAATGGTGTGGGGCGTGTGCAGTTGGAGTGATATGGGACCCTGATACTTCTAGATACGACTCCGACTGGTGACATGTCCGTAAGCATCCTGTATGATCACATGCATCCATTCATGCCCATTGTGCATTCCGACGGACTTGGGAAACTCCAGCAGGACAATGCGACACCCCACACTTCCAGAATTGCTACAGAGTGGCGCCAGGAATACTCTTCCGACTTTAAACACTTGTGCAGGCCTCCAAACTCCCCAGATATGAACATTATTGAGCATATCTGGGATACCTAACAACGTGCTGCTCAGAAGAGGTCTCCACCCTCTTGTACTGCAGGATTCATGGTGTCAATTCCTTCAAGAAATACTTCAGACATTAGTCGAGTCCACGCCACGTCGTGTTGCAGCACTTCTGCGTGCTCGCGGGGGCCATACATTCTATTAGGCAGGTGTACCAGTTTCTTTGGCTCTTCAGTGTATGTAGTATACAAAATATCGCATGGAAAGTGAAACAAAGATATCTGTCCGCAATTCAGTAGTGAACGTTGGCCATGGTTATTCTTAAACGAAGTCGAATCAATGTACGTTGAAAAATTCTTGTTTAAAGAAATAGAGGCAAATACGCTTGACCAGGAAAATACGTCGAGGAATTCACTAATAGAGGCAAAGAGTGAAAAATAAAATATTGTGGCTTTTTCTGTGAATTGAGGGTGCCAGAACTAGGTCTGTGTCGGTATTTACGAAAGGAAATTATTTTTATTAACAACTCTGCGACAAAACATGACAGACATATCTGGATGTGTGTTTACTATCTTCCTACTACTCGTATAGCGTAGCACTATTATTAATTTCATTAGATGCATCTGCAACCATCATTAAATTATAAATTAACTGCTTTTATTGCCTCGATGTACACAGTCCCTGTCGTTTCTCGATTTTAGTTATCTTTTTCTGAGGCTGTTTTCCTGACACATACAGGCCTATTCATATCATTTCACGAGAATTCAAGATCGTTACCAGACAGAGGCTATCTTCCTTTCTCAATGTCTCGCGATTTTTATGTTCTTCCCCACAAACATACGAATCACGTCTGAAATCTTGGAGTCTCACTTTAAAGTTTAATCCAAAAGAGCATAGGACTTCACAGAAGCTCTAGCAGAAACATTGGCATTCTGTATTTAGCAACATATTGCTTCTTAGTTCGTTGCCGTCTTTCCTCACATCGGCCACTTTATTACCTTACCCATGACACTAATCGCCTCGGCCATTTTCACGCACACGGCTTAAGCTGTTTAAGTTTTATAACTAGGATGGCGGCAGTTGTATGAGGCTGCGACGTCTTCATACTTCTAAAATAGACGCTTTGTAACACAGCTGCTCCAACAAAACGAGTAGGAATCCTATTGCGACGAATACAAATAAACGAGGTACGAATCCTTAATCAATTCTAGGAAATCGTTTACAAAAGTCCGTATTTAATCTTTTGCAAAGATACTTTGCCTTATTATGTGTCAACAAAAGTGTTGGTATAACAGAATTTTGTGTTTTCCTTACTATATAGAAAATAAGTGCGGAAATTGCAAGTGCTTCGAAAAGTATGTCAAGAAAACGGAAAATAAAACGTAAGCTAATGACTGGTGAGTACAGGATCATAGAGCTTGATACAGATCTCAGAAGTTTAATTTGGTAAGTGTTTAAGCCTATAGAAGATGGTGATGGCAACACTGTTAAGTATACTCGTTGTGTGGAGCGCAATGAACTTAACTCGCCTAAGGGTCACCTCTTATATTTCACGCTATTCGTGTGTGTCTAACAAATAAGTGGCATCTGTTGACCAAAAACGCCTTCCCCAAATCTGCTCCGGGCAAGGTTACCGACATATACCTCGCTATGTGTGCACGAGTTTTGAGGTATTTCGAAGCAACTGGGGTTGAAGGGTTTTTGGATCTGACTAAGAGATTAGTCGACACTGCAGCGACCTGAGGAAAAGTATCAGCAAAGCCTGTTATGCCTCACACCACAAATGTCTCGAGACACATCACAGTAATTTACTAGGTGAACGGAAGTGAATAGTCGGCGACACAGATACGAGGGTTGCAACTTAAATAGTGGCAACTATTTATTCACAACCGATACAAAAGAGTTACATGTTTGCATCTGTTACTGTCCTTTAATCACCAGCGTTGTGTAGAACCCATTGCCGGCGATGTAGAAGGCGTAGTATACCGTTAAATGAGCCTGTTCTGTTGATGGTGCGAATGGAGCCGTCTAAAAGTTATGGTGATTCTCGTGTGCGGCTGTGATGGTGCTGAAACGTCCCCTTAGAACAATTAAACATGACTGTGCCTAAACTGACACACAATATTTTTTAGCGCAACGCAGTCTGACTTTCAAAAATCCCTACAAAAGAATGGCCCTGACTAACATTAGCCTATACCTTTCACAAATCACTTACCTCACCAAAAATCTTCGTTACTCGAACTACTGCAATACAGCGAGCGCCACTACTGCCAGCTAAATAAAAGATTCAAACTACTGAAGGCACTAACTACTAATAGGCATAGTTAGCAAATGAAAGATTTTGATAGAGAAAAAACAATGTATTTACCTCAATAGTGTTCAAAAGTCATAATGTATATAGCAGTTCATGACATCCAGTCTTACAAATTTCAAAATTCCACCATTTCTCTCCCCACATCCACCACTGCTGGCGGCTCACCTCCAACTGCACAGCGCTACGCGCTGTTAACATCCAGCTGCCCAACACTACAATGGCAAACAACAATGCAAACTAGACACAGACTGCACACAGCACAGCCAGTGATTTTCATACAGTGCGCTACGTAACTTTGCCAATAGAAAAACATAAACAGCCTACTTACATAGCCCCCATGCTCCCCACAAATTGTTTTGGGCAGTGGCCAATACAGATTTGAAAAAAATTATCATAGTTACAATAACAAAGATATCAAATGCACACACTTATTGATACAATGTTGGTCAAAAGCTAAAATTTTCTCACAGTCCATAAAGACAGTCCTGATCATTCATCACAGTAAAATTGCAGTGTTTTTCTCAAAGTCTGAGCAGTAAAAGAAAATGCACACAGAAGTAGTGGATTTCCATGCAGTCTTGAAGAAGTAGTGTTGTCCTTCCAACGGAAAGACAGTGCTGACTCTCGACATGCAGACAGGTAATGGGCCACAACAGAGCAAACCCACAGCAGAGTCATTCGAAATTTTGAAGAATATTGGTAGTTAGGTCATCACAGAGTAGACCCACTGTAGTCCTGGTAGATTACGGTATTGGTGGGCCACCAGAGGTGCAGACCCACTGCAGTCCTTGTAGAAATAATGGTATTGGTGGGTCATCAAAGATGCAGACCCACTGTAGTCCTTGTAGAGATGGCCAGCAGCCATCTGTTGTGACTGTGCAGGTGCACAATCACCATTGAAGAGTCTTGCGGATATTGTAGCAAGTCCATAACCACCGCTTGTGCACTCACAAAGTTTTTGGAATTGTCCTTAGAACCAGCAATGCTGTTATCCAGTCCCTTGCTGAATTATTAACACACGTGCACACACTAACAGTCCTTACTTCTCACATATTGTCCATATACCATGACCAACAGAAACGTGTGCAGTGAAATGAAACGTACAAGTTAATAATATGATGAACTGGTGTCAATTACAATTTTATAACATAAGAATACAATTACAAAGGTACAAAATACATCATTAAAGAACATAACAATACAGATAACATTGGTAGTACAGGCTTTACAAAAGAATAAAAATAAACAGATACATCACTGTTACAGGAATTATGACATAAGTGAATATATAAAATAATGAGAATAGTTTTGAAACATTAATTTCACACATGAGCATTAAAACAAAACAGAATAAATAATGTCTAAACATCTTTATGAAGTAAATAACATATTATTAATGCAGTATTCCCCATCATAGTGAATGTAGCTTAGTATTAGAAGAGAAAAAATTCTATGAAACAGTACACAGAGACAGGAAGAAAACAAATACACAAGGGTACACAAACACATAGTGGAATAACACAAAAGGAAAGAACAGGGTTTGTTCTCAGTGTAACATTTGGTACTGCAGTCCAACCCAAAACTTCATTCCATAGATCTTTCGTCTTATTTCAACATTTGTTTCCACCAAAAAAAAAATCCTATCCAAGCATGCTTTCTGTATTTATATGTACACATATTTCTTACCTCATTATTTATTTTCCATTATCTTACCTCATCATTTATTTCCAAGAAAATCCTACCTATACCTGATTTCTGTACTTTTTTCATATAACTTCTCAATGCATTTCTTCCAATTCATCGCAACTCATTCTCTTATATAGTCTACGCCCTCTTAAGCTAACTTAAATCTACTGAGCTCAGATGCATAAACTAAGGGATGAGGTAATGCAGCAGCACAAAACAATTAATACAAACAGCAATGACAAAAATGGAAATTGGTGAAGCAAGCAGCATTATAGAAATTAGCAAAGCAATTGCAATATTACAACTAATATAAGGCAATGTGCAGCAAACAATAAAAATAAATCAGTAGTAAAACTGGCTTAACAGAGTAATACAAAGTGAAATTCAGTGACACTATGCCTGGCTAACAGCAGCAGCAAATGCAATAACTTATACCTAAATATGACATAGCTCAAGCAGAAAAAATATTACACCAAAGACAACAATGCAGATAAGGGAAATGTCTATTCACATCTTAATGTCTATGTAATTAAAGTGGTGCACCACAACTTATTCTACCATAAAAATTACCAAGTACTTGAAAAGTAAATTATGTATGCAGTTCCTGTGAAGGGAAATGTCTTTGTGCTCCCTCATTTTTTTTGGGAAGTGTATTACAAAATTAGTATTTACTGGATCTGTAGACAGAAAATATTTATATTAGTACATCTATAAAATTCTATTTTCACCAATGCTGCAGTGCAGCTAGAAACTAGATATTAAATAAAATGAGCAAATCTCTCAACTAGAAAGACAATAGATGTAAAATGTTTCTCATCATTTCATTAGGCATTGTAGTAAATATCATAAATTAAAAGCTCCACAGTGTAATTATATGTTTTCAAGTTTGAGCGTGCCGTATTTGCGATGCTTTCGACAAAGAAATGTCAATAGCGAGGATAATGGCCTCTTTTCTTTTTCTACCTGTGCCTCTGAAAAGGCACACACTAATGGCTTTTTCTCCAGGCGTCTGACACAGCTGGCCGCTCAAGACGCATTACGTCAAGGTCACTTGGCTTTTCTTACCGAAATATTTACGACACCAGTTTGCACATTTGTGCAAATTTCACAAGTCAGGAATTTGCGTTACAAATCTGTAGAAACAAAATCCTATTGATATAACAGTGTCCAAAAAGTTTTCATCGGACTTGTAATACATTCACGCATTTACATACATTTCATAACTCTTAAAGTACGATTCTTGGTTTCCAACATACTTTTTCACAAGTCAGAGTCCCTAACCACTAGTCATTCTTCCTTACCTTATTACACATATACATATTTGTCGACACTTCTTCAATATTTCATCATAATAAATACGTAGCATAATCAAATTCCTCATATAGCATTATTGATCATACACATACCGCAACAGCATAATACACATCGTCATCATAACATCATGAAACCTTAGCCAAATCTCAAAATCGTCATAGCTTCCTTCAATAATTTCAAAACCGAAAAAAAATTCTCTGCTCATGTCAAAAGTGTCATCTACCTCAAACGTACTTTAAAAATCATGATCCCATACCAAATACATCATTCAAAGCTCTCATAGTATCACAATGGTTCCGAAAAAATATGAACAATTCACAAAATACAGACGAAATACAATTTCATAAGTGTGAAGTTATCCAACTGTGTATTTGCTAAACATCTGTCACTGACGTAGTAAACATTGTTTGTTTCTCTGTTTAAATAATCAGATAGCTGTGTATTTTATGTGTTAGAGAAATATGGTACCGATGTGTAAAGTTGTATAAGCAAATACCATATTAGCTAGGGCTCCTTGTGCTTGCCAAACACATGGTACACAAAGTAATCATGTACCCCCCTGAGGATTAATGTAATTATACCCTCAGGTGTTACAGATTACAGCAATGGAATGAAATGTATCACGGAAAACATTTGTATCATTGTACTTCAAATATCTTTAAAAATAAATGATTTAAGTACAAAATTAATCACTCAAATATGTGTACTGTAGCGCTAAACTGTGTGTCTTGTTGTAAGATAATCTCTGTGGAAGTGTCGTAGTTATCGTCCTCCAAAAGCTAAGTTCTGCAGAAGCCAATGTACTTACCTCATGATAAACAAAAGTGAAATGCTTTGCATATAGATACCTTAGTTATTACGCTTATTGCCGTGATGATGAAAGTACTGTGCTCTAACGTATTGTTGTACTACGGAAAAGGCAGTCTCATTGTAGCTATACCACAAAAGTTACTACTGAAACATATTTTACTTTCCAGAATAATACAGAAAAACTGTGCAGATATAAAACAGAAACACTGAAAAAGCAACATTGTATATTGTCACTCATTAGTAGTGTCGTGATAAAATCGTGTAGCTGTCACATAAACTAACCACTGTATCATCTGGTATCTCACTGAAAGTACTTTAAATCCAGAATGTATTTTCAAGTAAACCAAAATGTTGCATTGAAATCTCATTAGCAGTACTGGTAAATGTTCTAAGTATGTGAGCCTTATAGTCGTTACGTGATCGTGCAACTAACAAGCAAGAATGTTCACACACAGTAACACTGTGTCGTCTGTTCATTATAACAATGCATTCGTAATTTCTGTTTAAACAAGTTCTCTTGGTTCTTGACTGGATATTTAACTTCAAACATTGTTGCATGTTAACAGATTCTAAGTCTGACAAAGCATACTAGTAATGTAAAGTGAAAAATTTTGTAGCAAAAATTAAGTTAAAAAAACAGATTATCTCTCAATAAACAGTTTTACATGTGAAAAGTGGTGCAATCCTTTACCCTTCCTAGTACACAGAGTTTCAACTTGAACGCAATTATCATGCGGTATACGTCGGTAAGGAATACTAATATTTTTCTCAAGGTTAGCGTCTATGTTATTTTTCCCTGAGCGAGCGGGCGCACGTGGCTGCCTGCGGTGCAAGTCATTGTCTGTTTCTTTGTTGGCGCTTGTCGTTACTGGGATTAGGAGACCTAACTTCTACAAATTCACCTTGTCGATAGTGCCCAACTCTGTTTGAATCCTGCCAGTTCTGATGCAATTCAGCTCTGTCGTTATGATCATATCGTCTGTCGTCATGTCGGTAGATTCCATAGTTTCTTTCTTGTCGGTCACATGGTGGAGAATTTCTCTCTGAATCGTAACTGCGCACTGGACCATTGCATCTAAAGTTATTCTGTTTCCCTTGATAATAATGATTTTGTTTCCAAATTGTCTGTTTCTCTGATTGTCTCTGTGACAGTCACTAGCGTGGAGAGGTGATCTTTCCCTGTAATTATTACTACTCTACCAACGGTTGTCATACAGGTGGTGCCTGTTTTGGTCACGATTTGTGTTGTGAGAATAGCCTTGTCCTGTCCAGTTATTATTTCTTTCATCGCGGAATTGCTACGGATGTGACCTGTAATTGTTGTGCTCCTGTTTTCGCGTTCCGCGATTGTCAGTGTCAATTTCTAATTCTTGTAAGAGTCCCTGAAAAGCATCAATGTCGTCTTTGCAACGTCCTGCCAAAATAATATTTCTTAAATGTTCAGGCAATTTCATTAAGCAAATGCGGATGAGTTCTGAAGGGCTGTATGGGTTTGAAAGATATTGATTCTTATGCAACATGTCTTCAAAATATTTGGCAAGACTGGAAAATTCAGATTGTTCAAAGTGTTTCATCATCATGATGCTATGTCTTACTCGGTCTTGTGTAGCTTGAGACCAACATGCTGAGAGGAAGGCATGGTAAAATTCTCCTTCACTGTGACAATCGTGAATGACCGATCACATTCTTACAGCTGGTTCATTCTCTAAATAGCCACACATAAATTCTAATCTGTGCTTTAATGACCAGTTGGGAGAAAAACAATGAGAGAATTGATGGAGCCATGCTTGTGGATGAATGTCGTTGCCAGAATTCTTAAATGTTTTGAATTTACGTGTAGTAATGAACAGCTTATAGTCAAAGTCATCATGTCGGTGAGTCGCATGTCGGTCATTGTTACGTAGTTTCGGCGGTTCCATCTCAAAATTCGGTGTACCTTGCCAATTTCTTTCATAATTTCCGAAGTGCCCTGAGTTATTATTTTGTGGCTGTTCCGTATTTCTATGTCCCTCTTCCCGTATTGGAGCGCGAGTGGCCTCTGAAATACGTAATTCTTGTACTACCTGTGTCAGCTGATCTTGTACTTCCCGGATTTCTCCTTGGTGTTGCGTATTAATTTGATTCTGATTTTGTTTGAATTTCCTAATTTGTTCGCACTCTTCTGTGTCATTAAAGACTACCGGTTTTGTGTCATTCAGATTATCATCTACCTTCGTAGATAAATTATTTAGCTGATCCGAAAGTTCAGCTACTTTCTCTGATAATGAACTAATTTCCTCCATGTGTCTTTCTGAACCAGTTTTCAGAGTATCTACTGTGTCCTTAAAGTTTTCCTGAGTTTTTGCAAGTTGCATAACCGAATCGGTAGATGCGACTGAGTCAGTTTTAGCTTGCAAGGTCTCATGATTTTCATGAACAATAGTTTGCAGCTCTTTTATGGCTGCTTCGTGATTCTGTAATGCATTTTCATGCCGCGAAAAAATAGGTTGGAAATGCTCACAAATTTGTGTTTTTACGTCATTACAGACTTTTTGACATTTCGATTCAATATTGTGTAACTCAGTAGTTAAATCTTCACGTGTTTGTTCAAGCGTGGTGTCTAACTTCCGAAGATTTTCTTACATTGTGTCTAACTTTTGAAGCTTTTGCTGTGTTTGTCTCTGATTTTGTTCCATTGTGTCTAACTTTTGAAGATTTTGTTCCATTGTGTCTCACTTTTGAAGCTTTCCTCCGATTTGTTGCGTTAATTGTAATAACAATGCACTGGTGTCTGAAACATGTTCCTCAGTACTATTCGACAATGCATTTGAACCGGCAATATTCGCATTTTGAAAAGCAGGAAATGTGTCTTGACTTATTTGAGAAAACGGCGAGGACGCAAAACCTGAATGTACAGTATTTGCAGGATTGTGTCCTGTCATTTCGGATTCCTGAGGCAAGCTGTTGCCGGCCGATCGATCGATAATGCTTCCCTGCTCACTAATTGTTTCACTGCCTGCACCATTTTTTGCAGCCCGCTCCATTTCCCTATGCACAATTACCAAATTACTACTTTGAACATTAGATAATTCATTACACGGTGGCGCTAACACACTGGTTTCGTCTTCACTGTCATTTCTCAGTTTACTTTGGAGCCTAGTATTACGTTTTTCACGCGCCATTATTGCCACAATATTTCAGACGACAACACAGGAAAGCACAATTTGAAGAGCAAAATAAGAAAACACATTAACATAGCACTGAAAATAATATCTAGTTAATCGCAAGCGCAGCTGCGAAATACTGGGTGCAAATCTACATGCATGCCACAACTGTTTTACTGTACAAGAATGAAAAACTACAACTACAAAGGAAATTCTCTCTACAATTACGTGCTAGCAATAAACAAAGGCTGCACTAATTGCACAAACTACAAGAAAAAAATCAGAAGATTCCAGTGAGGTATCCTCGGCTAAGGGTCGACATATGAAACGTCCCCTGAGAACAATTAAACATGACTATGCTTAAACTGACACACAATATTTTTTAGCGCAACGCAATCTGACTTTCAAAAATCCCTACAAAAGAATGGCTTTGACTAACATTAACCTATACCTTTCACAAATCACTTACCTCACCAAAAATCTTCGTTACTCGAACTACTGCAATACAGCGAGCGCCACTGCTGCCAGCTAAATAAAAGATTCAAACTACTGAAGGCACTAACTACTAATAGGCATAGTTAGCAAATGAAAGATTTTGATAGAGAACAAACAATGTAGCCAAGCGGTTCTAGGCGCTTCAGTCCGGAACCGCGCGACTGCTGCGGTCGCAGTTTCGAATCCTGCCTCGGGCATGGATGTGTGTGATGTCCTTGGGTTAGTTAGGTTTAAGCAGTTCTAGGGGACTGATGACCTCAGATATTGAGTCCCATAGTGCTCAGAGCCATTTGAGCAATTTTTTGATTTGCGTGAAGTTAGGAGGTGAGCCCAAGGGCTGGACCGGACAAGTCGGTGGGCCGTCAGTATTGCGCGGAGGGTCGCCGTGCAGGACTCCGATTAAAGGCATGTGCGATGTAAGAATTATATTTGTTTCTAATTGCTTTTCTTTGTTTTTGCTACCCAAGCGGCAGTAACGTATCAAGAGTCATGAATGATCGTAAAATTATAAGGGGCCTTAAGTAAGTAATGCAATACAATTTTTCTTTGCCAATTTCGGTTGAAAAAATGCGGAATTTGCTGTGGGACGTCATGAATCTTTCCACTTCATCCCTTATAGTTTCATGAAAGTTTGATTGGCAGCGGTGCTATATGTAGCCTTCAAAATGGCGTCTGTAACGGAAGTGCGTTCCGAGCAGAGAGCTGTCATTGAGTTTCTTTCGCGGGAAAACAGAGCGTCGCAGATATTCATCTCCGCAGGATGTCTGCTGAGATATGCCAGTGAACTTAAGCACGGTGAGTCGTTGGGAGAGGCACTATCATTATCGCAACAAGGATGCGCAAGCCAGCCCGATAACCCGCGTACCGGCCAACTGCACACAGCTGTGCTACCCTCAGGAAATTGAAACAACGACTTCAGCGTGTTCGTTGTACAAAAATGCAAACGAACTTCTCATTGTCAATGACAACGCAAGGCCTCACACAAGTCTACGCACCCGAGAGGAACTCACAGAACTTCTTTGTACCGTTCTTTCTCATCCACCCTATAGCCCATATCTCGCATCTTCCGACTTGTTTGGCCCAATGGAGGATGCCCTTTGCGGGATGGGAGATGGAAGAGGTTACGGATGCAGCACGACGTTGGCTACGACTTCGACCAGTACATCGGTACCATGCGGGCACACAGGCATCCCAATAAGGTGGCTCAAGGCCGTCGCTTTGAACGGAGACTATGGTGAAAAATAGGATTTTGTAGCAAGAAGAATTGGGAATAATATGGTGTATTGGAATCCTGAACAACACTACCCTGCTTTCATAAAAAAAGTGTTGCATTACTTATTGAAAGCTCCTCGTAAGTGTAAACAGAGCAAAAACTCCAGAATGAAATCACAGAAATTGTAAAATTTGCCCGGAAAAAATGCCGGAATTTTTAAAAAAAATTTCATCCATAAGAAGCAAATACATCCACCTTCATTTAGAAAAAAGAATTGATAAGCTATTTGACCTTTTGTTCTGCTTTGTAGTCATTAGGATGCCCATAAACTAAACTAAACTAAACTCCGTCCGAACAGGCCTTGGAAGGCCCAGAGGTACGGACTGGCCACCGCGTCATCCTCAGTCACAGGCGTCACTGGATGCGGGTATTAGGATGCACATTTCCAAAAATACAGCGTTGGTCATGTTATTCTGTCTGATATAAGGTCCTGTTGGTTAAAGATAGAAGTATGATTCAAACTTTTTGGTAGGACACAGCTTACATCACAGTTAAAATGTATACCTTATACAATGATTATCAATCATAACTGTATAACGATCAGCAGAACGAGAAACATATGAGAAGCAAGAAAGAAGCTAGCAACGGAAATAAATTAAATACAGATCTAATAAATCATAAACCTAACTTAATCAGCTTCATCTCGTTTGAAGTGGGTTGGATCTAAATTTTTATAGACAAACTTATTTCTCTTCATTTGGTTTCTATGACATACGAGATGTGGTCAAAAACTAACGGGAAGTTTTATTTTTCTTCAAGAATCTTTGTTTATTCATCAACATCAACTTTGTCCCCCTCAAAGTAATCCTCCTGACAATACACTTGTGCCAGCGCCTTTCCAATCATGGAAGCACCTCTGGAACTCAATTTTCGTTTAGTGATAAGGTCCTTCAGCGATTCTGTTTTTATCTCGCCAACTGTGGCAAAATGAAATCGTTCCATGGTTCTCGTCAGTGTCGGGAATAGAAAGCAGCTGCAGGGGGGCATGTCCGTCGAATATGGTAGCTGAAGCAACATAATGGTTTTGTTTCTTTTTCCAAAAAATCACGAACAAACATTGCGATGTGAGAGGGGGCATTATCGTGATGCAATTTGGAAGAGTACTTTTGCTACAGTTCTGGTTGTTTTCTTCGGACTGTTTCGTGCAAATTTTGCATACCTCCCAGGTAGGATTCCTTACTGACTGCACAACTATAAGGCAGGAACTCACGATGAACTAGCCCATTGTAATCGAAGAAAAGGTGAGAAGAATCTTCACAAGTGACATAACTTGTCTAATTTTTTTCGACGCTGGCTCTTCAGGCAGTTTCCATTTGTACGATTGAGACTTGATTTCGACTCTTACCCATCTACCCAGTTTTCGTCACCAGTTATAACCTTCTTCAGTTCTTGATCGTTGTCAACTTCATTCAGAAATTTCTGAGCGATATCTACGCGACGTCCTTTATGGTCGAAATTCAACAATTTCGGAACAAACGGGGTTGCTGCACGTTTCATGCCAAAAGTATCCAAAAAATATTGCTTGGTATGAGCCAAAGGATATGCCGACATCATCAGAAACCTTTTTGATGGTGATTCGGTGATTTTCCAGATCTATTTTCTTTAATTCTTCCACATAGTCGTCAGTAATTCATGTGCTAGGGCGGCCATGGTGGTTATCGTCTTCAAAGTTTTCTCGATTATCTTTGAAATGTTTATACCACTCGTAAACTCTTGTGATAAAGCAGATTCGCAAAAGCCACAGTCTACAATTCAAATGTGGTGCTGAACTTTATTCCATTTTTCAAACAAAATTTTATGTAAATTCTTTGAACCATCTTTTTTGAAAGTAAAAATTGGTCGAGATCACAAAAGCACGTATAACCTTTCCGACTATCAACTATAAATTAATTATTCACAATAGCTGAAAATAAAAACATACATCAAGAACATGTGTACCAACAAGATAAAAATTTTTTCCATAATCGGATGTATAAAACCCGTGAAATTAAAAAATTCCGTTACTTTTTGATCACACCTCGTTATGTTGCTTTGTGTTCTTGTTACGATGGGTAAGCACTTTTCTTGTCACGTATTAATTTTACAAGCTTTACAATGATATACTATATTTTCCAACACACGAATAATTTATTTTATTTATTCGATATACTTCGTTTTCAAAAGACGTATATATTGTAGGTTCTGAGGTTTGTGGTTCTGATGTAGCAACAATCAGGGAATTGATTTCTTGTGTCCAGAACCATATTAATAGCTTTTGATGTTTTGTTATCAGGCCTGTGTGGCGGCATTTTTCCGTTCAGCGACAGTTGTGAGGCTTCTTTGGTACATAAAATAATAGCAATCTGTCTCCTCCTCTAAACTTGTGGCTCAACCGAAATCAAGTCAGAATTCCTCCAGCACATCAAAGCATCCCATGTTCCTCAATACAATCTCAAATTTTATTCAAGTGTCTTTCATTTCATCAAAATTCTTCAGTTTCTTTTTATCATCATTTGAAAATTATTATTTCAACAGTCAACTTGAAACCATAGCAGCCAGACTTATTTAGCAAACAAAACGGAATACACGAATGACTACAGTTTGGCCATCTTAACATTGATTCACGCATTGATTTCAACTAGACCACCACTATGTGTGACCTCATAAATTAGTTTGTGTTTATCCATGGTAATACGGTTATACAGCCTTGATGCAAGTAAAGCCCTCTACGGTGAACGACATACGTTGTCGTTTCTACGTATAACTTTTCTTTTACAAATATGTTAGAACTGTGACAGTTGGACTACCTGTTCTAAGAATGTTGCAAATAAGGCACTTCACTGTAGAGCATCGTTCTTGTACTAAAACTTGAAGACATGATATATAAGTATATCTTTGGAAGAGATCTTTGGCTCGCCTTCGATGGTGCTCTTTTCATTTAAGAATCTTTAAGGGAACCGGTATCTTTCAGGAAAGAAAGAAATTCAGTAGGAATTGGCTGTGGCCTTTAGTACGGAGTGAACCCTAGCATTTGCCCAAACTGAGAATGGGAAACCACAGAAAACTGTTTTCAAGATTGCTGACGGACGAATTCGAACCACCTACCCCCAAATACATCCAGATACATGGATTGCTAGCTCTGTGCCTCAACGCGCAAAGCCACTCTAGTCGGTGGAAAACTTGGAAGAAAACTGGTTGTTGTACATTGTTTCAAAATAAAATACGTCACAACAAAAGACAGAATTCTGATATGGTACGTTTTTCCTTTAATTGTGTTTGTGTGGTAATTTGACAGTCCATGAATGCATGCATAATTTAAGATCTAATTGTGCATGGAATTCCTGGCTTCAGGTATTATATGAATGCATGCATGTTTTAAGATGTAATTGTGCATGGAATACATGGTTTCAATGATAATAATAATGAGCGTATGGCATTGGTGGCCGGGAGACCCCTCGCGGGTGGTTCGGCCTCCGCTCCACAAGTTCTTCAACCCCACTACGGCTACTTGCGAGTGAATGAGGATGAAATGAGGATGAAAGACACACATCACCCAGTCATCTCGAGGCAGAGAGAATCCCTGACCCCGCCGGGAATCGAACCCGGGACCCCGTGCGCGGGAAGCGAGAACGCTACCGCAAAACCACGAGCCGCGGACATGGTTTCAATTATTATGGTATTATAAGAGCGTAAACAGATTTTGACCGAAGGAGGAGGGCAGGGGGTGGGGGCAGCGTAGGGCGCAGTCGGCTCGGATGAATTGAAGCAGTCCACTGAAAAAATCTTGAAGAAACGAACGAACTGTGGAATGTACTACCATCACACACTCCTTCCTTTCTCCACAAACCCCTCCCCATCATACCGTATCCGAACTAGTTTTCATAACTGAGTACCGCCCAGGTGACCAGCCTGGCGGCATTTTGGCATTTGGCCTGTTAATGACAGATTTTGAGAAGTTGTTTTATCGAAATGAGGAGCATCGTTTCAAAACGTATTAAATGTAGCCGAGGTCAAAGTATAGTTTAATGAGTTTTCACCTCAGTTGTACGCTCTTTAACCCTGTTGAGTCATATCGGGTCATTTCGTATTCTTTCCCATAGTAATGTAGTGTTCAAAAACATGAATCGAGTCAAATCGTATTATGTACATCGCAGCCGACGGTTCAAAACGTACTATGTCCACAGCACGTTTCTCAGCCTGCGTTACTAACCCTCTCTCTTGCTTGCTGTTTCCACCGTTTTCATCTTACAGCTCACAGTGTGGTGTTGGTTACATAACTGTGCACTTTCAATCAACGTGGAGGGGTATAGAGCCGTGGGAGAGCAATCGAAGGGAAGCTGAATGAGAATTAGCTCTGCGGAAACTAAAAGACAGCGTGAAAACAAAGCTCAGTAAGCAATAACACCTGATATATTTCACAAATGATCATGTTTAGTGAAATTTGTAATGTCTGTGCATTAATGTATTATTCGTGTGGGAAAGATAGTATGAAACCATGCTTTTATACTTTGATTGAACTTTACTATCAATACTTAGGAGCTGAGGAGGCGTATCTCGTTTTATATACTTCAACCGAGAGCCACATTTAAGTGATTTTGAGCCATATTGTAATCACAAAGGCAGATTCGAGTTTGGAAGCAACCCGGTATTCCACCTGCTGAAAGCAAAAAATAAAGTTTACAGCGTACGGTGAAAAGTGGAACAAGATCGCAGACTCAAGTCACATGATGAAGAACTGGAAAGCATTAAGCAGGTACGCGCAATCGAAATTCCATTCATAAACCGAATTACCTGAAACTATCGTCGACCTATCGATAACGCTATCGGCTATCATCCATCCATACTTTAAGTAAGACCAGCTACTACTGTACATTGTTGGCCTTCCTTGAGCTCAGCTGAAACTGGACGTCGATAAACTGTCGAAAATAAGATTTGGAGACAACTGGAAAGCAGTTGATAGACTGCAGTCTTATGTTTAGCCATTAAACATCGATGTGACATCAGCTGAAACTAGTAGGCCGACTCATGAACTGATGGCTGAGATTGTTTGCAAGAGGAAGAAGGACTAATTGCAACACTGTAACACATCGATCTACCGTCAAAAATATGTTAACAACTTTACTTTCTTACATGATTGACTGTGTCCAACAATAAAATCAATAAAAAATCTGTAATAAGGCTTATGTGAAAACACGATTCGATCAAAACGTATTTTTTAATTAAATTGGTTCACATTAAGAGCAATTTAAACGTTAATAAAGCGCATTCATGCAATGGGGAATGATTTCGATCAAGAATGATTCTGGAACATAATCGAAATGCTGAAGGCCCTGCAATCGAGAATTTTTACATATTTCATATGGTTAAGAAGGGAAAGGTTTATTGCTTCCTGTAAAATTATGATGTGTGCACTTAATAAAATTTGAAAACGTGCTCCTCAAATTCAGTCATCGCCGCTTGGGCGATATTTCAGTTGATCAACGCGATTTTTTAGTGACACAGGCACTATATTGAATGTAATGTCATTTGTAATGATGTTTATCGCTCCGCTGCCTTGTGAAATAGTGAAATATTCCAACCCCAAAGTTCTCCAAATAACGAATCCAGTGCTAATATTAAACCGTTATGGATATGTAATTAGGCTATTGTAGTAGTGCGTATATATTTTTAATTTACCATAACGCTAGTGGGCGAATCAAAATCGGTTTTCCTCTTCTTTCTTGTTACAAACTTATCCGTGATTAGAAACTATCACAACAGCACTCAGCACAAAAACAACAAAAGGCAGCGCTTACTTTAAATTCAACTCCAAGTAAGAAATGAACTGGTAGAAAAAAAAAACCACCCACACAGATGAGCTCAAGGAAGGCCAACAATTAACAGCTGTAGCTGGTCTTGCCTGAAGTATGGATGGATGATAGGCGATAGCGCTATCGATATGTCGACGATAGTTTAAATCTATGGCGTATCCATTTTTCGTGGTATCACTGAAAACGTCCTTAGTATAGTATACGACATGTTTCTAGAAAAGATCTTCTGTTCTGCTATTTACTAATCATTTCTTCTCCTAAAAAGAAACATTAATCTGCACCAAATGTAGAAGAGGATCGTGACTAAAGTCTACAAAGCGACTTTCCAGACCTCTCAGGAACCTTAGAAGACCTAAAGAATGGCAAATGTGATATCTCCTCTTTCTTATTGATGCAATTTATAGCACCCCATAGACTCCAGAAGAACGTTTCACAAAATAATATAAATGTTAGAATTCATTGGAAGTCTTATTGAATAATGTAGCTTATTAGTCGCTTGGTTCCGCGTATGACAGTATTGCGACTGTAAGTGTTACAGCTTGGTTTTACGAGTACTTTAGTCTTTCCTTCCATCTGCAAATAATGAAAATGTGTTTACATTCAGTCACATTGTCGAGAATCGTCGACGAGTTTCGCGTCCGTATAGCAGAAATGCCATAAATGAGAGATTACATAGCATATGGACGAAAAATTAGACAAAATTACGTTTTATTGAGGTGAGGATACGAGTCTGTTTTCGCAATGCAGTAAGACAGTGGCTCCGACAAGTGCTGCCATCGTGCGGTACCGGCGTGCACTTCTAGCCTCTTCGCGAAGATCGAGCCCTATTGTGGCAGCGTATACCGCATCTGCGCGCGTGTGCGAGCTGCCCAGAATCGGAATTCGCGTGCAGTGTATCCAGATTTCAGCGACACGGGCGCTGCAGGAGAGCAGCTTACGGCACTCCGGGGGCGCTCCGCCAGCAGGGCGGAATAATGCGAGTGAACGCTCCGTCTCTGCGGCAGATTCCGATCTGGTGCGAACAACTCGTCGAACGGAGCGAAGCGGGAGCGCCGACAAGGAGCTCAGAGTCGGCGAATATTCAATATCGCGCAGCTACGCCGACCGCTCGCGCGCAGGTCGCACTGCCTTTATGGGCGTCGGAGACACGGCTTTCAAATTATCGTCTCGACGCGAAGCGCACAAAGCACTTCCTCCAGCGTTTCTTTTGGAACCGCGACACCGGCGGTGTACAAAATTAAATTCTACTGATATTCAAAACGTGCGCTGTAGAGTGGGTAAGTGTGATACATGATGAAATAGCATTACACGGAACGTACCTGCTTGATAGAACACACGACTAAACAGATCTTTCTCGGGCTGTGTGATCAACAGCAATTTAGAATGAGAACAGCAATGGAACTTCCCATTCTTATGGGTACTGAAAGCCTACGACAGTAAAAACAATGGGTTTGTTTGTTACACAATCACGTTTGCCACTGACAGTCACAATCTTTTGTTTATTTTCAGCACAACACAGAAAAAAATGTAAAGAAAAATCGTTCGACTTCATAAAGTGTGCCACCCCCCACCCCCCCAAAATGTATAAATTCTTTTTGACTGTAACGCTGATATTTATTCACATACGAAAAAATTTCAAAATTCAAAATAATATGAACAAAGTAAAACAAAACAGCCATTTATCGAAAGAGGTCGAATTGTTGGTCATTATGGTCCAGAGCAGCTGAAACGCTAAGTGAGGGAATCCAACATGTTTCTAATCGTTGCAATTGGTATTTTTCCACATTTCGCTGTCAGTGGCTACTTTCAACTCTTCGACTGTAGCTAGTCTTGTGCTATAAACATTGTGCTTCACATGCCCCCATAGAAAAAATCCATCGTATCCGTCCGGCCGGTAGGTTTTCGCCGAGGTAGGACCTTTCGTTGCGATAGTAGTGGGGAGATCTCCATCCATCTGCGGATACCTTTATCCTACCCGAAACATCTCTTCGATGCGTGATGTGGCCACCAATCATTGTATGCTCAGAAAAGAAAGGTCCCATCAAACCAAATGCTGATAAACCACACCATACTGTTACTGCTAGTTCTCATATGTTCCACTGTCACGTAAACATTCTCACCAGCGCAGTAGGTACAATTGTGACGATTAATTGAACCATTTACCTTCAAAGTGGCCTCATCACTCCAAACAACCTTGTATGGGAATGGCTTGTCTTGTGCACATCTTGCTGGATACCACTCACAAAATTTATTTCTCCAGTCATGATCGTCCTCATTCAGAGCGTGGAGTAATTTAGGAATAAAACTTTTCCATTGGACACGTTTCAGAAGACGATGGATGCTCATTTTTGAGACTCCTGGCTCACGAACCACTTGCAGTCACTTTCAGCTCAGATTTTCTGGGATATTCCTGAAACTTTTCGATTCTTCTCTGTGTCTTGTGGAGCCGGTGGATGATCGCGGTCTTCCGACATGATTCTTGTGGACATTCTGGACAGTTCCTTCTTCCTCAAACTTATCTCTTAGACGATTAATTGAAAGTTGCATTGGTGCATCTCGTTGAAACTTCATCCTGAACTGGTTTTGCACTTCACTTACGTTCTCAGTCTCCCAGTAGAACTTCAGAATGAAGTTTCTTCGCTCAAGATTCAGCCAGCCTTGAGCCATTTTTTAAGCAGCCACACCTGAAAAAGGAAAAAAATATTGTAGTTACGAGCTACCTGAAAAAGGACAAAAGTATTGTAGTTACGAGCTGTAAAAAGAGTATGTATATATTGGGACACCCATTACACTTGGTGTATCAAAATTAACAGCGGAAACTTACCTCAGGTGAAAGTATTCGATAGTGGAAACAAAAACGTCCTGGTAAACATACGTTGCAAATGAGCAGTTTGCTAGATAATTGCGATTGCGAATGCTGGCGCCACCACCTAGTTAGCACAGATGTATTTGAAGTGTAAACTTTTCGGTGAAGTACCCATCTAACTGAACCCAAATTTCACCCAAGAGCTTCATTAAGTAGAAATATAATACTACTTGAGCCTCCGCGTCCGACCATCCTGATTAAGGTTTTCCGTAATTTTCCTAAATCGCTCCGGGCAAATGCCGGGACGGTTCCTCTGAAAGGGCACAGCCGACTTCCTTCCCCGTCCTTCCCTAAACCAATGATACCGATTACCTCGCTGTTTGGTCTCTTCCCCCAAACAACCCAACCCAACTATTTGAGCACCCTACATGTCACAATGTACTGTACACTCACACTTTTTAAGGCAAATGTTCCACGTCTCGTCCTCGTAGTTGGATGTAACACTGCAATCGAGTCTGCGTCGAGCCAGGAATTTTGTGACCCATCCTCGTAACACGTCATAAATCTTGACAAAACTGTCCAGTTCGCTGCAGTTCTTCAACCTTATCAACAGGAGTTCTGTACGTTTCACTTTCGAGATAACCCCCAGACAGAAAAATCCAAAGGATTGAGATCACGTGATATTAAGAGGCCAACGTACAGGCTTTGCTTGACCAATCTATCTGGGAACATATTTATGCGTCTCATTTCCTACCTTACCAGCAAAATGAGCCAGTGCCGCGTCATGCAAGTACCGTATTCCCCATTCCCTTAGCCATGGATGGAATTTGATCCCAAGCAAATGGGCTTTTAATCGAAAACCATACCGTACATTTCAACAGTGTTTCGTCACACCAGTGTAAATGATCAAAACGAGACACCTCGAATAGTCGAAAGCATGTATAATGTAGACTGACAATCCCAAGAAAAGCGCTTGGAAAGAAAGACACATTTCAACAATGGATATACACTTGTAAGTAGGCTGTTCAGGTTTTTATATTGGTAACGCCACGTAGCGCTCTGTATGAAAATCACTGGGTGTGCTGTGTGCAGTCTGTGGCTGGTTTGCATTGTTGTTGGCTATTGTAGTGTTGGGCAGCTGGATGTTAACAGCGCGTAGCGTTGCGCAGTTGGAGGTGAGCCGCCAGCAGTGGTGGATGTGGGGAGAGAGATGGCGGAGTTTTGAAATTTGTAAGACTGGATGTCACGAACTGCTATGTATATTATGATTTTTCAACACTATTAAGATAAACACATTGTTTGTTCTCTATTAAAATCTTTCATTTGCTAACTATGCCATTCAGTAGTTAGTGCCTTCCGCAGTTTGAATCTTTTATTTAGCTGGCAGTAGTGGCGCTCGCTGTATTGCAGTAGTTCGAGTAACGAAGATTTTGTGACGTAAGTGATTTGTGAAAGGTATAGGTTAATGTTAGTCAGGGCCATTCTTTTGTAGGGATTTTTGAAAATCAGATTGCGTTGCGCTAAAAAATATTGTGTGTCAGTTTAAGCACAGTCATGTATAATTGTTCAAAGGGGACGTTTCACACTATGTGATCAAAAGTATCCGGACACCCCCAAAAACATACGTTTTTCATATTAGGTGCATTGTGCTGCCACCTACTGCGAAGTACTCCATATCAGCGACCTCAGTAGTCATTAGACATCGTGAGAGCAGAATGGGGCGCTCCGCGGAACTCACAGACTTCGAAGGGGACGTTTCACATGTCGACCCTTAGCCGAGGATACCTCACTGAAATATTTAGATTTTTTCTTGTAGTTTGTGTAATTAGTGTAGCTTTTGTTTATTGCTAGCTCGTAATTGTAGAGAGAATCTCCTTTGTAATTGTAGTTTTTCATTGTTGTACAGTAAAACAGTTGTGGCATGTATGTAGATTTGCACCAAGTATTTCGCAGCTGCCCTAGCAATTAACGAGATATTATTTTCAGTGCTATGTTAATGTGTTTTCTTATTTTGCTCTTCAAATTGTGCTTTTCTGTGTTGTCGTGTGAAATGTTGTGACAATAATTGCGTGTGAAAAACGTAATACTAGGCTCCAAAGTAAACTGAGAAATGACAGTGAAGACGAAAGCAGTGTGTTAGTGCCACTGTGTATTAAATTAACTAATGTTTGAACTAGTAATTTGGTAATTGTGCATAGGGAAATGGAGCGGGCTGCAAAAAATGGTGCAGGCAGTGAAACAATTAGTGAACAGGGAAGCATTATCGATCGGTCGGTCTGCAACAGCTTGCCTCAGGAATCCGAAATGACAGGACACAATCTCGCAAATACTGTAGATTCAGGTTTTGGGTCCTCACCGTTTTCTCAAATAAGTCAAGACACATTTTCTGCTTGTCAAAAGTTACACACAGTGAAACAAAATCTTCAAAAGTTAGACACAATGGAACAACACCAGAGACAAACACAGCAACAGTTAGACGCAATGGAACAAAATTTTCACACCACGCTTGAACAAACACGTGACGATTTAACTACTGAGTTACATAAAATCAAATCGAAATGTCAAAAAGGCTGTAATGACGTAAAAACACAAATTTGTGAGCATTTCCAACCTATTTTTTCGCGTCATGAAAATGCACTACAGAATCATGAAGCAGCCGTAAAAGAACTGCAAACTATTGTTCATGAAAATCATGAGACCTTGCAAGCTAAAATTGACTCAGTCGCATCTACCGATTCGGTTATGCAACTTGCAAAAACTCAGGAAAACTTTAAGGACACAGTAGATACTCTGAAAACTGGTTCAGAAAGACACATGGAGGAAATTAGTTCATTATCAGAGAAAGTAGCTGAACTTTCGGATCAGCTAAATAATTTATCTACGAAGGTAGATGATAATCTGAATGACACAAAACCGGTAGTCTTTAATGACACAGAAGAGTGCGAACAAATTAGGAAATTCAAACAAAATCAGAATCAAATTAATACGCAACACCAAGGAGAAATCCGGGAAGTACAAGATCAGCTGACACAGGTAGTACAAGAATTACGTATTTCAGAGGCCACTCGCGCTCCAATACGGGAAGAGGGACATAGAAATACGGAACAGCCACAAAATAATAACTCAGGGCACTTCGGAAATTATGAAAGAAATTGGCAAGGTACACCGAATTTTGAGATGGAACCGCCGAAACTACGTAACAATGACCGACATGCGACTCACCGACATGATTTTGACTATAAGCTGTTCATTACTACACGTAAATTCAAAACATTTAAGAATTCTGGCAACGACATTCATCCACAAGCATGGCTCCATCAATTCTCTCATTGTTTTTCTCCCAACTGGTCATTAAAGCACAGATTAGAATTTATGTGTGGCTATTTAGAGAATGAACCAGCTGTAAGAATGCGATCGGTCATTCACGATTGTCACAGTGAAGGAGAATTTTACCATGCCTTCCTCTCAGCATGTTGGTCTCAAGCTACACAAGACCGAGTAAAACAGAGCATCATGATGATGAAACACTTTGAACAATCTGAATTTTCCAGTCTTGCCAAATATTTTGAAGACATGTTGCATAAGAATCAATATCTTTCAAACCCATACAGCCCTTCAGAACTCATCCGCATTTGCTTAATGAAATTGCCTGAACATTTAAGAAATATTATTTTGGCAGGACGTTGCAAAGACGACATTGATGCTTTTCAGGGACTCTTACAAGAATTAGAAATTGACCCAGACAGTAGCGGGATGCGAAAACAGGAAAACAATCACTACAGGTCACATCCGTCACAATACCGTGACGACAGAAACAATAACTGGACAAAACAAGTCTATTCTTACAACGCAAATCGTGACCAAAACAGACACCACCCATATGACAACCACTGGCAGAGTAATAATAGTTACAGAGAAAGATCGCATTTCCGTAGTAATGAATATGACAGAGATTACCATAGAAACAGACAATATGGGAACAAAAACAATTATTATCAAGGGAGACAGAATAACTTCAGAAGCAACAGTTCAGCGCGCAGTTACGATTCCGGGAGAAATTCTCCACCACATGACCGACAAACAAGAAACTATGCAAACTATCGACAAAACGACAGACCTGAATTCCATCAGAACTGGCGAGCTTCAAACAGGGCATGGCCTTCTCGTCAAGGTGAATTTGTAGAAGTTAGGTCTCCTAATCCCAATAACGACGCGCGCCAACAAAGAGACAGACAATGAATGATTCGCACCGCAGGCAGCCGCGTGCGCCGGCTGGCTCAGAGAAAAATAACATAGATGCTAACCTTGAGAAAAATATTAGTATTCTTTACCGACATATACCGCATGATAACTGCATTCAAGTTGAAACTCTGAGTACTATGAAGAGTAAAGGATTGCACCACATTTCACATGTAAAACCGTTTATTGAGAGAGAATCTGCTTTTTAGCTTAGTCTTTGCTATAAAATTTTTCACTTCACGTTACTAGTATGTTTTGTCACACATAGAAACTGTTAACATGCAACAATGATTTAAAGTTAACTATCCAGTCAAGAAACTGGGCAACTTATTTAGATGAGTATTACAAATCCATTGTTAAAGTGAACAGACGACACAGTGATGTTATTTGTACATTCTTGCTTGTTAGTTGCACGATCACGTAATGACTATAAGGCTCACATACTTAGAACGTATACCGGCACTGCTATTGAGATTTTCATGCAACATTTTGGTTTACTTGAAAAGACATTCTTTATTTGAAGTACTTTCTGTGGGATTAAAGATGACTTAGCACTTGGTTTCTTTGACAGCTACACAATTATATCACGGCGCTACTAATGTGTGACACAATTTACATTGTTGCTTTTGTGCTGTATCTGCTTTATATCTGCACAGTTTTTCTGAATTCTTCTGGAAAGTAAAACATGTTTAATAGTAACTTTGTGGTATAGCTACAATAAGACAGCCTTTTTTTTGTAGCACAACAATATGTTACAGTGTAGTACTTTCTTGATCACGGTACTGTACGTAATAACTACGATATCTATACGCAAAGCATTTCACTTTTGTTTATCATGAGGTAAGTACATTGACTTCTGGAGAACTTAGCTTTTGGAGGACGATAACTACGACACTTCCACAGATATTATCTTACAACAAGACGCACAGTTTAGCACTACAGTACACGTATTTGAGTGATTAATTTTGTGCTTAAAATATTTATTTTTAAAGATATTTGAAGTATAATGATACAAAGGTTTTCCGTGATACATTTCATTCCATTGTTGTAATCTGTAACACCTGAGGGCATTATTCATTAATCCTCGGGGGGGGGGGGGGGGGGGTACACGTTTACTTTGTGTACCATGTGTTTGGCAAGCACAAGGAGCCCTAGCTAATATGGTATTTGCTTATACAACTTTACACATCGGTACCATATTTCTCTAACACACAAATTACACAGCTATCTGATCATTTAACTGAGAGATAAACATTTTTTTTTACTACATCAGTGACACATGTTTACGCAATTACACAGTTGGGTAACTTCACACTTATGAAATTGTATTTTGTCTATACTCTGTGAACTGTTCATATTTTTTTGGAACCATTGTGATACTATGAGAGCTTTGAATGAAGTATTTGGTAAGGGAGCATGATTTTTAAAGTATGTTTGAGGTAGATGACACTATTGAAATGAGCAGAGAATTTTTTTTAGGTTTTGACATTATTGCAGAAAGCTACGCCTTTTTTGAGATTTGGCTGAGGTTTTATGATGTTATGATGATGTGTATTACGCTGTTGCGGTATGTTTATGATCAACAAGCTGATGCTATATGAGGAATTTGATTATGCTACGTATTTATTATGATGAAATATTGAAGAAATGTCGACGAATATGTATATGTGTAATATGGTAAGGAATAATGAGTAGTGGTTAGGGACTCTGACTTGTGAAAAAGTATGTTGGAAACCAAGAATCGTACTTTAAGAGTTATGAAATGTGTCTAAATGCCAACGAATATTTTTTGGACACTGTTATATTTAAAGGATTTTGTTTCTACAGATTAGCAACGCAAATTCTCGAACTGTGAAATTTTGATATGAGACTGTCACAGTAGTGCAAACTGGTGTCGTATATATTTCGGTAAGAAAGCCAAGTGACCTTGACGTAATGCATCTTGAGTGGCCAGCTGTGTCAGACGCCTGGAGAAAAAGCCATTAGTGTGTGCCTTTTCAGAGGCACAGGTAAAAAAAAAAAGTGGAAGGCCATTATCCTCGCTATTGACATTCCTTTGTAGAAAGCATCGCAAATACGACACCCTCAAACTTGAAAACATGATTACACTGTAGATTTCTTAATTTATGATATTTACTGAAATGAAATGATGAGAAACAATTCATGTCTATTGTCTTGCTAGTTGAAAAATTGTTTACTGCATTATGAAATGCCATTTGGCTAGTGAATGACGTTTCATGCCTTACTTTGCCTATTTTGTTTAATATCTAGTTCCTAGCTGCACTGCAGCATTGGTTAAAATAAAATTTTATAGATGTACTAATATAAATATTTTATGCCTTCAGATCCAGTAAAAAATAACTTTATGATGGATGTTCTCCAAAAAAATGAGGGAGCACAGAAAGACATTTCCACTTCACAGGAATTGCATACATAATTATGTCAGTGACTTGGTAACTTGTCTGCTAGAGCAAGTTACAGCGATGCATCACTCTAGTGTTAAGATGTGACATAGGTATTAGACATGGCCATCTTTACTGTAATATTTTTTCTGCTTGAGCTTTTTCATGATTAGATATAAGTTATTGCATTTGCTGCTGCTGTTTGCCAGGCATAGTGTTATTAAATTTCACTTTGTATCACTCTGTTAATCTAGTTTTACTACTGATTTATTTTTCTTGCTTGCTGCGCATCGCCTTATATTAGTTGTAATATTGCATTTGCTTTGCTAATTTATGCTGCTTGCTTTGCCATTTGTATTTTTCATCATTGCTGTTTGTGTTAATTGTTTTGTGCTGCTGTATTGCCTTGTTCCTTAGTTTAGCATCTGAGCTCAGTAGATTTAAGTTAGCTTAAGATGGGGTAGACCACATAAGAGAACAAGTTGTGATGAATTGGAAGAAATGCATTGAGAAGCTATAAGAAAATGGTTTGGCCAAAAAAGTATTTTGAAAGAGGATATGAACCAAAAAAGTAGGGTTTAGGGACAACAGGTTTAGGTAGGATTTTCTTGGAAATAAATGATGAGGTAAGATAATGGAAAATAAATAATGAGGTAAGAAATGTGTGAACATATAAATACAGAAAGCATGCTTGGATAGAACTTTTTTGGTGGAAACAAATGTTGAAATAAGAGGAAAGATATATGGAATGAAGTTTTGGGGTAGACTGCAGTACCAAATGTCACACTGAAAACAAACCCTGTCCTGTATTTTTGTGTTATTACACTATGTGAATTTGTGTTTTTCCTGTCTTAATGTGTTTAGCTAATAAGAGTTATGTTGTAGAATTTTTCTGATAAAATGTTATTTTCTTTGTAAAGACGTTTAGACATTATTTATTCTTTTCTGTTTTAATGCTCATGTGTAAAGTTGATGTTTCAAAAGTTATTCTGATCTTTTATGTATTTACTTAAGTCATAATTCCTGTAACACTGATGTATATGTTAGTTCAATTCTTTTGTAAAGCCCATATTACCACAAATGTTATATGAATTGTTATTTTCTTTAATGATATATTTTGTACCTTTGTTATTGTATTATCATGTTATAAAATTGTAATTGACACCAGTTCATCAAATTAAGTAACTTGTAAGCATTCATTTCACTACACATATTTCTGTTGGTAATAATATATGCACAATATGTGAAAAAAAGAGGACTGTTAGTGTTTGGACGCGTGTTGATAGTTCAGCAAGGGACTGGTTAACAGCATTGCTGGTTCTAACGTCAACTCCAAAAACTTTGTGAGTGCACAAGTGGTGGTTTATGGACTTGCTATATTCTCTGCAAGGCTCTTCGATGGTGATTGTGCACCTGCACAGTCGCAACAGATGGCTGCTGGCCATCTCTACAAGGACTACAGTGGTCTACACCTTTGATGATCCATCAATACCATTATTTCTACAAGGACTGCAGTGGGTCTGCACCTTTGGTGGCCCACCAATACCATACTCTCTACCAAGACTATTGTGGTTCTGCTCTGTGATGACCTACCTACCAATATTCTTCAAAACGTCGAATGACTCTGCTGTGGGTTTGCTCTGTTGTGGCCCATTGCCTGTCTGCATGTCGAGAGTCAGCACTGTCTTTCCGTTGGAAGGACAACACTACTTCTTCAAGACTGCATGGAAATCCACTACTTCCGTGTGCATTTTCTTTTACTGCTCAGCCTTTGAGAAAAACACTGCAATTTTACTGTGATGAATGATCAGGACTGTCTTTATGGACTGTGGGAAAATTTTAGCTTTTGACCAACATTGTATCAATAAGTGTGTGCATTTGATATCTTTCTTACTGTAATTATGAAAAAAAATTTTCAAATCTGTATTGGCCAGTGCCCAAAACAATTTGTAAAATTTTTTGTGGGGAGCATGGGGGCTATGTAAGTAGGCTGTTCAGGTTTTTACATTGGTAACGCCACGTAGCGCTCTGTATGAAAATCACTGGCTGTGCTGTGTGCAGTCTGTTTCTGGTTTGCATTGTTGTTGGCTATTGTAGTGTTGGGCAGCTGGATGTTAACAGCGCGTAGCGTTGCGCAGTTGGAGGTAAGCCGCCAGCAGTGGTGGATGTGGGGAGAGAGATGGCGGAGTTTTGACATTTGTAAGACTGGATGTCATGAACTGTTATGTATATTATGATTTTTCAACACTATTAAGGTAAATACATTGTTTGTTCTCTATTAAAACCTTTCATTTGCTAACTATGCCATTCAGTAGTTAGTGCCTTCCGCAGTTTGAATCTTTTATTTAGCTGGCAGTAGTGGCGCTCGCTGTATTGCAGTAGTTCGAGTAACGAAGATTTTGTGACGTAAGTGATTTGTGAAAGGTATAGGTTAATGTTAGTCAGGGCCATTCTCTTGTAGGGATTTTTGAAAATCAGATTGCGTTGCGCTAAAAAATATTGTGTGTCAGTTTAAGCACAGTCATGTATAATTGTTCAAAGGGGACGTTTCACACTATGTGATCAAAAGTATCCGGACACCCCCAAAAACATACGTTTTTCATATTAGGTGCATTGTGCTGCCACCTACTGCGAAGTACTCCATATCAGCGACCTCAGTAGTCATTAGACATCGTGAGAGCAGAATGGGGCGCTCCGCGGAACTCACGTACTTCGAACGTGGTCAGGTGATTGGGTATCACTTGTGTCATACGTCTGTACGCGAGATTTTCACACTCCTAAACATCCCTGGGCCACTGTTTCCGATGTGATAGTGAAGTAGAAACGTGAAGGAAAACGTACAGCACAGAAGCGTACATACCGACCTCGTCTGTTGGCTGACAGAGACCGCCGACTGTTGAAGAGGGTCGTATTGTGTAATAGGCAGGCATCTATCCATACCATCACACAAGAACTCCGAACTGCATCAGGATCCGCTGCAAATACTATGACAGTTAGGCGGGTGGTCAGAAAACTTGGATTCCATGGTCGAGCGGCTGCTCATAAGCCACACATCACGCCGGTAAATGCCAAATGACGCCTCGCTTGGTGTAAGTAGCTTAAACATTGGACGATTGAACAGTGGAAAAACGTTGTGTGGATTGACGAATGACGATGCACAATGTGGCGATCCGATGGAAGGGTGTGGGTATGGCGAATGCCCGGTGAACGTCATCTGCCAGTGTGTATAGTGCCAACAGTAAAATTCACAGGCGGTGGTGTTATGGTGTGATCGTGTTTTACATGGAGGGGGCCTGCACCCGTTGTTGTTTTGCGTGCCACTATCACAGCACCGGCCTACATTGATGTTTTAATCACCTTCTTGCTTCCTACTGTTGTAGAGCGATCATTCGATACGATTGAGCACCTATTCAAAATGCACGGCCTGTGGCGGCGTGGTTACACGACATCAACGTCACTGTAATGGACTGGCGTGCACAGAGTTCTGACCTGAACCCATAGGACACTTTTGAGATGTTTTGGAACGCCGACTTCGTGCCAGGCCTCACCGACCGACATCGGTACCTGTGCTCAGTGCAGCACTCCGTAAAGAATGGGCTGCCATTCCCCAAGAAACCTTCCAGCACCTGATTGAACGTATGCCTGCGAGAGTGGAAGCTGTCATCAGGGGTAAGGGTGGGCCACCACCATAGTGAATTCTGGTATTACCGATGGAGGGCGCCACGAACTTGTAAGCCATTTTCAGCCAGGTGTCCGGATACTTTTGATCACATAGTGTACTCTGAGGGGACAAAAGTCATGGGACACCTTTTAGTATCGTGTGCGACCTCCTTTTGCCTGACATATTGCAGCAAGTCGACATGGCGTGGAATCTGAGGAGTGGTGGCTTATCGTACTGTATCGATCTCTATATGCTCTTATCTTTGCTCTAAGATGTTGCCCAGCACGCGCAGCTCCCTCCGACGTGGCCTTGAGGACGGCTTGCTGGGCCCGCGAGAGCAGTTTGACAGTATGATGGCGAGAGGATCAGTGAAGCAACCTAGCGGAAAGGAGGCCTTTTGCCCCAGCCATCTATGTCTGTGTCGTAGTTAAGTGGGAAGGACGCGCTAGCTGTCAGAGGCGTGTTTACCGGAATTTCTGGATGCGCTGCTTCTGTTTATTGGTACTAAACTCTATGCCTCCATGGAATTTGGAGGCTGAGTTGTATGAGCACGAATTTCTGTGTTAAAAAGTATGTCAGATATTTTAATTAGAGCTTTGTGTACTGCATCTTCTTGGAAGTTTGATCTGTGAGTTTTAAGTGTCCTTGGCGTCTTTAATTTGGAAAAGTGTTGTGAAGTTCGTTGGCAGTGTAGTATTTCAGTGTGTTTAACTGCTTCTACATGCCTGTTATTAATTCTCGTCTTCCTTGAGGCAAATAACTATCAGCTGATATTAGTTCTGGTGCACAATACTGATCGATGTTTAATATTATCACCGACTGTCTATTCCTGGTGTGAAATTGGACTTTTGTATTGCCGCGAAGGTTATCAGGGTTAGTGGTAAGAGCTGTGTGACTTATGTTTAATCTGAACATTTTAGATAACGCTGTGCTCAATTTCTAGTTGTCGTTTAGCAGAACATTAACAGTCTTTCTGGACTTGCCTCTACTGTGTCCTATTCGTAGAGGCTAAATATACTGCTTATTTTGCTTCATATCATGTATATTGTGTGCTTATTTTATTTAAGTAATTTATATGGAAATTTCAGTTTGTTTTAGGACACACTGTCCGGTCTGAGTTTGGCCTGGACTGTGTACGTGTCCAGGAACCGTACAACTTAAGGCAACTGGCTCGGGGTTCAATCATTTGTTCCAGCAGAATTTGACATAACTATTTAATTCTGAAATTTTTTTTAAGCCAACTGCAAGTGGTGCCTCAAATTTTCTGCTAACTTCTTGAAGACTGTTAAATTTCGAGTATCGCTCCGTAACAAATAGCGTTAACTACTGGGATGGTGATCATTATTTACTATACTCTTGGCTGTGACTTGAGCTTGCACTTACTGGCATTTATTTGTGCTGTAGGGAATTCTGTTAAGACGGCTTGTGCTCTGGCGTCGGTGCTGTTTACCAAACCTTGTCAGGCCCACCCATTCTGGGCCCCGTCGGCTTACCCAGCCGCCTGTTTTTGCGAACCTACGTACAAGCGCAGGACAGCGAAAGCTCGCGCTGTCAGTTTTATGCAATGTTGTTTCTTCCAAGCGCAACCGTAGCCTTTAATACAGCTGTTTCAAATTAAGCTGAAATCTTTGAGCAATTTTCATTCATTCTATTTGTTAGTTAAAAGAGGCTCCTTTTTATAACTTTACTGCTTCTTTAAGTTATTTAAACATTTTACTACTGCTTGAAATCTCAACGATCATTCTTATTTATTGTAAATCTTAATTATTTGAATATTATTGTGGAACACGGTAAGCCTTGCGAGGTTTTAAATCTTTTGTTCTCTTTCTTGGTCACTTTGTGTTTTAGTATAAGTATTTTTTGGTGTGGCGTATTGTGTGGCCGGTTCAGTTTTATTAATTTTTTTATTGGTGTCTTCTGCTCATTAAGTTCTGATAATTCTTATAGCTGTTTAAATCTGGCTTGAAGTATGTTTCGTTAGTCCTTTATCTTATGGTATGGCCAAAAGTGGTTGCGTGCGAGTTATGATTGATATTTTCTGCCACCACTGATTTAATTAAATTCTTAATTGAGTGTACTTTAATTCAGTCTGTGCAAAATAAATTTGATTGTTTTACCAGTGAATGAAATGTGCCAAAGCTCCATTGGTCTAGCCCTTCCTCGTTTTCCTTCCTGGCCAAATGAAGAGGCCGTGTTTTCGCATTTCAGACTCAATAAGTCGCTGGAAGTTCCCTGCAGAAATATTGAACCATGTTGCTTCTTTTCCTTCTTTTTCATTTTTGAGTTATCAGTTTTGAAATCATGCGGCCCGCCACGAATTCCTCTCCTGTGCTAACCTTTTCGTCTCAGAGTAGCAATTGCAACCGATGTCGTAAATTATTTGCTGGATCTATCCAGATCGCTGTCTCCCTCTACAATTTGTATCCTCGACAGCTCCCTGTAGTACAACAGATGTTCTACCATCCCGTCTCTTATTCTTGTCAGTGTTTTCCATTTGTTCCTTTCTTCGCCGATTCTGCGGCATACCTCCTCATTCCTTACCTTATCAATCCAACTACTTTCCAAGATTCTTTTGTAGCATCACATCTGAAACACTTCGAGTCTCTTCGTTTCCTGTTTTCCCACAGTCCATGTCTCACTACGACTAAATGCTGTGCTCCAAACGTACAGTATCATAAATTTCTTCTTCAAATTAAGGCCCATGACTAGCAGACTTCTCTTGCTCAGGAATGCTCTTTTTGCCAGTGCTTTTTATGGCTTCGTTCTTCATAGGTTATTTTGTTGACTACCTTAATTTCATTTACTTCGTGATCTCCAATTATGATAAGTTGCTCGAAGACTTTTGTCTTTCTTCGATTCACTCTCAATCCATATTCCTATCATTCGCCACGAAAAGACATCCTACCCATTCCTTTATCCCTTATGCGGCAAGTGCAGTTTCCTGATGCACATGTTGCAACCCATTTGTTCCTCCACGATAGGCTTACATTTCAAACACCAGAAAACAATTTGTACTTTTGCAGTGCTTTTATTAGCTGACGTCAGCATCATTACGACGACCGAGAGGAGGGGAAGAAATTTTTGGTGGTTATTTGACGTTTAGTAAAACGCTAATAAAATAGTATATCATCCGATTTTAACACTTTCAAAACTGAGACGTTCACCTAATGAAAGCTCTGTCATATGCTCAACTCGAAATGCAATAAAAACATGTTGTGCGTTTCACGCGCAAAATTTACAAATTTTAATTGACTATAAGGTGACGAGTTGACATCATAACTACTAAATATGTGTTTAACACAAACAGTGAACAGTTAATTACATAAATATGAGAACTAACTCGTAAATTTACCGTAAAATACACAGAAAAACGTTAATTCTACTGAAATAGAATGTTCCTATGTGTCTGTGCGCATAGTTAAATTGTAATTTGTAATTGAATCCCACGCACACTAATCGTGCCATTGTCGGTATTTTGTGTTATTAACCTTTCTAATTCTTCGTTATCAGACGTGGTAATGTCAGAGTTGTGTAATGGGTACCTGTTATAACTCGACCTGAACCGAACGTGCGGCACAGTAGCAAGAAAGCGAACTCGTATTCGGAAAGAGTTTTCAATCATAATATACCGCACTAAAAATCATGCCTAGCAGATGGAAGATAGCACAGGTCACACCAGTCAACAAGAAAGTTAGCGGAAGTGGTCCACAAAATTACCGTCCAATATTTGGACTCTTATCTATTACACAAAAGCAGAATATACCCTGAGCTCGAACTTGTGTTTTGAATTCAGTAATCTCCTCCATGCCAACCAGTATGGCTTCCGAAAACATTAGTCATGCGGAACCCAACTCCAATTTTCCTCGCATGACATCCTAAAAGCAATGGGTCAAGGAAATCAGACGGATGCAGTTTTTCTAGACTTTGTAACACTATCTGACTCAGTGTGGACAAATGTTTAGTAACGAAATTACGAATGTATGGATATAAAATGAAATTAGTTACCGGACTGAATAGTTCATGGTTGGCAGGGCGCAACACTTTATCTTGTGCAGATAACTTCAGGTGGGTCCGAGAGAAGTGTTCTAGGAAATTGACTGTTCAGGCTATGCACTTATGGTATGACAGAGAATATTAATAGTAATCTCAGACTTTTCGCTAGTAATACAGTCTTTGTTACTGAAGAACCGCCTGGAAAAAAGCTGCACAAACGATCAGTAGGATCCTGATAAGATTCTCCTCTATCTTTTCCTGATCATAGTTAGTGCTCCGCCTCCAATTGCATTTTCGTTGATGTCTTTGTAAGTCACCTGAAATCCGATAACGGTGATATTATTTCCCCTATCTTTCAATGATCATTTAAAATGGCATAATCTCTCAAATATACACAAAATTTAAATATCGTTCATGAACAATGTAGAGTTGATATAGGAAAGAAATCCTTAAAGTAAAGAAAATAGCATTTGTTATATTAATCATAATGAATTAATCCTCGGACTGTTAGAACAAAGTTCTGACTGTCAAGTTAAGCCTCATTTTCATTCGAAGCACACTTTCTGGAGTCTTTTTAGTGTGAACGTAACATTCATGAAATGAAGGTCGCAAAATATTCATTTGTGGGCGGCGCAGCCCTTAAATATTACCATTGAACAAGTACCTTTGGGCAAATGCACTGACCTGACGAAAGGTGATTTCTTCCTATCCTTTTGCATTCCAGGAAATTCAGACCATAATTTTTTTGTCGGCTCCTACCCGCTGCTATGATTCGATTCTGGAGTGAAGTAGTACACCTCTATCTCTCCCACAGTAATAAATGCACACTCAAAAGCATTCGCATTCTTTTAAAAACGTAAAAACAGTACTGAGAATTTCGTTTCGTATTTACTTTTGTTGTGTATTCAATAAATACGGTGTGTATCCCTCACAAAGGTTTCTTGTAGTTAAATTTCTCAAGTCAAACGTGTCTTATTCGTTATTGTTATATATCTACAAGATCAGGTAATCCATGAACCATTAAGAGTGGATTGCATCGCCTTCAGAGAAGCACGACCACATTTAATTTTAGTCGTGCGTTTCTTACCTGCTAAAAATTAAAGAGCTGACCCCTGATAATCCACATCAAATTTTGATGAATTTCCGTTGGCGATAAACCGTTCACGACAAATACTTTTGTGAAGGTTTGTTATTCAAATTTACCAGTTTGAACAAAACACACACGATATGACTACCCTAAAATTCCGCAGGGACAGAACAATCCAGACAGAACACTTGAATTACGTTGTTGTGTATGTACCAAAGTAGCGAGAATAAAACTGCTTTGATAGTGACAGTACCTTTGTGCGAGTCTGGATCTATACATCTTTCTTACACTGCATTATCTACGGCTCGGCCATTAGATGTCGTGTGGAATTAATGAATAAAAAAGCTGACACAATAAGCAAATTCCAGCTTTCCTTCGGAAAATTACTCTGTCATTATGCAGCCTTTGGATTAAGCTTCATTCTCCAGCTACTGACGTATAAAAAAAAAGTCCCTGTTTCTCGCTCTCAAAACCGTGCTACTTCTAGAAATGATGCATAGCAAGCTGTTCTGTCTGTGGAGTTATTTCAGATTCTGTTTTTGCATTATACCATATTTCGAACACAGCTTTCTTATTAGATCTAGGTAACTTCTGCTCTTTGCTTGCAACTCATAACTCACTATCGATTCTTAGCAAAGTCCCTTAACCATTTTCTTTTCCAATAACTGTACACTTTTGTTGGTGAAAACTGCTGCACACGGAAGGAAACTAGCCAGTGGAATAACATTTGTTATAACATTTATTCACAACATAGAGTATACTTCAACGTTACCCCTGCACTGTATAAGAATTGTGGATTTTGGAAACTAATTGTTGGATTACAGTAAGAATCGTTTCTACACTGTGCGGAAAAAAAGTAAAGATAATCTAGGAAATGAGGCTGATAGGTATCAGCACTGTTCATACGGACCATTTTCTGAGCAAGCAGAATGCAAGAGTGTTTAGTTCTCGGCGTGGACAGTGAATGTGGAGTATAAGGTAGGCAGTGACATTCCAGTATTCACGGAACACCGACCGGCACAGAAATGGGTGTTAACCTACATAGAGAGTACCCATAAAACGGAATCCAATGGGCTAACAAGGTTAAAGAGAGCACAACCAACCAGACATGCATCTGCTGACGGTACATCGCAGGGCCTGGACGGAAATCTACATCTACAGTTGCATTTGCATTCCCTAAGCCGCCTTATGCGGCGTCAGAAGATGTACATGACTTACTCCCCCCTCGGGGACGAAGGAAGGAAGATTAGCGCGTAACCTCCCGTATAAAGTGAAATAGCTAGAGACGAAGCGCAATCTCGGACAAGTGTGGTGAACGAAATCGACCCACTCCTTTTCAAGGAAACCAACCTAGCATTTGTCTTAATTGATTCAGGGGAACTACGGAAAACCTAAATCTGGACGCGAATGTGAGTTCAGGGCTTTAACCATTATGCCACCTTGTTCGGTCGTTCTCGTATAGAACACGGAAAGAAACATTATCTGTACTAATCTATACACCCCGAATTACCCTAATTTTACTGTAAAAGTCCTTAGAAAAGATAAAAACTGTAGATTGTCCCCTGGAACGTAGGCAATCTGGATTCTGGGAGATGAACTCTCTGTGAATGGATGACGTCTTTCTTGGAGCGAGTCCCTTTGGAGTTTGTTGAGCATTTGTGATACGCACTCATGATGACCAACAACTACCGCCAAAGTGCGCCCTGTTATTTTTCGAATTTTCTCTGTCTTCTGTTGGTCCAACATGTTGAGAGCCCCAGACCAATGGAGAGTATCCGCGACTTTGCAGCAGAAGGGTTTTGTGAGCGTCTTTCTTTATCGGTGAATGATAGTTATCTGCGATATTTCGCCGGACATATTCGTTCCTCAAGGATGGATTCATTTGGTTGTTTTAAATTAAATCTCCCCAGATAGATACTTCAGGACCCTGGCTGTCGTGACTGATTCCAACGATTGATCACGGACGGTGCACTAAAACAAAACAGGGTATTTTTGTCTATTTAGGCATTATATTGCGATTATTTTCGTTCAGAGTGAGTTCACAGTCCCTCCATCAGGCCCTGATCGCCTTCAAGCATTCCTCAATTTCGTACCGACTTGCTTATGACGTGACAAATGTGTACAGGAATGGGTAATTTGCGAACAGCTGCAGACAGGTAGACCATTGTTCGTCGGGCTGTTTTATATCGAGTAGTAATGGTCCTCTCACACTTCAGTGAGGTCCGCCTAACACTCTTTTCTCTCGGGACAATCTTTTCCACTTAAGAGTGATATGCCGGCGTCTTTTTCCTAGCAGGTTACGCTGCAAAGTTTCCTAGTATTTGATATAAACAATTCAATGTGCCGTCACAATCAACATGCTAGGCTTCCCTGAACTGTAATTCTTCACATCTAAGCTATAATTTTTAAGCTGCGAAACGGTTTCACGGGGAGAAGAGCTTGTAATTAGATTTAGTCTTTCACAAACTTAGGTATAACTTTCTACCGGCTAAAGTTGTTTTGTTTACAGGGGTAAAATTTTGACTTTCATATGACGAATAAATGTTCATAATTGTGCCCATTAATTTCGATTCCTTCCCCTCAAATAATAACAAAAGCAAAAGTTACGTGAGAATCATTTCCCGAATCAAACTTTACGAGCCGAAATAAATGTCATTAAAAGACATGTTTTTAATATAAGACAAATACCGTAGAAAGCAACGATGATTACGCAGCCGGCCGGTGTGGCCGTGCGGTTCTAGGCGCTTCAGTCTGGGAGCACGTGACCGCTACGGTCGCAGGTTCGAATCCTGCCCCGGGCATGGATGTGTGTGATCTCCTTAGGTTAGTTAGGTATAATTAGTTCTAAGTTCTAGGCGACTGATGACCTCAGATTTTAAGTCGCATAGTGCTTAGACCCATTTGAACCATTTTTTGATGATTACGCTGTAGGTTACAATTACAGCAGAGAAGCCAATCATAAACAAATTGTTAAGGGAAACTGCAGTAAAATCACTTGTACATATTCGTGTTAGCAGTTCCAGACCACTCTCATACTCAAGACAAGTATAAAACATATGTCTTGCGTCACGCTTCGGCTTGCTAAAACCCAGCATACCTGTATCTACTCAGGAGAATAATACCGTAAGAACAATATCGCAAAGCAGCTCGGTGACTAGGTACTATGCACAAGACCACGAATCTCGTATGCAAGGAGACATATTGAGTACGTTGACACTGCAGAAGATGCCACCCAGCTCATTTGAAAGTCAGAGTTGTAACACATTCTAAGAGAAAAAAGCACTGTGGAGGAATTACTTGCATGGGACGGAAATACGTACATGTATTGTAAATGGACAGACAAATAAATGATTACAATTTCAAAAGATTGGGTGATTTATTCAAGAGAAAGAACTTCACAAATTGAGTGAATCAATAAGATATTGGTCCACGTCTGGCCCCTCCACGAGCAGTTATTCGGCTTGGCATTGGCACAGAGCTGCTGGTTGTCCTGAGGGGTATCGCGCCAAATTCTGTCCGACTGGAGCGTTAGATCCTCAAAATCCCAAGATGGTTGGAGGGCCCTGCCCATAATGCTCCAAAAGTTCTCAATTAGGGGAAAGTCTGTCGATCTTGATGGCTAAGGTAGGGTTTGGCAGACACGAAGACAAGCAGTAGAAACTCTCGCTGTGTGTGGTTTGCATTATCTTGCTGAAAGTTAGGCCCAGGATGGCTTGCCATGAAGAGCGACAAACCGGGGCATAGAATGTCGTCGATGTACTGCTGTGCTGTAAGGGAGCCACTCAATTGTGCTCACATGGAGTACACATAGCAAACGGATTCTGGTGTTTTATATATTTATTGTATGTGAAGTTAAAAACTCAAATACAAATCTGTAAAACTCTAAAAAATTATCGAGAAAATCGACTGTGAAGTTTTCAGAGCTTCTTGTGAGTTTTTTTTATCGGCTGCGTGGCTGCGTCGTGCAATGCTCGCCTACAACAAGGGTGACTGAGGTTTGATTCTTAGCTGGTTTAGATTTTTTAAAAAAATGCCCGTTTTATGAGCATTTCTGTGAGCCATAAAATACATGAGGATGAAAAAAATTATTTTGTAATTCAAACAAAATCTTCTAACAATCTTTTGTAAACGATTAGCAATTATGAATATGTATATTCAATAAAAACTGGATTTTTGTGTGTAATATGTGATTAGAAATAAGAAAATGTGCATTTTCGTAAAAAATACAATTAGATGTTTGTTAATTTGCATATATTTGAAGAATTTTGTATTTGAATGATGTAGATATTCAACCAACGTAAATAAAAAAAAAACGAAAAATGCAATGCCCGAAGCGAGACGCGGACCAACGATTACCACTCTCCATCGTTGCTGATTTTTCCCGTTCTTATGTATTTTACGCTTTAAGTAAAATCTCTTACAGCACGCACCTTCGTTTAAAAAATTGCATCAGTTTTGAATCGAACCCACAACCCTCTTGTAGGAGGCGAAGAATCCACCACAGAGCCACGCTGCCTGTCGGGAAAAATGGATATTCCTTTGAAATGGGAAAGATGGTTTTCTCGAGTATTTTAGTGATTTTAGTGTTACACTGGACTTGGGTGACTGATGTTTGAATTCTGAACTTCATCTTATATAATAAATGTGAAAGTTTGTGTGTGTGTGTGTGTGTGTGTGTGTGTGTGTGAGAGAGAGAGAGAGAGAGAGAGAGAGAGAGAGAGAGAGAGAGAGAGAGAGGGAGAGAGAGTTTGTACATTCGTTACTCCTTCACGCTGAAACGGCTGGACGGATCTGGATTAAATTAGGAATGGATTGGTGTAGTCCGCGAGGGGTGAATACCAATAGTTTTTTCATCAAATATTAGAGATTGAGAGGATGTAGTGACTTGCAACATACTTTATGCACAATATCAAAGCTTAACGAAACTTTTTCTCACTCAGAACTTCCACAGAATGATGAAGGGAAAAAAGTTGATAGCTAACAGTTTCGTTGTTTATGTAGAAAACTGCCGCATGAAGCAGAAAGTTTTAATTTATTACTTCTTTACTACTTCCTGTATACGCGAAACATTTTGCAGACAGTTTTCACATATAACAATGGATGTACCTGCAAAATTATATCATTGTACTGCATATAGTTCATGAGATACGACGTAATAAACATTGAGCCACGTGAAAATGAAACAGCAGGACGAAATTCGGTAGACATACACTTGAAATGTGTACAATAACGTGCTAAATAGTTGTGAAGTGTATTTGACATGTGTGTACGTGGACAAATCCACATTTAAAAAGATCATCGTCAACCCCTCGAATGATTTCAAACATATTTTGTACACATATTAGTTACGATCTGAAAAAAAAACTACTGGGACGGGGGTGGGCTAATAATCACCAGCCTTCTATTGGGGAGGGGGTTATAGTGTGGAGAGGGAAGAGGAAGGGGATAACAGACAGAGAGAGGGGGAAGGAGAAGGTGGGATCTTAAGAGAGTGTAATAAATACATACCTGGGCATTTTTTACAAATAACTGTTTGGGTACGGGTAGCACTGTAGGATACAGCAAGTGTACCATAAATATTAAAAGTTCCAAAAATCCGAATGCTATGTGGTTTGCTTATCAATACGTTCAATGCCGCAGTCAACGTAAGCAGCTACCCGATGTTGCCGCCATTAGCTGCAGGCCGCTGCCTCAGCTGAGTCTGCGAGTTCTCAACTTGACGCCTTCGCAACGTCGGGCCACCCGCTGGGTGACTACCATCTGCTGACGGCCACCTTCGTGGTGGGCTGTGGATCCAAGTCCAGGCCAGCCACCGATGTCCGAGCGGACACTCTGTCGCTGCTCGTCGGTAGAGATACGCTGTTGCTGTCCATTGCCTAGTGCGGGCAGGTTCCAATGCCAACAGCCATGTCGTAGAGCGCGTTTTGATCCGGCCTGCCACTGAACATGCCGAGCGGAGCAGCCGGGCCCGGCATGCTGCGTGCCACTGAGCAGCGCCTGCCGTCGCTGTGCTGAGAGCACCGTCTTGCTAGCAGCCGCCATCGCCCCAGTGAAGATACCGCGAGCCGTCCTCCTGGCGGCCTGTTGCTATCCCCTGCACGCTTTGCCGACCGTGGCCGCATAATTCACGGAGTCCATCAGCCGTATTTCCACTAGAAATGTTCCCGAGACCAACACCTGACACCACACCACTGCAGTAATGCCCTGGGACGTGAAATGCACTGCATACTGACATATCACAGCCAGCTTCAGCTGCCACCATTGAGGTCGTACACCCTGACCTAAACAAATGACAGAACCATGCCTCCAAAAACATGATTGTGCCCCAGTGTACATCTTTGCAAAATGAAATGACTTTATACGGTTTTAATCGCCTGTATTAACGAAATTAGTCCATTGCAATTGTACAACAGGGCAAGGGCCTTGCCCCAATGGTAACACCAGTTCCCATCAGATCATCGAAGTTAAGCGCTGTTGGGCTCCGGTCACGCAAACTGACAGCGATTGCTAGAATGGTGTGCTGACCACATGCGCCTCCTTGCCCAGGAGACGACGAATGTGTGGCGGTCATCCATGCGAGCCACTCGCAGGGAATCAGTTGTCCTTTGTCGGCTCCGCATTGGCCATACCCGGATGATGCACAGCTATTTATTGCGCCGTGAGGACCCGCCTCTATGTCGCTGTGGGTCGGCTTTGACGGTGGTCCACATCTTGTTGGCCTGTCTCCTTTTAACTGTGCTCCGGCAGACGTTTGCGCTGCCTGATATGCTCTCTGCCCTTTTAACAGATGACACTGCCATGGGCGGCCGGCGTGGCCGAGCGGTTCTAGGCGCTACAGTCTGGAACCGCGCGACCGCAATGGTCGTAGGTTCGAATCCTGCCTCGGGCATGGATGTGTGTGATGTCCTTAGGTTAGTTAGGTTTAAGTACTTCTACGTTCTAGGGAGCTGATGACCTCAGCAGTTAAGTCCCATAGTGCTCAGAGCCATTTGAACCATTTGAACACTGCCATGGAAGGCTTAGTTTTGCGTTTTATTCGGGCAGGGGGCTTTTATCACTTGATTTAAGTGTTCGAAATTTTTTTGTGTTGAGTCTGGCCTTTGGCCTACGATTTTCGACTTTTTTTAAATTTTTTTTTAGTGCGTTTCTTGGCGGTTGGCTTTTCCTTTTTTGTCTCTATGGTCGGCCAACCACTGTCACACACTGTGTGATTTTAATTCCTTTTGTCTGGTCTCTGTCTGAGTCTGTCTTGTCCTGTGTCGTCTCTTGCCATCTCCATTGTTCGTTTCTATTCTTTGTGGGTGTTTGAAGTTTATGGAAAAAGGGACCGATGGCCCCAGCAGTCTGGTCCCTTCAATCCCACAAACCAACCAACCTCCTTGACCACATCCAGTGACGCCTATTGGCTGAAGACGACATGGCAGTCGGTCGGTACCGTTTTGGAAACGGATGAAAATCGGATGAGGCCAAGTAGGTTGTGGAGGATGATGAGTGACAATGAACGCAAGGAGTCGGATGCTTGCAGATGTCACAGCATTCGTGTGTGGTGTGGCATTGTCATGCTGAAGGAGAGGGTGCTCTATGTGTGGATGAACTCTTCGAATTCGAAACTCGACTACAGCACTCACACAGCGACATAGCTATGTTGCACACCGCCCTGTTACACACTACAGTTCGGAGCTCTCTAGCGTCAGAGGGCTGCAAATGTGTAGACACGAAGAATAAAAATATAGATTGTTAATAACATTTGTTTTATTCAAAAAAGCTTTAAGAATTATGACATAAAAATCCGAAGCATTACTTTCCAGCATGATGTACTTGTTTTCAAGTGAAGGGAGCACAGGATGTTACACGCCCAACAGAAATTAATTTAATCACAGTGTATTCACCTTTGTTGCGATTTGGTGGTGGCTAGATAGGTATTCCATCTCGAACGAAATAAGAACCTTCTCGCACCTTGGTTAATTAGCGTGGCACCATTGCGTTGTCTTAGTAGGCAACCAACGCATTAGACCACCACTTCGACATGGGTTCTACATCGACTAAATAATAGCAGGCAGGTCTGACACATCTAGCAGCTCCACACGCTTTCCGCTACACGTACCCTTCTGCGTTAATAACACCCGCAATCAACTTATTTCACAGCCTATTTGCTTGGAAGTTAACGGATATTACTTATACTTTTTTAGCAAATTTTTTGTTCCCAAGGGCATCCGTCTCTACTTTACTGCCAAATGACGATGGCACCGTCTTGGGTAAAATAATCCGGAGGTAGAATAGTCTCCCAGTTGGATCTCTCGGCGTGGACTGCTCAAAAGGATGTCGTCATCGCGAAAAACAAGATTGGCATTCTATGGATCGGAGCGTTGGACGTTAGATCGCGTAATCGGGTATGTAAGTTAAGCGATTTTAAAAGCGAAATTGGTAGGCTGAAGTCAGATATAGTGGGAATTAGTGAAGTGCAGTGGCTGCAAGAACAGGACTTCTGGTCAGCTGAGTACAAGGTTGTCAACACAAAATCAGATAGAGATAATGCAGGAGTAGAATTAATAATGAGTACGGGTAAGCTACTACACTGGTGTCCAAAAGTAACGCAACAAACGGAAATTTTGCAAAGTTGCGTATATTTTGCTACAAAACATTATACACAGGTGATAGTAAAGCGGAAACAATGTAAAGAATACAGAACTCAGAAAACGGCAACATGCATTACAGTAGACAAAAATGTTCTTCCTTTTTTTTCAACTTAACGGATTTGCCCCCACATTATGACAACTGGATAATGTACACAGTCTGGGGTGCGACCATCTCTGGCAGCAATACAGGCATGACAACGACGGGGCATTCTGTGAATGATGTCATCAATCCGATGTTGAGGCAATAAGACCCATTCCTCCTGCAGAGCTGCTCGCAAGTCTTGGAGCGTGGTTAGTGGAAGCTGGCGAGACGCAACCCGTCTCCCCGTGCATCCCAGACATGCTCTGTGGGATTCAAATCGGGTGAGCGAGCAGGCCACACCATGGGTGCAATACCTTCCGTTTCCAAGAAACATCAACCACCTGTGCTCTACGAGGTCGAGCATTATCGTCCACTAATACGAAGTCCGGCACACAGCACCTCGCAACAACCGCACATGAGGTCCCAATATCTCGTCACAATACCTGATAGCAGTTAAACCTTGCCGGCTCACCCGTACAATTTCGTGAAGAGGTGTTCGTGTGGTTAACATGATCCCTGCCCACACGAGGATCCTCCTCGATATCGGTCTCTTTCCAGAAATCGAGTTCCACATTCCCCCCAGATGCGAATCCACTGAGAATCACTCTACGGGCCAAATCGGACTCATCTGTGAAAAGAACATTGGTCCACTGTCCGATCACCAGCGTGGAATGTTGACGACTCCACTCTAGACGTTTCCTTCTGTGAAGACATGTCAGTGGTACGCATTCAGCAGGTCTCCGACAGTAAAGGCTACTATGCCAAAGCCTTCTGTACACCGTTTTCCTCGATACTACACGTCCAGTGTATGCTGCGTGGTCATATGCCAGTTGACGTGGATTACTAAGCCGGTACCGTCGTGACCTTACTACCAAATAACGGTCCTCTCTTTCTGATGTCACAAATGGTCGGCCTTGTCCTGGTCTTCGGGATACAGTTTCAGTCTCTATAAACTGTTGCCACATCCAAGAGACAACAGAACGATTAACATTAAGCCATCGGCGACATTAATTTCCTACGGTCCTGCTTCCATTCTTCCTATGGCCTTCCACCGCAGAGAGTCTGGTAGGCGTGTTCTCTGTGCTATACTGCACTGTCTGTGACCTCGTACACAGCAGTTGTGGATGAGGGGCTACCCGGCAAACATTACCCTGTTTGATAGATGCCCTGACGTCATTTTTGCGTGGTTTTCCGTTGACCGGAATGCCACCTACCGTGCAGAACACGATCCTACGGACATCTGTTGAGATTTCGTATGGTTATATTGTGACTTAGACACAGAACGGGGAAATAGCGGTCTGTTGCTTTAATTTTGGTCACCAGTGTATGAAAAGCACAATGAACGCACTGTAGTAGCCAAGATAGACACGAAGTCAACACCCACCACAGCACTACAGATCTATGTGCCAACTAGCTCCCAACAAATTGAAAGAATGTATGATGGGATAAAGCGACATATTCAGATAGTCAGAGGAGATGAAATTTGATTGTGGTTGGTAACTGGAATTCGGTAGTCAGAAAAAGAAGAGAAGGAAAAATGGTAGAAGAACATTAACAGAGGGAAAGGAATGAAAGAGGGAGCCACCAGGTAGAATTTGGCCAGAACATAATTTAATCATGGCTAACACTTGGTTACAGAATCAGCAAAAAAGGCTGTATACATGGAAGAGTCCTAGGGACACTGCAAGGTTTCACCTTTATTATGTGATGGTAAACAGAGATTTCGAAACCGGATTTTAAACTGTACATGTCCAGGAGCAGATGTGCACTCTGACCTTACTTGATTGGTTATGAACACTAGACTAAAACTGTAGCAATTACAAAATGGTCGAAAATTAAGAAGTGGACACCTGCATGAACTGAAGGAAGTAGAGGTTGTGGAACATTTCAAAGGGAGTATTAGACAACTTTGGACTTAAGGAGGGGAAAGGAATACAACGGGAGAGAGAAGAAATAGAAAAGGCAGCAGAGGATCGCATAGATGAAAGAACAAGGGCAGAAGAAATCATTGGACAACTCAAAAGATATTGAATTTAACTGGTGAAAGGAGAAAATGTAAAAGTGCACCAAATGAAGTAGGCAGAGGAAATATAAACTTTTAAAAATGAGATGACAATAAGTGCAAAAAGGCTAAGCAATAAAGGCTAGAGTACAACCACGCGGATGTAGATACATGCGTAACTAGGGAAAAGATAGATGAGGCCTATACGAGAATTTAAATGACCTACGGAGAAAAGAGAACCACATGTATGAATATCAAGAGCTCAGATGGAAAACCAGTACTAAGCAAAGAAGGGAATGCTGGAAAACGTATGGTGTATGTAAGGGGCAGTAAAATGAAACGATACAAATGGAAAAAAGGAAGTATACTGTTTATTCTTTTAAAAGTAATCGCCATAGCTATTAATATATTTATCCCAGTATGACGCAAGTCGATCAATGCCTTCACTCAAAACGGTCTGCGGTTGTCTCCGGAACCATGATATACCCAGGGGTACATCTTTTCGTGCGAAGCAAATCGACGGCCACGAATTTCTTCAGAACTCCATAAATACGGAAATCGCATGACGAGAAATATCGAAACTGTATGGAGGACGCGTAGACGAAATCACAGAGAAAGTCACAATGACCTTTTTCTTTGACTGCAAGGGCCTATTGCTAATTGACTTTATGGAACACGGCGCCACAATTAACGCACAGCTGTGTAGTTTACACTACTGGCCATTAAAATTGCTACACCAAGAATAAATGCAGATGATAAACGGGTATTCATTGGACAAATATACTATACTAGAACTGACATGTGATTAGATTATCATGCAGTTTGGGTACATAGATCCTGAGGATCGAGAGGTGCGTTCCATATTAATCACGGGTAACGAAGGATCAAGAGATAAATTACCTTCAGTAGTACCACAGCTTAGCCTATGAAGGACTATCGTATTTCGTGAGAATGCTGTCGCGTAGCATCCTTATGACTTAGGGGCAATGACAGACCTGTGGTCGACGTGCAAACAACGAAACATACCTACATTCTACTGGTCAACCCACATATTAACAAACCAGTGGAATCTATTAAATCTCACCAATATTATTATTGAAAACTGTGTAGTTTACATACGTGTATGGACACAAGTAACTACACACTACTGGCCATTAAAATTGCTACACCAAGAATAAATGCAGATGATAAACGGTCATTCATTGGACAAATATACTATACTAGAATTGACATGTGATTACATTATCATGCAGTTTGGGTGCATAGATCCTGAGGAATCAGTACCCAGAACAACCACCTCTGGCCGTATTAACGGCCTTGATACGCCTGGGCATTGAGTCAAACAGAGCGTGGATAGTGTGTACAGGTACAGCTGCCCATGCAGCTTCAGCACTATACCACAGTTCATCAAGAGTAGTGACTGGCGTATTGTGACGAGCCAGTTGCTCGGCCACCATTGAACAGACGTTTTCAATTGGTGAGAGATCTGGAGAATGTGCTGGCCAGGGCAGCGGTCGAACATTTTCTGTATGCAGAAAGGCCCGTACAGGACCTGCAACATGCGGTCATGCATTATTCTGCTGAATGTAGGGTTTCGCAGGGATCGAATAAAGGGTAGAGCCACGGGTCGTAACACATATGAAACATAACGTCCACTGTTCAAAGTGCCGTCAATGCGAACAAGAGGTGACCGAGACGTGTAACCAATGGCATCCCATACCATCACGCCGGGTGATACGCCAATATGGCGATGACGAATACACGCTTCCAATGTGCGTTCACCGCGATGTCGCCAAACACGGATGCGACCATCATGATGCTGTAAACAGAACCTGGATTCATCCGAAAAAATGACTTTTTGCTATTCTTGCACCCAGGTTCGTCGTTGAGTACACCATCGCAGGCGCTCCTGTCTGTGATGCAGCGTCAAGGGTAACCGCAGCCATGGTCTCCGAGCTGATAGTCCACGCTGCTGCAAACTTCGTCGAACTATTCGTGTAGATGATTGTTGTCTTGGAAACGTCCCCATCTGTCGACTCAGGGATCGAGACGTGGCTGCTCTATCCGTTACAGCCATGCGGATAAGATGCCTGTCATCTTAACTGCTAGTGATACGAGGCCGTAGGGATCCAGCACGGCGTTCCGTATTACCCTCCTGAACCCACTGATTCCATATTCTGCTAACAATCATTGGATCTCGATCAACGCGAGCAGCAATGTCGCGATACGATAAACCGCAATCGCGATAGGCTACAATCTGACCTTTATCTAAGTCGGAAACGTGATGGTACGCATTTCTCCTCCTTACACGAGGCATCACAACAACGTTTCACCAGGCAACGCCGGTCAACTGCTGTTTATGTGTGAGAAATCGGTTGGAAACGTTCCTCATGTCAGCAAGTTGTAGGTGTCGCCCCAGGCGCCAACCTTGTGTGAATGCTCTGAAAAGCTAACTTGCATATCACAGCATCTTCTTCCTATCGGTTAAATTTCGCGTCTGTAGCACGTCATCTTCGTGGTGTAGCAATTTTAATGGCCAGTAGTGTAAGAAAACAAGTGTAAATCGATATAAGTTTCAAAACGTTATCATAAATAATCAACATGTAGTCTTTTGCTTGTTATTAAATTGAGTGAAAGATTCTAACATAAAATGGGTGACATGAGAATTTATGTCTCTCACTCTGGTTTCTTTTGTCTCTCTTTCCCGTGAACTGTGCCCAAATGGAGGAGGAGAGAACTTAAACGTAATGTTTTGCCTGTTCCCTTTTTTCTTTTTTTAAAATTTCCGATTTAGCATTGAAGTGACTTAAAATCTGCACCAATATAAGCACATATAGTACAACAGAGCTAAAAAAAAATGGCTCTGAGCACTATGGGACTTAACATCTATGGTCATCAGTTCCCTAGAACTTAGAACTACTTAAACCTAACTAACCTAAGGACAGCACACAACACCTAGTCATCACGAGGCAGAGAAATTCCCTGACCCCGCCGGGAATCGAACCCAGGAACCCGGGCGTGGGAAGTGAGAACGCTACCGCACGACCACGAGCTGAGGACAAAAACAGAGCTAAAGCCCGCCCGGTTAGTCGCGCCGTCTAACGCGATGCTTCCCGAGCCGGAAAGCGTGCCGGCCCCCGGCACGAATCAGCCCGGCGGATTAGTGTCGAGGTCCGGTGTGCCGGACAGCCTGTGGATGGTTTTTAAGGCGGTTTTCCATCTGCCTCGGCAAATGCGGGCTGGTTCCCCTTATTCCACCTCAGTTACACTATGTCGGCGATTGCTACGCAAACACTGTCTCCACGTACGCGTACACCATAACACCATAATTACTCTACCACCTAAACGGGGTTACACTCGTCTGGTATGAGACTTTCCCGGGGGGAGGGGGGCGGTCCACTGGGGGCTGAACCGCACAATAACCCTGGATTTGGTGTGGGGCAATGGTAAGGTGGGTGGACTGCTGTGGGTTGTTGTGGAGTTGTGAACCACTGAGGGCTACGGCGGGGCGAAGTCTCTCCGTCTTTTCTAGGTCCCCCGGTTCCACACGCAATACAAAATACACAATAGATCTTGTCAAAATTAATTTCAGGTAATCATTGTATAAGAACAATTTCTAATAAGACCAACCAGCAAAACCGTTTCTTTATTCCATAACGTGTGGAGCTTTATAAAAAATTAACTTGACTTATTACCTTGAAGGTGATTGATTGCATGAAGTGTAAGATGTTTGAGCCATAACTTGAAGCGTTTATGGAGGCGACGTAGCATTATTTTTCCTAAGTTATGTTTGAATGGCAGCCTGTGGTAAAGCAAGGACAATGAATTCATGAGTGTATTTTGTCGAATATTTCCTTTCTTATTTAGCAATGAATCAACGAAATCTTTTTCTTATAATCATAGAAAGCATTTCTATTCACAACGAAGCTTATGCAGTTTTGTTAAACGTTTACGCTATATCGCAGCAAACACGTATAGAAACTGACCTTCAAGCGTCTTTTGTTTGCATTCGTACCTTTCGTCTTTGTGAGCTCTTCAAGATAGGACGTAAATTGTGCAACACATAATTTGCTGGTCAATAATTATGTCATTAGCTACAAACATTATGTTCATTATTCTCAGTTATGTACCTTCCTTATAACCTTGTCATGAAAGCATTTTTATTGTTTTTTTAAAAAAATTTAGGGGCTAAATGAGAGGAGTAGAAAGCGGATTGTTCGATGATGAAAGGCCGAACACTATTCGTGTCCTTAAGTTCTCTTTTAATTTTAATTTGTCGATCATTTCTTTTCCTTATGTAATTGTTCTCGATTGATGGTCATGCATCATCGAACAATGCCTTAATTGCGAATTTAGACTTTCTCGGGAAAATCTCGATGATGAAATCTTCTCGGGTTATCAGCCGAGTCAAGGCGTCGTCTGCGATTACGTTTCAACAACTTTCCTACTTGTCATCTTCAGGCGAAGTGTCGGGTTCTCTGATGCTGACGCTCCAATGGCGAGATTTTCTTGCTCGACATGTTAAGCAGTGTGAGGATAAATTACTGTTCGTGCTGTTCCTGTGGGCAAGAAAAGAGAAACCTTACCTGTACGAATTGTGCTTGCGTAATGCGGTGATGAGATCCTGTGTCTTCTGCGAGAAAATTATTCTCGCAACAGGTCAGGCTAACGCGTGTTTTACCTGAGGTTGGCTGGTGGCCACTTTACGGACTAACCGGTGGTGGGATTGTCCCGTCTTCTAGTAGAAGGATCTTGCGATGATCCTATATCTGTCCTGCAAGAGCGGAATGCCTGTGTACTCGTGGAACAGACGAGCGGAATATTCCATCGGAAGACGTAGAGCGGTCTTCAGAGCTCGCTTCCGGATCCTTGGATCCTTTATAGCGTTGCTATGAGCGATATTCCAGCCTTTCCCCATTCCACAGGGTGCGTATTCTACCACTGGTCGGACCAGTGTTAGGTAAAGCGTGTGCCGTGTTGCGGTGGCAGTATCAATTGTGGGTTCGGCCGCGGGTATAGAGGGCGAACGTGCCCCATGGCTCTGCATCTGGCATGTCGGACATGTGGCGCCCAGGAGAATCTTTGGTGTGGCGTGACACCTAGGTATTTTATTGATTGGTGACTCCATGGAGTGCTGTGTGCACAACGACCATGTATGTTAAATTAAAAGGAAGGTCAGCGTTGTCCGTAATATTGATGGTTTATTGATAGCAAAATAGATTTTCAGTCACATAGTGATCATCTTCAGTGCTGGAAGTTAAAAATTTCAGTTAATTGTTAAGTCTTCACGTGACACACGCCACATAGAGGGCGTTCCAAGACCCTGTCAAACCGAGGTCTGCTGTATGGGTGAATGTAAACAGCGGCTTCAGTTATTGTGATGGTTACTCAGTTTTAGTTACTGATATTAACTTGATACCAGTGCCTATGAGTTTAATTTGTACACCGCAGGTATGTTCTTTCCAACAGTTGATTTATACTCAGGTGTATTTGTGGTTTTTGTTTTTTATTCACTGATGCTATGTGAAATTTTTAACTTCCAGCACTGAAGATGATCACTATGAGATTGAAAATCGATTTTGCTATGAATAAACCATCAATATTACGGCCAACGCTGACCTTCCTTTTAATTTTAACCTAGGTATTTCGCCATCTTGCTCCATAGGATAGGTGCTCTCAGGATTTCGACGGGATGGAGATCTGGCAGCAGTATTATTCGGGTGAAGATCACTGCCAGGCTCTTCGCTGCGTTAAATTTCAGCCGCCGTTTCATTGTCTATGAACCCAGAGTGTCGCACCCGAGTTGGCGACGGCATTGCATCGTGTGTGCTTTCGTACTGTGGATATACAGCGCTGTGACCTCGGCGTAGAGCGCCAATTCGACGCGCGCCACCCGCGGTATGTCGGCAATGTACAGTGAGTGCAGCAAGGGGCCGAGTACCGACCCCTGTGGCACCCCGGCACCTATTTGTCGGTCTGTGGAAGTGCCATCGTCTGCCCTGACATGGAAGGTTCGCTCTGCTAGGTAGGATCTGGGGACGACGTGGGATGTCGGTATCCCGAGTACAAAGAGTTTGTACACGAGACCGTTGTGCCAATCGAAGGCTCCGGACATACCGAAAGCACTGCTCCAAGGTATTCTCTTGTTTCCAGTGCTCTCGTCGCCGGCTCTACCAGTCTCAGAAGATGGTGAGATATGGAATTGTTCGTCTGGAATAACACCCTCCTGAGTGACATGGTGCCTATTCGCGTACAGCCTCTCAAAAACAGCTCTGAGCTGTGATCAACAGAGGAACTTTAAACCTCGGTACTTAGACTTTTTCACTGCGAGTGTTGAACATACATTCAAATGGTTAACCTGACACCGACATTATACCCAGTTTGTCCGTCTCTAAGATCCGACATGGTAGCAGATCAAGACAGTACCAGAGACGTGCCATTAGTGCACATTAAAAGAGAACTTCAGTGCATTACACGTCAGTCAGAAAATGTTTTGCAGAAAATAGGTCCATGTTACTCTGATCATTCTGTGAAGCTCTATAAGGCTGTTTGTTGTAGCTGCTGTCGCCTGCAAAAAAGTAACGTCCTTAGATGATCGTTTGGAAATGCAGGAAGATTTGGACAAAATTTCTTCATGATATAATGAATGATAGATTTCTGTGAACGAGGATAAATACGGGATAACGCCTACAGCAAAGAGAAAGAACTCTAATATCAGTGGCATCCACCTCGAGCTCGTCACATTGTATAATTATTTAGGAGCAATATTAAGAACCGATATGTACTGAGACGATCATCTAAATCAATATTAGGGAGGGAGAATGGATGAATTAAATTGTTGGAAGAGTTCTGGGAAAGTGCAGCGCATCTGCAATGAAAATTCCTCACAAGACGCTGGGGTGGCCAAGCTTAGAGTATTGTTTCAGTGTATGGGGTCCTTCTCAAGAAGGCATGACAACAGATGCTGAACGAACTCAGAGACGCGATGATAGAGAAAGGATAGCCAAATGAAAGTGTATCGTGTGTTTCTCGAGGATCCATATTGGGTATATTAAGGGAACGTGTGGTCGAGGAAGACTGTACCAGCATTCTATTGCTTGTGGAGGATTAATGAAAGTAAGATAAGACCGATTAAGGCTCAATCAGAGACATGCATAAGCAATTTTTCCCTCGCTCAGTATTCTAATGGAATAGGATCGAAAGTCATTTATATTCGTACAAAGTACCCTCCATCATGCACTCCACGATGGAATGCGGAGTGTACAGTTAGACGTTGATTTTATTAGTTGTTTCTAGGAAAGAGGCGAAAGGGGGTAGGTGCAAGCGAGAGTAGCTGAAGCGACATTCTGCTCCACTCTTTCGAAAAAATAACGATGGAATACGATATTAGCTGCTCTTTGTGAGTTTGTAAGGAAATATGATGCTCCAACATGTATTAACCTCTGCGCTTTGCCCACAGAACACGCATATCTACATAGTACGCTTTGTCTGCGAGTCGTGGAGTATCAGTTTGACAGTGGACAGTAAATTTGCTTCCTACTGTTACTTCTCGCTCGCTTGTGTTCAAGAAACGGAAGGGAATGAAAGAGACAGAGAGAGGCGGAGGGAGAGAGAAGGAGAAAAACGGAGAGAGAGAGAGAGAGACAGGAAGAAAGGAGAAACGGAACTTCCTTTCCCACCAAGAGTAATAATTCTGCTTCCACTTGGTGCCGACGAGGAGGGGCGGACGACAAGGAGAGAGAAAGAGGCGTGAAATATTAATTTAACTTTCGGATACCACACGAGAACTTTAATATAAGGAACGCCTTTCAGATGCTTTATAAAACTTTCCAAAGGCAATGAGAGAGAAAGCGGTGGAACTAGCAGACAGAAAGCGAAAATTCTGAACTAAGTCTTACTTTTTCTCTTGTGGTCTACAAGTGAAATTTTTCACTCCTTCGCCGGCGGCAAAGCGTCCTGCAGTAGCAGCACTGTCTGCCCGCCGCAACTTCTCCAATACTGGTGTGTCTGTTTGTCCTCTGCAGAGAACCTGACTTCCTAAAAGCGACAATTGCACAGCGGGGAGAATTTAAATGCAGCTAAGTTGCAGCTAGTGCATTTCGTAAGGGAAAAATCTGTAGCTTACCATTTTCCTTTAGACACAAACGGCTGCCACAGTTGAAACCTGCGGCTGGTAGCGCCACTTTTTAAAAAATTATATGCAACACTCATATCAACTAAAAGTCTACTGGAAGTATCCACCACTAGAAGTTAAATATAGGCATCTGGAATTACTGAACGTTTGTAGGAATACCTTTGGATTACCAAAATAATGGCTAGACGGCGTCGTGCAAACTGTATGTAAAAAAGGGAATAGACACGAATGTCAAAAGAAACGGTAGAATAAGTTTACTGAACTTGGTATACGAAATATATGAAAACCTAGCGACAAGAAGGTTAATGAAAGTCTCCAACAGAAAACCAATAAGGATTTATGTTGCAGCCGCTGATAATAAATGAAGAAATTACAATGCTGCATGATTAAAGTGATTGTAAATCAGGAAATGAACAGAGATGTCCATTGTCACAAGTGCTGTTTAAGACGAGGGCGTGATGAAAAGTAATGCCTCCGAACTTTTTATGTGTAAACTCTTAAAGCTTTTTAAATAAAACAGTTATTAATGGCCGGCCGAAGTGGCCGTGCGGTTAAAGGCGCTGCAGTCTGGAACCGCAAGACCGCTACGGTCGCAGGTTCGAATCCTGCCTCGGGCATGGATGTTTGTGATGTCTTTAGGTTAGTTAGGTTTAACTAGTTCTAAGTTCTAGGGGACTAATGACCTCAGCAGTTGAGTCCCATAGTGCTCAGAGCCATTTGATTTTTGAGTTATTAAGGCTCTACATCTTTATTCCTCATGTCTACATATTTGCAGCCCTCTGGCGCTAGAGGTTTCCGAATTGTGTAACGTGGTGATGTGTAATTTAATTATGTCAGTGTGCGAGAAACAGAGAGCGGTAATAGAATTTCGAATCTGAAGACGTCGTTCTCACACGGCGCACTCTCTCCTTCAGTGTGGTAGTGCCAGATTACACATAAGCACTGCGACAAACGCCCGGTTTAACTGGCACCACAGAACAGCTACTTTGAATTGGGGAAAGGGGCCAAAATAAGGGGCTGTCAGTTACACTCGAACATACAACTTTTTTATTTGATCAAACATTACAAGAGCCCCAAAAAATTTTTTTTTAAACACACAGCTTTAATCTTTGGGATTTAATTTAAAAACGGCTGAAGGCCAATAACTTAAAACGCTAGCATAATCATAAATTTAAAAGGCAAAGCCTTATCTTAAAACAGTTCTTTAGTTAGGCTGAAGGCCCAAAGAATCAGACACTGCAAGAGCAAACAAGTTAAATTCAAATCGGCTCAAGGCTTGACGCTTAAAACTCAAAAAAATTATTTTTTTTAAATACCAAAGGCCTTGCGTGAAACAGTTCTTTAATTTAGGCTGAAAGCTTTAAGAGCAAAACAACTCAAACTCATTATCGGCTGAAGGCCCAACACCTAAAATTCAGCAACGTTAATACCTTTAAAATTCCAAAGGTGTTACGTGAAACAGTTCTTTAAATTAGGCTGAAAGCCTATGGAATCTTACGCCTTAAGGGCAAAGAAACCTTAATTTAAAAAAAATCGGCTAGAAGCCATACAAATACAAACAACAAGAACAAATAAAAAAAGGCAGTACACCCAAGGGGGCTCAGATGTTCGAGGGTCGGCCTGGCATTCAAACACTGGCGCTCGATTGGGTGAGACGGGCAGTCAGGCCAACTATTCACGATCCGACGACAACCCAACCGACCGACAGTCGACGGACCCACCGACAAGATAACTTCCACTCCACCCGACCAGTACACAACAGGGAGTTCAATGGAATAATGTAGAAGCTGTTTGCACCCCCAACCAATCAAACTACAAACCATGCTCGAGAGCAAGAACACAATGAGGAAACTACACTGCCTGAAATTTACGTCAACGGCCAGGGCAGGTAACCAGAACGTTAACGGCCACAAGGCAGAAGATTCCGCTGGTGCATTTAAATTCAAATAACCAAATACAGTGAAACTCCACCGGAGGGTGGCTAGAATTTTCCAACTTGAAAACCACGTTGTTGCCCGCGGAAATATCCCAACAGCCGACAACGAACTCCAAACGACACAATATGAACAGTCTTGATTTACTGGTAGATTAAATCAAAACTCAATTTTCGCGTCTAGGGTCGGTGAGCCACGGACCTCGCAGCAATGGGAACAGCCCCACACACTCCGACACTGCGTAGAGACCGCCAGCGGCTCCGGCAAAACTACGTTCTGCGGAGAATTCCTCGCTGCTTCACGCCGCCAGGTCAAAGATAGTCCAAGGTGCGAATATCGATACACACCGCTGCTGCCACCGCGGAAGGAGAGGATAACAGCATAATCGCGATAACCGCGGGAGTCTAAACACAGCATCGCAACGAAGGTTTAATGCAGCGCAAAGCATGAGCCAGCCACGCCTCAATCTGCAACATTTCAGCGACTTGCGTTCACTGTCACCAGTCATCTTACACACAGTCTGCATTTGGCCCTATCCGATTTTCACCTGTTTCCACAGTGATGAAGTGATGCAAGGAGAGGTGAGATTGTGGTCCTGTCAGCAAAGTCAAACATTCTCATTTCCATAACCAGGATGACTATGTTGAGAAATAAATATGTAGATACGAAGACTAAATATGAATCTTAACGACATTAGTTTTATTTTTAAAAAACTGTGAGTTTGCACATAAAAAGTTTGGAGACATTACTTTTCAGCGAACTCTTATACAAGAGTAATGTTAAAAACCTTAAAAATTTAGCTATGATTCCATTTTATTTGCTGCTAATTGTGGATATTCTTCTGGATACTGAGAATCACAAAGCTATCTGTAAACGCGACCACAAAGGAATAGTAAATGATAATTTTTTTAAAAGTGAACAGTGTAATCTTAAATACCCTTTTATTTGCAGATAGCTTAAGGATTTTCAATTTCCAGAAGAATATCTATAGTTTTAGATATTCTTCTGGATATTGACGCCGCAGCTGAGTGGCACTGTGCTGGCCATAGGCAAGATATGAGGAGTGTCGAAAGGGTTGCTTGTATCAATGTCGCTCCCCCCCCCCTCCCCCTCCTTATGCACATGCCACAGGAGGGAGTGGAAAAGGAGGGATGAGACCACATAAACACTGTTTTCTGGTTAGGATCGTGTTCAAATACTGTCGAATGGATTTGAATGGTCCCATGCTGTATACCAAAGGAAAAAATTGTGCTCATATGACACGATAAGAGCTGAGATAATGTTCAATGGTACTGCAGCCGGCAATGTCTTTGAGTCGTCTGGAGTGTGTTACTGTTGTTAAAGGTCAAAAACGTCGTCCGTTACAGTTTGCACTGCTGGAGTGGTTTCATTCACGCCCTTTACGACACCTTCTGAGCCCTTTTCGTGTCGATTCTGAGCGACGGTATGTCGGAAATATTTCAACGCTGGTCGTCGCGTTTATAACCTCTGTCGCAGAGGCTGCAAGAGAATGGATGAGATGTAGGTAAGGAGTGTGGCGACCTTCTCGTGTGTGAGATGTCCACGGTGACGTTGAGCAGCATTGTGGTGAAATTTGGTGCCAATGTAACATCAGTAACACACCTTATACCTCCCACGAACCTCTGGGCCCTGGCCTTCTTTGTATGTGAAGAAGCCTTGTTGTGTGAAGTGCTGCCAAGTCCGAGGGTGCAGGATGCCATGCGCTTGCACCATTACAGAGGAAGTTTTGATTCACCTTTGAACCAAATTCCGAATTTATGCGTCACAATGGAAGAAAATAATGGCATTTCAAAGACGTGACTCTTTAATTTTGTCGCACAGTTTCTTATCGGATCCTTGTACTGACCCCAAGACTCCCCTTCAGATGTAACCAGAAACTTTAGAGAAAATGTGAATTAACGGATATTAAATTTTCCAATCACACTATCATCACTGGAGCAGACTCTAATCATTCAACATTCATTTATGAAAATTATAGTTTCGTAAGTGCTGCATGTGACAAGATGTCCTACGAATAAACACTAGACGCGTTCTCTGAGAAATACCTTATATGTTGATGTCCTCTTTGAGGCAGTTGAAACATAAATGATTACGAAAATACGAAGGGCAACTAAAATAAGTAAGAGGAATTATATATACAGTATGCAGTAGCGTCGTATCTCAATAAGGAATTCGAAACATTTATCTATGTAGAACATCATGTAGAAGAGCTGTGGTTCAGGTTTGGAAGAATAGCTGCCATCCACTTGATCACAGTGTTTGGTGGGTCAAGTCGTCCATAAACAGCCATTTCCAATCTGTACCAGGCATGTTCGATAGGGTTCATATCTGGAGAACATGTTGGCCACTCTAGTCGAGCGATGTCGTTATGCTGAAGGAAGTCATTCACAAGATGAGCTCGATGGGGGCGCGAATTGTCGTCCATGAAGACGAATGCCTCGCCCATACGCCGCCGATATGGTTGCACTATCGGTCGGAGGATGGCATTCAGGTGTAGTACAGCCGTTGCGGTGCCTTCCATGACCACCAGCGGCGTACGTCGGCCCCACATAATGCCAACCGAAAACAGCAGGTAACCTCCACCTTGCTGCACTCGCTGAACAGTGTGTCTAAAGCATTCAGCTTGACCTTGTTGCCTCCAAACACGTCTCCGACGATTGTCTGGTTGAAGGCATATGCGACACTCATTGGGGAAGAGAACGTGATGCCATTACTGAGCGGTCCAGTCAGTATGTTGTTGGGCCCATCTGTAACGCGTTGCATGGTGTCTTGGTTGCAAAGATGGACCTCGCCATGGACGTCGAGAGTGAAGTTGCGCAACACGCAGCCTACTGCGCACAGTTTGAGTCGTAACACGACGTCATATGGCTGCATCATTCAACAAGGTGGCTTTGCTGTCACGGTTCCTCCGAGCCACAATCCGTCGGTAGCGGTCATCCACTGCAGTTGTAGCCCTTGGGCGGCCTGAGCGAGGCATGTCATCGACGGTTCCTGTCTCTCTGTATCTCCTCCATGTCTGAACAACATCGCTTTGGTTCACTCCGAGACGCTTGGACACTTCCGTTGTTGAGAGCCCTTCCTGGCACAAGTTAACAATGCGGACGCGATCGAACCGCGGTATTGACTGTCTAGGCATGGTTGAACTACAGACAACACGAGCCATGTGCCCCCTTCCTGGTGGAATGAGTGGAACTGATCGGCTGTCGGACCCCCTCCGTTAGGTGCTGCTCGTACATGGTTGTTTACATTTTTGGGCGGGTTTAGTGACATCCCTGAACAGTCAAAGGGACTGTGTCTGTGATACAATATCCACTGTCAACGTCTATCATTAGGCATTCTGGGAACCAGGAAGCTGCAAAACTGTTTTTGATGTGTGTGTGTTCTTGTTATTGTTTTGCGTTCAAGATGACATGTGGACATTGGTAAAATTTCCTGAGGTTTTGGTTTGAAAAATTATTTAGTGTTGGTTGCCATTTATAGACTGTATTGCGCCATTTTAACAGGGTTTACTTACAGTCTCTAGTGAATCCTGGATGTTACTGTGTTGCTGTAGGTTAGTCGCACTTCTCACTGTACATCTACGTTTTAGATACATCGTTGATATTCGTTTGTTTGACTGTTTTCGATTGGCGGCATCGAAATTTGAATTTGATCCGATGTATTTTCGTATTGTGTGTATGTGTATGTGTGTGTGTGTGTGTGTATGTGTGTGTTTGTGCAAGTTTTTCTTGTGTATTGTTTGATAAGAGTGTTGAACAGGTGTGTGTGTGTGTGTGTGTGTGTGTGTGTGTGTGTGTGTGTGTGCAAGTTTTCTTGTGTGTTGTTTGATAAGTGTGTTGAACAGCGTTCTGTTTCAGGGTATTGTTCGGTCATTGATGACCGTTTTGCCCTGTATGACAGCTTTTAGATGTGGTGATTCTCTTTGTTGTTAATAATCGGACTAACAATTACTGTGTTTTAAGATCTGGAGCTCTATTTCTGTGCCACTTGCGTAGTGGCTGTTTTCAGTGAGGTGGTCTGGAAATGTGTAGCTTATTGGAGTATCTTATTACGAAATCTGTACCTGTCTGTTCAACATACAATGAATCAGAAACTTTGCTGGGCAACTGAAAAACACCTGCTTTGCTGAATTTATCTGCTTTTAGTACATTCTGAAGTGTATTGTTTCTTCTGTATGCCACATGTTTTCCTTCTTTTGTCATAATGTTTCCTATACTGTGGGTTTTCTTGTCAAATGCCAGTGTGTGCAATGTTTTCTGTTGTTTGTGGTTTCTTCTACTTTTGTACTTGGTGTGTTTTGTACCGTACGACCATTACTGGTGTGCTGTTCTGTAATATTGTTGCGTGGTTATCACGTCAGCAGTGTTCTTATTTCTTGGCTCAATTTGTCTTCTGTTCTTATTTTGTAATCATTTTTGGGGGCCATTGTTCGATTATATTTAGTTCTTGTGCGTAGCTATCTTCATCCATTGGAATTCTGTTCAGTCTGTATATGAAGCCTGTGAGGCTGACTTGTTCATGTGCTGTGGGATGCTTAGATCTGTTTTGTACTGTTGTTGTGGTTTTCTGTATGTGAGAACACATGTTGATGGTTTATGGTTTCTGTTGTGATGTCTAGGAAATGTATGTCTTATGTGTTGTGGTTTCAAGCGTGAATAGTATGGGCAGTTTTGATGTCTCAGTGTAACAGTAGAATTTAGAAATATGTTTCATCTACTAGAAAATTATGTGATCAGCATAACGGTGCGAATGATTTACTTTAAGATGGTTAGGTTTCTTATCTGTTTCTTTGGAGTGTTAGGTTAGAGTCACTTTTTAGCCTGTTATGAACTTCAGTGTTTTGTTCGTATAAGCCGTTTCATACATGCTGAACGAAGTTTTTTCATTGTCTGCTTTTGTGATAATTGCATGGTGTGCCTTCAGTTTTTTGTATATAGCTTCGACTGTTTTAGCCTCTGAATGTAACTGTCTAGTATTCCACCAATGAAACTAAGTCTGCCCATTACTTTACCTATTATTGAACTTATGTTATTGTTCCATGTCATATCCCTATAAATTTCTACACGCAGGTATTTATATGAGTTAACTGGTTGCAATTGTGACTTATCAACAGTGTAATCATAGAGTACTACTTTTTTTGTAAAACACACGGTTTTACATTTATTAACGCTTAAAGTGACTTTCCCAACTTTGCACGACTTTGAAATCTTATCAGATCTGCCTGAATAGTTATCCAGCTATTTTCAAAGGTGCCTCATTACAGATAACTGCATCATCTGCAAAAAGTCTAAGGTGCTTATCAACATATTGCCCTGGGATACACCTAAAGTTTACATCTGTCGACGATTGTGCATCCACAATGACAAATGCTCAACCCAGTTATTAATTTTACTTGGTACCCCACACATTTTGTAATAAGTCTAGGTGTGGTACTCTCAAATGCTTCTTGGAAAACCAAGAAATACTGCATCCATTTAACTGCCTTGATCCATGGTTTTCAGGATGTCATGTGAGAAAAGTGCAAGTGCTTTTGGAACCTACTGATGAGCCAAAACGTTGTGACCACATGCTTAGCAGCTAGCTTGTCCGTCTTTGGAACGAAATACATCACTGATTCTGCATATTGGGGATCTGACAGTTTGCTGGTAGGTTCGTGGAGGTATATGGCATTAAATGTCTACTCCCAGGTCATGTAATTCATGTAAATAACTTGCCGCTGATTTATGTACGGATCAAAACCATAACGTTGTATTACTGTTAGTTACTTGCGTCTTGAGTGAACTGTAATTTCCTGGTGAAGTTTAGTCCATAATGTCGAATTATTGTTAGGTACTTGCACTGGGCGTGAAGTGTAATCTACTGGCGAGTTTACTGCGTCATACCAAGATCTTTGGACCCAATTTTGAATGCCTTGAGGCAGACATCATACAAGGCTTTTGGTTCAGACAGAAAGAAATTGTCAGCAACCCTGAATGTGGCACAAAGTTTCACTTCAAGCACTAGCACCCCAAAGTCCCATTCCAAAACAGGATCGACATCTTGCCTTCTCTGTGACACGAAGTCAGAACATATCTGGAAGACAACTTCCCACCAAATTTAACACTTTCAGGAGGCTGTCCTTGATTAATAGGCGAATGGCGCAACTGGAAATTGTAATGTCGTTTTATTTTCCGCCTTCGACGTAGTTATGAATCGATCAGTAATTTTTGGTATCAACAATGAAAACTACAACCCAAAGATGGAGGCCAAGAAGAAATATAAATTATCTGATCGAAAGTAATCGGAAACCTATTAGTGGACAATAATATGTAATGTGTTCACCCTTCTCCTTTATGACGCCTTGAACTCTGCTGGGAACAGTTTCAATGAGCAATGGCAGCACTTTTTTTTCTCAAGAGGCGAATCCAGAGAAAGTGACATGGATCTGGAGCGAATTCGGCGTTTTAACTTATGCCATAGGTGTTCCACTAGGTTCAGGTCGAGATTCTGGGCAGGTCAGTCCCTTTCAGGAATGTTATTGTACACAGAACATTGATTCAAAGGTACTGCTTTATGACAGGGTACATTGGCATGCTGATGTAAGTAATCGTCGCCTCCAAAGACTTTCTCTACTGTACGCAGTATACAGTGCTGTAAAATGTGTTCGTATTCTTCCGTATTTAGCATTTTCTTAAGCACAATACGAATACCACATCCTAACCACGGAAAACACCCTCGTACCATAGCACCACCACCTCCGAATTTCGCTGTTGGCACTACACATGATGACAGGTAACGTCTTCTAGGCAATCGCCAGTCACAAATCCTTCCGTCGGATAGCTATAGGGTGTAGCGTGATTCATCAATCCAAATCGCTCTTGTCCAGTCATCCATTGTCCAGTGGAGTCACTCTTTACGCCACCTGAAGCACCGCTTAGCACTGACTATGGAGAGATGTGGCTTGGTTGCTCTGGGGAACGAGATCAAACAGTGAGATCATCTTTCCCATCGGATTAGGAAACGATGGTGAAGGAAGTCGGCCGTGCCTTTTCAGAGGATGAAGTGATGTAGGAAAAACGCGGAAAACCTAAATCAGGATGGCCAGACGAGGATTTGAACCGTCGTCCTCCCGAATGCGAGTCCAGTGTGCTAACCATTGCTCCACCTCGCTCGATTGACTACAGAAATGTATGGCTTGTGAGGGGCTGCCCTATCGTTGTACCTCAGTCCTTTTTAACGCCGTGCACACAGTCACTGTGCTAGATGGGTTGCTGGTAGTACTTGGGAATTCATGAGTGGTTTCTTCTCTTATTTCATGCAATTTCTGCAACCACCCTCCCAAATTCTCGATGGCCCGCGTCCGTCAGTACGTGAGATGTGCCTGGTCTTGTTTCAGCTGTCATTGTTCTTTTTTTTCCTTTATTGTTATTTCACTCCACATAAGGGGGCAGGCTGGCAGCGCACAATACGCCTCTCTTCGGCCAAGAGAGTTACGTAAAACATAAGCACATGAGAAAAGAATACATAAACAAGAATATTAAAGATGGGTGAATAAACGATAACAAAAACAGATGGGTATAAAAGGTAGATTAAAAAAAAAACATGGATGAGAGCCACGCACACATGCGGAGAATGAGCACTGTAGACCAAAGCAAAAACAAGGAAGCACCACAGCCGGAACGCAAATGAGAGACACTGGCGACACTGTTGGTGGCGATGTAACGTAGCACTGCACATGGCACTGGAGAAACACTGACACCACAACAAAAACGTTAAAAATCACTGCACCGAAGGGGGCGACCTACCGCCGTGTGAAGGGAAGGGGGGGGGGGGAAGAAAAGGGAGGGGGGAGAGGAGGGGGAAACCAGGAGGGGGAGGAGGCGGGTGGTGGAGGGGAGAAGGAGTTGTTGTTCCATGGTACTTACATTTTATAATCACATTACTAACAGTCGACTTCGGCAGCTTTAGAAGGGTTGACATACATCCGATGAATCTGTTGCTCAGGTGACATCCAATGGGTAGCTATTCCTTGTTCGAAGCCAGTCCGCTCTCCTTACCGACCAATTCTCCTGTTAATGCTTCTCTATTGATAAAACACAAAATATATTCCACCTTATCCTAAACTGAGGCGACATCTTGTGGTCAGTTCCGAATTACACAGGGGACTCCAAATATTTTTGATCAGATAGTGGTTCTGATAAGTCATTGAAACCGATAAGACGCCATTAGCAGTAATTTAATAGGCGGTTACTAAAATCCATCATTACATAAACATTTAGGGATATGTTAGCATGTATATGTATATATGTGTATGTATTTAGTAGTAGTTATTAATATCCAGTTGCATTGCTGCCAAGAGAAATTAATTATAATCGAAGGTAACCACTGAGATCTATTCAGTGTCTCCTGTGCTTCATTAATCCATATTGACATTTTTGTTTCCAGACCTCTGTCCTCGACAGTGTAAAATTGTCTATAATAGTTCTTGTTCCAAACCCGAGTGTGAAAGGCTACAACGTCATAAAAGAATAAACAGTGTTCCGAAGTGTTCTCAAACTTTCCCATAACGCGGATTCCCTGATTATTCGGAAAGTGAACTGCGGACTTCATTGCAATGCCATCTGAAATTTCACATGGTATCAAAATAATATGCTAATTAGAATTGCCACTGACAAGAAAAAGATGAAGGAAAACACTGCAATAATTAAAGTAAGATACATGATTGTTGCCTAGTGAGCAAAATTTCAATTGGAAATACAGCAACTTAAAGTCATAGAGTTAACAGTGTAGTAATACACTAACAGTACAGTAATACGAAAAATACTGTATGGTACAGTAACTGAAAATCAGTATCTTTCTTTTTTTAAGGGAATCCACTTGGTAAACAGTGTTCTCAAATGTGGAGTCACTAAAGTGAGGAATGAAATTATTTGTGAAACTTCCTGGCAGATTAAAACTGTGTGCCCGACCGAGACTCGAACTCGGGACCTTTGCCTTTCGCGGGCAAGTGCTCTACCATCCGAGCTACCGAAGCACGACTCACGCCCGGTCTCACAGCTTTACTTCTGCGAGTATCTCGTCTCCTACCTTCCAAACTTTACAGAAGCTCTCCTGCGAACCGTGCAGAACTAGCACTCCTGAAAGAAATGATATTGCGGAGACATGGCTTAGCCACAGCCTGGGGGATGTATCCAGAATGAGATTTTCACTCTGCAGCGGAGTGTGCGCTGATATGAAACTTCCTTGCAGATTAAAACTGTGTGCCCGACCGAGACTCGTACTCGGGACCTTTGCCTTTCGCGGGCAAGTGCTCTACCATCTGAGCTACCGAAGCACGACTCACGCCCGGTCTCACAGCTTTACTTCGGCCACTCCTACCTTGCCCGCGAAAGGCAAAGGTCCCGAGTACGAGTCTCGGTCGGGCACACAGTTTTAATCTGCCAGGAAGTTTCATATCAGCGCACACTCCGCCGCAGAGTGAAAATCTCATTCTGGATACATCCCCCAGGCTGTGGCTAAGCCATGTCTCCGCAATATCCTTTCTTTCAGGAGTGCTAGTTCTGCAAGGTTCGCAGGAGAGCTTCTGTAAAGTTTGGAAGGTAGGAGACGAGATACTGGCAGAAGTAAAGCTGTGAGACCGGGCGTGAGTCGTGCTTCGGTAGCTCAGATGGTAGAGCACTTGCCCGCGAAAGGCAAAGGTCCTGAGTTCGAGCCTCGGTCGGGCACACAGTTTTAATCTGCCAGGAAGTTTCATATCAGCGCACACTCCGCTGCAGAGTGAAACTCATTCTGGAAACATCCCCCAGGCTGTGACTAAGCCATGTCTCCGCAATATCCTTTCTTTCAGGAGTGCTAGTTCTGCAAGGTTCGCAGGAGAGCTTCTGTAAAGTTTGGAAGGTAGGAGACGAGATACTGGCAGAAGTAAAGCTGTGAGACCGGGCGTGAGTCGTGCTTCGGTAGCTCGGATGGTAGAGCACTTGCCCGCGAAAGGCAAAGGTCCCGAGTTCGAGTCTCGGTCGGGCACACAGTTTTAATCTGCCAGGAAGTTTCATATCAGCGCACACTCCGCTGCAGAGCGAAAATCTCATTCTGGAAACATTTCCCAGGCTGTGGCTAAGCCATGTCTCCGCAATATCCTTTCTTTCAGGAGTGCTAGTTTTGCAAGGTTCGCAGGAGAGCTTCTGTAAAGTTTGGAAGGTAGGAGACGAGATACTGGCAGAAGTAAAGCTGTGAGACCGAGCGTGAGTCGTGCTTCGGTAGCTCGGATGGTAGAGCACTTGCCCGCGAAAGGCAAAGGTCCCGAGTTCGAGTCTCGGTCGGGCACACAGTTTTAATCTGCCAGGAAGTTTCATATCAGCGCACACTCCGCTGCAGAGTGAAAATCTCATTCTGGAAATTATTTGTGTTTTTCCATAATACCATTGAAATCTGGATAAGTCTTGTCACCATGAATCTTAGGTCCGATTACACAGTAAGACTGTTTCACCTTCAAATTTTAATACTGCAAAGGACACAAATGGTCAGATGACGTAGACCTGAGTGGTAGGGAAAGACATCAAATGTTGCAATGCCTTACTAGACAACTCTTCTTACTCACAGCCGGCACGCAACCAAAATTTACATTTTCTTTGAAAACCTTTTTCCGTTAAGTATCACAGGATAGTTCCAATAGCTGTTCTTGTCCTGTATCAAGGAGATTTATAACTTGTACGTCATGGATTTCTATAGTAGTGAAAGGATTTTCAGTCTAGCAATTACCAGATTGTGGGACGGAAATAGTCTCGAAAACTTGCAGTTAATGCTCCCAAGTGTCCTACAACTGTTTTGTGCACTTCAGGAGAGTTTTTCAACTGAAGAATCAATGAAATCCTTGACCAATGGAAATGATGAATAGTTATTGTTTTTTACTCGTGCTGCCCACAGCTGTAGTTTCTTAATTGTAGCTTCAGCTTTAACTCTCAACCTGAATGGTATTAACATTTTTTTCCTTGCAGGCCTAAGTAAAATTCGTTGAGAAACGAGAAAATACCCACCAAATAGGGCGCTTTTCATAATCAGTCAAAACTACACAAATTTTCGCTTGAAGAAGGACGTTGCATGTCTAAAAGAAACAAGCGCACTTCATCTTGTAGATCAAATAAACGCATTTAGTACGTAAAAGAAGTTGAGTGCATTCACTGCCAATTTCTTTACATACAACTGTGAAAAGAAGGGAATTTAGAGAACGTGATTTAATGAAATTAACAAGTTTTGTAACTTCATCCACAACACATTTCAAATCCTCAGGCATTTTTCTCTCTCTGCTAAAACTTCTTTCTGTATGAAACATAGAGTACACTTTACTTCAGATGCTAAAGGTTTTACTCAAGCCATTACAAAGTTAGGTATAATTTCTAAAAGGTTTCTTTTTAGTAACTGAAAATGTTTTTTGCATAACAGCTATGACTTCTATTTTACTACAACACATTTCAATTTTTAAGCGTCGCGGACTCGTGTCTAGGTCCTGTGGAAATATTGTTGTGGAGAACAGAATGAAAAGAACCATATAATAAGTCTAAAAGAGAATAAGGAATATTATAAAATCCTCTCCCAAATAATTCCAGTTGGGAGCCACCTGGACACCACTTTCTGCTTGGCGACATTTGTCTGAAAAGGACTTACCCCATAAGTAGGGACCGAGATATTAAAAAAAGTACTGTCTCAGGAGTTGCAGTTTCCTGGCAAAACTGTGTCACGAGCTCAGAATAGTTAGTCGGTGTGCCAGCATTCCGGTTGTGTATACCCCTTCTCGGTAAGGCAAACACAAGCTCGCTGGATGTAATTGGGCAGAAGCATCCAGTATTATTCGCAGGTTTGGTGGATGTATCGGAAGCTCCATTTTATGTGACAGAAACATCCTTCTCACAAGAGTGCCCCAGCCACCTGACTGAACAGTACCCGATGCCGCTGTTCATTTATCCTGCCGTTGGCACGTACCAACGTGCATCTACATCTGCATCTATACTCTGGAAACCACTGTAAAGTGCATAGCAGAGGGTAGTCCCATTGTACCACTTACTGGGGCTTCTTCCTTTTAATTCACGTATCGTGCGCGGGAAGAATGATTGTTTAAACGCCTTTGTGGGTGCTGTAATTAGTCTAATCTTGTCTTCACGATGCCCATGGAAGCGATACGTAGGTGCTTGTAGTATATTCCTAGATTCATCACTTATAGTTGGTTCTAAAATCTTTCTAAGACAATAGTTTGTGCCTATCTTCAAGCGTCAGCCAATTAACTTCTTTCAGCATCCTTGTGATACTCTTCCATGAGTTGAACAAAGCTGTGACCATTCGTGCTGCCCTCCTTCGTAACCGATCTGTATCCCCTGTGAGTCGTATTTATGGGCCCCACACATCTGAGCAATATTTTAGGATGGCTACATGAGAGTTTTATATGCTGTCTCCTTTGTAGACTGGTTGCATTTTCCTTCTGTTCTACCAATAAACAGCAGGCTGCTGCCTGATTTACCCACGACTGAGCCTAAGTCGTCGTTCCACTTCATAACAGCAAAAACTGTTACAATGAAGTGTTTATACGAGTCCACTGACTACAACTGTGGCTAACCGATGTTATAGTCATTGAATAGTATGATTTTCATTCCGTGCGCAATTTTATATTTCTGAACATCCGATGCAAGTTCCAGTCTTTGCAGCACTTTGAAATCTTATCAAGATATGACTGAATATTTATGCAGCTTCCTTCAGACAGTACTGCATGAAAGATAACTGTATCATCTACAAAAAGTTTGCGCTTATTATTAATATTTTCTGCTAGGTCATTAATATACAGCATGAATAGAAAGAGCTCCAACGCGTTTCCTTGGGCCACACTCGAAGTTATCTCTACATCTGTCGATGTCTCTCCATTCAACATAATTTACTGCGTCCTCCCTAACAAAAAATCCTGAATCCAGTCACAAATTTCGCTTGATACCCCATACTTTTCAACAATCGAGGAATACTGCATTAACCTGACTGACTTCGTTCGAGGATTTCAGTATGTCACATGAGAAAAGTGCGAGTTGGGTTTCACATTATGAATGTTACAGGAATGCATGCGGGTTCAGGTCATTCTATTCGAGCTACTTTATTGAGAACGGAATATGTTCTAAGATTCTACAAAAAATACTGAACGGTAGTTTTGTGGATGACATCTGCCATACACCCGTGCTTTCTTCTGACTACTGGGCACGACTTTTTTATTCGGGAGATCTACGGCAGATTATAGTTAAAAGACGCCCTAACTCAGCCGAAATTCAGTACAGGATCTGACAGGGATTCCATCGGGCCCTGAAGTTTTGAGTTTTTTTAGTTTCAGCTGTTTTTCAACACCACTGACACTAATTAAATTGGTGCAATACTTTTTACTTTTCCCTTGTAAAAGAACATTTGTAAACGGAGTAGAGTATTCTTTGCTACCCTAAATTTCAGTGCCTGCCTCGGCCGTGAGTGAATGGACATCAACTTTGGTGTCACTATGCGACCAAAATTTTTGGAGGTTTTGTGAAAGATCTCCCGACTATACGGTGTTACAATACTCATTGAAGGCTTGACGCATTGCTTCCTTGACAAGCAAATACGTTTCACTCAACATCTCTTCATTTATAGGCCTTTTTTGTTTTACACCTCTTATGCAGTAGTCTCTGTTTCTATATAAGTTAGTTTACGTGATGTAAACCCATGGAGCGTCTCTCCCATCACGAATCGTTCTACTGGGAACATATCTATCCTACGCATGGTCAGCGATTCTTTTGTATTTGAACAGTAGCTCCTCTACACGCTCTTGCCCTGAGCTAAGAGTTTCAAGTTCCTCATTTAGATATGACACTACTGCATTTTTAGCTAGTTTACTGAATATATAAATATTTCTACATATTTTACATGCAGTTTGTAATCATTGTTGCTAAATCTGCCTTATGGTCACTGATACCAGTTTCATAGTGGACATCCTCAAAGAAGTCACGGCTATTTGCTGCCATTTGATCTAATATAGTTCCATCCAGAGTGAGCTTCGGAACCATCTGTTCTAGGCAGTTTTCAGAGAAGGCATTTAGCATTGTTTCGCAGAATGTCTTGTCATGTCCACTGCTAACAAAACTGTAATTATACATACCGGCTGCTGGATGATGAAAGTCTTCCGATGATTAGGCCTACAGCACCACTGGGCAGTCTGTGTGGTAGTGAACTGAGGTTTTCTCTAAAGTTTTCGGTTGGATCAGGTGGTGAGTCTGGTGGCCCATAGAGGGATCCAGTCATAGTTTTCTGCCCAGCCCTGATACTGAACTTCTCCAAAACATCTAGCATGGATCTTAAACTTCTATCTCAGTAAATTTGAGTTTCTTGCCCACTCCGACATACATGTCACCTCCATGTCCCATTAGCCTATCCTTTCGATATAAATTTCCTTCAAAACTCTCACTGTTGTCAGCTTCGGCTTTTAACAAGTTGTCTGTACCTAGTACTTTTTGGGAGCGCTTCGAGCTCTACCACTTTGTTGCAAATGATTCGGCAGTTAACCACTAAGGTTTTAATACTCTCGTCTGTTGGGACATTTCTTTGTGTCTTACACCGATACTTTCGGGTCTCCTACAGCTATCATTATCTAGATGGGATGGAAGGTCGCCTAATCTAAAAACCCTTGTATGCTCCCCACATAGTCATCTACATCGGAAGATGCCTGTAATGTTTAGTGCACAATTGACCTATTTAGAGAGAGTCTGCAGTTTTCAACCCCATAGCATAAGTCCAGGAACTCGCAGCTTAGCCTGTCACAGAACTTTCGCAGTATCTTGTTCAGGTGTTCCACTCGACACAAGTGTGGACAATGCTGCGGATTGAGCTTCGCCGAAATTCTGACAGCAAGACTGGTATTCTCAACCTTCTCTGCCAGACGCTGGAATGATCCAAGTATGATCTCAGAGCCCAGGCAACAGTCACCATTGTTCCTAAGGTGCGTCACAGTCTGCAGTTGGATACACCCTGTAGCCTCGATGGCTGCGAAAATACCTTTTCAACATGTTTAATGAGGCGTCCAGGCATGCACACTCATTGCGCTTGGTGCTCGTTCCCATTCGCTGCCGCCACATCACTAAGGGGTACCATTGGTCACTGGACATTGGAACTCGCACTTGTTAATAGACTCCTCCAAACCCTTAGTATTTACCTCCATCTGACATGAGACTCAGCACGTTTCACAACAGGTGATGTGACTCTCACTGATTCAACGTCGGTTTCACTGGAAGACAGCATCTCGAACTTGGGAGATGGGTGTAACTTCCTGGGTTCTCCATGGTCCCTCTCTCCCCAATAACGAACTTCTGGACCTATGACAGACACACCACTCAGTCAAGTGAACAAGTAGTCAGACATCATGTATTTCCTGCAGAAGAGACAGACACACAAGAGAGGATAGTACTTCAGGTACTTTTAATATCTCTGGTACGTGAATCCTGGTAGTCCTCCCAAAACACCCATATTATGCTGCCTCCAATCGCTAGACAGTAGTCAGGGCGATTTCCAGCTACCACGAACCTTCAGTCGAGGTGACTTTTTTCCGTATTTTGAGGGTGCGATGACGGTATTATTACAGTCCTCACTAATCTCTGTGTCTTGTGGTATACGAGGATCATAGGAACTTTTGAGTTTGTGATTCCTACAGAGGGCAGCTGATAGTGGATGGTACAACGACTCCGAGTAATTTGCTGCACTTCGTCCCATCTGTTCGCTATTATAATCCTCATAGTCGTCATCGACGCCTGTCTCATTACATCGTCGGTCGAAGCAGTTAAATTTGGGTGGTTTTGTTTACCGCTAAACCGAGTTGTAAGCAGTCTTCACATGGTTCCACGTGAAAAGTCTGATGTCTGGAAGATTTTGGATGAGGAATGTTCTACAGGATGTCTTAGGAAGTAATGATGTAGCAATGAGGTAAGGCACTGGTAAAGCGCATGCTGCCCATCTTGCGCTAGCCATTACTAGGTCTGACAACTAGAGCCGGGCAAACGATACTCGCGTTCTACCGAGCTCGAGATTTGCCGATACGTCGCAGCGTTTGGTACAGAACGAGCCACAACAACAAGTTGTTGTTGTTGTTGTGGTCTTCAGTCCTGAGACTGGTTTGATGCAGCTCTCCATGCTACTCTATCCTGTGCAAGCTTTTTCATCTCCCAGTACCTACTGCAACCTACATCCTTCTGAATCTGCTTAGCGTATTCATCTCGTGGTCTCCCTCTACGATTTTTACCCTCCACGCTGCCCTCCAGTACTAAATTGGTGATCCCTTGATGCCTCAGAACATGTCCTACCAACCGATTCCTTCTTCTGGTCAAGTTGTGCCACAAACTTCTCTTCTCCCCAATCCTATTCAATACTTCCTCATTAGTTATGTGATCTACCCATCTAATCTTCAGCATTCTTCTGTAGCACCACATTTCGAAAGCTTCTATTCTCTTCTTGTCCAAACTATTTATCGTCCATGTTTCACTTCCATACATGGCTACACTCCATACGAATACTTTCAGAAATGACTTCCTGACACTTAAATCAATACTGGATGTTAACAAATTTCTCTTCTTCAGAAACGTTTTCCTTGCCATTGCCAGCCTACATTTTATATCCTCTCTACTTCGACCATCATCAGTTATTTTGCTCCCCAAATAGCAAAACTCCTTTACTACTTTAAGTGCCTCATTTCCTAATCTAATTCCCTCAGCATCACCCGACTTAATTAGACTACATTCCATTATCATTGTTTTGCTTTTGTTGATGTTCATCTTATATCCTCCTTTCAAGACACTGTCCATTCCATTCAACTGCTCTTGCAAGTCCTTTGCTGTCTCTGACAGAATTACAATGTCATCGGCGAACCTCAAAGTTTTTATTTCTTCTCCATGAATTTTAATACCTACTCCGAATTTTTCTTTTGTTTCCTTTACTGCTTGCTCAATATACAGATTGAACAACATCGGGGAGAGGCTACAACCCTGTCTTACTCCCTTCCCAACCACTGCTTCCCTTTCATGTCCCTCGACTCTTATAACTGCCATCTGGTTTCTGTACAAATTGTAAATAGCCTTTCGCTCCCTGTATTTTACCCCTGCCACCTTTAGAATTTGAAAGAGAGTATTCCAGTCAACACTGTCAAAAGCTTTCTCTAAGTCTACAAATGCTAGAAACGTAGGTTTGCCTTTCCTTAATCTTTCTTCTAAGATAAGTCGTAAGGTCAGGATTGCCTCACGTGTTCCAGTGTTTCTACGGAATCCAAACTGATCTTCCCCGAGGTTGGCTTCTACTAGTTTTTCCATTCGTCTGTAAAGAATTCGTGTTAGTATTTTGCAGCTGTGACTTATTAAGCTGATAGTTCGGTAATTTTCACATCTGTCAACACCTGCTTTCTTTGGGATTGGAATTATTATATTCTTCTTGAAGTCTGAGGGTATTTCGCCTGTTTCATACATCTTGCTCACCAGATGGTAGAGTTTTGTCAGGACTGGCTCTCCCACGGCCGTCAGTAGTTCCAATGGAATATTGGCTACTCCGGGGGCCTTGTTTCGACTCAGGTCTTTCAGTGCTCTGTCAAACTCTTCACGCAGTATCATATCTCCCATTTCATCTTCATCTACATCCTCTTCCATTTCCATAATATTGTCCTCAAGTACATCGCCCTTGTATAGACCCTCTATATACTCCTTCCACCTTTCTGCTTTCCCTTCTTTGCTTAGAACTGGGTTTCCATCTGAGCTCTTGATATTCATACAAGTCGTTCTCTTATCTCCAAAGGTCCCATCTCCTTAGATTCCCACCTTTTTGCAGTTTCTTCAGTTTTAATCTACAGGTCATAACCAATAGATTGTGGTCAGAGTCCACATCTGCCCCTGGAAATGTCTTACAGTTTAAAACCTGGTTCCTAAATCTCTGTCTTGCCATTATATAATCTATTTGATACCTTTTAGTATCTCCAGGGTTCTTCCATGTATACAACCTTCTTTCATGATTCTTAAACCAAGAGTTAGTTATGATTATGTTGTGCTCTGTGCAAAATTCGACCAGGCGGCTTCCTCTTTCATTTCTGTCCCCCAATCCATATTCACCTACTATGTTCCCTTCTCTCCCTTTTCCTACACTCGAATCCCAGTCACCCATGACTATTAAATTTTCGTTTCCCTTCACAATCTGAATAATTTCTTTTATTTCATCATACATTTCTTCAATTTCTTCGTCATCTGCAGAGCTAGTTGGCATATAAACTTGTACTACTGTAGTAGGTGTGGGCTTCGTATCTATCTTGGCCACAATAATGCGTTCACTATGCTGTTTGTAGTAGCTAACCCGCACTCCTATTTTTTTATTCATTATTAAACCTACTCCTGCATTACCCCTATTTGATTTTGTATTTATAACCCTGTAGTCACCTGACCAGAAGTCTTGTTCCTCCTGCCACCGAACTTCACTAATTCCCACTATATCTAACTTCAACCTATCCATTTCCCTTTTTAAATTTTCTAACCTACCTGCCCGATTAAGGGATCTGACATTCCACGCTCCGATCCGTAGAACGCCAGTTTTCTTTCTCCTGATAACGACATCCTCTTGAGTAGTCCCCGCCCGGAGATCCGAATGGGGGACTATTTTACCTCCGGAATATTTTACCCAAGAGGACGCCATCATCATGTAATCATACAGTAAAGCTGCATGCCCTCGGGAAAAACAACAAGTTATGGCTCTGTATAAATTTCACAATTAGTGAAACAATGGAGGAAACAGCATCAAATCCTACCACTATATGAACTCCCATTGTGTTTGAACAAATTTGTAATACGGGTTCCCATACAGTACATATGCATATAAACCTTTATGCCGATTTTTAAGTAAAGGTAACAGACAAAAACGAAAATTTTCTCCTCCAAAAAATATTGCTTGATTGAAAACAGTATAATAGATTATTTGACTATGAGAGGCGCTACAAAAATGGTTCAAATGGCTCTAAGCACTCCGGGACTTAACATCTGAGGTCATCAGTCCCCTAGACTTAGAACTACTTAAACCTAACTAACCTAAGGACATCATACACATCCATACCCAAGGCAGGATTCGAATGTGCGACCGTAGCACCAGCGCGGTTCCGGACTAATGCGTCTAGAACCGCTCGGCCACAACGGCCGGCTGTGAGAGGCGGAATTGATTTAGCAAGTAGGTTGTAAATGAGCAGTTCAGTCCCTGTTCACATGTTTGAATAACAGATGAAAACTTTATTAGATTTTAATCAGCTTAAAAACAAGACGGCAGAACGCAGGCGAAACAATTAAGACTACTGATCAAGAATTAAATGTCAAACAGACGAAATGTATCCTAATAAAGTGATTGCAATTTGTTTTGCGCAAATAAATTACAGCTGAATGACCCATCATGATTGTAGTCTTTTATTTATCAGATGCCGTTGTTACGAGTGACCTGCAGCCTAGAAGATATTTCAGTCTATATTTCACAGCAATTTTTATTGTTAAAATCCATAGTACATTAAAACACTAAGCCATGCCGTTCTGATAGTACCCACAAAAGTCACTAGATCGCAGGCCGATCAAAAGATCGAACAGCACCCTAGATTTCCCAAATTGTGATGTAAACTATTCAAGCACTACTCTACTGACAAATTCCAAGTCACGTGACACGGTGAACTAGTCCACAAGCCATGACGACAGGTGTGCCATCCTCTCTAATTTAACTCATAATCACATAATCTCTTACACATTTAGTTGTAAATATTCCAGAACATTTATAAAGGATGAAAGATTTCCGTCACTAAGACACTAAAATTTATTGATTGCATTTTGCGTCGACATTGGCTTAAATATAGGTGAGTGTTGGTTTGTGTTGTTTTGGGGAAGGAGACCAGACAGCGAGGTCATCGGTCTCATCGGATTAGGGAAGAACGGGGAAGGAAGTCGGCCGTGCCCTTTCAAAGGCACCATCCCGGCATTTGCCTGGAGTGATTTAGGGAAATCACGGAAAACCTAAGTCATGATGGCCGGACGCGGGATTGAACCGTCGCCCTCCCGACTGCGAGTCCAGTGTGATAGCCACTGCGCCACCTCGCTCGGTAAATATAGGTGAATTATGTGAATTATGCAGTAATATATAACTTCCGTTCACCTGTTCTATGACATTAAATGTCTGGTGGAAATATGCTGAATTATGGAACGGTTTGGAAATTTTACTCTTCGCACCACCTGCTATTTTAGTTTAGAAACTTGCAGTGTAGAGTGTAAAATAATACCATAAATACGTTCTGCCTTCAAACGTAAATATTTTATACTGTTTTGTTTACTCGTCTCTAAAAAGGAAGCATATCTGTGAACGAAAAGTGAATTATGGTGACAGCTTACCATAAAAATAACATGTGAAGCTCAGCCTCGATCGTCTTGTAGACTGCTGTTTAAAGAGTTAAAATAGTTATCTGCAGTATCGCAGTGGGTAATTTTCCGATAAGAATTTTTTTTTGTTAATAGACCACTAGAGTTCAAAAGGAATTACTACAATGCTATACGAATAAAATTACTTGCATTGCTATTAATTAATACTGGCTTTACCTCAGTAAAGGACTAATAATGTCATAAACAAAATTTTGGATCAACTACCTTATGATTTAAACGCCTGATAGAAAGGAAAGCTAAATTCTGAAGAAAACTCGAAAAGCTCTTGTTGTCCGAATCCTTATATTACTCAGAATACTTCTTAAACAGAGACTTATTTAGTGCAAAAGTGTTGTATACTTACTTGTGTTATTGAAATAAATACACTTTTCTGTTATGTGAACTCATCTTTAATACGATCTACTACCATATACTGGTTATCTACCTCGAGTCACATTCCACGTCCTGGTAACAGACGGAAGAACGTGCTAATAGTTGATTTTGGATATCTCCAAACCCACAGTATTCAATGATGCATTCTCTGTGTAAAGAAAATAATTAAGATGAAGATATCCCTCTCTTATTCTTGCTGAAAATGAGTTCGGTATCATCGATGAATAGAAATGCTGCTGGCAACATAACCGTCCTCCATAATGTCTAAAACTGGCTTGATCCGTGAGAAGCCAACTGGATTTGACCAGCGTTGGGCAATTTGGACTACTCTGAATAGTATCGTACAGGCCCACGGAAGAAATTGTATGAGAATGCCCCGTACGTGCCTACAAATGTCGCTTAAAAAGACTTCCTGCCGGCGACAAGTAAAGTAATAAACTATATAGAAGATCTTCATATTTGCTGTAGCTATGCTGGAAAGTTGTGTTGACGTGCTGACATAAAGTGGATTACTAATATTTGTATATGTATAGTTATTCTTGTGATTCAACCACTCTTAATGCATGTCATACGATAAATAAACGATCTTTATATGATCAGCATGCAGCCATATTTGAATGTGAACGAAGGTAATATTCTGGAAACAAACTCATTTTATATCACACGGCAAAGTGACGCTTGGAACACGTAACTAACTAGCGAACCAAATATGTAAGTTGATGTGTTCCTTCCTTATCAGACTGATTTTCAATGTAACTTGGCTGTCATAGATGTAACTAATTAATTTACGTCAAACAAAGGTGAGCTGACTCTTCTCGATACAAAGCTGATTAAACAAAGCCTCCAAACTGATTTACACAAAACACGGAAGTTTGTGGAATTTTTATAGCGTCATGCATCTTAATCGTCTTTGTTTAATCCTTTGGTCATGCGTAACCACATTTTTTAAATATCTGATGACGTGCATTGCAAGTTTCAACAGTACAGCCAATTCTTCTACTAGTCTGGAGTGCTTCAGTCTCTGACCGAATCACATAATCAAGGACAGTGTTTCCGAGGTCAGACAGATCAGTTCTCGTAGCACCGTCGTAATGCCGCGCCGACCCTGAAGAGGGGAAGCCGGCCGGACGTGGAGCGGTGAGTTTGTTTTCCGCTCGGCACTCTCCTGCGCCGCCGCCGGGTGCTTCGCTCTCACCCTCAGCCGCCATTCCCTTTGCGCAGAGACGGCCACTCTGAGACGGAGCGGGCTTCCTGCGAGAGCGGAATCGCTAATGCTGCGCCTCGGCCGACCTGCTCCAGAGAACCAATTTCCTTTGTGACAGTTGGCAGCGCCGGCTGCACCGGTCAGCGGGCGCCCCCCCCCCCCCCCCCCCCCCCGCGGCTCTCTCTTCGGAACCAATAAACAAGCGGCACTCGCTGCAGGGCTTCCCCTCCGAGCCGCGCCGTCTTCTTTCCTGTGAGGAGGATGGGGAGAGCGCTCTCCGCCGGCGTGCACTGCCCGCACCATGAGTTGCGCCCCTTTGGACGACTGCGTGTCTCCAGGCTGGAGGAGGCGAACGGAAAATTTCATATGTGAGCTATGTAATTGCACTATGGGAAAATCCAAACGGTTCAAATTGATATTCCAGTGACAGACGTATTGCACCACAGCGACCTTGCAGGAATTACTTGCATGAGCTTAATATTGACAGTATTATTTTATATATTAATAGTCGCCTGGACTATACAAAAAAAAAAAAAAATCTTCGAAGGTCAGTAAATCGGCATGGTCACTACCATGTAATACACCACAATAGTATTGGTCTGCCATAGTAATAAGCGTCTTGGCCTACAGCTTTTTTAACAATCTCCCAGAGAGTGTCCATACACTGTTTATGAAACAATCAAGAATAAGAAGGAAAAATGATTATAAATAAAGAATATTATACAATGACAGAATTTCAAGAGAGTGCACAATAGAACCTGCATTTATGATGTTAGGTTGTTTAGAATAATACGTTGCGCGTTGTACAATATGTAACGTGAAATAAGCCAGTAAGTAATGTGTAAAGTTTAATATTCAGACATTATATTTAATTTAATTACAGCTGCATGTATATTTTGATGACACAGACTGAATGGAAATTCTCAAAAGTGGATGAATCTGTTCTTTTCTTGTTACATTGTTTGAGCACTGTGGCTCAATAAAGACATGTTACCTAAATTAAATAGTTCCTTACTAAGTATTCTGACTGGATTTGATAAATCTATGTTATTATTATAACTGTATAAGACCAACCAATGGTGTGTGTGGGGGGGGGGGGGGGGGGAGAGGCATGTGGCTAGGGCTTCTTATCAGGTAGACCGTTCCACCTGGTGCAAGTCTGTTTAGTTGGCACACTTCGGCGACTTGCATGTTGATGAGTATGAAATGATGATGAAGACAACACAACATCTGGTCGCCGAGTGGAGGAAATCTGTGGCCCCTCACGTGGCACTCTGACGTGCTGGCCACTCAGCTATGGAGGCGGACAGACCAATCAACTGACAAATAAAGTAAGAAAATTACGGAAGAAGTATGCCTGACATATCCTCAGAATGTGACAAAATAAAACACCTACAGCCGTTCTTATGATTTTATTTTATTTTGTTACAACTAGTTTCAACGCTTCAATGGCTCATCTTCAGGCCTGTATGCATAAAACAATAACTATAGCTCTATCAAGTTATCAATCAAGTTACATAGTAATAGATTAAAACAGAATGAGAAACAATTGCAAGACTCTACAAGTGAATTTACACCTAACATTTGATAGAACGAACAGATACAACTATTGTCACATATCTAAAATATACCATCACGAATTTCCACTCTGTACACTGTGCAACTATATTATCTATTAAAAACTTCTTTAAATAACTATTCATGATTTTTATTGGACAGTAGGATATACATTATCTGCACAACCCTGAAACAACCTACTTAAGACAAAATAACTGTGAAAGGTGATAATTGGAAGGAAACAATGCCTCACAAACAAGTAAAAAGAAGGAACATATCCTATGTGTCGTGTAAAAGTATAAAATGCTTAGTTGTTCACAAAAGAGGGGCATACACTATGACATATCTATAAAATGAACGTCCAAGACGTGGTATAAACCGAATGTTTGACCCACTTCAGATTATAACATATGTAGGACGTATGAAAGATGTCCACAAGGGAACTGTTTATGATGCAAACATTCATATGCGAATGCATCATATATCGTGTACTGCCATGAAACACACACAGGGACACTAACTAGCGCGCAAGGATGCAGTGTATCATGAAGGATGACTGAACTATATATATATATATATATATATATATATATATATATATATGAAAAAACCAGAAAAGCTTACTGAGTAGCACGCCGCTCAAGAAGTACTCGTGTTTTAAACATAAGTGATCGCGAAGAAATAATTGAAATCTAAAATAATATATAGTTATGAATAAATGCATTGTAATCAGTACACACTTAGGTCTTTCGATGGCATTGAAACCAAAAGCCATTACATGGCAGCAATTCTTTTTTATCGAAAATTTCGTCATTCAAATCGTGTCAGAGTCAAGCAACATTATTAGTAGACCATTGTGGAGGCCACACACCATGCTCATAATTACAACGTAAGTAACTGCAATTTTTCTGTTAGACTTAAACTGTTAACTTGTGACAGCAATCTGTAAGTTGGCAATACATACACTGTTACAACCAAAACAATGGCAATGTCACGAGTCATATGTAGTGGAACTTAGGTAATGTAATGCAAATCTATGCGAAATAGAAGACAGGTACATAGCCAATAAATGTGTCATATATGACTAAAGTAATTGCATATTACAGAAAGCAACATTTAACATACACATTTCTACTACCAAACTCGTAACTAGAGGCTAGTGGCAGCAACGTCCATGTCAGTTTCCTGACCGGCAACCATTCGAAACGTACTCATATGTATGAAACCCAAGTAAACACCCAAAAATACAACAAAATTTAAATTGTATATACTTTTCAGTAAATGTATTGTAACCAATACACACCTTGGACTTGGAACTACATCAAAATTAAAAATCATATCTATGTGATCAAATTTCAAAAGAGCCATACTGGCCATACACATCGTCGCACAAACCAGTTTATCAATTGACCAGTGAGGAGCCCACACAACATGCCAATAACTGAATCGTAAGTAAACACTATACTTATGTTCGATGTGAGACTGTGACCATGTTACAGCAGTCTACGAGTTGACATTATATTCGCTATCACAACTGCAACACTAGGGATGCCAAGCCCTGTCCAGCAGAATCTGAGTAAATCATACACCTGAAATCATACGCCTGAGGGTCTACGGTGACTGGAGAACCCATTCTCTGTGCCTGCAAGTCGACTGAAAAAGAATATTTGACTTCTTCTTGTGGTTGCGACTCCTGCTCAAACTTCGTTGCTAATTCTAAACTCTGCTTCGAATAATGCAATTGCCAAGATAAGCTTCATTCAGTAGTCTGCGTTTCTTATCTTTTATCTAATGTAGACTCTCACTCCTTAAATTTAGCATTTTCCGCTGCAATTGTAGCCACAAGTGACACAACACATCCTTTGTCACACCAGTGCCAACATCTGGTCGCATAGCAATACTTGAACTTCATAGGGCGGAGTCTACAAGGGATGGATCTGAGGGCCGTGCGATGGTTTCCTCGTTGTCAGCTTGCCGTGACACAATGTCTTCGTCGACAGTGGTATCGGGGGCTGCATCGGCTGCGGTGTCAGCATCGGCTGCGGCAGTGGTATAGGCGCTTGGTTCGTAGCTGGGCAGGCTGGCGCCAGTAATACCGTCGGCAGACAGCACTTCGTCACCTGCCAGGGGATACTGCAGGTAGCGGGTTTGGGCTCTGCAAAGGCGCCAGTTCCTGTGAAGTGAGTGGGGTAGACCGGCGCAACTCGTGGTGCGTCTGACCGGTCCCCTGCCTCGTCTACAGAACCAGCTGCTCCACTCTGTGTAAGGTCCCTCATGGCTGGGAAGTTCAAATAAACACTGAAACAAAACGTACTCTTTCTGAGACTTTTGAACCGAGTATAGTGAACTGGTCACCACTTGCACTATGTGGTGAGTGGGTATTGGATAGCGCTCCCATCACCGCTACTGCGGTCAGCTACTGGAACCGAGTGAGCTTTCCTTAACTATGGCGGAAGGCACGCGACCGTGACTGCTTAGAGGATTTGGCAGTCGTGAAACCTAGTCGAATCCCGTCTGCTAGAAAGTAAGATGAGATGATGAAAGATATTATGTCGTGGTTGTCATCATGTCAGTGGCGACAGTGGATAAAAACTGGAGATGTACTTCCTATCACCGTTTTCCTTTCGGACAAGAAGTTACACACAACAGCCAAATCTTCTATCCCTGGACAACGAATTCTTTTCTTTGCAGGTGTTTCATCACCTAACTGACAGTTTAATTAAAAAAAAGCTACAATGGGATAGCTACAGATCAATGATAGCCAGTACATGCGATCACCTTTGAATACATTGTAGAAAAAGACGCAGATGTGAGGTAGTCCTTTCGCAACGATTTATAGCCCACGCCTACAATTCTGAATGTATTGGTGAGCCCCTACATCGCTGCAGGACAAAGGATGATGTACAAAGTGCATCAAAACACAGTGAAAACCAAGAGAGGGAATCCGGAAATTGAGAGCTGCCAACGATGACTTCCAAAATACGAACACAGAGGCAGGGGCTGAACGACAAAGCTTATAGCGCATTACAATCAACGGAATCACAAGGTTGGATAACTGCGGTGCAGGTGGTGTGATGGCATTGCAACAACCAGCATGGTCATGCTGAGCCCATTGGACAGTTTCAATACTAGGCTGCTCCAGAGGTGATGGATGACAACGCTTGAATGTCGGAATGGCGGTACTTCTGCACTGCTACAGTCTGGGAAATGTAAGCATCCAGGATCAGTAACCGAACTGGCTGTCCATACTATTTCTAAACTGTGTAAGTAGGCCGACAGATATGGAGGCCATATACACAGCATATGCACAACGTACTAAACTAGTTAAGGACATCTCTTAAACAAAAACACACGTAGCGTGGCCAAGGTCAAAGCAATATATTATGAACGACAACGAAGTCAGAAACAGAACTACAGAATTTTACAGCATTCTTACTAAGGATGCCATTATATGTTGTTCTTTCCACTGTACTTTATAGATTTTGACATCCTGTAACCATGTGAGGTATTTTCCAGTTACGTATAAGCTGGCGATACTAGCAAATTAAAAATGAAATGAAATAAAGTGGTTTAAATTAAAAAGGTCTCACAAAAGAACATTACTTCTTCCAACAAATTTATTGTGGCTCTGGGCCCAAGCACGGAACATTAAACCAACCTCGATCGAAAACGAACTTGGCATCAATAACTTGTCTCCACTATGAATTTATGTCGTTCTATATCAACATCCAAATCGCTCATTCGTGAAGTGCTACATGTTATCACACATCATTTTCAACATTTTTTTTATTCACCGTGCCAAACAACATAGAGCACCCTGATGCACAACTTCACTAGAAAAAATATAAGCATTACAAATTTTAGACAACCGTTCATTGGTGCTTCTTGAGTGGAAGGACTGGCCGATGATTCGCCGTTTCCTGGGGACCCCCGAGTGTTTTGTTTACAGCACTCGTCGGACAGGCTCCTTCCACGTCGCCCCTCGTTTTTATTAGGATAATTTACGTCACAAGCGTTGTGTGCGTCCGCAGTTAGCAAAACTGTTCCCATAGCCAACATGGCAGAGGGTGGAGGTAGTACCGTTGCTGCAGCCTTGGCCTGCGACAGTTCTCTTAAGGGGCTCCGGAACGCCCTATACTTGCAATGTTAAAATAACGCTTATAAATTACATCTTTCCTCACAAAGTATTTGAGGTAGGAAGTTGAACTTTTTACAGATTATTTATTGGAATATGGGCTACAACTTAACACAGGGATTTTACAAAATTTTAGTTCAGTTATTAAAGATGATTTTTTGTCAATTGTAATGAAAATTCACAACATTTTTTTGCAATTTTTTATTTATATATTCAAAAATATACAGTTTTTTTGGAAAAAGACTGTGTTAAATTATGCAGAAGGTACTGTGTAACATTTACTGAAAGTTTGAAACAAATATGTGTGGAAGATCCTTAGAAAACATGTAATTAGTATGAGAAAATAAAAGTTTTGGGAATCGAGCGACAAAGATTGGATTAACTTTTTAGTGCATTCTAGGTCCATAGGATGGATTATCTTCATCCTCTGCAAACTCCTCCTCCAGCTTCCTCTTGTTCCTCCTCCTGTTTACTCTTGCTTGTGTTTCTAGACTCTTTACAGCCCTGTCTGCAGCCCGAAGGCGTTCCTTGTCTAAAGCAAGCATCGCTCGTTGTTGTGTTCGTAGATTTTGCTACCATTTTCTTCAGTTGCAGTTACTGCAACACTGTTCCAAAAGGTGGTCATGTATGAGCACTTATCACATTTCAGTTGTATTTCACTAGCAAGTCCTACGTGCTTTATTATGGAGAGTTCCAGACCAACTTCACTACAATGAATACATCTTACACAGTTTGAAAAAATTCCTTTGAGAACCGACATATCAAATATTTCATTCACATCCGATTCGCCCATAAAACATTCATAGTTTTCACTCATTGAACCAAGTTTCTTCTGTGAAGTATTTTCTTTCCCACTTTGACTGCTATGGGCAGGTGTACTTGAGAGGTTAGGTTCACTCACTTGGTTATCGTCTTTATTGTTTACAGTAATAACACATACCTTTGGCTTTCCAACATTTCTCCTTTTCTTAAAAGCCTTCAGAGGATTTCTAATAACTTTACTTTTACTCATTATTATACTTCAACAAAACAGAGACTCAAGAAACAGAATTAATTACGAATATTTTCGAGATAACGACAGAGTAAATAAACATGAAACAATCTACAATCACACCAGCGATATATATTGAACCATCACAGGTTAGCCACAACACATACTTTATCTCACATCACTAAAATGTACCTGATGAACACGGACGTTAATAATAACACCATTTGACAGCAGTTTAACAGCGCCACAGTAGGTCACGCCCATGTAGAACACATTTCAAAAAAAATTTAAAAATAGTTGTAGTCTTCGGAATTGAATAAATTATATATCTATTAAAAGGTAATAGTCTGCAGATTCAGAAAACGCAAGAAAGTAAAAATTGAACTTTTCATGATTCTGAGCCTTTCCGGAGCCCCTTAAGGGAGAAATTAGTGTACATTCAAGATGGCATGGCTGCAACTTAAATTCAAACGTTATGGCCTGGAACTTTACAGATTTTCGTCATCTTGTGCAGTTTCTTAATTCATTAAATGGTAAAAGTGAAAATTAATTTGCCCCCTCCAGTCGATGATCTTCATGCAGGCAAGACATCGGTGGTTTCCGTTGTCTGGGGAAAACTGATGTTAGTACGTAAATTGACTGATTTATTTGTAGTTCTATGACTTTTTAATTAATGACCCATCCGCTGTGGGATTACTCTGCATTTTGCAGGCAACCTGAATATGTGATTGAAGTTACCAATTTAATTTTATTCAGCTCTCTTTCTTTGTGATACAGCCTTGCCTGGACAGCCCTTGTGCACGTGCCATGGGCGTTGTATGCCTTCTAAAATTCTCCGCATTATATGACCATACGAATAAATTACTTCTGATTCTTTCACGTAGCGTAATTCACAATGCTTTACATTTTGATTGTGTGGTGTGGAAGTGGCAGATCTTCAGAAATGGGTTCCTCCTCAAACTGCAATAAAGCTAAGGGCATCTAAAAGACTGAAAGATGAATATAGACACACAAAAATATTATAACTGTAGAGATATGGATTTCCAATGTAACTGGTGCTAAAAAACAACGGAAACCTCTATGATCAAGAACACAAACCTTTTATGTGGTGGTAGCACTAGTTAATCGTACACACTGACTGTTCTTTCTGTTATTGCAATGGAGAAACGATCTGTAACAAGCTAAGCGACAAATTTCAGTTGCATCACTGCAGTTGACCAGATAATTAGATTATGTAAAATGGACAACGACTTTCGCTCCCAATGAGGGTGGATTGCTAGAGAGAGAATACTGGAAGTACGTCTTTGGCGTCTGCAAAGTGTTTGGCATAATGAGCGCAGCAGTGATCATGGCAATGTCGGCCAGCAAAGCAGTAGAGCATCGTCAGCGATGAGTCAGATACTCCTTAGCTTAAGACTTAACATTACGACTTTTATGAAAGTTATTGATCTTGATAAATACTAAACACATTATCATACCCAAACATGATTTATATGTATTGCAAGGATAATGTGATGAGTGCTTGTGACGTCAGGTGTTGTATATGTGTTGCAATGGTGACTATTGAATGAAAGGAAGGGAGATGGTAAATTTGAGTTCCTACACACAAAGCATTTGTTCCCACTATTTCCAAAGTAACCACCTAGCATAGCATATGTAACATATCCACTCGACAGACATCCCACATTGCTGAATACTGTTCCAAATGGAGCGTTACAGACAGGATCCGGATTTAGCTCAAGACTTTAGGGCACGCCTCATTATCAAGAACGATATGATATCACTTCTGTTCCCGTTACAGGTCATATTCCGTGACGATTATTTTTCTCTATGAGGACTACTTCCGATTCTGCTCTTCTCCCCACTCACATACATAGGCCCTACACACCGAAGTACATGTACATATACAAGCTCCAAGGGGAACCAAACACACGTGTAATGTGGCAACAAACAGTTTATGTGGCAGTGAACACATGGCGTGTCGTCGGGCGATCACGCTGTTTTTAAAATAATTGAATGATTGAAGCGATCGTGGCTTTTCAGTTATTTTAAAAACAGTTTATGGCTCTACGTCTTTACTTCAAAGTAGTTGAAATTCACAAATGAAGAGATTTGTGATGAGATGTTTGTGACGCGAGTTACTAAAAAAGACTATGAGGTATATGGAAGGAGCCTCCGCGACGAATGCTGTAAATGAAACAGTAAGATGTCCCCGGGAAACAGTGAATCGCTGGCAAAGCCTTCCACTCCAGAAGCACCAATAAATAGTTGTCTAAGATTTGTGATGCTCATATTTTGATCTGGGTTAAGTTGTGCATCAACGTGCCGTATGTTGTTTGCTTTTGACATGATAAATTACAGAATGTTGGGGATGATGAGGGGTAACAGACAACACTTCGCAAATGAGAGTTCGGATGTTGATATAAGATGATATAAATTCATAATGGATAAAAATTGTTGATTTCAAGTTTATTTTCGATTGAGTTCGCTTGGTTTACTGTCCTGTTTATCTCAATAGTCTTTTTTACGCTTGCATCCACTGCCGTAATAAATTTGTTGCGAGAAGCAATTTTATTTCGTGAGATTTTTTTATTTAAACTACCTCTACTTCATTTTATTTTTGATTTGCTACAATCACCCTGCCGGATACTGACATGTGACATCACAGAAAAATACGTCATATGGTTACAGCATGTCATGATGCACACAGTAAAGTGGAAGGAACAATATGTAAAAGCGTCCTTAGCAAGATCGCAGCAAAATCAAACCGTTCTCTTCCTGATTTCGAAGACGTCTATGGTATATTATATCAACACGTTGGCCATGCAACAAGTATTTTCGTTTCAACAGATGCGCTGGCGTAGTTTAAGGTGTTGAGTATGTTGGTACGGTGACAAAACCAACATATGTGCACCACTTCTCTCGTCCTACTTATGGAACTACACAGTTGTGAATGATGAACCCACTCAAACAATAGTTGTGTCGAATTCTTATTAAGAATGCTGTATCATATTACGAACTGCATTCGCACGTTGCGAATACAAGCTGACGCCGGCTGTATGTTTTATTCACATCGAATGAATTCGCAGTTGTGAATAAGGACTACCATTGGCTGTAGAAAGGAATGGTGATAATGAAAATTTGTGGCAGACCGGGACTCGAACCCTGATTTCCCGCTTATCGCGAGCGGCCGCCTTACCTTTTGTCTATCCGTGCAGGACTCGCTCCCAGACCCAAATTTTCATATGTCGTCAAACATGCGTCTACGGCCTGTACTCGAACATCCATAATGTATATTCCCGTACAGGTTAGACGTTGTAGTTGAAAGTCACTGCCCGGTGTCGGCAGATAAATACGATATTGCAGTACGATGCAGAGTTCCTCTCGACATGCATGCATACCCAAAGGAGCAGGCACTACGGCAACCACAGCCGTTACGGGACACACCAACACAGCCGTTTCGAAACACATAAAATATGATCTTTCGTAACGGATGTGGTCTCCGCAGTGCCTATTCCTATGGGTATGCATGCATCTCGAAAGGAACTTTGCATCGTACTCAGAATAACACATTTTAGTGACACATGAAAATTTGTGTCAGACTGGGACCCGAACCCGGATTTTCCGCTTAATGCAAGCTTTGGCCTCAAGCATTTCTGCTATCCATGCACACTTCCAGGACCGAATCCATTTTGCAATATTTACAACAGCTGTGAATCGTCAAACAGTGTCTCTTCCTTCAGACATAACCGCACGTCTGAGAGGCACTGTAAAATAACATACAGACACTGTATTAATACAGACGTTGCTTAAATCATTGGAATATGTGTGTCAACCACGTATAGGACGCTAGTGCGACCTTTTCTTGAGTACTGCTCGAGTGTTTGAGATCCGTACCAGGTCAGATTAAAGGCAGACATCAAAACAGTTCAGAGACGGGCTGCGAGATTTGTTCGAACAACACGCAGTTGTTACGGACATGCTTCGAGAATTCAAATGGGAATCCCTGGAGGTAAGGTGACATTCTTTTCGAGGAACACTACTGAGGAAATTTAGATAGCCGGAATTTGAAACCGACTGCAGAACGATTCTACTGCTTCTAACAATAAATTGCACGTAAGGACCACGAAGATAATATACGGGAAATTAGGGCTTATGCGGAGGCAAATAATCATTTTTCCGTCTAGCGGTTCTAGGCTCTCAGTCCGGAACCGCGCGACTGCTACGGTCGCAGGTTCGAATCCTGCCTTGGGCATGGATGTGTGTGATGTCCTTAGGTTAGTTAGGTTTAAGTAGTTCTAAGTTCTAGGGGACTGATGACCACAGATGTTAAGTCCCATAGTGTTCAGAGCCATTTGAACCATTTTCCTAGTGGAATAGGAAAGGAAATGGCTATTATGGTATGGGGTACCCCCTCCAAACGCCTACGGTGAATTGCGAGGTATCCATGTACATGTAGATGTTAAGGCGACCGCACACAATAAGCTGGAAATCCGGGTTCGAGTCCCGGTCTGGAAGTACTTTTCATCTACCATTGATGAAATATACAGCTGACGTCAGACCGTATTCGCAGTTTGCGAAATCATTTCGTAATATTTACAACAACTGTGAGTCGCCAAACAGCTTTAGTTACATCGGACATGCTTGCGTGTCTGAAAAGCATTGTACTGTAATAAAGGGACACCGTATAAAAACAGACATTGTGTAAATCATGACTCTATTATGTATTGTTCGTTCCACATTGTTGTGTGGATTATGACATACTGTGAACGTGAAGCGTAGTTTTTGTATGGTGTCGCTTGACAGCAGCAAAGGGGCGAAATTAGTCAGTTGCACATAAAATGTAATAAACTGTTTGTTTCAAAGGAAAGCTGCTCCACGCAGAAAATTACTTTTATGAGGCTATATTGTAGTAATTATAGAGGGATATCGCTATTACCAGTATGTTCCAAAATTTGCTCAAATATTCTGCTAAGCAGGCTTACACTATATGCAGATGAAATTGTGGGGGTTACGAAGCCGGGTTTTGGGAGGAACAGATCAGGTATAGACCAAATATTCACCCTGCGTCAAATTTTGGAAAAGAAATGGGAATAAAATAACCCAGTTCATAATTTTTTCATAGATTTGATTCAGTATTGCAATCAAAATTGAACAGAATTCTTTTGGAACTTGGAATACCAAAGAAGTATGTTAGACTTATAGAAGCGAGTTTGAAAAACACAAAAGATAGAGTACGCGTGGGGAAATTGGAGTCAGAAGAATTTGTAATAAAGAACCTACTTAAGCAGGGAGATGCCCTGTCTCCGCTACTTTTTAATTTAGTCCTAGAATATATTGTACGAATGGCAGCAGATAATTCAGAGGGTGTGGAGTTAAATGGAAATATTAAGATATTAGGGTATGCAGATGATCTAAACATCACTAGCGATAGGAAAGAATCTGTAACAGCAAATGCGAATGCGTTAATCAAGGCCAGTGAAGATGTAGGTCTAAGGATAAGTGAAGACAAAACTAAATACCTGGTTACTACTAGAATGCCAACAGCAGTAGATCAGGAAATGTTAAGAGTTGGAGACATGCAGTTTGAAAAAGTGAACACATTTAAGTATCTAGGCGTGGACATCACTTCGAGAAATGAGATTGAATCCGAACTGAAGACGAGATTAAGGGCGGGAAATGCGTGCTACTTCTCACTGAATAGATTACTTTCATCACGGATATTGTCTAGGAATTTAAAGATTAGAATATACAAAACTATTATTCTACCAGTTATGTTGTATGGGTGTGAGACTTGGTCTCTCACTGTGCAAAATGAAAAGCCGTTTCGAGTACTTGAAAACAAAATTTTGAGGAAAATTTTCGGAGCTAAAAGGGATGACATTAGCGGAGAGTGGCGAAAACTGCATAACGAAGAGCTTCACGAACCCTATTCAAGCCCTGACATAATCAGTATTATTAAGTCACGTAGGCTGCGATGGGCGGGTCACGTAGCTCGAATGGATGATTTAAGGAGCCTAGGTATTGCAGGTGACTGGAAGGAAATAGCCCAAGACAGGGACAGGTGGCGAAAATACGTTGCTGCGGTAATGGACTCTCGAGTCCGGTATGATCAGTGAGTTAGTTAGTTAGTTAGTTAGAGGCTATTTTAAACGAATTGGGTGGTTGTGGACTGCTAGGTGAACGCCCTACTGTTCTAAGCACAGGTGAAACGACTTTTTACAAAATGAGTGGTGAGGAAGGAGTGTGGTGCTGGGGGGGGGGGGGGGAGGGAGGGGGAGGAGGAGATATATGTTACAAAGTATGGTTTCGGCAGAGGGCTATTCAGAACTGTAATGCCGTCACTGCGCTCAAGCTTTCATGTGCGTAGATGAGTGATTTTTGCGAGCAGTCGCTGCGCAGCCACACTGGTTTGCTCCGACCGCGGAGTCCAGTTTGACGTACGGCCTCCTGCCACGCAGATGTCGGCGTTCCCTCGGTCTGGCCCGGGAAGCGAGCCACGTGCGTTACGCAATTTCGCAACGAGCGCCGAGACTTAACGTAGTGAGCCGTGAAAATTGCGTTTGGCAGCAAGTTAATGAGCGACTGGGAAGCGAGCAGCATAGCGCGTGTCTCCCCGCTGTAAGCTCGTTACCGCCAAACTCTTTAGCCGAATTTTGCACCCCCGCCTCCCCGTCCCTCTGCTCCCCCACTCCCCGGTTTGGCCTCATCCACGAGCCTGTGAGGCACCACGGAGGGAGATTCATCTCTGTCAGGAGCGGCAGCATCTTTAAGGAGGAACGACTTTGCTTCCCCTGGCTTCATTCCTGCCTGTCAGGAGAGAGAATGTTTTATTGACGTTTGCTCTCGACCGTTGTTACCGTGTGAACGTTCAAGTTTTACACCCCGTCATCACCATAAACTCCAATGATCAGATTATTTTTCTGTTTACTTGCATCCACGGTAGTGGTGTATTTCAAAACGCATTTTCTGTGAGTAAATGCATTTAACAAAAATCGAGGCAGGAAACACCGCTTCAAGGATTAGGCTGATTTGGCCTGTCCCGCATAAACTTTCCTCGCCTCATATTACACGCCGATTTCTTTGGAGTAGTGAAGAAATTATTATTAGAATAGCTGTTTCCATACTATATACATTTTGTTTGTCATCATTTAGCTTACATACGAGTATGCAGTGTTTCATACCGGCAGTTTTATGGTAACTTGTTATTAATAAGTCAAGTATATGTGCTGAGCAGTTACTAAACGACTCTAGGTAAAATATTAATAGATATAATAATCCTTTCCTTTGTATGCCACTGAATATGCCGAAACAAATTACGATAATACATGTTTAGTAAAGAAAAAAAAATAAATCAACCGAAAGATACCAGTAAAAGTAATCCATATGTGCAAGATAAAAGCAGTGAATTATTTGTTTTGGAAATAGAAGCTCCACTGCTACGCGATGGCAGATTCCACTCCCATAGTTTGGCTGTATACGTGAATGAACGCTTGAGAACGAGGCGGCGACCCCCAAACGAGTCGTAAAGAAGATTACGAGAACAGCACCGACTTATCAACTGAGAAAGAATTGGCTTCAGTAAATGCTAAGATAGTTAATAAAAGATTGATTGTTATTTTAATGCCCATATCTCGGATAATCAACATGTCCTTATGAAGGGAAGGTAATGCGCAGAATGTATTTTTATACTTGTTCAGATAACTGAAACATTGGCAATGTACGACAGAAGTTATATGTAAATGGCTGGAAAATGATGGAGCACCAGATCACACACATTTTTTGCAGTTTCTTCGCTATATGTGAGTAGTAAGACAGTAATGCAGACTTTGAGGATCAGAATAGTTTATGCAAATATTGCCCACGAAGATCAACAAAGTAGTCCAGTTCCGGACATACAGTAACGTTTATGCTGACGAGACTAAACAAAATTTCTGAAAGCAGTCAACATATTCTAGCCATTGACAACATAGTATTTAGAGTTTTGTTAGTTATTGATGGATGGATCACGACAAGCAACGATGAAGATAAGGTCTACAGAACAATATATAAAGTGAATAAATTAGTTTGCTGTCAGTTTACTTGAAAGACAAGCGAAATTAGTGAGATGCTGTTTACGGTATTTAACACTAAAACAGCCAAATTCGATATAGACGGATGAATTATTGAACAAATAAATGTCTTTGTGAATCTAATGCATCACTTTAAGCATGCAAAGTCAGAAAATGCAGAAAAGTGGCTCCTTGGATTTCTGTGGTGCAATGTGGTAAACGTGGAAACGTACCGTTAAAAAATAACTCTAGTTAAATTGAACAACAAATTAAATAACTGTTAGTGCTAGATTTCGAAGGGTGATGGATTAGGGTGAATTGAATTATTTGAAATGAGATCTGTCCATTACGAAACAGCATTATCAAACCATAATTACAAGAAAAACAGTGACATTAGACAAAAATCTGGAACAGAATACGTTGTAGACATTACAAAGAAATACAGAATAATCTGGTGAGATCGGTGCCATCAAATTACAGATGGGAAAAATCAATAAATGGAGGCTACAGTCTTACTCCAAAGAAATCGGCTTATGTCTGCAAAAATATGACCTCTACTGTCACTGCCACGTTGCGACAAGTTTCCACGGCACGTTGGAGGCTTGGCGTTTACCTAACCACTCCCTTATTCTTATTGAAGTACACTGATGTGGCTCAAAATTCCGTGAGTAATTGGGGACACACATTGAGCCCTCTGTAGGCAATAGCGCCGGACTGGAATCACTAAAAGATTACGGACAGCTATTTCTTCTACGCTATTTCTCTACGCTTATTCCCTCTCTGTATTATGGCTTTGTAGCCAAATACCTATCCTTTCAGTAATAGTAAACGGAAACAGGAAAAGAAACGTTTGCCTAGGGTCTCATACTTCAAACTGAGCAAAACGACGGAAAAGCTATGTCCCCACTTTCTATTTTTAGGCTTGTGGAGTCGTAACACTGCACTTCCTTAGAGATTTTGCTAATCAGAGTACTAAACTGTCACTTCATTTCATTCCTACAGGGTGCTTCATAACCTCGCCAGTTAACTGTGACAAACACTGGCGCGGACAGAGGATGATTTTATGTTACGGAATATATTCTTTCTAATACTACTTTTATGAATAGTGGTCGTGACTGGCAAGCATAGATAACGGTACACAGCTCACTGCAGCCGACTTATTTCGCTGTTATCATCATCTTCTTCTTCTAAAGTCTATGCGACAACTCTTCTCTATTTTCTGCTGTTTTCTTCAATTCTTGATAATTTATGCGCTTCCTTTTTTCAGCTAGATCCTTTGCTATTTCTTTCTTGACCCCCTGCGTTTTCTTCCCCTTATTTATTCCTTAAACATGACTCTTAAAAACCTATCGTGCCTAAATAAACGCCAAGAAAGTGTTGTTTTCCCTTTTAGGATAGTTGCTATGAGGTCTCTCACCTCATTGATCTCCTTTCAGAACGTCTCCATTGATTTTATTCTCTGTCTAGGTTGGTCTTCTAAGCTTCCTACAAGGCTACATCACTTCTAAACCTTTTCTGTCTGTTGGCGTTAGTGACCAACTAACAGAGCCCTACAGAAGCACACTTTTTTCTTTTCCGTTTAAACGATTTGTTCGTTTATTGAAAGCACGTTAGCTGTTAAATATTTTGTTCCTCTGTCTTTCGTGTCTGAGTATCTCGAAGAGTTTCTTGCAGCTAATATTGTCAAATGTCTGTTCTAGTACAATAAAGTCTATTTAACTAACCCAATTTAATTCTATCATTCTCTTTAGCAAGCTCTTGAGTGCTATGTTGGCTTCTCTGTCGAACGTGAAAGTTGTGGCTGGATTGAGGACTTTTTGGTCGGGAGGACACAGCATGTTATCCTGGATGGAGAGTCATCGTAAAGTGGCTTCGGGTATGCCCCGGGGAAGTATGTAGGGCCCCTTGCTGTCCAAGTTATATATTAGTGACGTTGCAGACAATATTAACAGTAAAATCGCGTTTTTTGCAGATGATGCAGTTATCTATAACGAAGTATTGTCGGAGAGAAGTTGCATAAATATTCAGTAAGATCTTGATGAGATTTCAACGTGGTGCAGTTATTGGAAATTTGATGTAATTGTTCAAAAATACAAAATTTTGCACTTCACAAAACGAGAAAACGTAGTATCCTATGACTATAATATCAGTGAGTCACTGTTGGAATCGGCCAGCTCATAAAAATACCTGGGTGTAGCACTTTGCAGAGATATGGAATGGAATGATCACGTAAGTTCAGTCATGGGTAATGTAGGTGGCAGACTTCGGTTTATTGGCAGAATGCTGTGGATGTGCAATCAATCTGCTACAGAGATTGCTTACAAATCAATCGGGCGACCGGTTCTGGAATATTGCTCAAGTGTATGGGACCTGTACCAAATAAGACTAACAGTATACAGAGGAGGTCAGCACGAATAGTCAAAGGTTTGTTTAATCCGTGAGAGGGAGTCACAGGGATACTGAAGGAACTGAACTGACAGATTCTTGAAGACACAAGTAAAATATCCTGAGAAAGTCCATTTACAAAGTTTCAAGAACTGGCTTTAAATGATTATTCTAGGATACTCTAAAACTCCCTACGTATCGCTCACATGGGGACTGTAAGGATAAGATTAGAATAATTGCTGTACGCAGAGAGGTTTTCAAACAATCATTCTTTCCGCGCTCCATACGTGGACGGAACAGGAAGAAACCCTAATAACTGGTACAATGGGACGTATCCTCTGCCATGCTCCTCACGGTTGTTTCCAGAGTATAGATGTAGATGAAGATGTAGAAGTTTGGTCTTAAACCAAAGTGATCCGTTTTCAGTTATATTTGGCACTTTAATCTTGAACCGTGGATGTGAATATTTTTGCTGGTGAAATTATGCTTATCATTCTGACATTCTGTGATTAGAAGAGGTTGTTATAGCCTCTTTCTACAAAATCATTAGGACAGTAACGTTCTACCTGGAGCTCAGTTCAACTTTCCGGTGCTACTCGGCGCCACAGTCGTGGAAATTCAGAAATTCTTGATAATGGATGGCGGGATATTTAAAAATCAAAGATGGCGGACGATTAAAATTTAAATAATGGGAGGAAATAAAAAATATCAGAAATGATGGCGATTGATATTTTAAAAATTGGCAGGAAATTAAAACAAAATCCCCATTACGCTAGTAAGAAATAACAGTGAAATAATAAAATGACGTGTAAAAATTATGTCAAGTTACATTATTTCTGGGTCAAACGTAATTATGTACACATACATGCCTCTGCATTTAGTTCAGGTGTGACTTGTACCCACCCCGTCACCGCCCTCATCACCAGCCAATTACCTCAAAGCTTTAAAAAAAATCCCTCTCCAGCCAGTCAGAGTGTAGCATTAAAAATCATGTGTAAAAATGGCTCCAATCTGGACTGCTTTCCTTGAAGGTCAAAGAAAATTACGTATATTTACATATCTCTCTATTTAATCAGCGTTAAAAATTAAAAATGATTCAAATAATGGGGCCTAGTTCAAATAAATACATTTTTTGTTATGATCCACCAGTCTTTTGAGTGGTTTGATGAGGACGCCTCGAATCTCTCTGCTGCGCCAGTCCCACCATCTCAGAGTAGCACTTGCAACCTACGTCCTCAATTATTTGCTGAATGTATTGTGGTCTCTGTCTTCCCTTACAGGTTTAATCTTCTAGAACAGTGAAAGTAGTATCCTGATGTTTTAACACATATCCTATCATCCTGTCCCTTCCTGTTGTTATTGTTTTTCATATGTGCTTTACTTCGTCGACTCTGCGGAGGACCTCCTCACTCTTTTCCTTACTAGTCCAACTACTTTCAACATCCTTCTGTAACACTACACCTCAAACACTTCAAGTCTCTTCTGTTCCGGTCTACTTCGTGGTCATCAGTTTTGATGGTATGTCTCTCGCTGTTTTCTTTTCTACTGCTTCTCACTACGTTTATCTTTTTCCAGTTTACTCTCAATTCATATTCTTTACTCATTACACTATTCATTCCATTCACAGTTCCTGTAATTGTTGTTCGCTTTCACTGAGGATAGGAATGTCATCAGAGAATCTTATCATTGATATCCTTTCACCTTGAATTTTAATCCTACCCTTGAACTTTACTTTTATTTCTGTCATTGTTTCTTCGATGCATAGATTGAACAGTAGGCGTGAAATTCTGCATCTCCCTCTTATGCGCCTTCTAATCCGAAAACTTCGTTCTTGGTCTTCCAGTGTTATTGTTCTCTAGGTTCTTGAACATATTGTATATCACCCGTCTTACCCTGTAGCATACCTGTATTTTTCTCTGAATTTCTAACATCTTACAACTCTTTACAGCGCTAAACGCTTTTTCTAGGTCGACAAATCCTATAAGCATGACTTGATTTTTCATCTGTCTTCCTTCCCTTATCAAGCGCCACGTCAGTACTGCGTCTGTGGTGCCTTCACCTTCTCCAAAGCCAAACTGATCCTCATCTAACAGACACTTCCATTCGGTGAGATATTATTCTTACTAGCAGCTTGGACGCATGGGCTTTCAAGCTTAGTGTACAATAGTTTTCACACTTATCTGACCTTTCCCTGCAGAACTGTGTGGATATGACGTTTTTCTGAAAGTCATTGTTATAGATTCTACACATCAACGTGAATAGTCGTTTCGTTTCCATTTTCCTCAATGGTTTTAGAAATTCCGCTGGAATGTTTTTATCCCTATTGTCGTATTTGCTCTCAGGTATTCCGCGGCTTTTTAAAATTCTGACTCTAATATTGGATCTGCTATGTCTTAGTTATTGACTCCAGTTTCTTCTTTTATTAAGTCATCGGACAAGTCATTCTCCTCATAGAGATTTTGGTGTACTCTTTCCATGTACCTGCTCTTTCCTCTGTTTCTAACCTAGGAATTCCAATTGTGCTTTCTTTTTCGACTTCTTCACATTTTTGTCTCCACCCATTCCGCCTTGGCTGTTCTGCATTTCTTGTTTATTTCATTCCTAAGTGATTTATATTGCAGTATTCCTGTATTTGCAAGAACATTTTTTGCTTCTTTCGTTGATCATGAAAGTATTTCTTTTGTTATCCAGGTTTTTTCGGACTTCCTTTTTTTTTTACCTGCGAAAAAAACTAGCTGGTACCACCTGAAATTTGTTCCAGAACTAAAATAGTCTGTCTCCTCTTTCGTTCCTATTGCCAAGCCGTATAATACCGTAACTTTTTCTTGTATTCCTTCCTCTACAACAGCATTTCAATCCAGCATGATTATTAAATTATCATCTCCGTTTACATACTAAATTACCTGTTCAATATCTTCATACACTTTCTGCATCTATTCATTTTCTGCTTGTGATGTTGGCATGTATATCTGAACTATCGTTGTCAGCATTGGTTTGTTGTCGAATCTGATGAGAACACTCCTGTGAATGAACTGGTCACATAAGCACACCCTATGCCCTACTTATTCATAACGACTTCAACTCCTGGTGTAGCATTTTCTGCTGCTGTTGATATAGTCGTCTTATCAGTAATCCTTATCTCCTTTCCACTTCCCTTCATTAATCCAATCAATATCTGGAATGAGCCATGGCATTCCCCTTTTCAGATTTTCAAGCTCCCCTACCTCGTTCAAAATTCTGACATTCCACACCCCGACTCGTAGAAATTGACCCTTTCGTTAGTTATTCAGTCTTTTTCTGAAGGTCACCTCCCCTCTGACAGCCCACTCTCAGAGATCCAAATGACGAAATGACCTGGAATCTTTAGCGAATAGTGAGATAATCATGATGCTTTTTGAGTTAGAAGCGGCGTGACCTGTGGGTGCGTATTATGTGTCTTTTATTCAGTGGTTTCCATTGCCTTCTGCATTATCATGCCGTAGAATATTGCAGAATCATCCCCCTTTTCGGGGCAGTTTCCCGCTCCAAGGGCAGAAGAATTACCTAAACCTCTGTCTGCTCCTCTGCTCTCATTGACACGGTCGTTGTCAGAGCGAAGACGACTTCCTATGCCGAAAGTCTTTGGCTTCCATTGCTGATGTAGTTAATTCAAAATTTAAGCAGTGTCTAGGTTCGAATCCAGGACACAAGACACTCTGATCATTAGTTAAAGATACTATCCCCCCTTTTTTTCCAGATCACGACTCGAACCCTGGATCTCCTGCTTACTAGGTACTTATGTTAACCAATTTTTTTCACTCTATCACGTTATTTTTATTTTATTTTTTTTGGGGGGGGGGAGTGTGGGGGTGGACCCGTCTTCTTATGTAACTAAGTTTAATCTCCAAAAATAAAAGAAATGAAAGTAAGTTCGATCCCTACTTGGCACCGCCACTTTAACCCTGCGATAAAAAAAAATTAACTATCCCTCTGCATGAGTTTCCCCTAACTATTCCCACAATTATTACAAGGCCATAGGTTCCACCGGTCTAGAATTTGTTTTTTAATTTATTTTTTTAATTACTTGTGTTTGGTAAGGAAATATGTGCAAATGAAAATCCTGCACGACAGAATGTTACAATAAAACTGTGATTCAAAGCATAAACTAAAATAACTTTGTTCACTGCTTGCGCTGCTTCAGCTGGAAGAATATTTCTTCAAGAAATGGTGCAACTGGAGTTTTATTTTCCGCTGTCACTGGCGTTTTCTGTTTCCAACAATGCCAGCTAAATTATCTTCAACAGACTCCTGTTGTATTGCAAATGCCTGAACAAGGCAACGTTCCTTGAATCAGCCAGTATCTTTCGTTTCTCACTGCTTGCAATTCAGGTCGTTCTGTCCTCGATGTGGTACTGTGCAGTACGTTACGCTGAGCCTGGCACTCTCCAACTAGCGCGAAAAGGGGGTGGGGGTTTATAAAAACGGTGCATACATAATTCAGAAAGAGCGTGCGGTACCTTAATGTGCGTTCAAGAGCGTTGTGAGCGTTTCGCAGGTACTACCAGGAATCACCCCCCATGAACCATGGACCTTGCCGTTGGTGGGGAGGCTTGCGTGCCTCAGCGATACAGATGGCCGTACCGTAGGTGCAACCACAACGGAGGGGTATCTGTTGAGAGGCCAGACAAACATGTGGTTCCTGAAGAGGGGCAGCAACCTCTTCAGTAGTTGCAGGGGCAACAGTCTGGATGATTGACTGATCTGGCCTTGTAACTTAACCAAAACGGCCTTGCTGTGCTGGTACTGCGAACGGCTGAAAGCAAGGGGAAACTACAGCCGTAATTTTTTCCGAGGACATGCAGCTTTACTGTATGATTAAATGATAATGGCGTCCTCTTGGGTAAAATATTCCGGAGGTAAAATAGTCCCCCATTCGGATCTCCGGGCGGGGACTACTCAAGAGGACGTCATTATCAGGAGAAAGAAAACTGGCGTTCTACGGATCGGGGCGTGGAATGTCAGATCCCTTAATCGGGCAGGTAGGTTAGAACATTTAAAAATGGAAATGGATAGGTTAAAGTTAGATATAATGGGAATTAGTGAAGTTCGGTGGCAGGAGGAACAAGACTTTTGGTCAGGTGACTACAGGGTTATAAATACAAAATCAAATAGGGGTAATGCAGGAGTAGGTTTAATAATGAATAAAAAAATAGGAGTGCGGGTTAGCTACTACAAACAGCATAGTGAACGCATTATTGTGGCCAAGATAGACACAAAGCCCATGCCTACTACGGTAGTACAAGTTTATATGCCAACTAGCTCTGCAGATGATGAAGAAATAGATGAAATGTATGACGAGATAAAAGAAATTATTCAGGTAGTGAAGGAAGACGAAAATTTAATAGTCATGGGTGACTGGAATTCGTCAGTAGGAAAAGGGAGAGAAGGAAACATAGTAGGTGAATATGGATTGGGGGGGAAGAAATGAAAGAGGAAGCCGCCTTGTAGAATTTTGCACAGAGCATAACTGAATAATAGCTAACACTTGGTTCAAGAATCATAAAAGAAGGTTGTATACCTGGAAGAATCCTGGAGATACTAAAAGGTATCAGATAGATTATATAATGGTAAGACAGAGATTTAGGAACCAGGTTTTAAATTGTAAGACATTTCCAGGGGCAGATGTGGATTCTGGCCACAATCTATTGGTTATGAACTGCAGATTGAAACTGAAGAAACTGCAAAAAGGTGGGAATTTAAGGAGATGGGACCTGGATAAACTGAAAGAACCAGAGCTTGTAGAGAGTTTCAGGGAGAGCATAAGGGAACAATTGACAGGAATGGGGGAAGGAAATACAGTAGAAGAAGAATGGGTAGCTCTGAGGGATGAAGTAGTGAAGGCAGCAGACGATCAAGTAGGTAAGAAGACGAGGGCTAATAGAAATCCTTGGGTAACAGAAAAGATATTGAATTTAATTTATGAAAGGAGAAAATATAAAAATGCAGTAAATGAAGCAGGCAAAAAGGAATACAAACGTCTCAAAAATGAGATCGACAGGAAGTGCAAAATGGCTAAGCAGGGATGGCTAGAGGACAAATGTAAGGTTGTAGAGGCTTGTCTCACTAGGGGTAAGATAGATACTGCCTACAGGAAAATTAAAGAGACCTTTGGAGAGAAGAGAACCACTTGTATGAATATCAAGAGCTCAGATGGCAACCCAGTTCTAAGCAAAGAAGGGAAGGCAGAAAGGTGGAAGGAGTATATAGAGGGTTTATACAAGGGCGATGTACTTGAGGACAATATTGTGGAAATGGAAGAGGATGTAGATGAAGACGAAATGGGAGATAACATACTGCGTGAAGAGTTTGACAGAGCACTGAAAGACCTGAGTCGAAACAAGGCCCCGGGAGTAGACAAGATTCCATTAGAACTACTGATGGCCTTGGGAGAGCCAGTCATGACAAAACTCTACCATCTGGTGAGCAAGAAGTATGAGACAGGCGAAATACCCTCAGACTTCAAGAAGAATATAATAATTCCAATCCCAAAGAAAGCAGGTGTTGACAGATGTGAAAATTACCGAACTATCAGTTTAATAAGTCACAGCTGCAAAATACTAACGCGAATTCTTTACAGACGAATGGACAAACTGTTAGAAGCGGACCTCGGGGAAGATCAGTTTGGATTCCGTAGAAATGTTGGAACACGTGAGGCAATACTAATCTAGAGAAAGCTTTTGACAATGTTAACTGGAATACTCTCTTTCAAATTCTGAAGGTGGCGGGGGTAAAATACAGGGAGCGAAAGGCTATTTACAATTTGTACAGAAACCAGATGGCAGTTATAAGAGTCGAGGGGCATGAAAGGGAAGCAGTGGTTGGGAAAGGAGTGAGACAGGGTTGTAGCCTCTCCCCGATGTTATTCAATCTGTATATTGAGCAAGCGGTAAAGGAAACAAAAGAAAAATTCGGAGTAGGTATTAAAATTCATGGAGAAGAAGTAAAAACTTTGAGGTTCGCCGATGACATTGTAATTCTGTCAGAGACAGCAAAGGACTTGGAAGAGCAGTTGAACGGAATGGACAGTGTCTTGAAAGGAGGATATAAAATGAACATCAACAAAAGCAAAACGAGGATAATGGAATGTAGTCAAATTAAATCGGGTGATCCTGAGGGAATTAGATTAGGAAATAAGACACTCAAAGTAGTAAAGGAGTATTGCTATTTGGGGAGCAAAATAACCGATGATGGTCGAAGTAGAGAGGATACAAAATGTAGACTGGCAATGGCAAGGAAATCGTTTCTGAAGAAGAGAAATTTGTTAACATCGAGTATAGATTTAAGTGTCAGGAAGTCGTTTCTGAAAGTATTTGTATGGAGTGTAGCCATGTATGGAAGTGAAACATGGACGATAATTAGTTTGGACAAGAAGAGAATAGAAGCTTTCGAAATGTGGTGCTACAGAAGAATGCTGAAGATAAGGTGGGTAGAACACGTAACTAATGAGGAGGTATTGAATAGGATTGGGCAGAAGTTTGTGGCACAACTTGACTAGAAGAAGGGACCGGTTGGTAGGACATGTCCTGAGGCATCAAGGGATCACAAATTTAGCATTGGAGGGCAGCGTGGAGGGTAAAAATCGTAGAGGGAGACCAAGAGATGAATACACTAAGCAGATTCAGAAGGATGTAGGTTGCAGTAAGTACTGGGAGATGAAGAAGCTTGCACAGGATAGAGTGGCATGGAGAGCTGCATCAAACCAGTCTCAGGACTGAAGACCACAACAACAACAACCAGGAATCAAACTCCATTTTCTCCCCCTCGCCGAATATGTAGTCGCTTGTCATTGCCTTGAATCATGTTTGCGTATGGTATTTGGCGAGGGGAAAGGAATAGTCAACCTGAGAAAGAAGGGACCGAGGTTCAGTCAGGTCAGGTGTGACATGGACATGTTCATTGGTGTCTAGGAGGTGTCAGCCGGGTAAAGTGGGGAATCCGTTAATCCGAGCGCGTGGAGCAGGTGTTTCGTCGCATATTTTTCTGTTGGTTACTCGATACCAAGTCGCGCGAACGGTGGCTGGCTCCAAGTGGTGGTGTATCGTTTCCACACTCGTAGCAAATTGGCAGTTGAGTACTTGGTTTCTACTACGTTCGCGGAACTGCACGCAGAAGGGTGGTGTAAAGATCTTTCGTCTTCAGTGGCCGTGTTGTGGAGAAACCCGAGGCCACATAGCTGTAATCAAGAATGACTGTCGATACATGGGAGAGCTGTGTACCAGCGTGCGCCAACAACACCAGTTGGACGTGACAGACCATCCTTATTTATAGATCACAAACCCGCTAGAATTAACCACTTAAAAGAAGCATAATCTTACGACTAAACGTTTATTACCGTGGCTTTATTTACCATAACCTCAGGAAATTTTGTGTATACTCCCGCATAGAAATAATTATTTTCACTATCGTTAACGCGCTGTTGAATTTTCTCAGTGCCCAGCTGTAATTAGTGACTTGGAAATTTTATTTAAAAAAAAAAGGATGTCTGTGGCATTAGTTGAATATCATTCGATGCTGCCATCAGACAGTAAGAGGTGCTTTCCTTGTATTAAGAAACATCTGTTTTTCGTCGTCTGATTCTATCGAGAGAAAGTTGCAGACTAGCGAAAAATTAGTTGGTTAGTTTGATGAACTTTGTTCTCGAAAATGTGAAAACGTGCATTCAAGAAATCCAGAATGAGACTTTAACTCTGCGGCGGAGTGTGCGCTGATATGAAACTTCCTAACAGATTAAAACTGTGTGCGGAACCGAGACTTGCACTCGGGACCTTTGCCTTTAGCGGGCAAGTGTTCTACCAACTGAGCTACCCATGCACGACTGACGGCCCGCCCTCACAGTTTTAATCTGCTAGGAAGTTTCATTCAAGAAATATTTAGGCTTCTTAAATCCAATCCTATTTCCTATCAGACCAGTACATATTCCACTTCTATATGCGGACTCAACAGCAGCCCATTTAAGTTCATCTAATTTAATACGTTTTGATACCGACTCACCCACTGGAATAGTATTATGTAATTATTCGACGAAGATCAGCCTACAGAGAACTTCCACTGCAGGTGCTGTTGTCGCTTCTTGCAGGTTTTCCAGCTGAGGAGGATAAAGGTACCAGACTACATAGTCGTTCTGTTCAATCAGAAGAAGGCTACTCGATCACAGGTTCTGCTAAACTGAAGAGAAAAAAACATGTCTGATTTGCATTCATAGATATCACACATGTATATCAAATGATAGACTGCATAAACAGAAACATTAGTAGGTGAAAGATCATTGGCTTACTTTCTTTTTCTTTTGCCACAAGTGTCGAATTTCTGACTGCTCTCTCACTTCAACGTTTTTGCAGAAACTCCACTGCTGCTTGAGATTCTGTAACAATGAATAAAAAACATCTCTGAGCTGCACTCATAAATATGAAACATATATAACGAATGATAACTGCATAAGCAGAAACGTTTTAAAAAGAAAAAAAAGACTTACGTTCTTTTGCCACTCTAGTTGAATTTCTGGGCAACGACTTGCTCTCACTCCAAATTTTCACAGCTATCAAGATGCGTCATAAATGCCTCTTATAGACGAAACTTCCTGCTGAGTCAGGAGGGATTTCTTGACTCGTGTGCTGGCTCAGAGCCTGTGCTAGCACATTCACGGAAGCTCTAGTTTCCCACCAAGCGTGTTACTAGAGGTAAGTCTGCCTCTTGCATCGATTTCTCTTAACCACCAGGAAACAGATAAGCGGACCTCACATCTCAGTGCTACGGTGTTTGTGGGTTTATGGCACTCAGCATACCACTTGTAAGCCAGTTAGAGCCTCCAGCCTCAAGAAGACCAGGCGTACTGCATTAAATTTTAAAAATAATCGTCGTGAACTAGGTCAAACCACTTTTAAACCATCAATGTTTATTTTTGCTACGTACAAACCACGTGAAATCCAACAAAACAAAGAATTCCACAATGTGGGGTTTAATGACACACCAGATTCTTAAAAAGTGTTTGAGTTGGGAGTTATCTTGGTGGGCGGGCATGCACGAACTGCATTCAGATTCCAATTCGGTTGTGTTCCATAGATCATCAGGAATTTCACGTCGCTGGCAGTACAGAAGGATGTTATTTTCCATATTTTCTACTTCCTCTGTTCTCGTTGACATGAGTTGGAGGAAATGTAATGAGAAAATAGTTGAAGCACTCAAAGGCTTCAACCGAAGATGCGTCCGCCCCCGGTAGCTGAGTGGTATTGTCGCCTTGAGCGTCGAGCGAGCAGGTTGTCGTTAACTTCAGCCTGTGCCGCAGCGCCGCTAGTGTCGAAGCTACTCAGTCTTGTTGCTGTATCGGCCGGAGTCAAATCGTAGTTGCGTAGCGGAGTTTGTTTTTCGTTTTCCTCTTGGCGGCGGCGTTTTCTGCCCGCGCCATGGTGTCTCTCGAGTCCCCTAAATCTGTTCCTCGTCGAGCTACTGTTCGTTTCAGTTTTGACAAGAGTACGCGTCGTGTTCAACCTGGCTCCTTAGAAATTCACTATTGGTTGGCTGATGTTATCCGTGTTACACTTGATCAGGTAGATTCTGCTTACTTTGATTCTGATTTGTATGCATTCTTTGTGAAGTTTTATGATCCCGTTCAAGTAGTAAGACTTCTCTCCCCAGTTGGTTCTAAAGTGTTGTTTACCCATCACGATGGTTCCGTTAGTCAAGTCCTCCTTGAAAATGCGGCACTCGAGTATACTCCAGTTAGAATTTATAACCTTCCTCCTGAAGTGGACGTTTCATTTCTTAAAACAGCGTTGCTTCCGTTTGGAGTCATACGGCATATCCGATGAGAACGCTGGTCAGCACAACATCGCTTCCAGTGTTATAGATGGTATCCGGACTGTGGACATGTGCGTTAAAATATTCCTTCCCACTTAACTATTTGTGGTTATCGAATCCATGTTACGTAAGCGAAACGAAAGCGGTCATCTCAGATCTGATTGCCCGCGCCGCGCCGTACTACTGTTCTGACGTCGTCTTATCGAAAACGTCATCCTTTAACGTTAGCAGACATAGTAACTTTGCAGTCAGCTGTCAATCAGTTTCCATCTTAAGCGCCTACTCCTCGCGTTACTGACGCTTACTAGTGCGGCCTCTGTTCACGAGGGGACGACGGCTCCTGCAGCACACGTCAAACGCCGCCGGACCGAGGATTTCGAGGACGCTCCTCTCCAGTCTCGTTCTTCTGACACGGCGTTGACAGAGGATGCACCTTCTGGCGGTAATGCGTTGTCTACTGATGTTAATCGTGATTCCAGTATTACCAGAGAGGATGTAGCTGCTTCTGGTGATGTTGAAATGTGCGTTCAATCTGCGTCCCTCGCTTCACCCGTGTCGACGTGACGGTTCCCGGGGGTTCCGTTGTTCCCGCAGAGACGTCGCCTGCTGGCCAGCCTGTACAGTGTTCTGGTGCAGCACCACCCCTCCTCCACGCTGAGACGGTCGAGCAACAGGATTCTACGGGTTCTCTTCCTGATGTTCAGGAGATGCCACCCGACACCGGCACTGCATTACCTGTCTCTTCTGTACCTGATGTTACTGTTGGTCGCTCTCAGTTGTGTTCCCCGATTTCTATATCTACGTCTACATTTATACTCCGCAAGCCACCCAACGGTGTGTGGCGGAGGGCACTTTACGTGCCACTGTCATTACCTCCTATTCCTGTTCCAGTCGTGTATGGTTCGCGGGAAGAACCACTGTCTGAAATCCTCCGTGCGCGCTCTAATCTCTCTAATTTTACATTCGTGATCTCCTCGGGAGGTATAAGTAAGGGGAAGCAATATATTCGATACCTCATCCAGAAACGCACCCTCTCGAAACCTGGCGAGCAAGCTACACCGCTATGCAGAGCGCCTCTCTTGCAGAGTCTGCCACTTAAGTTTGTTAAACATCTCCGTAACGCTATCCCGGTTACCAAATAACCCTGTGACGAAACGCGCCGCTCTTCTTTGGATCTTCTCTATCTCCTCCGACAACCCGATCTGGTACGGATCCCATACTGATGAGCAATACTCAAGTATAGGTCGAACGAGTGTTTTGTAAGCCACCTCCTTTGTTGATAGACTACATTTTCTAAGGACTCTGCCAATGAATCTCAACCTGGTACCCGCCTTACCAACAATTAATTTTATATGATCATTCCACTTCAAATCGTTCCATACGCATACTCCCAGATATTTTACAGAAGTAACTGCTACCAGTGTTTGTTCCGCTATCATATAATCATACAATAAAGGATCCTTCTTTCTATGTATTCGCAATACATTACATTTGTCTATGTTAAGGGTCAGTTGCCACTCCCTGCACCAAGTGCCTATCTGCTGCAGATCTTCCTGCATTTCGCAGCAATTTTCTAATCCTGCAACTTCTCTGTGTACTACAGCATCATCCGCGGAAAGCCGCATGGAACTTCCGACACTATCTAATAGGTCATTTATATATATTGTGCAGTGACGATGGCTCCTCTGTCAAATCGGAGCTTGACGTGTCCCCAACCCCTCCACATCAAGAGTGTATGTTTTCACGGAGTGGTGTGAAACAGCGTTTTCAACCTGTCTGTGCCGTGGCGCGTCGTAAAAAGAAAAGCAAGGATTGCTCGGCGTCAGGTGGGGAGGACTAGCATTATACCTTCTTTTCCCCGCCTCCGGACGTTGGGGAGAGACGGACGTGATAGTGCTTTTTCCTTAATGTTGTTTTATTGACCTTATATCTGTTAACGGATGCAGGCGTATACATTTCTAACCCTCAATGTCAATAGGATACGTTCTCAATTACGACTTGGTGCGTTACGCCAGTTTATTTACGATTCCCAGGCTGATGTCGTGTGTTTACAAGAGGTATTATTTGATGTGTTTTGTCTTCCTGGATATTCTAAGTGTTTCAATATCACGCCTGAAAATTTTACCGGAATGGCTTTGCTTTCTCGAGATGGAATCCCGCTAACTGACTTCGAAACGCTAGATGATGGTCGCGGTATAGGCTGTAGTTTTTATGCCCGCACCTTAACTTTTCTTTACGCTCCGTCTGGATCCGGTCGTTCATCCGATCGCGCGCGGTTTTATAAAGAAGAAGTTGTTTATTTACTCCGACGGAACCCGCGCAAGGTTTTGTTAGGGAGCAATTTTAACTGCGTCTTACGCCGTGTTGATCAGACCCCCATTGATACATTTTGTCGTGAACTTAATGATATGGTGACGTCCTTGCATCTCCAGGATGCTTGGGTTTGCAGATATCCTACATTCGTGCGGTTTACGTTTTTTACAGCTACTTCAAGTAGTCGATTGGACCGCTTTTATTTATTTGCCCCCATATGTAGCCAGCTTCTATCGATGTAATTCCTGCCAGTTTCACTGATCACTGTGCTGTTTCAATGACTTTTAACCACCTCCAGCAGCGGGTCCACCTTTCGCGCCCTTTATGGAAGCTAAACACTCTGCATCTCACGGACCCCTCTCTGGAAGGCATCATCGCAGACGTATGGCGGCGGACAACCCAGTCCCAGAAGCGTTATTCCTCACTTCTCGAATGGTGGGTTACCTTTGCTAAACCCCCGATTCGAAATACACTCATGCATTTTAGCGCTGAAAAAGCGGCTGAAATAAGGCGCACCAGGGAATTTTATTATGCAGTCCTTCGCGGTCTTTACGATAATGCTCGTGATGCCCCCTTGAGGGTCGTCGACGTCCACCGTGTGAAGGCAAAACTTCTCCAACTCAAACGTAGGCAAATGGATGGTGTCCGACTGCGTTCCCAGCCTCGTTCAATCGTACAGGATGAGTTGACCTCTCTCTATCATCTTCTCCTGCTTCACAAGCGATCTCAAAGGACTTGTCATTCTACCATTCGTTCTCTAGATGGGCGTGAGTGGTCCTCCCAATCTGATATCATGCGTAAACTTTACCAGTACTATTCCGAGCTTTATGCTGAAGTGGATTCAGACGGTCCACCGTCTGTTGATTTCACCTCTCTCCTTCATCGTGTTGTTACACCAGCTCTCGAGGAAGAGTTTTTCTCTGTATTCCATCGGGATGATACACTTGATATTGTGTCTCGTTCTCCCTCCCATAAATCACCTCGCCCCGATGGCCTTCCCAAATAGGAGATACGATAACTTCCAAGGTGAATGAAGTGTTCCACGGAGGCCTTCTCTCACCCAGCTTTAAGGTTGCTAAAATAGTCCTGATTCCCAAAGAGCCGGGACGTTTGCGTGTCGATCAGGTCCGCCCGATAACCCTCTTCAACTATGATTATAAAATAGTGGCGCGAGCGGCCAATAGCCGACTTCCGGTATTGTTGAGTACCATCATCGCGAACCATCAAAGTTGTCTTCCGGGTCGTACTCTCCGGACTCCCGTTGCTGAATGTCGAGATTTAATTTCGATTGCTTCCAACATTCCCGTGCCAAGCGCTTTGCCTTTCATTGATTTTCACCAAGCTTTCGACCGCGTCAATCATGGATTCCTTATGCGAGTATTGACGACTGTTGGTTTTAACAATACTGCACGACGGCTGTTTAGCTCTCTAATCACCTGCATTCGGGCGTCCATTGACGTAAATGGCCGTCTTACTTCCCCCATCGCGGTGTGTCAGGGTGTCCTTCAAGGGAGTCCATTATCCATGTCGCTCTGCGTGCTGTTTCTGAAACCATTATTGCGAACTATAGCTGCTCGTTTGAGTGGCTGGTCGCTGCTGGGAGAAAGGTTTACCGTTCGTGCATATGCTGATGACGTTATGGTTTTTCTCCGTACCCATGATGATTTACCACTGATATACCAATGCCTTTATTCGTTTTACGGGAGCGCGAGTTAATGACCAGAAATGTCGTTTACTCAGTTTGCGAAGATTTGACGCTGTTGAATGGTCACCCGATATCGATCGTTGGGTGTTATAATTGACAGCTGTCTGCTTAAGATGGCTACGATAAACTGGAAGTCTGTCACGGATAAGATTCAGGATGCAATCATTGAACACGAGCGTCGCTCCCTCTCAATTCTTCATAAGGTTCGGGCCATGGAAACGTATGTGCTAAGTAAGGCTTATTTTATTGCACAAATCTTTCGACTTCCTGCGATGATGGCCCACAAGTTGCAAGTTGCAAGTTGTTGGCCCTTATGTCCACTACGTGATGGTGAGTGGATATGAAGCAGATCCGTGTATCCGTGTGTCTTTTTCTACTATATGACCACCGCACATGGGACGTGGCTCCGGATGACCCGTTAGCGTGAATTTTTTTCTAATATGTTGTATCTTGTTTTTCATCGCCAAGGCGTTTGATGAGTTGCCATGCCCCACTTTTTTATTTTCCTTATTTTTTTTGGACAATTCTATGGATTTAGATGTTCCACGACGTAGAGATGACGTGGAAGAAAGAATGTGTGGGCACGTTAAAATTGACACCCCATTCCTTCCTATAGGTTTTTCTGATTTCACCCTTTTATTCTTGTCGAAATTACTTCTTTTCTTTTATTTTAACTGATTGTCTTCAATAAATGTTTCGAAAAAAACGAGAATATTTTCGTTTTTTTGAAGGAATACACTGCCATTTGAGTGTATATTTCGGTGTGTTTCCGTTGTAAAAAAAAAAAAAAAAAAAAAAACGGAATCGGCAGCTTGATTGATAAATTATTGCATTTCATGGTTGGCTGGTTCATGTTGTTGTTGCTGTGGTCTTCAGTCCTGAGACTGGTTTGATGCAGCCCTCCATGCTACTCTATCCTGTGCAAGCTTCTTCATCCCCCAGTACCTACTGCAACCTACATCCTTCTGAATCTGCTTAGTGTATTCATGTCTTGCTCTCACTTTACGATTTTTACCCTCCACGCTGCCCTCCGATACTAAATTGATGATCCCTTGATGCCTCAGAACATGTCCTACCAACAGTTCCCTTCTTCTAGTCAAGTTGTACCACAAACTTCTCCTCTCCCCAATCCTATTCAGTACTTCCTCATTAGTTATGTGATCTACCCATCTAATCTTAGGCATTCTTCTGTAGCACCACATTTCGAAAGCTTCTACTCTCTTCTTGTCCAAACTATTTATCGTCCATGTTTCACTTCCATACATGGCTACACTCCATACAAATACTTTCAGAAACGGCTTCCAGACACATCTATACTCGATGTTAACAAATTTCTCTTCTTCAGAAATGCTTTTCTTGCCATTGCCAGTCTACATTTTATATCCTCTCTACTTCGACCACCACAGTTATTTTCTTCCCCAAATAGCAAACCTCCTTTACTACTTTAAGTTTCTCATTTCCTAAATTAATTCCTTCAGCATCACCCGACTTATTTCGACTACATTCCATTATCCTTGTTTTGCTTGTGTTGATGTTCATCTTATTCCCTCCTTTCACGACACTGTCCATTCAGTTCAACTGCTCTTCCAAGTCCTTTGCTGTCTCTGACAGAATTACAATGTCATCGGCGAACCTCAAAGTTTTTATTTCTTCTCCACGGATTTTAATACCTACTCCGAATTTTTCTTTTGTTTCCTTCACTGTTTGCTCAATATAGAGATTGAATAGCATCGGGGAGAGGCTACAACCCTGTCTCACTCCCTTCCCAACCACTGCTTCCCTTTGATGTCCCTTGACTCTTATAACTGCCATCTGGTTTCTGTACAAATTGTAAATAGCCTTTCGCTCCCTGTATTTTACACCTGCCACCTTCAGAATTTGAAAGAGAGTATTCCAGTCAACATTGTCAAATGCATTCTCTAAGTCTACAAGTGCTAGAAACGTAGGTTCCAGCATTTCTACGGAATCCAAACTGATCTTCCCCGAGGTCGGCTTCTACTAGTTTTTCCATTCGTCTGTAAAGAATTCGCGTCAGTATTTTGCAGCCGTGACTTATTAAACTGATAGTTCGGTAATTTTCACATCTGTCAACACCTGCTTTCTTTGGGATTGGAATTATTATATTCTTTTTGAAGTCTGAGGGTATTTCGCCTGTCTCATACATCTTGCTCACCAGATGGTAGGGTTTTGTCAGGACTGGCTCTCCCAAGGCTGTCAGTAGTTCTAATGGAATGTTGTCTACTCCCGGGGCCTTGCTTCGACTCAGGTCCTTCAGTGCTCTTTCAAACTCTTCACGCAGTATCATATCTCCCAATTCATCTTCATCTACATCTTCTTCCATTTCCATAGTATTGTCCTCAAGTACATCGCCCTTGTATAGACCCTCTATATACTCCTTCCACCTTTCTGCCTTCCCTTCTTTGCTTAGAACTGGGTTGCCATCTGAGCTCTTGATATTCATATAAGTGGTTCTCTTCTCTCCAAAGGTCTCTTTAATTTTCCTGTAGGCAGTATCTATCTTACCCCTACTGAGATAAGCCTCTACATCCTTATATTTGTCCTCTAGCCATCCCTGCTTAGCCATTTTGCACTTCCTGTCGATCTCATTTTTGAGACGTTTGTATTCCTTTTTGCCTGCTTCATTTACTGCATTTTTATATTTTTTCCTTTCATCAATTAAATTCAATATTTCTTCTGTTACCCAAGGATTTCTACTACTCCCGTCTTTTTACCTACTTGATCCTCTGCTGCCTTTAATACTTCATCCCTCAAAGCTACGCATTCTTCTTCTACTGTATTTCTTTCCCCCATTCTTGTCAATTGCTCCCTTATGCTCTACCTGAATCTCTGTACAACCTCTGGTTTAGTCAGTTCAGTTTATCCAGGTCCCATCTCCTTAGATTCCCACCTTTTTGCAGTTTCTTCAGTTTTAATCTGCAAATTGTGGTCAGAGTCCACATCTGCCCCTGGAAATGTCTTACAATTTAAAACCTGGTTTCTAAATCTCTGTCTTACCATTATATAATCTATCTGAAACCTGTCAGTATCTCCCGGCTTCTTCCATGTATACAACCTTCTTTTATGATTCTTGAACCAAGTGTTAGCTATGATTAAGTTGTGCTCTGTGCAAAATTCTACCAGACGGCTTCCTCTTTCATTTCTTAGCCCCAATCCATATTCAAGTACTACGTTTCCTTTTCTCCCTTTTCCTACTGATGAATTCCAGTCACCCATGACTATTAAATTTTCGTCTCCCTTCACTATCTGAATAATTTCTTTTATTTCAATTTCTTCGTCATCTACAGAGCTAGTCGGCATATAAACTTGTACTACTGTGGTAGGCGTGGGCTTCGTATCTATCTTGGCCACAATAATGCGTTCACTATGCTGTTTGTAGTAGCTTACCCGCATTCCTATTTTCCTATTCATTATTAAACCTACTTCTGCTTTACCCCTATTTGATTTTGTGTTTATAACCCTGTAGTCACCTGACCAGAAGTCTTGTTCCTCCTGCCACCGAACTTCACTAATTCCCACTATATCTAACTTTAACCTATCCATTTCCATTTTTAAATTTTCTAACCTACCTGCCCGATTAAGGGATCTGACATTCCACGCTCCGATCCGTAGAACGCCCGTTTCCTTTCTCCTGATAATGACATCCTCTTGAGTAGTCCCCGCCCGGAGATCCGAATGGGGGACTATTTTACCTCTGGAATATTTTACCCAAGAGGACGCCATCATCATTTAACCATACAGTAAAGCTGCATGTCCTCGGGAAAAATTACGGCTGTAGTTTCCCCTTGCTTTCAGCCGTTCGCAGTACCAGCACAGCAAGGCCGTTTTGGTTAGTGTTACAAGGCCAGATCAGTCAATCATCCAGACTGTTGCCCCCGCAACTACTGAAAAGGCTGCTGCCCCTCTTCAGGAACCACACGTTTGTCTGGCCACTCAACAGATAGCCCTCCGCTGTGGTTGCACCTACGGTACGGCTATCTGTATCGCTGAGGCACGCAAGCCTCCCCACCAACGGCAAGGTCCATGGTTCATGGGGGGGGGGGAGGGGAGGGGCTGGTTCATAAAAAAAGAAATAAAATAACCCTCACTGGTGCCAATATTATTTCTCTTTTTTCACTTTAGTAAAATTTTTGTCTGTGTCGTGGTATATATAAAAAAAAGTGGTCAGAGCGACAGAATGCCAATCCGAAGGTTCCATTTCCGGCTGGGTCGAAGATTTTCTTCGCTCAGGGACTGGGTGTTGTGTTTTCCTAACCATCATCATTTCATCCCCATCGACGCGCAAGTTGCCGAAGTGGCATTAAATCGAAAGACTTGCACCCGGCGAACGGTCTACCTGACGGGAGACCCTAGTCACACAACATTTTATTTACCGAAGATGTGTGAATAAGCACGAGCTTTCTATTGAAAATGAGAATGACATTAACTTTCAAGACATGTGAGAATATTTACGTGTTACGCTAATTAAAAATACATAATCGTTATTATAGGCATTCTAGCTGTAGTTACATGGCTAAGATTTTTTGTCAAGCAGCCTATGGGAGAGGCTGTTTGTATATTTTGTTCAAAAAATCTTCTTTATATATAAAAACCTTGAAATGACGTAAATGAATCCAACAAAAGCATTAATACAAGTCTTTTAATTTGAAATAGTGAGAAGCGACAGCCAGTATATGATCTAAGTTTTTGACTAGGGCTAAGGAAAGCTGGAGCTGCGATTCAGTGCACTTTATACACAAATTTTGTGCCTACATATGAATTCAGACACCTAAATTCTTCGCCATTTTCCATGTTTCTTCAAAACAAATAGTGTCATGCAAAACAACACAACTAAGTTTTGCATCATGGTTCTGACTATATAGTGTGCCGCTTAGTTACGTCTAACACCAACATTCATAAGATATGATCGTGTTCTCTTCTGTTCCTTCGCTTGTGTGCGAGCGAATGGTGGATGACTGCATACTCGTTAGCTCAGGATGAATGCTTAGAGCTGTTACCTTCGATTCCATTGTTTGAAATACACGTTGCCAAAAATCGGGTCTATTCGGAAATACAACCACGAACTTGCTACCAGTCTCCGTGTGTAGGAAACGTTAATTTAAATTCTGATATCATCAAGAGAATACCCTTAAGTGTTTGTGGTTGGGAGGCATCGGCAATTTCATTATAACGGTGGGTTAAATAAATGAATCATAGAGTTTGATTAGTTAATTAGGTACCTCGACCAAATAACGCAACGTACACTTTTTTGCCTTCCAAGTACACAATGTGATGAAAAGTATCCAGCTGAAAATAACTTATACGTTCGTGCCGCCCTCCATCGGTAATACTGGAATCCAATATGGTGTTGGCCCACCCTTAGCCCTGATGACATCTTCCACTCTCGCAGGCATACGTTCAATCAGGTGCTGGAAGGTTTCTTGAGGAATGCCAGCCCATCCTTCATGGAGTTCTGCACTGAGGAGAGGTATGGATGAGGTCGGTGAGGCCTGGCACGAAGTCGGTCATCCAAATATCCCAAAGGTGTTCTATAGGATTCAGGTCAGGACTCTGCGCAGGCCAGTCCATTACAGGGATTTTACTGTCGTATACCCACTCCACCACATGCCGTGCGTTATGAACAGGTGCTCGATCGTGTTGAGTGATGCAATCGCCATCCCCGAATTGCTCTTCAACAGTGGGAAGCAAGAAGGTGCTTAAAACATCGGTGTAAGCCTGTGCTGTGATAGTGCCGCGCAAAACAACAAGGGGCGCAAGCCCCCTCCATGAAAAACACGACCACACCATAAATCTACCACCTCCGAATTTTACAGTTGGCACTACACACACTGGCAAATGGCGTTCACAGGGCCATACCCACACCCTGCCATCTGATCGCCACATTGTGTACTGTGATTTGTCACTCCACACAACGTTTCTCAACTGTTCAATCGTCCATTGTTTACGCTTCTTACACCAAGCGAGGCGTGATTAGTCACTCCACTCAACGTTTTTCCACTGTTCAATCGTTCAATGTTTACGCCCCTTACACCAAGCGAGGCGTCATTTGGCATTTAGCGGCGTGATGTGTGGCTTATGAGCAGCCGCTCGACCATGGAATCCAAGTTTTCTCACCACCCGCCTAACTGTCATAGTACTTGCAGTGGATCTTGATGAAGTTCGGAGTTCCTGTGTGGTGGTGTGGATAGATGCCTGCCTATTACACTGTACGACCCTCTTCAACAGTCGGCGGTCTCTGTCAGCCAACAGACGAGGTCGATATGTACGCTTCCGTGCTGTACGTTTCCCTTCACGTTTCTACTTCACTATCACATCGGAAACAGTGGACCTTGGGATGTTTAGGAGTGTGGAAATCTCGTGTACAGACGTATGACACAAGTAAGACCCAATCACCCGACCACGTTCGAAGTCCGTGACTTCCGCGGTGCACCCCATTCTGCTCTCTCACGATGTCTAATAACTGCTGAGGTCGCTGATACAGAATAACTTGCAGCAAGTGGCAGCACAATACACCTAATATGAAAAAACGTACGTTTTTGGGGGTGTCCTGACACTTTTGATCACATAGTGTAATTTCGTGTAATCATAACAGGTAGCGCTAATGTGCTGTGTGAGTCTCTGTTGTGATGCCAAACAGGGACAGAAAAAGATGCTACAATTTCCCCATCACCCTTGATCTCAGCTTTTCACAAGCTATTGTGTCTTGTGTCCCTCAGGTGAGAGGCTGCTGTTATATCAAGTTAAGCATTATTGCTGGTTTTTGCCGCTGTATTAATTATAACTGTATAAAACTATATTTTTTCGTGATTCTTTGAGGTTCTTCGTTAATGTTGCAAACCTTAATTTATAATAATAGTTTGTAATTTTAGAGAAACGAATGTATGCTATTATGAAGTACATGGTAGCAGTTTAATGCTATTGTGGCGTGAATGTAGTAAATGAAGTAATGAGTGTGAAAAGAGCTTCATAAAATTCCTAGGTGGACTGTACGTGATCATATTCAGACTGGATCACTTTCCAGGAAAGTTGGCCATAATCCTTACCCAGTAAGGAAGTGAAAGAAGAACTATGCTCTCTTATTTTTCGATTGAGTGAGATCGATATGCCAATAATTCCGAAAGTTTTGCGTGTGTCTGTTTTCAACTTCTGTCTACTTAACAGTTTATCATAACCTTTGGACGTGTCGAAATCATCTGCTGGCGGGAATTGGTGGAACTGTTTCTGCAACGTCAGCCGGAGGTAGCTAAAATAAAAAGCCAGATAATGAACCCAGTTCGTGCAATAAAATTATATAAATTTATGTGAGAGATTAGTTTTGAAAGCTTCAAGTATTTTAATCGAAAAAGACATAGTGATGTAGCCAGAGAGGAAATATAATATCGATGAGAAAGGATGGCGCGGTTCACTGTACATCATCACCAAACGGTTTTGGCAAGGAGAGGAGCTAGAAGAGTGCATGTAGTTGCTCCGGAGCATGCTGAAAACGTTACAGTTGTTGCATGCGCCAATGTTCTCGGTAAATCAATCCCACCGATTGTAATTTTCAAGGGCCAGTGTTTGAAAGGACATGCCTCCTGGAACTGAAGTGACGAGTGGAAAGGGTCCCATAACAACTACTTCATTCATCAGGTGGCTTGACCACTTTGCCTGATATAATGTAGCTGGAGAAATGGTGCTGATATCTGATAGAGCGTTATCCCATACGGATGCGATCATCGTAGCCGCTGCAGATGAACATAACATCATTCTGTACTGCCTTCCTAGCAATATAACACTTGAGCTGTAGCCAAAGGGTAAAGCAGTTTTCAAATCTTTCGAGACCTTCTGGGACGAAAAAGTTACATTATTCTTCGACAAGTCCAGTTACTTCAGGAAAAGTGACTTCGGAACAGTTTTCAGCACAGTATGGACAAGAGCTTTGAAGCCGAGTGGCATAATGAGTGGCTTCAGGGCCTCTGTGATCTGTTCAAGCCTAACGTCATTCCTGAAGAGGCATTTGTTCCATCAGCTGTGTAGCTGTATCTGAAGCAGCAGAACCAGCAACTTGGAATCAGACTACGCCTACAACAGAAGGTTCACATCCCACCAAGAGTGTCTGCCTCATTAGAAATAGCTTCAGTAAGTTCTCGCACAATGTAAACTCCCAATTGTAGTCGTTCTACCGACAATGGTAAGGAAGAAGTGGCCTTACAGTGGTAAGGAAGAAGTGTCAGAAACATTCTGAACAACTGTGCCTCCAAATCCATTTTCTGCTGTTCTCTCCACGCCAAAACGAAAACGCCCAAAGAGGATCGAACTTTAATTAAAGCCTCACTATTTAGTGACGTGGGAAAGAACCGTAAGAAGACCAGTTCTAAAGACATTCCTGTCACAAGTGATTCCCAACGCAGCACAAGCTCAGACAGAAGCTGGATGTGTTTTCTGTGTGATGGAGATCGATTGGAGATCATGTCACTGTGTAAATTTTATGTCAGGTACTTGCATGATAAATGTGGGGGCATTAGAAAATGTACAAACCATGCAACGTACAAGTGCCCTGAATGTGCTGGGTGATGACTCTGATGTATGAATATTCATATGCTATCTAAGCTCAAAATAGGTTGACACTGTGACATTTTAGTTGATTAATGATAATTATGAATGAAAATAACTACTTATTTTGTATTTAAAATACATGGCGTTAATTGGACTATGGAGTATTTTTCTAATTCGGAGTTTCTCAACGTCCAGAAATCAGTATGAACAATATCTTTATGTTTTTAAATTCAAAAGAGATTGAAGAGCTATTTTCTTAATTTTGTGGTCCAATATGACTTACAAATAAAATTATAACATGTTATGTATTAAGCCGGCGTTAATTGGTCCCCGTACCTTGGTGTACCTATATAACCCATGAACAACAGTTAAAAATAAATATTTTTTTAGACGTTCACTTTATAATACAAAACAAAGAGCAAACCATTCAGAAAGACAAACTATGGTCGCCACCAGCATGTTGATGGACAGTACTGGCTGAAGTAAAGTTCAGTTACCGCCAGCGCTAGCAATTTCATTCATCCATGGTCTTTTCAATTTATTAAAAAAACCGAGAACATGAACTAATTACGCAACATAGCTATGAAAATAAGAAGAAGGAAATAATAATATCAGTATGGTCTCAAAGAAGTGATTGAAATTATTCACCATTCCAAAGTCGATACATGAGTGGTGCGGTTTAAGTTTTCCCCCGAATTTATTAGTAATATGATTGGAAAAGACAAAAAAATGCAAACATTTGCGTGAAGGACATGTTATAGTAAGAAATTAGTGGAAGCTAAAGCATAAAAATGAAACCCTCTCTCCTCAAACAGCTGAAAGTCCTGTCGTTGACCGATCGCGTTGCAGTAGGGGCTTACCGTCTCTGCAGTGAACCAGCCTGATGTCGCCGTACGCCCTGTTGTGGCCGCGGGATACAGTTTGTTTAAGTCCCCTGAACTGCTAAATCGAACTACTAGCAACTTAGCATGAGGCTGAACTCCAAATCAGCTTGACAAAGTCGTGGAGGTCCAGAGAGTGGCTCCCAGAGTGAAGTCTCCAATGAGTCGCCTCAGAACCAATCCTCGCTTCCCTTCAACCTCGATGTCTCCGTTCGGCGCTCAGGCCTAATTGTCCCTTCAATGAAGTGACAATTTGGGTAAAAGAAAGCCAATCAAAAACGCGCTTTCGCACCAGAGAAAAGCCCAAAACCATGTTCTCACGGTATGGCAAGTATTTTGATATTTCTAACAATTTTGGTGTTTTTCTACTTACGTTCCCAACTGAAACTGAAGTGCAAATTTTCTCAGGCGCATCTATGGCAATATATCAGCATTTTGATGTCCTGTCATGCAACAGAACGAAATGGTAGTTTCTGCAAGTGATCGCCCAGACCCCTTGTGACAGGTTAGGATTTTAAGAGGTTCTTGCCTTTCCATATTCCGAAACTTTCCCTTCTGTACTTTGCGAACAGGACGCTGAGGGCACCCACCCTTCTGTCCTAACGGAGCCCGACATCAGTTTGACTGAGCCACTTTCTACTCCCGCGGGAACAGTGAACTCTGTTTCTGAATCAGCACCTGCCCCGTGGGCACGCTGTTCCTTCTCCAGAGTGTGAAGGTTCCCGTGAACTGAAGGCGAATCAGAACTGAGCTGAAATAAAAGAGCATTACTTCCCCTAACCACTCATTTAGTTAAGCGTGAAAATAATTTGATCAAAGAAAGCAAATACTGACTAAGCCGTAGTAGAGAATGAGCGTAATAGGCAAGACATATGCAAATCAAAATTTAAGCAGGAATAAAAATGTGAGAGGGCCGACTGACTTAGGCTGACGTCTCACAACGTCTCCCAAAATGTATGAAAACACTTCACGTAACTGCATTGTCTGAACACATATCGGAGGGTCAATGTCTTAAGATGGCTTTGAGGCGGACGTGTTATCTTATTGCCAGATGTTTCGAGCAACTATCAGTCAAGTGTTGCGTTTTCTAAGACGTCTATTGCATCGCCATAAAAAGTTGAAAACAATTTTTGACGCAAATGTTCTGGAGCGTACATGCGAGCTCTGCTCTGTTCGCACACGAGATTCAACATGCGCACTGCAGAGACTTCCAGCTACCTCTCTCGGAAAGATACATTCTGGGATCATGTTCCTGGGAAAAAAACCTTTGAAACAACAACAAGACAGGAAGCTTGCTGATTATTGCTTAGTTAAAACCAGCTTAGTTAAAATTGGTAATCACATTTTTGCTTGAAGAGTCAGCAGCGTGGCGTACCATAAAAGCTGTAGCCTTGCCCCAGTCGCTTAGTTGATAATGCTGCACTATCAAAGGCTCCAACACCACTGTCATCATCATATAAACCACTACATTCCCAAAAATGTAATTACAGAATGCACTACAGAATCTGTATAAATTATGCTTGTTGTAGAGCAAGAAAGCGTGCTCACTGCTGTGCTTTCTCTTTTTCCAGAACCAATTACGACATCTGACACACTGACCTGTTGCTCATGGCCTGACTTAAACATACCCATCAAGTCACGTTTGTTTCCTTTGCAATGTGCAGAAGTGCCAAAAATGTATGACAACGTATGATAACTTTGTGAAATGAAAATGTGATCCATAGATAGTCGTTCCTGGCAAGTTTGGATTGTATTTACACGCTATTCTGTGAGGTGCTTTCAGTTCGCAGAAAGCTTAGTGCTAATAAGTATGCTCATCGCAATGTATGGCGTCATACACTCCTGGAAATGGAAAAAAGAACACATTGACACCGGTGTGTCAGACCCACCATACTTGCTCCGGACACTGCGAGAGGGCTGTACAAGCAATGATCACACGCACGGCACAGCGGACACACCAGGAACCGCGGTGTTGGCCGTCGAATGGCGCTAGCTGCGCAGCATTTGTGCACCGCCGCCGTCAGTGTCAGCCAGTTTGCCGTGGCATACGGAGCTCCATCGCAGTCTTTAACACTGGTAGCATGCCGCGACAGCGTGGACGTGAACCGTATGTGCAGTTGACGGACTTTGAGCGAGGGCGTATAGTGGGCATGCGGGAGGCCGGGTGGACGTACCGCCGAATTGCTCAACACGTGGGGCGTGAGGTCTCCACAGTACATCGATGTTGTCGCCAGTGGTCGGCGGAAGGTGCACGTGCCCGTCGACCTGGGACCGGACCGCAGCGACGCACGGATGCACGCCAAGACCGTAGGATCCTACGCAGTGCCGTAGGGGACCGCACCGCCACTTCCCAGCAAATTAGGGACACTGTTGCTCCTGGGGTATCGGCGAGGACCATTCGCAACCGTCTCCATGAAGCTGGGCTACGGTCCCGCACACCGTTAGGCCGTCTTCCGCTCACGCCCCAACATCCTGCAGCCCGCCTCCGGTGGTGTCGCGACAGGCGTGAATGGAGGGACGAATGGAGACGTGTCGTCTTCAGCGATGAGAGTCGCTTCTGCCTTGGTGCCAATGATGGTCGTATGCGTGTTTGGCGCCGTGCAGGTGAGCGCCACAATCAGGACTGCATACGACCGAGGCACACAGGGCCAACACCCGGCATCATGGTGTGGTGAGCGATCTCCTACACTGGCCGTACACCACTGGTGATCGTCGAGGGGACACTGAATAGTGCACGGTACATCCAAACCGTCATCGAACCCATCGTTCTACCATTCCTAGACCGGCAAGGGAACTTGCTGTTCCAACAGGACAATGCACGTCCGCATGTATCCCGTGCCACCCAACGTGCTCTAGAAGGTGTAAGTCAACTACCCTGGCCAGCAAGATCTCCGGATCTGTCCCCCATTGAGCATGTTTGAGACTGGATGAAGCGTCGTCTCACGCGGTCTGCACGTCCAGCACGAACGCTGGTCCAACTGAGGCGCCAGGTGGAAATGGCATGGCAAGCCGTTCCACAGGACTACATCCAGCATCTCTACGGTCGTCTCCATGGGAGAACGGCAGCCTGCATTCCTGCGAAAGGTGGATATACACTGCACTAGTGCCGACATTGTGCATGCTCTGTTGCCTGTGTCTATGTGCCTGTGGTTCTGTCAGTGTGATCATGTGATGTATCTGACCCCAGGAATGTGTCAATAAAGTTTCCCCTTCCTGGGACAATGAACTCACGGTGTTCTTATTTCAATTTCCAGGAGTGTATTTGACTATCAAGGCTTTAAGACCAGTAGTAGTATCTTTGTGGTCAGAGAGGTTGCGTGTAGTGCGTTGTCTGATAGACGTGTAGTGGACTCTGGGCACCGGGCTACACCGTATTATGAACTGGATATGGCTTCAGCTACATGATTAATGAGGAACCGCCTTGAGCATAAAATCGATTCAGCTAGTATGCTGTCCAGGCACTTAACACTTTACAGTCAACTGTACTTGATAAAGGTAAAAAAAAAAAAAAATACAGTGGGCGAGAAAGCTCTTGTTGACATGTGAGAGTTTCGATGTAGAAGAGAAGGGCTGCCCGTCACTTCATGCTCTGTGGTTGATAACGGACGCTGGCAAAAATCATTTAATGATAGCACATGTCAGCTTATTATAATGATAGTCAAGCGATTGCTACATGAAACGGTTTCTTGAAAGTAGATAGTCTTAGGCATCTCGTACTTAATACGAACATCCCACCACCTCTTCAATGATGTCTGCTGCTCTTCAACACTTTGTTATGGACTTTCTACAACGACTTCTGCTGCTGTACACTTGCCATAGCATTTCACAGTGAGAATTCAGCAGATATGAATTTATGGAACTAGCGACTGCTCTGTATCAATGGGGGTTATTTGATGTGAAGTTTTTCATTTTGCAGCGACTGTTATTACAAAATTGTTTTCATAAAAAACTGAATAATGTCTATTATTTGTACAGCATGTGGCATTGTAACAGATTACATTTTATATTACGGTAGTTAAAAATGTTGTGATTTTAATTGAACTCTAAGAGAATTTTATTACTGCATTGTTTCTCTTCTTCCTCTACGCCTTCTGTACAAGACACATCTGTGAATATTTCTCGACTGAGTATTATTCTCTCCATTAACCATCATTAAACACAGGAGCGAGTGGTACGCACCTTTTTCTTTTTTTTTTGTTATTTTTTTTTGGGGGGGGGGGGCATTTGTTACAGGTTTTGGGGGCAATTTGTTACAATTTTGCTGACCATAATTCAGCACTGAGCATAATTCTCCACTGCCCATCATTCCCTATTGCCCTTAATTCTCCACTGGCCATAATTTTCCACTGATCGTTTAACCATATATCATTTACTATTTACTGTTTACCAGTCACCAGTTTGACTCAAAACGGCCTTTAGAACTTCGAAATGATATAGAAATTTGTTGAGATAGCTTACAGAATCGGCAGATGTGTCATTTTGTAGCAAATAACCTCAAGTTTCATACAAAAGGATCAAGGGTCAGGTGTCGTTTTCCTTCGGTGTGACTGCCATTTGTGATGCGGCAGATATTTCACAGATAATCATTTTCTTCATACACTCTTCGCAGGAAATTGGGTTAACTTGTGCAGTGGCAGCATGAATACGAATTTTCAGGTCGGCTAAATTGTTCGGTGGGAGGAGGAACACGCATACAGACTTTAATGAAACCCCAGAGAATGAAATCCAGTGATGTCAAACAGCTAGCACGCTCACCACCAGTGAAAGTAGCCATTTTAACTGTGCGCTACGCTGGCGCTCCTGCTGGCGGAATGGGGTACTGATGCACTACTTGAAGCTTGGGGTTGTTTGCTACAAAATGACTCATCTAGCGATTCTATGTTATTTCAATAAATTTCTGTATCATTTTAAAGTTGTAAGTCCTTTCGACTCACCCTATATGTATTTGCAAAGTAATATAATTTACACATATATTTACATACTTCTGTATTTAATAAACATAATATTAAAATGATGTATAAAAATAGCACCAAGATGAAAGATATGCTTTATTTCTCTGCTATTTATGGATAACTGCATCCACACATGTCATCAAGATGGTGGCAAGCCCTGCCTCTCCTTATCAGTGACATCATCAAGCCACATACCCTTCCCCTGACCTCCATGCCCATCCCCCTGTTGCCAGCCGATCAGTCTAGCATTAAACCGAAACAGTCAACCAAAATCGAAGATGGCAGAACTAGCTCAATTGCACTTTATGCTATACCATCCTCCCCCTTTTTCGTACAATTCACAGTGAAGATTAAATTGTCTCAATAAATTTCCATATCGGCCCAAAGTTGTTAAACCCTTTTTGTCCCTTGCTGTATTTTTTATTATATAATATATTTACTTACCTCCTTAGTTAATCAGCATAATATTAAAATGATGGGCAAAAAAGCACCAAAGTAAATGATCTGTATTATATCTGTTGTATTTATGCAACTAACTGCATACACATGTTGAATAAAATGGTGTACCTAATTTATGTACACACACACACACACACACACACACACACACACACACACACACACACACACACATGCACCCCCCCATATATATATATATATATATATATATATATATATATATATATATATATATATATATATCACGCAATATGCGTATGCAATTGTGCATAAATACCACAGAATAATGCATATGACTGATCTTGTTGCTATTTTGACATATAATTTTAATATTATGCTGATTAAATACAGACAAATGTAAATATATTTGGGTTCCACAGAAATAATGTAACTTGACACCATTATTACACTTGATTTTAACATTATGCCAGCGGTGTATATGGGTATGTACATCTACATCTACATGATTACTCTGCAATCCACATTTAAGTGCTTGGCAGAGGGTTCATCGAACCACAATCATACTATCTCCCTACCATTCCAGTCCCGAACAGCGCGCGGGAAAAACGAACACCTAAACCTTTCTGTTCGAGCTCTGATTTCTCTTATTTTGTTTTGATGATCATTCCTACCTATGTAGGTTGGGCTCGAGAAAATATTTTCGCATTCGGAAGAGAAAGTTGGTGACTGAAATTTCTTAAATAGATCTCGCCGCGACGAAAAACGTCTTTGCTTTAATGACTTCCATCCCAACTCGCGTATCATATCTGCCACACTCTCTCCCCTATTACGTGATAATACAAAACGAGCTCCCCTTTATTGCGCCCTTCCGATGTCCTCCGTCAATCCCACCTGGTAAGGATCCCACACCGCGCAGCAATATTCTAACAGAGGACGAACGACTGTAGTGTAAGCTGTCTCTTTAGTGGACTTGTTATATCTTCTAAGTGTACTGCCAATGAAACGCAACCTTTGGCTCACCTTCCCCACAATATTGTGTTTGTGGTCTTTCCAACTGAAGTTGTTAGTAATTTTAACACCCAGGTACTTAGTCTTGTAAATATCTTTCAGAAATAATGTGAACTGACACCATTTTTAAGCTTCATTGTAATATTATTCCCGAGATATATAGGAGTACGTAATTGTGTTTCAGCAATAATGTAACTTGACCCCATTTTCATGCATCATTTTAATACTTTGTTATGATTGGCTGGAGAGTAGGGTGCGGAAGGTGGAGCATAAATCATAACAGAGCTACTTCAGCCATCATGGTTTTTTTTAAATTGATTGTATTCGTTTTATTTACTTATTGAAACTATGTTGTGACTGAATATCTCATTTTAACACTTGAGTGTCAGTGTCTATAAAATGGGGGAGGAGGATTTGGCATAAACGACAATTGAGCTAATTCTAGTTCGATTGTGAATGACTGTTTGATTTTAATATTAGACTGACTGGCAGTAGGGGGATGGGCGTGGAGGTGCAGGGGATCACGTCACTGATAAGGAGGGGCAGGGCTTGCACCATCTTGATGACATCATGCCATCAAGGTCATTGCCCTTCCCCTTACAAGTAGGTAACGTGCACTAACACTTACGCTGGTGAAAGTCATTTATGTGCAGTGTGTCCTGGGATGCCTGTAGCATTCCTAATAAAATCATCTGGGAGATACCTGTAATCATAACAATGGTTTATAATTTGGGAAAGTTCATCTTAGAGGACTGGTTTCCTTGCGAGGGACGTCCAGACACTTCAGAACTTTTGGTGCACTTTTTGATGTCCTCGATAAACAGTCTTCATGGATGCTGTGATACAGAGGATTAAGTTTAGTAATGCACCATCAACCGCTTTGTGAGTTGTGGCACGGTCACAAAATGCTTTGGAGGTTACTACAGGAGCACGATCTCCACATGCGCTACTTTCAGAAAGTATAGGCACCGGGACTGCTCGATTACGTGACTCGTTTGGAATTTTTGATGTGGTTTCATTTTCGAAATGTTATTGGTACTGCCTCACACACAGGTTTTATTGATGGTACTGATTTTTGTTGTTTTTCTCACTATAACTGACATGTCTCCCTAGATACACGATTTCACTCTACTCAGGCGAAAGACATTTCGTGGTGCGTACGTCACAGCGCGTGACGCTGCAGTTTTTTCGAGTGCTAGCAGCTGTCTGTGGTGGGGAGTGAATAACTGTTTCAGAAGAGTTAAATAACTCTTGATTGCAAGTTTAAATGCTTGCAGTTTCCTGATAACACACGACAATATTAAGGACTTTAGCGGATACCTTTTCAGTTTTGATTTTTTGTGGGACCTGCGCCGATTCAGCGTTCGTGAAGTGTGAAGGACAAGCCGACTAATGTGACGTCACAAGTTCGTTGCAGGGCCCGTATATATTTCGTCGGCCCCGCTTTATAGCAACACACCGTCTCCACCAAGGCCGGACGTAGTCTCCGAGCGGTTCTAGGCGCTTCAGTCCGGAACCGCCTGTTGCTACGGTCGCAGGATCGGATCCTGCCTCGGGCATGGATGTCTGTGATGTCCTTAGGTTAGTTAGGTTTAAGTAGTTCTAAGTCCAGGGGACTGATGACCTCAGATGTTAAGTGCTTAGACGCATTTGAACCATTTTCTCCACCAAGGATGTAATAAATATTATTGTGCGGTGTTTGAACGTATCGAATGTGATTCCAAATCATGACACTTTGTTGACATGAAGAAAAGCCTGATTTCTGGTTGAAATCTCGTTTACACGAAAGCGCTACTTCGAGCCCAACCATCTGCGTTAGTCGCCGTTTGCACACTTCTTACACCTTATGGTTTTGACGTAAGAAGTGCTCAGGAGTAAAATTAACGCTATGCCCTTGAAGGGTAGCCGTAAATAGCCGGGCGATACTTAACTGTTTCAATAAACAGTTCTTCCAAGTGCCGTTTACATTTAAAAAATCCCCATAACGCACAAATAATTTTAAACGTGATAGTTTAATCAATTGGAGTAATAAATTCGTTAATTTAGTTCCTTTTTGTGAGCTTCGTGTCCCATTATAAGGTAAACTGGATTCACTTAACGGTTTGTTTACGAGGTTTGCCCAGTAAGTTCGATCAAAGAACCTGTATTTAAATAGCAATGTGTGTTCAGAGCGCGTGCATGTGCATTCCGTAGAGAGCTGTGGAGAAGCGAAATGCACTGTTGGAAACACTAGTAGGCTTAAGCAGATTTGTATACTGGACTGAGTCGTTCGAGGTAATAAATTTGGTGTCGTTTCCCAATAAAGCAAGAAATACATATCGGGTTCTGCCACAAATAGTTGTGTGATAGTAGTCCGACGGACTAAAATTTTTCTATTATATTACTTAAACGTGTTCGTTTTTCCTTGAATAATATACGCAGAAAAATTCATATACGAAATGTTATACGACGCTTAAAATAACACTAAAAGTTCTTGGAGGTAAAGCATCATTCTTCTTTGAGGTAATGTTGTATCGATCATTAACGATTACCTACAGTATATGGGAACACGCTCTTCGTGACTTTCACAGCATCAATCAATGTATCACACAATGGGCTTGTTAAAAAACGAAAATTAAGAAATAAAGACAATGGTAAATTTCGCTTCTTAATCACTGGATGCTACTCCATATCAGTAGAGGATTGTCTGAATATAGTAATAGTATCCTCTGTTTCCAGAGAACGTAGATACCGTATGCGAGTGCTACGTTCTTTGAACACAGCAGCAACAAACAAAGAAATGTGATAAACGTCGACCTCAAAACACTATACCCTCTGGCTGCTGTATATTTCAGTTTAAGCGACGAAATTCTTGTTACGATTTCACGTAAGTAGAGCTAATTGTACACACGAAGCCTTATCCCACCGGCATCACTCTTCTACTTACATTTCTTAGCGCTTGCCGTGTTTGAAGTCGCTCTTATAGTATGTAAGATTGTGATGCGCCTTCTACCAGCCAGTTAAATGAGATGAAGTCTGCTTAACGTGTCTTCGAATAGGTTTCAATCCCCAGACAGGAAAGCCCATTAGTTTGTGGTGCCTGTGGTGTACGGATTAAGTTTCACCACATTTTAACAAACTATACTGTTTATCATGTCAAAAGGCGAGAAGTCAATATGTTATCAGACCTGCCGTCAGTGTTTAACTGGCGACGTATTTTAAGATTTTTCGTTGTGTCTGACATTCTGCACAAACTGTTAATCTGGAGATTTTAGTGTGTGTAGAGGATGCTAGTGACCAGTGTCATTTCCCGTCCTATACTCTTATTTTAAAAGAACATCTTAATACGCAGATTATTTTAACAGTTTTCTGTTTTAAATGCATGAGGGAGACCGTGTGTATACTACGATAAGGGCGGAGAGAGAGCAAATGTGGTCTTGACATGTCTAAATGTTGTATAATTCGAGCACGTTCGTGTCGTAAACGTATAACCAAGGGCACTATGTCGAGTGCCCTGCACAAAATAACTACAACAATTCTGACAACATCACGACTCGTAAAATTAGAAAGAAATTCTTAATTAGAGTTAACAGATTTATTTCACTTGTGAGAATATTACAACTGTTCTTTCGTGTGTTGATCTGAGGAATACCCCATTTTCTTCGCTAAGAAGTGAAGTCCAACTAGAATTTTAGTTATTTTCTCACTTGAATTCGGAAGAATATACGGAATTTTTTTCATAAAGGACACGGTCAATTCATCCTCCTCTAACAGCCTTCTTTCGTTTGTAAAAATAATTAGAACACCTCTTATGACATAACTGCAGTCAAGAGGTTAGCCGTAATGGACAGAAAATGTGCCTCGTAAAAATTAAATTTACTGCTCCTGTAATTTGTTATGATAAAACATCCGGTTCAAAGACTGGCTGCTGAATTTGGTAGCTAACTCATTTCCGTAACTGAGATCAATGATACACACTGTGCAGCGGCATTCGAGCCAAAAGTTGCTGATGTTTGCTCTAGAAGTTGAAAAAGTTTTATTCATGCTTTGTCTTCACTAGCATGATGCTATCAACGATAATGACATGAGAGGGTGGTGGTCCATCCGTTTGATGGAAGACTATTCTCTCTTTTGGTCATCGCCAACGCAAACACGTAACTATATTTTATTTATCTTCGTCAGTGTTCCACAATAAAACTATTACTCTTACTCGTAAAGGAATACTCTCCCACGTCGGAAAAGAAAGGTGTTTGTTCGTAAATTAAGTTCTAGTATTGCCACCACGCAGGCAGCAGACTCGTCCGGACAAATGAAATGAAATGAGCGTGTGGCATTGTTGGCCGGGAGGCCTCATTCGGAGACGCCACATTGGGCGACTTGCGTGGCATTGATGAGGATGAAATCATGATGAGGACAACACAACACCCAGTCCACGAGCGGAGAAAATCCCCAACCCGGTCGGGAATCGAACCCGGGCCCGCTACGTAACCATCCAGCTAAGCAGGCGGACTCGCCCTGACAAACTCTGCATTACATTACACCGGACCTTTACACTATTATACCATACAGATAACCACAATGTAGAAACCAGTTATGAATAAACAACTGAAGTAGCACCTTACTGATCAATTCAAATGTTATTTTGCAAAAATAAAATCAAATAATTCCAACTTTGTCATTGGACACAGATAACGAAACGAACAGTTGCTTTGAGAATCACTTTCATTTTTAAGAATAACGCTCTAAATAATAAAATGATTGAGAAATTTAATAGCCTAACGCCGTGACTACTGAGATGTACCGTATTTCCGTCCGTGCGCTTCAACTTTTCTTATGATATTAGAAATTGTCCGAAACGCTCCCACTTCACTCGCATCAGAAGTCACAACCGACGAGTTGTATCCCATAGTTAAATTTAGACGAAAAAAACTTCGATTATGTGGCTGAGGAAAAAAAAATACGGTCATATGTCCCCCAGCGCCCCACGAGCCCACTTTTAACTAGGTACGCTTGTTCACTCACACTTTCTATGATTTCTGGATGAAACAAACGTGGATACAGGGATAGGTTCTGGTGGAGGGGAGGGAATTTGGGGAGGAGGGGGGGAGGTGCAGAGCGGCTCGTTGTTTGTAATTGTCTCCCTCTTCCCCGTCCTCCAAATATAATCAACAACCTGCCATCATCTTCATTTTTAGCGTGTCACGGTCCTACGATGGTAATAATAAAGTATATAACACAGAACTTTAACAGTGGTAATTTGGAAATAAAGTCCCATGCTTCTTGACAGGGTAGCATTCATCTCACGCTAGGTGAGGAGAGCTCTACGTCATAGTGACGTAACGCTACGTCATCATGGCGTAAATAAACCTAAATCGACTTCATGCGTACGTATATCGATCTTTGCAGTTGTACCACAGAGGTTGCACGGTAACGTGAAAGCTAAATGTAAATACACGTGTAAAAACGAAGTGACAGCAGTTGTGTGGTATGCTCATCCCAGTTGAATTACTTATTAAGCTGTAATCTCAACAGTTTTCGATGTTATTGTGTGTTTGTTGATGTAATGACTGTCTGAACGAAGGAACCAAAACAATAACAAAAGTCAAAAATAGCGTCTAGTCATTTTTTAAAAAATATCAGATTGATTGTGCATAAATCATAGAAACGTGAAATAGAGAGAAATTAGTGTTTCGCATTTTTATAAAAGCCAATGGATTGTACATAATTCTTCTGGACAGAAACGTTAAACTGAGAAATTAATGTGGTTCCAAAGATAATTCCGAATGTTGCTGGAATTTTAATTCTGCCTTCATGCTGTGGATCAGCACAGACACTTTTGCTCTTCAGAAATAAGTTATTGCTGATGAATATGATGTACTGACCTGTTATAACACATGTAATTATTTTTCTTCATATGTTGTATACTGTGAAAAAACAATGACATGCAAGTCACATTTACCAGAATTTTAAGCAACTGAAATCAGTGAGTGCTGTTGCCATTTTCAGCTACTTTTTGTATGACTCTTAGGCAATATGGAAATAGCTATAGTAATCATGCCATACATCCCCAAAATTAATACCATGTCTATTGAGAGAATAAACAAACACAGTATTCCACCATTGCATATGAAACATCGCTTAGTGCTGCTAAAACTGTGGGCTGTTGTGGCTATTTTGTGAAGTAACTCACCCATTGTGACAGCCAGTGTTCCAACATCATTTGGCAACTACTAGGAGACCTACTTTTTTATAGTTGATACTGCTTACATATTAAAATGTGAGTAACAATTATAGACGAAATATCATTGTTTTTTCACAGAATACAGCGTATAAAGAATGAAGGCAAAATTAAAACTCCAGCAACATTCCGAATTATCTTTGGAACCACATTAATTTCTCGGTTTAACTTTTCTGCCCAGAAGAATTATGTACAATCCATTGGCTTATATAAAAATATGAAACACTTTAATTTCTCCCTATTTCACGTGTCTGTCCACATGATTTATGCAGAATTAATCGGATTTTTTAAAATGACTACTCGCTTTTTTTGACTTTCGTTGTGGTTATGGTTCCTTCGTTCAGATATTCGCTATATTCATGTAGCTGGCCGGAGTGGCCGTGCGGCTCTAGGCGCTACAATCTGGAGCCGAGCGACCGCTACGGTCGCAGGCTCGAATCCTACCTCGGGCATGGATGTGTGTGTTGTCCTTAGGTTAGTTAGGTTTAAGTAGTTCTGAGTTCTAGGGGACTGATGACGCCAGAATTTAAGTCCCATAGTGCTCAGAGCCATTTGAACCATTTATATTCATGTAACACACAATAACATCCCACATTCTTGGGATTAGAGCTTAATAATTAATTATTTCATGTTTCTGTCGACACAATCATGCACGATTCATGAGATTTTTCAAAAATGACTACAAGCTTTTTTTGACTTTCGTTATATTCATGAAATACCCAATAACATCCAAAATTCTTTGGATTACAGCTTAATAATTAATTATTTCACGTTTCTTCCACATGATTTCTGGACGATTCATCGAATTTTAAAAAATGACTGCAAGCGTTTCTTTTTTTCTTTCGTTATGGTTCCTTCGTTCAGACATTCTTTATGTTCAAGAAATACACAACATCCAAAACTGTTGATATTCCAGCTCTATAAGTAATTCAACTGGGCTGAACATACCACATTTAACTTTCACGTTACCGTGCAACCTCCGTGATACAACTGCAAAGATGGACTAAGGTTTATTTACGTCACGATGACGTAGCGTTACGTCACTATGACGTAGGGCTCTCCTCAGCTAGCGTGAGATGAATGCTACCCTTCTTGACAGAGCGTAGGGGAACGATGCGGGAGACCCACACCGCCGTAGTAGGCAAGGTCCTAAAGGAGGTGGTTCGCCGTTGCCTTCCTCCGAAGTCGCAATTTACCTTGAATAAAATCAAAGTGTGCAGTCTATATCATCAATATTTCACCTGACACGGAATTTGTGATGTCTGCAGCGTACTGCTATATGAGCTAGTAGTCTTTCAGTCGCTTCCGCCTGTGTTCAGTCTTTTCCTTTCGGTCTTCTTTGCGTCACTCGACTTCCTGTCGTTTGCTGGTACTCCTGGGGATTCACAAACCTTGTGCGATTCCTTGTTGTCAGCAGTATATACTACATACACTTAGGTGAAGAAAGTCATGAGATAGCGATATGTACACACTCACAGATGGCAGTAGTTTCGTATACACAAGGTACAAAAGGGCAGTGCATTGGCGGAGCTGTCATTTGTACTCATGTGACTGATGTGGAAAGGTTTCCGACGTGATTATGGTCGCACGACAGGAATTAACAGACTTTGTACGTGTAATGCTAGTTGGAGCTAGACACATGGAACATTCCATTTCAGAAATCGTTAGGGAATTCAATATTCCGAGTCCACAGTGTTAAGAGCGTGCCGAGAAAACCAAATTTCAGGCATTATGTCTCACCTCGGACAATGCAGTCGCCGTCGGCCTACACTTAACGACCGAGAATAGTTGCGTTTGCGTAGAGTTGTCAGTGCTAACAAACAAGCAACATTGCGTGTAATAAAAGCAGAAATCAATGTGAGACGTAAGATGAACGTATCCGTTGGGACAGTGTGGATAAATGTGGCGTTAATTGGCTATGGCAGCAGACGGCCGACACCAGTTCCTTTGCTAAAAGCACGATATCAACCGCAGCGCCTCTTCTGGGCTCGTGTCCATATCGGTTGGACCTTGGACAATTGGTAAGCCGTAGCCTGGTCCGATGATTCCCGATTTCGGTTGGTAACAACTGATGGTAGGGAACGAGTGTGGTGCAGACCCCACGGAGCCATGGACCTAAGTTGTTAATGACACACTGTGCAAGCTGGTGGTGGCTCCATTATAGTGTGGGCTGTGTTTACATGGAATGGACTGGGTCCTCTAGTCGAACTGGACCGATGATTGACCGGAAATGGTTATGTTTGTATGCGTGGAGACCATTGAGATCATTTGTTGCCACCCATGGACTTCATGTACCCAAACAACGATGGAATTTTTATGGATGACAGTACGCCATGTCACTGGGCCATAATTGTTTGCACAATTAGAGCGAATGATTTGGCCACCCAGATTGCCCAACATGAATCCCATCGAACATAATCGAGAGGCCAGTTGGTGCACAAAATCCTGAACCGCCAACACTTTCGCAATTACGGACGGCTATAGAGGCAGCATGGGTCGGCATTTCTGCAGGTGACTTCCAACGATTTGTAGAGTCCATGCAACGTTGAGCACAGCAGAAGAGGTCTGACACGATGTTAGGATGTATCTAATGAGTTTTGTCAACTGAGTGTAGTCTACCAGTAAACTGAAGAGCTAACAGTGCTCGAGGTGGGAACAGTGGCCTTTCCCATAGCAATTCTATCACTGCCGGAATGACACATCAAGGACAAGTTTCCCGTCAAGCAACCAATGCACAGTTTGTCTCTTGCGTTAGTTGTATTAGTTTCTAGTTTCTAATTTCTTCGTTTCGTAAAAGTATTAACACTAATCTATAAGGCGCGCTGCAGAAGGGTCGGTACAACTTTCTGAAACGATTTTTATGCACTCTTTTAGACATAGTTGGGTAGGGATAGATGGGCATGATCGCTCTTCAGTTTACAGGCAAATTGTACTTCTGAATGTGCGCCTTTTCCTGCTTGGAATGTTCTCTGGGTAGGTCGAAGTGCCAGCTTGAACAGGTCCTCACCAAAGCGTCTGGAATGTGTTCTGTGTAGAACGTGGTTCGTAATTTCTAGAATTCCCTGCCATTTTTGAGATTATCAGTTTTCATGCTGCATTATTCTGCGAGAAGTCAGAAATTTGGAAATTTCTATATGTCGAGATATAAACAGCTTTAGTAAATGTTATTTTGGGGGGGCGGGAGAGGTGAATGACCAGATTGCTGTGGCAGCTATCGCGTGCAACAGTGCCGTTGCGCCGCTATGGAAGACGACGACCGCTCGCCGTGGTCGCTGCCACAGGACACATGCAACCACCAGGCGTGGCGCCCTGAGACGGAGTCGCGGGGGCAGCGAGAGGGCGAGTGGGCCCAGCTGACGGACCAGCAGTCCGACTGGTCGCTCGCCCAGCCGCTGCAAGCAGAGCCGGAGCTGTACAGTCGCCAAGACGTGTTCCGGATGCCCGACGAGCATGACGAGTTCCAAGCCGACCCGTACCAGCTGCAGGTACTTCACACCTAGCCACGCGAAATACTGCTAATTTTCACAGTCCGCTGTGTTTTTCTGAAATCAGTTCTTGTCCCTCTTGTAAATATAGTCTGATAAATGGTTCAAATGGCTCTGAGCACTATGAGACTTAGCGTCTAAGGTCATCAGTCCCCTAGAACTTAGAACTACTTAAACCTAACTAACCTAAGGACATTACACGTATCTATGCCCGAGGCAAGATTCGATCCTGCGACCGTAGCGGTCGCACGGTTCCAGACTGAAGCGCCTAGAACCGCTCGGCCACACCGGCCGGCTATAGTCTAATAGCTCTTGAATTTGCAAACATATATAATGGCTTCATGGTATCAGATCATTATTGTCTGTTTGCAAATTCGAGAGCTGACACTATCAGACCATTATAGCGTGTTTACAAAGCCAAGACCGGGTCAAGCGAATCCCCATTCTCTCTTCCGAGCTGTATCACAAGGAGCATCTATAGGCTATTTCACAAGGTTATACTGGACCTTCTACACAGTGCCTTTTACAAGCAAAACAGTTGCCATAAGTCTGTCTGTAAACTGAAGAACGAGCGGTGCTTCTGGTGGGACAAGTGCCCATCCCCAGAGGAGCACTACAGCTGCCGTCCACACAGGATAATGTCATCCTCACACAGAATGTGAAAACGTGTGTGGACGAGGACCTGATAACGTCAAAGCGTTGAATTCGGGACCCACGAGAAATATGGGCCCCGCAACTAACTTGTGACGTCACACTAGTCGCCTTGTCCGTCATACTTTGCCAACACTCAGCTCCGTGCAGGGCTCATGGGAAATCAGTGTCGATGAAAAGCTCTCCACTAAAATTCTTAATTTTTTCGTGTGCTGTTACATGCATTTAAATGCGCAGTTAAGGGTTATTTTACTCGTCTGAAATAGTTACTCACTCGCCGCTGGAGATGGCTGCTGGCACTCGTAAGATCTGCAGTAAGACATGCCGCTGCCTGGTTTTCTTGTGGGTCTCGATGAAGTCCCAGGTTCCACTTGACGCAAAGTGGGAAACGAAAAATCTGACATGTGAGATTTTGCGTTATAGAGAGGAACATAGTTAATAAGATGCAGCATAGGTTTTATGTCACTTGGGAGACGCCATATTGTTTGGAGCTAAACCCATATTTTGTGTTTTTTATATTATAGGTTACGTAGTGCGAATAAAAGCTGTCTGAAGGTATAAGCAAATTGAGGCTCTCTTGAGGCCGTTACAAAGTGTGTATCGTATAACCAAGGCGCTACTGCCACATCGAAGCCGTATTGTCCTTGATAGTATCATGAAATAAAAAGAGAAATGTAGCAACTTCACATCTAACTGATTCCAGTTTTTATTCATCTTTTGTTTTCTGAAAAATTCTGGGTCTTCCTTATGAATTAAATAGTAGTGTTATATGCAACGGTCGATGTTGCTTTTATAAGTAGTGTATCTTCTGCAATTCTTTTTGCGTGGGATATCGACTGGAGTATTTTGCCAATGGTCAAAAATTTTAAGTGACCGCCAGTGTATCAGAAAATAAACATAAGTTACCAACTGGAGTTTTCTGTTAATATGAAACTTTGTGCAAAATGTATAGATCCATGTCTTGGTTTTATGGACCGCCTCATGTTTGTATCTTGCCAGTAAACAGCTTTTTTAAATTACTGTAAGCACCTTCGATGAAAATCTTCTCTTCTGTTCGAATCCAAATCTTGAACCTATGTGATAAAGTATATTACTTAATTGTGATGGTAGCCAGTACAAATTCGAGAATATGGATATTATGAATGCACAAACTGATATTCAGTTTAAAGCCAAGACTGAGGTGGAGTTAACAGTTAAGGTACAGAATAACTTCTACCATTGGGTATCTAAGGTCGTTGTACAGCATTATGTAGCGTTCCTCTACCAGTGATTCTATAGTCAGTGATGACCCCGGAATCTTCTGCGTGATTTTCTCCACACTTCTGCGACAATTGCTAACAGAAGTAACACAGCTGTTTTATGCGTGTCCATTTCCATAAAGAAACTGTGTGATTTGCGCCCCAGATGGGGCCAAGAACTGCCGCTGGAGTGCGCAGCGGTCGCAAATCACGTTGAGGACTACGTTTCGTGAGATGTAGCACTTCGTTTCAGACCGTGCAGCAACCACAACTGACACCACATCTGGAGCGCTTCGCAGTGAAAAACACGCCCCTTGCGAGAACGGCCTAAAGAAACAGTTTGCCTTCGAGCATTGCAGGGTACAATTCAGTGATTTACGTACATTCTGTTCGTGGTGTTTCTTGAATTAGTTATATAAGTTACTAATTTATGTGTTTTGCGTTATGTTCACGCATTTAATGAACAAAAAAGTACATGCCCTAATTAAGCTTTAAAAGACGCACTGCCGAAGTGTCGGAAAAAATTTGCGAAGCAGTCTGTACTTTTTTATTGTGACGCCGTTATGCAGAGAGTGTGAGGACTTGTTTGCTCCCTCTTCAGTTTACAGACAGACTATATGCTGTGCGCAGACACGCCTGAGGAGTGTTTATTTTGTTACTGAATGGTTTAACAGTATATGGAATAAATAATTTTGTAATTAATATACCTAGCTCAAAAAATCCACACGAATGAAATCTCCGTAAATGGCCACACACTGCTCTGCACTGCTAAACAGGATACTGTTTCTTTGTGTTGCTGTACGGCCGTTGTAGCGTTCTTCCGAAAATACCTCACCCTTTAGTTGCGTAGCACTCACCAGTAATATGAAAACTTAAACAAAATAGTTTGAACTCAAAGCAAGTATAATAAATATCGTATTCATTCACAAATATTCACATTAACCTTTTTACTTGAATGTCCTGAGAGTAGATATTCATATCCAGTTTTTTACAAAATTACTTACGGATTCATTTCGGTTAGGACTTTGTGTATCCATGCAGACGTTTACATCATAAGCACCATAATTAACAGCATCACCCAATATTATATATGCTGTGAATTGCAGCATTCTATATCGACGCAATTGAAGCTATACCACATGCAAACATTAACTTGTACATATCAAACGTGTGCTAATACGAGTAAAAATTTGTAATGGGGGCCTGTTTTATGTGATAATTTTGTATTATGTGCTCTGAATTTGACTAATCTGTGTCATATCCCATACAACACATTTTGAAATATCGTTATGTTTTCTCTTTCTTCCACAATTTCTTAAAACCAGAGTACAGCATGATGACATATGATAGCAGTAGAGAAACGAAAACAATCCCACAGACATAGCGACAATGTCACAGTAAAGCGTGATACATAGGACGTTCACTGAGACGACGCAAAACAGTAAAGACGTTGTATATCGATAACTATTAGCTATTAGAGGCTAGTCTGTAAGCATTACCGTGTGGGAGAGCACGGTAGAGGTTTACAAACGTTTGGGCAGTTTTGAATTGCGTAATATTGTCTGCAGAAGCAAAGCCAGATACTCAAGTCGTCCATATCGCTTCAAGTTACGGAACCTCTATTGTAATTCGATGTTGGTAGATTAAAACTGAAGAAACTGCAAAAAGGTAGGACTTTAAGGAGGTGCGACCTGGATAAAATGAAAGAACCAGAGGGTGTAAAGAGTTTCAGAGAGAACATTAGAGATCGTTTGAAAAATACAGGGGAAAGAAATACAGTAGAAGAAGAATGGACAGCTTTGAGAGATGAAATAGTAAGGGCAGCAGAGGATCAAGTTGGCAAAAAGACGAGAGCTAGCATAAATCCTTGGGTAACAGAAGAGATATTGAATTTCACTGATGAAAGGAGAAAACAAAAAAAAAATTCAGTAAATGAAGCAGGTGAAAAGGTATACAAATGCCTCAAAAATGAGATCGACAGAAGAGCAAAATGGCTAAGCAGGGAGTATAGAAGACAAATGTAAGGATGAAGAGGCGTATATCACTAGAGGTAAGATAGATACTGCTTACAGGAAAATTAAAGAGAACTTTGGAGAAAAGAGAACCACCTGTATGAGTATCAAGAGCTCAGACGGAAGATAAGTTCTAAGCAAAGAAGGGAAATCGGAAAGGTGGAAGAAGTATATAGACGGTCTATAAAAGGGCGATGTACTTGAGGGCAATATTATGAAAATGGAAGAGGACATAGATGAAGATGAAGTGGGAGATGTGATACTGCGCGAAGAATTTGACAGAGCGCTGAAAGACCTAAGACGAAACAAGGCCCCTGGTATAGACAACATTCAGTCAGAACTACTGATAGCCTTGGGAGAGCCAGGCATGACAAAACTCTACCATCTGGTGAGTAATATGTATGGAGACAGGCGAAATATCATCAGACTTCAAGAAGAATACAGGGTGTACATAAAGTCTGGGAACACTTTGAATTATTTATTGCACAAGAACCAAACATTGTTTAGATATTATACATATGTCATTTTGAAGAGAAATCGTGAAAGTTTTTTTTTTTTTCGTTTATACCGCGACAGTGTAGTTTGGTAATTTGCCGATAGTCAGCGCTTGTCGTAAGCATGGCGAGTTCAGGTGCGGAGCGAGTTTTCTGTGTGCTGGAGTTCGACAAAAACAAGTGTGCTATAGGTGTTCAACGGATGTTTAGAACCAAGTATGGTAAGAAGCCATCAACAAGGAAGATCATTTACCACTGGCACAACAAATTCGTTACGACGGGTTGATTGTGCCCGGCAAAGAGAAGCGGACGTCTCAGTGTGAGTGAAGTTAATGTGGAGCACATACGACAGACATTCATAAGGAGTCCAAGAAATCGGTGCGTCGTGCATCCTGTGAACTCGAAATGGCTCCAGTGATAGTGTGGAAAGTTCTGCGACAGAAGCTGCATGTGAAACCATTCAAATTGGAGCTAGTGCAGAAGCTCAATGACGACGACAAAGACAAGTGTTTTGAGTTTCGTTCGCAGTTGCAAAAATTGAATGAGGGTGGAGATGGCATTGTTGATTGCTTAATTTTTAGCGTCGAAGCCACTTGTCACTCTAGTGGGAAAGTGAACAGGCATAATTGTCGAATCTGCGGTTCAAAGCATCCACACGAATGCACTGAATTTGAAAGTGATTCCCCAAAGGTAAATGTTTTTTGTGTCTTGTCACATTGAAAACAGTACGGGCCATTCTTCTTCGCCGAGAGCACTGTTACTGGATATTCCTACTTGGATATGTTGCAGCAATGGCTGATGCCTCAAATGCAGTCGGACTCCCCGTTCATCTTTCAGCAGGATGGGGCTCCACCCCAATTTAATCGTGAAGTTCGTGGGTACCTGCAAAGGGAGCTGCCGCATCGACGGGTCGGCCGTGCTACAGAAGGGAACAGCTGTTTCATGAAATGGCCTTCGTGATCACCATATCTAGAGCTCTGGGAGAGAATACGGGAAGCGATTGCCACAGTCGACGACGCCATGCTGGGACGGGTATGGCAAGAATTCGATTACCGTATTGACGTCTGCCGTGTCACTCATGGTTCGCATATCGAATGTTTGTAAAAAAAAACATTCAGAGTTTCTCTTCAAAATGCAGTATCTATGACGTCTGTACAATGTTTAGTTCTTGAACGACAAATAATTTAAAGTGTTTCCGGACTTTATGTACACCCTGTATAATAATTCCAATCTCAAAGAAAGCAGGTGTCGACAGGTGTGAAAATTACCGAATAATAATTTAATAAGTGACTGTTGCAAAATACTAACACGGATTTTTCACAAACGGATGGAAGAACTGATAGAAACTGATTTCAGGAAAGATCAATTTAAATTCTGTAGAAATGCGAGACAATACTGACCCTACGACTTATCTTAGAAGACAGATTAAGGAAAGGCAAATCTACGTTTCTAGCATTTGTGGACTTGGAGAAAGCTTTTGACAGTGTTGGCTGGAATACTCTCTTTCAAATTCTGAAGGTGGCAGGAGTAAAATACAGGGGGCGAAAGGCTATTTACAATTTTTACAGAAACCCGATGTTATAAGAGTCGAGGGACATGAAAGGGAAGCAGTGGTTGGGAAGGGAGTGAGACGGGGTTGTAGCCTATCCCCGATGTTATTCAATTTGTATATTGGGCAAGCAGTAAAGGGAACAAAAGAAAAATTTGGAGTAGGAATTAAATCCATGGGGAAGAAATAAAAACTTTGACGTTTACGATGACGTTACAATGATTTCAGAGACAGCAAAGGACCTGGAAGAACAATTGAACGGAATGGATAATGTCTTGAAAGGAGGATATAAGATGAACATCAACAACAGTAAAACGAGGATAATGGAATATAGTAGAAATACATCAGGTGATGCTGAGGGAATTAGATTAGGAAATGAGACACTTAAAGTAATAGATGAGTTTTGCTATTTGGGGAGCAAAATAACTGATGATGGTCGAAGCAGAGAGGATATAATATGTAGACTAGCGATGGCAAGGGAAGCGTTTCTGAAGAAGAGAAATTTGTTAACATCGAATATAGAATTAAGTGTCAAGAAGTCTTGTCTGAAAGTATTTGTATGGTGCGTAGCCATGTATGGAAGTGAAATATGGAAGATAAATAGTCTAGACGAAAAGAGAATAGAAGCTTTCAACATGTGGTGCTACAGAAGAATGCTGAAGATTGGATTGGTAGATCACGTAACTAATGGGGAGGTACTGAACAGAATTGGAGAGAAGAGGAATTTGTGGCACAACCTGACTAAAAGAAGGGATCGGTTGGTAGGATACATTCTGAGGCGTCAAGGGATCACCATTTTAGTACTGGAGGGAAGCGTGGAGGGTAAAAATCGTACAGAGAGACGAGAGACCAAAAGATGGTTGCATTAAGCAGGTTCGGAAGGATGTAGGTTGCATTAGTTACTCGGAGATGGAGAGGCTAGCACAGGATAGAGTAGCATGGAGAGCTGCATCAAACCAGTCTCTGGACTGAAGACCGCAACAACAACAACAACAACAACATTGGTAGTCATGTTGAAACAAAGTTGGGCATCCATCTACACACCAGGGCTGACGGGAAATTTCTCGTCACTCAGATCCAAGTGCTATCCTGAGTATTTATTTGTAAGTAATCTTTTATTCGCTGTCGATGTACCATTCGAAGAACCTACACAAGACGATCTTCAAAGGCTTCTGGACAAAGTGCTGCATGCAAGTCCTTCTCCATTCATGTGAATGTAAAGAAGACTATGGTTATGGGTAAGGACAGACAGATATGTCTCCCATAAGATTAGAAGAAGTGTCATAATGATCTCTCCATTGGCAAAAGATTCCGGAATAGTCCCCCATTCGGATCTCCGGGAGGGGACTGCCAAGGGGGAGGTTACCATGAGAAAAAGATTGAATAATCAACGAAAGGATAACGTTCTACGAGTCGGGGCGTGGAATATCAGAAGCTTGAACGTGGTAGGGAAACTAGAAAATCTGAAAAGGGAAATGCAAAGGCTCAATCTAGATATAGTAGGGGTCAGTGAAGTGAAGTGGAAGGAAGACAAGGATATCTGGTCAGATGAGTATCGGGTAATATTAACAGCAGCAGAAAATGGTATAACAGGTGTAGGATTCGTTATGAATAGGAAGGTAGGGCAGAGGGTGTGTTACTGTGAACAGTTCAGTGACTGGGTTGTTCTAATCAGAATCGACAGCAGACCAACACCGACAACGATAGTTCAGGTATACATGCCGACGTCGCAAGCTGAAGATCAACAGATAGAGAAAGTGTATGAGGATATTGAAAGGGTAGTGCAGTATGTAAAGGGGGACGAAAATCTAATAGTCATGGGCTACTGGAATGCAGTTGTAGGGGAAGGAGTAGAAGAAAAGGTTACAGGAGAATATGGGCTTGGGACAAGCAGTGAAGGAGGAGAAAGACTAATTGAGTTCTGTAACAAGTTTCAGCTAGTAATAGCGAATACCCTGCTCAAGAATCACAAGAGGAGGAGGTATACTTGGAAAAGGCCGGGAGATACGGGAAGATTTCAATTAGATTACATCACGGTCAGACAGAGATTCCGAAATCAGATACTGGATTGTAAGGCGTACCCAGGAGCAGATATAGACTCAGATCACAATATAGTAGTGATGAAGAGTAGGCTGAAGTTCAAGACATTAGTGAGGAAGAATCGATACACAAAGAAGTGGGATACGGAACTACTAAGGAATGACGAGATACGTTTGAAGTTCTCTAACGCTATAGATACAGAAATAAGGAATAGCGCAGTAGGCAGTACAGTTGAAGAGGAATGGACATCTCTAAAAAGGGCCATCACAGAAGTTGGGAAGGAAAACATAGGTACAAAGAAGGTAGCTGCGAAGAAACCATGGGTAACAGAAGAAATACTTCAGTTGATTGATGAAAGGAGGAAGTACAAACAAGTTCCGGAAAAATCAGGAATACAGAAATACAAGTCGTTGAGGAATGAAATAAATAGGAAGTGCAGGGAAGCTAAGACGAAATGGCTGCAGGAAAAATGTGAAGACATCGAAAAAGATATGATTGTCGGAAGGACAGACTCAGCATACAGGAAAGTCAAAACAACCTTTGGTGACATTAAAAGCAACGGTGGTAACATTAAGAGTGCAACGGGAATTCCACAGTTAAATGCAGAGGAGAGAGCAGATAGGTGGAAAGAATACATTGAAAGCCTCTATGAGGGTGAAGATTTGTCTGATGTGATAGAAGAAGAAACAGGAATCGATTTAGAAGAGATAGGGGATCCAGTATTAGAATCGGAATTTAAAAGACCTTTGGAGGACTTACGGTCAAATAAGGCAGAAGGGATAGATAACATTCCATCAGAATTTCTAAAACCATTGGGGGAAGTGGCAACAAAACGACTATTCACGTTGATGTGTAGAATATGTGAGTCTGGCGACATACCATCTGACTTTCGGAAAAGCATCATCCACACAATTCCAAAGACGGTAAGAGCTGACAAGTGCGAGAATTATCGCACAATCAGCTTAATAGCACATGCATCGAAGCTGCTTACAAGAATAATATACAGAAGACTGGAAAAGAAAATTGAGAATGCGCTAGGTGACGATCAGTTTGGCTTTAGGAAAAGTAAAGGGACGAGAGAGCAATTCTGACGTTACGGCTAATAATGGAAGCAAGACTAAAGAAAAATCAGGATACTTTCGTAGGATTTGTCGACCTGGAAAAAGCGTTCGACAATATAAAATGGTGCAAGCTGTTCGAGATTCTGAAAAAAGTAGGGGTAAGCTATAGGGAGAGACGGGTCATATACAATATGTACAACAAAAAATGGTTCAAATGGCTCTGAGCACTATGGGACTCAACTGCTGAGGTCATTAGTCCCACAGAACTTAGAACTAGGTAAACCTAACTCACCTAAAGACATCATAAACATCCATGCCCGAGGCAGGATTCGAACCTGCGACCGTAGCGGTCTTGCGGTTCCAGACTGCAGCGCCTTTAACCGCACGGCCACTTCGGCCGGCAATATGTACAACAACCAAGAGGGAATAATAAGAGTGGACGATCAAGCACGAAGTGCTCGTATTAAGAAGGGTGTAAGACAAGGCTGTAGCCTTTCGCCCCTACTCTTCAATCTATACATCGAGGAAGCAATGATGGAAATAAAAGAAAGGTTCAGGAGTAGAATTAAAATACAAGGTGAAAGGATATCAATGATACGATTCGCTGATGACATTGCTATCCTGAGTGAAAGTGAAGAAGAATTAAATGATCTGCTGAACGGAATGAACAGTCTAATGAGTACACAGTATGGTTTGAGAATAAATCGGAGAAAGACGAAGGTAATGAGAAGTAGTAGAAATGAGAACAGCGAGAAACTTAACATCAGGATAGATGGTCACGAAGTCAATGAAGCTAAGGAATTCTGCTACCTAGGCAGTAAAATAACCAATGACGGACGGAGTAAGAAGGACATCAAAAGCAGACTCGATATGGCAAAAAAGGCATTTCTGGCCAAGAGAACTCTACTAATATCAAATACCGGCCTTAATTTGAGGAAGAAATTTCTGAGGATGTACGTCTGGAGTACAGTATTGTATGGTAGTGAAACATGGACTGTGGGAAAACCGGAACAGAAGAGAATCGAAGCATTTGAGATGTGGTGCTATAGACGAATGTTGAAAATTAGGTGGGATGATAAGGTAAGGAATGAGGAGGTTCTACGCAGAGTCGGAGAGGAAAGGAATATGTGGAAAACACTGATAAGGAGAAGGGACAGGATGATAGGACATCAGCTAAGACATGAGGGAATGACTTCCATGGTACTAGAGGGAGCTGTAGAGGGCAAAAACTGTAGAGGAAGACAGAGATTTGAATACGTGAAGCAAATAATTGAGGACGTAGGTTGCAAGTGCTACTCTGAGATGAAGAGGTTAGCACAGGAAAGGAATTCGTGGCGGGCCGCATCAAACCAGTCAGTAGACTGCTGACCTTTGTGAACGTACTCAACCAATTCTCCTACGTCTTTTCGCTGGTGTCAGGAGATCTTTCTCTAGATGACGTAATAAATGCAGTGACTGGCAAAGCGACGAAAACTTTCGGGGAGCTCTGGGCGAGAGTGTGGAACAACACACATTACAGTGACAATAAAAATGCTCCTCTGTCAGATATGCATTCTGGGCATCCTCTTTGATGGTCGTGGGACCTGGACATCACACGCGAAAGAAGAAAATCACCCCAACACCTTTCACCTGCGATGCTTGGGAAACATTCTAGGTGTATTGTGGAGCGACCACGTGACATATGAGACATTTCTGAATGCTGCGAATATACCGCTTATGACAGCCACTCTCAAGGAATGCCTCTTACGATATCTGGAACATTTACATCGTATAGACCACTCTCTTCTTCCACGATGCACACTACTTTGTGAGATGGCGTATGGGAAGAGACCACTTGGAAGACCTGCTTTGCGCTTTGAAGATTGCGTCAAGTGCGACATGTACGTATCTAATACTGATTGCAAAAAATGGGAGAACTTCGAAGAAGAGCGCTGTAGATGGGGGGTACTCATCAAGCAAGGAAGCAAGTTTCACTACGGTGCCTGGCTTAACAACTTAGCTGTGAAACGGGGGTGTAGACAAGCTCCTGCGGCGAACCGCTCTTTTAGTGTGATACACCTTGCCCCTCATGTGATAGGCAAGTGGGTTGTTGCATTGGTCTCTTGAGTCACCAAAGAAAGTGTCTGCGAGATGCGACTAGAATCTTCCATTAAGAAGTTCAGGCCATTCATTGATTATTGTCACATATACACCTCTCCCGCTAGCGGTAGTACTCTTTCGGTTTGGTTCGCGGGAGATGATATTGTTTTATGGTAGTATTATTGGGGTCGGATGCTATATTTTTGGAGTTGTAACGTTGTTGGCGTTTTTTATTTTGTCTGACGAAGACGAGAGAGTCGTCTTTCGTTTTATGGAAGCCATAAAATAGGATGCATTATTATTTACATTTGGAGGCGCTACTGCGCATTGTTATGAATTGTAATTTTATCACTGACTAAATGAGTGAGTTCGTAATAAAAATACTGTATTCCGAATTCTTTGTTTGCATTTGTCAAATCTCACGTATATTTGTTGTTGTTGAAAAATACACTCATGAATAATTTGCATTTGCTTGTAGCCGTTGCACAAACATAAACTGATTACGCTGTTTAAAAGTAAAAGGAAAGGAATATTACAGTATGAGAGACAGGGAAAGAAGATATACAGAGGTAAAGATAGATAAGCAGAGATATTATCATATGTACAATGAAATCACCTCTCACGCAATGTAGACTCTTCGTTTACCTGATTATACTGACTTTTAATGCATCTTTTGATCTAAATTTTCTTTCTGCATACATGCAATTTATCACTGTGTTTTTGTGAACAATCTTATTGTACCTGCTTCCCTAATACATTTACAAATAATAGAGCTTATCACACAAACCTCTGAAATACGGTACGGCACTATATAATTCTGAAATTGGGTGGTGGTAATTTTATATTGAAGGTACACCTCATCAAGAACCGTCTGTTGCCGTTTAAAAGACCTCAGTTCCTCAGGATCTTGCAGCAAGTCATGTCTGGGGTACCGGATACGCCAAATGGAGCCATAAATGAGGCGCTTTGTGTTCTGTGGCGAATCGCGCAACAACGTCTTTATACTTCACCTATTGATGGAAGAGAATGCCGTCTTGATTGTCCATTACTCACTTTCATTGTACTGAGTGCAAGAGGACCTGTGTGGCAAATTACGTTTTATTAATGCTTAGCAACATATTAAAAGAGCTCTACAATTATGTCTAAACTAGCAGTTACCCACAGCCGTACCCATATCACTAGTTGTCTTACAATGAGTGACGGTACGTAAACAAGCTACTGTTAGGTGCATTAACGTCTGCTGCCCTCACGTGTCTGCCTGTATGAGTAGGTGCAGCTCGTAATTTGTTCACCCCAAATGCTGCAGCTCATGATGTGGTGGCATGCACAGAGTCACTGTCGAGCGGCATGTGAGCACGGGCGTGGATAGAGCTCGTTTACTATGTTGTTAAGCATTAATAGAACGTAATTTGCCACACAGTTCCTCTTGCACACAGTGTAATGAAAGTGAGTAATAGGAAATAATGGAAATGCCGTGTGGCTAGGGCCTCGCGTCGGGTAGACCGTTCGCCTGTCGCAAGTCTTTCGAGTTGACGCCACGTCGGCGACTTGCGTGTCGATGGGGATGAAATGATGATGATCAGCACAACACAACACCCAGTCTCTGAGCGGAGGAAATCTCCGACCCAGCCGGGAATGGAACCCGGGCCATTAGGTATGACATTCCGTCGCGCTGACCACTCAGCTACCAGGGGCACACATAGGCAATCAAGATGGCATTCTGATCCGTCAATGCCGGCCGGTGTGACCGTGCCGTTCTAGGCGCTACAGTCTGGTACCACGTGGCCACTACGGTCGGAGGTTCGAAACCTGCCTCGGGCATGGATGTGTGCGCTGTCCTTAGGTTAGTTAGGTTTAAGTAGTTCTAAGTTGTAGGGGACTGATGACCACAGACGTTAAGTCCAATAGTGCTCAGAGCTATTTGACCATTTGTTCCGTCAATGGGTAAAGTATAAAGATGTTGTTGCGCTTTGCGTCACAGAACACAAGGCACCCCATTTCTTGGTCCATTGGGCGTGTCCCGTACTCCAATCATGACGTGCTGCAAGATTTCGAGGAAGTGAGGTTTTGTAAACGGCAACAGTAGGTTCCTGAGGAGACGTACCTTCCGGATAAAATTACCACTAGCCAATTTCGGAATTATGTAGTGCCAAGGCGTATTTCAAAGTTTTATAGGGCAAGCTCCATTATTGGTAAATGTACTAGGAAAAAAGGCAGAATAAGTCCGGTAACAAATACACAGCGATCAATTGCATCTATACAGAAAGAAAATCGACACCCAAAGACAAAGATGGGATTCTTTGAAAGAAGTCATGTTAATAAACTAAAAGAGACTATGTCAGTATTATTGGGACTGCAAAATTTATGACTCACAGGCTCTCATAACTTATAACCCAACAATCTATGATGCAGTAAAAGTCAATGTAGGCACGCAAACGAAGAGTCTAAATTGCCTGAGGCGTGAATTCATTGTACACGTGATAATATCTGTATGTATCTATCTTTACCTCTCTATACCTTCTTCCCTTATCTCTCATATTGTAACATTCCTTTCGTTTTCCTTTTGAATGGGGTCATCAGATTATGTTTGCTTTGCTGCAGGAAAGTGCGATATCTTCAAGCAAATGCAAAATATTCATCAATACATTTTTCCACAACACAGAAATACGTGAGATTTGATTGATGCATATAAAGAATCAGAAATACAGAATTTAGTGAGTGGTAAAGTTGCAGTAGCGCCTCGAAATATAAATAATAATGTGTCCCTCTTTAATGGCTTCCATAAAACGAAAAAACAACAAAATGATCCTATAAGGGTTCTATTTTTACCGGCTGAGATACGGAATCCTAAAATTATTAAATATGTTTTATAATTTACACGTTGTACTCTACACAGCTACTTCAGGGGCATGATTCCTAGGTTTGCACCTTATCAAGTTAAAGTTTGTGTCAAGTACTAATCTCTACGGTCACATGGCGCCGTAAGAAACGTGAAACGTCTAAGCCACTGCAATCAAAAGATACTGGTATTATTGTCACACATTTTGACACTCACAAACCCACTCATCAATACCTATAGGTTACTTCGCATTGACCTGCAACCACGAAATTTCGCAAGAAGCAAGGTTTCACCGTAAGCGTAAAGGAAAGAACCCGAAAAAGTGTTAATTTGTAACTGAATTCAAATAAAAATATTTTTTGGTCGTTTGTTGTCGATTGGTCTGTCTGCCTTTTAAGACCCCTTCTTTTCAGGAATGGGCAGACGTATCATGTTGAAATTAATGTCATGTACTAAGACCCAAGTTCCCTTGGCAGTTGAAAAAGTTACGCTTTTAAGTCAATCCAATTAAAAGATACTATACGACCATTTATGTCACGTATTTTCATACTCATCAACTCAAAAACCTATAACATACTTCCCACTGACTTAGAACCATTGAATTTGGCAAGTAACGAGTTTTAATAATAAAATAAAGGAACAAATCCGAAAAGTGTTAATTTGGAATTATACGACATTAAAAAATATTTTTTTGGTATTGTGTTAGCCGACTTTGAACTTAAAATTTAAACATTCTCTAAAGTCTTGGAATTCCTGGGACTGATATCTCGCAGGTATCACTATCAATAATAGGAAAAAATTGTAGAGATTCTTGATTCCCTGGATGGATGAGCTATCTATACACATAAGTGACTATGTACGGAACTTTCTTAATGTGGTTTATGTTCACTGATACAAGAAAATATGTTTCATTTAGCACTACATCAACTGTCAGGAAGTTTCATATCAGCGCACACTCCGCTGCAGAGTGAAAATCTTATTCTGGAAACATCCCCCAGGCTGTGGCTAAGCCATTTCAATGCAGAATCCTTTCTTCCAGGAGTGTTAGTTCTGCAAGGTTAGCAGAAGAGCTTCTGTGAAGTTTGGAAGGTAGGAGACGAGGTACTGGCAGAATTGAAGCTGTGAGGACGGGTCGTGAGTCGTGCTTGTGTAGCTCAGAAGGCAGAGCACTTGCCCGCGAAAGGCCAAGGTCCCAAGTTCGAGTCTCTGTCCGGCACACAGTTTTAATCTGTCAGGAAGTTTCATATCAGCGCACACTCCGCTGTAGAGTGAAAATCTCATTCTGGCACCGCTACATCGACTTTTTTTTTATTTCTAAAGTATCATGTATTCTTAGTTGGGGTTCATCTATCTCCATAGCAAATTTCATCGGAACATGTTCACGATGTAGTCGTAAAAACGTAAAGACATAGTTGTTTTCGCATTTAATAATATTAGTGCGGACGCATGTTTTAAACGTGTTGAGGATTGTCTAAGTATTGTATTCATTACGTTGAATCGTATTACATAGAACATATCAACCAATAAAAGCATTTTCACAAATATGGCTAAGTTCGAAAGTCAAAGAGTAAATAGCTTTCTCAAAGAGTAAATATTTTTTTCTAATTCGGGTAACAATCTTCAAATTAGTAGATATCTTATATTAAACACTTTCTAAAATAGCCCGTGTACTTCCTCTTGGGGTTCAAACTATCTCCATACTATATTTAATTATTTCAGCGGTTTTGTCGTGAAAACATAAGACAGAGTTACTTTCGCACTTATAATATTAGTATAGCTAAAAATATCAGTATGGGTACACACCGATGTGAGGCACCCCTTTACTCTGTGATTTTTCTTGACAGCGTCCCCTAGTTTCAATTAACGAATGAATTCAGTACATGAGATCTTGAGAGCAATGCGTCAGAGGATGCGTTACTTAATTCCTCAACCTCTTCGATATTTGAGTGCACTGGAAGCTAATCGTTCCTCACTGCAAATACCTTTAACAAGACCCAGCCTATACTATCTTACAGTTCTTCTTAGTCTGGAAATAAGACGCTACCCTGCTGGGTAGTAGCCCACATGGGAATTAGGGAACACGAGATAATAGTGTATGGTAGCCAAAGACGTCTCAACATTTCGTACTGTGGCGCACTGTATGCTCCAACAGCTTGCTGCGGTGTCGTTTTTGCAATACGAGGGTATGCCTCACCGACAGCATGTCTGACTGGAAATAACAAAATAATAAGCTGCGAGGCCATCTACCTAGCTGTAATGTAATTCGTCGCAGGTAGTGAGGTCGATAGATGTAACATAACGTTAGCACTGTTCCAGAAAGGTCGCCGCTATTTGACGATACGTTCATTCTCTGGCAAGTCGACCCATTATTATACCATTTTGAGGCGTACACGCGACGGTGACCCACATTTAGATATAAAGTAATTAGCCTATTAATCAGAAGGTAGCTCACCGCTTATGTTTGGAACTTCTGCGCAGTACATTGATGATAAACTCTTCGGTTTGTCATAAACATCGTTCTAACCAACCAGCCATCCAATAAATAATTCCCATGTTCTATTTATACATACGAGTATTTACGTCTCTTTCTGCATTTATTCTTGCTTACTTAAATTTTTTTACGTGAATCGTTGGTGATGTCGCTTTCTTATTATACGTCTGTATTTATTCATTATTGGTCGCTAATCATCACAGTGTCGTATTTCCTACACGAAAGCAAATACAAATACAGTTACTGATCAAAGACACAAATTGGAACGATTTTGATGGAATGGGTCGAGACATGGCTGTCTGTATCGCCAAGAGAGGAGTCCTTCAGCCTCACTGAACTCGAGCTCTGCGGCCTGTGTATTTCGGTTAGTCCTGTCGCTACTGTCAAATCCCTTTCATATTTTATATTTCCCCATTTTCTAATATCAATATACTAGCTAAAGCTTTGGCTATAACAGGCGCTTCTGTTTGGCAATTTGCCTGCCTCAGCCACATGATGCAAAGAGGAAAGTAAGAGTAGAAGATTCGTTTCTGAAAACAGGAGATTTTGTCTTCTTCATAATGTTCTCCTTTGTTGTTGTTGTGGTCTCCAGTCCTGAGACTGGTTTGATGCAGCTCTCCATGCTACTCTATCCTGTGCAAGCTCCTTCATCTCCCAGTACCTACTGCAACCTACATCCTTCTGAATCTGCTTAGTGTATTAATCTCTTGGTCTCCCTCTACGATTTTTACCCTCCACGCTGCCCTCCAATGCTAAACTTGTGATCCCTTGATGCCTCAGGACATGTCCTACCAACCGATCCCTTCTTCTAGTCAAGTTGTGCCACAAACTTCTCTTCTCCCCAATTCTATTCAATACCTCCTCATTAGTTACGTGTTCTACCCACCTAATCTTCAACATTCTTCTGTAGCACCACATTTCGAAAGCTTCTATTCTCTTCTTGTCCAAACTATTTATTGTCCATGTTTCACTTCCATACATGGCTACACTCCATACAAATACTTTCAGAAACGACTTCCTGACACTTAAATCTATACTCGATGTTAACAAATTTCTCTTCTTCAGAAACGCTTTGCTTGCCATTGCCAGTCTACATTTTGTATCCTCTCTACTTCGACCATCATCGGTTATTTTGCTCCCCAAATAGCAAAACTCCTGTACTACTTTAAGTGTCTCATTTCCTAATCTAATTCCCTCAGCATCACCCGACTTAATTTGACTACATTCCATTATCCTCGTTTTGCTTTTGTTGATGTTCATCTTATATCCTCCTTTCAAGACACTGTCCATTCCGTTCAACTGCTCTTCCAAGTCCTTTGCTGTCTCTGACAGAATTACAATGTCATCGGCGAATCTCAAAGTTTTTATTTCTTCTCCCTGGATTTTAATACCTACTCCAAATTTTTCTTTTGTTTCCTTTACTGCTTGCTCAATATACAGATCGAATGACATCGGGGTGAGGCTACAACCCTGTCTCACTCCCTTCCCAACCACTGCTTCCCTTTCATGCCCCTCGACTCTTATAACTGCCATCTGGTTTCTGTACAAATTGTAAACAGCCATTCGCTCCCTTTATTTTACCCCTGCCACCTTTAGAATTTGAAAGAGAGTATTCCAGTGTACATTGTCAAAAGCTTTCTCTAAGTCTACAAATGCTAGAAACATAGGCTTGCCTTTCCTTATTCTTTCTTCTAAGGTACGTCGTAAGGTCAGTATTGCCTCACGTGTTCCAACATTTCTACGGAATCCAAACTGATCTTCCCCGAGGTCGGCTTCTACCAGTTTTTCCATTCGTGTGTAAATAATTTGCGTTAGTATTGTGCAGCTGTGACTTATTAAACTGATAGTTCGGTAATTTTCACATCTGTCAACACCTGCTTTCTTTGGGATTGGAATTATTATATTCTTCTTGAAGTCTGAGGGTATTTCGCCTGTCTCGTACATCTTGCTCACCAGATGGTAGAGTTTTGTCAGGACTGGCTCTCCCAAGGCCGTCAGTAGTTCTAATGGAATGTTGTCTACTCCCGGGGCCTTGTTTCGACTCAGGTATTTCAGTGCTCTGTCAAACTCTTCACGCAGGATCTTATCTCCCATTTCATCTTCATCTACATCCTCTTCCATTTCCATAATATTGTCCTCAAGTACATCGCCCTTGTATAGACCCCCTATATACTCCATCCACCTTTCTGCTTTCCCCTCTTTGCTTAGAACTGGGTTTCCATCTGAGCTCTTGATATTCATACAAGTGGCTCTCTTTTCTCCAAAGGTCTCTTTAATTTTCCTGTAGGCTGTATCTATCTTATCCCTAGTGAGATAAGCCTCTACATCCTTACATTTGTCCTCTAACCATGCCTGCTTAGCCATTTTGCACTTCCTGTCGATCTCATTTTTGAGACGTTTGTATTCCTTTTTGCCTGCTTCATTTACTGCATTTTTATATTTTCTCCTTTCATCAATTAAATTCAATATTTCTTCTGTTACCCAAGGATTTCTACTAGCCCTCGTCTTTTTACGTACTTGATCCTCTGCTGCCTTCACTACTTCATCCCTCAGAGGTACCCATTCGTCTTCTACTGTATTTCTCTCCCCCATTCCCGTCAATTGTTTCCTTATGCTGTCCCTGAAACTCTGTACAACCTCTGGTTTAGTCAGTTTATCCAGGTCCCACCTCCTTAAATTCCCACCTTTTTGCAATTTCCTCAGTTTTAATCTACAGTTCATAACCAATAGATTGTGGTACAGGTACAACTTATTTTCAGTTATCTGGGTAGTTACTATTTTATTTTTGTAATTTCTTGCGTGTTTGAGTGCCTACTAGACACAACCGTTTATTTTAATAACAGTGTAGTGTACAGTATCGCCGTTGCTATCGACCCTCGTATCGTACAGGCTTTTGTTTGTTTGGTTAGAACAGCTCAGTGTCGGTTAGACCGTCAGTGAGAGAGCACTTCGATTTCCTGCTGCTAATAAGGCGAGTACACCGTTCGCTTGTTACACATTTTAGCGAGCTTCAAACAGGTACAACTTATTTTCAGTTATCTGGGTAGTTACTATTTTATTTTTGTAATTTCTTGCGTGTTTGAGTGCCTACTAGACACAACCGTTTATTTTAATAACAGTGTAGTGTACAGTATCGCCGTTGCTATCGACCCTCGTATCGTACAGGCTTTTGTTTGTTTGGTTAGAACAGCTCAGTGTCGGTTAGACCGTCAGTGAGAGAGCACTTCGATTTCCTGCTGCTAATAAGGCGAGTACACCGTTCGCTTGTAGGGTAAACATAGTCATGTGTAGGGACTGTGGTTGTTGTGAGCGGACGCAAGGAGAATTGGCCACTCTTCGGGGGCAGGTGGAGGCTTTGTCTGTTAGGCTCATCGAGCTCGAGGCGCAGGCGTCGGCTCGTAGTGGCGTTGGGGCAACTGTGGTGAGACCTATGCCTACTTCGGTGGCCTTGGAATCACATGGAACCCCTGATGTCGCTGCGTCTTCCGGCAGTGAGCATCTTACCGGTCAGCCATCACTCCAGGGTGAATGGCGGACAGTGGTGGGCTCGCGCGTGCCTGGCCGAAAGGCGAAGGTGGGATCTGGCCGCGTGGCAGCTGCCTTACCCCTTTCCAACAGGTACGGGGTGCTTCCTAGTGGTGATGACATCGTTTCCGAGCCACCACAGGATGCCTCGCCTGTTGGGCCAGTGGCCGATTCTCCGGCAAGGTCCCGACAGTCACAGAGGGCGGGCCTATTAGTTATAGGGAGCTCCAACGTTAGGCGGGTTATGGAGCCCCTCAGGAAAATAGCGGGTAGGTCGGGGAAGAATGCCAGTGTGCACTCGGTGTGCTTGCCGGGGGGTCTCGTCCGTAATGTGGAGGAGGCCGTTCCGGCAGCTATTGAACGCACTGGGTGTGACCGGCTGCAGATAGTAGCACATGTCGGAACGAATGACGCCTGCCGCTTGGGTTCTGAGGCCATCCTTGGTTCCTTCCGGCGGCTGGCTGATTTGGTGAAGACAACCAGCATCACACGCGGAGTGCAAGCTGAGCTTAATATCTGCAGCATAGTGCCCAGAGTCGATCGCGGTCCTGTGGTTTGGAGCCGTGTGGAGGGTCTAAACCAGAGGCTCAGACGACTCTGCGACTATAATGGTTGCAAATTCATCGACCTCCGTTATTGGGTGGAGAACTGTAGGGCCCCCCTAGACAGGTCAGGCGTGCACTACACACCGGAAGCAGCTACTAGGGTAGCAGAGTACGTGTGGCGTGCACACGGGGGTTTTTTAGGTTAGAGGGACCCCCCCTTGGGCGAAACGATAAAATACCTGACGGCTTACCAGAGAGGACATTATCATCGTTGATAAAGAACGTCCGTCCTCAGAGACCAAAAACAGGAAAAGTCAACGTAATATTGCTAAACTGCAGGAGTATCCAGGGCAAGGTTCCTGAATTAGTATCTCTTATTGAAGGAAATAGTGCGCATATAGTATTAGGAACGGAAAGTTGGTTAAAACCGGAAGTGAACAGTAACGAAATCCTAGACACAGAATGGAATATATACCGCAAGTATAGGATAAACGCCAATGGTGGAGGAGTATTTATAGCAGTAAAGAATTCAATAATATCCAGTGAAGTTATTAGCGAATGCGAATGTGAAATAATCTGGGTTAAGTTAAGTATCAAAGGTGGGTCAGATATGATAGTCGGATGCTTCTATAGACCACCTGCATCAGCAACCGTAGTAGTTGAGCGCCTCAGAGAGAACCTGCAGAACGTCGTGAAGAAGTTTCGTGATCATACTATTGTAATAGGGGGAGACTTCAATCTACCAGGTATAGAATGGGATAGTCACACAATCAGAACTGGAGCCAGGGACAGAGACTCTTGTGACATTATCCTGACTGCCTTGTCCGAGAATTACTTCGTGCAGATAGTTAGAGAACCAACTCGTGAAGCTAACGTTTTAGACCTCATAGCAACAAATAGACCGGAACTTTTCGACTCCGTGAATGTAGAAGAGGGTATCAGTGATCATAAGTCAGTGGTTGCATCAATGACTACAAGTGTAATAAGAAATGCCAAGAAAGGAAGGAAAATATATTTGCTTAACAAGAGTGATAGGGCACAAATCGCAGAATATCTGAGTGACCACCATCAAACGTTCATTTCTGAGGAAGAGGATGTGGAACAAAAATGGAAAAAATTCAGAAACATCGTCCAGTACGCCTTAGATAAGTTCGTACCGACTAAGGTCCAAAGCGAGGGGAAAGATCCACCGTGGTATAACAATCATGTACGAAAGGTACTACGGAAACAAAGAAAGCTTCATCATAGGTTTAAGAGTAGTCGAATCATAGCTGATAAGGAAAAGCTGAACGAAACGAAAAAGAGCGTAAAGAGAGCAATGAGAGAAGCATTCAACGAATTCGAACATAAAACATTGGCAAACAATCTAAACAAGAACCCTAAAAAGTTTTGGTCATATGTAAAATCGGTAAGCGGATCTAAATCCCCTATTCAGTCACTCGTTGACCACGATGGCACCGAAACAGAGGACGACCGAAGAAAGGCAGAAATACTGAATTCAGTGTTCCGAAACTGTTTCACTGCGGAAAATCGTAACACGGTCCCTGACTTCAGCCGTCGCACGGACGCCAAAATGGAAAATATTGAAATAAACGATATCGGAATTGAAAAACAGCTGCTATCACTTAGTAGCGGAAAAGCATCCGGACCAGACGAGATACCCTTAAGATTCTACAGTGATTATGCTAAAGAACTTGCCCCCTTTCTATCAGCAATTTATCGTAGATCGCTGGAAGAACGTAAAGTACCTAGCGACTGGAAGAAAGCGCAGGTCGTTCCCATTTTCAAGAAGGGTCATAAATCAGATGCGAATAATTATAGGCCTATTTCGCTTACGTCAATCTGTTGTAGAATAATGGAACATGTTTTGTGTCCTCGTATTATGACGTTCTTAGATAATACAAATCTCCTTCATCATAACCAACATGGATTCCGCAAACAGAGATCATGTGAAACTCAGCTCGCCCTATTTGCCCAAGAAATTCACAGTGCCGTAGACACTGGCGAGCAGATTGATGCCGTATTCCTGGACTTCAGGAAGGCATTTGATACGGTTCCGCACTTACGTTTAGTGAAAAAAATACGAGCTTACGGAATATCGGACCAGGTTTGTGATTGGATTCAGGATTTCCTAGAAGAAACACAACATGTCATTCTTAACGGTTCAAAATCTGCAGATGTAGAGGTAATTTCGGGAGTACCGCAGGGAAGCGTGATAGGACCTTTATTGTTTACAATATACATAAATGACTTAGTTGACAACATCGGTAGCTCCGTGAGGCTATTTGCAGATGACACGGTTGTCTACAAGAAAGTAGCAACATCAGAAGACTCGTACGTACTCCAGGAGGACCTGCAGAGGATTAATGCATGGTGCGACAGCTGGCAGCTTTCCCTAAACGTAGATAAATGTAATATAATGCGCATACATAGGGCAGAAATCCATTCCAGTACGATTATGCCATAGGTGGTAAATCATTGGAAGCGGTAACGACCGTAAAATACTTAGGAGTTACTATCCGGAGCGATCTGAAGTGGAATGATCACATAAAACAAATAGTGGGAAAAGCAGGCGCCAGGTTGAGATTCATAGGAAGAATTCTAAGAAAATGTGACTCATCGACGAAAGAAGTAGCTTACAAAACGCTTGTTCGTCCGATTCTTGAGTATTGCTCATCAGTATGGGACCCTTACCAGGTTGGATTAATAGAAGAGATAGACATGATCCAGCGAAAAGCAGCGCGATTCGTCATGGGGACATTTAGTCAGCGCGAGAGCGTTACGGAGATGCTGAACAAGCTCCAGTGGCGGACACTTCAAGAAAGGCGTTACGCAATACGGAGAGGTTTATTATCGAAATTACGAGAGAGCACATTCCGGGAAGAGATGGGCAACATATTACTACCGCCCACATATATCTCGCGTAATGATCACAACGAAAAGATCCGAGAAATTAGAGCAAATACGGAGACTTACAAGCAGTCGTTCTTCCCACGCACAATTCGTGAATGGAACAGGGAAGGGGGGATCAGATAGTGGTACAATAAGTACCCTCCGCCACACACCGTAAGGTGGCTCGCGGAGTATAGATGTAGATGTAGATAGAGTCCACATCTGCCCCTGGAAATGTCCTACAATTTAAAACCTGGTTCCTAAATCTTTGTCTTACCATTATATAATCTATCTGATACCTTTTAGTATCTCCAGCATTCTTCCATGTATACAACCTTCTTTTATGATTCTTCAACCGAGTGTTAGCTATAATTAAGTTATGCTCTGTGCAAAATTCTATCAGGCGGCTTCCTCTTTCATTCCTTACTCCCATTCCATATTCCCCTACTACATTTCCTTCTCTTCCTTTTCCTACTATCGAGTTCCAATCAACCATGGCTATTAAATTTTCGTCTTTCTTCACTATCTGAATACTTCCTTTTATCTCGTCATACATTTCATCAGGCTCTTCGTCATCTGCGGAGCTAGTTGGCATATAAACTTGTGCTACTGTAGTAGGCGTGGGCTTCGTATCTATCTTGGCCACTGTAATACGTTCACTATGCTGTTAGTAGTAGCTTACCCGCACTCCTATTTTTTTATTCATTACTAAACCTACTCCTGCATTAACCCTATTATAGCGTGAGTAAAGTAATCACAGAACTCGATGCTTGTCGTTTCTAGAGATTTAATCTTTTCCCTCCAGTTCTAATATTACTTATGTACCGTTTCTCCCTTCCGTACACCGGCAGGAACTGTGACCGATAACACTCTGTCACTTCAGCTGGCACAGTCAGCGCTAGAAGCAATAGGAGCACTATGACACAACTTGACTTGCATTCTAAAGCAACAGTAGCACGACAGTTTCCAAACAGGACAGCCATAGAGTAGGAATATCTATGGAGTGAGCACTGTGGTGTGCAGCAGACAGTTTGTGTCGCCAACATACATTATCTGATCAAAACTTTCCGAACACCTCTAAGTAATGCGGAATCGACCACTAGATGTCACGTGCGGCGTACCGCCTAGTATGAAAGGAGGCAGGGAGTATTGAGTTCTCAGTAGACAAGCTGTAACAGCAGAGTGGGTAGGTCAGAAGAAGCCAGTGACTTGAAACTTGGACTAGACTTTGGATGTAACCTGAGTAACAGTTTCATCAGGAACATTTCAACCCTGCTAAAGCTGGACCATTGACAGCACTTTGCAACCCACAAGAGATTACTTCCGCTGATTTCATGCAGCGTTTTACAAACATCTTCCGTAGAGCCATATGGTCAATCTCCATTAGGAAGAAAACGAAGAAGAACCACGGCTAAACCAAGACCAGGGGGAGCTCAATGTACTAACGGCCCATCGGTCTCTGACGACGATGTTTGTAAATATTCGCATGAAATCAGCGAAAGGAATCTCTGGTGAGTTCCAAAGTGCTCCCAATGGCCCATCTACCACGTTTGTAAGTGCGGCTACAATGATCGAACAGCTCTTCATAACCCACACATTCTGTAGTCGATGCTAAGCGACCCTTGATGTGGTGTGAAGAGCGACGCCCCGGACAGTAGGTGGCTGGAAACGAGTGATTTGGAACGATGAATCAAGCTGTATGGCGTCATAATGCGATGGAAAGGTTTGGGTTTGGGGAATGCCGGGAGAACTTTGGTTCAAATCTCTCTGGGCACTATGGGACCTAACTTCTGAGGTCATCAGTCCCGTAGAACTTAGAACTACTTAAACCTAACTGAACTAAGGACATCACACACATTCATGCCCGAGGCAGGATTAGAACCTGCGACCGTAGTGGTCGCGCGGTTCCAGACCGAAGTGCCTAGAACCGCTCGGCCACACCAGCCAGCTCGGGAGAACTTTACCTGCCATCAAGTGTACTGCCAACAGTCAAGCACAGGGGGAGTTTTTATGGTGTGAACCCCGTACTGGGTTTAAGAAAACGCTAAATCTGGAAGGATATGAACACATTTACATTATGTACTGTCTACACTAGAGGAATAGTTCGGAGACGATGATTGAATACATCGGTTTGACAATGCACCCTGTCATAACCCAGCATCTGTGAGGCAAGTTTGCGTGCAATAACATACCTTAAGTGGACCGACCTGACCTGAACCCAATGTATCACCTTTGTGACGAGTTGAACATCGAATTCGCTACAGACCGCAGCGTCCAACAACAATACCTTCTTTGATTTCTGCTCCTGTGGAAGAACGGGGTTTCATCCATCCACAGACATTCAGACACATCTTTAAAAGTGTCTCCGGCAGAGCTCAAGCCGTCATAAAGGCGAAGGGTGTATGTTAATGTCCACCAATAGGTGTCCGGACACTTTTGACTAGACAGTGTACATTGAATATAAAAGCCCCGTGACAATGGGGCGCGAGGTGTGTTAACATCTCTCTGCAGGTTTTGAGTTCCATCACATCGCTAGTACAGATAGATCCCGTTTCAAAGTACTGTGTGTTTAGTACACGCCTTTCTTGGTGTCTTAATAATCAGAATTTTGCGTCTTGAATGGATTTGGCTTAAAACCTCGAAGAGATAAATAGGATGTTTCACTCGTTTGTTCAAAAATGGTTCAAATGGCTCTGAGCACTATGGGACTTAACATCTATGATCATCAGTCCCCTAGAACTTAGAACTACTTAAACATAACTAACCTAAGGGCATCACACAACACCCAGTCATCACGAGGCAGAGAAAATCCCTGACCCCGCCGGGAACACTCGTTTGTGATAAGTGTCACAGCACGTATATCGCTTTTTTGTTATAAGGAAACAAAGGATATCACATCTGTTTTTGCAGGATTTCCACTGCACTTGATCGTCCTGCATAATCTTTGTTTTAGTAACGTACGCTGCGGTGGGCTTTCAAAATGGCTTCCTAGCACACCTAAGTGAAAGTGTCCCAAAAGCATCGAATTTGGAGCTATGGTATGCAGTGAAGTTTAATCTTCTTTCATTGTTATGGAAATTCAAATGTTAATCACACATACTCAGTCTTCCAGTCAAAGGTAGTAGTAACTACCACATCAACGGATTGAGTAGCGGTACACTCTCGCACTACAGAATTCATCTAACACTTGTCTCGTAAATATGTGACCAAGTAGTTACAGAAATTGTCCCACCGGTATTAACTGTTTATTACCATATGTCGCGATATTAATCTACACCCAAAGCGCTGAGGTTTCTTGATCTAGTGCCGGCAGTTCGGTCAGAGATGGAGGCCTTCCGTAAAAAAAAAAAAAAAAAAAAAAAAAAAAAAAAAAAAAAAAAAAAAAAAAAAAGTATTCAACTATGAACTTGAAGGGATGTCACGTGACGTCCGCTCAGACCAAATGATGAGGACAGCAGCGAACAAAATGAAGGAACAGAAGTGGCAAGGCGCGCCGGATACCGAAAGGTCGCGGGATCGAATCCCGTTCGAGCCACGACAGGCAGATTGACTATAAATGACTCATCCGTTTTCAAATCTCTCTATTTTTCAAACTATTTTATGTACAGATGTTACTAATGCTTGCATAAAACCGTAAATCACGAAGTTTCAATTTTTAAATCAACAAGTGATATATGTGTGCCCCTCTGGTCACATGACATACGTCCAAGCGTCAGTTAAGTACTTTCCATACATTATGCAGCAACATCCTGTTAGCGGCGATCACAGCAGCATTGTTGCGTTCTCTGAGCTGTTCCAGTGTTCTCGTCAGTGAGAGTACGCAAACACGTTCCTTAATGTACCTCCAAAGAAAAACGCCACAAGGTGTTGGATCAGGTGACCGGGAGGGCCAAGGGAAGAGAGCATCATCTTCACCACCGCGATGCAGAAATTCGTCGTTTAGGTAGCGACGAACATCGATGCTCCAATGATGAGGTGCTACTTCTTATTGGAAGATAAAGTTCTCGGGAACAGCAGTCAGTTGTGGAAACAACCGCAACTGCTTCATATCAAGTAAAGAGGTACCCGTCACAGTCTTGGTTCAAATGGCTCTGAGCACTATGGGACTTAACATCTGAGGTCATCAGTCCCCTAGAACTTAGAACTACTTAATCCTAACTAACCTAAGGACAACACACACATCCATGCCCGAGGCAGGATTCGAACCTGCGACCGTAGAGGTCGCGCGGTTCCAGACTGAAGCGCCTAGAACCGCTCGGCCACACTGGCCGGCCGTCACAGTCTTTCTCAGAAGAAAATCGGCCTACACAGACCCGTCTGTGACACTGCACAAAAGACATTAACCAATTTCATGACAATGTTCAGTGCCCCACAGAGTTTGCTTCGTCGCTGAATGTCAGCTTCAGTGCGAAATGTTCATCCTCAAGTGCTTTCAGCATTGCGATGCAAAATTGGAGACGCAAGCTATAATCTTCCAGTTCCAATTGTTGCACGATCTGCACACAATTTGGCTTGAAATGAAACCGCCGCCGCAAAATCTTCCACACTGTTTGATGCTGTATCAATGTTCGTGGCTTGCGCGGACCGTTTATTTTTTTGGACTGCGTACGAAACTTCGCCTCATCCATTCCACGGTTGCACCGGCACACTTAGTCAGTCGGTAGTTTCCTGTTTACAGAGACTACCAGTATTCCTTAATTGTCGATGCAAGCGCATAATGCTCTGTTTACTTGGCGGTCCGTTTCCGTAATTCCGTCTGAACGCACGCTGCTCTGTTGAAACAGTGTGAAAATGTCTCACATGTTGCAACACGAAAAAACTCGATTGTCACGATTTTGTCAAGACACTTCATTCGTACCTCCAACTGGTGGGGACAATGTAAACTCGCTGAGTTCTGCTCATGCATCAATCGTATTTGTACAAGTAATACTTTAGAAAGTACAGAATTTTGATACTAAATGAATCATTTTCAGTAGCTCTGTATTTCAGTCTGCTTCTAGACTAACCTTCATATCTCAGTAATGTGAAGATTCGCCAAGAACGGCACGAGCTTCTGATTCCATGTTAAACTGAAGATTCCCTTTCCCTGGTAATATTACTGTGGTAAGACTTGCTACAGGCCGTTGAATCACACTATATTATTATTATTTTGCATACAGCGCCTCTTGCTAGTATGGTGACTGTAATTAGACTTTATGGTACTTACTTATGAAAAGTAACGATTCCTCCTGTAGCGAATTTCTAATTGCATCCGTAGCAGCAACATTACATTACAAAATTATTCATGCCTTCACGGCCGCTTGTTGATATTTGCCTGTTGGCTTCTGTCTCGGGTAATTCAGTCGATGTCAAACGAACGTCGGCTGAAGAACACAAGATAAAGGTCAACTGCAAAATGTCAACATTCCACTACTTTAGACGTATTTCGTGGATACCACAGAGTTTGAGCTCGGGGATGTGTAACGAAATAAAGGATGTACATTTAATTTAAGTAAAAAACAATGAAATGACATTAAACTACTATATGACAGTGCTTCTTCTAATTATACATTAAGCTAAAACGAACAGTTTAAGAGTTTATATGACCCTGCTCTTCAGTGGAGTGGTAAGTTCTGCCCAATAGAAAGTTCTTTATTGTGAACGAAAACAAAGGACACTGGTATAATATTCTACAGTATTTATCATTTATTTAACAAGTCGGTTTTCTGCTGTTATGCCATCATCATGTACAAAAATAAATATGCGTGGCTGCGAAATTTTTGTGGGATCAGAAATTTTAAAGTAGTGCATCCACAGAGTATCTGAGTTGATTACCAAAGATGATAATAGCTAATGTTTTATTTAGCTCTAAAATGAGAGGAATTCCTTAAGTCAAAATGCCGCGTAAAACTATTGAACTTAGCTACAATATGTGACACACTAAATAATGAACTATATAACAAATTATAACATTTGTTTTGGGTAGAAAATAAATTGAAAAATGAACAATGAAGTTTAGTGAGATGCTCCAATGGTAAGAGATACAAGTGCGATTAGGCTAGTGAAGCAAACGTGATTAGACAAAGTAAAATGTTTTAACAAGGCAAGTGGAATTATAGTGACTGAAATAAAGGAAAAAATGGGGCATCTGAGTAAGAGGGGTAATTTACAAGATGGTCTGGATGGGATTGTGGTAAGTGCCTGCTGTTAAAAGTGGCCAGTAAGGGAATGTGTCTGATCATTCAGTACTAACTTTGGGTAAATGGACGCATATTTATTAATTTCCATTGTTCTAAGGTAGTTCATCTTCCTCCATTTATTGATATGATGTAAAACTTCATGTTGCACCTTGTAACTATGGCCTAAACCACTCTTTTCCGAGGCTGGATATTGGTTTAGTTATGTATATGATGTGTTGTGTTATGAATAGGTACTACCACACAGCTTGAAATATTTCTCAAGCAGATAAATTCTAAACAAAACAGTATTAAATTCATAATGCAGTCTGGAGGCAACTCCATAAATTCAGCGACATCAGTGACAGACATCAGTGATCACACCGATTCTTTCAAGATTTATTGGAATCCTACTGACACAGCCATTGTAATGCCTGCCAGTTCTTAGCATCTGGTACCCATAAACATGATGCTTTTCATTCTGTAATACATCAGCTTATATCTATCGCCATGAATGATAACATCTTTCAAACTGAATTAAATATAATCAGACACATCAAACAATGGCTACATTCCTACCTCAGTGGACTCCATAATGCATAAATAGCAGAAACAATGGATGTCCTCCCTTCTTTATCCTTTTCTCGACCAACCACATCAAGATCTCAATAAATGTGGCATGATTTCTTATTTAGGAAATGCCTCTCTAAATGTAGCCAAAAAGCTTAAATCCACTAGTGCAGAACAAAATTTTATGTGCAGAACAGTACTGAACAGTTTAGCCAAATAGTGAAGACAGAACTTCAGTTTTGGAAAATAAGAATACACAAAAGCACTTGTAAATGTGGCAAATTCCATATATTTCAGTCTGGTAGGGGTTGAAGGTACACAAAAGAAGTTGGAAACTTAGAAAAAGAGATTATACTTTTGCAGAGCACCTGCTTAAAGAAGGCCATAGTTACAAGGTGCAACCGGCCGGAGTGGCCGAAGAGTTCTAGGCACTACAGTCTGGAACCGCGCGGCCGTTACTGTCGCAGGTTCGAATCCTGCCTCGGGCATGGTTGTGGTCGATGTCCTTAGGTTAGTTAGGTTTAAGTAGTTCTAAGTTCAAGGAGACTCATGACCTCAGAAGTTAGCCAATTTTTTGAAACATACAAGGTGCAACAAGAACTCTTACATCACTTTCATAAAGGGAGGAATATGAACTACCTTGGAACAATGGAAATTAATAATCATATGTCCATTTACCCAAACTTAGTACTGAATGATCAGCACAGTTTCCTCACTCGCCACTTCCAACTGCAGAAACTACTCACAATCCCATCTAAACCATCATGTAAATTACCCTTCGTATTAAGACGCTGTGTTTTCCTTTATTTCAGTTACTATAGTTCCACTTAGCTTCTTAAAGATTTTTACACTTTTATTCACATTTGCTTCACCTATCTGCTTAATCTCGCTTGAAAATCTTACCTGTTGGTAATATAGGACCTGTTAAAATCGAGATTATTTTTTTCAACCGCTCCCTTGGAACACGCCACCAAAGTTCCTTGTTCAGTTTATTTTCTACTCAGAACAATTGTTGTAATTTGCTATATAGTTCATTATTCAGTGTGTCATACACTTTGGCTAAGTTCAACAATTTTACATCGTAATTTCACTGAAATAATTCCTATCATTTCAGTCTTCAATCAAACATTAATAAATGTCATCTTTGGAAGGCAACTGAGATATTCTGTCAGGGCACTAGTTTAAAATTCTTGGTTTCACAAAAATTTCACAGTCAAGACATATCTATCTTTATATCTCACGATGGCGCAACAGACGAAAGCCGTTTGTAAAATAAATAATTAATGTTGGAGAATATTACACCAGCGTCAAGTTCGTTTTATTCATAATATATTAAATATTCGTAATATATAACGTATTCATAATATATAAAATATAAAACAGTTTTAATGTGAAAGTTGTATAATTCACTTGTTCTTTGTGATTTTTGTTTTATCAGCATTAGGCCATGGTCCAAAGTGTACTTCTCTGTCTTCGACCATGGCCCAATAAATTTAAAACAAAAATCACTAAATAAGTAAAAACTGACCGCGAAAGCCAGCACTGTATGATAAAACATTCTTTAATTCAGTCCTAAAATACAGTGAATTATCTTCATGAAATTTAATGTGCTCTGTCAGGTTTCTGAACACATGTGTATAACATTATAATGTAAAATTAAAAACATCTTCAGCTGTCGATATTTTGAATGTAATTTATCTATGCGACCAGTTTCAGCATTTCACTACGCCATTTTAGGGCCTCCTGACCAACGTGTAGGATGTCGAAATAGGGGCAGCATTAAGTACCTGGAAGCCATAGACTTCTAGATTTAACAATGCGATCCCTTCATTCATCAACTGATGGTACTAATACTGGTGTCATGCTCACTTTTTTTACTATCTTTCATAGAAAGAGAAGTATTGGTGGTGATAAAGGAAATTACGATTACGTAAATCGTGAAACAGTTGTCGAAATATCGATTTCTTTGAAGAGGTATTTGCAGGATGTTCCTGAACTAACACCAGATATAATTCTTATAGCATACTTTTCTGTTCTCAAAATACTATCCCAATTACTTCAGTTGCCCAAGAAAATGATTCCTTAACTCATTACTGAATGCCAATATACAGAATAAAAGAGTTTCTTCATTTTTAAATTGCCTATTGCTGTAGTCACACATACTGCAAACATGCCTGAAACAAAGCACTTTATTAATCTTAGGCAGTCGGTTTTCTAGCTGAGATTGTGATCTATTTGTATTTCCAAATCTTAACGTTTTCTACCTCTTGTGTTTCACTGTTTGAGAAACTTCTTTTATACAGGGTGTCCAGAAAAGGACTCCATGATTTCAAAATTAAATATCTCGAAAACAAAGATCGATAGAGGAATGCAGTAAACGGTATGTTTATTGTGAAAGCTGTAAGAAGTTTATACAGCAGTTTGAAATAATAGTTACAAAAGCTGCTAACAGATGACGCTGTAATCGCCATACGTAATGCCTAGTATAAATAGTGATCCGAAGTCCAGAGCGATCAGTTCCACTATTGAAACGTGAAAGAAGGTTAGCGTACCGAAGGAAGAGATTAAAACCATGTATTCCAGTGAACAACGCGTTTTTCTGGTGCTAGAGTACCACAGGTTAGAAGAGAGTCCTACGGCAACAAGACGAAGTTTTCAAGCACGATTTAATGTTCCAGAAGGACCCGATGCGAAAACCATTCGTACGCTCTTCGCAAAATTTCAACGAACAGCCAGCGTAACTGATGATCTAGTGGGGCATGTTCGCCTCAAGCAAACCGCAGTTACGCCTGAAAATATCGCCACAGTTTCTGGCATTATTCAGCGAAATAGAATGTCATCCGTCCGTAGAATTGCATCTGAGACTGGTTTGAAGCGTTCCAGCACGCAGAAAATACTGAGAAAGAGCCTACACATGTTTCCATTCAAAATTCAAACGCACCAGGCCATATCCGTACGAGCTGTGCACCAAAGGGTTGCCTTTGCTAATCAGATGCTCACAATGATTGATAGTGAAGGGTTTGATGTTGGCTGCATCTGGTTTACAGATGAAGCACACTTCCACCTGAATGGATACGTGAATAAGCAGAACTGGCGAGTTTGGGGTTCCGAAAAGCCATATTGGTGTGGAGCGAAACCCCTGTATTCTCCTAAAGTTACTGTGTGGGCTGCAGTATGCAGCAGAGGCATTATTGGCCCTTTTTTCATTAGAGAAACGGTCACTGGTGCACGTTACATTGCAATTTTGGAACAATTTGTCGCCACACAGCAAGCGTTAGAGGATCGACCCAGGTACTGAATGGTTTATGCAGGATGGAGCCCGACCACATCGGACCGAACAAGTGTTTCGCTTTCTTGAGGAATACTTCGGGAGTCGACTCATTGCTTTGGAATATCCCAAATTTACTGGTGCAGGCATGGATTGGCCTCCATATTCGCCAGATTTGACTCCCTGTGACTTTTTTTTGTGGGGCACAGTGAAAGACATGGTCTACCCGAAGCATCCCGCCACGCTGGACGAGCTTGAATCGGCGATCTCTGTGGCATGTGAATCCATTTCGGTTGAGACACTAGGAAATGCGATGGCGAATTTCATTCTTCGTTTGCGCCACCTCTGTAGTGCCAGTGGTGAACATTTTGAAAACATTGTGATGTGATTGTTTGCAAAGATTGTTTTCATACGATTATTTCACTTATGTATGCTGATATGAGCTGTACAGCGTACAGCGCCATCTGTTAGCAGCTTTTGTAACTATTATTTCAAACTGCTGTATAAACTTCTTACAGCTTTCACAATAAACATACCGTTTACTGCATTCCTCTATCGATCTTTGTTTTCGAGATATTTAATTTTGAAATCAGGGAGCCCTTTTCTGGACATCCTGTAGCTTGTGAAGTTTTTTTCAGAAGCACTGAACCGTGTGGACTGAGTGTTGTCAAAATTCATTGATAACCCCCTTGCCTTGAACAACCTTTAAAGTTTTCAAATATTTCATTTGTTGCCTTTTGAGTAAAGGGTCTTGTATTATTTTCTATTCCCCTACTTGTATCACCTGCAAAAATTACAATATTTTGGTCTTCTGAAATTGGCAGTGGAAATATTATACATGTATATCAGAAAAATTGAACCTTCTGGTACTCCGTGTCTGATTGCTTCAAATTCTGGAAGCCTGTCATCAGTGAACAAAAATACAATGTTTTCTGTCATTCAGGTAAGATATAAATCATAAACCTATTGTTCCTACTATTCTGTAATACTTGAGTTAGTATATCTTTTACATACATTTCCAAGACTTAGGTAAGTCACAAAGTTTCACTAAAGGTCGTAGTCTCTGATTTATTGATTCATCTGTCGAGTTAAATATAGCCTATTCAGTTGACAGGCCTTTCTGAAATCCAAACAGTTTGCAACTGAATGTGGTTGCCTGTATTAAATATGTATAAAGTCCATTACACATTATTGTCCCAAAAATTTTTGAAAATAATGGCAGTAAAAAGTTGGGCTGGTAACTCTATACTAGCATTTTGTGTAGTTCTTTTCGAAGTGGTTTGACAATAGTATGCTTGTCTCTCTGAGCAAGCACAGGTGTGAAACGATTCATTACACAAGCAACTCAATATATTACGAATTTCAGCTGAACAACATTTCGTTATTTTATTACGGATTCCTTCATAACTTCTTGAACACTAATTTTTATTAGAGTTAATAACATTGAAAACTTTTCTTCACGATGTTGAATGAAGCTGAATTCGGTCACACTTGTTTTGGAATGCTTTTCTTAGAAACTTAAGCTATCTGCTAAGAAAAAGTCCAAATCTAAATTATCTGCTACTAGCAGAAAAATGTATTAAAAGTTTCTGTCTTTAAAGAAATTTCTTCATTTCCTTGATTTGTGCTTCTTGTTCATTTTTTACTATGTTCCACATAGTTTTTATCTTGTTGCTGGTTGAACTTATTTTTTTCTTGAAAGTACATACCTTTTACACTCTGAAGACTTTGTCTAGTATTTTAGAGTTTAAATTGCAACCTGTCCTTATCATTGCCTCTTGATGCCAAGTAAAATTTTCTGTTAGTTAGCCATTTGTTTCTAGGTAGTACATACCTTTTGACGCTCTGAAGACTTTGTCTAGTATTTTAGAGTTTAAATTGCAACCTGTCCTCATCTTGGCCTCTTGATGCCAAGTAAAATTTTCTGTTAGTTAGGCATGGAATTCTGATACCTCTTGTAGTCCGGGGTATATGTACATTTAGTGTTTTCACCAGTTAATTTCCTAGCAAAACAGTTTTTAAAGTACTCAATGATTATGTCACAGAATACATTATATTTTTATTTACACCAGGGGTGTTGTGCACATCTTTCCAGTCTGTATTTCGCAAATTCTTCTTTAATTCCTCTTTTTCTTTCTCATTTATTACCCTTGAAGTTTTTCAATTATTTTTATTTGTGAGATGCAGTCAGATATTCCGTTTCAGCAGTCACCATCGTGTTCTGAGAGGCCATTAACAACGGGAATCACACTATGACTCTGCAGTTTTGATGCATTACGCATTTATAAAAATGTTGTCAATAGTAGTGTTGTTGGTTCCCACAGCTTTTGTTGCAAATTGTATCATGGATGCTATATTATATGAAATAGCAGGGGAATCATGTACAATTCTTGAATAGATATGATTTACAAAATTAAAATTAAAATTTCCACTTAATATTATCTCAATCTGCTTAGAAATTAAGTTGTTCCACATATAATTCAAAAATACCACATGGAGACCTATATATTGTGACTATTATTATTGACAAAATCTAAGGGTATCAATGTTTTTATATTTAGGCTATATCCCTTTCTCCATACCTGACCTGCAGGAACTGGATGGTAAGTGATATCCATCCATATTCTCTATCTATTAGCAAATAAAGGTCATAAACACACATTACACATTCATGATTTGCAGGTTGCAGTTCGTTTAAACAAGTCAGAACTCATTGATTTTATGCTTTCAAGCTTCTAATATTTTGATGCAGTAAGTTTATTTTGATTTCTCTTTATCTTAAAATCTTTTAATCTCAAAATTTTCCATTATATTTAGTCATATTAAAGCCGTCTGGAATCTTAGTTTATCAGCAAAAAGGGCTGACTTCACCACCAGTGACAGCAGGGATACACCCACAAGTGTCAGTGCCCCTTTTTAAAGATTCTACTATCAACCCAACCAATCTGCCTTTCCCATTTCCATTCAGATGTAGGCCATGCTTTGTAAAACCACACACCTGTCAATAGCATCAACAGAAGTCAAACCTATGTTTGATGCCACAACTAATAGAAGCAGCTGATGTGATTCCATCTTGATGGGCCAAGATGGAGTCAGAGTTGTTAAAATGGGGCCTATTAACGCCGGAAAATAGGGGAAAACTTAACAGTAGTACGGGTTGTTACTGAAGTTATCTCCCTCAGGTCCCACAAGATGCTGCAGCCATGGTCAATCCACATCTACATGGATACTCTGCAAATCACATTTAAGTGCCTGGCAGAGGTTTCATCGAACCACCTTTACAATTCTCTATTATTCCAATCTCGTATAGCGCGCGGAGAGAATGAACACCTATATCTTTCCAGATGAGCTCTGATTTCCCTTCTTTTATCTTGGTGATCGTTTCTCCGTATGTAGGTCGGTGTCAACAAAATATTTCCGCATTCGGAGGAGAAAGTTGGTGATTGGAATTTCGTGAAAACGCAAAAAAAAAACCGCAACGAGAAATGCCTTTCTTTTAATGATGTCCATTCGAAATCCTGTATCATTTCTGTGACACTCTCTTCCATATTTCGCGATAATACAAAACGTGCTGCCTTTGTTTGAACTTTTTCGATGTACTCCGTCAGTCCTATATGGTAAGGATCCCACACCGTGCAGCAGTATTCTAAAAGAGGACGAACAAGCGTAGTGTAGGTAGTCTCCTTAGTAGTAAGTGTATTGCCAATAAAACGCAGTCTTTGCTTGCCTTCCTCACAACATTTTCTGTGTGTTCCTTCCAATTGAAGTTGTTCGTAATTGTAATACCTAGGTATTTAGTTGAATTTACGGCTTTTAGATTAGACAGATTTATCGTGTAACCGAAGTTTAACGAGTTCCTTTTAGCACTCATGTGGATTACCTCACATTTTTCGTCATTTAGGGTCAACTGCCACTTTTGGCACCATTCAGATATCTTTTCTAAATCGTTTTGCATTTTGATTTGGTCTTCTGATGACTTTATTAGTCGATAAACGACAGCGTCATCTGCAAACAACCGAAGACGGCTGCTCAGATTGTCTCCAAAATCGTTAATATAGATAAGAAACAGCAAAGGGCCTATAACACTATCTTGGGGAAAGCCAGAAATAACTTCTGTTTTACTCGATGACTTCCGTCAGTTACTACGAACTGTGATCTCTCTGACAGAAAATCACAAATCCAGTCACATAACTGAGACGATATTCCACAAGGACGCAATTTCACTACGAGCCGCTTGTGTGGTACAGTGTCAAAAGCCTTCCGGAAATCCAGAACTACGGAATCGATCTGAAATCCCTTGTCAGTAGCACTCAACACTTCATGTGAATAAAGAGCTAGTTGTGTTTCACAGGAACGATGTTTTACAAACCCATGTTGACTGTGTGTCAATAGACCGTTTTCTTCGAGGTATTCATAACGTTTGAACACAATGTTCTAAAATCGTGCTGCATATCGACGTTAACGATATGGGCCTGTAATTTAGTGGATTACTCCTACTACCTTTCTTGAATATTGGTGTGACCTGTGCAACTTTCCAGTTTTGGGTAAGGATCTTTCGTCGAGCGAACGGTTGTTTATGATTGATAAGTATGGAGATAATGCATCAGCATACTCGGGAAGGAACCTAATTGGTATACAGTCTGGACCAGAAGACTGGCTTTTATTAAGTTATTTGAGTTGCTTCACTACTCCGAGGATATTTACTTCTACGTTACTCATGTTGGCAGCTGTTCTCGATTCGAATCCTGGAATATTTACTTCGTCTTCTTTTGTGAAGGCTTTTGAGAAGATTGTGTTTAGTAACTCTGCTTTGGCAGCACTGTCTTCGATAGTATCTCCATTGCTATCGCGCAGAGAAGCCATTGATTGTTTCTTGCCGCTATCATACTTCACATACGACCAGAATCTCTTTGGATTTTCCGTCAGGTTTCGAGATAAAGTTTCGTTGTGGAAACTGTTATAAGCATCTCACAGTGAAGTCCGCTTTAAATTTCGACTTTCTGTAGAAGATCGCCAATCTTGGGGATTTTGTGTCTGTTTACATTTGGCATATTTGTTTCGTTGTTTCTGCAACAGTGTTCTAACTCGTTTTGTGTACCAAGGAGGATCAGCTATGTCGTTTGTTAATTTATTTGGTCTAAATCTCTCAATTGCTCCCGATACTATTTCTTTGAATCGAAGCCACAGCTTGTCTACACTTATATTATTAATTTGGAATGAGTGGAGATTGTCTCTCAGGAGGGCGCCAAGTGAATTTTTATCTGCTTTTTTGAGTAGCTATATTTTTCGCTTATTTTTCGAGGATTTGGGTATTACAATATTCAGTCTCGCTACGACAACCCTGTGTTCTATAATCCCTGAATCGATTTTGATGCTCGTCATTAACTCAGGATTATTTGTTGCTAAGTGGTCAAGTGTGTTTTCATAACCATTTACTATTCGCGTGGGCTCATGAACTAACTGCTAGAAATAATTTTCAGAGAATGCGTTTAGCACAATTTCTGGTGATATTTTATGCGTACCTCCGGAATTAAACATGTATTTTCGCCAACATACCGAGGGCAAATTAAAGTCACCACCAACTATTATCGTATGAGTCGGATACGTGTTTGAAATCAGACTTCTTTGAACCTTTCGGCAACTGTGTCATCTGAATTGGGAGGTCGGTAAAAGGATCCAATTATTATTTTTTCCCGGTTGCCAACAATGACCTCTGCCCATATTAACTCACAGGAAGTATCTACTTCAATTTCGCGACAAGTTGAACTACCTCTGACAGCAACAAACACACCAGCGCCAACCGTGTTTAGCCTATCCTTTCGGAAGACCTTTAGGTTCTTCGCAAAAATTTCGGCTGAGCTTATATCCGGCTTTAGACAGCTTTCAGTGCCTGTCAATACTGTTTCCTGCTTCACCCATGATTAAAAACATAACTTCCTTCTTTGCAGAATTATATCTTCTATCTCTTACCTAAGACTCGCATTTAACCCTAAAAATTTTTGACCTGGAATTCATTTCCTAGTTCTTCATGTAACAACTGGCCTACACCTCTTCCATGACTACTACCTAATATCAGGTCTATCCTCCTCTTTCTTACTTTGTCTGAAACTACAGGCTTCCTGTCGGAAGCATGCTATGACTTGGCTATCCTACGTCTTCCCGAGAGTCTTTCTTTTCCAATGCAGATAGAAAGGCAGTTCAATTTTTTGTGCATGTGACAGAGCTATCACATACTGATATCCTCCTGTGGACCTTGTTTCCTGCTGCCACTTCCCACATGTCGTTACTGTTCTCCCTCCATAATATTTCCTGTTGTGTCCTAGAACTGTCAAGCTCTGCCTTAAGGGCCGTTATATTTTCCTCCTGTTGATCTATTTTTCTTTCTCGTTCCACAGTTTTCCACTCCACTACGTTCCCCTCTTGAAGCCAACTTCCACAACAGCTGCACTGCAACCCAAAATAAACTTTCCTATGATAGCGCAAACACTTCGAGTTTCTGTTTGTTTACAAATAAAATGGAACCTGAGCCAACTAACAAAAGTATACTGTATATCCCTACAGTTATACACTTAAGTTGTATACTACGTTACGTGTACATCTACCGATTCACAAAACACATTAAACGCATTTATAAGGAAATTTATCGATATCTGAACAACAAAAATTTAGGTCTAGAGACAAGTATACGCGACAAAAAAGTTAAGCAATATTTCGAAAAATACAAGACAAAAAGAAATCTAAAATTACACAGGTAAACAAGACTGCGTTTTATTGGCAGGACACTTAGAAAATGTAACACCTACTAAGGAGACTGCCTGCACTACGCTTGTCCGTCCTCTTTTAGAATACTGCTGCGCGGTGTGGGATCCTTACCAGGTAGGACTGACGGAGTACATCGAAAAAGTTCAAAGAAAGGCAGCACGTTTTGTATTATCGCGAAATATGGGCGGGAGTGTCAGAGAAATGATACAGGACCTGGGCTGGAAATCATTAAAAGAAAGGCGGTTTTAGTTGCAACGGAATCTTCTCACGAAATTCCAACCACCAACTTTCTCCTCCGAATGCGAAAATATTTTGTTGACACCGACCTACATAGGGCGGAACGATCACCACGGTAAAATAAGGGAAATCAGAGCTCTTACGGAAAGATATAGGTGTTCATTCTTTCCACGCGCTATACGGGATTGGAATAACAGAAAATTGTGAAGGCGGTTCGATGAACCCTCTGCCAGATGTAGATGTAGATGCTAATGTATGTACAAAAGACAAAGCACCTTTAAATACTGCACTTAATATAACGGACAGATAGATGAAAACGAGTCAGATGGAAAAAAAGTTAGTAAACTGTTTATTATCTCGAAAGCAATCGCCTTAACTGTTAATACATTTACCTAACTTTGAGACAAGACGGTCAGTGTCTCCATGGGAAAATGTTTGCCGTTGCCTACGGAACCCTGAGCGTACCCAGGCGTTCACCTCTTCGTCCGAAGCAAATATACGTCACGAATGTCTTTCTTCAGGGCTCCAAAAACATGGAAAATCGCATGGGAAGAGATTGGGGCTGAATGGAGGATGTGTAAAGATTTCGCAGCGAAACTTCTGCAGCGTCCTAGTAACAACATTGTCAACATGTGGATGGACATTATTCCGTGACAGGATGAAGCCGTATGTCGACATTCCTGGACGTCTGGACTTGATGGCTCGCTTTAGTTTTTGCAAAGTGTCCAGACATCGCTGTGTGTTAATTGTGCCGCCATGTTCTAGAATATCAATGAGCAGCGGTCCCCTGAAGTCAAATAAAAAGATCGTTGACTTTCCCGGAGCTTGTGTGCATAGCGTTGGATTTTTTCGGTTGGGGGTGAATCAGTATGCTACATTGTTGGGTCGGACGCTTGCTCTCTGGCTCAAATTGACACCATATTTCATTTTCCGCGACAATACGGGACAGGAAACAATATTCTTCCTCGTGATATCATTCCAGGTGCTGCAGTGATTCCGACATTCTGTTCAAATTCTGCTCCTCTATCAAGCTGTGGGGAATTCACTGGGCACAGATTTTCCAGAACTTCAGATATTTTGTCATGATGGCGTGAGCGCTGCAGTGAGTGATGCCCAACATGAACCGAATGTCTTCCACAGTCCGCCGTCGATAACTTCTGACGGCAGCATGCACCGCAATAACAGAAAGGGGTGATGAGTCTGTCCTGGCCAACTGCTATCTTCCAACGTACCCGACCTTCTAGAAATCGTTTATTCGGCGAAAACACATGTGCGCGTGACGTTCTCTGTTCGCTTTACACAGCAGACATTCGGACATGAATTTCACTTCCAGACGCTCCCTCCGCAGTCAAAAACAGCGCTACACCTCGCTGTTCCTCGGATGCCACACACGACTTACTGACCTCAAGTGTAGTAGACAGATTGCACAATGCTGAACGTTCGCGCTATTTCTTCCCGATTCGCAATAGACTGCACTTCTACACACACGCCTACCTGCATTACCAACGTCCACCCCCTTCTCATTATACAGGGACATTCGAAAAGGGCTTTACAACTTCGGAATAATATAGAAATTTATTTACATAACTTACAGAATCGGTAGGGGTATCATTTTGTGGCGAATAACCTCAAATTTCACATAGAAGTGTCAAGTGTCATTTTGGATTCGACGTGATTTTCATTTGTGATGCGGCAATCAGTTTCTTCGTTGCAGCAAATACGGCATAACTTGTGCAACAGTAGCGCAGATTCGATTTTTCAGGTCTGCTGAATTGTTCGGTAGGCGAGGTACATACATCTTTAAGGAAACCCCCTATAAAGAAATCCAGTGGTGTCAAGTCTGAATAACGAGGTGGTCATGCGATTGGTTCGTCACGGCCAGTTCACCAACCTGGGAAGCGATTATGGAGGAAACCTCGAACTTCCATGAGGAAATGAGGTGGTGCACCGTCTTGTTGGTAATAAACGATCCCTTCGCGGTCATCTTCATCGATCTTTGTAATTAAAGAGTATCATGAAACGAAAACACACAGCGAGCACGCTGCGCACTAGTTGAAGCAGCCATTCTAATTGTGCTCTACGCTGGTGCTCCTGGTGGCGGAAGCGGTACTGATGCACTACGTGGATCAAACTTGAGGTTGTTTGCTACAAAATCACACATCTACCGATTCTGTAATGTTATCTCAATAAATTTATGTATCATTCTAAAGTTGGAAAGCCTATTTTCGCTCACCTGTCTCGTTTTCATTTGACTGGCCATTAGACATACGAAAAATGGCATTATCACTGAAAGATACTACCGTTCATTTCGACACCTGTGCTGTTACCAACAAATAAATGTTCAGAAACAAGGCCAGCGCATGTAAAATTAAAGACTCGGTCTTGGCGCAAATCGCAAACAATATCATCGTACCAACATCACGTGATTGTTTTGATTTGATGTTGGTCACGTGCGCGGTATGATAGCTCGCACAATACATACTCCTGCTTTATGGAGATGGCTGCAGACATGAATCTCAACTCACAGATTTTATGGTGTCTATGTGGCTTGCCCGCAGGTTCCGCCTGACGGGCTGTACGACTGGCAACCCGATTCACTGCGCGACCCGTCGTGCCCACAGCACGGCTACCAGCAGTACCCCGGGTTTGCCGGCTACCCCGGCTACCAGGACTCGCAAGGCTACCAGACGGCGCTGAGCAGCCCGCTGTACGAGCACCAGCAAGACAGTGACATCTTCTCCGACAGCCAGCCCGCTTTCCCCACAGATGACGACGTAAGTGCTTGAGGTTTAACGAAGGCCAAAGCACTGATGATGATCCGAGGAGAAACTGCCACTAGTCATGATCTATTAATTTCACACGTTTATTCTGACTTGAAACAGCTTTCAAGCTACTGCAGGGTCATCGACAGGTGACTGCATTTAACAACGTTTATTTCGTGATCCACGTACAACAGATCATCGCCAAAATTGTACCACTCCTGAAACAATTTAGAGGGCTCTAAGCACTATGGGACTTAACATCTGAGGTCATCAGTTCCTTTGACTTAGAACTACTTAAACCTTACCAACCTAAGGACATCGCACATATTCATGCCCGAGGCAGGATTTGAACCTGCGACAGTAGCAGCTGCGCGGTTCCGGTTTGAAGCCCCTAGAACCGCTCGGCCACAGCGACCGGCTACTAAAATATCCGTAAATAATTTTTATCAGAATTATTAATGTTATTATTCAGCTTTCCTCGATCTGTTCGTTAACGATGTAATTTTGGATGTTCAGCCGAGCTGTTTATTTCATTTTATGCAGAATACTTCAGCGACCGTCGCAGTCGTCTTCTTCGTGTTCTGCGAGCATTGCTGTTTTAAGCAGTCGCTTTCTGAACCCCAAGCAGACGCCTACTGTTCGCTGGTAAAAAAAATGGCTCTGAGCACTATGGGACTTAACTTCTGAGGTCATCAGTCCCCTAGAACTTAGAACTACTTAAACCTAACTAACCTAAGGACATCACACACATCCATGCCCGAGGCAGGATTCGAACCTGCGACCGTAGCGGTCGCGCGGTTCCAGACTGTAGCGCCTAGAACCACTCGGCCACCCCGGCCGGCTATTCGCTGGTGTCGTGCCGCTATTTGCAGCCCGGTACACCCTCTGATGCTCATTTATTTGTCAGAATCCTTACTTTTATTCTATGAACGCAGAGATTCCAGACTGCGACTCTTTGGAAGAATCCTCGGGAAATGTAGTCCATCAACAATCTAAATAGCATACTAAACCCTCCTTCGACGAGTAATTGAATACTGCTCGTCAATATGGGACCAGTACTGGATAGAATCGACAGAGAAAATAGAGAAGATCCAAAGAAGAGCAGCGCGTTTCGTTATAGGTTAATTTAGTAAGCATGAAAGCGTTACGAAAATCATCAGCCAAGTGCAGTGGCAGACGCTGCAAAAGAGGCGTTCTAATCACGGTGTGATTTACTGTCAAAAGTTCTAGGAGCGAATATCCCAAAAATGGTTCAAATGGCCCTGAGGTCTATGAGACTTAACAGCTGAGGTCATCAGTCCCCTAGAACTTAGAACTACTTAAACCTAACTAACCTAAGGACATCACACACATTCATGTCCGAGGCAGGATTCGAACCTGCGACCATTGCGATCGCACGGTTCCAGACTGAAGCGCCTAAATCCGCTCGGCCACATTGGCCGGCGCAAATATTCCTAGAAGAATCGACAAATATACTATTTTGTCCTACATATATCTGGCGGAAAGACTATGACGATAAAACGTGGAAGATTCTATCCGTCACGGGTTGTACCGGCAATTGTTCTTCCCACTAACAATTCGCGAATGGTACAGTAAAGGGAAGAAGTGACAACGGTACACAAAAAGTTGCCCGTGTCACATACCGCAAGGTGGCTTGCGGAGTATTGATGATGTGGCCGGCGACATGTTAATAAACTGAGTCCCGGATCCCAAGTCTTGTTTAAATTAAAACCGCTGCCCTTGTTTTATAGGTTTTACCGATCTCTATTTCGATAGATGCCTTAATGAAATGAAATGCGACGAGACCAGTGCCGTGAAAACAAAGGCTAAGTTTCTGGCAAAGCTTAATTACGGAAAACTATTATTATTTTGTGGCTGTGCGGAAGTTGTTGTGAGAAAAATTCTTAATGTACGGTTAATAGTTTCGGGCATGTCGTCCGACATCTGGAAATAGTCATACGCGGCAATTATGTACAAAGTTCTTCAGGGTATTTTTGTTCCGTCGCTACAACTACAAGGAAATGCGTATTTTTCCGACCAGATGCGTTTCGCTTTTTTAAAGAAAGCGCCGTCAGTGTAATTAAAGACAATTACAACTTAAGTTTACAGACAATTAATGATGTTTTACTTCAATAAAGCGAAACGCGCCTGTGAGAAAAACACACATTTTCTTGTAGCTGTAACGACAGAGCGAAATTCCCTTAGGAATTGTAACGCGACAACGGGCAATATGTCCACACAAATGAAGAATTTAATGTATAAACGTATCTACTGTGTGTTATCACACACATTTTCTTGTAGCTGTAACGACGGAGCGAAAATACCCTTGGGAATTGTAACGCGACAACGGGCAATATGTCCACACAAATGAAGAATTTAATGTATAAACGTATCTACTGTGTGTTATCAGTGCTCCTTGCAAATGGCACCAGGACAACTGATACACGACGTAGCATTTCCAACTGACTAAGTCTCCCATGCTCGCTTAAATGTCGTCTCTCTCATGGGCAGCATTAAATGTACGTTGTTAAGGCACAAACGGTACAATTCCCTTCCCTTTAAAGACGTGCGATCTCGCCACTGTCCGTCATTCAGTTTCGAGTAAAGACGAACAAGTCGGACCTGGAGCATTAAAAGACACACCAAAATCGGTGATCTCAGGTTACGCAAGAAATAGCAGTGGTACCACAACAGCATTCGTCACAGACCCCTCAAAGCCACTCCAGCCCAGCGCAGAAATCTGAGTTAGTTAATTATATGTTACAATGATAATTCGAAAGGTTTTTTTATCGGAGTGGTGTGGAATGGATTGGTTTATAGGTTATTAGTTTTAGGATTAATGAAGATATTCTTTTGCAGTCCTGTTCGTAAATCTATACTACAGTACTAGTTCTTTACAGACTATAAGTTTTTAGATTCCGGTCGCGAAAACTGACAACGGCGGGTAAAGCGGCGTGCTGAGCACATGCCCCTCCATATCCGCATCCAGTGACGCCTAGCGGCTGAGAATGGCACGGTGGTCGGTCGGTACTATTGGGCGTTCCGAGGCCTATTCGGATGAAGTTGGATTTGGAGTTTTTAGATAACAGTTCGTCTATGGAAGAAGGAATTGTCCAAAAGAAATAATTTTAGGTTAGATTTGCTGCCTGTCAGACATTTTATGTTATTGAGCAAATGATCAAAAATTGCTAGTGATGCATATTGGGTTCCTTTCTGGGTCTTACAGCTTCAGTAATGGGTAATGGAGGTTATTTTTTCTTGTAGTGCAGTTGTTTTCAGACGGTGACATGCGTACCACTGGTGATACAGAAGGATATTTCAGGTGCTTCGCGTACAAGTCAACAAATCTTTTATCGACATGACCAGCGATAGTTCGGTGAAAGATGTCTAAAAAAACAAAAGAACCCTGATTTGTGTGTCGATGGAAATAAAAAGAGATTACTCTTCACTTTTCAAACAAGGGATCAAATTTCTGATGCAGACTTCCAGTACTTAAATGTGTGAAAGTGGCTTTTCCGTGTTGTTGTAGATTAAAAATAAATGCAAGAACAGATGTAGTGTTGAAGAAGACTTGAGAGTTACGGTGAGCTCATTCAAGGCAGACTTTGAAACTCTGATTAAAGACACAGCAACATACTGCCAGCTGAAAACATGTAGATGTTCTTTCATCGTAACCCAAATTTGAAAACTGACTAAGTGCTGATTTTCAAGTCTGATTCACCATCAAAGTTTGATTTCATTGTGAATCTTGTTGCTTTTGGCTGTTAATTTATTATATTCCAAGTTCAGTTGATGACTCTCTTGCACTACTGGTTTATATTATTTGTGATGTAAAAGTTGAAGAGACGTTTTAAATGTCATTCTTCTCTTACTTATTGATTGCTTGTATCAGAACCAGCTTAATTTCATTTCATATTATGTGCTATAAGTAAGTACGACATGTGAACGTGAACGACTCTGTAAAATAACCTTCCCACGAAACGTTATTACTGTGCGTGTCTCTTTACTGCCAACATAGTAGTTGATCAGCACAACGCAATAACCATATGTATGTTGGTATGTTGTCAGCACTGAGCATGATAACAGAATTCCCCCCCCCCCCTCCCCCCAACCCCCCCCCCCCCCCGCCCCACCCGTACCGTTCATCACTTTTGCGACAGTTGTCACTCAACCTTCCTCACCATTCCATCGCCCCTCTTATGGTCCATTAAAAAGTGGATAAGCTATAGTGGTGTGCCCAATTTTCTAAAAATGTCAAGCGGTACACAGTGACAAAAGTCTGGGAACGACGGTTCTAGTGTTGTGTCGATCGTGGCGAAAGCTGCTTCTAGCTGTCTCCGGACAGCAGCTAACCTCCCCCGCAGTCACTCTCAAGAAACAAAGTTCCTGCCCATCTTACACTGTGTACACTGTACTGTAACCGTAAAGGAAATGCTAATCGAAGCAGCCTGAAGACATCAGTGAGACCGCTATAAGAAGATTTCAAACTACACGTCTTTAGCCGTGTAGGTGACGCAGACGAACATCGCTTGAAATAATAGTGGTTACAGTCGCACAAAATGAGCGTTGCTGATTTTTAGGCGCTGATAACACTAAGTAAACTTTCCATGCAAAGAAGAATGCAACCCATGGGTTAAGTCACGGGCATTGCCGCACTGCACACAGGTAGTCATATCTTTCTCATCAAATCATAGAGGCAAACTTTTGTGTTATTATATAACTGAGCCAAGTTATTCACACACACACACACACACACACACACACACACACACACACACACACACACATACAAACACACAACCACACACACACCCAGACGTGGGCACACACGGATGCATCTGGTGTCACAGAGTTAGTTCGTTATTTGTCATTCACTGGTAATTGCTACCACGGTGAAGAACTGTGTTTTATGCGATGTGTGGTATTCATTACCGCGTGGTCTTCACATGAAGTGTGTAAGGACAATTTTCTGTCTTCTAATATGATTAATTTTCAGATATTTCACAAGAAAACTGTGTGCATGAAAACCTCCAGTTCATGATACAGAAAAGGTATAACATGTTATTTGCGTGCTTTCACAATAGAATTCAAAACACCTCCAATTATTCTACTGTCGTACTTTTATTGATTTTATGATGTAGAGCTCGTATGATCTTCTGGTTGTGTAGAATAACCTGGAATTAATCTCAGACACTGTTCTGTATATGGAAAAGAACCTGACTTCAATGGAGATTACAAATTAGAATGTAGGTACCGCAAAACTGGCTCCTTGAGTAGATTCTCGAGTCGGTGGTAAGGAAGCATGTGCAGCCCTTAATAAGACCAAGCTTAGTAAAGGACTGTGGTGTTTGTACAGCCTGAAGGCAGCGGACAGTTTTACTGTGATCCTCAAACATGTACACTGATGAGCCAAAAACTTGTGACCACCTGTTTAACAGCGCGTTTTGTTCGCTATTGAGACGAAATACAAGAGAGATTCTGCGTGGCGTGAATTGAGCAAGTCCTTGGAAGTTTCCCAGAAGTATGTGACACCATATGTCTACGCCAGGCCACGCAGCTCTCTTAAAATACGGGCTGGTGGTTTCTAGCCGCGGTGTTTGTTCTCCATAGCGTCTCAGAAGTGTTTCATCAGGTTCAGGTGACACGAGTTTGCTAGCAAAGACGTGAACGCTCCTCAGATAACTGAAACACGATTCTAGCGTTCGGATTCGGACACTTATGCTGCTGGAAGATGCCATCGCCGTTGGGGAAAACATCAAGCATGAAGGAATATAGATAGCCAGAAATAATGTTCTCGCAGATCCCAGACGCCATGGTGCCTTCAATTACTAACCACAGGTTCGGTGGAAGCCGAGCTGAATGTCCCCCATAGTATAAGTCTGCCCCTAGCTGCATGTGTCCGTGGCGCCGTGCGTATTTCGAAAAGCCGTTCGCCTGGCTGACAGCGTAACCGGGTACGAATATCAACATAGTGTACCAGGCAACGCGTGTCACCCAACCAGGCGACACGTTTCTATTGATTCACGGTCCATTCTCCATGACCCTTTGGCTATTGCAGTCGTAAATGATGACGTCGTTGAGTCAACATGGGAACACATAGGGATCATCTGCCTCAGGTCCCACTGTTCAGTAACGTATGCTGAACGTGTGCTCCGACCTGTGCCTACACCAGCATTGTTTTCTCTCGTCAAATCTGCCACAGACCGCTGCCTATCTTGTTTTACAGAGCGATCAAGCCTCTGGCCTCCACTTTCTATGAAAAGCGCACACATCCAAAACCTTCACACTTCGTGGCAAATTAAAGCTGTGTGTCGGACTGGGACTCAAACCCAGGACCTTTGCCTTTCGTGGACAAGTACTGTTGTCCGCGAAAGCAAAGGTTTTGGCTTCGAGTCCTGGTCCGGCACACAGTTTTAATCTGCCATAAATTTCCGTATCAGCGCACATTTCTATGCAGAATGAACAATTCACTCTAGATCCAAAATCCTGTCTCCGACCTGTAGTTTCGCCGTCCTTCAACTAGTTTCCATAGATGCTTACACCCAGGCGATCGGCGAGCCTGTCTCGCCTTTTGCGAGATGCTCGTTTCTGGGCGCCGGGTCAAAAGGATCTGCGCTATATCATAGGCTCTTATGTCCGTGGATTTGCTCATTTTCTGCCCGTGTCGTTACTCGAATGATTCACCATTCCTCTTTGATGCACTTGTGTACTTTTCTTACCGCGACGGCACCAGACGACATTCCTTCTCGCGGTGGGAAATGGCCACGATTTTTTGGCTTATCAATGTAAGAGCTTATTATTCATAGAAATGCAGTTCTACAATGGAGATGTTGAAATATCGGGTTCATTGTAACATAGAACATATCTTCCGCTTTCCATAAACTTAAATCAGAGGGATTTTCTCAATGAGCTTGTTAGTTGCAGTTCTCACTGTGTCTCTTAGTCACTGACAAACAAAGTATTGATGGTGCGCATACATCATTCCTTTCAAGTTTAGGCTTCTTTGGTTAGACACTCCCTGAGAATTTAGAAATTATTAACATTTTGTAAATGTATTGCATTCTTCAGCTGTAAATATAAGAGACAGTCAAATGAAAACGAGAAACATGGAAGAAAGTAAGCAAATTGTTTATTATTTTAGAAGCAATCGCCATAACTGTTAATGCATTTGTTCCATTGTGTGACAAGATGGTCAGTGCCTTCATGGGAAAAGTTTGCGGTTGCCTACGGAACCATGATCGTATCCATGCGTGCACCTCTTCGTCCAAAGCAGATCAATGGCTACAAATGTCTTTCAGGGCTCCAAACATATGAAAATCACATACGAAGAGATCGGTAATGAATGGAGGCTGAATAACGGCTTCCAAGCGAAATTTCTGCGACTTAGTCAAAACAACAGTCACGCCAGCTCCGAGAAAGTAATGATAACCTTTTTCTTTGACTGGAAAGGCCTTCTGCAAACTGACGTTTTGAAACACTGCCCCTGAATTAACTAACTGTGGTAGGTGAATACTCTGCAAAAATTAAAGCGCGCCATCAAGTGCAAAGTCCCAGGGATGTTGACGGACGGCATCATTCTGTTGAAGTATAACACACGCCTACATGTTGCCAAAGTTGTGTAGACTATGCTGCAGAAGTTACGCTAGGAAGCCATCAAACATTCTCGACACCGTCCCGGTCTCTCCCCGTGCGATTTCCAAATTTTTGGAACCCTGAAGAAAGAGATTAGAGCTTCGGACGAAGAGATGCACGCCCGATTCCATAGGCAACCCAAACATTTTCCCATGAAGGCATTGACCGTCTACTCTCACAGTGGGATAGGTGTAGTAAGAGATATGTTAAGGTATTAACAGTTTTCGTCGCTTCAGGAAGTCCTGTCCATGTTGCGTGAGAGGAGAAGGGTATGTGCCAGCACCTTGTCTCACCTTTTCTTCTCGCTTCAGTCCGTGATAATGCAACGCAGAAGAAACATAATTACACAATGCACAAGTATTCCTCATGGCCATCAATGCAATTCAAAATGGCTCTGAGCACTATGCGACTTAACTTCTGAGGTCATCAGTCGCCTAGAACTTAGAACTAATTAAACCTTACTAACCTAAGGACATCACACACATCCATGCCCGAGGCAGGATTCGAACCTGCGACAGTAGCGGTCATGCGGTTCCAGACTGAGGCGCCTAGAACCGCACGACCACACCGGCCGGCTCATGCAATTCAAATGAACACAATAAATTACACTCATGGTCATAAATTAAGGATAATACTGATAACTGGTGAAACAACGCTCTGGTGGGCGATTTGCGGGTTTAAATCACCTCGGAGTATGACCATGCGGTGCATTTGATCTGTAGTCGTCGCACGGTGGCGCTGGCAGCAATCCACATACGCAGAGGTGTGTTGATGCATGTCAGAGTACGGTGCAGCGAGTAAGTGTGCAGACGTTTTCAGGCGTGCTAATGGTGACTGTGTGTTGAAAATGGCTCAAAGAACACATATTGATGACGTTATGAGGGATAGCATACTAGGGCGACCGGAGGCTGGTCAAACACAGCAGGTCGTAACACGGGCCCTCCGTGTGCCACAAAGTGTGATCTCAATATTATGGCAACGATTCCAGCAAACAGCAAACGTCTCCAGGCGCTATAGTACGGGATGTCCACAGTGCACAACACCACAAGAAGATCGATACCTCACCATCAGTGCCACAGACAACCACGGAGTACGGCAGGTAGTCTCGCTCGGGACCTTACCGCAGCCACTGGAACAGTTGTCTCTAGGCACACAGTCTACAGACGACTGAACAGACAAGGCGTTTACGCCCGGAGATCTGCAAGGTGCATTCCACTGACCCCTGGCCACGGGAGAGCCCGTAAAGCGTGGTGTCAAGAACACAGTGTATGGTCATTGGAACAGTGGTCCCAGGTTATGTTCATGGACGAGTCCAGGTATAGCCTGATCGGTGATTGTCGCCGGGTTTTCATCTGGCATGAACCAGGAACCAGATACCAACCCCTTAATGTCCTTGAAAGGGCCCTGTGTGGAGGTCATGGTTTGATGGTGTGGGTTGGGATTATGACTGGTGCACGTACACCCCTGCATGTCTTTGTCAGAGGAACTGTAACAGGTCAGGTGTATTGGGACATCATTTTGCACCAGTGTGTCCGCCTTTTCAGGGGTGCAGTGCATCCCACCTTCCTCCTGATGGATGTTAACGCACGGCCCCACCGAGCTGCTACCGTGGAGGAGTACCTTGAAACAGCAGATATCAGGCGAATGGAGTGGCCTGCCTGTTCTCCAAACCTAAAGCCCATAGAGGGCGTCTGGGATGCTCTCGGTCGACGTATCGCTACACGACTTACAACCCCAACGACACTTCAGGCTCTGACAGGCACTGGTGCAAGAATGGGAGGCTATACCCCACGAGCTGCTCGACTACCTGATCCAGAGTATGCCAACCCGTTGTGGGGCCTGTGTACGTGTGCTTGGTGATCATATCCCATATAAATCAAGCGCAATTTAAGAACTACCTCCGTAAAGCCTTTAAGTTTCCTAAAGCCAATCTGATTCTCAATTAACAGATTTTCAATTTTCCTTTCTATTATTTTGTATTTAGTTCTTGTCAGTAAGTTTGATACATGAGATGTTAAGCTGATTGTCTGGGTTTGTGTGGATGATGTTTTTTAATGCGAGTGACTGTATGTTTCCAGTCTCACAGATTCTCCAAACCATCTTGAACAGTTGTTAGGTTGCCACTTTTTCCACAAATTTAGGAATTATGAAGGAATGTTATCTATATCTTCCGCTTCGTTTGCTCGCAGGTCTTCCAAAGCTCTATAAAACGCTAAATTCCAAATCGAGTCTCATTCCTTTCATTACGTCATCAGACAATTCATCCTCATCATAAATGCCTTCAACATAGGTACTATTTCTACCTATTCATTCTCTCCTCTGTGTTCATCAGTGGAATTCCCGCAGCACTCTTAATGTTGACTCCTTCGATTTTAGGTTCACCGAAGTTTGTTATGAATTTTTTATACACTAAATCTGTCCTTCAGGTAATCATTTCTTTTTCTGATTCTTCACAGTTTTTCTGCAGTCATTTAGTTTTAACTTCAATACACTTCCTATTTATTTCATTCCTTAGTGACTTATATGAGTATTGTTGTATTCCTGTCGTTCACTGGAATTTTTTTTACTTCCTTCTTTGATTGATCGATTAAAGTATTCGTCAGCTACCCAAGGCTTTGTCGTAATTACCTTCCTTGCACCTATATTCGTCTGTCCAACTGCTGTGCTTGCTCTTTTTAGAAATGTCCATTCCTCTTCAACTGGACATTAACTGTGTATTCACTGTCCCAATATCTACAGCCTCAGAGAACTACAGATGCACTAATTAGTTATCAGTGTTTCAGTATCCCTCTTCTTTCCAAACTGATACTTCCTAACGATTCTCTTAAACCTCAGCCTATTCTTCATCATTACTAAATTGAGATCTGAGTTTATATCGGTCCTCCGTTCACCCTTACAATCTTACAATCCGATGTGTAATTCCGGAATTGCGGAACGAAATCTACCTGGTATCTTCTCCTATTTATACATCTTTTCCAAATATATCTTCTCCTGCGAGTTTTGAGTCGTGTATTCGCTACTAGTAGGTGGAATTTATTGTAGAAGTCAATTAAACTCTCTCCGCTCCCATTTACATTACCAAGCCCATATCTTCTCGTATTTCTGTCTTCTATTCGTTCCCATAACAGAGCGTTACAATCCGCCTTGAACATCATATTACCATTTCCCTTTATATACAGAGTCAGTCGTCAACGTGTTCATATACTCTCTATCTCTTCATCTTCTACTTGCGGCGTAGGCATGTCGATTCTGATGAGGATAATCCTATCACTGTACTGTTCACAGTGACTCATTCTCAGCCCTACCTGCACAACAATGAAGAATCCTATCCCCGTTGTAGAGTTTTCTGCTGCTGTTGCTATTACCCTATGTTCATCTGACCTGGAATCCTTAACTTTTTTCTTTTTTACTTCACAGACCCCCAATGTACGTAGACTGAGCCTTTGCTTTGCGCTTATCAGATTTTCTAGCTTTCCTACAACATTCAGACTTCCGACATGTCACACTCTGGCTCGTGTGATGTTACCCTTTCTTTCGTTACTCGTTTTCCCTTGGGCATGGAATATCGTCTTAGTTATTAAACGAACCCCTCTTATCTTTGGTCATTGCTGATCCACTGCCTTTTGGAGCATTTTCCCACCCCAAGAGGAAGAGTGTGCCCTGAACTTAGAAGTAGCGATCCAAAAGCTTCCGTTTGACGGTATTTCTGCAATGAATATGCAACCAAGCACGACTAAGGTGCGGGTATATAAGCACCGACATGTAGGAAAGAGGTCAGTGTAGTCTTCGAATGGAAAATTTTTGACCATCCCTTCTACATCCCCTCCTCCGCCCTCCTTTCTTAGCAATGGCTGGCGTTTTGATCAGTATACAAAGGCGTTGACCACAAGGAACTTTTTTATTTTTTAAATAGGACTAATAAAAATCCTAGTACTTTGCGGCAATCCACTGCGCCATTTTTAATTCTCTATTAGAGCTACTCCTACAACACATTTTCGGTTTGTTTTATATTTTCTCCAGAAATGTTTGTCACTGAATGATGAAAGTGATGAAATTACTTTGGGCAACTAAATATTGAAAAACGCTAACTTCTCCTCGTGGAACAGAAATATCTTGGTGAAAATACACTATGTGGAAATTAACGACAAATCCGTAGCACGAGGGGCGAAATGAATGTAAATATGAAGTTCCTTAAAGGTGATGGCAATAACAGAATGTGTATCATAAATAACAGCCCTTCTGGTTTACACTAGATAAATAAATAAGGAAAATTAATTTTCTGCTTGCCTTCAGCCCCGGATCGAATCCGCCTGGCGGCTTAACGACGGAGTTCGGTGTTCCGACCAACCTGTATGTGGTTTTTAGGCGGTTTTCCATATCCCGCCAGGTGAATACCGGGCTGATTCCCACGTCCGGCCTCAGTTACACGGCTCGCAGACATCTGCACACATTCGCACTATTCCATGGAATACACTAGTCACAGACAGTTGGGGTACACTAATTCCGTCCCAGCCTTGAGTCATTGCGGGAAAATGGCACAAGCAAAAGAAAGAAAGAAAGAATTTCGTGCTTGCCTTATTAGTTTGGCTACCAATGTAAATCGATTAGTCTTGATTGGTGCCTTTTACGATGGCGTTAGCTTGCATCCTTCTAGGTTTTGACTTTGTTTTTACTCTCCGCAAGTGGTCGAGATAGAAAGGACTGCCGAAGTCCCTGCTCATTATTTTATTACAGTTTTCTTACCAATCTTTCCATTTAAGTAATTATACAATGAGTGTTTGTAGATGCCTCCGGTTTGCTACCTAAGGTTCCAGTCCAGAACAGATGTTCCAGGTATTCTTGTACAGTCGCACTCCTGAATGTAATTGCATAAAACGTTAGCTTTCAAAGACCAATGTGACCCTTCCGTTATAGGATGAGAATGACGGTGAAGACTTAAATTCGTGGAATTTTGAGATAGATGAGAGATAACAGGAAAAAGAATAGTCCGATTATACCGCTAAATGATAATGCATGCCAGATAGTAACAACCTGTACCTTGATTTCGTTTCTTAAGTGTGGACTGACCATAAACAATTACTCCGGTTTACTGTTATGTTCAAATTAAGGTGTACAGACGCACTCTCCAACCTCTTAAACCACGACCTGAAGTCTCTCATACAACCGTATTTTCTATTCGTCCACATGTAATCGGATACGCTGTTTCAATCTGGATGTATCAGTCTCTGTGAGCGTTCCTGCTCCAAAATTGTGAAAGTAGGCCTTGTTTGTTGGTGTGCCCTTTCTAACACTTCTCTGTTTGTGTATAAGACGCAAGACAAAACAAATTAAAAATTTATGACGAATGAAGAAGATTCTTAGTCGAGTGTATTCACGAACTCCTGTTTTCGTATTGTACAGTAATACTAAAACGTACATTAATTCAATTTCCCGTCAGTACTTGGCAGAACGTGAAAGTAATACTAAACAGGAAAAAACGCTTCCTAATGTTCCGCAAAATTATATTTGTTTAGTCACGAACTGGCTTTCGGCTTTTCAGGCCATCTTAAAGTGACAACTGACTGTCGCAAACACAGATAAACATATAGTGGGCTGATACGGATATTATTTGTACAAAAGAGCTCAGTGTTTACACAGGAAAGCATTACAATAATTACATTAAGTCAAAAAGAGGTAAACTAAGTTTTATGTGGAGATACGTTTAACAAATGATGAGAAATAGGATGAATTTACAGTCTGAATCAAGTATTTGTAACGAGAACTTAATTAAACTAAGGGGTACACTGAAATTGAGTCTGGTCATTTAATACTAGGCTAGCATTCTGTGTCATATATTTGCGTATTTCCAGGAATCCCATCTTTCCACCTTAACAAAGATATTAGTACAAGAAAACACGTATTTAGCATTTATAGAAAAAAAATAGCTGCTGATACAGTAATCCCTGCAAGCTCCCAGCATCCACACAGCCACAGACATGGATCTTTCCATGCAGTGGTGCATGGCCTTGTAACTGCTCCATTATTGAAATCAGTCTTTCAAACAGAACTACAAACCGTTAAACAAATGCTTCCAACAACTCAGCTCAACTCTGATTGATAATATTCTACGAAAAAAGAAAGTAAATGAAATTACACTGTTTCCATACGCTGGTCAACAGCAATCATTCATTTTTTGCAATACCTGGTGCAAAACTGCATATACTAGCAAGATTTCAGAAAACTTGCAAAAAATTTAAAGTCTCGCAACTACAGACTGGCATTGTATAATACCAATAAGGTATCAAAATTTTCATTTAATAGTAAAGACTAACTGCAATCCTTGGCACATAGTGGTGTAAATAAAACCATTTGCAAGCAGTGTGAAAAAGTGTGTATTGGTCAGCTAGGCAGAGCTGTGGCAATTAGACTGCGTGAACATGGGAGGAAATGGAGATTAAGGAAGAAAGATTTGATATTTGCTGATCATCTTTTAGCAGAAAAGCATTCGCATGACGTAGACTGCGAAGTTTTATATTCTGTCAAGGAAAGTAGAAAGATGACCCTACTGACAACACTCGAAATCTGCAAACGCATGACACAGAATTCCAGCTTATTATTAAATGATCAGATTCAATTTCTATTTTACACTTTGTTAAACTAAGTTTTCAGACTGTAAATTCATTTTATTCCTTACCATTTGCTAAACGTATCTTCACATAAGACTTCGTTTACCCCTTTTTTACTTAATGTAATTATTGTAATTTTTTCCTTTGTAAACACTGTGTTTTTTTAACTTTTTGTATAAATAATATCTAGGTCAGTACCACTACATGTTTACCATGTCTACGACAGTCAGCTGTCACCGGAAGATGGCCTGAAAAGCAGGTTCTTGATCAATTAAACATAATTTTTCAGAACATTATGAGGTTTTTTTCACTTTTAATATTAATCTTAAAATTGGTTTTAGATCTAAATGGAATCGTAGCTCCATTCTGTTTACTGATTTGCCAGTCGTGTAGCTAATCTAGCATGCTGTATTTAAGTGAGATCTGTTAAGGCAAGTTCACCCTAGAAGAGATTGCATCATATTTCTTCACAATTCTAAAGGTGCGAGGTAAACAGATACCACCTAGTATTGTGTGTATACTTGTAAATACTGCTCAAAGCCACGATATGCTGTGCCGTGTACTGTACAAGTGGTACCTATAGAGCAGTGGCTGTCTTTGTCTTTGCAGAGCCTGAATATCTGCCCGCTGGGTTCGGGCATGTGCACGAGCCTGGAACATGGCTTCCCTACCGGCCCGCCCATTGAAGACGACGACGACGACCACCCGCCGGGATCTCAAGGCAACGAGTAGCTGGGCGAACTGAACGGCAGCGGACGGCATGCACCGCCACGCGTGTCCACACCACCCACCACTTCTGTGACCTAAAAAGCTCTGTCTCGAATGCTCAATTCTTATTAAAGCGATATCATCATCAGAAAATTAACACTTGTTATATACACTGAGAGGCCAAAAGTCTTGGGAAGACACTGGATGTGACGTCGTTTGCCGGCTGCTGCGGCCCATGCGGTGCATTTTCTCCATACGGTCACGGTGGGAATGGCTTCCTGACGCCCCACATTCCAATCGATCGCCGATTGACTGACTTTCAATATGCTTTTGATCGCCCCCTATGATTCTGTGGAGACAACGTAACTTCTGTTCGTCAAACACTTGTCACTGCCCTATGTGGTGGTTTACGCGTGTGGAAACATAGTCTCTGCGACAGGACTGTCTAACTTCCGATGTGTTATGACCCATGTGCCTTCCACCGATTGCCATCCCTCTTTTGAAGTCGGTTAACTTACGACCTCCTGTCGCTTTCATTACATATCTGCCTGTAACAGGCTGCAGTCGCGTCATACGCCATGTCTAGTGGCAACATTCGCTCGTCACACAAGGCACACCTTGGAATGAGACACCTTTCCCGTAGCTTTCTGGTACTCGTTTAATAACATAACTTAAGGCCTTCCAAGGCGGTATGAAAAGTGCTTGGCATCGCCCATAGATCAAGTGATTTTTCTTCCCAGTATTACTAGTGTGCTGCCTGAAACAGTCACGTCGATTAAATATCTAGGCATAAGGTTGCAAGGCGGTATGAAGTGGCACGAACACGTGAGGGTGGTAGTAAGAAAGGCGAATGGTTGACTTCGGTTTATTCGGATAATTATAGGGAAATTTAGTTTATCTATAAACGACACCGCGTATACAACACAAGTGCGACGCTTCTTGAGTACCGACCGAATGTTTGGGATCTTCACCAGGTCGGATTAAAGGAAGACATCGAAGCAATTCAAAGGTGGGATGCTTTATTTGTTACCGGTAGGTTCGGTCAACACACGAGTATTACGGAGATGCTTCGTGGACCCAATCGGGAATCCCTGGAGGGAAGACGGCGTTCTCTTCACGAAAAACTATTGACAAAATTTAGAAAACGGGCATTTTGAGCTAACTGCAGAACGATTCTACTGTCGCCAAAGTGCATTTCGCTATGGACCACGAATATAAGACAAGAGTGATTAGGCACTTACGAAGTGATATAGACAGTTGTTTTTACGTCACTTTGTTGGGAAGTGGAACAGGAAAGTAAACAACTAGCAGTAGTACAAGGTACCCCCTACCATGCACGTTACCATAGCTTTCGGGGTATGTATGTATGTGTATGCAGAAGCTGGAACAAGTCTTAACAGGCGCTGAGAAGAAATTGCAAGTTACTACGTCCATTAAAAAAAAAGTAAAATTCAGTCAGTTGCAAACATAGGAAATTTATTTCGGTTTACTGGTTACAGCAGGTTAAATTGACGTCTTAAGATACTTAATATTCGTTCAGCAGATGTTAATGTCTTCAGCACCAAAGCATAATGCCATGACATATCGAAAAATGGTCACATTGTATGTAATAATTATAAACACGGACTGATAATTTACAGTGAATGATTGCATTTATTTATATACTGAACTATATAACACACTTAATAAGAAAATTACAGCTATGAATGAAATTATTATTACGTCCATTAGTTGGCTGTAGGCAACTGTCTAAGCACGGCTCCTGTGTTGGTTCTCGGAGATGGAGAAAATCCTGTGTCGCGTGGTACTAAAAGTTTTCTGTAAGAGAAGGTCCATACCAATCGAAATTCATTCGAGGTTTATAAATTTATTTTGCGACCATTCTTCGTCAGTCTTGACCCTGAAGAAATGAGCGTCCGAATATAAACGAGGCCGTGAAAGTGTCCAAGGTGGGAAAACTGCAACCACACCAGAAACCGTCGAAGTGCGGGATAGGCTCTTGGAAGATCGGCGTACGAAGATGTGTGAAATAAATTGTGAGGATTACAGGAAGTTGAAAAGAAAGTGCCGGTTACATGTGGTGCAAAGAATAATTATACACGAGAAATCTTTTTGTTAGATAGATGCCTCGCCTGCTCATAACGGATCACAGACGAATCCGCCTGACAATTTCCGAAGAGTGTTTTTCTGCATGCCTGTGTGATAATGGACGCAACAAGGATCATCATCACAGACCAGAATCAATCCAACAAGCGAAACCGTCGACAAAATCCGATTCTTAAAGTCCAAAGAAGTCGAAGAGAAATTCGTCAGCATGAGAGACCATGTCATCGGTGTGTTGGGATACGAAAGCAATTTTGTTAATTGACTCCCTTCAGAAAGAAAAAAAAGTAACATGCAGATATTAGTCTAACCTTATAGCCTATCTGGATGCAAAAAATTCGAGATAAGAGACATAATTCGCACAAAGAAAGTAATCATGTTTCTTCAAGACAGTCCGCTTGCCAACAAAGGTGTCTTGGAAACGGGAAAATTGAGTGATCTGCGCTATTCACCAGATCAGGCTCTATCTCATCCAAAACGGCCTTGCTGTGCTGGTACTGGGAACGGCTAAATGGAAGGGGAAACTACAGTCGCAATTTTTACCGAGGGCATGCAGCTCTACTGTATGGTTAAGTGATGATCGCATACTGTTGGATAAAACATTCCGGAGGTAAAATAGTCCCCTATGCGCATCTCCAGGTAGGGACTACTCAGGAGCACGTTGTTACCTGAAGAAACAAAATTGGCGTTCTTCGGGTCGGAGTGTGGAAAGTCAGGTCTGTGACATATGACACCTATCTCCGCAGATTATGAAGAGATTGAAGAAATGTGTGATGAGATAAAAGAAATTATTCGGATAGCGAAGGGAGACGAAAATTTATAGTCATGGGAGGCTGGAAATCGATAGTAGGAAAGGGAACAGAAGGAAAAGTAATGGATGAATATGGGTTGGGGGGAAGGAACAGAAGAAAAAGTAATGGGTGAATATGGGCTGGAGGAAAGGAATGAAAGAGGAAGCCGTCTGGTAGAATTTTGCACAGAGAATAATTTAATTATAGCTAATACTTGGTTTAAGAATCATGAAAGAAGGTTTTATATGTGGAAGAGATATGTAGACGTGGGAAGGTTTCAGGCAGTTTATTAATGGTAAGACAAAAATTACACCACCAAGATGGCGTATGTTTTCGATCACAAAGAACGAGAGTTGGTTTTCTGTGTATAGAATTAGCTGCGTGCGGTCCAACGAACTTGCAGATGACATGATGTACGCTGAGAAAAGGGCAACAGAAAAAGTACAGAAATATGCAGCAAACAGCGACAATTCTTAAAAACATACCATAAAGTATAACAAATAAGATTTCAAGACCCCACTGACGATGGCGATATTTCTCGCTGAAACTAATTTGGGGAGTAAGTAAGTAAACAAATAACAAAGTATTTTGCATCAAGGCGAACTCAAAATTTCCATAGTGTTGTTTTTTTAGGATATAAGATGATTATCAACAAAAGCGTAACGAAGATAATGGAATGTAGTCGAATTAAATCAGGTTATGCTGAGAAAATTGGATTAGGAAGTGAGACACTTAAAGCAGTAGATGAATTTTGCTATTTGGGCAGCAGAATAACTGATGATGGTCAAAAATGTAGACTAGGAATGGCAAGAAAAGCATTTCTGAAGAAGAGAAATTTGTTAACATTCGGTATAGATTTAAGTGTTAGGAAGTCTTTTCTGAAATGATCATCACGATAAAATAAGAGAAATCACGGCTCGCACGGAAAAATTTAAGTGCTCGCTTTTCCCGCGAGCCGTTCGAGAGTGGAACGGTAGAGAGACAGCATGAAGGTGGTTCATTGAACCCTCTGCCAGGCACTTTATTGTGAATAGCAGAGCAATCACGTAGATGTAGATGTAGGTGTAAAAGGTGTTTGTCTGAAGTGTACCCTTGTTTGGAAGTGAAACACGGACGGTAAACAGTTTAGACAAGAAGAGAATAGAGGCTTTTGAAATGTGTGCCTTAAAGGAATGAAGGAGACTAGTTTTACAGACCCTTTAACTAGTGATGAGGTACTGAACAGAATTGGGGTATGGAGGGTCAAGAAATTTGTGGAACAACTTGACTAAAAGAAGGAATGAGTTAATAGGACACAGTCTGAAACATCAAGGGTTACCAGTTGAGTATTGAAGGGAAGTGTGTGTGTGTATGTGGTAGAGGGTGGGGTTCAAAAATTGTAGAGGAAAGCCAAGAGGCGAGTACAGTAAGCAGATCCAGAAGGATGTAGGTTGCAGTAGTTACGCGGAGATGAAGAGGCTTGCACAGGATAGAGTTGCATAGAGAGCTGCATTAAACCAATCTTTGGACTGAAGACCACAACAGCCAAAACTTTTCCAAAAACGCAGTCTCCCTTGCTGGTCTGTGTTTTTCGTCCACTAATGATTCGATTGCAGCTGTAGACGAGAATTTGGCAGCACTCTACAGGACCCCTACAGAGGTGGAACAGTGTCACTGGAAAGCCACTGCATGAAGTGTGTTTATGTGAACAGATATAATGTAGACAAGAAAGGTTTATCAAAATATAAATTCTCATTTTGACTTTCACTTTTCAGCTCACCTTTGTAACTTCTGTATCCGTAGAGACGGAATTGGGCATGGATTTCGAGTACGTACCATCAGGGAGTGTTGGCTTCTTTTTATACCATAAAATCACGAGTGACATGATAAACAAGAGGCATTATCCTTTCTAAAGGAAACAAAACGTGTTAAAATAATGGTTGGCACTGGTTAGAATCCGGAAAGAGAGATTACAAAACTTGAGTTTTTATTCTCTAAGAGTTTACTCGAAGGAAGTACACTTTATAAGTAACCACCATCACAACCATCTCCTGACACAGTAATTATCAGCAAATTACAGTTCACTAGAACAAATCAATTTCGTTTGAACGTTATCGAGAAAAGTGCGTCTACTGTGCTCGAAAACTACAAGCGAACTGGGTAAAACTGTGGCTGAAACTAGAAGCCGATGTACTAGGAAATTATCGGAATAAGCCGTTCTGAATGCACCTGTTTTTCTACCTATAGCATGAGCATAGTAATAGCAATTTAGATTAAAGTTGCTATGTTCCATTTCGTCAAGCGTCTGCACAGATGAATCACATTATTCAACAGAAAATAGCTCAATACAGCCCATGATCCACAGGAGGCGTGCAGTTTAACATCAGTTCTCAGCGGCGTCATTTTCTGCGCTCTTAAAGTAATATGTAAGTATTAACAATAATTAAGAGATGTTATTGTAATAACCTTGTTATGCTGTTCGTGGTCGTCAGTTCTGTCGGGCTTGGCAAACACTTGGATGTTTGACTGTATGGATCTACTGAGCGCTTTTGGAAAGTGGGGTGCCCTCGGCCCTTGAGAGGCCAATTAAGAAGCTACTTGACTGAGAAGTAGGGGTTCCGGCCAGGAAAGCTGGGAATGGCTGGGAGAGCGGTGTGCTGATCACATAACTCTCCATATCCGCATCCAGTGACGACTATTGATCGAGAATGACACGGCGGTGGGTCGGTACCGTTTGGCATTAAGGGGCTTGTTCGGAGAGAGTTTTAGTCCGTAGACTGATCGGATTCAGATCTCCACCCTAGTCTTTCCCGTGCAAATTCCTGCAACTCTACATAACTACTGCAACATACGTGCATCCACATCAGTCTGTTTACTGTAGTCAAGTATTAGCCTCCCTCTACAGTTTTTACTCTCCACACTTTTCATCAATACCAAGATGGTGATTCCTTGATGCCTCTTAATGTGTCCTGTGAACTGATTCCTTATTTTAGCCAGCGTATGACGTATATTTCTTTTCTCCCCAATTTTATTCAGTTCCTCTTTATTACTTATACGACCTACACATGTAACCTTCAGCATTCTCCTGTAACACCACATTACAGTGTCTTATATTCTCTTTTTTTCTGAATTGTTCATCGACCAACTTTCTCTTCCGTACATGGCTACACGTCGGAAGAATACCTCCAATAAAGGCTTCAAAGTGTTGAAATTTATATTTGTCGTTAAAGAATTCCTGTTTTCCAAAAACGCTTTTGTTGCTAAATATCAGTCTAATTTCACGTTTTATTTACGTCGGCAATAGTTATTTTGCTATTATTTTTAATGCTTCGCTTCCTAACAATTCCCTCCGGTAATTGAAGTCTACCACGCTCTAATACTCTTTTGTTGATGTTAATCGTATAATCTTCTTTCAGGACTCTTTCCATTCTGTTCAACTGATCTCCCAGGATCTGACGGATTTATAACTTCATCGGTCAAAAATTAAAATTTAATTCATTTTCCCAATTTCTCCTTGCTCTACGTGTAGATAAAATAACATTGGGTATAGGCTACAACCTTGTCCCTCCCATTCTGTATTACTGCCTCACGTAATTGGACGCTTACAATCCCAAACTACTTCCAGCACGAGCTGTAAACAAACCTCCGGCTCCGTATTTTATCCCTGATAACTTCAGAATTTAAAAGAATCGCATACTGAAAATATTGTTGAAAGTTCTTTTTTTTTCAGTGTGGAGATGCTCTAAATGTGGGTTTGCCATTCTTCTATCTGTCTTCAAAGGTAAGTCATAGGGTCACTATTGTCTCGTGTATTACGACATTTCTCTGAAGGCCAAACTCATCCTTCCTAAGGTTGACTCCTAACGGTTGTTCCATTATTCTTTACGTAACTCGCGTTGGTAGTTTGCTACCATGACTTGGTGGGTACCTCTCATACCTGTCAGAACTTGACTTCTGAGATATCTCATATACCTTGTAACCCATATGGAACAGTTTTGTCTGTACGTCTCAAGTTATGTATAGTTCTGAGGGAACATCGTCTACTCCTGGTGCCTTGGCTTGACTTAGATCTTTTACTAAACTGATAAATTCTTCTCGTAGTATAGCATGCCAAACTCAGTTTCATTAATTTACTATTTCCTTTCCATATTACTGTCTTCATGTTTCTTTCTTTAACACAAGTATCCTAACATCCATTTCACACTTGCTTTCGTTCTGGCTTCCCATCGAAGGTCTTTATGTTGGAACTGCAGCTTCTTTCCTCCAAAGGTTTCTTTATTTTTCATATGTACGACGTTTATATTTGCTATAGAAATGCATGTTTCTAAACCTCTGCATTTATCCACTTGTATTTCCTGCTTTGGGCCACCAGACACTTTTTGTCGATCACATTCTTTACACGTATGTATTCCCTTTTGCCTACTTCATTTGCTGTATTTTTATATATTCTCATTCCATCAAAAGATTTAACGTATTCTATGCTATCCAGATTTTCCTAGCGGCTCTTGTCTTTTTGCCTATCTGTTCCTCTACTGCCTTCACTAGTTAATCTTTCAAAACTACCCATTTTTATATCGTATTTTTTTCTGCTTATTCCAGTTAGTTGTTGCCTAGTGCATCCCTTGAAATTATGAACAATCTGTGGTTTTTTTAACGTATCCATGTCCCATCTTATTAATTTACTACCTTTCTGGAATTACTTAAGTTTAAATCTGGATTTCATAACTAGTAAAATTCGGCCAGACCCCAGATATGACCCCGGAAACAATTTAAAATTTAAGACATGGTTTATAAATCCCTGTCTTACCACTGTCCGGGGTGTATGAAACTTTCCAGTATCTCCATGTCCCTTCCACGTATAAATCATCCTGTAATGATTCTTCAGAGGAGTGTTAGTAGTGGTTACATAGTATTACAAAGTGGAATGGCAAATTACGAATACGGTTTGACGTCGGCTGCATATTTTATTAGTGACACTTGAAAATCTGTGTCGGACTGGGACTCGAATCTCGATTTCTCACTTATTGCAAGCGGCCGCCTTAACCACCTCGGCTACCAGTGCATGTCGCCGGAACTAACCAAGAGCTCCACATGTCTTGTTGTCTATATCCCCTTTGCTTGCACTTTGTGATTTCCCGATAGGGAGAGACAAATTTGTGTTATCGTTATTTTTGTGAGGTCTTGCCCACTCGTCGCTAATAGCGTGCCCAAGGGATGGGGCGTTCTCGGAATACTATACAAAAATTCAAACAAATATAGTACTTTTATTCCTAGAAAGCAAATTGACAATACCTAACTTTAACTACAGCAAATGTCGCTAGCGAGTGGCGACATGAAAACAGTTAAGTTCTTGCTACACACAAAGTCCAAGTAATCACTTGATATGGGACACGACAATCTGATAGCGTAGCACTAATGTCCATTGCAGACGTGCCAATCTGAGCGGCCGAAGCTGGCGGGAACGGCAATTACACTATATGATCAGAAGTATCTGGACACCTAGCTGAAAAAGACTTACAAGTTCGTGGCGCCCTCAATCGGTAATACTGGAATTCAGCATGGTGTGGCCCCGCCCTTAGCCTTGATGACAGCTACAACTCCCGCAAGCATAAGTTCAATCAGGTGCTAAAGGTTTTCGTGGGGAATGGCAGCCCATTCTTCACGGAGTGATGCACTGAAGACAGGTATCGATGTCGGTCGGAGATGTCTGGCACGAAGTCGGTATTAAAAAATACGAAGGTGTTCTATATGATTCAGATGAGGACTCTGTGCAGGTCGGTCCATTACAGGGATGTTCTACATCTACATCCATACTCCGCAAGCCACCTGACGGTGTGTGGCGGAGGGTACCCTGAGTACCTCTATCGGTTCTCCTTTCTATTCCAGTCTCGTATTGTTCGTGGGAAGAAGGATTGTCGGTTTGCTTCTGTATGGGCTCTAATCTCCCTGATTTTATCCTCATGGTCTCTTCGCGAGATATACGTAGGAGGGAGCAATATACTGCTTGACTCTTCGGTGAAGGTATGTTCTCGAAACTTTAACAAAAGCCCGTACCGAGCTACTGAGTGTCTCTCCTGCAGAGTATTCCACTGGAGTTTATCTATCATCCCCGTAACGCTTTCGCGACTACTAAATGATCCTGTAACGAAGCGCGCTGCTCTCCGTTGGATCTTCTCCATCTCTTCTATCAACCCTATCTGGTACGGATCCCACACTGCAGTATTCTAGCAGTGGGCGAACAAGCGTACTGTAACCTACTTCCTTTGTTTTCGGATTGCATTTCCTTAGGATTCTTCCAATGAATCTCAGTCTGGCATCTGCTTTACCGAGGATCAACTTTATATGATCGTTCCATTTTAAATCACTCCTAATGCGTACTCCCAGATAATTTATGGAACTAACTGTTCCAGTTGCTGACCTGCTATTTTGTAGCTAAATGATAAGGGATCTATCTTTCTGTGTATTCGCAGTGCATTACACTTGTCTACATTGAGATTCAATTGCCATTCCCTGCACCATGCGTCAATTCGCTGCAGATCCTCCTGCATTCCAGTACAATTTTCCATTGTTACAACCTCTCGATACACCACAGCATCATCTGCAAAAAGCCTCAGTGAACTTGCGATGTCATCCACAATGTCATTTATGTATATTATGAATAGCAACGGTCCTATGACACTCCCCTGCGGCACACCTGAAATCACTCTTACTTCGGAAGACTTCTCTCCATTGAGAATGACATGCTGCGTTCTGTTATCTAGGAACTCTTCAATCCAATCACACAATTGGTCTGATAGACCATATGCTCTTACTTTGTTCATTAAACGACTGTGGGGAACTGTATCGAACGCCTTGCGAAAGCCAAGAAACACGGCCCTCTGAGTCTCGTGGACGAACAGTGCGAGCTGGGTTTCACACGACCGTCTTTTTCGAAACCCATGCTGATTCCTACAGAGTAGATTTCTAGTCTCCAGAAAAGACATTATATTCGAACATAAAACGTGTTCCAAAATTCTACAACTGATCGACGTTAGAGATATAGGTCTATAGTTCTGCACATCTGTTAGACGTCCCTTCTTGAAAACGGGGATGACCTGTGCCCTTTTCCAATCATTTGGTACGCTACGCTTTTCTAGAGACTTACGGTACACCGCTGCAAGAAGGGGGGCAAGTTCCTTCGCGTACTCTGTGTAAAATCGAACTGGTATCCCATCAGGTCCAGCGGCCTTTCCTCTTTTGAGCGATTTTAATTGTTTCTCCATCCCTCTGTCGTCTATTTCGATATCTACCATTTTGTCATCTGTACGACAATCTAGAGAAGGAACTACAGTGCAGTCTTCCTCTGTGAAACAGCTTTGGAAAAACACATTTAGTGTTTCGGCCTTTAGTCTGTCATCCTCTGTTTCAGTACCATTTTGGTCACAGAGTGTCTGGACATTTTGTTTTGATCCACCTATCGCTTTGACACTGTCATCCAATGTTTACGCTCCTTACACCAAGCGAGGCGTGGTTTGGCATTTAGCGGCGTGATGTGTGGCTTATGAGTAGCCGCTCGACCATGAAATCCAAGTTTCCTCATCTCCTGCCTAACTGTCATAGTACTTGCAGTGGATCCTGATGCAGTTTGGAATTCCTGAGTGATGGTCTGGATAGATGTCTGTCTATTACACATTATGACCTCTTCAACGATCGGCGGTCTCTGTCAGTCCACGGTCGAGGTCGGCCTGTATGTATTTGTGCTGTACGTGTCTCTTCACGTTTCCACTTCACTATCACATCGGAAACAGTGAACTAGGGATGTTTAGGAGTGTGGAAATCTCGCTTACAGACGTATGACACAAGTGACACCCAATCACCTGACCACGTTCGTGAGTTCCGCGGAGGGCCCCATTCTGCTCTCTCACGATGTCTAATGACTAGGTCGCTGATATGGAGTACCTTGCAGTAGGTGGCAGCAAAATGCACCTAATATGAAAAATGTATGTTTTGGGGGTGTTCGGATACTTTTGATCACGTAGTGTATATTCACTTCTTCCAGGTGTCGCTCTTGGTGCGGCGAGGTCCAATTTCGCATACCACTGGCCGACGTTTACTCACCGCCTTCTCTGGTCTTTAGTACTGCATCTTCGTTCCGACGCTTGTGGTTATGCCGGAACATTTCAGCACTCCCCCCCTCCCCCCCCACCCCCACCCCAAAAGCCACGGACCGTCGTCATGTATGGAGAGCGACCATGGCGGGGGATGCAGGAGTGTGGGCGCCTCGACGGGCCGGAAGCTGTGGTTGCAGGGGGCGTCAAGCTTGTGGCCGTAACCCGCCATCCGGCCTTCGCTCTGTCGGAAACCTTCCCCGGAAAGCAACCAGAAAGGCACGCGTCCACCTCCTGCTGCCATGAACCAAATGAAGGCGGCGACTGCTGCGGTGTGGACGGGCCTAGTTCCATCGATTGGACTAGATGAAACGGAGGAGGCGAAGGCGCAGTCTCCATGGGGTCGTCCCGAGGTGTCCTAATGACACACTCTGGCGGCTGCTGCGACCGCGCTGTCCTTTGGACCCTGAATCCGGGTGAAGTGAAATTGATTTTGATGGCGGCACTGCAAACCATCTGGACCTGAAAGAAGATATATGGAAGCGCCAAGTCGACGAACGGTCTCAGCTCGCGCTCACCGCCAGCTGCCGCTAAAAACCGTGTAAAAGACAATATAATGCAGCGCGAAGTGATACTTGCGGCCTTCCCGCGGCACCGAATGCTGAGGAGGGTGGAGCAGTGTGAGATGGCGGCGGCCGTGAAGCAATTCCGCTAGCGATGGTCCCTCTCGTTGTAACCTCCCCGTAGAGAATTTTTGTAAAAGTCAATAATTAAATGTAAATGGCCACCGTGCTAAACGTAAACTCCCAGCAGATTTTTACAAGACAATACAAATGTTAATGTGAATAGACCCTAAGTGTGACTTCCCAGCAAAAATAAAAGAAAAGTCTATGATAATGAAAACGAGCCAAATGTTTGGTCCCCACAAAAATTATAGAATAATAATGACCCAAATGTAAACTCGACACAAAAATTAAGAAACCAAGATTAATCATTAAACCCAAAATAATAGGGCTGCATCGCTGACCTTAGGCCCTATGCAATAATTAATCTGATAAATTGATTCTGGGAGGAAAAGCATAGGAAATATTGTTTCAATTGGAATGATTCTTTTCTTAAAAACGATTGCTTAGAAAACAAAATTATTATTGGGGCATTTCTTGAACAAATTAATTACAGTTAACATACATTACATTATCAGATGTGCGCAATGCTGCTTCATTACCTTATTTAACAATATACCTCGTCCCGAACCTTGACTAGAGACCCATGTCGACGCCCGCCGACTCCTCACACACAACTACTTCGACTGAGTACAACTCGCAACTTCCTGCTCGCAACTTCCTGCTTGCAACTGCCGACTCCACACACACATCCTACTTCCGACCGAGTACAACTCGCAACTGCGACTCGCAACTGCCGACTCCACACACACATCCTACTTCCGGCCAACTCGCAACTGAACTCTCGCGCGGTCAAGCGCAGACTAGCAAAGATAAACAACTCTCTGGTCAGAGATTCTGTCATGCCTCGCCATCGCTGGTACTGAATACATACGCGTTTCATCGTGGGTGCGATCGATACGAGGCGAGAAACAGTTGCAATGATTGATCCCTGGTGTGTGTGGATCGAAATTTGGCCATTTGCTGCTTGAATGTTTTGACAAAACGTTCCGCTTCGCCGTTTGACTGTGGATGGAACGGTGCACTAGTTAGATGCTGCATGCCATTGCGTTCACAGAATGTTTCAAATTCATTTGACGTGAACTGATGTCCGTTGTCTGACACTATTACTTCAGGTAAATCGTCTAGGCAAAAAATCGATCACAACACCTGAATTTTGCTACGGGACGTTGTCGAGTTCATTGGCACAGCAAAAGGAAACTTCCTATATGAGTCAACTAGAATTAACCAACGAGTGTTCCAGAAAGGTCACGCAAAATCTATGTGCACACGTTGCTATGGCGATTGCGACTTAGGCCAATGAGAGAATTTTTGTGGCGGAGCGGACTGATTTTCCACACATGCGTGACACTGTGACCTCATCTGTTCTATTTGGGCGTCCATACCATGCCAAGTACAGCGACGACGTGCTAACTGTTTCGTAGGAAAAATCTGCGGTGTCTTTGGTGAAGTAACTGCAACACTTCTTTTTGGAAAGCTTTAGGGATCAACACACGGGACTGTTCACTGTCAATCTGAACAAGAATCACATCTTTCTGTACAGCGACGCAATGCCGACGTGCAAAGTATCGGCGCACTACAGAGGTCTTTAACTATTCAGTGAAAGAGGCCAGGATGTGTGAATGTACTGGAGCAAAATGTTCAAATCTGGATCAGCTTCCGTGACCTGTGTAATTTTCTTATAGTTCATCGAGAAAGACTGAAGCAAGTCAGAATCCTGAGCATTAATGTGACAACAAGATGCAGCAGAAGTTTCGAAGTCCGTATCAGGGCCAATCGGAAGACGCAAAAGTGCGTCCGCATTACGATGTTAAGCCGTCGGACGATACACAATCTCGAACTGATGTTGAGACAACAACAAAGCCCATTTGCAATTTTTGGGAAGTTCGTAATGGAACAGGTTTCGTCAAATGAAACAAGGACTGCAAAGGCTTGTGATCCATAACTAAGTAGAAAATGGTTCAAATGGCTCTGAGCACTATGGGACTTCTGAAGTCATCAGTCCCCTAGAACTTAGAACAACTTAAACCTAACTAACCTAAGGACATCGCACACATCCATGCCCGAGGCAGGATTCGAACCTGCGACCGTAGCGGTCGCGCGGCTCCAGACTGTAGCGCCTAGAACAGCTCGGCCCCTCCGGCCGGCTACTAAGTAGAAATTTCTACCATACAAATAGTGGTGAAATTTGATGACACCATACACAATAGCCAAAGCTTTCTTTTCAATTTGTGTATAGTTACACTCAGCTCTGGACAACACTTTTGATGCGAAAGCAAAGGGTCTTTCTTTATCACAAAATCTGTGCGAAAGCACTGCACCGATTCTGTAAGAGGAAGCGTCCACTACCAATGCAACTGGTTTGTCAGCATCAATGTGAACTAAGCATCGATCACTGAGCAATGCATCTTCAAGTTTCTGAAAAGCTGCTTGGCACTCATCTGACCAAACAAAGGGTACAGTCTTGCGACGTAAGCGATGCAATGGAGCCCCTATTCGCGCAACATTCGGTATGAACCGAATATAATAGTTCATTTTCCATAAAACTGACTGCAATTCTGTGACATTGCATGGAACTGGCAAATCTCGTATGCCTAACGAATGCGACTGAAGAGGATGTACACTTTGTTTATGACATGACCAAGATACTGCAACTCAGGTTTAAAAAAGAATCACACTTGTCTAGTCTACAGTTTTGTCCTGCATCAGACAAAACACGAAACAAAGCACGCAAATTAGCAATATGTTCTTCAGGTGTACGACTTGCTACTACAATATCGTCCAAATAGTTTGAACAGTTTGGCACTAGTGCAGCCGGCTGTTCCAAATAACGTTGAAAAAAGGCGGGTGCGGAAGCACTGCCAAAGGCAAATGCAAATATTTAAACAAGCCTAAATGAGTATTTACTACAAGCAAGTTTTGAGATTCTTCAGCGAGCGATATTTTAATATATGCGTCGCACAAATCAATTTTTGAAAAGTAGCGTCCAGCGCCTAATTTGTCCGTAAGATCGTCTGGGCGTAGCAATGGATAAGTATCAATCACAGTTTTTGGGTTGACTGTAGACTGAAAGTCAACACAGAGGCGAATGCGACCTGAAGGTTTGGGGAGCGGACTTGCCCACTGACTAGCTGATATGGGCGCAATAATTTCGCTGTCTTGCAGTTCTTTAAGTTCAGCAGCGACTTTGTCCCGTAATGCAATGGGAAAAGTTCTGGCTCGGCAAAATTTCGGCTGAGCATTGTCTTTCAGAGTAATATGTGCAAGAAAAATGTTAGCTTTGCTTAAACCTTCAGAAAAGAGTTCCGGGAATTCTTTTAGTAATCTAGCTACACTGGCTTTTGCATTGAATGCAGACACTGACGACACACTGCCCTGAATGTTATAGCCAAACAAATCAATAGAATCAAGACCAAACATGTTCTCACACGCGCTCGATATTATCACTGTAAAAGCCACCATTCGCATATGCGAGCGATATATTGGAGGCAAGTACAAGTTCCGAGGACTGGAATGTCGTGTCCATTATAAACCGTCAGTTGCGTGCTAGTTTTAGACAGGCGTGGGGAGCCTAGCAGATCATATGTTTGATGATTGAGCAATGTGACAGAGGCACCCATCACCAACTGAAATTTCACACGTTTCCCACAAATAAGTAAATGAAGTTGTATACATGGAAGAACCCTGGAGATACTAGAAGGTTTCAGATAGATTATATAATGGTAAGACAGATATTTAGGAACCAGATTTTAAATTGTAAGACATTTCTAGGGGCAGATGTGGACTCTGACCACAATCTATTGGTTATGAACTGTAGATTAAAAATGAAGAAATTGCAAAAAGGTGGGAGTTTAAGGAGATGGGACCTGCATAAACTGAAAGAAACAGAGGTTGTACAGAGTTGCAGGGAGAGCGTAAGGGAACAATTGACAGGAATGGGGGAAAGAAATACAGTAGAAGTAAAATGGGTAGCTTTGAGGGATGAAATAGTGAAGGCAGCAGAGGATCAAGTAGGTAAAAAGACGGGGGCTAGTAGAAATCCTTGGGTAACAGAAGAGATACTGAATTTAATTGATGAAAGGAGAAAATATAAAAATGCAGTAAGTGAAGCAGGCAAAAAAGAATAAAAACTTCTCAAAAATGAGATCGACAGGAAGTGTAAAATGGCTCAGCAGGGATGGCTAGAGGACAAATGTAAGGATGTAGAGCCTTATCTCACGAGGGGTAAGATAGATACTGCCTACAGGAAAATTAAAGAGACCTTTGGAGAAACGAGAACCACTTGCATAATTTCAAGAGCTCAGATGGAAATCCAGTTCTATGCAAAGAAGGGAAAGCAGAAAGGTGGATGGAGTATATAGAGGGTCTATACAGGGGTGATGTTCTTGAGGACAATATTATAGAAATGGAAGAGGAGGTAGATGAAGATGAAATAGGAGATATGATAATGCGTGAAGTGTTTGACAGAGCACTGAAAGACCCAAGTCGAAACAAGGACCTGGGAGTAGACAACATTCCATTAGAATGAAATTTTCACTCTACAGCGGTGTGTGCGCTGATATGAAACTTCCTGGCAGATTAAAACTGTGTGCCGGACCGAGACTTGAACTCGGGACCTTTGCCTTTCGGGGGCAAGTGCTCTACCAACTGAGCTACCCGTGCACGACTCACGTCCTGTCCTCACAGCTTTAATTCCGCCAGTACCTCGTCTCCTACCTTCCAAACTTCGCAGAATCTCTCCTGTTAACCTTGCAGAACTAGCACTCCTGGAAGAAAGGAGTTCGAGTCTCGGTCAGGCACACAGTTTTAATCTGCCAGGAAGTTTCAACATTCCATTAGAACTACTGCCAGCCTTGGGAGAGCCAGTCCTGACAAAACTCTACCATCTGGTGCGCAAGATGTATGAGGCAAGCAAAATCCCCTAAGACTTCAAGAAGAATGTAATAATTCCAATCTCAAAGAAAGCAGGTGTTGACAGATGTGAAAATTACCGAACTATCAGTTTAATAAGTCACAACTGCAAAATACTAACGCGAATTCTTTATAGACGAATGGAAAAACTGGTAGAAGCCGACCTCGGGGAAGATCAGTTTGGATTCCGTAGAAATGTTGGAACACGTGAGGCAATGCTAACCCTACGTCTTATCTTAGAAGAAAGATTTAGGAAAGGCTTTCTAGCATTTGTAGACTTAAAGAAAGCTTTTGACGATGTTGACTGGAATACTCTCTTTCAAATTCTGAAGGTGGCAGGGGTAAAATACAGGGAGCGAAAGGCTATTTACAATTTGTACAGAAACCAGATAGCAGTTATAAGAGTCGAGGGACATGAAAGGGAAACACTGGTTGGGAAGGGAGTGAGACAGGGTTGTAGCCTCTCCCCGATGCTATTCAATCTGTGTATTGAGCAAGCAGTAAAGGAAACAAAAGAAAAGTTCTACCACAAGTAGGTTTTAAAATCCATGGAGAAGAAATAAAAACTTTGAGGTTCACCGATGACATTGTAATTCTGTCAGAGACAGCAAAGGACTTGGAAGAGCAGTTGAATGGAATGGACAGTGTCTTGAAAGGAGGGTATAAGATGAACATCAACAAAAGCAAAACAAGGATAATGGAATGTAGTCGAAATAAGTCGGGTGATGTTGAGGGAATTAGATTAGGAAATGAGACACTTAAAGTAGTAAAGGAGTTTTGCTATTTGTGGAGCAAAATAACAGATGATGGTCGAAATAGAGAGGATATAAAATGTAGACTGGCAATGGCAAGGAAGAGAAATTTGTTAACATGGAGTATAGATTTAAGTGTCAGGAAGTCGTTTCTGAAAGTATTTGTAAGGAGTGTAGCCATGTATGGAAGTGAAATATGGACGATAAATAGTTTAGACAAGAAGAGAATAGAAGCTTTCGAAATGTGGTGCTACAGAAGAATGCTGAAGATTAGATGGGTAGATCACATAACTAATGAGGAGGTATTAAATAGAATTGGGGTGAAGAGGAGTTCGTGGCAAAACTTGACCATAAGAAAGGATCGGTTTGTAAGACATGTTCTGAGGTATCAAGGAATCACAAATTTAGTACTGGAGGGCAGCGTGGAGGGTAAAAATCGTAGAGCGAGACCAAGAGGTGAATACACTAAGCAGATTCAGAAGGATGTAGGCTGCAGTAAGTACTGGGAGATGAAGATGCTTGCACAGGATAGAGTAGCATGGAGAGTTGCATCAAACCAGTCTCAGGAGTGAAGACAACAACAAGTAAATGAATAAAAAGTTTGTTTGACTGGCGTACCACTGTAGAAACTGCACGCTTGCTAGTTGCAGATTTTGAATATACTGCATTAATGACATGGCCGTTGTGACGAGTTTTGTGTGTGGGCTGAATTCCTATGTTTATTCCGTTGCAAACATATCGATTACACATGTCCTTTTATACCACAAGGATAAGACTGAGGTTGTCGGGAGGGGCAGTCTTGGCATTTGTGCCGTGAATAACGCCTAGCACGAGACAATTCTGTTCGCCTGTGTAACCACCTGTTTAGCGAACTGCATACGCGACGTGTTGAGCAGGGTGGCGATTTACTGCGTCTGTGTGGCATCTAACGCTTGCAGCTGCGGAGCGTGAGCAAAGGGCGGGACAGGTGGGGTAGCCATATTGGAAGACACAAATGCAACAAATAGACAAAAATTAGGACAAAAGCAAATAAATGAATAAATGGTCTGCAACGCCAACCAAACTCTGCTTAGCAAAAACGATAAGAAACTGTTAAAGTAAAGCGAGCGCCCCTGCAAAGTAAGACAACAAAAATAAAGGCGCCAGAAAGAAAGAAAAAAAAAGGTAGTTGCCGGCAATCACGTATTTTGTTTCTAACACCTCATCGCCAGTTGTGGGGTCTTACCCACTCATCGTTAATAGGGTACCTAAGGGACGCAGTGTTCTCGGAATGCAATAGAACAATACAAACAAACAACATTAGTAGTTTTATTTCTAGAGAGCAAATTGACAATATTTTGAATACAGCAAATATCACTAGCAAGAGGGGACACGGAAACAATAAAGTTCTTGCTATATACAAAGTTCAAGTACGCAATTGAAACGGATCATGACAGTCTGACAGCGTAGAACTAAAGTCCGCTGCAGACGGAGCGATCTGAGCGGCCGAGGCTGGCGGAAGCGGCACTTAAGTTCACTTCCCCCAGGCGTCGCTCTTGGCGCAGCGCTGTTGAATTCCGCGCACCATAGGCCAATGTTTTCCTCATCGCCTTCTCTGCGTCTTCGTTCCAACGCTTGTCGTTCCGCCAGAATAATTTTAGCCCGCCGAGTCATGTATACTAACAATTTACACAATATCTGTGTTTATACAGTTTATGTATGTTACATTACAATAATTCTACGCGGTGTAAAATTGTTCAAATGGCTCTGAGCACTATGAGACTTAACGTCTGAGGTCATCAGTCCCCTAGAACTTAGAACTACTTAAACCTAACTAACCTAAGGACATCACACACATCCATGCCCGAGGCAGGATTCGAACCTGCGACCGTAGCGGTCGCGACGTTCCAGACTGAAGCGCCTAGAACCTCTCGGCCACACCGGCCGGCTGTAAAATTGTACCAGAAGGTTTTCCCGTTCGTGTCTTACCTTCAATCCACGTTCTTCTTTTAATTTTTATTTTTTTTTTTACTACTATCGAATTTCAGTGCTCCATTACAGTTACATTTTCGTCTTCTTTAACAAATGAATATCCACACAAATTATAAAATTGTGGATGTTCCATATCTCCTTCTAAACCATAGGAACGTTGTCAACCAAACGTACTACGAAAATCACTTAGTGTGTGAAAAGAACCAGCGTGGTGGTAAGAACCAGCTACCTCTGAAAGAGGTTGGGGTGGAGGTGAAAAATAAGCGTAGCTAATGACGCGCAAATAGCCAGGCTATAGGCATCTAGCATTAGAGAACTGAGAGCGCTAAGTGGCTTGCAACAAACATTACACATAGTTTTAAAATCCTTACGAGACGTTTTCTCGCTGGTACCCCCACAAAATGATGAAAGGAACAAAATTTTTCACTAACTACATTTTCGCTGTTAATGTAGTAAAACTGCCTCATCCGGCATGACAATTTAATTTACTGCTTTACTACTAATACCATTTTCAACACATTTCGCGACAGTATTCACATATATCACGGGATGTAATTACAAAATTAGATCATTGCACGACACTTAGCCCAGGAGGTAAGGCGTCGTAAATATTGAGATACGTCAAAACGAAACTGCAGTGTGAAATTCGCTAGAAATACAGAGGTACTAAATGGAAAAATCTGAGCGAAATACATTAAATATATATGAAGTACATGAGTTAAATCCCTACGCAGGTAAAGCCGTGGGTAAAAAGCTTCTTCTAAACCTCTGGATCGATTTCAGTCAATTTTGGTACACATATTACTAACTATCTTGAAACAAATACTATTGGGGTGAGAAGCAGCAACATCGTATTGGCGTGGGTGTAATAATATGGAGAGAGAATGGGAGTGGAAGAGAGTGACACACATAGAGGGGAAAACAGAAGATAGAGACACAGAGGAGGAGATGGACAGAGAGAGTAGAGAGGAGGAGATGGACGTAGACAGGAGGGGAGGAAGAGACTGATATAGAGGGGAAGAGGAGATGGACAGAGATAGGTGGAGGAGGGAATAGACAGATAGAGAGAAGCGGAGGAGATGATAGGAGAGGGGAGGAGATGGACAGAGAAAGGAAAGAGGAGGCGATGGATAGAGAGAGGAAGGGAGAGGAGATGGACGTAGACAGGAGGGGAGGAAGAGAGAGATATAGAGGGGAGGAGGAGATGGATGGAGATAGGTGGAGGAGGGAATGGACAGATAGAGAGAAGTGGAGGAGATGATAGGAGAGGGGAGGAGATGGACAGAGAAAGGAAAGAGGAGGAGATGGACAGAGAGAGTAGGGAGGAGGATGTGGACTACGAGTGGGGGAGGAGGAGGTGGAGAGAGAGAGTCGGAAGAAGGAGATGTACAGGGAGAGGAGGAGAAGGAGATGGACAGTGGGAAGGTGTGGTAGAAATGGACAGAGAGAGGCGCAGGACGAGATGGATAGAAAATGGGGAGTGGAGGTGGGGGATGGAAGATGTGTTCAAGAGAGGTGGAGGAAGAGGTGAAAGAGGTGATGAAGAAGGTGATGGACAGAGTGTGGGTGAAGGAGGAAATGGAGTAATAGGAGACTGGAATAAGTATATATTCGTACAATGCCAGGTACTCAGCCAGTTTTCTTTATAATGCATTCCTTCAGTACCTTCATTAGGGGATCTAAACCCATATGCACTTGTGCCTGTGAGTGTGGTTTTGTACTTATCTTCACTATGCATTTTAATTTTCTTATGCGTTTTAGGCATTCTGCTGCATTATCCATATTTGATTTTGTGACGCTATCCGTGTGTTGTGCCGTCCCAGGGGTAAGTGATGAGGATGAAGTAGCACTCGAATACAAAAGAACGATGAAATGAACAATACTTCTTATACTCTGTTCATCATAAGAATAAAGCTGATGTAAACATTATGCCATGTATTCTTCCTCGTTTTCTTGAATCTCATTGGAATTCGTTTCACATGGAGCGGAAGTCAAGCTGTAATCAGTACAGTCAAGTCCGATCATAAGGATACGTTTTACGCTGTGTTACACGCACATAGGCTGAGCGATAAAGTGCGACAACAACCTTCTCAGCGCGATGAACTTTGGCATCACTGATCAGCCAGCGGTCCATCTAACCTGCAACGGTGTCGGCAGTTGCAGTTCAGATGTAAAAAGAGACAAGCAAAGAAACAATATAGCTTTGAATGCCATTTAATTTTTAAAAAGAATGAAATAATATTTAGCAAAACTCTAGCACTGCTACGCGCTTCTTAGGTGACCAGACGGAAAGTATACTATGGACTCGTCCTCACCTGACATAATATTCTAATTACAAACAAGAGTGATGAAAATCCCTAACTTAAACAGAGGGTAATTTTTCTGAACGAGCTGTGTGTAATGCAAAAACATAGGACAGGGATTTCACCGTACTGCTGAATACTGAAACCAACGAAGGTATTAATTACAGTCAGTCGTCTGGTAATCTCATAGCTCCATCCTTATCCGAATCCGAGAAATCTGTTTCAGTTCTAGAAGTGTCATCTGCTACGTTGATAACGACCCTATCAACAACAGGGTCCACGAAGCCAACCAGGCGTCGCATTTTCTGTTCTTCTTTTATGACGAGCCGTTCTATATCCCACCAGCGTTCGGCAGTGACATGTGAAAAAGCTGCTTCCGTTAGTTACAGTCCTTCTGACAGCTTAACAGTGTTGTTACTTCTCAGGCCAAATCCCGCAACTTGGCTCCAGATCAGTTCTGTTGGGTTCATATTGTAATGGTACAGTAGCAAACGTCAAAATTCAGCATTTGTATGATGTGGTCAGTGCTGTGAAAATGATTGTTTATCATGTATCTACGATACTTATCTACTTCTGTGGTATAAAAAGTGATGAACATAGTCCAAATACAGAGGATTTGGCTTTTCATTTTTGCCTTAAAAATTAAATTATTATGTTTTCTTAATTTAAGCAACTTTTATGAACAATATTTCATAAAACATTGATAATTAAGAATTTGTATTTGAAATTAAAACAGGAATTTCGGGTCCAATATGTTAATAGAAACAAGAAGACATGCATTATTCACAAAAAATGACGGTGAGTTTTATAATTATGACTCATAGGTATTTTAAACTCAACGAGAAAAAAAGATACTGATGAGATTTGAACCAGCGAATCATTAACTGTAATGATTAACATTCCATAATGCTACGGACTGCGTTAGACGGAAGATGTGGGCTGGTCCATCTACTGTATTACATACAGTGGCTGGGACAACTTCAAAGCCGGTTATCTCTGTAAATTTGCGAAAAACATTAAGAACAGCCTATTTCTCGGCACTTTTTAGCCGTATTCCACACGGGTGTTTCACTACGGAACACAAAGCAGCCTCAACCATTTTCATACTGCGCATTAACAACGTGACAATCAGAGCACGACGCTGCAGAGGCCGTGACTGTACACGATTTTTGAAACAAAAACTACGTAGCTAAAGCGTGATTAAGACAAACGTTGATGGCTGTTGACGCATTTGAATATCTTCGTGTAATCTAACTTAGTAATAATATATCTAATACATCAGCAGGACCTACTTTCAAGAGCGTAACAACACCAGTGTAACGTGTGCTACGGCTTCTGACCAATCATCACGTTTGTGTTTGTTTACATCAGGTTTATTCTTCTGATGAACGGATTATAATAAGTAACGGTTCGATATTACTTTACTTTGTTAGATAGACCGTCCAGAAACACTGAATGTCACGATATAAGCAAAGTGTTCAATAGAGCATCTCAAATCCAACCCTTCAAGCGGAGGTCATAAGAGTTCAACTAGCGACGACTGCTCAGCAGGTCACGCTAACAGCGAGCGGGCGATCCCGAAACGGAACCAAGACCGCCCGCGAGCTGGTCGGTCCGTGCCTTTCCAACCCTTCCGACGTGACGCTGCAGTCCACGACTGCGGAGGCTGTCCCCCGGCGGAAGAGGTGAATTGGCGGCAGCTCACATGACTTACGCTGCCAACCTCTGCAAGTGACCTGGTCGCTGCTGGAGTCGATAGTGAAGGACTCCACACCCTATACTCAACTAGCTCAACTAACAAGAAGACCTGTACTCTCTGCCACCGCAGAACATAAATTCCCACTTTATGTAACTTCTATATATGTTATAGGTACAGAAAGATGGTTAAAGCCGGAAATAAGTACTGCAGAAATTTTTTCTAACGATCTAACAGTGTTCAGAAAGGGTAGATTAAATACAATTGGTGGTGGAGTATGTATTGCTGTTAGAAGTAGTTTGCCTTGCTGTGAAATTGAAGTAGATAGTTCCTGCGAAATAGTATGGGTAGAGGTTATACTTGACAATCGGATTAAACTATTGATTAGGTCGTTTTACCGACCCCGGACTCAGAAGATATAGTTGCTGAACAGTTCAAAGAAAATTTAAGTCTCATTTCAAATAGATACCCCACTCATACAATTATAGTCGGTGGTGACTTCAATCTACCCTCGATATGCTGGAAAAATTATACGTTTAAAGCTCTTATGCAGACATAAAACGTCATCCGAAAATGTACTGAATGCTTTCTCAGAAAATTATTTTGAACAATTAGTTCATGAGCCCACTCGAAGCGTAAATGGTTGCGAAAGTATACTTGACCTCTTAGCAACAAATAATCATGGACAAATAGAGAGTATCGAGACGAATACAGGGATTAGCGACCACGAGGCAGTAGTGCTAAGCCGAATATCGTAACTCCTACAACTATCAAAAAGAAACGCAAAGTGTATCTATTTTTCTACGCTCTTAACGCCTTTTTAAGAGAGAGTCTGCACTCCTTCCGATCTGATCATGTAAGCGTAGGAAAGTTGTGGAATGATTTCAAAGAGATAGTATCGATAGCAATTGAGAGATATCTACGTCTACATCTACATGTAAAGGCGCTTCAGTCTGGAACCGCGTGACCGCTACGGTCGCAGGTTCGAATCCTGCCTCGGGCATGGATGGGTGTAATGTCCTTAGGTTAGTTAGGTTAAAGTAGTTCTACGTTCTAGGGGACTGATGACCACAGTAGTTAAGTCCCATAGTGCTCAGAGCCATTTGAACCATTTTTTTGAACATCTACATGGATACTCTGCAAATCACATTTAATTGCCTGGCAGAGGGTTCGTCGAACCACCTTCACAATTCTCTATTATTCCAATCTCGTATAGCGTATATATCACATAAATTAATAAGTGATGGTACTGATCCCCCATGGTACACAAAATGGATCAGATCACTGCTGCAGAAGCAGCGAAAAAAGCATGCCAAATTTAAAAGAACCCTAAATCCCCAAGACTGGCATAGTTTTGCAGAAGTTCGAAATATAGGGCGTACTTCAGTGCGAGATGCTTTCAATAATTTCCATAACGAAACTCTGTCTCGAAATCTGGCAGTAAACCCAAAGAGATTCTGGTCACACATAAAGCACACCAGTGGCAAGACGCAATCAATACCTTCACTACACGATAACAATGGTGAAGTTATTGATGAAAGTGCCACTAAAGCAGAGTTATTAAACACGGTTTTCCGAAACTCCTTCATCAAAGAAGGCGAAATAAATATTCCTGAATTCCAATCAAGAACAACTGCCCAGATGAGAAACATAGAAATAGATATTCTCGGTGTCGCAAAGCAGCTTAAATCACGTAATAAAAGCAAGGTTTCCGGTCCAGATTGTATACCAGTCAAGTTCTTCTAAGAGTATGCTGATACAATAGTTCCATATTTAGCAATTATATACAACCGCTCGCTCACAGAAAGATCCGTACCTAAAGACCGGAAAATTGCTCAAGTCACACAAATACCCGAAAAGGGAAGTAGGAGTAATCCGTTGAATTACAGGCCCATATCAATAACGTCTATTTGTAGTAGGGTTTTGGAACATATACTGTACTCGAACGTTATGAAATACCTCGAAGGAAACGATTTATTGACACAAAGTCAGCACGGATTCAGAAAATATCGTTCTTGCGAAACACAGCTAGCTCTTCATACTCATGAAGTAATGAGTGCTATCGGCGGGGGATGTCAAACTGATTCCATATTTCTAGATTTCCAGAAGGCTTTCGACACCGTTCCTCACAAGCGTCTTCAAACCAAACTGCGTGCCTATGGAATATCGCCTCACGTGTGGGACTAGATTCCTGATTTCCTGTCAGAAAGGTCACAGTTCGAAATAATAGACGGAATGCCATCGAGTAAAACAGAAATAATATCCGGTGTTCCCAAAGGGAGTGTTACAGGCCCTCAATTGTTCTTGATCTATGTTAACGACATAGGAGACAATCTCAGTAGCCGTCTTAGATTGTTTGCAGATGGTGCTGTCATTTACCTTCTTGTAAAGTCATCTGATGACCAAAACGAATTGAAAAATGATTTAGATAAGATATCTGTATGGTGCGAAAAGTGGCAATTGATCCAGGATAAAGAAAAGTGTGAAGTTATTCACATGAGTCCTAAAAGAAATCCGCTAAATTTTGATTACGCGATAAGTTACACAAATGTAAAGGCTGTAAATTCAATTAAATACTTAGGAATTACAATTACAAATGCCTTAAATTGGAACGATCACATAGATAATGTTATGGGTAGAGCCAACCAAAAACTGCGATTCATTGGAAGAACACTTAGAAGGTGCAACAAGTCTACTGAAGATACTGGTTACACCACGCTTGTCCACCCTATTTGGAGTGTTGCTGTGCGGCGTGGGATCCGCATCAGATGGGACTGACGGATGACATCGAAAAAGTACAAAGAAGGGCAGCACGTTTTGTATTATCGCGGAGTAGGGGAGACAGTGCCACAGACATTATACAAGAATTGGAGTTGCAATCATTAAAACAAAGGCGTTTTTCGATGCGACGGGATCTTCGCATGAAATTTCAATCACCAACTTTCTCCTCCGATTGCGAAAACATTCTGTTGGCACCCACCTACATAGGGAGAAATTATCATCACGATAAAATAAGAGAAATAAGGGCTACACAGAACAATTTAAGTGCTCGTTTTTCCCGCTCGCCGTTCGAGAGTGGAACGGTAGAGAGACAGGTGGTTCAAAAATGGTTCAAATGGCTCTGAGCACTATGGGACTTAACATCTATGGTCATCAGTCCCCTAGAACTTAGAACTACTTAAACCTAACTAACCTAAGGACATCACACAACACCGAGTCATCACGAGGCAGAGAAAATCCCTGACCCCGCAGGGAATCGAACCCGGGAACCCGGGCGTGGGAAGCGAGAACGCTACCGCACGACCACGAGCTGCGGACGGAGGTGGTTCATTGAACTCTCTGCCAAGCACTTTATTGTGAATAGCAGAGTAATAACGTAGATGTAGATTTCTCTTTAAAGGTTCTCTAACCTATTTACCTGATTAAAGGATTTAATATTCCGTGCTCCGACCGTAGAACGCCATAGCCGTTTTGTTTCTGATGACACTCCGTAACCCCATATGCGGATGTGGGAGTATTTTACCTTCGGAATATTTTATCAAAGACGAAATAGTAATTACCGCTGAAGTGTTGTTAACATATACAGGTTTCCTGCCTGAGACGAACATTACGTTACCCTTATTTCGATATGACCTGAAAGTTGTAGCGTTAAGAATTACCATTCATACCAATTGTAACTGATGAGTCATTTAGTATAGATGCTGTAACCGACTTTTTACAGAAATAGAAGAAAAAAGTGATTGCATCTGAGAAACTCCAGTCCATAGACAATTGCGGCACATGGCACACACATAACAATTAGTCTTATCACGTAGCAAAAATATATTCATACTGCACTTGTAACACCATGGCTCTAAAGCCCTACTGATGTATTTTGCCTTTGTTTCATTTAATGTTTCATCACTGAGCTTCTGTAAATGTGTTTGCTTGAATCGATAACATAAAATTGTATACTCCTTTCTTTGTTAAATCTTTGATGTCGTGGTTTGTTTCAATGCAAAGTAGTGTATCTGTACTGTAAATGCTTTGTCCCATTTGGAGGGAACAAAACTTACTGTATATAATTGTAATTTTGTGCGAATAATTTTTTGTAGAAGTGTCAATATGTGAAAATGTTCTGTTTTATTTAATGTGTTTGTTTGCTGTTATGTAAACTGCTGACCTTCACTTAGGGCTCTTAGTTATTTTGTGTATAAGAGGTGTAGTGGTTCCCCTCGGGAACGGAACTGTGTAGCGCGCGCGAATTGTGGTTGGCTTAGGTGGAAAAGTTGGAACTGATAGCCAGTCGGAGACGAGCTACGAGTCGGGGACGAGCCACCGGTCGGAGATGAGCTACCAAACTGTGCACTGCTATGCGAAGTGTGCATATTGTGCTGATTTCGAGAGGCTTTTCCTGCTTCTTTCTAAGGCCTCGGATGGATGGATAATTAGCTGGAACTATTCTGGAATTTGTATTTGTCGTCGCCACCAAGAAATGACAGAGTCCAGCAATTCTGCCTACAATTCCACCTACCAACATGCAGTTGCCACCACATTGCGCAATCATTGCAACGTAATACTATAATGATGTACAGTGAAGGATCAGCTTAATGGATGTGCTAATGTGCTGAAATATAAGGTAATTTATATCTGAATTTATGTACCAACCTTGACTTTTCTCCTCACCATAACACCTCTCAGGTTCCTCTCCGTTTGAGCTAAAGTGATATCCGAGTGTCCTTACTAAAAGAAATTAAAGCCTAGAGTTTTGCTAATTAATGCCTCTTGAACTTAGTAAAAAGAAAGTTAAAGTTAATGTGGCAATAGAGTGAGTTAAAGTAAATGTTGTTTGTTGAAAATATTCCTATTAAAACTGCTTACTAAAGTGCTGTTGCCAAATTCAAAATTAAAAGTTCTTAAGACTGAGGCTTATAAAGTAAATGATCACATTGTTGCCAGTAGTAAATTCTAAAAGGTGAGTCAGTTTCTTGCAATTTTGTCAACATTGTGTTTCGCTGTAGTAAAAAGTGGGAAACTGCAATAATAGAAAACTATATGTTCATGATTGCTAAAGTGTTTGTCTCTCTTGTGTATTAGAAGTGCATATTAAGAGCAATGTTATAAAGACCATTCACTTTGTGTAAGCCCTGAAAGTAATAGTGCGTTACGGTATATGTTATAATTAGCAAATAGTTCATGCTGCTCCAGTTGTTAGCTTCAATCTTAAAACATATGTGTGTCAGAGTTCATTGCACTCGCGTGTGGCTAAGTCTAGGTTGTGTTTGCCCATTATAGTTACTTATACCTACTTTCATAAACGAGAACATTAATCTTTCTCTTGCCTAATTAGGCTGGCGACCGTTTCCCTTATTCTGTAAACAATATAGCTAGGCAAAATTTTGTTTGTTACTATTCCAATATGTACGTAATTTTGACTTTCATTTCCGATAAGCCACTTCCGTTAGGAACAACACGGTCAACATAACAAAATTCCTCTCAGAGGGTAACACTGCTCTGTTGCTTTATACCATAATTGCTATAACAAAATAATTCTGTTTTGCAAACTGCCTCCCGTTTTGAGGTTAAGGTATAGCAGTAGCAGACGAGAGTGTTATACGTGGCTTTTCCGTGACAGGACTATTTGTTCTGTTGGGGCATAATAAGTAATAAACCAAATTTGGTATTTGATTACGTAAGCTACGTAAATGCAGTTGGGAGTGTTATACGTGGCGCCGCATTACAGGACGTTGTTCAGTTTGCATCTACAGACGGGAAAAAAATTATATGTAGTTAGCATTTTACAAACATAGAGCGAACATAAAACGTCCAGCGGCACGAACCTGTACATTAGTTGACTGAACGGATAGTGAAAGTTCAGCTTAAATTGAAAATTAAAGGTATCAGTACTTAATAGTAGCTAAAATGGACAGGAAATTAGAAGTAAATCTAGACACGCGAGAACAGAAAGCAATCGAGAGCAGTTCAGGGAGCACACCAACAGATGGCATTACTCGCGAGTTAAATTACGTACGGTACCACGCCGATGTAAATAAACAGATAGAAGCTTTGAATGTCGCACGTACTAAGCAAGACAATATGGGCGATGTTGTCGAAGACAGTGGCTATGTCAATGAATCGCGGGATATGTTTGAATCACCAAAAACTGAAAGGGAAGGAGGACTCGAACACAAAAATGTAGCAGAACCTAAAAGTGAAAAGAATCCAGATATGATAGAAGTGTTAAAAATGTTGTCTGCACAAATTGCAGCACAGGGACAACAAAATGCAGCAGAAAATGACAATATTAAGGCACAAATTGCAGCACACAGTGACAATATTAATGCACAAATCGTACCACTGGGACAACAAAATGCAGCACAAAGTAAACAAATCGAAATGCAGGGTACCAGACTTAGCAAACAAATTGAAGAAGTCAACTCAAGGGTAGGAACAGTGAGTAATGAAATCAAAAGTATTAAAAGCGAAATTACTGTCATCAATGGCAATATTGCCAACGTACAGGGACAGATTGATGACATTAATGAAAGATTTGATACTGAAATAATTAAAATTCAAGATCAAATAGAACCTCTAGTGAGTACTAAAGTGGATGAAAAGGTATTCGGTATTAAATCCGGAATACAAACAGAATGTAACGCAGAATTTGCACAGATTAAACAATCTGTAACAGAAAAAAGTAGAGAACTAACTAAACAGATTGTTAATTGCGAAAAGAAGTGTGACCATAACACTTCACAAATCCAAGGCAAAATGTATGACTTGGAAAGAAAAATACAAACAGGGCCCACACAATTTACAGAAAGGGTCCCTTTCAGTAAAATATTAGAGGGCGAAGAAAAATTCGACCCTGCAAAGAGACATAACGGATGGCACCCCCTAGACTTTGTAAAGAATTGCGAAAGAAATTTTCCTGAATATTTGTCTGACCAGGAAAAAATTAATGTGGTAATCAATGCCTTAACGGGAGAAGCAAAAAGGTGGGGGTTGAATCTGGATACAAACCAGATGTCTTTTGAAAATTTTAAGCAAAAATTTATTGACGAGTACTGGTCAGAACAAAAACAAGACCAGTTGTGGCGTGAGTTTTTAATGGCCAGGTTGTATGACATCAGGGGTAGGCAAACCATGAAAGAATTTTGCGAATCATGGTACAGAAAACTGATACATTTGAAGGCTAGAAGGACTGAAGCTGAGATCGTTTGGGTTCTTTGGCAGAAACTGCCTGAGGATTCTAAACGATATGTTGGGAGTACCCACAGAAGTTTTTCTGGGTTTTTGGAAAGGGTAGAGGATGAAGATCACTGGCGAAGAAATCGCGAGTCCCGTCCCCATAATAACAACAATTATTCGCGAGAAAGTAATGACCAAAACGAACGACAGGAAAATGATAGATTTCGTGTAAACACGATTCAAAGAGGTCGTGCGAGAGGCAGGGGAAATTTTACGACGCGCGGCAGAGGATACATGGCGCGGAATTCCCAAAATAGAGAAGGAATGGAAAACTGAAAACCGCGTGTGTTACGGGCAGGATTCACGCGGAAACTGTTTTTGGGCCCAAAGAAAAGATGTCAAATATTAGATTCGAGAAGGAAAAATGTAAACTACGGGGCAGGAAGGTTAAGGGTGCGCCTATAGCAGACGGGCGCGGAGTGATACATAGTGGCATTCCCACTGCGAAGTCACGTGACCGTTCGTGCTCGGGCCAGCGGTTGCTGGAGCAGCGTACATTGCACTTGGCAGCAGACACAAATGGCAGACGTCAGAACAAGATGGCTGCCGTAGAGAAAAACAGGAGAGGCGGGATCGGACACTTCCGATGGCCGATTTCAGTAGTAGATGAATGTAGAAATGAAAATAAAGTTAATATGTCATATGATAAAGATAACTCAGTTTCGGAATCGTGCGAAAAGACTTCATTAAAGAATGAAAGGGAGACAAAAAAGGCGAGTGAAAAGGGAAATATTGGCACTGTTAATGATGTGTATGAGGTAAAAGACGTAGATGTGGGGGAGGTTATGGTGAATAAAGAGGAAAGGGAGGTAGAATATGCCACGCAAAAGACGTGTGCACAATTTAAAATAGGTGAAAATAATGTAATGGAGGATGTTAATAAACATGACATTATAAACATTGCAGGTGAAACTATTGTTGATGAAAAGGTGTTTTGTGGCTCGAATGCAGAAGGGTCTGGTAGGGATTTCACACGATTATCTGAAACTGATAGTAAAGGAATCATTGAAACGAAGGTTATCAATGTATGTAACGAGTATATTATGTACGAAACTTAAGTCTGAAATTGTCCCAAGTGCTACTACTGAAGTGGCTGCGTGTCCAAACGGCGTGCATTGTGTAGAAAATGAGTCGAAAAACGAAGTGGCTGAGGCATCTAGTGATAATCTCTCTCACTCTTTAAAAGTTGCCTTCCTGCTCGAATCTGATGACGAAAATGAAATCAGTGATAGTTCAGATGGTGTATGGTATATGAACACAGATAAGAATAAATATACTATCTTTCCCTATTGTTCAAAAGTCGAGTACTTATGTGAATCTGGTGATGAGGAAGAGAGTAGTGATGACTCCAGTGAAGATGAATTTTCAGGTGTAAACGAAAGTGAATATACTTTTACCGAAAGAGGGTACGAAAAAATTAGTGACATTTTTCCAAAGAAAGATACAGAAAGTGAAAATGGGCCAAAACCGAATGAATTATTCAGTAATGTAACACAAGGGCATAATTTCCAGGAACCTCCAGATGATACTATACTGGGGCAAGCCTTAACCAATGTTTTGAATGGGTGTGAATTACAGGAACAAAAAGAACCACCAGATAAAATAATAGCAGGACAGGAGATGTTGTATCTTGCAAAAGACTTTGAAATTCCAAAAACTAAAATGCCACCTGACGAAACAAAACGTTGGCAAGATCTGAATAGCTTAGTGAAAGAAGTAGAAAACAGGAAGCCTAAAAAACCACCAGATTTAAGTGACTGTTTTATGAACCATAAAAGACTGCCTTGTTAATAAAGAGACTGGGGGCAGGATGTATGTATATATACTGTTAATTTAATGCATGACTTTATTCTTATTATTATATCTGAGTGTTACTTGGAAGTGAATTATTGTTTGTTGATCTTGAGGCTGTGGCAGGTGTTGCTTATTTACTGTAGCGCACTGTTTGTATTTGCTTAGGAACTGTTTATTTTCAATTGAATGCTTATTGTTACCAGTCTAATTATGAAGAGAGGGCCATCTAGTATGAGAATCCTGAAACCTTTATGAATAATGATGCTTATGGTAACTTTATGCAAGTGCAAACAACTCCACAATTTAATGCATGACTTTATTCTTATTATTATATCTGAGTGTTACTTGAAAGTGAATTATTGTTTGTTGATCTTGAGGCTGTGGCAGGTGTTGCTTATTTACTGTAGCGCACTGTTTGTATTTGCTTAGGAACTGTTTATTTTCAATTGAATGCTTATTGTTGCCAGTCTAATTATGAAGAGAGGGCCATCTAGTATGAGAATCCTGAAACCTTTATGAATAATGATGCTTATGGTAACTTTATGCAAGTGCAAACAACTCCACAAGATAATAATTAGTTTCTATTATACTTAAAGACAAGAAAGGGCTTATGTTTACACTATATTGTTTATTTAAAGGTACATGTCCTCAGATGAAGTTCGTTAAGCCTCAGGGGACATGCACTCTTTGCATTGTCAAGTGTCTGACGAGCACTCGGTACCCGAGTCATTGCCAGCACTACTTCCGTTTCTTTTCGTGCTGTCAACCTTCCTCTTCATCATTCAGAACTTTTACTATCTTCTTTCCTTCTTCTCTATTAGAGTAAACTAAAAAGTGTAGAAATAATGTAAGATACTGTGTATTGTTTGTGGACAAGTAAATTAATAATTAAATTGGACACACTAGAAAATGACCAAGATAATGAAAGTATAGTGGATATGGCAAAGAGAAAATGCAATGAAAAAATAATGGGAAAGTATAGATGAGAAAAGAATAGGTTACTGAAAAGAAAAGGCAAATGAATGCCATATTATGACTAAATGTAAATGTTTCTGAAAATAGGGATAATTATGATGATGAAAAATGTTCTGTGTCAAAACTGAGGAGAGAAACCTGATTAATATGTGTAAAGTAGATATGAGATGCATATGTCTAGTGCCACTAAAGGCAAAAAGCACTTGCAATAGGATATAAAATTATTGTCCTAGACTTGATGTATGTAATGACCTAACTGTGTGTGGAAAAGCAATGGTAAAGGAGTAGTAAGAAATTCTTAATCCTGACTTGACCCCAAGTATGACATTTAATTGTTTCTTGATTAATGTATATGTTACCTGATGTTGTCATTTAAAAGGAAATGGTTTTGTTACCAGTGTCTAATTGCTGTTTCAAAGTTTCAGGTTTTATGTTTTATACCATTAAAGCAAATTTTACCAAAGATATGATATAAAGATGAAAAAACCTGGAGATGATGACAATAAACTACTCAAAAATATGCTGTTGGGCAGAAAAACAAGACAAAACAATAAAAATGCTGTGGTCCTGAAGTTGAGGACTACCATATATGCTATGTGAGCAGTAGCCAAAGGACTTGCCATTGTGGGGGCAAGGAGCTGATAAGTGGTCATGAACTGCCAAACCCAGAGGATGGGGCAGTGTGTCAATTTAAAAATGTGTTTTCTTTAGTGTTTTTAATCTAAATTGTGTTTTTGTGCCTAAATGTTTATAAAGACTGCCAAACCAATAGCGGGCAGAATGTGTAACATGGACTGCTAGCACTGAGGCAAGCAGTGAAGTAAGTTAGGTTTTTTGATCAGTGTGTTATGAACTGACTATTCTTATTGAAGTCTGTGAAATGTTATTATAAAATATATATATGCATTCTCATTCAAATGGATGTAGATGTTTTGATGATAGGTTTTTTGGAATAACTTAAAGTTTTGGACTGTCTGTTTTAAAACACAGCAGTAATGATTAAAGATAGGGTCTGAATAGGTTAATATGTTTATGTGCAACAAACATTTTGAACTGCTATTAATGAAGAGCAGCCTTAAATTTAAAAATTTTGAAACAATAACCTTGAAAAGTAACTTTTGTATTTAAGGAGTCAGTTTGAAAAAGTATTCTTAGCTGTTTGTGTAAATATTTGTGCATTTGTGGATGCAAACTGAAATTTTGAACACTACATTAACTATTGAACCCTGTGAAAAGTACTATGATCATTAACATGCTTGTGTGTGTGAAAGTTTCATTCTTTAACAAATATTGAAAGACAAATTTGTGTTTTGTTGAGTTAGAATGTTGTATATGTGGATTATTTTTTTTGTTTAAAGGCCATACCTATTCTACTAATATGAAGCTTATTTTGTGTACTGCTTTGTCTTTTATTTGAACTGTGTGTGTATGAAATGAATATGCTTGAAAGTATCCTGTGTAACGATGCAAAATAAGTATCCTTGAAGCAGTCTGAAAATGAAAATTACTGTAAATGCTTTACTTTGAGGATGTTTTGGAAGAAAAGTATGAAACTTCTTAGTGTTTATACTGTATGTCTGTAATATGTGTATTTTTTTTGTCCCAACTGAAGTTGGATGGTATAATTTTTTTCTGTAGCCAACACCACTTAGGTGTTATAGATGTTTCCTTGAAGTATCCCTTACAGGAAACTTCAACGAAACATGGGGCATGTGTAACACCATGGCTCTAATGCCCTACTGATGTATTTTGCCTTTGTTTCATTTAATGTTTCATCATTGAGCTTCTGTAAATGTGTTTGCTTGAATCGATAACATAAAATTGTATACTCCTTTCTTTGTTAAATCTTTGATGTCGTGGTTTGTTTCAATGCAAAGTAGTGTATCTGTACTGTAAATGCTTTGTCCCATTTGGAGGGAACAAAACTTACTGTATATAATTGTAATTTTGTGCGAATAATTTTTTGTAGAAGTGTCAATATGTGAAAATGTTCTGTTTTATTTAATGTGTTTGTTTGCTGTTATGTAAACTGCTGACCTTCACTTAGGGCTCTTAGTTATTTTGTGTATAAGAGGTGTAGTGGTTCCCCTCGGGAACGGAACTGTGTAGCGTGCACGAATTGTGGTTGGCTTAGGTGGAAAAGTTGGAACTGATAGCCAGTCGGAGACGAGCTACGAGTCGGGGACGAGCCACCAGTCGGAGATGAGCTACCAAACTGTGCACTGCTATGCAAAGTGTGCATATTGTGCTGATTTTGAGAGGCTTTTCCTGCTTCTTTCTAAGGCCTTGGATGGATGGATAATTACCTGGAACTATTCTGGAATTTGTATTTGTCGTCGCCACCAAGAAATGACAGAGTCCAGCAATTCTGCCTACAATTCCACCTACCAACATGCAGTTGCCACCACATTGCGCAATCATTGCAATGTAATACTATAATGATGTACAGTGAAGGATCAGCTTAATGGATGTGCTAATATGCTGAAATATAAGGTAATCTATATCTGAATTTATGTACCAACCTTGACTTTTCTCCTCATCATAACACCTCTCAGGTTCCTCTCCGTTTGAGCTAAAGTGATATCCGAGTGTCCTTACTAAAAGAAATTAAAGCCTAGAGTTTTGCTAATTAATGCCTCTTGAACTTAGTAAAAAGAAAGTTAAAGTTAATGTGGCAATAGAGTGAGTTAAAGTAAATGTTGTTTGTTGAAAATATTCCTATTAAAACTGCTTACTAAAGTGCTGTTGCCAAATTCAAAATTAAAAGTTCTTATGACAGGCTTATAAAGTAAATGATCACATTGTTGCCAGTAGTAAATTCTAAAAGGTGAGTCAGTTTCTTGCAATTTTGTCAACATTGTGTTTCGCTGTAGTAAAAAGTGGGAAACTGCAATAATAGAAAACTATATGTTCATGATTGCTAAGTGTTTGTCTCTCTTGCGTATTAGAAGTGCATATTAAGAGTAATGTTATAAAGACCATTCACTTTGTGTAAGCCCTGAAAGTAATAGTGTGTTACGGTATATGTTATAATTAGCAAATAGTTCATGCTGCTCCAGTTGTTAGCTTCAATCTTAAAACATATGTGTGTCAGAGTTCATTGCACTCGTGTGTGGCTAAGTCTAGGTTGTGTTCGCCCATTATAGTTACTTATACCTACTTTCATAAATGAGAACATTAATCTTTCTCTTGCCTAATTAGGCTGGCGACCGTTTCCCTTATTCTGTAAACAATATAGCTAGGCAAAATTTTGTTTGTTACTATTCCAATATGTACGTAATTTTGACTTTCATTTCCGATAAGCCACTTCCGTTAGGAACAACACGGTCAACATAACAAAATTCCTCTCAGAGGGTAACACTGCTCTGTTGCCTTATACCATAATTGCTATAACAAAATAATTCTGTTTTGCAAACTGCCTCCAGTTTTGAGGTTAAGGTTGTAAGTAGGCTCTTTAGGTTTTTTTATTGGTAACGCCACCTCTGTATGAAAATCACTGGCTGTGCTGTGCGCAGTCTGTGGCTGCTTTGCATTGTTGTAATACTCACCATTGTAGTGTTAGGCAGCTGGCTGTGAACAGCGCGTAGCGTTGGGCAGTTGGAGGTGAACCGCCAGCAGTGGTGGATGTGGGGAGAGAGATGGCGGAGTTTTGAAATTTGTCATGAACTGCTATATTTATATATGATGATATCAAGGTAAATACATTGTTTGTTCTCTATTAATATCTTTCATTTGCTAACTATCCCTATCAGTAGTTAGTGCCTTAAGTAGTTTGAATCTTTTATTTAGCTGGCAGTAGTGGCGCTCGCTGTACTGCAGTAGTTCGAGTAACGAAGATTTTTGTGAGGTAAGTGATTTGTGAAACGTATACAGCTGCGTTAGATGCCTGGAGAACAAGCCATTAGTGTGAGTGCCTCGTCAGAAGCACAGGTAGAAAAAAAGAAAGGGGAGGCCATTGTCCTCGCTATTGACATTTCCTTGTTGAAAGCATACTGTGGAGCTCGTAATTTATGATATTTACTGAAATGCCTAATGAAACGATGAGAAACATTTCACGGCTATTGTCTTGCTAGTTGAGAAAAATGCCATATGGCTTGCTTTATGTATTTATTTACACATTTTGTTTAATATTAAGTTTCTAGCTGCACTGCTGCATTGGTTAAAATAAAATTTAATGTATATACTAATATAGTTATTTTATGCCTACAGATCCAGTCAATAAGAAATTTATGATCTACTTCCAAGAAAACGAGGGCACATAAATATACATTTCCCTTCACAGGAATTGCATAAATAATTTCTTTACGATTTGGTAACTTATCTGCTAGTGTAAGTTCACATGATGCATCACTCTAGTGTTAAGATGTGACATAGGTATTAGACATGGCCATTTTAGTGTAATATTTTTTCTGCTTGAGCTATGTCATGTTTAGGTATAAGTTGCTGCTGTTTGCCAGGCATAGTGTTATTGAATTTGACTTTGTATTATTCTGTTAAGCCAGTTTTACTACTCATTTATTTTTCTTGTTGCTGCACATTGCCTCATATTAGTTGTAATGTTGAATTGCTTGGTAATTTAGATTTACTGTAGCTTGCTTTGCGATTTTCCATTTATTTTTCTTCATTGCCGTTTATATTAATTGTTTTATGTGCTGCTGCATTGCCTCGTCCCTTAGTTTAGCATCTGAGCTCAGTAGATTTAAGTTAGCTTAAGAGGGGGTAGACTATATAAGAGAATGAGTTGCGATGAATTGGAAGAAATGCATTGAGAAGTTAAACGAAAAAAGTGCAGAAAGCAGGTATAGATAGTACTTTTGGGAATAATGATGAACAAAGGGAGATCTCCATGCAAAATACTGCAGTAAAACAAACCCTGTCCTTTCCTTTTGTATTATTCCGCTATATGTGTGTGTACTCTTGTGTATTTGTGTTTTTCCTGTCTTTATGTGTTTAGCTAATACGATTTATGTTGTAGAATTTTTCTAGTACTAAGCTATATTCACTATGAGGAGGAATACTGTTAGCCTCAAATATAAGTTGCATTAATAATATGTTATTTTCTTTGTAAAGTTGTTTACAATTCTGTTTTGTGTTAATGCTCATGTGTGAAGTTGATGTTTCGAAAGTTATTCTGATCTTTTATGTATGTACTTATGTCATTATTTTTGTAACACTGATGTATATGTTTATTTCTATTCTTTTGTAAAGCCCCTATTACTACAAATGTTATCTGTATTATTATGTTTTTAATGATGTGTTTTGTACCTTTGTTATTGTGTTCTTACATTATAAAATTGTACTTGACACCAGTTCATCAAATTAAGTAACTTGTAAGTTCCATTTCACTGCACACGTTTCCGTTGGTCATAGTATATGGACAATATGTGAGAAGTAGGGACTGATAGTGTTTGCACGTGTGTTAATAATTCAGCAAGGGACTGGATAACAGCATTGCTGGTTCTAAGGACAATTTCAAAAACTTTGTGAGTGCACAAGTGGTGGTTTATGGACTTGCTATATTGTTCACAAGACTCTTCGATGGTGATTGTGCACCTGCACAGTTGCAACAGATGGCTGCTGGCCGTCTCTACATGGACTACAGTGGGTCTGCATCTTTGATGGCCCACCAATACCATTAATTCTACAAGGACTGCAGTGGGTCTGCACCTCTGGTGGCCCACCAATACCGTAATCTCTACCAGGACTACAGTGGGTCTGCTCTGTGATGACCTACCTACCAATACTCTTCAAAATTTCGACTGACTCTGCTGTGGGTTTGCTCTGTTGTGGCCCATTACCTGTATGCATGTCAAGAGTCAGCACTGTCGTTCCGTTGGAAGGACAACACTACTTCTTCAAGATTGCATGGAAATCCACTACTTCTGTGTGCATTTTCCTTTACTGCTCAGACTTTGAGAAAAATACTGCAATTTTACTGTGACGAATGATGAGGACTGTCTTTATGGACTGTGAGAAAATTTTAGCTTTTGACCAACATTGTATCAATAAGTGTGTGCATTTGATTTCTTTGTTATTGTAATTATGAAAAATTTTTTTCATATCTGTATTGGCCACTGCCCAAACCAATTTGTAAAATTTTTTGTGTGGAGCATGGGGGCTATGTAAGTAGGCTGTTTAGGTTTTTTTATTGGTAACGCCACCTCTGTATGAAAATCACAGGCTGTGCTGTGCGCAGTCTGTGGCTGCTTTGCATTGTTGTAATACTCGCCATTGTAGTGTTAGGCAGCTGGCTGTGAACAGCGCATAGCGTTGGGCAGTTGGAGGTGAGCCGCCAGCAGTGGTGGATGTGGGGAGAGAGATGGCGGAGTTTTGAAATTTGTCATGAACTGCTATATTTATATATGATGATATCAAGGTAAATACATTGTTCTCTATTAATATCTTTCATTTGCTAACTATCCCTATCAGTAGTTAGTGCTTTAAGTAGTTTGAATCTTTTATTTAGCTGGCAGTAGTGGCGCTCGCTGTACTGCAGTAGTTCGAGTAACGAAGATTTTTGTGAGGTAAGTGATTTGTGAAACGTATAGGTTAATATTAGACAGGGCCATTCTTTTGTAGGGATTATTGAAAGTCAGATTGCGTTGCGCTAAAAATATTGTGTGTCAGTTTAAGCACAGTCGTGTGTACAATTTTTCAAAGGGGACGTTTTAAGGTATAGCAGTAGCAGACGAGAGTGTTATACGTGGCTTTTCCGTGACAGGACTGTTTGTTTCTGTTGGGGCATACTACATAATAAACCAAACTTGGTATTTCATAGTATAAGCTATGTAAATACGCTGTTGAAGTGTTATACACTGTCTGTACCGTTACATGATTATCCCGACTTAGGCATTTATTCGAAGAAAATCAAATCTATTTTTGGTCCACCATTACAGTTTCTAAGACGACAGGTAACAGCAAAAACTTAAAAAAATATCTTAGACAAAGTAGATTTTTTTAGCTAGAAATAATCAAAACGCAAGAGATCGTTGTTTTAGCAAAGTGGAATAATAGATCGGCCATGATTCTCCATTTGCGTCAAACAAGAAATTAATCACTCCTCAAGCAATCGAATTTTGTCAAACGTTCCATGGTTTCTTTGAGGTCTTTATAAACGTACAATTATAATGCGCTGCATTTTCTAGTAATTTTCTATATAAGTAAGGAATTTCATTTATTGAATTCAAGCAGATGAATGCCTCAGAAAAGAACTTCATAAGTGTGCTCCCTGCCGCCGTTGGATAAGCAGCTGCAGCAGCAAGTCGTATACTCCTAGCTCACTCATTTGTTACATAGTTTAATTCTTAATTTCTTTGCGTGTTTTTGGTACTTGCATTGTTTAATTAATAAATTTCGGGCGTATTATAGTATTTGAGAGTTGTAGCATCGCGTTTTAGTACCTGAATAGTGTAAAATCGCGTAGTCTCCTTCCGCCGCCGAGCAGTGTGTCAGCAGTGCGCAAGTAGCAGCATTACTGCATTTACTAGGCAATCTTGTATTTTAATAACCGTTTAAATTTTGTGTCGATTTGCTTGCGCTCTCTGTAGATTAGTTCAGACGTTCTTTGCACAACAGTTTTTAGCATGGATAGGGACTGCAACTGCTGTGTTCGGATGCAGGCTTAGTTGGCATCCCTTCGATCCAACTTCAGTCAGTGTTGGCTTCAGTCACACAGCTTGAGGCTGTTGCCAATGGGCATCACTGTGGGGGTCCGGATGGGGGTTTGTCAGGGACGGCCAGCTCGTCCCACGCATCCCCCGATCAGACTACGACTGTGGTTGCCGGGGATACTGCCCGCATTGAGGCTGATCCCTCACCTGTGGTAGAGTGGGAGGTCGTCTCATTGTGTGGCAGGGGGCGAAAGACATTCCAGAGGGCTGAACGGAAGGCCTCTCCAGTTTGTCTGACGAACCGGTTTCAGGCTCTGTCTCAGGCTGATACCGATCTTCGGCCTGACATGGCTGCTTGTCCTGTTCCAGAGGTTGCCCCTCAGTCTGCAAGATCCGGGCGGTCGCAGAGGATGGGCTTACTGGTAGTTGGGAGCTCCAACGTCAGGCGCGTAATGGGGCCTCTTAGGGATATGGCAGCAAGAGAGGGGAAGAAAACCAATGTGCACTCCGTGTGCATACCAGGGGGAGTCATTCCAGATGTGGAAAGGGTCCTTCCGGATGCCATGAAGGGTACAGGGTGCACCCATCTGCAGGTGGTCGCTCATGTCGGCACCAATGATGTATGTCACTATGGATCGGAGGAAATCCTCTCTGGCTTCCGGCGGCTATCTGATTTGGTGAAGACTGCCAGTCTCGCTAGCAGGATGAAAGCAGAGCTCACCATCTGCAGCATCGTCGACAGGACTGACTGCGGATCTTTGGTACAGAGCCGAGTGGAGGGTCTGAATCAGAGGCTGAGAAGGTTCTGCGACCGTGTGGGCTGCAGATTCCTCGACTTGCGCCATAGGGTGGTGGGGTTTCGGGTTCCGCTGGATAGGTCAGGAGTCCACTACACGCAACAAGCGGCTACACGGGTAGCAGGGGTTGTGTGGCGTGGGCTGGGCGGTTTTTTAGGTTAGATGGCCTTGGGGAAGTACAGAAAGGGCAACAGCCTCAACGGGTGCGGGCCAAAGTCAGGACATGCGGGGACCAAGCAGCAATCGGTATTGTAATTGTAAACTGTCGAAGCTGCGTTGGGAAAGTACCGGAACTTCAAGCGCTGATAGAAAGCACCGAAGCTGAAATCGTTATAGGTACAGAAAGCTGGCTGAAGCCAGAGATAAATTCTGCCGAAATTTTTACAGAGGTACAGACGGTGTTTAGAAAGGATAGATTGCATGCAACCGGTGGTGGAGTGTTCGTCACTGTTAGTAGTAGTTTATCCTGTAGTGAAGTAGACGTGGATAGTTCCTGTGAATTATTATGGGTGGATGTTACACTCAACAACCGAGCTAGGTTAATAATTGGCTCCTTCTACCGGCCTCCCGACTCAGCAGCATTAGTGGCAGAACAACTGAGAGAAAATTTGGAATACATTTCACATAAATTTTCTCAGCATGTTATAGTCTTAGGTGGAGATTTCAATTTACCAGATATAGACTGGGACACTCAGATGTTTAGGACGGGTGGTAGGGACAGAGCATCGAGTGACATTATACTGAGTGCACTATCCGAAAATTACCTCGAGCAATTAAACAGAGAACCGACTCTGTATGTGCAGAACAGGGAATCAGTGATCATAAGGACGTTGCAGCATCCCTAATATGGAAGTAAATAGGAATATAAAAAAAGGGAGGAAGGTTTATCTGTTTAGCAAGAGTAATAGAAGGCAGATTTCAAACTACCCAACGGATCAAAACGAAAATTTCTGTTCCGACACTGACAATGTTGAATGTTTATGGAAAAAGTTCAAGGCAATCGTAAAATGCGTTTTAGACAGGTACGTGCCGAGTAAAACTGTGAGGGACGGGAAAAACCCACCGTGGTACAACAACGAAGTTAGGAAACTACTGCGAAAGCAAAGAGAGCTTCACTCCAAGTTTAAACGCAGCCAAAACCTCTCAGACAAACAGAAGCGAAACGATTTCAAAGTTAGCGTAAGGAGGGCTATGCGTGAAGCGTTCAGTGAATTCGAAAGTAAAATTCTATGTACCGACTTGACAGAAAATCATAGGAAGTTCTGGTCTTACGTTAAATCAGTAAGTGGCTCGAAACAGCATATCCAGACACTCCGGGATGATGGCATTGAAACAGAGGATGACACGCGTAAAGCTGAAATACTAAACACCTTTTTCCAAAGCTGTTTCACAGAGGAAGACCGCACTGCAGTTCCTTCTCTAAATCCTCGCACAAACGAAAAAATGGCTGACATCGAAATAAGTGTCCAAGGAATAGAAAAGCAACTGGAATCACTCAACAGAGGAAAGTCCACTGGACCTGACGGGATACCAGTTCGATTCTACACAGAGTACGCGAAAGAACTTGCCCCCTTCTAACAGCCGTGTACCGCAAGTCTCTAGAGGAACGGAAGGTTCCAAATGATTGGAAAAGAGCACAGGTAGTCCCAGTCTTCAAGAAGGGTCGTCGAGCAGATGCGCAAAACTATAGACCTATATCTCTGACGTCGGTCTGTTGTAGAATTTTAGAACATGTTTTTGTTCGAGTATCATGTCATTTTTGGAAACCCAGAATCTACTATGTAGGAATCAACATGGATTCCGGAAACAGCGATCGTATGAGACCCAACTCGCTTTATTTGTTCATGAGACCCAGAGAATATTAGATACAGGCTCCCAGGTAGATGCTATTTTTCTTGACTTCCGGAAGGCGTTCGATACAGTTCCAAACTGTCGCCTGATAAAGAAAGTAAGAGCCTACGGAATATCAGACCAGCTGTGTGGCTGGATTGAAGAGTTTTTAGCATACAGAACACAGCATGTTGTTATCAATGGAGAGACGTCTACAGACGTTAAAGTAACCTTTGGCGTGCCACAGGGGAGTGTTATGGGACCACTGCTTTTCACAATATATATAAATGACCTAGTAGATAGTGTCGGAAGTTCCATGCGGCTTTTCGCGGATGATGCTGTAGTATACAGAGAAGTTACAGGATTAGAAAATTGCAGCGAAATGCAGGAAGATCTGCAGCGGATAGTCACTTGGTGCAGGGAGTGGCAACTGACCCTTAACATAGGCAAATGTAATGTATTGCGAATACATAGAAAGAAGGATCCTTTACTGTATGATTATATGCTAGCGGAACAAACACTGATAGCAGTTACTTCTGTAAAATATCTGGGAGTAAGAGTGCGGAACGATTTGAAGTGGAATGATCATATAAAATTAATTGTTGGTAAGGCGGGTACCAGGTTGATATTCATTGGGAGAGTCCTTAGAAAATGTAGTCCATCAACAAAGGAGATGGCTTACAAAACACTCGTTCGACCTATACTTGAGTATTGCTCATCAGTGTGGGATCCGTACCAGATCGGGTTGACAGAGGAGATAGAGAAGATCCAAAGAAGAGCGGCGCGTTTCGTCACAGGGTTATTTGGTAACCGGGATAGCGTTACGGAGATGTTTAACAAACTTAAGTGGCAGACTCTGCAAGAGAGGCGCTCTGCATCGCGGTGTAGCTTGCTCGCCAGGTTTCGAGAGGGTGCGTTTCTGGATGAGGTATCGAATATATTGCTTCCCCTTACTTATCCCTCCCGAGGAGATCACGAATGTAAAATTAGAGAGATTAGAGCGCGCACGGAGGCTTTCAGACAGTGGTTCTTCCCGCGTACTGGAACAGGAATAGGAGGTAATGACAGTGGCACGTAAAGTGCCCTCCGCCACACACCGTTGGGTGGCTTGCGGAGTATAAATGTAGATGTAGATCTAGAATCATTTAACAGCAACCATCATTAGTGTTACCTGCGTAGAAAAGTATGTGACTCGCTTGAAACTACGTTGTTTCAGTACTTCATGGTACATACATCAAGTTGAAATTGAAGCTTGACTATCGAAACTACCGTATAAAAGTGTTTAGAAGTCTGCTGAGAAGTTTATATTGATGTAACTTTCTCCATCCTTAAACAAGAGTAACACTTCTTTTTCTGACAGGAAACGACAATTCCTTACGAGCTACTTCGATTTTAGTCACAGTAAGCTTTTCATGTAGTTATTCAAAAAAGTGCCTTATTATTGATGGAGTCTAAATATGCATTTAGTTGATTTTGCTTTACTGCTTGTTAACGAACAGCTCTCCCTTCCCTGCCGTTTTCTTTTCTTTTTTGAGTCGACAGTCTTCTGACTGGTCTGACGCAACCCACCATGAATTCCTCTCCTGTGCCAACCTCTTCATCTCAGGGTAGCACTCGCAACCTACGTCCTCAATTATTTGCTGGATGTATTCCAATCTCTGCCTTCCTCTACAGTTTTTACTCTCTACAATTCCCTCTAGCTCTATGGAAGTTATTCCTTCGAGTCTTAACAGACGCCCTATGATACTGTCACTTCTTCTTGTCGTTGTTTTCCATGTATTCCTTTCCTCTCCGATTCTCCAGAGAACCTCCTCATTCCTTACATTATCAAACCGCCTAATTTTCAGCGTTCTTAGATGTTTTGATTTTCTTCTTTTCCGGTTTTCCCGCAGTCCCTGTTGCACTACCATACAATGCTGTGCTCCAAACGAACATTCTCATAAATTTCTTGTTCAAACGGAGGCCTACGTTTGATACTCTTATGTTTCTCTTGGCTAGGAATGCCCTTTTTGGCAGTGCTAATTTGCTTCCCATGCCTTCCTTGCTCCGCCCGTCTTTGGTTATTTTTCTGCCTAGGTAGCAGAATTCCTTAACTTGATCTACTTCGTGGTCACCAGTCCTGACTGATGTTAAGTTTCTCGCCGTTCTCATTTCAGCTACTTCTCATTACCTTCGTCTTTCTTCGATTTACTCTCAGTCCGTATTCTGTACTCATTAGACTGTTTATTCCAATCAGCAAGTCCTTTAATTCTTCTTCACTTTCACTCAGGATATCAATGTCGTCAGCGAATGTTATCATTGATATCCTGTCACCTTGAGTTTTAAACCCATTCTTCCGTCATTGCTTCTTCGACGAACTCACTAAACAACATGGGCGGAAGAGTACATCCTGTCTTACACCCTTTTTAATCCTCGCATTTCGTTCTTGGTCTTTCGCTCTTACTTTCCCTTTTTGCTCTTGTACATATTGTATGTTACCGGTCTTTCCCTATAGCTTACCCCATTTTTCTCACAATTTCGAACATCTTGTACCGTTTGATATTGTCGAACGCTTTTTCCAAATCGAAAAATCCAATGAAGGTGTCATGCTTTGTCTGTAATCTTGTTTTCATTGTCAACTGCAACCTCAGAACTGCCTGCCTGATGCGTTTATATTTCCTGAAGTCAATCTCATCGTCATCTAACATATCCTCAGTGTTCTTTTCCATTCTTCTGTATATTATTCTTGTTGGCAACTTTGATGCATGAGCTGTTAAGCTTATTGTGGGATAATTCTCGCACTTGTCGTCTCTTTCAATCTTCGGAATTATGTGGACGACATTTTTCAGAAGGTCAGATGATATGTCGCCATACTCATATATTCTACACACCAACGTGAGTAGTTGTTTTTTTTTCACTTCCACCAGTGATTTTAGAAATTCTGACGGAATGTTATTTGTATCTTCTGCGTTTTCGATCTTATGTCTTCCAAAGCCCTTTTAAATTTCCCTGATATCTGCGCCAAAACGAATTATATTCGTGATGGTTTGAGTACAGATGTGATCAGTTGACTTGAAGGCACATGTCTAGCTGTTTCATCGCCTTAGTCAACAAATTCGACAGTGGCCTTCCAAATACAAATACAGGATCCACTATTATCAATTCGTACCACAAGTTCTCATAGTTTCAATAGATACAGCATTAGCTTTAACAAGTTCAATACATCTTCGCATTTGTAAACTCCTGAAGCACATAAATACTTTGTGATATATATATATAAAACTTTGCGTGGGAACGGAGGCCTATTTGTTGTTTTTTGAAGCTAACATAGGGAACGTAGCATCATAAACTATCAGCTGCAGAATCTGATGTTAATCTTCATGGGCTTACGGTTGCGTATTCATGGAGTCGCAAGTCAACAGGTGACTGAAAAGCAGCTTAAAGAGAAAAACATTTGTTTGACAATTTAAAACGACACTACAAGTGTGTTCACTAAACCCAAACACGCTCAAAATCTTGTGCGTGACAAAACACTTCATTCGGGTGCACCGGGGACGCTGTACTACTGTACTGTCACTCACTGGCACGTGTACTAGAGCAAGAGTTCGCAAGCAGTGGGTGGACTCATGGTGAACAATGTTCGCGAACCAAGTTGCTTGATGAAAATATTCGAGTGTGGAGAGAAAATACGCAAAATTCGATCTTTGCTGTCGATCGTCTTTAGTGTAGACAACAGTGGTCTTTTGGGGGAAATGGTGGAGAGGGATTGTACACCACTGTTACAGCTACAGGTATCGGGAAATTGATTGCATCAGCGTACGAGAGTGGTAAAGACAACGCGAATAAAATATCGCTGCTGCAAAAACAAATATTTGCTTCTATACGTGAACTACATGAGCTCAGTTCATCAGAGTCAACAAGAATCGAATTTTGTACATTCAGTGATTTGTTAAGAATTCTGAAATTAGTTATTTAGTAAGTCAGTTACATGTTACACAGATCATTTGAATGATTCTTTTATCGAAACAACATGAAACGAGTCAGTTTGCAGTATACGTACGCACGATTAGTGTTAATATTAATGAACACATTATTATTTTTAGTCCTACCCATTCAACAACTTTTTTGTTTTTACTGGCCACCAGTTTTTAAACAAACACTCGTCAATGGAGTAGAAGGAGTTGTCCATCAGGAGAGATGATTTAAAACTAGTTTCAAAACATTTTATTATTAAGACATTTTATGTTATTGGGAGAAATGAAAAAAATTTTTGTTCTTGGATATTCAAAAACTTTCTGATCCACTGAAAGCTTTAACAATGGGCAATAAATGTCTTTTTCCCTCTATTGTTGTAGGTATAGACATCACTGTTCTTCTCAGATTGTGATGGATCTTTTACGATGAATTTCATTAGCGAATATATGTATTATAACGGTGCGGTTAAACTGCCTAGCTCCTTGAAGAGGTACCTACATGATGACCGTGGGTGAATATTACATGTTATTCTAACTACTTCCTTTTGTGCAATCGATACTTTCTTGCTTAGTGATGAGTTACCCCATAAAATTATTCCGTAAGACGTTATCGAGTGGAAATATGCAAAATATGTCAGGTAGTTGAAACAGTTGTTTCCAAGACTAGCAACTATTCAAAGAGTAAAAGCAGCTGAATTTATATGTTTGAGAAGCTCAGTAACCTGCTTCTTCTACTTCGTAAACAAATATCTCGACCATTCCACCCTATTTACCGACTCCTCCTCGTGTGCTTCATCACTTGCTGGTATGACTTGTACAGAACTGAGTCTAATTTTTTTTCAAATTTAGGGAAAGAGAATCAATAATTGTTCCGAAAATAATTATTTCTGAGCTCTTCTATTCCTTCCTGTCTCCTGGCATTTGTTGTAACACTAGTATCGACTGCGTAAAGTACCAATTTTGTTTGTTGGATGTTAAATGGAAGGTCATTCACATATATAAGGGATAGGAATGGACTCAAAATTGAACCCTGAAGGATTCCCTTTGTGATTTTCCTTTTTCCTCAATCACTAAAATGTTGTGCCTTTCCGACATCGAATTATTCAGCACAACCTTTTGCATTCTGTTTAAAGAAGGGCAGCTCGTTTTGTACTGTCGCGAAATAAGGAAGAGAGAGCCACGGATACGATACGCGAATTGAGATAGCAGTCACTGAAACAAAGGCGTTTTTCGTTGCCTCAGGACCTTCTATGAAATTTCAGTCACCAACTTTCTCCTCAGAGTGTGAAAATATCTTGTTGGCGCGCAACTACATCGGGAGAAATCAGAGTTCGCACAGAAAGATTGAAGTGTTTGTTTTTCTCGCGCGCTGTTCGAGGGTGGAACGTTAGAGAAATTGCTTGAAGGTGGTTTGATGAAACCTCTGCCAGGCAGTTAATTGTGAATTGCAGAGTAATCATATATTTGGAGATGTGGGCAGTGAAGAAGTTCGATATAGCTAAGAGTGGCACTGCTTAGCAGAACCACAATTTCAAGAAGCGAAGCGAGTGCAGAAAGAGAAGGTTTAAAGGTAAATGTAATCAATGAACATGGGCCTGACAGATCAGATTCACGGGACTGGTACCCTGGTTAAGTACTCTCTTGCAGCGAATAGCAGAGGTAATATTCCACTTCGGAATTTTCCACGTCCTCAAAGCATAGAATAAGATCATCTATCATGTTTTTCGACTCATGTTTTGATGTAAAAATTACTTTTATTTTTCTTTAAGCTATTACACTTGTCATGGTCTTGTACTGATCTAATTTCTTTCAGTACTCTCTGTCTGTAACCTGACTCTAACCTAAAAAATGTCTCCTTTGATTCCATTAATCACAGGGGTTTTGTCTTGCGTGCTTGTCGCTCCTTTTACACTTTCTGCAACGTGCTCAGCTAACCTTCTCTTCCCTCTGCTCTTCAGGTGCGGGCCGTGATTGGTGTATGTCCTTTTCCCAATCGCAGCAACAGACTCGGTACAGATATATGAATTTTTTTCAGTCAAAAGCAATTCGCTCAGCTCTTCGATCACAACCGTAACAGCCGTGTTAACCATGGTTACGCCGCTGCAAAATCGAGACAAATCCCACAAGAGTGTGTGCTGTTGCTGCTCCTATTTCCTCTAGGTCACGTTTCATCCATGCTATCTTCTAAGTTGCTAGTATCTCATCTTCGCCAACAATATCTCTGAACAGTGCGTCTACATTCTCTGGTACCCGGCTAAGCTTGGTGCTAGCTTTCACGTTGCTTCTGACCTGGTATTTAGTTTTCCTGTAGCAATTACCTACATCTCTCCCGTGACCCGTGACTGTTCCCTAGTAGCAAAGCTCTTTTTGTTTCCACGATGTTTGTGACCTGGTAGTCAATAGCGAGCTTTTCATGCAGCGTTTGGCCTACATCTCTTCCGTGACTGCTCTCTAGTAGCAAGACTCGTTTCTTTCTAAGTGACTTTTCTACCGACCTAGCCTTAAAGCCGTTCCAATGGGTCTGCTGCACCCTATTAAGCTCAAAAACCGGTTGAGGCTCTTCTTCTACTTCAGGTAACAAGTCAAACTGGTTGCTAACAGGAATTTGATGTGATTTCTGAGGTTTTCTCCTTTTGCCGTCTCCTTCATCCAGCTCCCATTGTATCTTTCCGCCTTCAACCTATCTAATTCAAAATATACCATTATTAATTGTGCCTGGAGATCACAAATCTATCCTCCCTGTTCTATGATTTTCTTGTCTCGACTACATAATCTGCAACCCCCTGGAAGAGTCCCATCTCACACTTTTTTAGTTTCTCCTATGCGTTCCCCCCAGTGAAACACCAAAACGCATTCTTGACACGTTTGTACCACACCAATTCACAAACGGCGCCGGTCGTGGTGGCCGAGCGGTTCTAGGCGCTTCAGTCCGGAGCCGTACGACTGCTACGGGTCGCAGGTTCGAATCCTACCTCTGGCATGGATGTGTGTGATGTACTTAGGTTAGTTAGGTTTAAGTAGTTCTAAGTTCTAGGGGACTGATGACCTCAGATGTTACGTCCCATAGTGCTCAGAGCCATTTGAACCAACGGCAACATCCACATTTGTCACCCATTACGCTACACTTAAAGCAAACTTTGCACTACAACACACTTGTATTACAATAAAGTAATAATCAATAAAAACTTATCTTTCGGTGATTTGTGCAGCTAACTTTCAGGTGTCAGGCAGACATAAAATAACACGATCGAAATTTGTTGAACATAAGTCATAGACGACAAGAAGTGAATGAAAGCTATAAAAGTACGATATTTCTAATAACACTCTATAGCGTCCCCAGTGCTATATTACGAAAAGACTTAAAAAACAGTATTTATAAAGAAGAGACATTTAAAAATTGAATAATGTATTTTTATTATGTAGCCGTAAAACAATAATTTCTCTGTCGAGAAATGCAAGGAAATGCAATGCAAAGAAATAATTTATGACAAAATGATCTAAAGAGACGACAAGATACGCTCTTTTGTTAATTTTTTTAGTCGACTTCACTTCTTCACTTGTCTTGATGATGTACAGACGGACATCTTGCGAGTGCTGGCAAATGTAAGCATATTTGTATGAGTTAAGCATATAATATACTGATTTAACATTATTGTGCACTTTTAATTTGTAAGAGGTGATCCCGATTTCATGTCCGCCTTCCTTGAATTAACCTACATTCAAACAATTTACAGTTCAACAATCGCAGCGGCCGATGTAGCCAACGACGCCATTACGTGGCGATATTAACGTATGAAAAATTAGCGGAAGCGGAAAACTCGCCCGCTATTAACATTATATTAATTTTTCTCCACAGCCGCCCGACGTTGCAGAAAATACTTAGCTTTAAGATTCTTATTTTCAGTACCATAGCCGAGAGCCAGAGCCAGGACTCCGACTACAATACAATGGTTAACGGAGGTAAGAAAAATACTCTCGCGCGTGTGTGGGCCGCAATTGTAATTAATAACTAAAGATCTTTTGCTTTAAAGTGAACTGACCAGCCGAGGAAATTAATATGAAAAGTTTATTACGTTTTTCAGCTTATATGCTCATGTTTTAAGATTCAGCGAGTCTAACATTCATTAACGTAACAAATAATTTGAAATTAATATTGTTAAAAAGGAGAACTTCAGGAAAGCATTTAATCGTAAAATCAAAATTAAATGAAATATCATTTTTATTAAGGCCCACCAAGTAAGTCGGCAACAATCAAAAAATAATAATAACAATAATAATATATTAAATTACGACGGCCGACGGACGCGAGAACTCTTAAACCGTCGCTGTCAGGAGATTCGATAAAGCACTGTAATGGATCCAAAGCAACACGGAACGAGTAGACGGTGGGCAGAAGTTAACACTAGCTTGTGAACACACCACCTATTTTCACGTAAGATAGGTTTTGAATCGCGGAAGACACGAAACGATTGAAAGAGCACAATATTTGTAACAACAGTAGTAAACAGAAACAATCCGGATATTATGGACAACACTACACTGTATTTAAAAGAAATCTTGATGCTCAGCTACAGCTGTTGTTAACGTCTGTGCGCTTAAGTTCTCCGGCCGCTACGGTTGCCAACTGCCACCTATTACTTGGTCACAGTACAAATAATGTCTCCATTGGACGATACTGCTTTTCACCAAGACATTTTGCTTTTTTAGATAAACAAGCGTGGAAAGTGATATGGCTGAAATCTGAAGTATATGGTGGGAAGGGAACTATTTCGACGTCATGATCGTATACTTTTCCCGCCTTAGATGTGCATTGTCCTGATGTAAAACCATTTTATTGTTGACCATTGATTTTAGGCCCCTCTGCTTCAGTTGACCACGAAAATAGAAAAATAACGATATGTAAAAAAAAGTTGTTTTATTCTATCGCTAATAATCACGTGAAACTGCAGTGGGTCAGGACGGCTTGCATGCTTATAGACTTCATCGCAGGTCGCAATAATGATGTATGATGTTTGGTGCGACAGCAGGTATGTAGAGCCGTCGTAAAGTTATGGAAGCAGTGAGAAAACAATAGTCTATTCATTCAATGCAAGCAGTACAGCAGTTGGGTTGGGTTGGGTTGTTTGGGGGAAGAGACCAAACTGCGAGGTCTTCGGTCTCATCGCATTTGGGAAGGAAGTCGGCAGTGCCCTTTCAAAGGAACCATCCCGGCATTTGCCTGGAGCGATTTAGGGAAATCACGGTAAACCTATATCAGGATGGCCGCACGCGGGATTGAACCGTCGTCCTCCCGAATTACAGCAGTTGAAAAGACGCCTTTCTGCAGTCAGTGTCCACAGTTCCAGTTCTGCAGCTAGCGAAAACGGCGTCTGATAACAGTAGGCTGGGTGACCACATCGGGTCAACAACTCTCAAGAAGTATCTCTCGGTGCTGGCTGTGAACAACGACAATACTGATAGCCGAGGTGGTTGATACTGACGGTCGCTGGGCCCCACCCTGTTTTGACAGGAAAACCATTTCTGAACATGTTGGCAACGGTAGTGATGTAGTGACAGGCTGGGATATGACCGTGATGGTCTGGTCCCTTGTACTGTCCTGTGTCAGCAGTATTCCACTCCTTCCAGCAGCAGTGGAACTGGACGTGTGATAACTAGCCTCGCTGTACCAATGGTGTGGAGGACTCCGTCACATCAATGCAACCTCTCTGCAACTTCTTGCATAAAAATGTGATGGCAGCTTTCCATGTGCCTGGCCACAGGTTACAGTCGGCAGGGTGAAAGGGGATGGCGCAATAACACTGTACGACCTTTATGTAAACAGTCAACATCCATATTGTAACCAATAAGAGCATATTTTCTCTCCACTGGTGCCATCACCAGACCATTGTTTTCACTGCACTTTTACTTCTCGAGTGTAGTAGACGATATACATTCTGTTAACAGTCACAGAATTATTACAGGAGTCTTGTTTCGACACTTCGAAACTCAATTTACAATGGGTTTTTATCGAAAATTTTTCAGAGTGATTCACAGAATTTCGTTCAGGATATTATTTACTCACCAGCTGTTACACCTGCACTCGCATATCAATTGTTTTGTCATAAAGAGTGACGGTGAGAAAGTAAGCTATTGTATGTACCATAATGTCAGCTGTTCTCGTGTCTTCTATGCATTGTGCTATTGAAGTAACTATACATTAGAGGACGTATACATTATGAAACAAATTAAATAATTTTTAACATGAGTTATGTCCACTGATGTAAAAAAAGGATTTCCAGTCCCAACTTCACCCTCGTAGAGAATGATTTCTTTTTTCTTTTTCTTTTTCCCTTTTTTTTAGTTTCTAAGGTAGAATAAGTTCTTTCCCAGGACTCGCACAAAATTTCATCAAATCGGTTCAGCTCTTTAGTCATGAAAATGAAACTGACAGAGTTACTTTCGCATTCAACAATATGGGCTTGGAGGTATGGATTAAACACGTTAAGGATTGTACAAACATTGTATTCATTGCGTTGAATCATATTGCATAGAACATGTCAACCAATAAAAGTATTTTGACACGTATGATGAAGTTCAGAAATCAAAGAGAAAATAGCTTTGTTGAAGAGTAAATTTGATTCCTTCAGATTCAATACATCTGTCCTGAATTAAAATGAAAAAACTAACAGCGCCATCGTTTGGTTCCGTGGTGTACTGCGCCATGATGATCGTGTCACTGTGATAAACATCCAAACTACTAAGCTGAGCAGACAATTCTAGATAAAACTTTAATTACGATATGTTTTCTTTCTGTATTCCGATTTTGATGAAATAAAGCCTATATGTTGAACCAAGCTACACTCAAGTTACCTCTGAAAACTCCATGAAAATTCGTCTAATGGTTTTGGAGATTAGCGTGTTCAAACAGACAGACATGATGGTTTTACAGTCTTATTATTAGTACAGAGCCGATATACGAGACCTATTCGGAAAGTATGGCCCGACAGCTAGTGAAATGGAAACGAAAGGGAAAAATCAATGAAGCTCTGGACAGATGTGTTGGACAGTGTCTGTAGTACGCCTGACGGTCGTATCACAGAGCTCTTTTCAGTTCTGAATAGACAGCAAGCACATAAAGGTGCCTAGAAAGACCTTGGCTCCAGTGAATTATTGGTGAACGCTGTATAGCTTGTTTCAACATATAGGCTTCATTTCATCAAAATCGGAATACAGAAAGAAAACATATCGTAATTTAAAGCCCCACATAACATACTTGTCATGCAATTCCTTCTTGATAACAGTTCTCCGCTGCACACTGCAGGGCAATGTGGATCGTTCTGCAGCATTTTCCGTGGGAAGTGTTTCGTCATCCACCACACAGCCAGGACTTGGCTCCCTCTGACATTCATCTCCGCTCACGTGAACCGCTGGCTACGAATACAACATTTTGGCTCAGGCAGCGAACTGCAGACCATCGTAGAGAAAAGTGGACGAAAGCACAAGCGGCTGCCTTCCATGACTAAGGTATTGGGAAGTTAGTACAACGCTTTGACAAATGTCTAAGTCAGATCGGCAGCTATGCAGGGAAGTAACTGGAAGTTGTAACTAACTGTTGCAAATGACCACTTTTGATTTTCAGTGTGGTTTCCATTTTGAAAACGATTGGGCCTTACTTACCGAATAGCCCTAGTAGATTTGTATCAGAAATGTACCACCTTTTAATGTACCTTTTCTTTAGTGCCTTGTATTCTTGTAGAGAACACCAGACACTGGACTCGTTAAACCAGCAAATCATCCTACGGCTACTTGCTTTCAATGGATTATGTGTTGCTTTACTTTACCTTCTAAACCCCATGAGACAAGGGCTATCAGTCTACAAAGATATCTCCAGTCCTGTGACTACTTCGGTTTCGAAATTCTGGCAGCTCGTTCGTTGGTGTCACTTGAGGATTTTACCAACAAAAACAATAAAACATAAAATACCTAATCGAATAAAAGGACTGTCCAACTACAGCAAAGAGAAAAGATCAATAGAAATATAACTAAAAAACCAGACAAGTGCGAGTAGGAATCGCACTCTGAGGGTAGCGCACGAACTTAGCTATGTATTTAGACAGTTCTCCCTTCCTGGAAATCGAGAATCTCTGCGATTTTTGCCTGTTATTGATATTGATACTGGCAGGACATCAGTCACGGGAGTTTCAAGTCGTTCTAGAATGTTTTAAATTCATGTTTGACGTAGGGGAACAAATGACAAATGAAATATTTATTGTATGATATAATTTTTTTCTTGATTTTTCCATTCCTGAGGGACAGAGGACTTAACAGACGGACAGACAAACAGTCGAACAACAAAGGACAAAAGTATTTTTTCTCGTGATATGATTACAAGTAAACAATTTTTTTGATTTTTTCCTCTACTTTTATTGTGAAAGCTTGCTGCTTGCTAAATTTCATGGTTCTAGGTTCAAATGGCGCTGAGCACTATAGGACTTAACATCTATGGTCATCAGTCCCCTAGAACTTAGAACTACTTAAACCTAACTAACCTAAAGACATCACACAACACCCAGCCATCACGAGGCAGAGAAAATCCCTGACCCCGCCGGGAATCGAACCCGGGAACCCGGGAACCCGGGCGTGGGAAGCGAGAACGCTACCGCACGACCACGAGCTGCGGGCATGGTTCTAGGTCAACGGGAAGTATCCTATAGATTTGGATGAGTTTGTGAGTATAAAAATACCTGACATTGATAACCGTATGTTGTCATTGCATTAACTTAGAACCCTGCTATTCAGTTCACTGCTACTACGTCCCTTTCTGAGCAAGAATTCCACAGTATTTTCCTCTCATCCACACTCGCCTACTACGGGTAAAACGGTTTAATACTTCATCTTTGCATTGGTCGCTGTCCAAACTTACCCTCGTTCTTCTCTTCTCCGGCGCCTTCCATCTTTCAGCACGAACGCCCACATCTGCCAACTGCCGCTTTTCATATCGCATCCAAGTTCGTCTCCGTAACGCCTTTGCTTCCGGATTCCACTTGACTACTCTAAAATCGCCCGATTGGCTGCCTTGTGTAATTGTTAACTAGTGTCATCTTGGATTCTTGTACGAGCTCTCCTTCTCTGCAAAGATCTGAAGACAGTATCTTCCGGTCACTCCCTTGCAATTCCCTTGTTTGGTTTCTCCTCATAGTGGGAGGTTTGCAGTGGCGGTGAAATTCCGATCGATAGTAAGCCTGTTTCTCCAGCTACCTGCCATGAGAGCTTCCAGGAGTCACTAAACCACTTCACTAAGCCCTGTAGCTCAGCTTGTCTGTGAATATCTGAGGACACTCTTATACCAGCAACCACATGCAGAAAGCTGCCAGACCATCTTGTTTCCATTTCCTGTCGATCCTTCCGATCGACATCAAGGCACCAGGTGCTTCATCTCACTTGTAGTAGAATTCAGGATTGGAACGTAAATAAACTCAAGAATCTATACAGTGACTAAATTTTGCATTGAATTTTATGCATAACGTAGACGTTTCGTCGTTAGGCAATAACAAACTGCACTTATTTGTATTAAAGTGTCACACTAGTCACCTAGATTGCTGTTAACTAGCAACTACGTGTTGTCTCTGCTTTAAAATATGATTGACAGATATTTATGAGATGTATCCACTCTGCCAGGTGTAGAACATTCTTCCACCTGTCATCAGCTGATCTGTCTTGACCGTTTTGCGAATGATACATTATCACTAATAGAAGATTGATCCCCATTAAATCCTATGTTTCTTCTGATTTGTACCTCTAGTAATGTTTCATGTACACGAAAAATGCCAAACACACTATGGTTCGAATTCTGCAATTAATGCAAAGTACTGTGATAACGGGCTGGGCGACATGGTTCACGGATCTGTATGACGGAGACTAATGTGCAAGTGAGCCAACAGTTTGATGGAAATTAGGGACCTACTTTTTTTAAAATTTTTATGTTTTGGCCCACCTGAAGAGAATATTCGCTGCTGGTGAGAAACCACTGAAAGCCAGTTCACCAGACCAGCGCGTTATGCTGGGCCTAGCAGACTTCCTATGGTAAAAATTGCTTATCGAGGGTATCAGACCTGGGCCATTGTGGATGCTGGAAGGATCAGGTGTGCCTTTGGACGCGAGAGACTGGGGCTCGTGTCAGAAACGCTGGTCTCTCTCGGCCGCCGGCTCCCGATCCGGCAACACGTCATACCCTGCGCCCCATGATCTGATACGAACTTTGTGTGTGAAGGCCTCTTCTAAACGTATGGGACCTTCCATGGTGCTCCATATGTATTCTCTTTATGGAAATAAACCCTTAATTGCCATGGTTCTCATTTCCAACGCAACTACTCTGGATGTCCAGTTCTATGCCCATCCACTCCGTTCGTCCTGTAAAATATCTTCCAGATTGGATCTCCTGTTGTAAATTATTACGGTATTCAACCCAACCTTACTGTTATTTTCCAAATTCTCACTGTACTGCTTGTTTAAAATAGGAACCATCCCTCAACGTTTAGAGATTTCCTTGAAACATATTCATCGGCGGAAAAACTGACTATAGCCGTTCCTGGGCATGTACTGCGTGGCTTGCTATTTCTGGCCGCTGACGTCAGCAAACTGCCATGGGCATGATAGAACTGTACTATGAAAGACTGTGGATGTATGAAGAAAACCGGGATAGTACGCAATCTTTAGCATAAGGATGCCGCCCTCTTCGTGGGCAGTGGCCAGCTCTGTAGTCAATGAACGTCTAATTCAAATCTCTTTCGCAACAAGGAACACTTTTTTCTGGTAGCGTAAATGAATATCTTTTTCACTTGACATCTCAGCGAAGCTGAGGAATATTTGCCGAAACACTATTTAGAAATGACTTTAGGAGTCGATGGCAACTGTAATCGCTCTTTTTATTCTCGTATTATCTAAGTAACATATATTTCCAGCAGTGTTTTATAGGATTTCGTGTATTCCGCCGTCAGATGTGATTGCTGCAGTCAATTCTTAAGCCACTTTCATTTGTTACTCATGTTCAAACCTTCTCTAACAATTCAGTACTAGCGTTCATACTTAAAATGCGGTAGTCACTGGTTCTGTACGTAATATATCGAAATTAATAATCGATCATCTATTAGTACATCCTTCAGTGCAGAAATGCAGGGTTCTTCTGTTGCCTTCAAGCAATGACGAACTTCAGTACTTCGCATCGTTGCTTTTTCAAGATCTGAACGCCGAAACCTGTTATTTGTTGGAATAAATTCGACTGTGGCCAACGCCTTTAGCGCCCTCCAAAGGTCAAAGCGACTTATTCCACGACTTAAATCTAATTATTTTTAATTCTTTGGCACAATGCTTGCAGTCAGCCCTACATTTACAAGCGGCTGAAAACCATATTGGTTAGTATTGGTTACTGTTGCACAACTGAGGAGTCTGAGCTCAACTATAGCACCTCTGAGGCAAGAAAATGTATTGTATAAACATTAAGGACAAAGTAAAATGACTTATTAAACATTCGAATACAAGTGATCAGTCGCTGTTAAATGAGTTAAAAATACATGGAAGAATGCAACAACTCGATACAAAATACGGCAGTAAAGTTTGGCTGTAATTTCAGTGTTTTGTATGTGGGTTCATTCATGATTGGCTTGCCTGAATTAAACAATATTTTCATTAGCTCTGTCCTCGATTCGCGCCGCTCCAGCACGTTTCCACAGAGCTGACTGTACACTCGAAATACCTCCTCCATTTCTGTCACTTATTTCTCGATTTATGTAACACACGGTATAAAACGCAATGCGTATATCATGAGGGCTTTCTGCGTCATTATTCTTTCCTTATAGGATACTCACCGAAATGGCGCAGTGCGCACATTAAAGAGAATTCAATGCGTCCTGCGGGAGTGGCAGTTAAAACAGCGGTGTACGCTATCCTAAGGGCTTTCGAATCAATTTGTTCGAACTCTATGATGGAACGCCTGTCTGCCAGATTGCTTCAGCATTAGGAAGAAAGGCCGAGGCAGTCTATGAAGCCCTTGAGGAAAGAATTGCACTGGACGAGGTTCGGTAATAGCTTCTGAAGCTGTTGTTGCTGAGACCCGAATAGCGTCCCGTTTGAAGTGGACCTGTGTTATAATGGCGCTGTGGATACTACACAAATGGTTTGAATTTATCTTTGAGGAAGTTTCTTCTTTGATACTTAATATCCACGGTCAAATTTATGGTTGTTGTGTGCATTAGTAGAAGAGCAATACAAAACAAATTAGCACAAGAGTTGCCCTGTCTTTCTATTTCGTGATCCACGATGCGCATGTAGCAGAAGTGTTTTTAAATATTTGACTCTGTGATGATACTAAAGTGACAACTTGTTCTATTACTCCCCAAATGAGACACTTGCTGTGTTTTGCCGTTTAATGACACGAAGGATGAATATTTTCCTAGGATTCTGGAAAATAGGTATTAGCTCAAGGGACAGCCAAAACAGAAAAGAAGAGACCTTATCGTTACCATACGTCACAAGTTAAAACTGCTTGTCGGTTTCAAATCCAGATATCTGCTCCACGCGGATAGCGAGGTACCGATTTCAACATTCAGTCACGCTTCAGGTGTCGACTAAGAGCTTCTCCATACATCACAGCTTTAATTTGTCACATATAATCAGCACGGCGTTTATTTCGGAAATAGCATGTGACTTAGATTTCCAATTTTATGACCGCTAGCTGTTCCAGCACTTGACGCATTCGCGTCTCCTGTACCTCTCCCTCTCCCCCCCTCTCTTACCATGCGTCACCGCGTTCTCTGATTGCTTTCGCAAAAATGAAATAATACTTTTTTCACTAACACGCTCCCTTTTTTTCTATTTGTGAACACACAGCGCTGCTTTGATGTATTTCCTTTTTTGTTTTCGTATGGGTGTACATCTGAATCATCCTGTGTTCTTTTACACTCCGAATCATACATTATTTACTTCTAGCCTGTGTACTACCCAATAGCCATTGGGAATGTCAAATGTTCTTACATAGAGCGAAGTGGTGCATCTACATTTAGGCTTTCCGTGATTTATGTCAGTTTCTTAGAAAATTTCGAATGGTTCCTTCGAAAAGGACGGGACCGGTTTTGATACGCCCGCTAAGTCCGCAGGGCAGAAAAGGTGATTAGGATTATGGAAAGGGCCAAATAAGGTGGTGGTCAGTTCCGCTTCAAAATTGTAATTTATTGTAATTTAATAACACATTTAAACCAAAACGGCACATAGCCGAACCTTTACAACTACGAGTTTCAAAACCCATTCTTTCACGGCTGAAGGCCTCCAAACAAGAAATCTTAAAAATCAACAAGACAAATTTCAAGTGACTGAAGACACGCAGTTAAAATTGCAAATAAAATAATTAAAATATATATGCATATATCACAGCTAGGCTGAAAGCCTCAAGGCAGAAGTGGATAGAACAAACATAAACAAGGTGCAATACCAACGGCTGAAGGCCACAATTAAATTTCAAAATATTTTACCATAATCTTTTAAGGCAGAAGGCCGCAATGTTTTCGCTTAAGGGGAAATTTTAAGAAAAAGGCTTTAAGAGGGTGAAGGTCCACAACTGATTTTCCAAAAATTCAAAAAATAGCTTAAACCTTTAAGTTTTAAGAGGCCGGAAGCACATTAAATGAAAACGCAATGCAATGACAGTAACTAAATTTAAGAACAAGGTTTTAAGCAGCTGAAGGCCACAACTGATTTTCCAAAAATTCAAAATATATTAAAACTTTAAGTTTTAAGTGACAGCACACTAAATGAAAAGACAGCACAACAACAGTGACTTTCAACAAAAAATCCAGTTGCCAGAATTCAAACTTACTTATACGGACTGAAGGCCCTTGATTTACATAAACATTTTTTTAAAAGTATTGGCTATAATAGATTACCAACAGACCACTAAACACGCATGGAAAGGACAGTACCGACAACGGCACTCAGACGCCTCCAGAGAGGGGGGGGGGGGGGGGGATTGGGCCTGCCCTCGAAACATTAACGTTCACTTAAGTGAGACAGGTGGTGGGCCCAACTACACTTGATCAGTCGGTAACCCAACCACGAGACAGTCACGGACCGACGGACCAACCGACTTGCTACCCAGCAATCGGTACATGAACTCAAAAACCAAATGGTTACGGACGTGATTATCCACAATGAAATATGCATTAAGCTGTCAAAACTACATACCATGTTGGACAGTGACAACAGGTGAGGAAAGGACACTGCCTGAAATTACGTTAGTGGCCAGGGCAGGTAACTGGAACACTAACGGCCATAAGGCAGAAAATTCCGCTGGCACACTTGAATTTTAAAACAAGGTAATATAGTTAACTCCACCAAAAAAGAACACTGCCTGAATTTACGTCAGTGGCCAGGGCAGATAACCAGAACACTAACGACCACAAGGCAGAAAATTCCGCTGGTGCACTTTAATTGTAGTGAACCAATGTAGTTAATTCCACCGCACTGCAGCTCTATTTCACCACTACAAACACTCCGTGTTGCTCACAGGAAAAGCTCCCCAACGGCGAACCACCGAAACGAACAACACAACATGAACGGACGGGGCTTGGGTACTTAAGACATCTCTCAACCTTGACTCCTGGGTCGATGAGCCACGAAGCTCGTAGCGACCGGACAGTTGCACACACACACTCCGACTCTGCGCAGGTACCGCCAGCGGATCCAGCCGACGCGCCGCACGGGGATGTCCTCCCTGGTCCGCACCAACCGACCGAATACCCTCAGAGTTCCGACAACATCTAAAATAGTCGTCAGTGGAAATAGCGCCAACTACACACACAACCTGACAAACACTTGCACGAAGACCTGAACTATACACAACAGTAACTAAGCATGCACGAAGACCAATCGGAAGTCGATGCACACACACACACACACACACACACACACACACACACAGCCGACTCATGAACGATTGGCGAGCCAAAATGCGTCGTCCGGTAGAACGACCGATCGACAATCCACCAAAACCGTGACCCGGCTCAAGTGATGCGTGGCGGCAATGGTCGGGCGAGCCATGTGGACGCAGACGACACTGCTCCAACCCGACTGCCCTAGTGCCGCTTTGCAACTCCCCCACTGGCAGGTCCGGACTGGGCTCCAGACACGTTCCAACTGACTGGCAGCCTGAACTCGCGACCGGAACTGGCTTACGACAGACAACGCCCAGGAAGTAATAGCAGTGGAGCAAAGATACTTCGAGAGGGGATATATTGATATGCGCTGCTAGAGCCGCTCACAGCCAGGCAAAGCAGAAACTCACTGACTCCAGTAATTTAAATTAACGCAGTGACGTGGCAGTACGTTAGAAACAGGGTGTAAAATGCATGATGGCTGGAACACGAGCCATGCCCGGCTCAGGCTTATGTCCCTGACCTTGTCGAATCCTAGCTTGTGCCTCGTCCCTAATGATGTGGTGCATGGGGGCTTAATTAAATAAAATGCAAATACTTTTAAATTTTTAGTAGCTGACTGTCCGGTTACGCAGTCTCGTAACCGGTTGGCCCTGTCTGGTATAGTACGCAATCTGACTGCATAGAATAACAACAAAGAACGAAAGAAAACTTCCGTTAACACAATTAATTAATTAAGTCCCCAGCAACTATAAAACCTACGAAACAACAAGGCGCAAGTGTCGCTGTTCTGTATGTGGAAGTGTGATTCAACGTACACATCTGGCACGGTTCTTCCTCAATAAGACCAGATATTTTAAACACCATTTATACTGAAGTAATTAAAAAAACCAGAAATACTATAATTGCACATAGAAACCAGAAATGCAGTCTAATACAAGAACACGAGCCAGATGCTTTGTTGACTGAACCTGTGACCAAGAGGCATTATTGTTTAAGACATTGAAATAATAAAAAAAAACGGAATTTTTTTACCTTCATATATATTGACGAAAAGCACACTCTGATCATTACAGCATCCCCAATCCAATAACATCTGGTGTCTAGCCCATCAAAACAATACTACAAATTCTGAACAAGCACTCACTACCGCAACTTCTCAACTACGACTCACCACTGCTACATCTCAACAAACACTGCCTACTGCTACTTCTCAATAAGCACTCTCTACTACCACTTCTCAACAAACACTGCCAGTGGAGGCGGCTGAATAATACTCTTTGGTGCAATCTCTGGCGCTGTGGCTCAGTGTAGCCACCTTTCAGTGGTTGTTGACCTGTATTAATCTCCCTTCGTTTATTCCATTGTCTCAATAATAATACAGAGAGGCACCAAATTTGAAGATGGAAAACGGCGGCAGCTCATTATTTTTAACATGTACACGTGTCTTGAACTGGCAGTATTCTTCCAGTTGTGGCATACGGTGATTCTTCGAGAGCCGATCCAACGATTCATTTCAGTACTATGTTCATTCCAGTTCAGCCTCATTTTCCTATCATTTTCATTGTCAGTTTTTTAATGCCCCGTCGCTAGAGAGACCATTTGCTGCCAAGCAGTACTTACAGTCGAAGGTTGTATCCAGACATTCGTATGGACTGATTTACATGGGCCAACCTGAACTATGTAACCGGTCCTCTATCATCTTGAGTTACATTCTGTCGTGTGATGCAGCATGAAAAATATTTACGACAAGGGCCATTGAGAGAGGCAAATCGGCCAGCATAGTTTGTTGAAAATGGGCAATGTTACTGACATTATTTATTTCTATTTTTGTCGTTCAAGCCTTGTGACTATACAAATATCAGATCAACTGTAATTTCAAACGCTGTATAAATAATTTTATAGCACAGTAGTAAAATAATAATATTCTGATGAAGCTGCAATGAAATATTAATGACTGCGTGAGGGGAAGCCTTGGAGTTCAGTGAATGACACTTTTCTATGACAGGCAAAGGTGGTCAAGCCCGACGTAGTAGACAGTAGCCAGTGAAATAGACTTTCAAATGTGTTAATCTTAGGAAAAGATTTTGTACTCATACTTTCGCTTTAAGATGTTTTTAAGGAAGAATGGTTTATGGACATTAATCCGACGGCTTTTATAACGAACATTTCCGTTGGTGAGACTAAACATAAAACTTGGCTGCTTATATTAGACACTAGTCATGGGTTTTGGTGAGATGGATCTCAGACATATGAATAAAGCATGGCAGGAGATACGGCCAGGTTCTGATGCGCCTACTGAGATGACAATGGCAGTCATCCATTGATGTACACCAGCGTCTACTGGCTTGTGGAAGCTGCACGTTCAGCGCGTAGCAGCAGTTATGATGAAATACAGTAATGGACAAAAGTAGCAATCATTCTGAGATAATTTACTGTATGGTAATACTACTATAGGTGCTAGAGTTATTTAGTACTGAAAAAGTGGGTTATCTGTCTAAGTGGTGTACCCATAGTAAAATTTAGCTCTGGCCTCAAGTCAGAGATTTCTTTAAAATAAAAGTAATTTATACGTCTCTGTAATTCAGTCCATCAACTCGAACACACCACTTTTCATGACAGCGTGTGTCCTAAACCTTTAAGACCAAAATTTTACAGGCATTAGAGAACTGTGAACTGAGTATTTTTGTGTAGGGAATCAATGGTCGGAGACATATTTAAGGTGGTGCAACGTCTTGAATGAGCAGTATGTATGAGGCAAGTGTCTGTGAACAGGTTACCGTCCAGAGCGAATAAATGCCAGCCACACTGACATGATCAATAATACACAGTCATGTGCTATACGACCAAGGTGGACTTTACCGCATATTACAATTCATGGTTGTGTAGGATAACGCACATTGCCGAATTGTCAGAGGATGTGTATGGACCTTGGCACAGTCGGGAGCTCTCACTAATCGGCAAGCTTACAGATGCATGTGCGCGGGCTGTGGTCAAACATCTACTGAACATGGAGGAAGGGAAAGACAATTAGACTGTCTCTAGTGGTTGAGCACAACAAAGATGCTGGGCTTCACAATCTGTTGGATAATTGGTTATGGCTGATTATTCCACACCGCCTTACCGTAGCTCTCTCCGTGCTTACGTGTTTACGTGTGTGTGTGTGTGTGTGTGTGTGTGTGTGTGTGTGTGTGGAGCGGGGGGGGGTGTAGCGTAGGGGGGGGGGGCTACAACGGCGGTAGCGTACCTGGTGATGGGGTCTCCCAAGCCGACAATGGATCCACTGAGAACCAGCCGAAGAGTGTCTCACAATGTTCCATCTTTCCTTCATTCGGACCTGATATTTCCTTCCCTTTGTTAGGCGGACAGAGCCTGAACCCCTAGGAAGGTGCCGTGCCTACCGGTTGGCAACCCGAAATGTTGACACGGAAACAAAACTGGCTACGGGAAAGAGCTGTGTTTATCACAACGTCGAATGTGCACAGTCTGGATACAAATGAAAGAGAAGTATTCCAGACATAGTGCAGGCTGAAGGTAGATGTGTGTGTTCTGAGTGGAACAAAGGTGAACTGGAAATAAAATGAAAACATAGCAGATTTCATTGAGAATTACAGTACTGTGAAAAGGTGCAAGACTGAAGAGACGAATTTCAACAGCCATTCATAAGAAGCATAGAAGAGATATCAGATGCTGGAGGAAATCTATGAGAGTATTACAAATGCAAAAATACAAAATATTGCCATGAAATTAACATTGTTGGGGCTTATGAACCTACAAATAACATGACAGTAAAATGTAAGAAGAATTTTATGAAAAATTGTCAAGAATGCTAGAGTGCATAAGCGCCCACAATGAAAATAAATTAATAGGAGGTTTTGACGGAAAAAAGGATAGTGGAGTAACAGAATCATATGAGACGACGTACTAAATGGAAATGGAGAAATGGTAGTTGATATACTTGAATCATTGCCCTTGACGACTTTAAATGGTTTCTTTCCTCACAAGCAGACCCATGGAAGTAAATACATGGGACAGCCCTCCCAGAAACATCAGGTCAGTAATAATTCCTATTATTTAAAATAAATACTCCATCATAAGAACAGGTAATATTAGAGTTTGCAGTGGTACAAAAAGTGCTTCGTAACACTTGTTAGGCGGGAAGATGGTAGTAACATCTGAGGAGGAACAACAAATTAAAGACGCAAATATTCCCATGAGAACAGTAGATACTAGGAAATAAGATGTAGTACTGTAACCTCCCCACAAAAAAAAAATAAAAATATTGTTTTTGGTTAATGATTCTAATTTTTGTGTAACCTCACAAAAAAACTTAATTAATGATAATAATAATAATAATATGATTCTATTTTTTGTGTAACCTCTGAACAAAATTGGTTCCCATTTAATGTACCCACAAAATTCTTTTCTCATTTAATATAAGCTCGAAACAGAAAAATTCTTAAACCTCGTAATAGAAAATAAATTCAGTAACCTGGTAAAATTTGGATGACAGCAGTGCTGCGTCATGGTCCTGTAAGATTATTCTGAATAAAAAGCAAAAATTCTCATCTCGATAAAGTCGGCAACTATCTGCTCTTACAATAGCTCTTTTCCGGCACAGCTCTGTGCAATGCTGGCCTATACATTTGTTATTTATGAAAGGAAGCAAATGATTTTTCTTTTGCAACAACCGGATTGATCATTCATTGAAAAAAAAATTAAATTCTTTAAATTGAAATGAATGCTTGTTATTATTAGGACATTTTTAAAAGATATACATGGGAGTTTACATAATATTACTAGATATGCGCGAGGCTGTTTTTTTTTTTTTACCTTATACAATAATACTCAGGCTCCGGCATCGCTGCACCGCGACCGGCCCAGCCAACATGATACACCAGACAGGACTGACAAGTGCAGATGGGCGACTGCTTGCTAGCAACAACTTACTGCTACTGCTACACAGTTTGTACTGCAGTCAACACTGCTCTTTGGTCTCAGATTCTCTTATAGCTTACATATCGCAGGCAGCACATACCTCTTACATAACCCTCCACTGGGGGGGGGGGGGGGGCAAAAATTTGGCAGTGATGGTGAGTCAATTGGACTTGCCATGAGCAACAAATTTTTCTAAAATCTCCTTAATTAACTAAGTTGACAGTCACAGCGTATATACATATATATAAGTACAGAACATAAAATGAAATAGAGTGCACATGCACTGAGTACAGAACATATCAAGCAATGACAAAATGTATACGCAATGAGTACAAATCATATTAACAAATGACATAAAGGGCATACACACTGTAGTACAGAACATATCAAGCAATGACAAAATGTATACACAATGAGTACAAAACATATTAACAAATGACATAAAGTGCATACGCACTGTAGTATTTTTTTTGTTATCATTTTACTAGAACTAGGATAGGAAGGGAAGGATTGCATCATTGTTGTAGCACATTAGGTTGCACGTAGCTGCACTGAAAGTCCATATCTTTCCACAGAAGCACAACACCAAGTGAGACAATCTGAAGTTCTCCTCCCTGAAGTATTAATCAGTGTAGCCAAGACACTGAAATGTCGTATTAATATTCCATGTTATCATTTTGGTAGTACATTAGGTACACCAAACAGTGGAACCGTAGTAACATCTCCATTGTTCAAGGTGGTGGACACCATGATGTGTCAACACCAGCCGGCCACGGTGGACTCGCGATTCTAGGCGCTCAGTCCGGAGCCGCGTGACTGCTACGGTTGCAGGTTCGAATCCTGCCTCGGGCATGGATGTGTGTGATGTCCTTAGGTTAGTTAGGTTTAAGTAGTTCTAAGTTCTAGGGGACTGATGACCACAGATGTTAAGTCCCATAGTGCTCAGAGCCATTTGAACCATTTTTTTTGTCAACACCACACTCATTCACCAACGTAGAATTAGTGCAGAAACCAAATATTGTGCTCCATGATCATAAGGATAGACAGGACAAACGTATATTGCAGTAATTTCTGGTAATTAGGTCAGAAGGTGAAGGACGTTAAGTCTCATGCTAGTCATCATTGAGAATTACACTAGTCTATCAACCGATGTGACTAATTGTTGGCACTCATCGCCTAGTTACTGAACACTTCTGTACTATGTATGAAGTATTACAGAATAATTTTCATAAATCATCTGATTGCAGTGAACATTGGCACTCATTGGCCAGTTACAAACCATTTTATACATTATTTAAAAGTGATCATTCAAAGCAAGAGTTAATTAATGACATACCATTTACATAATTCATCTCGTTATAGTAATCATTGGCACTCATTGGCCATTTACAAACTATCAGAAGTCATCATTCAAAACAGGAGCTAATGAATGGCATAGTATTAACATAATTCACCTAGTTATTGTAATCATTGGCACTCATTGGCCAGTTATAAACCTTCAGAAGTCATCATTCAAAACAGGAGTTAATAAATGTAGCATCAAGCTACTGGTATTCATATCTAATATAATGTAGGTGACATAATACAAAATTAAAATAAGAAACAGGGCATTCATTGGCCAGTTACTAAACATATTGCAAGTATTGAATAGTACAAAACATTTTTCATCATTCAAGTGACATACGACATATTTAAAATAATTATTGGCACTCATTGGCCAGTTACAAAGTATTCTTATATTTTTATAAAACCTTATTCAGTATTATTCCGAAGTTATCATTCAAAATGAGAGTTAATTATTGGCATAGCATTTATAGAGTATAACAAAAATATTATTTACAGAAATTATTGGCATAGTATTTATGCATTATTACAAAGCATCATTCAGTATTACTTAGAACTCATCATTCAAGTGACATAGGACATATTGAAAATGTAACACACTGTCTATTACTCAAGGTCTGTGATTAGAAAACATCATTCAGTATTACTCAGAATTCATCATTCAAGTGACATAGGACATATTGAAAACGTAACACACTGTAACTATTACTCAAGGTCTGTGATTAGAAAACATAATTCAGTATTACTCAGAACTCACTTAAACTGGTAGCATTATTTGGGACTGGTAAGACATTTTTTTTTGCTAGCAATGCATTGCGTTGGGATCGATAATTAATTGCTGGGGCATGAAAATATTTGCTTTTGACTTATTACTGCGAATGAGGATAGGTAACGTCATTCGTCATGAGTCAGCTGTAGCAAGATTATGAAACAAGTAGAGTATATGTGATCACATTCATGAATGACACACACAAATGGGTAAAAAAAATGCAAGTACTAGAACAGGTTTAATGATTAACTGCTTATAACATATTAATTTCGTGAATAGCTTCTCCTAGAAAAAATACAAAATGGATTATTAAGCTGAAAGAAGAAATGCATATTATGCTGAAAAGTAGTGAACTTCGAATTAACAGGTAATGAAATGTGTACTCAATATATATGTACTCTAGCTGTCCTTTCCAAAACCTTCAGTCATTATACCATGCGACATAAGACATACTGTCAAAACGAAGTGCAACAAATACTTAAATAACTACATAGCATTTCTTAACTAACAGTAAATATATAAACTTTATCATTATTCTCATCTGCAAAGAAAAACTTAAAAGTGGTGCGTTTAGTGGCCATATAAAATTTATCACTATCATCACCTGTAAACAAAAATTTCATTATTCATATCACCATAACTTCATTATTATCATCACCTGCAAAAAAAAACTTCATTATTCATATTACCATATTCTTCATCACTATTCATCATCATTCATTATCATCTGCAAAAAGACACTTCATTATTCATTATTCATATTACCATTTACTTCATATTACTATTCATACTACAGAGTTTCTTATTTCTAGCATATTTCATCACTAAAACTAAGATGTGTAGTTCTGTCTGACAGCCTGCATCAATCGCCTCGTATTCTGAAAGAAAAAATTAGTTAAGACTGCTATCATACGATGTGTATAGTATATTCATGTTAATGTTTGTTAATTCTGATCCATTTACTCTTCGCGACGAGGTATTGCATCTTCTTTCGTTTATTCCGAAGGTGAAATTCCCATTTCATAGTAATCCACTGTGGTTTGTTTCATTTATTTCTTTTACACGTTATTGCTTTCTGAAAATGATGAACAATGATTAATGTCTTGCATTTAAATAATATACCCATTAAATAAAAACTGGTTTCTAGTGATATAATTAAGCATACAGCATAGCATGACAGAAAACGTAATATGTCAAAAACACAGACAGTGTGCAGGTGCAAAAATGTACACAGAGTATCATAATGTAGTAGCAAAAAAAAAAATGTAAAATAGTGACGATGTTGAGATATCGTAAGGAAAAAATGTCAAAGTCAACTGGTGTTTGTTATATCTTAAAGATTTCATAGTGCGTACAAAGAAACAGGAAAACAATAATACATACATAAAAAATGGAAAATGTGCACGGTCTGATATATAACGACAAGAAAAGCGACCTGCTAACCTTTCCGGGCACTTGCCAAGAAAAAAAATGATAATCATCAGTAAGTGTTCATATAAATATAATTGTATAAGTGGTCATATAAAAATCAGGAAATGGCATTACAGTGTGATAAATCATGAAGTATGTTCATTCAATAAAGGGTTTAATATTGGAGACATGGTGATTGCCTTTACTTTTTCTGGTTCTCAGAGTTTCGACGTGTACTACATTGGGGTGAGGAATGCTGCGAATTCTATATGGACCTGCGTATAGAAGCTCAAATTTACTACATCTACTCTTTCCTCTGTTAGATAAATAGTGTGTACGCACTAATATCTTCTGTGCAATTTGAAGGTCACGGCGCGTACAAACCTGTTTTTGCTGTCTTCTCCGGCGCTCTGCGGCCGTTTGATGTCGTTCAGCGCAATGTCAATTATTTCATGGTGTCGTAGTCGACGGGATGTAGGAAAGGATACTAATTCCTTAATTTTGTTAGGTGGTTCAACATTTTTCAGTATAACAGTCGGAGATAGCATAGTAGATTCATTTGGTATGGAATTAATTACATCCTGGAATGAGAGTATTTGTGTGTCCCAATCAATATGTCTTTTATGGCAGTATATTCTACACAGTTTACCAGTTTCTCTCATTAATCGTTCACAAGGGTTCGAAGAAGCATGATACTTGGATATATAGATCGCAGAAATGTTTCTTGTTAGTAATATACGTGTCCATATAGCAGATCGAAACTGTGGTCCATTGTCGGAAATTACTTTCAATACATGCCCTACATGAAATAAAAAAATGTTTTACAAATGCTTTCGAAACAGATTTGCGTAACGGAGTGAAGGTAACAAATTTTGAAGTGAGTTCAACAGCGACAAAGATGTAGCAAAAACCTCTATTAGTTCTGGGAATCGGACCAAAAATGTCTACAGCGGCCATGTGTCTCAATTTAACAGGTACAATGGGATGTAACGGAGGAATATGTGAAGTCGTGTCTGACTTAGCTTTCTGACAGATTTCACATGACGCTAAAACTCGTCGAATACGTTTCTCCATGTTGGTAAAATAACAGTTCTGTCTCAGTACTAGAAAACATTTTCTGCCTCCATAATGTGCGTAACTTATATGAGTATACCAAATTAATTTGTTAACAAGCTCGTCAGGAATGCATAGTAACCAGTTGTTGCTGTCAGGGTGAGAGCGGCGAAACAGAATATTATTGCGTACAGTGTAATGGTTTCTAATGGTAACATTATTCCTATCTCGCCAAACGTGTTTAATTTCTTTCAATACGTTGTCTTTACTCTGCTCTTGTGCTATATCTCGTAATGACGACGAAATGAAATGTTCAAATGCAACTTGTTGAATGTACATGACGCTGAAATTTGCTTTGCAGAAGTTGGTTGTGATGTCTTGCTGATTGTTGCTGAGAGAAAGGGACAGTGCGTCTGCTACAATATTTTGTGTGCCAGGAATGTGAACAATTGTAAAATCAAATTTCTGCAAATAAAGTTTCCATCTGCTTAATCTGTCGAGTGTAAATTTTTCGGATAGTAAAAACAGTATAGCTCTATGATCTGTGTAAACGGTAGTGTGTCTTCCATAAAGAAAATGCCTAAATCTCGTAAATGCCCATACAACACATAATGTTTCAAGTTCTGTAACAGAACAATTGCGTTCAGCAGGTGACAGAATGCGACTCGCAAAGGCGATGTTTTTAATTACTGTAGTACCATCTTCTTCAATTTCCTAAAAAATGTGTACGCCTAAAGCGGTGTTAGAACTGTCGCTAGCAATGGAAAAATTTCTAGTAAGATCTGGATGTGATAAAAGTGGTGCATTCAACAAAGCTTCTTTCAGATTCACAAATTAAGAATGTGCTTGGCTGTCCCAGGACCAAATAGTGTTTTTACCCGTCAATTGATATAATCTAGGGGTGTCTAAAGCAGAGTAATGAATAAATTTACGAAAAAAGTTGATTAAACCCAAAAAGCTGCGTAGTTGTTTCTTCGTCGTAGGAACAGTAATGTCACGTAAAGCTTGAAGTTTTTCCGGGTCAGGCGCAATGCCTTCTGCTGAAATTACATGTCCAAGAAATTTTATAGACGTTTTGCCAAAGTGCAATTTGCTAAGATTAACTGTGAGTCCTTGTGCACGTAAAGTTCGTAACAGTTGTTCAAGAATCAGATTGTGTTCAGACCAGTTCGCTTCTGCAATAAGAATGTCGTCTACATACGTTGTGATCCTGTCTTTTAATGCAAAAGTGTGTATCGGATGTCGTCAAAACTAATAACATTTTCGTGAACAAGATTCTTTGTGTCAAAAGTATTGCTTGAGTTTCTGTATCTAGTCAAATTCTTTCTGACGTGCCATTATTTGCGGGAGGATGCTGTGGCATTTCGACTATTTGTACTGTTCTTTCTTCCTGACGTATTACGTTCGGGATGATATCTACTGTTTGGTTCATTCATGATAATATGTTGTTGCGGATGATTTTGCTGCTGATAAGACCGACTGTTATTAAACGTACGCTGAAAATTGTAACCATTATTTTCACGTCTGTCATGATAGTCATTTCTATACGGTGCGTTGCGGTACGAGTTAAAATGATGTGTTTTCTGTACGTAGTTATATCCTTGTTGCGGTGCGTTGCTATATGGTGGAGCCGACGCAATACGCGTAGGCGGCGAAACATTAAATCTTGGTTGACCTTGCACATTACATTGTTGGTTAGATATGCTAAACAGTTGGTTTTGTTGCTGTTGTTGGGAAAAACCTCTATTGTTACCAAAATGTGGTTCGCTGTTGCTGATAATTTTACACATACTGATGATTAAATTTTTGTCTGGTATTAAAATTACGCTGATAGTTCTTGTCATTTCTGGAGTGTCTAATGAAAATTGTCACTTTCGGTAAAACTTGTCATATCAGGATTTCTTTATACATCCTTAATCCTAGATAGACCGATAATTGAAGAGCTGTTTTGATAGATATAAAGGATAGTTGAAGAGAAGGCAGCAGTGCAGAAAACTAAAGATGAAATAGCACTACTACGGCTCGGGGCCTTGTGCACGCTACGGCACATATTCATCAAAGCGTAATGAATCCCCTGAGGTCTATTACGCGCTGCAAATAAATTTTAGTTTCTGCGTTACAGGCAATGCCGGTGAAAATTCAAAAACTAATTGTCGTATCCAATCCAATTCTAGTTTCTGCATTACAGCCCAAGCTGATAAAAATACAAAAGCAAATTGTCGTATCCTGTCCAAAGCGTGAATCTGTGTTCTGTCATCTTTAAATGCCTTAGATTTTTTTACGGATAAAAATTGCTTATAATCACAATTGTCCTCTCTGTATGTCTGAACAGTTTCAGGATTGTATGAGAATCTATTTATCTGTGTCTGTTCGCAATCTAACTCACGTACTCTTTGTAAATTACCTAAATTATACTGGCTGTGTAAGTCTGACAAATGTTCGCAAAGTGGCGTATGCTGCGATGTGTTAAAGGCTGAAATATTTTTCATCTCCGTCACTTCGTGCTGTAAAGATGACAATTTTCTACGTAATGTATTATTGGACGAACCTGTCTCACTGATCGTCTGCTGTAAATTTTGGAATTCGGGTGTTTGATTAAACGAAACTGGTGACGTATCGTCTGATTTGGTGTCATTATTACTTTCGATAACATCAATACGACTGGCCAATTCATCATATTTTTCAGTCAGTATTTTTACCTGATCATCGTTTTTAGTATCGCAAGCATTAATTTGTTCTTGTATTTTACGTGTGATTTTGTTTAACTTCTTAACATCTGCTTTGATGGCATCGGGATCCTGTATTAGTTCTAATTGTTCAAGTCTGTCGGTCACTGTCTGAAAGTCTACTATGTATGTGTATGTTTTTGATTTAAGGTCAGAGATTTCATCATGTAACTCGGTGTTCAACTGTTTGATAGTATTAATTTCGTCTGGTACTGTAGCAATATTGTTGTCTACGTATGTTTTTGCTCGCAAACAATTTACTTTATTCTGTTCCTGTATAAATTTACGGTAACGCGTTTCACTGTTTTGTAGGTGGTGATTAAAACGTTTGTCAATTTGGCTATTCTGTTGGTCAAATTTCGCGTCTACTTTCGCATCCAGTGTACGTGAAAGTTCTGCTGACATTGATTGAAACTCGTCGCGTAACTGTGTTGCGTTTTCAGAGCATTGTTTAGCGACTGCACTAATTTCATCTCTAAGTATTTTAGTTGTGGCTGCATATGTATTACTTAATTCTTGTGCCACAGATCTAATTTCTTCACTACTGCTCCTAGCACAAGCCTTAATTTCCACACGTAATTGTTCTTTAATATCATGACATTGCGCGGCAACGGCTGTAATCTGTTCATTAAGTTGTTTGTTCTGTTCATTAAGTTGTTTGAAATTGTTGTCTTGTTTTTCATTGTTTTCATTTAGTTGTTGTTTCAGATTTTCACTAAGTTGTTTGTTTGCTTCATTAATTTGTTGTTTGAAATTGTCGTCTTGTTCTTTCTTCGACTGTTTGAAATTTTCATTAAGTTGTAGCAATAATGCCATAACCTGATCCATGCCAATATTACCTACTCTATTCTCTGAGCTGTTTAATAGCGTACCTGCAATTGTCACGTTTTGTGTAACCATTTGGTCATTCTGTGATTCTTGAAAAAGTTTGCCAATCGGACGTGCACTGTTGGTCACTACACCGGAATCAAATAAATCTGACGTATTCTGACTACACTGTTCATTTTCGTTAGAAACATTTATCTGTTCGTAATTCAAATTTTGCAAACCGGGTGTGTCAAACTGGGCAGCGTTCATTGTATCAGAACGTGCCGCGTCATCAGTTGTCGTTAAATTAACAGAGGACACAATTGAATTTGTTTGCTCATCATTAGCATTAAAATCATTACTAGTGGTCGGTACGCACTGATTGTCTGTAAATGGAGGATTATCGCCACTACAGTGAGTGTCGCAAGTATTATCGGTCAAATTAATCGAGTCGGCAATTTCACTCATTGCACATCGCGATGTACTGTTAACAGTTTTTCGCGGCATTTTTCACAAATCAAAATTAAGCACAAATGAAACAAAGACGAAGCAAAAATGGAACAAACACAATTACAACAAAGAGCAACAAATTGCCGATGATCTGTGAAAGAAAGAGAGACAAATTAGTAAATGCGTTGCGCCAGATGCAAACTACATTTAAGTAAATAAGAGCAGGTATATAACTATTCTCAGAGATTCACAAAGAAATACGATCCTGGCCGGATGTCGCCAAGTGTAACCTCCCACACGAAATAATTAAAAATATTATTTGGTTAATGATTCTAATTTTTGTGTAACCTCACAAAAAAAACTTAATTAATAATAATAATAATACGATTCTATTTTTTGTGTAACCTCTGAACAAAATTGGTTCCCATTTAATGAACCCACAAAATTCTTTTCTCATTTAATATAAGCTCGAAACAGAAAAATTCCTAAACCTCGTAATAGAAAATAAATTCAGTAACCTGGTAAAATTCGGACGACAGCAGTGCTGCGTCATGGCCCTGTAAGATCATTCTGAATAAAAAGCAAAAATTCTCACCTCGATAAAGTCGGCAACTATCTGTTCTTACAATAGCCTTTTTCCGGCACAGCTCTGTGCAATGCTGGCCTATACATTTGCTATTTATGAAAGGAAGCAACTGATTTTTCTTTTGCAACAATTGAAATGATCATGCATGGAAAAAAAATATTAAATTCTTTAAATTGAAATGAATGCTTGTTATTATTAGGACATTTTTAAAAGATATACATGGGAGTTTACATAATATTACTAGATATGCGCGAGGCTGCTTTTTTACCTTATACAATAATACTCAGGCTCCGGCATCGCTGCACCGCGACCGGCCCAGCCAACATGATACACCAGACAGGACTGTCAAGCGCAGGCAGGCGATTGCTCGCTAGCAACAACTTACTGCTACTGCTACACAGTTCGTACTGCAGTCAACACTGCTCTTTGGTCTCAGATTCTCTTATAGCATACATATCGCAGGCAGCACATACCTCTTACAGTACTTTATCCAATTTCAGCAACTGTAAATATGTTTGTTGAAAAAATCAGGAAGTATTTGCTCAAAAGAAATTGTATTTCTTTACCAGTTTGAGGTACTTAGTGCGCTTTTGCAAAAGATTAGAATTATCGCCGATGAATAAAAATCAAAGTGTACATGCATTTAATTTTGACTATGGCGCTATAATTGTAAACTGTGTTTGGGATTGAAATGTTGAAAGTTACTCACTTGGTGTGTGTATATTTTCACCGATCAAAGTGTTTTGTGTAACGACAGTTAATTCTTATGTGATGGAATTCACATTTCAATAAGTAAAAATCTTATATTTGACCAACCCAGTTAATGAAAATGGGAAACATCGGAAAAATAATATTGCCAAGTTTGGCAACATTATTTTTCAGTCAATCACAATAAAACCAGCAATTTCTTTCGTCCCGAAGTCCGATCGTCTTTTTGAACTTCAAGATTCACAGAGTATTAGTCAGTATTACGCTATCAGAGAATTAAACAAAACGAATTGCCTATTTTGAAAAGGATAGTAAAGAAAAGCCTTGACATTTTCAGCAATCCTACATTTTTATTAAAGGCAGAATTCAATAACAAAGTCCAAGATAATGTTGGTCCCAATTATTACATTTATAGCTGCCACAACACAAGCGAAGTAATGTTCCACATGCCAAATGATAATTGAATTTATTAAACCACTAATAAGGAAAAAAATAAAACCTCAGCTTCCGTGTGGCGACGATAAGTTTGGCTACCTCAGACGAGGACTGCGTATAAATAGGACATTCGTAAGTATGTAAATACTGTACATATTTTGTAAATTTGTGTTATGTAATCATCCATATATCTTACTTTTTATGTGTTCAACCCGAATGTGACCAAAAATCCAAACCATCTGGGAGAAGAAGGAAAAAAGAAAATTGCTAAACAAAATCAAGAAATAATCGGCATTAACGATCGTAACCTCTAAGGCAAGGAAACCCCTTTTCTTGAACAAGTCTTTGTGCCTCGAAGCTACGACAGACAAAGTCGATGATCGCAGCGTCATCATTTTATCAGTTTTTGAGCCTTATGGAAAAAACACGTATGAAGATATTTGTAGGATAAGATGGTGGATGTCAAGCACTACTTAGGCATTATGTCCGATCACCACTAGATTTTTTTTCCTTAAAAGTGTTATGTGTAGCAAAAGTTAATTCTTGGTTGATAGAATTCGCATTAGAATCAGTAAAAATTTTACATTTGACTATAAAATCCCAGTTAATGAAAATGGGAGGGATCGGAAAAATGAACTCGAACACGGAAAATGCCTATGGACCGGTAGGGAATTAGACACTGAAGATCTGCTGATTCCTGATCACGAAATAGAAAGTACAAGTTTTGCCGTGACAGTGAATAAAAACGTATGGAAAAAGCGGAAATGGTTGAGTTACCTTCTTCCGTATCAGGTCCATTCGCTGACTGATACGAAGGTTTAGACAAGCAGCTAAAGTAAATTTCTTTACAACTGACGAGTGAGTAAACGGTTTATTGTGAATAAAAATTAAGCGTTTAGCTAATGAGCAAACAGCGTACAGGAACCAAAGTCTTGGACGAATTGCTAATGGGCAAACTGTTCACTTGAACGAAAATTTTGAGCCGTTAGGCAATACGCAGATAGTGCACATAAAAGAGAATTCTGAACGTTTGGCGTGTGTGCAATCCGCTCAGCTCACTAAACTAAACTCAAATCTTGAAACAGTCACAATGGAATCAGCTATTTTGAAACTCACATGTAAAGATTTACCCGAATCGATGACCCGATTACAATCCAATGTAAAGGAATTAAAAGACATTGAAAGTGAGATACAAAATGGAATACAACATTTAACATCGCAGAGTACACAACATAAATGACGTGTTTGTTAGTTTGCTACAAAAGGAAGAGGAACAGGTTGCTGAATCTTTATCTGACAAAAGTACTAATATAAACAAAGAATTCGTTACGTGGGTACACCAAAAGTATACGCAAAGTGGACAAATCTTTGAGAAATAAGTTTAAAGATGTAATCTAAAATTTGAATGAAGAGGTTATAGTAAACCATTTGGACGTGAATGATGAAATGAAAACAGAATTAGGCCAGATTAAATCTATTATTAGGAAACAAATTGCGAAATCGGAAGTGCGTGTGGAGGAGTATGTAAGTAAAGCTGTCAGCAGAGCGTAATAACGTAAGCGAGATTCGGTTGTAGCAGGCGATAGCAACAATCAGTTTTGTGCTGAGCCCTAACCTGACAAATATTATCACGATGAAAGGAATCACATTAGATCAAATACAAATTATTCGCCATTTCTGTTTGTAAAAAGTTTAAGTGGTGTTTTGCCCAAATCAGCGACAGACACACAAAAGATACAGTTTGTCGTGTCACACATGTAGGGCGATGGAGCCTTATGGGCATCGGAAATATCTGATTGTTGTGCTTCTTATGAACGATAGAGAGAGCTTTCCTGGCTCGGTATAGGTCTCCGTGCCATCAGGAGCTCTTGCTAAAAGAGGCGTATCGCTTAGACTACTACAATAGCAAACAAGGAACGCTAGGCAGATATCTTGAGAAACACTTAAACAAAACCCGTTACTGGGATAACCCTTTTTCAACTAGAGATGTTTAAGAATTCTGAAGGCAAAACTGCCAAAGCACTTGCGGGAAAAGTTGTTACATGCCTCAGAAACTTGACATGGAACAGTTAATGTCAGTTGTACAATCGATAGATCTATTCCTTGAAGATACAGATACTTGCAATCTTGGCAATGGCAATAGTTCCAATAAGAGAAAGGAACAGTATAATAACCATAATGACCATTACAAGCGTAGCCACAATGGCGATGGTAATTGTCAGTCATCAACTCAACAGAATAATTTTAGGCAAAACATTGCGAACGATTGTAATAATAGACCATCGTTCAATAAAAAGAGAATGTATGCCAATAGATATAATCTAGGAAATAATAATAATAATAACATTAAAAACAGAGTAGATCATTGGCATGGCCAGCAACAGCTTAACTGGCAACAAAATCCCATGCCACAAAATATGATTCAGCAAAATCCTAACCATGGAAAAGTACTGGTAACAGTAATCCTCAAAACTCGAGACCACCGACCCAACCGGTTCGATTAACTGAAGTATCTGAAAGTAACACGCTAACTACAATACATTCAAAAGATTTCTATGATACTGAGCCACAGTCATGCAGTATTTTTTGGAAGAATAACCCGCCATTTGCTATCCTATATATTGCTATATTTCTCTTCTGCACTCTCAAGATATCGGCTTTTATGCCATTATCAAGTACAGTACTAAAAGCTGAAACTGCAAAATATTAGATCCACGCTCGTATAAAAGTACAAGATATTAACTTACAACTTAGGCTATTAACACGTGCGTCTGGTAAAATCAGCTCACATTAGGTAAACTACACTAGGACATGCCTTTAAGATGTAACTATAAAAGTGACGTCGAAGACTGTAGAGTCTAGAAGACATTGTAAATGTAGAAGTATCACAGATATAAGCCTACAAGTGTTATGTGTCATCTGATCGTATGTGATTACCTTTGGAGGCGGAATTTTCAGGTATACATCACACCTTTAATAATGTGACTTGAACATACGTTATGCAGCCTGAAGAAACCGAAGTCTGCGAGGAACAAACGAAGCACAGTAGAGAAGCCATTGAATCGTACTTGACGATGTAGTTAGCGCCAGTAATAACATAAAAATCTACTATATATAAATATATGATAGAAAACGGATGAATAAAATACAGAAGCCAATATATCACACATAACGAAGTAGTAAGTGCTAGCAATAATATAAAAAGTACTAAATGTAACATTATGAGTGAGAAATTGGGGAAGGGGTGGGAGAGGGAATGGAGGGAAAAGGGGGAAAAGAAATGGGAGTAAATATTATCATGTGACAGTCATATATTAGAGAGGATGGAGGGGATTGAAGGGGGAGGGTGGCCCCTCTATTGAGGTCAGTTAGTGGAATGGGTAAGAGGAAATGTACTGTTACAAGTAGGTATATGTGGGAGTGGGGAGGGAGTGTAGTGAGGAGTTTAGGAGTGGGAGGGGGTTTGGAGAAGCGAAACAGCGTAAGAAACATGAATGAATGTTTGATTGTGTGTTAAATTTGGGTGGAGCAGAATGGGGATGAAGCGGAATGGGAGCAAACTTGGAAAGGGAGCGATATGAAATCTAATGATCACATAGGTTCAGTCTTGGGTAGAGCAGTTGGTAGATTTCGTTTTATTCGTAGAATACTGGGGAAGTGCACTCGGCCTACAAAAGAGATTGCTTACAAATCACTTGTGCGACCGGTTCTAGAATATTGCTCAAACGTGTGGTGTCCTTATCACATAGGACTAACACGAGATATTGAACGAATACAGAGAAGGGCATCACGAATGGTCACAGGTTTGTTTAATCCTTGGGAGAGTGTCACAGGAATACTGGAGGAACTGAACTGTAAGACTGCTGAAGACAGACGTAAGCTATCCGACAGAGTCTGTTAACAAAACTTCAAGAACAGGCTTTAAAAGATTACTCTAGGAATATACTACAACCTCCTAAGTATCGCTCACATAGGGACCGTTAGGATTAAGATCACAATAATAAGTGCTCGACCCTCAAACAATCGTTCTTCCCGCGCTCCATACGCGAATGGAACAGGAAGAAACCCTATTAATTGGTACAATGGGACGTACCCTCTGCCATGTACCTCACGGTGATTTGCAGAGTATCGATGAAGATGCAGGTGCTTGTTTTGACACAAGTACTTTAGTCCGTCAGCAGCCAGAGATAGCGGCAGCTCGCGCGCCTGTACGTACGAGTGACTGCGTGCAAGCCTCTGGCCCGCACAACACTCACCTCAATGAAGGGGAACTACTAAACGTGGCTCAACTTGACCTGCTGCACGTCAGGAATCTGTCGTGCCAGTTGCGACAGTAGGAGGCATTGCAAAGTGTATTTCATTTGCAGACACAATAACGCTTGGCATTGAGGAGTGGGCTTTTGAAATAACAACATAGTACATGGCCTACGCTGTAGAAACAAGACACGTTAATAGTAGTAATAGAAACACACACTGACAGTTAAGTGTGGATTCATGTTACTGGTATATACAAAAGACTTAATCCTACCTGCTGCTTGGATGAAAAGTAACTCATTGCTAGTATTCATTACTTTTACCTGGATACCCAAATTAAATTATTATTCTTGGGGAAACTAGACATAGAATGACCTGAATTTGCTGATATGTATGACTCATCATAATAAACTTGTAATATCCTCGTTAACGAAAACTTTCCAGCTGCATGAATAGTAACTGACAATAAAGTAGACACATCAAACAGATCACTTGATAAATCACAGTGGGTAGCATTTGAAATTAATCCACTACCATTATGGTATGGAGGTTAATTCAGAGGTATCAAAATGTTTACACTAAAACTTTAAACCTTCCGAAAATGGTTTATGTCTGATATAGGCAGTCAACTCTCAGAGGTTTACTGAAAAACAATTCTTTCTCACAGCTTTCTTCCATCGCAGATTACAGCCGATTGTGGACAAATCAACTTGTGAGTACATTTACACATATGCAGATGCTGCTCATTCAGAGATTCAAAATACCTTCGATCCTTAATTATGAGTAAATAATCCCTTAGTTGACGCATAACATGAATGCAGGCCTGAAATGAAATGAAATGTCGTGTGACGAGGGCCTCCCGTCGGGTAGACCGTTCGCCTGGTGCAAGTCTTTCGATTTGACGCCACTTCGGCGACTTTCGTGTCGATGGGGATGAAATGATGATGATTAGGACAACACAACACCTAGTCCCTGAGCGGAGAAAATCTCCGACGCAGCCGGGAATCGAACCCGGGCCCTTTGGATTGACAGTCTGTCGCGGTGACCACTCAGCTACCGGGGGCCGACCTGATTCCATATAACTGCGTAAGTATAAATTTTGTACGATTGAAAATTACGCTTTGATGTAACAATTGATGTGGAAACTATACCTGATAATTCATTTTCAACCATTAGAGAGCATCCGGTAGCTAACTTCTGCTAAGCATGTAAATTACAAGAATTCACAGGGTAAATCGTAGTAGATGTTGCATATAGCTTACTTTCAGTTAACTGTAGGATTTAGAACTGGTCTGTATGTAACAGCACACTGTTCAAACAATCATCTGAACCACTTTCTACAGCTATTTTTAAATTAAGAACATCGATTCTAGCATCTGATTAGATTGTCAATTATTCTTAACAATATATTGTTTAAATCAAAAAGAGTACATAACTTTCAGTCCTTGGAACAACTCTTGGATGGTTGCACTCATCACACAACGAATTATGTTAAAATGTGTAATGAACTGCTTTACAATGTGCTCAATAAGAGCTCTGCGTTAGTAAGAGATTTTTGCAACTCCTCAATACAATTATTTAGCTGGGGACGTTAATTGAATCTATACTGGACTACTGTTCAAGAGCTTATATTTTGTCTTTAATGTCCAATAGATCTCAGCTGGTAAAGTACAAAATACTGTACGAGGTGTACTCCCTCCAAAATCAAAGAAGCCACATTTACGCCTGATCACGGTTGTGTGTGGCAAAGGGTTTATAAAGCAGTTAATGTCTTCTTCATAATCAGCAAATGTAGACTTTCTCTGCATTTTAGTTGTGACCAAGTTGTTATAACAAGGAGTTCCCATTCTAAAACTGTTTCGTTATCCTTAACGATACAAATTAGACTGAACTGTTGTTGAATTTCACTTAAATTGTGCGTAAGAACAAGTTTGACATTAACTGTTGAAACTACGTTGTCTGATCGCTGTTCTGACACGACTGTTATGTTCAGTGCCGTAATAGTGGGTGCTAAGGAATTTTCTAAACGGAGAATTTAGTGTAACACTGTCACTTCTGGCCCACTCAGTGCACCGCGCGACTGGCCATGTTAAGCATTATTTTACATCTTCGAACATAGTAGTCATTTTACTTACAACGTTCCTAAAGCCTGTGTCCAATATAAATTTTTATTTTAGGGCAAGAATGCGTTTAACTAACGAGGAACTCGATTGACTCTTGAATGGAGGTCCAGATTTTACGAAAGATGTAAACACTATATCGGACATATTGATGAGGAAGTGGAGGTAAGTAATCCTAGTGACCATGACACTGAGAGTGAACAAGAATATGGGTCAGACGAAAATAAAGACAATAATTGTCAACCAGGTTCTATTGGTCATTGGTTTGTGGGAGGGGACAAAACTTCTAAATGGAGGAGAAGTACTAGCTCTGCCACAAGCAAAGCGAGAAGGAAAAATATTGTAAAAAATTTTCCTGGACCGAAGAGATGTAACAACTGAGATTTCTGTATTCCTCAAGATAATTAACATGGAAATGATCGATACTATTGTGAAATATACAAACAAATATATTCAGCTCAAACCAGAATTTTTTGATTATTAGAGAGAAACAGACAAAAAAGAAACGACGAAAAGTGAAATACTGGAACTCCTTGAGTTACTTTATCCCTTCGGAATGAAGAAAGCTAACCACACGAATGTAGTGAGTCTGTGGAATACATATGGATCAGGAATCGAAATTAGAAGAGCTGTGGTGAGCTACGAGCGGTTTCTATTCATGCTGCGTTGTATTCGTTTCGACGATAAAAACACAAGAGAAGAGAGGACAAGATTTAATAAGTTGGCCACAGTAAGTTCAATTCAGGATGAGTTTGTAACCAATTGCAAAAGTACGTACAGCATTGGTGAGTTTGTAACCATTGATGAGAAACTTCAAGCTCTTCGTTGTTGTTGTGGATTTGTGCAATATATCGCCAACAAACCTACCAAATATGGCATTACGATATTTTCACTTTTTTGATGCGAAAACCTTTTTTTGCGAACAACTTGAGGTATATTGTGGAAAGCAGCTCGAAGGACATTATACAGTCTCAAATTAATCATCAGAAATAGTTAACAGACTTGTAAGTCGTATAGAGGGATCCAACAGGAATATAACTACGGGCAACTGGTACACAAGTGGTCCCTTGCCTATGTCGCTATTAGTTAAGAGGCTTTCATGTATTGCGACACTCAGAAAGAACAAACGAGAAATTCCCTTGGAATTCCTGCCTGAGAAAAGTCGAGTACCTAGTTCATCCCTCTTCGGATATAAAAACGATATGACGTAGGTTTCGTACATACTGAAGATGAACAAGGTGGTTTTTTTGTTGTCAGCTATGCATGATTCAGGTACTATCGGTGAAGGTTCTCGAAAGCCAGAGATTGTGTTAGATTATAAAACCACTAAGGGTCGACCAGATGTGCGGCACATATTCTGTGGCCAGTATAACGCGAAGATGTCCTTTGGTAATCTCTTTCGCTCTAATGGACATTGGTGGTATCAACGCCCAGATCCTTCTTCACTCAAACCGACAAAATCGAAGAGTATTTCGAAAGAACCTGGCTTACGACCTTATTAAACCTCACCTAATGGAAACAGCCAAAATTCAGAGCTTTCCCATGGACATAACGCTGTTCGTTCAAAAGTACCAGACAACATCTGAGCAAGGTGAGAAGCATTCGGCTAAGAAACGGGGACGCTGTGTTGTTTGTGGAAGGGCGAAAAATATTAACACAACAATAATGTGTGATTCTTGTAATAGTTTTGTTTGCAGGAAGCATGCGAATGTTAGCTACAACTGTGAAAAGTGTCAACCTGCAGACTCAGATGACTAGTGTTTTGAATCTTGACGTCTCTTAAATTACTAAGTAGTGAATATGGCCTGTCTGAAGCTGTTATAACATGGTTTCCGTAGGCATTCACTACGAATACTTTAATTTTCACCGCTGACAGCGAAATTTAGATTTTTCAGAACTATGTCATTTATGTGTTTAGATGTATATCAGCTTTTCTAAATAAAGTGTAATTAACAGCCATGTTAAATAACGAAACTTTCTTTTCCACTGTAAGTGAGCAACAGTGTATAGACAATTTTTGTTTAGATATGTAACATCATTCCTTAGTATTTTCCTCGGTGCCTATAATAAATCATTTGTACTAATTGCACAATAAAATCTGTTATTTCGATATTATTAATGTCATTTTGAGTGATACTGTATCTACCCTTAAAAACAATACATTAATTAATATCAATGCTAGGATGAGAGCATATGAAAATAACTATAGAACTGAGCAGAGAGAGTGGCGCACAAAATGCGCAGCGCGAGTACTCGTGCAATAAAAAAAATGCGCGCCTGCCGGAGGGTTAATTATCGATATTTTATAAAATATTATTAATAAAAGTTATTTAAATTAGGAAAAGATAATAAATTAAATTTTTGTGATAAAAACGAAAATTGAAATATTCTTTATTTTGACTATGTCCATTGTTTTTTACCACAGAGGTGGCCTTACACGAGCCAGAGTGATAAGCGTCATGGAAACATACCAAACAATAATTTTCGCTGCATCGAACACATCATTTAAATCCTGATCTTTACAGTTGCCGCCGTACCACTACAATACGAACTATCTGGAGCCAAGTTAAGGGATTTGTCGCGAAAAGTAACAAGACATTTAAGCTGCCAGACGTACTGGAACCAACGCACGAAGCTTTGTCACATGTCACTTTCGAAAGTTGATGGGTTACAGAATGGCACCTGGCGCTTGAATGCCTACGCGGATTCCGTTGTCGTTCGTTATCAACGCAGCAGATTACCCTTACGGTACTGAAATGTATTTCTCGGATTCGGATATGGATGGAGTTCAGAGATTACCAGACGAATGACTGTAAGTAGTATCTTTAGTGGCCTCTATATTTAACTATACGATGAAATCCTTGCAATACGCGTTTAAGTCACATATAGCTCAGGCAGAAAAACTACCCTGTGTTTAAGTCAGGAATTTTCATCACTCTTGTTTTTAATTACGATAATATGTTAGCGAAGAGCGTTATACTTTTCGTCTGGTATTTCTGGAGCTTTGCTGAAATCTGTTAAAAATTGACACAGGAAGCTATATTGTTTCTCTGTTCGTCTCCTTTTATGCCTTAACTGCAACTGCTCACATCACTGCAGATTAATTGGACCAGCTGGCTGGCACGTTTAGTGCAAGTTAAAACCGCCGGTAAAGCTATTGTCCCGTATTATCGCTCAGTCGATGAGCGAGTAATGCTCAGCAAAGAACGTATCTCTATTATCGTACTTTAGTGCGCTTGAGACACCTTAGCTTCAGCTCTGCGTGAAAAGAAATTCAGTGAGTTTCCAGCAAACGCTGAAGAATGCATGGTGTAATGTTTAGGCCGGCCTGTGTGGCCGAGCGGTTCTAGGCGCTTCAGTCTGGAACTGAGCGACCGCTACGGTCGCAGGTTCTAATCCTGCCTCGGGCGTGGATGTGTGTGATGTCCTTAGATTAGTTAGGTTTAAGTAGTTCTAAGTTCTAGCAGACTGATGACCTTAGCAGTTAAGTCCCATAGAGCTCAGAGCTATTTGAACCATTTGTAATGTTTACATCAGGTGTATTCTTATGATGAACACAGTACAGTAAGTGTGTTTCCTAGAGCACAGCTCTGTTTCGAGTGGCGTCCCAGACACTATCCGCCAGCCGCATGTTGTCAGTGGGAGACGGAAACGAAGGCGCTCACGCGAGCTTTGCGGGAAACAGCATCCGCTACCTCTCGAATGGCCAGAGAGAGACGCGGACTTCGTTAAAAACCTTCAAAGAGCGGTTTTGGGCGTCCACAGTGAACCTGCCTGCTATGTTTGCTCTCATGGCGCTGTCTTGCTAAGGCGAAAGTATTGCCACACGTGGATTTCGAAAACCTCCCCAGCATTGATTCAGAGGGAATGATGCTAGTAGCCTTACTAGAATCTGCAGAATTTCCCACTATGGAGAATCGGTCGTGAGAATGTTCGCCTTGTCCGTGGCAGCTAGGGAAACAACGGTTTTCATTGACTGAGGTACTTTAAAGTACATGGTAGGAGACAGGGAACAAACTTCCAGGTCCGGGATTGGTGGTTTAATTAGGCCCTTTTGCTGATTGGTGCGCAGTAGTTTTTGCGCGTGCTGTTCCGAGATGAGGAGGAAAGTTTTCCTGCAAAAGTGGCAAGAGTGAATGGTAGTGCCAGGATCGCAGTCAAGCTGGCGGCTAGTTAAGTGAACGAGACGGTTGAACTTTCACCTTCTGTCAGTTCATTCCGAAGTTATACATCAGCTTTATCACGAATTTGAGATTATTCAACAGCGGCGATATCGAGAAGATGATGTTTTCCGCTTCACGCAGTCAACCCGCTACAGCCTGCGGCGTTCCGCATTGACAGCTCTCATGCCTCCTGTACGTGCCAACACCAACGTGGCAACGGTAAACTGCGATGCGTGCCTTCAGTTTCAATTTATTCGGTAGACTGGAGCAAGGGAGGCTTAATGTCGCGTTAAAGATCAGTCAGTGTTTCTGAGGCACTGTCTGGGTTACTATAAGTCATGCATCTTTTTTTCTCAAAGGGAAGTTTCTTTTCTTGGGTATTTTCTGTTGTTACCCTCTCATGAACCACTTAATTGATGTTTTTATCAGCAGCAGATCTCGTAAATACGCTAATTATTTTGCAACTTTTGATTCCAAATTTCTTTCCAGTTGTGTAATACGATCCTTTTTCTATCACTGCTGAAATTAGGCTACTATTTGTCGTCAATAAATTGTTTTGTGCCATCATTTCAATCGACTTGTCCAGTGTAATGTTGGTGGCGATCCTGTGTAAACAATTACTCAAAATATGTCTTGCTAAGGAAAGTTATGTTGTACTAGTTCTTTTGTTTCTCATCTATTCATGAAGTTTTTTTGATTTATCTACTTTCTTCTTGAATAAACGATAAAAATGTTACCTGATGCCTCCCTCTCATTTAGTAGTTATTACATTGCCCTAGATGGTCAACGGCCTTGCCGCAGTGGTAACACCGGTTCCCGTCAGATCACCGAAGTTAAGCGCTGTCGTCTGGGCTAGCACTTGAATGGGTGACCATCCGGTTTACCGAGCATGCGGGGTGCACTCAGCCCTTGTGAGGCAAACTGAGGAGCTACTTGATTGAGAAGTAGCGGCTCCGGTCTCGGAAACTGACATATGGCCGGGAGAGCGGTGTGCTGACCACATGCCCCTCCATATCCGCATCCAGTGACGCCTGTGAGCAGAGGACGACACGGCGGCCGGTCAGTACCGTTGGGTCTTCATGGCCTGTTCGGCAGGAGTTTAGTTTTAGTTTTTTTTAGATTATCCTAGATATTTATCGCCCGAATTCTCTTACCATAAAGCTAATGAGCGAGGTCGCCTGATAGTTTCAGGTAATCAATTTCAGCGTTTCTTACGCGCAACAGTCAGTATATCCGTCTAATCCACGTCCTTCATGGGACTATTTTATCATATCTCACGATCAGGTATGGTAAATTAACAAGATTTGGTCACCCATCGTGAATTCATTGAGGCTTTGTCTGTGGTAACAGATAACGGACTTCTGCTAGTGCCTCGCAAGGTAGCCGAGCGATCTCGGGCGCCTTGTCACGGTCCGCGCGGCTCCCACCGTCGGAGGTTCGAGTCCTTTCACGGGCATGGGTGCGTGTGTGTGTTGTTCTTAGCGTAGGTTAGTTTAAGTAGTGTACTAGCTTAGGGACCGATGACCTGAGCAGTTTGGTCCCGTAAGACCTCACCACAAATTTCCAGTTTTTCTTCTGCAAGTTCTGAGAACTAGGGTTAAACAGTGAACATAATAAAATGAGTCTCTTGTAGTAACCACTGAAAATAAATTTTAGTTGCACTTGCACAGCCGGTCGGGGTGGCCGAGCGGTTCTAGGCGCTACAGTATGGAACCGCGCGACCGCAACGGTCGCAGGTTCGAATCCTGCCTCGGGCATGGCTGTTTGTGATGTACTTAGGTTAGTTAGGTTTAAGTAGTTCTAAGTTCTAGGGGACTGATGACCTCAGAAGTTACGTTCCACAGTGCTCAGAGCCATTTGAACCATTTTTTTTGCACTTCCACACTCTCCATAGTGGCTGCTGCTCGTTGTTTGCAAAACGCGTTCACATAGGCACGTAGCAGAAACTTCTAGCACTCTCACTACACAGTCTGCGAAGATTGTAGGACTGTCTGATGCTAGTTCGCTCGGTGTGCGGCGATGCTTCAACCTCGAAGTCTAGCAGACTGCGTGCCGCGCTGCACGCTTCCTGGATTTAGGAACTGCTGGTCTGCCCCTCGGTCTTGCGGTGATACTTGAAGTCCTCCCAGAAATGGATTTACACGACTGGCATGAACGACAATTGGTAAGGCAGTTGAGGCTTAAAAGAGGCTGGCGACAACAACTGCAAGTTTGGTATGACCCCTTCGATAACTTCTGAAATTTCTTGCTTGACCCTTCTTTATCACTATGTTGCTGAGATAGACAAGATATTCAGTCCGATACTGTGGCGCAGCTGCTTGATGATCGTGTTCTTTTGCTTGCTGAAGAACGGATTAATGATTCCGTTGTTTCACTTCCCTCCGTGCCTCCTATACGCCCTAATTCCTTTACGATCCCACTGCTCATTCCAGTGGTCGATCGCCGAAGTCCAAGGGTGAATGCATTCTCCTTTAAAGTTTTAAACATGGCTGCGTATACATCGACCGTTTAACAATTTAAGTACAAACACTTAAGAGCCCTCGGTCACAGAATTTAAGTGTTTTGAACAGGTTTCGACACTTCTATCAGTGCCTTCATTAAATGTTCAAATTGGCCTATAACATAAGTACAAAATCATGGGAAAATTTTTTGTATACAAATGTAAGTACTGACTAAAAGTACAAGAAAGAAACAGTACTTACATGTCACGTATAAGGTAAATATAAAGCGATACGGCTTTAGTCACAAAAATTTAAAAAAGAATATAGGGAAGGCGAGCCACTATGGGATGCTCATACATACGGAGTGTTCAAAAAGTCTCAACGCAGTGCCGTATGATTGTTAGCCGCGCGTGCCGTATGCCGCAGTGAATATACCAAAATGAAACTCAGTGAAATACAAGTTATTAATTTATTGAATATTCATTTTTACTTAAAAATTTTCACACTAAATGTTGAAAATGTCCCCCCTGTTGTTGAATACACAATCGAATTCGTCTAATCATGTTTCCAAACACAAGCTGTAACATTTCTTCTGTAACAGAAGCAGTGAAAGTGGGTATTGCAGTTTTCAGTTCATCGATGGATTTTGGACGGTTTTTATAGACAGCTGCTTTCGCTGCACCTCAGAAGAAAAAGTCAGGTGGTGTTAGGTCAGGCGATCGTGGAGGCCAAAGTCCCTGTGAAATTATGCGATCACCAAAAACATCAGCAAGCAGCGACATTGAAATGCGAGCTGTGTGCGCGGTTGCACCATCTTGTTGAAAATAACCGTTCAGTATATCACGTAACACAAGTTCTCCTATGAATGGGTACAGAATATCACTGCAGTATCGTTGTGCGTTTATTGTTTCGTTGAAAAAATTAACATTGAAATAAAGAAAGACGAATGTTATGATGAACATTATTCAGTATATAACGCGAAAGGCAATATTTTGTTTGACAGCGGCAGATAAGGTAACATTTTGTGTAAATCAGAGCTTAGAAGTATTGTTTAAAGGATGAAAACACCATTATAGACAATACAAAAAGAGCTGAATGACACGGCCTGTAGAAAAACGATATAACATGAAACGCAACCAATATAAACCATTTAATAAACGAAAAATTATGAGTTGGCTTAGATGCAAAAAAACATCTCGGTAACTGCATGAGGAAACCAGAAATTAAATATGAAGTAATGGCTTGATACCGTTGAAGAAGTTTTATTATGTAATTGTAACTGCTGATAGAGAATGAGGCTATCATTTCGTGAAAGATGTTTAAAAGTTTCTAATTCTTCGAGAATATCTAACCTACGCCCTTTCTTCTAGGTGTGCAAAATGCTGATATCGTGAACAGCTTTAGGCTTGTGACCTGTAATCCCAGGTCTACTTCAACAGCACGGCTGAGTCTTGCTCAGGGGGAGTGGGTAGCTCCCCCCTTTCCACACCGCCACCGAGGGGCGGGCGGTTCATCTCGGTGGTCATCCCCCACCGTGACCCAGCCGAGGGGGCAGAGACGACACTGCCGAGTGTACATGTCGTTCGCTCAGAAGCGGGCCGGCTTGCGTAACGGCGGAGACTCCACATCAGCATCACGGGGCACGCAAGAAGCCTGCCAAGCAGAACTCGGTGGCCAGCCGGTCATTTACCTGGTGAGCTCAGCACCGCAGTTGCTTCATATACAGCTTGTTACCTTTGCAACCACCTTTCTCTGGAGCCTCCTGGGCTCCCCCCTCGCCACCACCAGCCGCTCGGACCATTCTGACTCATAGCCACCCCTACCTGCATGCTAGTTAATAGATTTATCACATGCAGATGACAAGCGAATTCTGAGGCTAGCGTCTGCTTGTGCTGATTCAAGTACTTCGTCAGCATTCTGAGATTGTAACAACTTGCACATGTGTACGCACGAATGGCTTTGTGTAAGCCTTCGGCCCTTATATTATGCCGTGTAAGAAATGTCTATTAACGTTTATGACCTTGTAAATATCCGATTTTTTACTTTTATTTTCACAACGACTTTAATTTTTGTGTGTGATCTAATCTGATAGAGAAGGCAATGTTAAGAAAGAGTCTGTGACATACTGTCTCCGTACTTGAGCGCTGATTCCTGTTCTCTGTATGTTTAAAAACATGTCTGTTTTGCAACAGACAACATAACCATTAAGTTCACAGAGATTCGCAGAGGACAGGATATTGACGTAAGGGCCCAGGATGGCTAAAAAAGAAAAGATGAAATCGTTTCTCAGCTTCTGTCGAGATCAATGTGTAGTTTATTTAATAATTCGTTACGTCCTTAACTTCTACAGGTTCTTGATGTAAATTGTCTGGTTCTCGGCTGACGCTACACATCTTAAACAGTATTATACACATTCATATCACCATCAAACTTAGATTTCATAGACATTTGACGACCCCTGATAAAAAGATAGAGTGTCATATTTACATAATACACACGTACGACGAGTACCGACATACCTAGATTTATCAATAAACAGATGATAACGAGTCCTGGATGAGTATGTAGTTCCCTATGTTGTGACATTTTGTGGGAACATGATTACATAATAGAAGAAACCAACAATTATTCATTATGAATTGTAGATTATTATTTTTTCACTTCGCTTGTCGATACCAACTACTAAAACTTAAAACTAATACCAATAATTACACCACCTTGGTTTATCATATCGGACGTTTGCCAATACAATTGTTTCATTAGTTTATTTTCAACACTCACGTCTTTCTTGCATCCTCGATATTCCATCCTAAGCGTTAACTTCATCAATATTTTTGTGCACACTTCGTCATTCCATCACTGCTACCATCCGATCCACACTGTGTTGGCTTCACTTACATCAGGGGCGTACACCTGTGTCGTGCGCCATAACATCCCACAGCAAAACAAAATGTGCGCCTTTCACGTGATCGTTAGAAGAGTGTAGTAGTCTTCTGGACAATTTTCTTTTCTTTCCTTTATAATGAAACAGCTGTATCAAAGGGGCGCTGAGTTTAGGGGCAATTTTAGATATTCGTTTCATATTCTGTTCATTAATAAAAATGTGAGACGACATATGAGGTCTCTAGGATATGGTTATCTTAAATATCCTGGCCAATAAACCAAAGAATTTTGTTTTAAACTGAGTATTTACCAAAATTTTTAAAGAAAAAGGTACCTTGCGCTCTCACCGTCACACAACATGATAAAAGAACATCAAAAACGAAGCAAAACTGAAAGAATATAAGTAAAACACAAATATTAGACACATGTCTGTGACTCAACCTAACCGGAAAGAATTCTGTGGAATCTAACTGACGCACCTAAGCACTGGTGGCCTAAACAAACAATGCCTTTACACATGTAAAGACAAAATACAATATTTGAAGCTGGCTCACTTAACATGCAATACAAATGATGCTTTCGATTTATCCAACCTCCTGTTAATGCTATGGTTTCGATATTTCCTTTGGTAACTCCTCATCTTAATTGTTTGTATAAGATTCAGTTTAAGTGTCCATGGGAATGGAATCTGTTCGTACAGTCAACGCATAAAAAGAAATATAATGAAAGAAATGAAATGAGTAAAAACCTGACTGTACAATGTAGACCATAAACAATGAAGCGCCAAATAAACTGGTATAGGCATGCGTATTAAAATACAGAGATATGTAAACAGGTAGAATACGGTGCTGCGGTCGGCAGCGCCTATATAAGACAACAAGCGTCTGACGAAACTGTTAGATCAGTTACTGCTGCTACAATAGTAGGTTATCAAGATTTAAGTGATTTCAAACGTGGTGTTATAGTCGGCGCACGAGCGATGGGACACAGCATCTCCGAGGTAGCGTCAATATCAGGAACCGGTAAACGATCAAGTCTCCGACATCACTGCGGCTGGAAAAAGATCCTTCAAGAACCGGACTAACGACGACTGAAGAGAATCGTTCAACGTGACAAGAAGTGCAACCCTTCCGTAAATTGCTACAGATTTCAATGCTGGTCCATCAACAAGACCAGCGTGCGAACCATTCAACGAAACATAATCGATACGGGCTTTCGGAACCGAAGCCCCTCTCGTACACAGTTGTTGATTGCACGACACAAGGCTTTACGCCTCGCCTTGGCCGTCAACACAGACATTGGCCTGTTGATGACTGGAAACATGTTGCCTGGCCGGACGAGTCTCGTTTCAAATTATATCGAGCGGATGGACGTGTACGGGTATGGAAACAACCTCATGAATCCATGGACCCTACATGTCGGAAGGGGACTGTTCAAGCTGTGGAGGCTCTGTAAAGGTGTAGGGCGCGTGCAGATGGAGTGATATTGGACCCCTGATACGTCTAGATACGACTTGACATCTGACACGTATGTAATTATCCTGTCTGATCACCTGCATCCATCCATATCCATTGTGCATTCCGACGGACTTGGGAAATTCCGGTGGGACAGTGCGACACGCCACATGTCCAGAATTACTACAGAACGGCTGCAGGAACACTCTTCTGAGTTTAAACGATTCCGCTCGCCACCAAACTCCCTCGATATAAACATTATTGAGCATATGTGGGATGATTTGCAACGTGCTGGTCAGAAACTCTTACGGAGTTATGGACAGCCCTGCAGGATTCATGGTGTCAATTCCCTCCAGCACTACTTCAGACATTAGACGAGTCCGTACCAAGTCGTGTTGCGGCACTTCTGCGTGCTCGCACATGCCCTACACGATATTAGACACGTTTTCCAGTTTCTATGGCTCTTCAGTGTATATTATAATTCTCAAGAACTACAAATATTCATATTTGACATATGTATAAATCACATACATAATCTGCTCCCAAAAAAAAGAATTAATAAATCTGAGAACAGTGATAAAGGCAATAAGATTCCTGCTGCAAGGATAACATTAAATTTTAGTGTTCGTAGAAGATAAATATGGAGATTGCAGCTCTCAGTTGTGGGATAACTCCAGCTCTAACTCGCGGTCATCATCTTCTTTAACTACTGCAACTGGTCAGGACAAGACCAGTCCCTTCAAATTATTCCCAAAATTGAAAGAAATCAAAAATATAGTATTTTCCTACTTACTTTCACAATATTTTTGTCGGGTATACTTCTCACTCATAATCGGCCTCGGACTATTTTAAGAACTTGGTACATTTAATTTTCACTTTATTAGATGTAGTGAGTTACCACTAAAAACTTTTGTGCTGCAAGGAATTTCTTCAGCCTGATGTTCATATTTTCTCTCTTGTTTTTGGACGCTGCTGCGTTCTCCACATTTTTTTGCCATATCTATTACATGACGCTTCCTTCGTGTCCATGACGGGGGAAATTGCATCGCCATCCTTGTTCGCACTGTTGATAAATGCCGACTCTTAATCAGTAGCAGGAAAGTTCTACTCTTAGAAGACATTAGACTGAATCACTTCTCAACTATTTTTATGCTTTGAATTTCGATGTTTATTAACAACTAGCAGCGCCCACTTTTTTCCTTGTAAATGAGTACTTTCTCTAGTAGAGCAAATTTCTAACAAATTTTTTGTCCACATAACTACTTTTTCGAGATTTCCATTATTTTTCCCGTCTACCTAAGTAAGGTCACACCCTACAGTAGACATTTCTACGCTTCCTATTCCCATTTTAACTATGTTACCACGAATCAGATAAAAACCTTCCAATGCCAAGACCGCACAAAAAATTTCTTTATTTAGAAAAAACTTGCTTCGACAGACGTTGCTGTCACCTTCAGGTCTTCAAAAATGTTCGTTATAACATGTGGTAGAAAGGCATTGTGCATCACGTAGAGGTTTATTATTGAAATTTCGAGAGAGTACTTTCTGGAAAAAGTCGCTCAACCTATTACTTCCTCCCACATACATCTCGCGAAGTGACCACGACGAAAAAGTTTGAGAAATTCGAGCTAAATACCGACGATTACCGACGGTCATTACTCCCACGTGCCATTTGCGAATGGAACATTGAAGGAGGGGGGGGGGGGAGGATAAGTTAGTGGTAACAGAAGTAGCCTTCTCGGAGCACTGATACAGCTGTAGGTACAGTAGTCACACCAGCACAGCCATGACGTTCTGCAAATCGTCTCTTAACAAATGTCAAGTTAAAATATTTATGTTTGTACCTCAACATATTATTTTTGTACTTTATCTCTGGTAACAGATGTCACGAATCATACATACTGCACCCACATGAGCATGGCAATAACGATTCTTCTAAGGAAGACCCCTTTCATGCTATGAGTTCTTAACTGTACATTGTGTAAGTCATTTTTGGACTAAATAACCGCCGGCCGCCGTGGCCGAGCGGTTCTAGGCGCTTCAGTCCGGAACCGCGCTGCTGTTAAGGTCGCAGGTTCGAATCCTGCCTCGGGTATGGATGTGTGTGATGTCCTTAGGTTAGTTAGGTTTAAGTAGTTCTAAGTTCTAGGGGACTGATGACCTCAGATGTTAAGTCCCATAGTGCTTAGAGCCATTTGAACCATTTGACTACATAACCATTCTTACTAGTAGTAGTTTTTGCTAATGCTTGACAAACTGTGTTCCATTGTGTTTACATTGCGAAGGGTAATCGTTGTCACCACGTAGTATAGCCACAAGCAAAATAAAATGGGCCTGTCGGGAAAACTGTTTCACGCAAATTGCAATTATTGCTGTTCTCGGTTGAATTTATAAATGAAAGCTGGCTTCCATGTGGAACGAGTCAGTTTTACATTTTATAGAACACTTTCTCAGTGAAAAATATGACAAGATGCTGACTATTTAGGAGATGGCTTTAAGCTATGTTTTTTCTTTTTTTTTTTTCATACAGTGATTGCACAGCCACACACACAAACCCACCCGCCCTCCCACCCACCCACACACACACATCAAACGCACACACCAATAATATTAAGCCTTCTGTATTAGTGGTTCTCAACCTTTCTTACACCATTTTCCTCTTGTGAAAACATTAGTTAGGACCCCCTATAATATCAGCCACAAACATTACAGACTTTATAGTAATTTAAGCTAGACTTCGCAAAGACATTTTTTTCCATGAACACAACCATGGAGTTAGAAATAAGGAGAGATGGCGCTCCAGACATGCTGTTCGTTGTTTTAAAGCCGGCGCCGCCATGTTGGATGCCCCAAGACATTAGCAGACTATTGTTTACGTGGAGATTGTGTACAACTGCTTTCAGTCCGTAATTTCTATCGTGTGCACGCGACAGTTGTTTCGAATAGTAAATATTACAGTATTTACACTAGTAACGTTAGTGTCAGGCAAACATTTTAAAACTTTTTCTGGTCTCAATCGCGTATTTGATCCAGTAATACCTCACTTTTGGTCTCGTAAACATTTCTTTCTTTTTATCTATACATCACAAATAACCTAAAAGGAGAAGTATGTGATGTGCAAAAGATTGTCTCGTAGTCCATTTAAATTCTCTTTTATCCGTTGATAGCTGTTGAAGCCAGAACTTCGAAAACGATGCTTGTTTTCTAACTGATACTGCTTCTTTCTCGTTACGAATTTCAAATCACATGGAAGTAAGCCTCCACACAGAACTGAGTTCTTACGTTACTAGACTGTTAGTGCACCAGTGACATTGCAGTTAACACGTTTTCTGACTTTGAAATCTTAGTTTTGGAGTGTCTTTCAGTGTGTGGCCAATAATAGCAAAAACTGGTGAATTTATTTTTGAAAGGATGTCCCAGCAATTTGCAAGTAAAAAGATGTCACCAGTAGGCAATGCTGATCGTATTAATGAGCATTTAAACTAATACCTCTTAGATAAGGATAGAAGCTGAAGCAATGATTTAAAATTTTTGCCACAAATGGGACTTGAACCCGGGTCTCCTGCCTACTGGGCAGATGTGCTAACCACTATATCAGTTAGTGCAAAAGACTGGCCTGGCAAAACAAGGCTCGCGAGACACTCCCCTCCAGGGAGTTCTCCCTCCTCCAATTCGACTCGTGCGATGCCGTCACAGTCCCGCCGCAGACATGCCGACCAGTATTAGGAAAGACAGTCAGCCGGTGCACTTCGAAAGATCTATCTAGTCCCTATATGCAAACTTCATAAAACATAGAGTACCGAAACTCTGATATTTATTTCGTTATTTTTCTCAAATTCTTGTACTTAGATTAATGAAAGCTTTAAATATTTAGGTTAGATTTTAAATGCGAACCAATGTATTACCCCAACCTTTAGGCAGCTAATATATGTAGCACGTAATCTTAAGACCCCTTGCCATGTAAATGTTTGCTCTCATATAATCACTCTTGCCACCCTCTCTCTCTCTCTCTCTCTCTCTCCATCTCTCTCTCTCATTTCCTCTCTCTCTCCCTCTCCTTCTGTCTCTAGCCTCTCACATCTGTCTATTAACCCCAATCAAATGGTGTCATCTGTGTATGATTTTACTGCTGTAGCCAATATGTTTATTGTACTTCAAGTCAGTAACATTTCCCCTGATTGTTATTAACAAGTATGAAGTTTAAGCCATTTTAACAATTTACCTGATTGTATAAAAGAGTACGAATGTTAAGCTTTAACTTGGCCAAATTGGATTCATATGCCACCTGAAGTACACACACATATATTTAACACCTCAAAGCAAACACCTCCAAATACTTTAACCAATTATTCTGTAATAATGTTGTTACGATGTATACTCTTTGCCCTTTGCAATTATGTCTTCTCTTCTGCTAAACGAACCTAGCACCCAGCAGATTCCAGACGCCATATTTGTTTACAAATGTGACAGTATACATGTGATGTGTTGCGACAGCGAAAGGAACCTGTGACCACTGGAGGTACTCTAGTTTACTTATTTTATGTTTGCCATTAGATATCAGTTTAATTTTTAGTCAGAAGAAATCCAAAACCATGCTCTGAAATAGTGTCTTGTTTCTCCACCAGGCAGTACCACAAGTTCCTCTAAAAATCGTAACACAACACACACACAAATGCCATACTAACTACTGTAAATCCACCCGATGATGGAGGTATAAACCTTTGAAACGCGTCGTGGAAATAAATAAAACGGTGAATGGTAACAGTAAACTTGTTTTTCATTTAATAGGTTAGATTTAACTTGGTCTTGAAAAGTTCTGCAACATTGATTTCAATTTGCGTTGCAGCAAAACGAAGTTGATGTTCCGATGAATCATTCGTCAGTGCATTACGATGAACAGATTTGCTGTACTTCATTCACAAATGTCTGTTGATCCGAAGAAATATCTTATTTTAAGAGCGAAGTCTGCGAGTTCTGGGTACCTATCTTGTGGCCTGACTTCAAAACTTGCTGCATCTATTTGTGTTCAGAGTAGCATGAACGGATCATTTTGCAAAGTGCAGACTCCTTCTTCAAGATCACTTCTAACACTTTCAAGACTAATTCTGGCTGTGATGTTAAAGAATGTGATATACGGCTCTAGAGATTTAAAATCTTGAAAACGAGCCGCGCGGGATTAGCCGAGCCGTCTAGGGCGCTGCTAGTCATGGACTGTGCGGCTGGTCCCGGCGGAGATTCGAGTCCCCCCTCAGGCATGGGTGTATGTGTTTGTCCTTAGGATAATTTAGTTTAAGTAGTGTGTAAGCTTAGGGACTGATGAGCTTAGCAGTTAAGTCCCATAAGATTTCACACACATTTGAACATTTTTTTCTTGAAAACGACCCTGTAACTCATTGAAGACTTCATCAATAAAGGGTGTAAATCTTGAAAATTCACTTCCTTGTATTCTTCTTTCATTTCACAGCAACTCGGAAATAATACAAATTTTCCTTGTTTAGTCACAATACAAACAATGTAGGATTACACCTGAATCCATTAATATTCGTGAACATATCAGAAATAGCGCACTCCTTTCCTTGCAAATGCAAAGTGAAATTATTTAATAAAATTTGTTGGAAATGCTAGTTCTGATTTAAAAAATGAATCTCTCAGCTCATTTTCAAATTCTGTACAATATGATTTTACTTCTTCATTCAAAAACTTAAAAAAGTTCTTTTCCGAATGCAATGAAATAAACTAATCGTTTTATTACGCTCACCCAACAAATTTCGGAATGAAGGGCTGTATATCAGTACGCCGCGCCAGTTCCTTCCAAGAATTGTTTAAATTTTCGGTGAGACGGTTATCGATTTCCTACTCGTATTATATTCGTAATTTTCGTCACATCTTTAATTGCGAACAGCATTCTGACACTTTTCTCACACAGTACTTCATGATATTTGTGCCTAATGCAATGAAAAGGTAACAATTAACTGAAGACGTAACAATTAACTGACCATCGACGCCTTTTTCGTTACCAAACATAGCTGTAGCATTATCGGTTCTCATTAGGGAGCAATTTTTAAAACCACCAAATTTGTCAACACATTTTTAACTGCGTTAAAAATAGCCAAACCTGTTGTTCTGTGTAACGAAATTAAAGCGAGTAAAGGTTTCTTGAAATTACTGAAATCAGTCGGCCTTCGTTTTGTTCTTCAATTTTTTTAGTACCTCAGTGCCATTTTCGAAACGCCTTGCAATTCATCACCAGATGGTACATGTTTATTGATTCATCTGATGATGAATCGCTGGCGGTTTGAAACCATTAATGGGATACTAACAAAATTGAAGAAGAAATCAATAGGCGACAGGTTTTAGTAATTTCAAGAAACCTTTATTCATCACAGTTACAGTGATCCTCGTCCATAATGGATATAAGTTTTAAAGCGAATAACTCTTCACGTACGGAAAAGTCGTCCACTGTTAGACGAATAAGGATTAGTAGTTGACTGAGATTCGTTTGATCAGTACATTCGACCACACACAAAGAATAATACCGACAGTTTGCAGCTAAATTGTTTGGTTTCTTTTTTGCGCTATGTCACACATCATGAACTCGACGTTTTAATATGTTACGTGACAAAGCAACTATTAAAATGTACTCAGCAACATCATCGTAACCAAATGCTTTTGCCTTTTCTGTTTCACATTATTTCACGAGTGCGCCATCGCTGAAACATTTTTGAGCTTTTGCTAATTTTGAACATACCCCATACGACAAAGTTAAACTTTTCTGTAAGACCTTATTGTTCAGGCAACTCTTGCATCTTAACATGCCCGGTAAAACGCGTCGCTCTTCATGAGAATAACGTCCGTATGTTGTTGCTACATGGAGCGAAATGTCGAATCAGATTATTATCTATGTTTTGGCTTAAACATTTTCTACATTTTAAGCATCAGAGTTTTTCATCGGAATTGTGTTCAAAGAAGTGATTAATCTCCCACTTTTCACTGAAAACAGAGTTTTGAGTACTTTTCATTTCGACATTCTTGAGAACTGTAAAAGAAAAATAGTCACAGTAATAATCGAAATGAAAACAAGAGTAATAGCCGCAAAATAACCAAAATGAGAGGCAGTGCAACAGCGTGATATTAATGAGAATAAATGTGAATAAAACAAAGAGAGCAAGTGGACTAAAAAAAACAGCGATACGTCTTCAAAGTCAGACGGCCTGTGGACGTACGAAAACCTATGTTACGAGAAATCAGTAGAAGAGGACGTGCCTCACTCGATTTCTGACAAACAAGCAAACTGTAGGTTGCAGCGAAGCCGTAACGCCACCGCGCGAATTCGAAGGGGAAGTAATAGACTGAGGGGAATAGCTTGCCAGCCACGCTTTTGCAGACCTGGTATAGACACAGTAAAATCGATATTTTGCTTCAACAAGTATGTTGCTCGTTTTTAGTAGTGATAGCCTAACCTCTGTAACACGTAAATCCTTCTTAAATGGGTGCTTCACATATATCTCAATAAAGATTTAACTAACATCATGTACACTACTGGCCATTAAAATTGCTACACCACGAAAATGACGTACTACAAACGCGAAATTTAACCGACAGGAAGAAGATGCTGTGATATGCAAATGATTAGCTTTTCAGAGCATTCACACAAGGTTGGCGCCGGTGGCGATACCTACAACGTGCTGACATGAGAAAAGTTTCCAACCGATCTCTCATACACAAACAGCAGTTGACCGGCGTTGCCTGTTGAAACGTTGTTGTGATGCCTCGTGTAAGGAGGGGAAATGTGTACCATCACTTTCCCGACTTTGATAAAGGTCAGATTGTAGCCTTTGGCGATTGCGGTTTATCTTATCGCGACGTTGCTGCTCGCGTTGGTCGAGATCCAATGACTGTTATCAGAATATGGAATCGGTGGGTTCAGGAGGGTAATAAGGAACACCGTGCTGGATCCCAACGGCCTCGTATCACTAGAGTCGAGATGACAGGCATCTTATCCGCATGGCTGTAACGGATCGTGCAGCCACGTCTCTACCCCTGAGTCAACAGATGAGGCCGTTTGCAAGACAACAACCACCTGTACGAACAGTTCGACGACTTTTGCAGCAGCATGGACTATCAGCTCGGTGACCATGACTGCGTTTACCCTTGACGCTGCATCACAGACAGGAGCGCCTGCGATGGTGTACTCAACTACGAACCTGGGTGCACGAATGGTAAAACGTCATTTTTTCGGATGAATCCATGTTCTGTTTACAGCATCATGATGGTCACATTCGTGTTTGGCGACATCGCGGTGAACGCACATTGGAAGCGTGTATTCGTCATCGCCGTACTGGCGTATCACTCGGCGTGATGATATGGGGTGCAATTGGTTACACGTCTCGGTCACCTCTTTTTCGCATTGACGGCACTTTGAAAAGTGGACGTTATATTTCAGATGTGTTACGACCCGTGGCTCTACCCTTCATTCAATCCCTGCCAAACTACATGTCAGCAGTATAATGCACGACCGCATGTTGCAGGTCCTGTACGGGCCTTTCTGGATACAGAAAATATTCGACTGCTGCCCTGGCCAGCACATTCTCCAGATCTCTCACCAATTGAAAACGTCTGGTCAATGGTGACCGAGCAATTGGCTCATCACAATACGCCTGTCACTACTCTTGATGAACTGTGGTATCGTGTTGAAGCTGCAAGGCATTGTACATGCCACCCAAGCTCTGTTTGACTCAATGCCCAGGCGTATCAAGGCCGTTATTAAGGCCAGAGGTGGTTGTTCTGGGTACTGATTTCTCAGGATATATGCACCCAAATTTGTCCAATTAATACCCGTTTATCATCTGCATTTATTCTTGGTGTAGCAATTTTAATAGCCAGTACCGCAGAATTTGCAGCGTATCTAGCAGCATATGTTTCTTGACGATTATCTAGTGTCTAAAAATTTCACACGGAAGAGACATGGTATCGTGAAAGCACATTGTAAAGCTGCTGACTCCCACACGTGTTTTTTGTTTGCGTTAATGAATATGAATTTAATTATACGTTTTGAGCACTTCAAATACGCCAAGACCTGCAGAGGTGACAAGTGACACGATGTCTGTCGAGCTTTTACGCCATCTTTGGAAAGAAACTAGGATGGCGACGGTCACTAAGTCCTTTACAGACTGTATTCACGAGTTCACCTCTGAGAGGTTGGCACGGAGAGCGAAAGTCTGTGTGGGGACAGGGGTCATGTGCAGTACTGACAACTTATTTTTCATGCCGATAATCTTCTGTGGTAAAAATATCACACCGAATTCGTGAAAGGGCATTTAAAAGATGTTCACTTTGAAATGACTGTAGCAACACACACACAGCGCACTTACAAGACCTTGTACCACGATTACTAGAATGCATTTCAGTATCCGTGGTTCGAACCAAACATTAGATCGATAGGATTGGCAGCAGTGAGAGAAGGCACAAAGTATAGAAATTTTTATTTAGTAGATGTAGGACGCTTGAGCTCGCCACAGATAGTGATCGATACACTGTGTGTTGACGTTGTTTATTTTCGTAGCGGTGTGGCTTGATCGGGATTCCCACAGAATCGTCATAACTTCTCTCATTTCGCACTTATCTCGTGTTGTTAATTGTGATTGCTGTGAAATCAATCATTGTTGTTTTGATGCAGCTTTATAAAAGAGCTGTAAATATCTTCTAAAAAGCTTGTTCAATACTTTTTAATAAAACGTACCAAATATTCTCTCAAATAATTAAAAGGAAATGTCTCATTTTGAAACTGGATGAAAATAGATGAAAGAACCAGTCCACTTTATAATCAAAATATCCATGGGTATGCTGCCGGTCTATAGTCCACTTTATGTCTCAACACTACAGGTTCCCTAATACAGTTATATAGACAAAAAGGGTAATTTGTTTTTGTTAAAATCATGTAATTCCTTGTTTAACACTAATTCTGAATTGAACAGAAGGTACATTGTTTAATAATAAATACACCGTGTTGACGATAAATAGAAGCAAAATTTGAAAACTGTTTTCAGGTATCGATCGATAACTAAGTGAATAATATCGAATAAGCAACGTCTAGAAATTCAAAAAGAGATCTGCTTCTCTACAAACTGATTGTACAGTAGGATGTCGCTTAACGGGCATTATTCATTTCTGTGTAATAGCTGCAATGTGAAACACTCATTACGCGAAACATATTTTTCTGTAGGAATTCAGATAAAAAAGGATAACGCGTTCCATTCCGAAAAATTACTAAAACTATCTGCAGAATAGTGATATAATGTATAGCACTGTAATCTTTTTTTACAAGGAAGTTGTCTAAGGACTTTTGTTTTTGCTTATTCTTCAAAATGAGTGCTAAGCACGTAAGACGGCTGACTGAACGAAACACCTACGTACTGGTTAACGGGCACCTTTATTGAATTCGTATTGGTTAACGACGACAAATCTAAAATAGAATTCATAAATACATATTTCTAGACAATGAACTAACATGAGTCAAACTTGCAACATCATTAGTGATAATTTCCAACATCGTCGAAAAGGCCGGAGTGGAAGTACCAAAGAGAACAATTGCTTTGCGAAGAGTGTCACTAACAGTACAGTTGAATACATCACTGTCAGCGGCATCGCCATTTTTCGGGGCTGCTACTGTACAAGGTCGAATGTCATAGAACAACGAGTGACTTATTGTTCAACTACAGCAGCTGCAGACGTCCATCTACGTCAGAAGAAGCTTTCTGAAAATTTTACCTAAGACAAAAAAAAAAAAGGACTGAACGATAACATTATGTGAAACATTGCTGGTTTACGGATTAAACCTTTTATAAAGTTAAAAAAAAAGTGTTATGCGAAACATTGCTCCTTAACGGATTAAACCTTTTATAAAATTAGATTGTGATTTTCTCGTTAAGCGAACCACTATAAAAGACGCTCGTTAAGCGAAGTTTGGCTGTACCTTACTCATCGTAATAATAATACTGACGTAAACGTTACGCTATCTATTCTTCCGTGTTTCGTGTTATCTTATTGTTATTTCTTTCTAGTGGAGCATAAGCCATGACCATCAAGAGTGAAGTCATAACAATAACGGCACAGCTTGTAATGTCTCCACAGAAAATACCCTCTACCACGCACCAATTAATCATTGTCAATCAAACCATCCACATTCATTCACTTTGGAAAAGTATCTGATCTGATTTTCTCGTAACATATGCGGCGACAGCTAGACGACGCCAAAGTATTTTCTAGCGCGTTTATTCTTTGAAATAACAGAGATGCATATATGCACTCTCCATGGTTGTTAGAGTGGTAACTAGGACAGCTTCTGGAGTAGGGATTGAGGGATTGACGTATTTCTGAGAATTACATATTCTGATTTTCTTCTCGCTAAATCGAGCGAATTAACTTTTGTGCCACTAGCGGTTTGTTTGAATAGAAAGAGAGTGTAAACGGAAAATAATTAAGACGTGGAATCACCGGAGATCTGGACATGTAATGGAGATGGATTTAATACACAATTTCCTTCATAAATAAGGTTTGTGACTTTTTGTTCCGGAGTGAATGAACGAATGAGTTTTTTTCTGAACCATTTGATGATCACGTTGGCCCTGTAATTAGTGGGGAAGTTTCAGCTGTGTCGAAGAGAGCCTGCAATCACTGAGTCTGTGTTAAACCGTCCAAAAAGGCTTCGTACACATCTGGAATTCGCAATCTTTCGTAAAAGGAACAAATTGTCCACACGATTGATTCTCCCGACTGAATACAGTTCAAATGGCTCTGAGCACTATGGGACTTAACAGCTATGGTCATCAGTCCCCTAGAACTTAGAACTACTTAAACCTAGCTAACCTAAGGACATCACACAACACCCATGCATCACGAGGCAGGGAAAATCCCTGACCCCGTCGGGAATCGAACCCGGGAACCCGGGCGTGGGAAGCGAGAACGCTACCGCACGACCACGAGCTGCGGCCGACTGAATACAGTGTTTAACAGTAATAATAAATGTAAAGATCTCTTACAGCAAGCCAGCCGCTGATTACCAAGACGAAGGACTCCACCAAAGATCCTATTTGGCTGATTTCACGTAATGAAATATTATAATAAAAACTGTACATAGTTAAAGGAGAGAAAGAGAGAGAGCGAATGAAAATAGAGATAATATTAATAATCCTCCATTAGTATAACTTTTCGCCTGTCTTATCACGGATCAGACAAGACACGGGAGACCCTTACATTACTGTATAGATTTATGTGTGAAGGTGAAAGGATCTTAAAGACAACAGATACACGTCTATACAGAGAAGACATTACACAAAGTTAGCGGCTAGCTGCATTCATCATCTATTCATAGAGGAAGAGACAACTTCTTATTATCTTGTTAAAAGCTCTTCATCGGGATAACTACAATTTGATGATTAATCTCTCATTTGTATTATTTAAAATCATACTTGACACTTATAAAGATTTTGCTGTTTTTAACATATTTTATTCACAGAATGATAACAACAGTATCTGCCGCAGGAGCCACGTAACCAGATAAAAGTAAACAAGGACTGTGATCCCACGCTATAATAAAAACACGACAGTTTCAATGAGGAGTGTCCAGAGAGCTCTAAACGAAATTACACACTACCTAACTGCCGTATAGTGAAATTGAAAGATACTTTGATTTTCAATCACACGACGAAAAAGGGATACGTACTATCGACAGCCAGTAATGCCAGTGGTATATTTAGTCTACTTGTACAGCCATAGCACAATCGGGTATCTCCCATCCCTATTTGAACCAAGACCAATTGTTGGCCTTGCTTGAGCTCAGTTGTTGGTTTGTTAATTAGTTCAGTTCTTACTTGCAGTTGAATTTAATATTAGTGCTACCGTTTATTGCGTTTGTGCTGTGTGCTATTGTGATACTTTCTATTTATGGATAAGTTTGTAGCAATAAATAAGAGGAAAACAGATTTTGATTCGTCCGTTAGAGCTGTGGTATGTTAAAATTATATACACACCACTATAATAGCCTAGTAACCTATCTATGTCCGCCCGGTTAGCCGATCGGTCTAACGCACGGCTTGCCGGAGTGGGAAGGTGCGCCTGGTCCCCGGCACGAATCCACCCGGCGGACTTGTGTCGAGGTCCGGTGAGCCGGCCAATCTGTGGATGGTTTTTAGGCGGTTTCCATCTGCCTCGGCGAATGCGGGCTGGTTCGCCTTGTTCTGCCTCAGCTACACTATGTCGCTGATTGCTGCGCAAACAAGTTCTCCACGGACGCGTACACCACCATTACTCTACCACGCATACATAGGGGGTTACACTCGTCTTGTGTGAGACGTTCCCTCGGGGGGGGGGGGGGGGGGCGGGCACCGGGGGCCTAACCGCACAGTAACCCTGGGTTCCATGTGGGGCGGCGGAGGGGTGAAGTTGACTGTGGTTGTCGTCGTGGGGCTATGGACCATACAACATACAACCGATCTGTAGCAGTTTAATGTTAGCAGTGGAGTAGTGATCGACCTTTGGAGTTGCAATATTTGGTATTTCATGAGGCAGCAGAGCGGTAAATATAATTACTAATAACATCAAATTAAAATCAGTGCATAAAAATAACCTCGGAGTTGTCTGTGTCGCTCAAAAGTGGCGTTGATCAACAAAAATATCGCCCAAACGGCGATAGTTTTATTTCCTTAAAATATTCGCTCAGTATTACATCGTTAATAGCCCAGCAAATGGCAAAATATGGCCAAATCTGGTCACCTGGGATGTATCCAATTACGACAACGAGTTCTAATACGGAAAGATGGGGACGGGTTTACGGAGAGTGGAAGGCGTATGTGATAACAGCACATTCTATAGTTTTTTCGTTTCAAAAAATTTTTTTCAGCGACCTGCTTGAATTCGTCCGAACCAACTGCTTCCTGCTTAACACAATCCCCTTTCCGTATAAAATCTACTTACGCTCTTGAAATAGTAGAATAACTGAAGCCAGCAATTCCACGCACAATTAAATCTTAAAACGTTCTTACTGTCAAATTACTAAACATGCACAATTAAAGGAAAAACATGAAATGTCAGAATTCAATCTTTTGTTGTGATGCAGTTTACTGTACTTTAAAACGATGCACAACAACCAGTTTTTCCAAATTCTCCTCCAATTTGGGGTAGCTCTGCGTGTTGAGCCACTGAGCTAGCAGTCGCTGGATTCGAAAGGCGAGGTGGTTTCAATCCATCAGCCGAAAATCTTGAAAATGTTTTTTCTGTGGTTTCCCATTTTCAATTTAGGCAAATGTCGGGGTTGGTCCCTTACTGTAGGGCACAGTCAATTCCCCTAAAGATGCTCCCCTCGGCTTAAACGAAAAGAGCAGCGTGGAAGGCGAGATGAGCATCTCTTCAGAGACTCATGGCACCAAATGTCATACGGTAAATAAATAATAATCTAAATTTTCCTCTTTTAGACTCAGGCATTTATTTGCCTGCCCGGACATTCTTTAACGCAGAAAATGATCTCTCTTACGCTGGGAGAAGCGACAGATGCATACTTAAATGAGGATCTCTGGGAGAGTGTAACGTTGAATAACTCCAGATTCTTTGCATTTTCGCCACCAAAAATTGTTCAAGCTTCTATGTCGAACAGAAATCTGTTTGTCAGAAAAGCGTTCGTTCATTCCTGGCCACCTCCTCAGCTCAGTCCCAGACTGAAAGAAGAAGTGTGTAAGAAAATGAGCCTGGATAGTGAAGTGAGAGTGGAGAATGTCTGCTTCTTAGTGGTTTGCCAGAATGCAGCACCACTAAGTAACGAAATTCTATATCCACTTGGTGCGAACTCCGAGATCACTGTCGAATAAAACAGTTTATCGTTAGTTATGAAAATTTTCAGAATAAATGAAAAACATGAATCTTTTTAAGGTCCTCTTTATTTAAGAAATTGCTGCCTTCCACCCCGCTTTGACAAAATCCTGACTATATCCTTGAATAAAGGAGGTATTTACAAATGACTGTAAACAGTTGAGTTTGAAACGCTTTATCTTTAACAGAGTTCGCAACTTTGACCACGTCTTTAAGCACATCATTTCAATCATAAGGCAAAAACTTGGCTGTCAGTGTTTGCCGATGAAGAAAGCGATATGTCCATTAAACATTCAGCGTTATTGATTGTAATTTCCCAACGAGTCGACTTTTATTGCCAATTATAGCTTTAGCACCATCACTACAAATGCGATGTCCAATCATCCTCGTAGCTGCAAGTGATTTGTAAATGCACGTCGTACAAACAGTGGTCAACAGCATTCGCAAGAACTGCTTTGAAAAATAAAATGTCTTCCATGATACTTTCATCTGCTTCAAAGCGCAAAAATGCCATAAATTTCGTACAATGTAAAACATCACTAGATTCATCTAACTACAAAGAAAAATGTGGCTTCTTCTTTAATTTTTCGAGTAATTGTTCTCATATGTCCCCCCCCCCCCCCCATATCGTTTACTCTGCGATCAGTGGTGTTATCAAAAAATGATACGCTTCTTATATTTTTGCCTCCTGCTTACACGTTATTTCAACTATATCCAGGTCTTCTGGCAAAATAAGATTCTCGGTATCTGCATGCGGCTTCCTCCCTTTAGCGACTCGGTAGCTAGCTAATAACTAATAATGCTCTCTCGTTGGCACCAGATACCTAAAATCAGAGGAAAAGTACTGTTAGATCATAAAAACACATAAATAATCAAATAGCATAACACGATTTTTAATCAATAAATAAAAATACTGTTTTATTACCTGAAAGACTGTAGTTTGCCACTAGTTAGGGATTTCCAGTTTCCTTTCGAAGAAATCCAAAGGTTTATTGGTTTCCTTGGAATGTTTAGTTGAGAGATTGCGCATAAGATTTGATGGAGTCAGATTCTCACGTGACAGCACTTCGCCGCAAATTACACTTTGAGTTTGTCTATTCATAACAGTAGAATCCTACATCAAATAATTGTCGTCATAAAGTGTATTTTTTCGATTCTGATTCGCTTCCGCCACTGCCATTTGTGCCAAGCGCGATTTTTTGAGAAATTTCTAGATTTTATAGCCATTCTCAGCGAAGCGCAAAGACACGGTTATCAGATCCGCACTCGTTGGCGTACTGGGACAACTGATCGAAGCGAGCGAATACACGCACCTATGCGACCGCTGACCCTTTATCGTCCCCACGTCTCCACTGCGACAAAGAATGCTAGCAGAGCGCTGCGACTATCTGGCACAGAGAACTTATAAGATCAAAAGAAAGAATATTACATACGTTGCCTCTGAAGTCGCTGACACAGTTTTATTACAGTTCCGGGAGGTCGCTAGAATTTTTTTACTTGGCAAGAGGTCGCTTATTCAAAAAGGCTGATATACACTGGCCTAGATTATTTCACCTGCTAATATTTCACTTATGATAGTCACTGTTGTTTTGGGACTGTGACTGTTTGTTGACAACGAGCTTAATAAAACAGTAAACGTGCTATAAGGCTGCTGAAATTTACACAACTACTTAAAAAGCTGTCCACAAAACGCTCTAGAATGGATACCACAATTTATATTTTTTAGACGCTTCTGTATAATGAATACGTTTTTTCTCAATGACAAAATACCCCAGAATATGTTACCAAAGAAATTAATGAGAGAAAATAGGAAAAGTAAGGTAACTTTTAGACGTTTTCATCTTCAGAATACGGAATACGATATTATACGAAACTCTCAAATTGCCGAGTTGAGACGTTTAAGAAAACCTCTAACTTGTAATTCCAGTTCAGGCTCTTATCAATATAAACGCAAAAAGATAAAAAATATTCGGTTTGATGTATTACTTTATTCTCATGTATTGCTTCTAATGTTGTGATCGATACGGAATTGCATGTGTCATGTTGAGTCAGAGACAGTAGAGTTGCAAAGAACCAGTTATTAATTTACGAGAAAATTTTATTTTAGAATTTCTCCATTAGACTTGATTGTAATACTTGCATCGGAAGTACGAAGGACTGGATTGTAGGGTATCTGTTAAGATATCAGGTTATAACCTTCATGGTATTTGAACTGCAGAGGGTAAGAATTGCAGATGAAGACAGAGAGTGAATTACATCCAACGTGATAGATTATTTACATACAAGAAAAATAAGAGCGGACTCATATTGGCCCCATTGGTCACCTGTAGTGTCTACTCTGAGTTTAGAAGAGCGCGCTATGTTCTGTATATTCTCTGGGTTTCATACTGTGACACTCTACGCCTTTTAATTAGTTGACACTTTCTCAGAGTTACATGTCTTTCGTGAGAACTAAAATGACACCGGTTACAACGCCCTTGTGGTGGCAATGTTTGCCGGAAACATGCTAGTATCTAGAAGCTTATCACAGGAGTCGCCGAGCAGGAGATTCTGAGACGGTCCCTCCTCCAGGATGTTGTGTTTGTGCTGCCTGGCCTCGGTGGTCTCCAGAGAATACAACCGTCGCAGCCCGTTATCCGCTTCCCCTCTCACTGGCACCGCTTTGCTGGAATGGTCTCCACGGAGACGGGCTGGTTCTCGGAATGTTTCCGGGTTCCAGTCGTATCTGCCAAAGATCACATCTGTTGAATTATCAGCACGAAATAGCCTGTGCTCACTCATACACGCAGGTGTACCTCCTATTGTGTGAAGGGTGCAAATGCTTTTGCATGTGCCGGATTTTTGAAACTACACCTGCTACTCGAAGCCGGCCGCAGTGGTCGAGCGGTTCTAAGCGCTCAGTCCGGAACCGCGCGACTACTACGGTCGTAGGTTCGAATCCTACGTCGGGCACGGATGTGTGTGATGCCCTTAGATTTGTTAGGTTTAAGTAGTTCTAAGTTCTAGGGGACTGATGACCTCAGATGTTGAGTCCCATAGTGCTCAGAGCTATTTGAACCATTTTTTTGCTTCTCGAATGGCGCAAATATGGTAATCTTTCTGACATAGAAAACTAATCTTACGCCTTTAGCGAGGCAGCATGTCAGGAGACGTCCCTCTTCCCCTCTTCTCCTCCCCCCTTCCCCCTTGCCCTTCCCCCCTATCACGACATTCTCCGTACCACCCAGCTGCGGCCGAGGTTCTACGAGCGCCTTAACACCGAGTAGCACTTGCCGTTAACTTGATAACCAAGGCTAGAACCGCTACTCTGCCCTTGCTTATACATTATATATCGTTAATGAAATAACAGCAGGGGAAGGAAACCCGTAGCCGCTGAACGATGTGCCCGAGATTTCCAAAACTGGCGTTTTATTGGTGAGGTGTGTGGCTCTCTCAAAATCGGCAATATTTCGGTATAAGATGTTTCTAGTTATAGACAGATTGGTGCCTGAGTGTACGGAAGACGCAAACTAAACAATGCAACATCTTCAGTTAAATGAACTTGAATTCATCTGTCACGCGCGACCTTGTACCTTTCCGACACGAACAGAACATGCACATTAACGTCAACAACAAATTTTCACTCACCTCCTTAGCCCATATTATCATAACGAGGAACACCCTCTAATGACGCAGTCAATGGGCTATCAGCATGAACGGAAGTTGAACAACATCGGAAACACACAAATTCGGAGAGAGAAATAAATTACCGACAACATAGTTGCAGCATCATGGTTTAGAGATGCCGTACTGTTGGTGTTCTCAATATTTTCATTGGTAAAATTATACCGTTTCGTCTTACTACACTGCCTAATCGCCACGTTACTGACGTGCATATAAGGGGATTAATTACTCTCAATATTCGGAATAAGTTCAGAACACTCGGCGTAGTATTTGAAGAGTCCTCTTGGATTCCCAGCAATGAATTTCTCCCGCCGTAAACTTATATTACGGGTATCGGGGATAGTACCATCAGGAGTTTGCTCATCGTATCCGCTCACTGTGATAGCTCGCCATAGAGCTTCGCAGCCAGCGTTCCAAGTCGCTACTCTCCTTACCTTCGAGGCTAGGTGTGCCAATACCGACATTAATCTGAGGTTAACGACTGCACTCCAGGCGACCTACTAACGCCCTTTTCCACACTTCCTGAATCACAGTGGGATTGCAGAAACGTCAATTACCTTGAAGAGTTAACTAAGCGAACTCACTAGTTTGAGGTACCTCACATTTTACACCTCTGAAAAGAGGGCTTCCCAATGAACGGGCCACGTCTAGCAGCTCCCACGCTGTGGAAAATCTACAATCGCCGCCATGCTTCCTGAAAGTCCTGGAAACACACAGATTCCCGCACACCTGATACCAGACCTAAGTTTCCTAGCACTTGAGTGTACGACAGGTTTGCTACTAAGCGCTGTCAATCGCCGTCTCTACGTAGAGGTTTACGCATGCCCGTATCATCTTACCTGTAACATCCTCCTCCCCTTCACCGCCCCCTCCTATCGACTACGCAGCTCTCTTTAGTGCGAATGAAATCAGACTAAGTTGGAAACTACAATATACATTACTGAACCATGATTCCTAATAGATTAAATTTGCTTGAAAATTTTAGGTACATATTATTATCACTGTGGTCAAGTTAAACAAAACTAAAAAGATTTAAGCAAGTGGAGGACTGGAGATACGTTAGTATAAATAATAGCAACAGTTACTTATGTCCAAAGATATGATACCTTACGCTTGGCTTATGAAGTCACACTTAGTTCCTTTACACATTTGGCAGAAAGGTAAAAACAACAAGCGTTGATTGTGCTGTTTCGGCGAAGTTCCCTGTCAGTAACAGCTGCAGGGCCCCCTAAACTGAACAGTGTATCCTGCAAGATACTCTTATCAGATATCAGGAAACGCGCCAAGTAGAAGAGAATATCAAGAGATTAGTGAAAAATCATAGAATGTCCTCAAGGAAGTTACAGAGCTCGAAGCTCTGTTAAAAAACTATGGGGGCTACGCAATACACGGTACCGTGAGTTGCAAGAAGACAGATACTGACAGCATCGAGATTCTTGAGACAAATCTCTTTACCGAGAAGACAGGTTCCTGTTTAATTATAAAAGTATGGTTACAATTAAACTTACTAGTGCCATGACTTACCATTATGGATGACGGTACTTCACGAAGGCGTTGGGTTGAAACACAAGCATCAGTTCTCATTACAGTTGCCGACAGTCAACATGGGTGTGAAGAAGGTGAGTAGGGCTTTACTCGTAAAGCTGTTTTATCAAACCAGCAGCAACAGTGCTGACGCTCTTCGCCATTGTCGACGTATTAAGGGAATAGGGTACTCTTTCAGCAAAGCTGAAGAACATGATTGAGAAATTCGAATTAACTGGCTGTTTGGGAATTTCTCCTGAGAGAAGTCGACGGCTAATGGCACCACAAATTGTCGAAGTTGCTCTTGCCACGGCTGAGAATGCTGCACGCAATGTGCTATCTTCGAGCAGTGCACGGATTGTGTTGCGACAGCTGCACATTCCATGGTCCACCTTTCGAAAAGTGCTGCGAACAGTTGTGAAATAATACCTCTGGTGCGGTTCCAAGGAGTCGTGGATACGGATGGTTGCCACACTGAAAGCGTTTATAAACTGGAACGTAAACATGATACGCAGTTAACAAATTTTATCTTCTCACTTGGAAATTAAATGTCTTTCTTTCAATAGTTTATTCGTTATTTCTCTTCCGCACGTCGTTACAGACGTTTCTGAACAGTTTTATTGTCTAACGATGACTCGTTTTTCATGGCGTCTTCGCAAGTAGCGTGCTCTGTTTGGGAACGATTGGCAATAACGAATGGAATACAAGTTATGCTTAGATCCTTCTTTTAGCCAGCAACTCTCGTCTATAAAAATTGCCGGCCGGAGTGGCCGTGCCGTTCTAGGCGCTACAGTTTGGAACCGCGAGACCGTTACGGTCGCAGGTTCGAATCCTGCCTCGGGCATGGATGTGTGTGATGTCCTTAGGTTAGTTAGGTTTAAGTAGTTCTCAGTTCTAGGAGACTGATGACCTCAGAAGTTGAGTCCCATAGTGCTCAGAGTCATTTCTATAAAAATTAAAGCACAATTAAATCACAGATGTACTGCCCACTGTCCTTTGTTACTCACATATACTGGGTGTACAAAAAGAATAATGGTAGTAGTACGTTATAAGACATTGCAAACTGGTCATTTTACAAGAGACAACCACTCCCCAAAAATGCACAGGTTGTTGCCTAAGTTTGAGAAAAGTGGCGCCAAAGCTTCTTTGGACTTTGTTTGGAAAACTACATAACAATGCAAGGACAACGCATAGATTCTGACCACTTTTTAACAGAAATCAAGGCCAAATTTCAACCTAAAAATCCAAACCCCACAATTAAAAACGTCCGTAGATTTCACACAAGATTTTTGTCAGACCACAAGAATGAATTCGTTAAAAAGCTTCACGCAAAGAATATGGGAAATTGGGATGAAATCAGTGAAGCCATGATACAAACGGCGAAAGAACCAGAACAATCACGATGAAGAAGGAACCATAGGTGGTGGAATAAGATATGTAACGAAACGATAGAGCATAGGCTAACTGCTTGGAAAAAATTGAGCTCCTGCAAAAAGGAAAGAAACTGGAACACATTCACTGAGATGAGGAAAAGACATTAAAAATTATTCGAACAGTGAAACGGAAATGCGATATAAAACGATTACAGCGAATAGATACTAATTTTAGACGCAACAACACTAGGGACTTCCACAAAGTTTCCAAAGAAGAAATGGGAGGTTACAAACTGGTGAGCCTACACTTGAAAGATTCAAGTGGCAAACTGATTACCATGACAAAGACAACTGTGAGTCACTGGCAAAATACTTCAAAAATCGTCTAAATTACAAGGAACCAACACAATGACTAATTCGTAGACAGCCTCAAAAGAAAAACACACCCTCACAACGACCATCACTGCATCAAACTGAACAATATATTCGCCAGCTGAGCAACAGAGCGCCAGGTGAAGATGGGATATTAGCTAAGATGTGGAAACTGGGAGGACAGCGGCAGATGAAACCAATTTTGAGGTTATTAAAGAATTCAGGAAGAAACGAAGAGTACCGAACTACTGGAAACAAGCCATAATCCGCTACTTAAGATGGGTGACAGGACAGATACCAACAATTACCTGGGCATATCTTTGCTTCCATTCACCTACAAAATTATATCCAAAGCTCTACGGAATAAGACAGAAGATCAAGCACAACACACAATTGGCGACTACCAAGCAGGGTTCAGAAAAATAGATCGTGCCCAGAACTACTCTTAGATAAGAATAATGTGGAACCTTAACACAGTCGTTACATTAATTGATTTAAAAAAAGCATATTATTCTGTAGACATGCAGACAGTTTTCCTAACAAAGAAGCAGGTATTGACAAAACCATCAGGCAATTAGTCGAACGGACACTCACAGACACAAGTTCAAGAGTTAAATTTCTAAGAGAGGTTTCTGAACCCTTCAGAATTAACAGAGGTGTTCGGCAGGGCGATGGACTGTCACTGAATCTATTTAATCATGCCTTAGACAAGGCCATGAGAGAATGGGATAAAGAACTATAAGAGAAAATAATCGGAGGATCCATCGAGGACAAGGAAGAGGAAGATCTGAGGTGAAATGTCTCGCTTTTGCTGATGGTATTGCAGTATTTTCTAAGGACAAATCAGATACAAAGCTAATGATAGAAACACTTCACGATATTGAAGCTAAAATCACGAGAAAGGAAACTAAACTAAACTCCGCCCGAACAGGCCATGAAGGCCCAACAGTACCGACCGGCCGCGGCCTGTCATCCTCAGCCCACAGGCGTCACTGGATGCGGATAGTGAGGGGCATGTGGTCAGCACACCGCTCCCCCGGCCGCATGTCAGTTTACTAGACCGGAGCCGCTACTTGTCAATCAAGTAGCTCCTCAGTTTGCCTACCAAGGGCTAAGTGCACCCCGCTGGGCAACAGCGCTCGGCAGACCGGATGATCACCCTTCCAAGTGCTAGCCCAGACCGACAGCGCTTAACTTCGGTGACCTGACGGGAACCAGTGTTACCTCTGTGGGAGGCCTCAGGCTAACAAGAGAGGAAAGATCGAAGAAAATTGAATTAACATACAAACTCACTCAAAACCGATATAATGGATGACCAGTGTCATTCCAGGCACAAATTAAAAATGGTTCAAATGGATGTAAGCACTATGGGACTTAACATCTGGGGTCATCAGTCCCCCTAGACTTAGAACTAGTTAAATCTAACTAACCGAAGAGCGTCATCCATGCCCGAGGGAGGATTCGAAGCTAGCAGCAGTATTAAAGCCGGACGCACTTTATGGATCTGAATGCCTATCACTGAATAAAAAGGCGAGCAAGAAGAAATGGAACAAAAAGAAAGGAAAATAGTCAGAAAAATTTTAGGACTACAAAAGAATAAATATAACAAGTGGTCAAAAAGGAGAAATCGAAATCTATACAGAAACACAGAAATAATCACAGAAAGAGGAGATTAAACTTTTACGTTCGTACGAGGGTGAGTCAAATGAAAACCTCAAATATTTTTTTTAATATTATTTATTGTGCAGAAATGGTACAAAGCTGTATCACTTTTTAACATAATCTCCCCCACGCTCAATGCAAGTCCTCCAGCGCTTACAAAGTGCATAAATTCTTTTAGAAAAAAATTCTTTTGATAGTCCGCGCAACCACTCGTGCACCGCGTGGCGTACTTCCGCATCAGAACGGAACTTCTTTCCTCCCATTGCGTCTTTGAGTGGTCCAAACATATGGAAATCACTTGGGGCAAGGACTGGTGAGTATGGTGGATGAGGAAGACACTCAAAATGCAGGTCTGTGATTGTTGCAACTGTTCTATGGGCAGTGTGGGGCCTTGCATTGTCATGTTGCAAAAGCCATCACCTTCTCGTTCAAAGCGCCGAAGAAGTTCTTCTCAAGCATCAACACGTCGTTCTATCATTTCAAGAGTCACCTGCCGTGGCACCCATCTTGCAGACACATTGAGAAACTGGAGCACATCATGCACAATGTAGTGTGCTGACCCATGACTAATCTGTAAACATGCTGCAATGTCATTCAGTGATACTCGGCGGTTTTCCTTCACTATGGCTTCAACTGCTGGAACGTTCTGTGGAGTCACAACTCTTTGTGCCTGACCTGGACGAGGAGCATCTTCCACTGAAGTCACACCATTTGCGAACTTCCTACTCTATTCGTGGACTTGCTGCTGTGACAAACATGCATCACCGTACTGAACCTTCATTCGTCGATGAGTTTCAGTAGTTTCACACCTCCACTACGCAAAAACCGAATAACAAACCGCTGTCCTTCCCTGGTGCACGTCGCAAGTGGGGCGGCCATCTTTATACTGATACTGCCACGGTATGTGTGCATCTGCACTATGCTGCCACCTACAGGCCATTCTGCACGCTGTTTGTAGCACGCTTACCAACTTACAGGACAACGGCGCGCAATTTCGATTTGTTGTTACAAATTTAAGGTTTTCATTTGACTCACCCTCATATTTACAGAATGAATGACAATAGGCTAACGAAGAAAGTTTTTAATTTCATTTCCAAATTAAAAAATGCTGGGGGACGGCTGGAAGAGACAAGAAAGGACTTGAGAAAACTTAACGTCGCATAAGACGCCATACAGAAAAGGGAAAGTCTGAGGCTACTGATCAATACTGCAAAATTTCCTGTCCTACAAAGTAATTCACAACCTAGGAGGGTTATGTCAAACGAACAAAGGCAGCCCTTAGCCAATGCACGAAGAAGTTCTGGGAAGATAAAAAGAAACCGACAGTACCTTTGTCTTAGGTTCGAAACCGTCTATAAGTGACCAAATTCTATAATTTAAAAAAATGCAACCCATTAGCCAGAAGGATAAAGCGGACGCACTGTCTACGCTTACAGAATGGTTAGGATGTTGCGTAGAATGATAAATCGATCATGCATTTTTATACAGGGGCTCCCATTTCGCTGTTATGCTCAATGTATTAAGCGTTGTCGAAGTGTGACTACCGATGCGACTAAGGAAATCAAGAAACACCTAACTCAGGACCGCCAGACAGCTATTTCAACCACATTTTTCCGACATACTAAAATTGAAAAAAGAATGCAAATTGCAAGTATTCGCTTTTCTAGGGTCTGTAGCAGATTATCATAAAGCAGTCTATCTAGCCATTTACAAATATATAACTAAAACAAATAAAACAAATAAACAGTAGAAACATGAACAACACACCCTCACACGGGATATAAATGTAAATGTGGACGTGGAGCGAGAATATTTTTGTGACGTCATGATGATGAATTCATTATCGTAAAACGCAGAACCACTTACATCATACTTTATGAATGTGTACTGGACTAACTTTACGTGCCACAACCGATTGACGACAGATGCCATATTTAAGTCATATTTGGTCATTGTTGTATTAGAAATAGCTTGTTCTAGAAACGCAATGTGTGAAGCACCGGTACGTTATAGATCTATCAAAAACGCCCCTTTTTGTATGATTTCTTAGAAAGAAATATTCTGAAAATGATTGTTAAAAGTTAGATCACACTTGTAAGAGTAAATGTACGGATGGGAAATAAATCTTCACAGAAACCAATCCGTGTGCATCTCTATAATTCTGTCAGAGAGAAACCTTAATGTGAGCTAAAACAGCTCTTCTTCCTGGAGGCGATTGTTGGTTCGTTTGGTAGCAAGACAGTGAAGCCCAAAGTTACACTACCTTCAAATTAAATGCCGTTTAGGTCGAAGACTCTACTTCTGATTTGATTTTCCTGGTTTTTCCACAAGCCCTGAACGAATCGCGGAATAAAGAAAAGTAAATAAATAAACAAAATATTGCCAGAAAAGTACTATATTCCGACATCAAAGCAGGCTATGAAAAATATAAAGTGAAAAAACCCCTACAACAATCCTCGAAAGTGGCTAATGTAGTAAAAAGTAAAATATATTCTACACGATGTGACTAACTGAAATACTGTAAAAATGTAACTAACTAAAATACTAAGGTGGGCTGAAATATAAGGGCTCGGAACATTTTATGTGAAAACTCTAAAGACTTTTTAAATAAAACAAACTTTGTTGACATGCTATATCTTCATTCTTCGTATGTACACATTTGCACATCTCTGCCTCTAGAGGGCTCCGAATTGTAGCGTGAACACGGCGGTGTGTAAAGTAACTACCCACACATGGAGCCTCCCCCCCCCTCTCCAATTTCTTTCAGCATGGCAGTGCCAGCCCACAGACGAGCACTGCGACAACAAACCAACGTCCTGGGTTCACTGTCATCGTTCATCCACCATACATTCCCGGCTTGGTCCCATCCAATACGTATCTGTTTCCAAAGCAAAGAACACCTTCGCGGACTTAACTTTGATAGTGATGAAGTCGTGCAACAAGAGGTGACATTATGGCTCTGTGGACAAACTCAAAGATTCTACATTGGCGTTATCGGCAAAGTGATCTCTCGTTAGGAGAAGTGTGTTCGCTGCCGGGGTAACTATATTGACAAATAAATGTGTAAGCAGAAATGATAAAGATGTAGAATGTCAACAGGGTTTGTTTTCCTTAGAAAGCTTTAAGAGTTTGCAGATAAAAATTTCTGACGCATTAGTTTTCAACACGTCCTCGCACTTTAACAGTGAAGTTATACACTAAAGAAACAAAAATGATTGGTAACTCCCAACATCGTGTCGGACCTTTTCTTTGCCCAGCGTAGCGCAGCAGCTCTACGTGACATGAACTCCACAAGTCGTAATTCCCATGTAGAAATATTGAGACATGCTTCTATAGCATTCCATAATTGCGAAAGCATTGCCGGTGCAGGATTTTGTGCACGAACTGACCTCTCGATTATGTCCCAAATATGTTCGATGGAATTCATGTTGGGTGATCGGGGTGGCCAAATCATTCACTCGAATTATACAGAATGTTCTTCAAACCAAACGCGAACAACTGGCCTGGTGACATGGCATCGTTATTTGGGACCGTGGAGTCCATGAATGGCTGCAACTGGTGTCCAAGTTGCCGAACCATTTCCAATCAATGATCAATTCAATTGGACCAGAGAACCAAGTCCATTCCATGTAAAGACAACCCACATCGTTATGGAGTCATCATCAGCTTGTGCGGTACCTTGTTGACAAGTTATGCCCATGGCTTCGTAGGATCTGCGCCACAATTGAGCCCTACCATCAGCTCTTACCAACTGAAATCCGGAATCATCTGACCAGGCCACAGTTTTCCAGTCGTCTAGGGTGTAACCAAGATGGTCAAGAGCCTAGGAGAGGCGCTGCAGGCGATGACACGCTATTAGCTATGGCACTCGCGTCGGTAGTCTGCTACCGTAGCCCATTTCGCCGCACTGTCCTAACGGATAGTTCGTCGTACGTCCCACATTGATTTCTGCGATTATTTCACGCTGTGTTGCTTGTCTGTTAGTACTGACAACTCTACGCAAACGCAGCTGCTCTCGGTCGTTAAGTGAAGGCTAGTGCATTGCCGTGGTGAGAGGTAATGTCTAAAATTTGGTATTCTCGGCACACTCTTGACACTGTGGATATCGGTATATTGAATTCCGTAACGATTTCCGAAGTGGAATCTCCCATGCATCTGGTTTCAAATACTGTTCCTCATTCAAAGTCTGTCAATTTCCGTCGTGCGGCGGTAATCACGTCGGAAACTTCTTCACGTGAGTCACCTGAGTGCAAATGACAGCACCGCCAACGCACTGCACTTCTATACCTCGTGCGCGCGATGCTGCCACCATTTGTATTTGTCCATGTCGCTATCCCATGAACTTTGACACCTCAGAGTCTATCTTCATTGCAAAAATCTAATTTTCTGTTGTAGATGATTCATTTTTCAGGCACCTAACTTGTATTCGCGATGTGTTTATACCGTTTACAGTTTGTGAAATGAACTAAAAAGTGTTTCTTTTCCGTCTTCTGAACTGAGGATCAAAATGAAGAATCAACCATCAGTTGAAAAAAAATAATCTAAAGAGAAATAAAATAAAAGTAGTAAGGCCTTCAGCCAGGAAGAAACTAGATTGAGGAAGCCATGTTTAATTATCAAAAAAGCCTTCTCCCATTGTGGGCATTTTACAACCACATAATAATAAAATCGGGAACTTTCGTAGAAGGAACGCTGGTATCTACACTTTTGAAAGAGTTATATACGCGAGTTTTAAAATCACTGTTAGCCACCAGCGTTCTTATACGCTTCCCGTGAATTATAAAAGGAACTATCCGCTATTTTTCACACTACTCTTGTCTTATACTCGGAAAGGTATTGACACTGATCGATTCATGTAGGCATACAGCCACCATATTGTAGTGTTTTTATGATAATTTAATAAGTAATCTAGTTAATTCTACTTACATTTGCCTTCAGTGTTTTTACTGAGATAAATCATTTACGAAATGAATTCGCAGCTAACGAATACTTATTGCGGTGAGCTGCACATTTTATTAATGGCACATGAAAATTCGTGCTGCGGAGTGGACCACAACAGAATCTGCTGCTTGCCGCTAGCGGTTGTCTCAACCACTTCGGCAAACCATGCACACCTCCTAGTCCAAACTTCGACGCACGCATGTCTGAAGCACATTGTAACGCAATGTACAGATACTATATAAAAATAGACATTGTGTAAATCATTAAGAAGATCAGCCATGTCGCCAGCCGGAGTGGCCGAGCGGTTCTAGGCGCTACAGTCTGGAACCGCGAGACCGCTAAGGTCGCAGGTTCGAATCCTGCCTCGGGCATGGATGTGTGTGATGTCCTTAGGTTAGTTAGGTTTAAGTAGTTCTCAGTTCTAGGCGACTGATGACCTCAGAAATTAAGTCCCATAGTGCTCAGAGCCATTTGAACCATTTTTTTTCAGCCATGTCACAAACATATGCATTGAATTCTTTATAGAAGCTACGACTTGCGTTAGCAGAATGAGAATCAATTCATCTCAGTTATCGAGTAGAAAAACTCCAGAGTAACATAATATTATTCATATTATTTTGTCAACCAGACTCTCAGTCGTATGGCTAAATGAACCTGCAGAATATAAACTTAGATCTGGTTCAGGGAAAAGTTTACAATTAAGTCGTATTTCAATTAGTGTAGATGTCTTCAATATTTTTTACATTTATCAACCTGTAGGATTGCTAGAAAATCTTGAATCTTTGTTATAATCACATTGCGACAACCTATAGGTGAGGTACATTTTCCTACCAGTTAAACCGATCATGTTTCTTGCGAGTCATTCTATAACGTCGAAATGTTTACACCACACAAGGTATAATCGGTACAAGTGCAGATATTTTTATTGCTGGATGAGGACAGTATGCTGAACGACATTACGTCAGCACCGAGCGAGGTGGCGCAGTGGTAGCACACTGGACTCGCATTTGGGAGGGCGACGGTTCAATCCCGCGTCCGTTCTGATTTAGGTTTTCCGTGATTTTCCTAAATCACTCCAGGCAAATGCTGGGATGATTCCTTTGAAAGGGCACTGCCGACTTCCTTCCCCATCCTTCCCTAATCCGATGAGACCGACGACCTCACTGTTTGGTCCCTTCCCCCAAACAACACACACACATTACGTCAGCATTTACTTCATTTGCAGAGTAATAATTATAGCTATTAGAAGCAGTATATTTTTAGGTTGGTTAGTATAGTCGAATACACATAGCAAGAACAAGCCATTAAGATCAATTTTACTATGGGTAGCACAGGAGGTATTGAAGTGTGTACAGGTGTACGCAAAGTGGTTAGTCCGTATTCCAGGCATGGTCCATTTAGACGTGCCGTTCTTCCAGTGCAGAAAACATCAGGTAGAAAATTATATGATGTGTTGTGCGAAGACTGTCTCACGCAGAAAAAAACCAACTAAGACACTGATGTGTGTACCTATTAAGTTCGTACATATAAAAAATATCTGCTCTTATACCCGTTATGCCCTGTATAATGATATACTTATCTTTTCTGGGGTAACTGTTATTAGCGTCAAGAAGTCTGCTTTTTCGCTCAGCTTCTTTTCAGTTCTCAATCCACTCCTGCCACACTGCCTGAGCTATGCTTACAGTCTAGGAAGTGGCTGGCGTGTAGACAAGTGTCCCCTCGAAATCTCTAATCAGTCCGACCAGTGACGCAACGCTGACTCCTTCGTCGTTTCTGCTCCGCCAATAGTACGCAGCACTGATGTGTATGGAGAGTTCACTGTGTGAGCACCAAGTTACCCAGTGCATGGGCTCTGTTCAAATTTCTCGTGTTACACAATTTTACTTCTCCCTTTCCCTTATAGGCAGGACACCAACCACAGGTGTGGAGGAGGACATGCTCCCACTTGAGCTAGAGCTGTAGAAATATTAATTCTGAGGTGTAACTCGTGCAGTGCGTCGGCACACCGTACAGGGCCGACAGATACAGGTGTCGCACGTGGCGAGGCGCTGCTCGCCTACCTGGATCGCCCGGCGTGCAGCCGTGGGCCTTATCTGCAGCGGCGGACAATGCGGCGCGTGTTAGCATAAGAAATTGCACGCCCCCTCCGCGGACGCCGCACATTTGCATGAGAATCCCGCACCGACGGGAACAAGCGCCCCGTGATGCTCGCAATTAAACTCAACAGCTAAATCACCTTAATCCTGCTGCGGCTGTGTGCGGTGAGGGTTAGCGCCGGCCGAGGGTGAGAGGCACTTCATTTGCAGTATCTCATACCGCCCAATGCTGCCCTCGAACCGGCGTAAACACCCGCCAGGCTGTTCCCACGTACTTCATATCTCGCAGAGTAAGAAGAAAAGAATAGCAGCTTTTTAAATCCACAGCGTTACCCACCTTCTTACTATGCATCCTTCACTCCACCGAAAGACCCATTCACTGCACGTTTCTCTGCATTCCACGCAAAATATGTCGTTTATTAGTAATCTTGGTGCCGAAGTCATCTTAAGTCTGCGATAGGCAACAACAGGTTTCGCTCAAGGTCCTGCTCTTGCCGAACACAGCCTTATTAATAAACATGTACTTCATATCTCGCAGAGTAAGAGGAAAAGAATAGCACCTTTTTAAATCCACAGCGTTACCCACCTTTACTATGCATCCTTCACTCCACCGAAAGACCCATTCACTGCAAGTTTCTCTGCACTCCACGGAAAATATGTTGTTTATCAGTAATCTTGGTGCCGAAGTCATCTTAAGCCTGCGATAGGCAACAACAGGTTTCTCTCAAGGTCCTGCTCTTGCCGAACACAGCCTTATTAATAAGGCTTGTTTGAGCACAAACGAATTCTGTAAGGGACAGTCAAATGAAAACAAGATAGATAGAAATATCAAATTGCCAGGTACTAGTACAATTCGCTCTCTGAGGATTCGGTACAAACTTAATTATATACCGGGTGATCAAAAAGTCAGTATAAATTTGAAAACTTAATAAACCACGGAATAATGTAGATAGAGAGGTAAAAATTGACACACATGCTTGGAATGACATGGGGTTTTATTAGAACAAAAAAAAAAACATCCCATGTTGCTAGACGCGTGAAAGATCTCTTGCGAGCGTCGTTTGGTGATGATCGTGTGCTTAGCCGCCACTTTCGTCATGCTTGGCCTCCCAGGTCCCCAGACCTCAGTCCGTGCGATTATTGGCTTTGGGGTTACCTGAAGTCGCAAGTGTATCGTGATCGACCGACATCTCTAGGGATGCTGAAAGAGAACATCCGACGCCAATGCTTCACCATAACTCCGGACATGCTTTTATTCCTCAACTACAGCTATTGTTGAGGAATGATGGTGGACATATTGAGCATTTCCTCTAAAGAACATCATCTTTGCTTTGTCTTACTTTGTTATGCTAATTATTGCTATTCTGGTCAGATGAAGCGCCATCTGTCGGACATTTTTTGAACGTTTGTAATTTTTTGGTTCTAATAAAACCCCATGTCATTCCAAGCATGTGTGTCAATTTGTACCTCTCTATCTACATTATTCCGTGATTTATTCAGTTTTCAAATTTATACTGAATTTTTGATCACCCTGTATATAGGCAGTTCATTTCTCCCAGGGATCAAGAATCTCGACCATGTTTGCCTTTTATCGACACTGATCCCAGCAATATATCGGATATGTTTTAATTTCCAGTTTGAAGTGGGGTAACAAATGTAAAAAAAATATACTTCTTCACGTAATATAATTACAAATTTACAATTTTCGTTTTTTCCTTTATTTGTGCTATGGAACCTTACTTCTAGCCAAATTTCATGATTCTATGTCAACGCGAAATACCCTACAGGTTTTGATGAAGAGTTTGAGAGTACTACAATATGTGACATACATTTTTCGTATCTTTTGATTGCACTGACTTAATAGCTTCAATATCTGACACCGCCAATGTACAGTAGGCATTAGAATGTGACATAAATTTCAACCTCATGCGTCTACCTGTTCCTGAGTGAAGGTTTAAAATGGTTCAAATGGCTCTGAGCACTATGGGACTTAACATCTGTGGTCATCAGTCCCCTAGAACGTAGAAATACTTAAACCTAGCTAACCTAAGGACATCACACACATCCATGCCCGTGGCAGGATTCGAACCTGCGACCGTAGCGGTTACGCGGTTCCAGACTGAAGCGCCTAGAACCGCACGGCCACACCGGCCGGCCCTGAGTGAAGGGGTTTTTAGCAGTTGGATAGATAGACTGACAAAGAAGCTATCCTACGATTCCGTTTTTACGGTTTGGTGTCGAAACCCTACAAAAGGAAGTAAACTGTTTATTGTTTCAAAAGTGATCAGCATAACTGTTAATACATGTATCCCACTGTGTGACAAGATGGTCTAAGCCTTCATGGGATAATGTCTGCGGTTGCCTACGGAACCGCGATGTGGACGGACCCATTTGTTGCCTAGATCGCTTGGACTACGCTGCAGAAGTTTTGCTGGGAAGCAGTTACACATCCTCCATAGCGTGCAGATCTATCTCCGTACGATTTCCATATTTTTGATGCCCTGAAGAAGGACATTCATCACCGACTATTTGCTTCGGACACCAGTGTACAATTGCGGTTCTGAAGGCGACAGAGAACAATTTTATATGAAGGCATTGATCTTCTTGTCTCTCAATCAGTAATTTATTAATAGTTATGGATATTACTTTTGAAATAATGAACAGTTTATTTACTTCTTTTCCATCTGTCTGGTTTTCATTTAACTACCCCTTGTACGTACCACGTATAGACCTGCATGAACGGTCAACAGATACGTTGTAGAAGCTACTACATGTCAAAAAAATTGTGTTAGTGGTACTTCGTAAATCATTCTTGCACTGAGTAAAATCAAAAGTGAGAATCGTTTTAATGATGGTTTAATTCATTTTTACACGGTGTAATAGCAAGTACAATGGTGCGGACCTACATCCGATATTATACATTGTGATGAAAACAAAGACGCTGCGAGTGAACAGTGTACACCTAGGTGCTCTCTGGTCGCATTCGGCACTGCTACATCTATGCGAATCCGTTACTTCCTACACAGTACGGAACTTCCCTGAGAAACAGTATGCAAGTGAGTAGTGCTTGTTTGCGTATGTTCGGACAAGTGCACGAAAGATATTTGGTGCAACAAATCTGACGAGAAAACTTTGTGGTTCCATTAGTTTTTTAACTTGTTGTCGTAATCATGATTTGAGATACCATGTTTCCTCTAATACGCATATAATCTAAGTTACAATTTTATTCAAGCTAATTTCAGTATGACTATTGTCAGAGATTGATGAGTGGTAAATGTCTGTTTCACATAGTTCACGAAACCAAATTCCTAGAGACCATACCTGTCAATCAATCACAGTTGGTACTTCCAGGGATCATGTCTTCTAATTCTATCATGTGATCACACTTGTGCGATGCAACGTATATTACATCTCATGTGGCGACGAAGTTCATCTCGATGGAGCCCTTAGATAAAAAGATCTCTATTTACTTGCCGCATCAAATTCGGATAAAATCCCAAGCTTTCGATGATTGCCTCGATTAAGCAGCTTAGACTGACTGTCGTGAACTGATGAGGTTCCCACTTTTGTACAGGCAGGATGGCATCCGACTGACTGGATTACATCATGATGACAACACTGAAATGGTGCGCATAGAGCTGGCGCCCTATCGTCCATACATTTTGTTTGCGCTCTCCATCCAGAGTTGCATGCAGTGCCATCCTCCGCATCAGTCGGTAAACTACGAGAAGTCTCCCTCTGTGCTTTTTCATTAACAGGTGCAAGCTTCGATGCATTGCTAAGAGCACAGCAGGTGTCTCTATTGAAGTTGTTTTCACAAGGTTTAATTTCAGTGGCTTCTCTGATCATGCGTTGTTCCGTAAATGTTATCGACTGCAATTGACTGCTCATTATTGTGACCGTAAGAAAACCAAAATTCACGTCTATCTGGAATCGAAACCGCAGTCCTCACCGTGTTAGCTGGCAACCTTACGCTTTACACTATCGCACTGTTCTGAAGGTAAGTGGTTATTTAGATGAATCGTGCATAAGTTTATCTCTACGAAATCTCACGAACGAAGGATGACTAGGTTGGACGACTCTAGGGTGATATTGCAGTGCCTCTGTTATTCAGAAATACGATGCAAGGTTCCTTCGGACATGCATGCATGTCCGAAGGAACAGGCAATACGGTGACTACGGTCGTTATAAAATACATTAAATATATTAGCAGCTGCGAACATAGATAACCATCCGCTATAAATTGGAATGACGACAGTGAAAAATCGTTCCAGATTGGGACTCAAAACCCTTTTTCCCGCTTATCGCGAGCGGCCGCCCTATTGTTAGGCTATCTGAGCCAGGCTCACCAGACCCATACTTTTATACGTCGTCAACCATGTATGTACAAGCTGCACTCGTACGTCCATATGTATATTCTCGTACATGGGAGACATTTTAATGGAAAGTCGCTCGCCCCGTGTCGGCGGATAAATACAATACTGCAGTGCCTGTATTATTCAGAAATACAACGTAATGTTGCTTCGGATAGGCAAGCGACATTCAATTAAAATGTCTCCATTGTACGGAAATCTACGTACGAATGTTCGACGCATGTTGGACGGGACAAACGGGAGTTCGAGTCACGCCTAACGATAAGGCAACCGCTCACGATAAGCGAGAAATACGGGTTCGAGTCCCGGTCCGGCACAGATTTTCACTGTCGTCATTCCATTATATAGCTCATGTTTGTGCGTTTTCGAAACTGTGAATACATTAAATGTAAAATCGTAAGGTACCTGCCAACTTAGAATGCACTTCTGTACAAAACTGAGAAGTTCTTGCAAAGTGTTGTTCATAATACCGCAGAAATTGCTACCTAACATTTATGCACATGGTTAACGGCATCTATATTGGGTGCACATTTCGACTACTTCTTTTGAGTAAATACTTCAGTTTCACTCATCTCAACATCGTTTCCCCCTACTGAAATTTGCACACCAATGATTAGCTCAGTTTTCCCAGCCACTGTGGCCGAGCGGTTCTAGGCGCTTCAGTCTGTCACCGCGCGGTTGATAGGTCGCAGGTTCGAATCCTGCCTCGAGCATGGATGTGTGTGATGTCCTTAGGTTGGTTAGATTTAAGTAGTTCTAAGTCTAGAGGACTGATAACCTCAGATGTCAAGTCCCCTAGTGCTTAGAGCCATTATCTCAGTTTTAACATTTTGTTTGCGTGTTCCGTCATCTTTTCCGTCTGCTTTGTCACTGGTTTCTCCTTCACAATCCAAGTCAATTTAGTGTCTGCAATAGCAAGCTTGCACTGTCAGATAACAACGAACACTGTTTTAACTGGAGCTTGGCTGTACGTGGTCACGCGGCCAAATTAGCCACTCCACAGTCGGACTGCGATTGACCTTGCCGAATAATAGTGTATTTTAATGCTTACAACATACATTTTGTAACATAATGGTTGCACAGGTGACTTATGAATAAGATCACATAGCAAGATAGGTTTTACAGCATGACAGTTTAGATTCTATGACTTTTTACGGGACATTTTATTCACATGAAGTGTTGAGTGCTATCGACAAGGGGCTTCAGATCGATTCCGTATTTCTGGATTTCCGGAAGGCATTTGACACTGTACCACACAAGCGGCTCGTAGTGAAATTGCGTACTTATGGAATATCGTCTGAGTTATGTGACTGCATTTGTGATTTCCTGTAAGAGAGGTCACAGCTCGTAGTAATTGACGGAAAGTCATCGAGTAAAACAGAAGTGATTTATGGCGTTCCCCAAGGTAGTGTTATAGGCCCTTTGCTGGTCCTTATCTATATAAATGATTTGGGAGACAATTTGAGCAGCCGTCTGCTAATAAAGTCATCAGAAGATCAAAACAAGCTGCAAAACGATTTAGAATAGATATCTGAATGGTGCGAAAAGTGGCAGTTGACCCTGAATAGCGAAAAGTGTGAGGTCATCCACATGAGTGCTAAAAGGAACTCGTTAAACTTCGGTTACACGATAAATCAGTCTAATCTGAAAGCCCTAAATTCAGCTAAATACCTAGTATTACAATTACGAACAACTTAAATTGGAAGGAACACATAGAAAATGTTGTGGGGAAGGAAAACCAAAGACTTCGTTTTATTGGAAGGACACTTAGAAAATGTAACAGACCTACTAAGGAGACTGCCTACATTACGCTTGTCCGTCCTCATTTAGAATACTGCTGCGCGGTGTGGGGTCCTGACCAGATAGGACTGACGGAGTACATCGAGAAAGTTCAAAGAATGGGAGCACGTTTTGTATTATCGCGAAATATGGGAGAGAGTGTCACAGAAATGATACAGGATTTGGGCTGAACATCAATAAAAGAAAGGCATTTTTCGTTGCGACGGAATCTTCTCACGAAATTCCAATCACCAACTTTCTCCTCCGAAAGCGAAAATATTGTGTTAACACCGACCTATGCAGGAAGGAACGATCACCACGACGAAATAAGGGAAATCAAGAGCTCGTACGGAAAGATACAGGTGTTCATTCTTTCCGCGCACTATACGAGATTGGAATAATAGAGAATTGTGAAGGTGGTTAGATGAACCCTCTGCCGGGCACTTAAATGTGATTTGCGGAGTATCCATGTAGATGTAGATGTAGATGTAATAACATGAATTTTTTGGCGTGTTTTAACAGTCTGCTCTGTGGTTTGGAATAATGAGTTAAGTTGCAGGTAATATAGACAGGGAAACAGGTTTTTTTAGAACTCGACCTATGAGCTTCAATGTTATTCCTAACAAACATTGTGCGTTCTACGTACCGTACTCTGTCTGAGACATACATAGACGGAGCATTGTGCCCCAATTCATTAGTGATAGTCTGCTAGACAATGCAGTTACCATGCTCCAGGTACTTTGTGATAAGTATGAACAGTATTCCATACTGATATGAACCTGTAGCGGATGGATATTATGCTTGTGTTAATAGGACCACTGATTTACACGGTTCAAAAATGTTCAAATGTGTGTGAAATCTTAAGGGACTTAACTGCTAAGGTCATCAGTCCCTAAGCTTACACACTACTTAACCTAAATTATCCTAAGGACAAACACACACACCAATGCCAGAGGAAGGACTCGAACCTCCGTCGGGACCAGCCGCACAGGATTTACACGTTGTCAGTTACCTATTTGAGTTGCATTGTAATAATAGGCACGCGGTTTATACCGCTTTCAACATAAAGTAAGTACTTAACAACATAATAATATTATTTCTTTCAGAAAAATTGCGAGCTCTTAAACTGCATTATGACCAGGTGTGGCAGGTAATGACGCCGCGGCGAAACTAATGGCACCGGCTTTCGCTGGCACAAAAAAAATTCGTTCATAAGACTTGTCAAAGCTGTGGAGAACTATTTTTTAATATTACCATTTAAGTTCCATGAGCATGTACGTTGCATGTTTGTTACAGGACTCCGACACACAATTGTAGTGATCTACTATAGCCATTTCAGTGTGGCTTTTAAAGTGTTAAAGAATCAGTTTAGACAGTATTCCGATAACTGTGCGTGTTTTAGAAACTATATAGTTCAAATTCTGTTAGAACCAAATTTTATGATTTATGACATACAAAAGATCGGCGAGAAAATAATTAATCTACAGGCTTTGCATTTTTTACATGCCACAGCTAAGAAGTTTTTGTGAAAATGTGTCGTTTCCGTAGTGCATGGCGTGTGGCTTACGGCTGCTGGCTTCAGTACATAGATGGCATTTACTAATTGACATCCCAGGCACACAAGCAGTGTCCGCCGGTTGTTTCCATAGGCCCCGACTCAGATGTTTACATGATCAGCCTGCGAGCTGCGACCCACAGGTGGGCGAGCTAACCACCCGTTCAGCTAGACATATGTATTCATGTCTCCAGAGCGTCCGACGGAGGCCACCGTGACTTTGTTGTTGTCACAACTGAGTCCCATAATGTCACTATTAAGACCGCCACCACTCACTTTCCACACGTCTACGATTCCATTCTCCATGACACACGTGGCAGTTACTCTCAGGCCCATTTTTAGTTCAACTGATTCGCACCAGACGGTGTCTTTCAGAAGATTTATACAGAGTGAGAGGCGTGAGGGTAGCTCACTACACTAGTATTAGCGACGACGGTTCTAATCCACGTTGGGGGTTTTTCGTCGTTACATTGAATCACTTAGGCAAATGCCGAAATGTTTCCTTTCAAAAGAAAAGTACAATTTTCTCTTCCATCATTCTCCAATGTGACCCTGTGCTCCGTCTTTAATGATATCATCGTCAACAGGACGCTGCCCCTTATCGTACTACTTGCTCCACTGTGTATCTCGATATAGTCGTTCAGATTTGTTGGAAATAAACTTCTATTGCCAGTTTATTCAGTTCTGTTCAGCTTCAAACGACGTTACCAATCTTCACTTTTAAAAAGGAAAAAGTTAAATAAAGAGGCACTGAAATTAGTTTACTGGGAATAAATGAAACAGCTCACTGAACCGCAGAGTCGTGTTTAGTTCAGAAATGTTCAAATGGCTGTAAGCACTATGGGACTTAACATCTGAGGTCATCAGTACCCTAGACTCAGAACTACTTAAACCTAACTAACCTAAGGACATCACACACATCCATGCCCGAGGCAGGATCCGCACCTGCGACCGTAGCAGCAGCGCGGTTCCGAAGCGTCTAGAACCTTTCGGCCACAACGGCCGGCGCGTGTTTAGTTGTCGAGTCAAGTGCGAGTTTTGTTTTCAGTTGCCTCAGTGTAGCTTTGTGTGTGTGTGTGTGTGTGTGTGTGTGTGTGTGTGTGTGTGTGTGTGTCTGTGTATGTGTGCTCTACCTCGAGAAAGGATTCGTCCGAAAGCTAGCGAAGGTTTCACACTTCTACTGGTTGCTGAGTCCTTTCCATTGTTGCTAAATTATATTATAAACAGTAATTTACATGTATTTCATCAGTACTATGTACGCTAAATTTACGCTTTTCTTTTCTTCAATCACCATAGTTGGAAATTACTCTCACTTTCTTTTGTAATCTCAGATGTTAACTCTAAGGCGGCTTCACAAAGAAAGTTGAAGGTCCGATATTTATAGCTACTGACCACTCTCACTATTTGCCTCCTTCTCGAAGGTACTGGAAAAAATTGTGCTATTTTTGTAAATTCACGAATCAGGTTACACAAAATTTAAATTACGATGTGGTGCCTCTGGTATTTTCTGTGACTTGTCAGACACGTCTGACTAAGCACCCGTTAGTATTCTTCTGGCTATTATACTCGTAGTATCAGAAATCTTGCTGATAAATGGTTTCCATCTTATCTCACTGAAACAATGCAGTTTTACCATAAGAAACTCGGGAGTATACCCAATGAAGCAGCATGTTTACAACGGGGAATAATCACTACACGTGACACATCATCAAGTATCCAAGAGGCAGAAATACTATTCTTTGCTGACGCTGGAAACAGTATAATCATGCCTAACGGTGATACTTTAACACTTGAAAACATAAATAATATGTTCAAATAGCTCTGAGCACTATGGGACTTACCATCTGAGGTCATCAGTCCCCTAGAACTTAGAACTACTTAAACCTAACTAACCTAAGGACATCACACACATCCATTCCCAAGGCAGGATTCGAACCTACGACCGTAGCGGTCGCATGGTTCCAGACTGAAGCGCCTAGAACCGCTCGGCCACACCAGCCGGCAAATAAAATGTCCTTGAAATGCTTTTGATTTAACATCACAATACTATAACTACTACCATTACTGATGATAATAACAACAGTCATCATCATCTTCAAAGTGGGCACCACATCTATAAAATTGTTTAACTAAGACGATATTTTTCCACTTGTGATATATTTATGGAGACCTCTTTTTAGTTACAAAACTGGCTTCGTCGTAAAAAATTATTTTTGGGTTTATATCCAACAGAATGTACAGTACCTTAAACATAAAAATGTCAGAGAATTCATACGATAAGCTACCGTTAGTGATGGTTTACAAATTATACTGAGTGACACAACGTGGTATAATTATAAAGCATCACTAACAGTAACTCATTGTGTGAATTCTCTGTCATTTTCCTACGTATGTCAACACATTCTGGGTAACCAGTCGAAAATGGCTTTTCAGATAATTGTGTGACGAAGCAGAGCTATTAAAAATACAGCCAACGCAGTAATAATGTTACTTCAGAAAACACGGTCTTTAAAATATTTGAAAGGGTCTGTCTTTTTGTTCGTTTCACATTTTTTTCTAATCCCATGTATTACTAATGTCTTATAGAGGCTGTTTTTGCTGACTAATCGTGTATATGACGGTACTAGGGTAATGAATAGGATGGAGCGCAGATGTTGAATTTCTTTTAAAATCAATAACCTTTTCCTTTCCCTTACCGCTCCCTGAATAATTTCTGTACGTCACGGATGCGTAGGTGTTTTCAAAGTACCGGAGGAGATCAGAGAAGTTTCCCTTTCTCAGAATATAGCAAAAACCGATCTCACCGGGATTTCTCTTTAAGTGTGAAGCAATATAGCGTGCTATAAACTCAGAGATTTCCCAGATTTTTGGTCCATTCTGTTGGCTAAGCTCACGTAGTGGAGTCCTCCCACACCACGTAAAAATAGAGGCCTCATCCCCAAAGGCCGTTCGTTGTCTGGTTCTTTTAACCCTTTCCGATCGGAATTTTTTTGGAGGAAGGAAAATTTTTATTCATATGATAATGCTCTTAGGTGGTTTTTTAAAATGATTTTAGATGCAAGATTTGTACAAAAATATGTACTCATTTTTAAAAGATTTGTACACCTGGCTTTATTTTATGGACTAAAACAACCAATTATGAAATATTATCCATTGTAATAAGTATGAAAATGATAACACAATAACTAATATGCAAAATAACAATATTTAATTATACAGAGGAATATAACGAACAAGCCATATCCGTGTATTCTCGTGGTAACGAGCTGCTGCACATTGCTACACTGACTTGCTGATATTTTCATTGTGGTGCCCAGCTGACGGCGGCACTTGCTCGTGATGAAGAGGTTGAACATTCACAAATATGTGCCTCAGGTTTCCATTGGGAAAAAATACTCCTGTTGCATCTAAGACACAGTGAAAGATAATGTACACAATTGCAGCCAGAGGGTCTGAAAGGGTTAAGAAACTCTCTGAGTAACTCTGTTCTTCAGAACAAGGTCCATTGTAAGTCCAGATTTCTTTTTGTAGTACAGGAAGTGGATGATGACAAAGAAATCAAGGCGTTTATATGGGTTTAGCGATCAATAATGTTTTCAATGAAGATCGCGTGTTGTACGCAATTAAATTCGTGCACAATGCAAAGCTCGTGCATTGTTCAAAAAAATGGTTCAAATGGCTCTGAGCACTATGGGACTCAACTGCTGTGGTCATAAGTCCCCTAGAACTTAGCACTACTTAAACCTAACTAACCTAAGGACATTACACACATCAATGCCCGAGGCAGGATTCGAACCTGCGACCGTAGCGGTCGTGCGGTTCCAGACTGTAGCGCCTTTAACCGCTCGGCCACTGCGGCCGGCGTGCATTGTTCTTAGTCTGGATCAGATCACATGTCTTCAGCAAGTTTTCAATATCGCCCCACCCGATGCTTAATAATTAGTGCATGCGAAACAGCGTAGTGCAAGTTTGTCATAGGCTGTAACATGAATGAAACTGACCAGGTGTAACAGATTTAGTTCCTAGTGGGTGGGCTCTAGCAGTCTAAATTTCTCTAATCTTGCGATCAGGTACTCGCCACAGGGATCTTCTGCATGCATTCACGCGCCGCTCCCGTTAATTTATCATTGTTTTACTATTATACGTCCTCTATGCCGAATTTGTCCTTTGTGTGGTTCTGACCGCCATGCGTATTTAAATCTATTATTTATGGTTAAGAAGCCTTCTGATTATATTGTATTAAATAAGCTGAATATAACGAACCCTTATATAGATGGTAACAATTTCAGGTCTCAAATTTTACCGAATTTATTATGTTTTCTGCGGGCTGATTGTGATCCTAATCTCCCTAATTATCCTCTCTAATCGCATGGTGCTAAATGTACTGAGAAAAAACCTATTGTATGATAATGTTTGCACAAGCCGAGATTTATCAGAACAATTATCGCAATAAGTGGGTTTTGTCGGGTGTAAGCGACTTGTGATCCCGTACTTTGTGACTCCCTGTAATCAAAGAATTCTTCTCGTACTGGGACAGCATGCAATAAGTCTCGTTACTATCTCTTGCGTGATTGAGGTTTTGGTATAGTTCAGGGAATATCCTCTAACAATTCTTTAAATCTTCCCGAGAGGTCTTTGCTGTTGATTAGGCTAACGAAGTATAATAATGTTTTTCTATGAGTGTGTAAGGGAACGCATGAAAACAGTATCTGTCTATGCTGTATCTACTGCATTTTATATGGTGGAAGAGTTTCACTGTAATAAAAATCCATTTGGAACATGTGTGATATACAATTGGTCGGTGTCCGTATCACCTTCCGCTTTCACTTGTAATCTCTGCAAGCTCAGTAATTGTAGCCCCTTCTTTCTTAAAGGATTTTCCTGTCGCAGACGGTTCCAAAGGGTGTAGTCATCTCCGATATGTATCACAAATTCTCATGGAATCGATCGCTACTGTACATCTGTGCCGAGACCATAGCGTTTCTCCGTTGCACGTCTTAATGTTTGGCTAGCTTGATCAGTAATTTAACCACGGCTTCGCACGACACTGCACATACCGCGAACGACGATAATACAAAGAGTAAGAAAGGACACAAACAGTTGTCTCTCCCTATCTGTTCTAAGGGGTGATGGAAAGGTTTTCGGTTGAGCGCGTCGTAGCAGCGTATATGCAACCCAGCGAGACTCTTATGCGGGTATAGAAGCACCGACATGTAGACAAGCGGTCAGTGTGGCCTCCGAACGGGAACTTATCATTAGTCCCTGTTCAAAAATTCTAGTGGTCAAACAAATCCACGGCATTTGGTGAAAGGGCTAATGTTAAGAAGAAGTCAGTCTAAGTAAAGAATGAATAGAATCCTCGCTCGCCTTGAAGGATCCCTGTTGAAGTATAATCATTGGAATTTAGGTAGGGACCCCTTTTATATGACCAGTGTTAACCTAACTAGAGCGTCTCGGTGTAACGAATCTCTTTAATATTGTATTACATCTATAGAGATTCTCCGCAAGCCACTGTACGGTGTGTGGCGGAGGGCATCCTGTACCGCTACTAGTCATTTCCCATCCTGTTCCACTCGTATGTAGAGCGTATGTAGAGCAAGGGAAACACGACTGTCTATATGCCACCGTATGAGTCCTAATTTCTCGTGTCTTATCTTCGTGGTCCATTCTCCTGATTGGGTTGATGCGGCCCGCCACGAATTCCTGTCCTCTGCCAACCTCTTTATCCCAGAGTAGGACTTGCAAACTACATTCTCAGTTATTTACTGGATGTAATCCAATCTCTGTCTTCCCCTACATTTTTTACCCTCTACAGCTCTCTCTAGTACAATGGAAGTTATTCCTTGGTGTCTGAACAAATGTCCTATCATCCTGTCCCTTCTTCTTGGCAGTGTTTTTTATACATTCCTTTCCTCTCCGATTATGTGTATAACCCTTTCATTCGTTACCTTATCGTTCCACTTAATTTTCAATATTCGTCTGTAGCACCACATCTCAAATGCTTCGATTCTCCTCTGTTCCCGTTTTCCCACAGTCCATGTTTCACAGCCGTACAATACCGTACTCCAAATAAACGTTCTCAGAAATTTCTCCTTCAAATTAAGATCCATAATTGATATCAACAGACTTGTCTTGGCCAGTCCTGCCCTTTTTGCTAGTGCTAGTCTGCTTTTGATGTCGTCCTTGCTCCGACCATCATGGGTTATTTTTCTGCATAGGAAGCGGAATTACTTAACTTCGTCCACTTCGTGACCATCAATTCTGATGTCAAGTTTCTCGCTGTTCTCATTGCTCCTATTTCTCATTACTTTCGTCTCTCTTATATTTATTCTCAGTCAGTGTTCTGTGCTCATTACATTGTTTGTTCCATTCAGCATATCCTGTAACTCTTCCTTACTTTCATTGAGAATAGCAGTGTCGTCATCGAATCTTATCTCTGATATCCTTTCACCCTGAATTTTAATTCCAATCTTGAGCCATTTTTGTATGTCCATAATCGCTTCTTCGATATATAGATTGAATAATAGAGTTGAAAGGCTACATCCCAGCCTTACACGTTTTTTAATCAGAGCACTTCCATCTTAGTCGTCCACTCTTATTATTCTCTTTTGGCTCTTGTACATATTGTATATTATCCGTCTCTCCCTGCAGCTTATCCCAATTTTTCTCAGAATTTCCAACATGTTACACCATTTTACATTTTGTCGTTGTGGTCTTCAGTCAAGAGACTGGTTTGATGCAGCTCTCCATGCTACTCTATCCTGTGCAAGCTTCTTCATCTCCCAGTACCTACTGCAACCTACATCCTTCTGAATCTGTTTAGTGTATTCATCTTTTGGTCTCCCTCTACGATTTTTTGCCCTCCACGCTGCCCTCCAATACTAAATTGGTGATCCCTTGATGCCTCAGAATACGCCCTACCAACCGATCCCTTTTTCTAGTCAAGTTGTGCCACAAATTTCTCTTCTCTCCAATTCTCGTCAATACCTCCTCATTAGTTATGTGATCTACCCATCTAATCTTCAAAATTCTTCTGTAGCACCAAATATCGAAAGCTTCTATTCTCTTCTTGTCTAAACTATTTATCGTCCACGTTTCAGTTCCATACATGGCTACACTCCATACAATACTTTCAGAAACGACTTCCTGACACTTAAATCTATACTCGATGTTAACAAATTTCTCTTCTTCAGAAACGCTTTCCTTGCCATTGCTATTCTACATTTAATATCCTCTCAACTTCCACAATCATTAGTTATTTTGCTCCCCAAATAGCAAAACTCCTTTACTACTTTAAGCGTCTCATTTCCTAATCTAATTCCCGCAGCATCACCCGCTTTAATTCGACTACATTCCATTATCCTCGTTTTTATTTTGTTGATGTTCATGTTATATCCTCCTTTCAAGACACTGTCCATTCCGTTCAGCTGCTCTTCCAGGTCCTTTGCTGTCTGTGACAGAATTACAGTGTCATCGGCGAACCTCAAAGTTTTTATTTCTTCTCCATGCATTTTAATTCCTACTCCGAATTTTTCTTTTGTTTCCTTTACTGCTTGCTCAATATACAAATTGAATAACATCTGGGATAGGCTACAACCATGTCTCACTTCGTTCCCAACCAATACTTCCCTTTCATGCCCCTCGACTCTTATAACTGCCATCTGGTTTCTGTACAAATTGTAAATAGCCTTTCGCTCCCTGTGTTTTACCCCTGACACCTTCAGAATTTGAAAGAGTGTATTCCAGCCAACATTGTCAAAAGCTTTCTCTAAGTCTACAAATGCTAGAAACGTAGGTTTGCCTTTCCTTAATCTATTTTCTAAAATAAGTCGTAGGGTTAGCTTGCCACAGGTTTTCCATCATTTCTACGGAATCCAAACTGATCTTCCCCGAGGTCGGCTTTTACTAGTTTTTCCATTCGTCTGTAAAGAATTCGTGTTAGTATTTTGCAGCCGTGGCTTATTAAACTGATGGTTCGGTAATTTTCACATCTGTCGACACCTGCTTTCTTTGGGATTGGAATTATCATATTCTTCTTGAAGTCTGAGGGTATTTCGTCTGTCTCATACATCTTGCTCACCAGATGGTAGAGTTTTGTCAGGACTGGCTCTCCCAAGGCTGTCAGTAGTTCTAATGGAATGTTGTCTACTCCGGGGGCCTTGTTTCGACCCAGGTCTTTCAGTGCTCTGTCAAACTCTTCACGCAGTATCATATCTCCCATTTCATCTTCATCTACATCCTCTTCCATTTCCGTAACATTGTCGTCAAGTACATCACACTTGTATAGACCCTCTACATACTCATTCCACCTTTCTGCTTACCCTTCTTTGCTTAGAACTGGGTTTCCATCAAAGCTCTTGATATTCATGCAAGTGGTTCTCCTTTCTCCAAAGGTCTCTTTAATTTTCCTGTAGGCAGTGTCTATCTTACTCCTAGTGAGATAAGCCTCTACATCCTTACTTTTGTCCTCTAGCCATCCCTGCTTAGCTATTTTGCACTTCCTATCAATCTCATTTTTGAGACGTTTGTATTCGTTTTTGCCTGCTTCATTTACTGCATTTTTATATTTTCGCCTTTCATCAATGAAATTCAATATTTTTTCTGTTACCCAAGGATTTCTACAAGCCCTCGTCTTTTTACCTACTTGATCCTCTGCTGCCTTCACTACTTCATCCCTCAAAGCTACCCAGTCTTCTTCTACTGCATTTCTTTCCCCCATTCTTGTCGATCGTTCCCTAATTGTCTCCCTGAAGCTCTCTGCAACCTCTGGTTCTTTCAGTTTATCCAGGTCCCATCTCCTCAAATCCCCACCTTTTTGCAGTTTCTTCAGTTTTAATCTACAGTTCATAACCAATAGATTGTGGTCAGAGTCAACATCTGCCCTTGGAAATGTCTTACAATTTAAAACCTGGTTCCTGAATCTCTGTCTTACCATTAAATAATCTATCTGAGACCTTCCAGTATCTCCAGGCTTCTTCCATGTATACAATGATTCTTGAACCAAGTGTTAGCTATGATTAAGTTATGCTCTGTGCAAAATTCTACCAGGCGGCTTCCTCTTTCATTCCTTACTCCCATTCCATATTCACCTACTACGTTTCCTTCTCTTCCTTTTCCTACAACCGAGTTCGTATCACCCATGACTATTAAATTTTCGTCTCCCATTCACTACCTGAATAATTTCTTTTATCTTATCATACATTTCATGAATCTATTCGTCATCTGCAGAGGTAGTTCACATATAAACTTGTGCTACTGTAGCAGGCATGGGCTTTGTATCTAACTTGGTCACAATAATGCGTTCACTATGCTGTTTGTAGTACTTCTCCCGCATTCCTATTTTTTTATTCATTATTTAACCTACTCCTGCATCACCCCTATTTGATTTTGTATTTACAACCCCGTATTCACCTGACCCGAAGTCTTGTTCCTCCTGCTACCGAGCTTCACTAATTCCCACTATATCTAACTTCAACCTATCCATTTCCCTTTTTAAATTTTCTAACCTACCTGCCCGATTAAGGGATCTGACATTCCACGCTCCGATCCGTAGAACGCCAGTTCTCTTTCTCCTGATAACAACGTCCTCCTGAGTAGTCCTCGCCCGGGGATCCGAATGGAGGACTATTTTCCCTCCGGAATATTTTGCCCAAGAGCACACCATCATCATTTAACTATACAGTAAAGCTGAATGCCCTCGGCAAAAAATTACGGCTGTAGTTTCCCCTAGCTTTCAGCCATTCGCAGTACCAGCACAGCAAGGTCGTTTTGGTTAGAGTTACAAGGCCAGATCAGTCAACCATCCAGACTGTTGCCCCTGCAACTACTGAAAAGGCTGCTACCCCTCTTCAGGAACCACATGTTTGTCTGGCCTCTCAACAGATATCCCTCCGTTGTGGTTGCACCTACAGTACGGTTAACTGTATCGCTGAGGCACGCAAGCCTCGCTACCAACGGCAAGGTCCATGGCTCATGGGGGGCATTTTACATTGTCGAACGATTTTTCCAGGTCGACAAATCTTATAAATGTCGACCTGATCATTATACACAATGTATGTTGGCGGCAGCAGAATCGTTCGGCAGTCAGCTTCAAATAGCGGTTCTCTACATTTTCTCAATAGTGTTTCACGCTCCCTTCCACATTTCTCACATGCTCGTTCCATTTCATATCGATTTCAACGCTACATCCAGGTATTTAAACGACGTGACTGTGTGAAGCAGGATACTACTAATACTGTATCCGAACATTAAGGGTTTGTTCTTCCTATTCATCCGCATTAACTTACATTTTTCCACATTTAGAGCCAGCTGCCGTTCCTCACACCAACTAGAAATTAGGCCTAAATCGCCTTGTCTCTTTCTACAGTCATTAACTTCGTCACCTTACTGTACACCACAGAATCATCAACAAACAACCGCAGGGCGCTGCCCACCCTGTCCACATAATCATTTATGTATGTAGGTAACAACCTCCTATCACACTTCTCTGAGGCACTTCTGACAACACCCTCATCTCTGATTAACACTAGCGTCGCTGACAACATACTGGGTTCTATTGCTGAAAAAGTCTTCGAGCCACCTGTGAACTTAATTCGATGCTCGTACCTTCGTTAACAGCTGCACTGGGGCACCGTGTCAAATGATTTCCAAAAATCTAGAGATATGGAATCAGCCTGTTGCCCTTCATCTGTCGTTCGCAGTATATCATGTAAGAAAAGGGCAAGTTGAGTTTCGCGCGAGCAATGCTTTTTGAAACCATGCTGTTCGTGGGCATAAGGTTCACACACTCAAGAAAGTTCATTATATTCTAACTGAGATTACGTTCAAGGGTTTTGTAATTTTACGGGTCCTTTCTAATTCTCAGGAGTCACCTGCGCTACTTTCCGGTCACGTGAGACTTTGTGCTGGACGAGACATTTACGATTAAAGCTAGGTAATGGGTCAATGACGTGGAGTACTCTTTGCAAAACCGAATCGGGATTCCATCCGGATTTATTTACTTTCAAATCTTTCAGTTATTTCTCTACGCCAGGGATGCTTATTACTATGTCGTCGTACGGGAGTCTGTCGGAGGGTCAAATGACGGTATGGTTGGACGATTATCCTCTGTGACTGATTGATTACTTAAATGTGAGATTTGAACCTTCAGCTTTCGTTTCGCTATCTTCAACTGTCACAGCAGACTGGTCAACAAGAGACTGTATGGTAAACTTAGACTCTGTTAGCGATTTTACACAGGACCAGAGTTTTCTCGGGTTCTCTGTCAGATCTTTTGCCAAGGTATGACGGTGGTAGTTCTTGTATGCTTCGCGCAAAGATATTTTCACAGTCCCACGAATTTCTATTAGTTTTACTTGTCGTCATTTGTACATTCTCTGCTGATCCGAGAGTGAAACAGTCTCTGCTTCATCAGAGTCTTCTGAATTTAGTTAATAAACCACGTTATGTCTTTTCCATGCTTTATCCACATACTAGATGTATAACTTCTCAGACCACGATTTACAATCTGCTTAAACTTTGCCCATAATTCCTGTACGTCCACCTTACTGGAACTAGCTGACGTCATTTCACTGTGTAAGTGATATGCTAACAACTGTTTATCCGCTCTATCTAGTAGAAACCCTCTCTTAGCCTTTTTGACTGATTTATTAATTTTCGTAACCATAGTTGCTCTAGCCGGCCGAAGTGGCCGCGCGGTTCTAAGCACTACAGTCCGAAGCCGCGCGACCGCTACGGTCGCAGGTTCGAATCCTGCCTCGGGCATGGATGTTTGTGATGTCCTTAGGTTAGTTCGGTTTAAGTAGTTCTACGTTCTAGGGGACTGATGACCTCAGCAGTTAAGTTCCATAGTGTTCAGAGCCATTTGAACCATTTGAATCTTCTTTGAATGACTCTAGAGCTGCCACCGCGAAATCAGGTGCTCGGTACAAACATCCAGCAATTACGTTAGTTGCATCTACACCTGTTATATGCGACCGGATAACTTCGTCGATCTCAATAGAGACAATATTTTTGTCAACTGCAATGAACAATTTTCCTCCTATGGACTTTGTCTTTCCGATACACGTTCCATGACTCGCAAAATATCTCAGAGCTGTCCACTTCTGGTTTCAGACTGCTCTCGGTCACAAGAATAATTTGAGGTTGAGAACTTTCCTTGGAAGACAGTAAATTCGGGAACATCAACAGTTTACTGACAAAATTTTGACCGTGGAAGTGTCTTTAGTCTGAAAGCGGTCTCACTCCCTTCGCTGCGTATCGACTGGCTAGTGTTCATCAGAGCATCTCCAAGTACCGTCTAGCCTGTAAAACCCTCATGTGCACTAGCACAAGTACTCTGATACCTGAGTAAGTGCTTCCTTTATGTAGTGCACTCCTGACCTAGCAAGGGGATTTCTACAGATCCCCACATGACAACGCATGTCTAGAAATCTGCAACCAAGACCGTCACAAAGTCGACGAAGCCTTTGGTTGAGACCCTCCACTCGGCTCCAAACCAAAGAACCCCAATCACCTCAGGGAAAAATTCTCAAATTTCGAGTTCTGCTTTCTCCCCGTACACCTCCGCCAGCCACTTGTATGATCTAAGGATGGCTTCAGAATCCATGCGACAGACATCATTGTTGCCGATGTGAGCCACAACGTGCAGATGACTGCACACTGTATGCTCGATAGCCGCAGACAAGGCCGCCTCCACATCTCGGATGAGACGGCCTGGTAGGCAAACCGAGTGCTCATTCGCTTTCTTTCCATCCCTGAACAATATCTGCCTAAGGGGCTCCGTAACGCGCCTAACGTACTAGCTCCCGATAAGTACTAAACTCCTCTCCTGGTGTGGCTGTTCGGATCCTGCTGAAGCAGTAGCCACCTGTCCATACCTGGCGAGAACAGGCAGCCAGTCTCAACATTAGCTCTCTAAGCGATGCGAACGCGTTACCACCTGCCACTCACCCCGTTTCGTGGGGGGATCCAGTGCATCGGGTACACTAGGAGGTGCCTCCTAGGCAGAACCTTGGGCAAAACAAGCAACACCTGAGATGTCCCATGCGACATGCCTGATTCTACACCACCGCTACACCCCGAGGCAACAGCCTGAAGGTGACTGACCATAGCCGAAAACGCATTTAGCTGTTCGCGAACTGCTGCCAGTGCCTCTTGCATCCGCAAAGCAGTATGCAACATCCTAACCATCCTAAGCAAATCTACTAAAGAAGTAAACTATAAAAGCAGACAGAATCCTAGAAATGCTACTTGCTACCCTCCTTACGTGTCACCAGTGTTAAGTAAATTACTCATTACGTTCACTTAGAGTGTGAATAATGACATCCAACAGAAATGTATGGTAGCAATAGAGAACAAATTGAGTCTTGAGAAGAAGCTGACTGGTCTGCTGAGGAGGGAGAAAGACTAGAAATGATTAACAGCTGAGAACAAAACGGAAGTAGATACAGATGATGAAATCGTGGGTAGTGTTGACAGGGTGATGGAGGTACCGGTTCGACGTCGTACTTGAAGACGACAGCTGTGGTATGCCAAACGGGATGCTATGCCACTGACATTACAAGGAATTTCCAAGTCTTGTTCGAAGAAGACTAACATGTGTCTCTTGAACGTGTCTGAGGTTTGGGTGGTCAATAAATGGTTTGTTCTTGTCTTCCACTCACCACTTTCGATATTTTGTGGACTGGAATCGCGTGGAGAGAGATTTATCAGAAACATGTCCACTATACCTTTGACTCCTTGGCACAACATTTAGAGCCTCTGATTTGAGGACTTGACAACTTGCTGAATTTTCGAAGAGGTTACGTGTAGTGTACCATAATGTATGTGGTGCTTTCATTTCAAAGACCAGTGAGAAAGAACAGTTTTAATTTTTAGCACAAGAACAGTATTAGTAAGTGAATATAAGTTAGATTATTTACAGAAGATTAACAATTCGTAAATAAATATTACCTTCATATCTATATCTTTTGACGAAACACCAACACTTGGGAGGTCCATCAAATGGGCATCACATATGGTACAGTTACGTTGTTAACGTTTTTGGTGATATTTTGGGGTATTCTACATAAATGAGATTCTAATTCAAGGCAGAAACGTCCTCTACGCTTTAAACATCCAGCCACTGATCCGCTTTTCGACCTACACGAGACCAATTTATTTATCTTGTGTCACTACTTCTCATGAAGTATCAGTAATAGCGGTGGTACTCGAAGGCTGATAGGGCAACTGGAAAATGCTAGGTAAGAGATTATTTTCGTGAAACATTTAATGAACAATGGAATAATGAAAAATCTAATGGGTTTGTGTCACAAGGAAACCAATGTGGACACTGGAAGTCGTCTCTTCTAGGCGCCTCCTTGTATCGGTTTCTCCTTTATACGAGGCATAGATCCTACTTGCTCATGTTGCCTGCAATAATTATAATAAAAACGGCGGATGCATACTCACAGAAGCTCCTGTCAGGACTTGAAAACTCGCACTCACTCACCAGATGTACAGCAGATTTCGGAAACGTAGTATATTACACTGATGAACTCGTACACCTGCCTAGTATTATGTAGGTCCCCCGCGAGCACGCACAAATGCCGCAACACGACCTGGAATGGACTTGACTAATGTCTGAAGTAGTGCTGGAGGGAACTGACACCATGAATCCTGCAGAGCTGCCCATAAATCCGTAAGAGAACGAGGAGGTCTGTTCTGAACAGCACGTTGCAAGACATCCCAGATATGCCCACTAATGTTCATGTCTGGGAGGTCTGGTGGCCAGCGGAAGTATTTAAAGTCAGAAGAGTGTTCGTGGAGCCACTCTGTAGCAATTATGGACGTGTGGGGTGTCACATTGCCCTGCTGGAATTGCCCAAGTCCGTCGGAATGTACAATGGAGATGGATGGATGCAGGTCATCAGACAGAGTCGTATCTAGACGTATTGGGATCCCACATCACTCCAACTATACACGCCCCACACCATTACAGAACCTCCACCAGCTTGAACTGTCCCCTGTTGACATGCAGCGTCCATGGATTCATGAGGTTGTCCCCATAGTCGTACACGTACGTCCCCTCGATACAATTTGAAACGTGACTCGTCCGATCAGGCAACATGTTTCGTCATCAACAGTTCAGTGTCGATACTGACAGGCCCAGGTGAGGCATAAAGCTTTGTGTCGTCCAGTCATCAAGTGTACATGAGTGGCCCTTCGGCTCCGAAAGCCCATATCGATGATGTTTCGTTGAATGGTTAGCACGCTGACACTTATCGATGGCCCATCACTAAAATGTGCTGCAGTTTGCGTAAGGCCTGCATTTCTGTCACGTTGAGCAATTATTATCGGTCATCGTTGGTCCCGCTGCTGCAGGGTATTTTTGTGGCAATAGCGATGTCGGAGAGTTGATATTTTACCGTATTTGTGATATTCACGGTGGACTCGTGAAATGGTCGTACGGGAAAATCCCCTCTTCATCGGTACCTCGGAGATACTACGTGCCATCGCTCGTGCGCCGACTATAACACCACGTTGAAACTCACTTAAATCTTGATGTCTTGCCATTGTAACTGCAGTAACCGATCGAACAACTGCGTCAAACATTTGTTTTCTTACATAGGCGTTGTCGACCGCAGCGCTGTATTCTGCGTGTTTACATAACTCTGTATTTGAATACGCATGCCGATACGAATTTCTTTGGCGCATCAGTGTACTTTACATAATTCTGAGAGCCCCAAATTTTCTGTAAAGGTCATACAGCACAGGTGGATGTTTACTTACTTAGTGACACGAAGTTCTGGGGTTTGAGGCACGGTGTTACATAGCATTTCCTGCTGAGTGTAGAACAGTCATGTCTAAAAACATAATCTAACCGTCCCCCTCCCCATCACACTGGTGCTGTGTTGTGACAATGTAGTTTTATTTCAACCGTTCGTTCTTTTGATAATTTTTCTCTTATCCATTATCGTCTTATTTACTTCACAATCAATGAACCCGACACTTACATGCAGAACAGCTGAAAAATTGCCGGCCGAAGTGGCCGTGCGGTTAAAGGCGCTGCAGTCTGGAACCGCAAGACCGCTACGGTCGCAGGTTCGAATCCTGCCTCGGGCATGGATGTTTGTGATGTCCTTAGGTTAGTTAGGTTTAACTAGCTCTAAGTTCTAGGGGACTAATGATCTCAGCAGTTGAGTCCCATAGTGCTCAGAGCCATTTGAACCATTTGAACCAGCTGAAAAATTCGGCGTTAACCAGATATTTACCTATAGCTGTGCTTGAGACTTTGCTTGCATGGAACTTAGTTTTGACTTCTTTCTACAGAACTTTTGATGTAGTATGAATGAAGAGCTTCTTTGTCCAACTAACACATTTGGAAGCCACGTAGAGCTGGCCATGCGAAGAACAGCTGATACTGAAGTCCACGCCTGCAACGTGTAGTGTCTGACCTTGTGCTTTGTGTCAAGGCATAACATAAGCGCACTGAGAATGGTATACATTTAAAGCGAAATAGTCTTTGGGGTAGAAAAACTCACTCGCTGCATCAGTAACTTAAAGGCTCTGTGAGTGAAGGTTTTTGGGAAAGCAAGATAATGCGTGATGCTGTCGATCAGAGTTACGTCACGCCTCTCTTTTGGGTGGATTTTCCAAACAGCGAGTAGAAGCCTGATATTCTCGAGCTTGCAGTAAGTCTCGCCTCATGGTCTTCATTGGATTTTTGAGACCGCATAGTCCTCAGACTCTTAGCCGTTGTATTGTATTCAGGAACATTCGATCATTTTTATTCATAAACGAAATATAATAAGTAGGCACCCAAATCATAAATCAGACTTAATAACTTCGTATTTCCTAGCAAAGAATATAGTTAAAATCTAGCAACAGAAGCAAAGCAATGTCGTTAAGTTTTTAATACGCGAAGTAAAATCAGTAACTTCTTACATGCTAGCCAAGTAAAATCGCTTTCGTATTCGTAAAGATAAGATTGTGCCGCTTAATTCTGTCACTGATGTGTAGGTAGGTTTCAACAAAATATTTTAGCATTCGGAAGAGAAAGTTGGTGATTGAAATTTCGTAAATAGATCTCGCCGCAAAGAAAACCGCCTTTGTTTCAGTGACTGCCATCCCAACTCGCGTTTCATATCAGTGACACTCTCACCCCTATTGCGCGATAACGCAAAACGAGCTGCCCTTCTTTGCACTTTTTCGATGTCCTCCGTCAATCCTACCTGGTAAGGATCCCACACCGCGCAGCAATATTCCAGCAGAGGACGGACAAGTGTAATGTAGGTTGTCTCTTTAGTGGGCTTCTCGCATCTTCTAAATGTTCTGCCAAAGAACGGAGTCTTTGTTTCGCCTTCCCCACAATATTACCTACGTGGTCTTTCCAATTTAAGTTGCTCGTTATTGTAATTCTTTGGTATTTAGTCGAATTGACAGCCCTTAGATTTGTGCGATTTATCGTATACCCAAAATTTATCGGGCTTCTTTTGGTACCCATGTGAATGACTTTTCTTTGTTTAGTGCCAACTGCCACTTTTCGCACCATACAGAAATTCTCTATAGATAATTTTATAATTGGAATTGATCGTCAGATGATATTACTAGACTGTAAATTACAGCATCATCTGCAAACAATCTAAGGGGGCTGCTGAGATTATCATCTAGATCATTTAGGGTAAATCAGAAACAGTAGGGGGCCTATGACACTACCTTGCGGAACACCAGATATCACTTGTTTTCTACTCGATGATTTAGCGTCTATCACTAAGAACTGTGACCTCTCTGAGAGGAAATCACGAATCCAGTCACACAACTGAGACGATAATCCATATGCACTCAATTTGATTAATAGTCGCTTGTGAGTAACGGTATCAAAAGCCTTCTGGAAATCTGGGAATATGGGACCGATCTGAGATCCCTTGTCGACAACACTCATTACTTCATGAGAATAAAAAGCTAGCTGCGTTGCACAAAAACGATATTTTCTAAATCCGTGTTGGTTATGTATCAATAAGTCATTTTCTTCAAGGTGATTCTTAATGTTTAAGTACAGTATATGCTCCAAAATCTACTGCAAATTGAGGTCAGTGATATGGATCTGTAATTCAATGGGTTACTGCTATTATAGACGTGTTGTACATTGTTATTCTCTTACGTCAGTGGGATTAAGCTAAAGGTTCGACTTGCAGGTGGTCTGTTTAATTAAACTGGAACTCAAATTTAAAATAAATAATAAAAAAATCTTTTTCTATATAAAATTATAATTAGACGTCACAGGATGTATTGAGCCAGCGACCACAGACTACTGAAACAGATGGTACTTGTAGTCCTCTCTGCTTCAAAGGTTGAGCCATTTCTTTGTGAAAAACACAAGATTCATTACTGCTTACCATCAGTAGTAAAATCTCGTCAGTTGGAAGATTTTAATAACAAACAGATGCAGCACTAAAATCCGTTCATTACAACCTTTCCGACACATCAGGAGACGCCAAAGATGAAAGTAACAGGTGGTATAAACTCACGGACTAAGTGTATCGAAATGTCGCAAGTCTTCGTATCAAAGGCACTACTCACCAATGTTTCTTTGCTCTCTACCGGTTTCAGTACTGGCTAGCATCTTCACAGAAAATAATAGTGTAGGTCAACTGGCCAAATTTACGTATCTGCCAAATACGACAACATCAAGTATAAAATGTGACTAAGTATCACGATAATCGTTTCAGTGAGTTTCCACTGTAGTAAATTTACACTGTCGAAAAGTGGTAATATGCATGTACTTAATATGAAATGATTAAGACAGGTTCAGTCAGAACAGGATCTACACAAGAAAACTGTACGGCTCCTCCTTCTCCCGTCTCTCTGTCAATGTTGTTCTTCTAACTGTACAGCTGTCGGCATAAAAAAGGTTTCTTCTAAATATTTATCGGCTGTAGATAACCACTTAAAGAAAGCTTTACCACTCAGCGAGCCTGTCAGCAATTCACGCGTGAAAGACTATCTCAGTATTTGCAGACGGCCATTTATTACTGTGGGAAGCATGGAAGTGAGCGAGCCCACTATTTAGGCCGAGAACAATCTGTCTCCGTCCATAACGGTGCACGATTGCTAATAGGAAGAACAGAGACAAACTGCTGTGCCCATCTAGAAAACAGCCTCTGATCAAATCCATTGTTTCCAGGATCAATGTGAACCTGCACTGTACAGGGAAAAAATCCTTCAGCTTGCTATTTTTTTTGGCACAAAACTGCGAAAGTAATGCGTTTAAAGCGAGACATATAGTGAAATGAAATGGTCTCCAGAATCGTTTTCACGACCGTGGCCGTCCAAATCAATTCGCAGAGCAGCCGGAATTACAGTTAACGTCCCGCGCTCCCGTTCTGTCCCCACCCCGGCCTCCTCTCCAGCTGGAGTCCTGCGAGCGTTTATTCCGGCCCTACCCTGCCCCAACCCAGGGCCCCACATCGTTTCTGCCATTGCCGCTCCCTTCTACCCTCCCCCTCTTTACCGCCATCTCGCTCGGTATTGTCTGCCGTCCCGCACGTCCATCTGCACATCCTCGAAACAGAAACCGATAAACTAGATTCGGATTATCGGGACGCCACGCTGGCGTAAATCAGAGCCAATCGGGAAACAACGGCCGCGGTGTACACTCGAGCTGCGGGGGTGGAGGGTGGGGATGGTAGCGGGAATGGGGTGGACCCTCTTCGAAAACCAGTGGAGCGCCGGTCGCAGCTTCTCAAGGGCCGGCTGCAGGGACGCTGATTTTTTTCGATTAATTCGAGTATCGCCAGGATCCATTCTGAGCGCGCCAGCCGCGCGCAACCAGACGGACGAGTTAATTAACTCCGAGAGCCGGCCGGCTTCTGTGACGTCCGTCTGGCTGCGACGGCGACCTAGTTTTTCTTCCCCTGTACTAATGCTCGCTGTTAAATAACAGAGGGTAAAACCAATTTAGCTGTTGAAATTTTCCATTGGAATCGGATTTTAAAAATATTTTTAGACGCAGTGGCAGCAACTTCAAGATATTGAGGTAGTTATGAATATTGATGTAGTACGAAGAAATATAAGCCAGTCATGGTCTATGAAGCCAGCAAACGACCTAAGATTGACCTACAAAAGCCACGTAAGCTACAGTACAAGCGCGCTGTTTGAGATTTTGAATATCCTCTCCGTCTCATATGCCTCCGGCTTTGGCTAACATTAGTGAGTTTATCATCTTGTGAGGCTAGTAGAAGGAAAAGACTTTTGAGCATGCTATGGAAAAATAAAACACGTCCACAATTTCACCTAAACTTAACCCTTACATGCAGCATTAGGCCAGAGAGACAAAATGATTTAATTGTTAATTTCACACTATTTAAACACACAACATTGTACAGTAAAAATTTACACAAATGTCAGTTTTATAATTTTTAAGTGCACCACCATGCAGGTGGCGTAGAAGGACGAGAAGATATTAAAAATCTTGTGCAGCATACATGTGCTGTAGCAGCTTGCCTTTTCCATGAGCTTTGCCTGCATATGTTTTTGTTATATACATTGAACATAACTCCTCCTCCATCCACCCTTGGTCTGTCTCGTCCTTTCCCCACTCTGCCCACCTCCTCCTAACACATTGACCATCTCTTCCTTCCCCCACCTGTCAGTACCTTTCTCCCCCCGCTGTTCATCTCCAAGTTGCCCTCTCTGACCCATCTGCTCCTTGCCTCACCCCCTCTATCTGATCATCTCCTCCTCACCATCCTCTCTGCCCACCTCCTCCTTCCCCCTCTCTCCATCCAGCTTGTCATGTCTTTCTCTCTCTGTCCCCTCATTTTGTTGACCCTCTCCTGCCTCCACTCTGCCAATCCCCTCATGCCCCTTCACCCCTATCCATCCTGTACCACTCTCTGCCCATTATCCCCTTAATCCATATCAGTCTTCCCCAACCATGCACATCTGCACATGTAGCCTCAGCAAAGCAGGTCAGTAAAGAAGGCTTATACTATTACCACAACATGCCTATACAAACAGGCAGCCTATGTGCCAACAACTTAAAAACAGTTTTTTGTCTCCAAAGTGTAGACTGCCATGCAGAGCAGGCCGATGAGGCAAACCAATACGACTCCAACACAACGGACCTGTTGTGCAGGGAACCCTACTCATGAGGGGCTGGAAAACTGTTTCTTGCCCCTGACAAGCAGCCTGCACTGCAAAGCAGGTTGATAATGCAGGCTCATACTGTTCCCATAAAACATGCCTGTCATGCAGGGTAGCTTATGAGGCAGAGGCTGGAAAAATACTAGTTTGCGCATATCTATGATCCCGTTGGAACTAGGAGTTTATGAACTCCACAGTGGCAATATTCGTGAAGTTTGTTGTTTGTGAACCAAATTTGGATGAAATCCATTTACGGGTTTGGGAGGAGATCCTGCACAAACGTACTCACATACAGCCTGCTTTACACATGGGGTTAATTACTGAAGTTCCAGTTTCAAAATGCTGTTGAAAGAGAACTATTGCTGTGAATCTCGTGGAATTACTAACACAGAGGGAACCCATGGTCTAAGAGTAGCGCCCCTGCTTTCTAATGGTCTTTGGTCCTAAGTTCAAAACTCAGCCATTGCTCAAAATTTGAATAAAAATCATCAGCAATGGCGGCCAAAGACTTCCTGCATAAGAGGCTACTCTCACTCTGCCAACAGTCTTGTCAAAGAGGGCAGAGCAGCAGATAGAGATTCATGCACTCTTTTGCCCTTGGGGTGGGAAACTGCCCCTAAAAGCGAAAGAAGCAGCAATAATTAATGGCATGAGAATACAGAAGGCTATGGGAACCACTGCATTAAAATACAATGTGTATTAACAGGACATGTGGCTAGTAATTGAAAAAAAAGGTGTCATGATGATCTTTACATTGGCAAAAGTTTGTGGAGTAGTCCATCATTCGGATCTCTGGGAGGGGGCTACCATTGGGGAGGTGACCATGAGGAAGAGACTGAATAACTAACGAAACGATAACGTTCTATGAGGCAAGACACGGAACGTCAGAAGTCTGAACGTGGTAGGGAAACAAAACAAAAGGAAAATGCTAAGGCTCAGTCTAGATACAGTGGGTGTCAATGAAGTGAAGTGAAAAGACGACAAGGATATCTGGTCAGATGAGTGTAGGAAATACTATAGAGGGTGTAGTATTCATTACGAGTAGGAAGGTAGTGCAAGAGGGCGTTACTGTAAACAGTTCCGTGCTGTTCTCATCAGAATCGGCAGCAAACCAACACTGACAACAATGATTCAGGTACACATGCCGACTTCGCAAGCAAAGGATGAAGAAGCAGAGAAAGTATGTGAAGATGTTGAACGGGTAATTCAGTACATAAACGGAGATGAAAAACTAATAGTCATGGGAGACTGGAATGTAGTTGCAGGGGAAGGAGCAGAAGAAATGGTTACGGAAGAATAGGGACTTGGTAATAGGAATGATAGAGGAGAAAGACTGAGTTCAGCAATAAATTTCAGCAGCTCAGGAATCACAGGGGGTGGAGGTATACTTTGTCATATATTGATTATTCCTTGCTACTGTAGTGTTATCTTGAAGCTGTGAGAAAGGACAGGCGTTCCAAGGCGCGGAAGCAGAGAGGATGCCGAGGGCAGACGAAACTAGGAACGATATTGTTACATGCAGTAAACAGTAAGGAGAGAGCCCTGCGAAAGTGCAGACGCCCCCAGACGCGGTCCCAGGGCGTTAGTTACTCTTCAAGGAATTAACATGTAACTTCGTATGTCGTCTAGACGCTGTAGTAGGTTGTCACTGTAGAACTTTGTATATAACCAACAGGCACGTACTAGTGTATAAACCCAGCTTGATACCAGCCCTGAGAACAGCAACGTCAGTAGACTCACGAGGATTAGAAAGAAAGCAAAAACGCCAAAAACTGTTGACCCAGCAGTCCCTACTCCGGGGAGCCCGAGGGGCGGGGCGAAATGACGTATAACACTAATGTTCCCAGCCTTATTTGGCAGAGCAGTTACGTTTAGCTTTCAGCTGAACAACGTTGATACCAAATACGGACTTAGTTAGTGCAACTGCATTAACATCCCCGCCTTAGGAGCAGTAGAGGGGACCTAACTAAACCGTGATTTGCAGGCGCCTGCAAGAGACCTACGGGTTTGGCTGGGTGGCTTTAAGTGGGAAAAACAGTGTCCCCACGCGACTCTTTAAAACCCATAGATTCAGCATTTTGGCAGAGTACTCAGACGATCTGGGCGGCGAATGCGCGTCCGGCTATTCCATCCTCGGCCCAGCTCTCACTTGAAGTGCCTCAGTGAACAGTGTCACATTCATTATGTTTTGTTTTGCAACTAAGTTGTTGCCTTAAGATGCTGCTAGTGTTTGGTACTGTGCTTAGCATCTACTTTTGCGACTTCTGCACTGCTGCTAGTGTTTGGTACTGTGCTTAGCATCTACTTTTGCGACTTCTGCACTGGCTTCTGTTGTAACAGTGTTATTCATGCTTTTTCTAATTCTGGAACTAGCCGCCAGTGTATTAGTAAGTCCCGTCTGGAGTAATCTACTATTTGAAAACCCTGTTTGTCCAAGAGTCTCCACAACGAGTTCCCTACAGAGTCTCACCACCTGCATTTCTAGTACATGCCAGTACTAGTGTTGGCTCAGATAGAAGAAAACAAGTAAATGCCTTCACTGTGAATTGTCCTTCTGCCTTCTGCTCTGTACCGCTCCGGAGCGCAGACTGACCAGCAACCCCTTTTTCCCTCTCCCACCTATGTCAGGACACGACAACTTGTGAAATAGCGAAAGGCCGGGAAATACGGGAAGAGTTCAGATAGATTAAATCATGATCAGAGATTCCGAAGTCAGATATTGGATGGAAGGGCTTTATCAGTAGCAGATATACATCAGTTTAGTAATGACGAAGAGTAGGTTGTATTTCAAGAGAGTAGCCAGGAAGAATCAATGCTTAAGAAGGTGGGATACAAAAGTACTAAGAAATGATAGGGTTGAAGTTCTCTGAGGCTGTAGGTACGTCAGTTGAAGAGAAATAAACATTTCTAAAAGGGGCAATCGCAGAAGCTGAAAAGAAAAATATAGGTACAAGGCTGTAACTTCAAAGAAACCGTTGATAAGCATAAGAAATACTTCAATTGATCGACAGAAGAAGGAAGTACAAAAATATTCAGGGAAGTTAAGGCAAAATGGTTGCATGAAAAATGTAAAGAAATCGAAAAAAAGAATGATTGACCGAAGGATGGACTCAGCATATAGAAAAGTCAAAATGGTCTACGATAAAATTAAAAGCAAGGGTCGAAACTTTAGGAGTGCCGTAGGAATTTCACTGTTAAATGCAGAGGACAGGTGGAAGGAGTACATTGAAGGGCTGTATGAGGGAAAGACTTCTCGCTTGATGTGATTGAAAGAGAAGGAGTAGTCGATAGGGAAGGGACAGAGGATTCAGTATTAGATTTTGAAAGAGCTTTGGACGACTTAAGATCAAATAATGCAGAAGGGATAGATAACATCAGATGAGAACTTCTAAAATCATTGAGGAAAGTAACAATGAAACAACTATTGACGTTAGCGTGTACAGTGTTTGAGACTGGCGACATGCAATCGACTTTCGGAAAAACGTCGTACACACAAGTTCTAAAATAGCAAGAGCATTCTAGTGTGAGAATTATCGCCCAATCACGTTAATAGCTCATGCATCAAAGTTGCTGACAAGAATAATATACAGAAGAAAGAAAACTGAAGAACTGTTAGATGATGACTGTCTCTTTAGGAAAGGTAAAGGCATCGGAGAGGCAGCTCTGACTTGCGGTTGATAATAGAAGCAATAGTGAAGAAAACTCAAGATACGTTCATTGACTGTCGATCTGGAAAAAGCTTTGGACAATCTAAAATGGTGAAAGATTTTCGAAATTCCGAGTAAAGTGGGGGCTATGCTATAGGGAAAGGCGTGTGGTATAGAATATGTACAAGAACAATAAGCGAACAACAAGAATGGAAGACCAAGAGAAGTGCTTGGATTATAAAAGGGTGAACGACAGTGATGCAGTCTTTCGCCTCCTACTGTTCGATCTATACATCTAGAAGCAATGAGAGAAGTAAAAGAAAGGTTCAAGCGTGGGATTGCTATCCTCAGTGAAAATGACGAAGAACTGATGTGTTGAATGGAATGAACAGTCTAATGAGTGCATAATATGGACTGAAAGTAAATCAAAGTAAGACCAAGGTAATGAGAGAAGTAGAAGAAATGAGAACAGCGAGGAACTTAACTTTACAATTGGGGATCACGAAGTAGATGAAAATAAGGACTTCTGGTACCTAAGCAGCAAAGTAGTCTATGCTGGACTTAGCAAAGGCGACATAAAAAGCACACTAAAACTCGTAAGAAAGGCATTCCTGACCAGGAGAAATTTGCTAGCTTTATACATAGGTCTTAATGAGAGGAAGATATCACTGAGAATATACACTACTGGTCATTGAAATAGCTACACCATGAAGAAGACGTGCTACAGACGCGAAATTTAACCGACAGGAAGAGGATGCTGTGATATGCAAATGATTAGCTTTTAAGAGAATTCACACAAGGTGGCGACACTTACAACGTGCTGACGTGAGGAAAGTTTCCAACCGATCTCTCATACACAAACAGCAGTTGACCGGCGTTGCCTGGTGAAACGTTGTTTCGATGTCTCGTGTAAGGAGGACAAATGCGTACCATCACGTTTCCGATTCTGATAAAGGTCGGATTGTAGCCTCTCGCGATTGTGGGTTATCGTTTCGCGAAATTGCTGCTCGCGTTGGTCGAGATCCAATGACTGTTAGCAGAATATGGAATCTGTGAGTTCAGGAGGGTAATACGGAACGCCGTGCTGGATCCCAACGGCCTCGTATCACTAGCAGTCGAGATGACAGGCATCTTATCCGCATGGCTGTAACGGATCGTGCAGCGACGTCTCGGTCCCTGAGTCAAGAGATGGGCACGTTTGCAAGACAACAACCATCTGCACGAACAGTTCGACGACGTTTGCAGCAGCATGGACTATCAGTTCGGAGACCATGGCTGCGGTTACCCTTGACGCTGCATCACAGATAGGAGCGCCTACGATTGTGTACTCAACGACGAACCTGGGTGCACGAATGGGAAACCGTCATTTTTTCGGATGAATCCAGGTTCTGCTTACAGCATCATGATGATCGCATCCGTGTTTGGCGACATCGCGGTGAACGCACATTGGAAGCGTGTATTCGGCATCGCCATACTGGCGTATCACCCGGCGTGATGATATGGGGTGGCCATTGGTTAGACATCTCGGTCACCTCTTGTTCGCATTGACGGATCTTTGAACAGTGGACGTTACATTTCAGATGTGTAACGACCTGTGGCTCTACCCTTCATTCGATCCCTGCGAAAACCCTACATTTCAACAGGATAATGCACGACCGCATGTTGCAGGTCCTGTACGGGCCTTTCTGGATACGGAAAATGTTCAACTGCTGCCCTGGCCAGCACATTCTCCAGATCTCTCACCAATTGAAAACGTCTGGTCAATGGTGGTCGAGCAACAGGCTCGTCACAATACGCCAGTCACTACTCGTGATGAACTGTGGTATCGTGTTGAAGCTACATGGGGAGCTGTACCTGCACACGCGATCCAAACTCTGTTTGCCTCAATGCCCAGGCGTATCAAGGCCGTTATTACGGGCAGAGGTGATTATTCTGGGTACGATTTCTCAGGATCTATGCATCCTAATTGCGTGAAAATGTAATCACATGTCAGTTGTACTATAATACGAGCATATTTGTCCAATGAATATCCGTTTATCATCTGCATTTCTTCTTGGGATCAATTTTAATGGCCAGTAGTGTACGTTTGGAGTACAGCATAGTATGGTAGTGGGACATGAACTGTGGGAAAATCAGAACAAAATAAAATCGAAGCCTTTGAGATGTGGTGCTACAGAAGAATGTTGAAAATTAGGTGGACTGATAATGTAAGGAATGAGGTGGTTCTGCGCAGAATCGTAGATGAAAAGAATATGTGGAAAACACTGAAAAGGAGAATGGACAGGATGATTCTGGAAACATCCCCCAGGCTGTGGCTAAGCCATGTCTCCGCAATATCCTTTCTTTCAGGAGTGCTAGTTCTGCAAGGTTCGCAGGAGAGCTTCTGTAAAGTTTGGAAGGTAGGAGACGAGGTACTGGCAGAAGTAAAGCTGTGAGTACCGGGCGTGAGTCGTGCTTCGGTAGCTCAGTTGGTAGAGCACTTGCCCGCGAAAGGCAAGGGTCCCGAGTTCGAGTCTCGGTCGGGCACACAGTTTTAATCTGCCAGGAAGTTTCATATCAGCGCACACTCCGCTGCAGAGTGAAAATCTCATTCTGGAAACATCCCCCAGGCTGTGGCTAAGCCATGCCACCGCAATATCCTTTCTTTCAGGAGTGCTAGTTCTGCAAGGTTCGCAGGAGAGCTTCTGTAAAGTTTGGAAGGTAAGAGACGAGATACTGGCAGAAGTAAAGCTGTGAGTACCGGCCGTGAGTCGTGCTTCGGTAGCTCAGTTGGTAGAGCACTTGCCCGCGAAAGGCAAGGGTCCCGAGTTCGAGTCTCGGTCGGGCACACAGTTTTAATCTGCCAGGAAGTTTCATGATTTAAACTTGACTGATAAAAAAACCATAACCGTACATAAGACAATGAACAACAATTTAACACCAATATCTAGGCAAGCTAATTTTGAACCCAGAAACACGTATCGACTGAAGATTTAACACATTTTTCAGCAACACAAGAATAATTCAGTTACAGCAGATTAAGGTATATTTTCGGATCCCAACACACATCAAAATTTCCTTAAGGTGAGGGCCACAAGTTAACGCACACAAATTCAGAATTATTCCAAGTATAAACTTAGCTTGAACAGGGACGTTAAAGAGTGCGGCTGCGGTTGAAGGCAGCAGCGCGAAAGACAGACAGCGGAGAGAGCTGCCGAATATATGTACTCCAAATGACGTAAGCAGCCGGCTAAGCAAGCCGACGGTCCGCGCGTTAAGTGGTAACACGTACCAGCAATGGAATACAAATGACTATTAACGAGAGTTTCTTGCGACACAAATAAGTTTAATTAGAATTCTAACATACAACCGTGCATCAAATTAATAATTCTTACAGTGGCATTAATTAATCTGAGCTCTTACCGAAAATCATGACAACCAAAATATTTAAGAAACCAGCTACAAATATTTAAAAAAAAGAATTTCAGTAACAAAACATTAATATTAGAGTAATATCAGAATTTCTTTAGCAAACCATTAAAGCAGCCACAAGGACACTCTCATGACATTCAAAGTTCATCCGTACACACTTTAGTCCATAGTGATTGGGAGAGAACAAATGCGTCCTGCAACAGACTAAAATTTACCGGAGTCACTTAAACATAACACACGCACTATATAATCTCTTGGACAGCACAGGCCTTTTGGATTAGCTTCAAGGAATAGAGGATCACAAAAGCAAATTATAGATAGGTCAGTAAAATAGCAAAAGAGACACACATTCTGACATGAACAATTAAACATCCGTGGTAACTGGTAATAATAAGCATTTCAGTGCGCCTTCAATTGAAAGTACCTGACCAATAATTTACTTTAAAAACCAGAAGAATTAATGGGAGGCGGACAAGAACAGTAAAGCATGCCCTAATTCACACCACCGCCCTTCCAAATAAGCTTTCTTCGGGAATACGGCGTTTTAGACTGGCTAAAGGTTGACAAACATCACGGATACATGAGGTTAACACATGAAACTAATTGTAATAAGAAATCAGCCAATGAGTCAGTCTAAAATGTGTGCCAAATCTTGGAATCACAATGCCCTTCGAATGCCATGGACAGACAGGCGTACGTACCCATCAATCAAAAGGAAGACAGACCAGACTGACAGTGAATACTGCCCTGACAGCTCGGCACCCTTCTGATACATCACAGCACAAGACACGTCTGAACTCAGTAACTTACTTGGGGCAACATGACCCCAGTATCGACGACCCGCCAACAACTAACACCACGGTGAAGAAGTCCCACATAAAGCTCGTTTCAGCTTTGTACTGGGCTCCAACGGCAACGTGTTAATCAAATATCATAAGAATAGTGATACCTGTTGCCCCAAGTAAGTTACTGAGTTCAGACGTGTCTTGAGCTGTGATGTATCAGAAGGGTGCCGAGCTGTCAGGGCAGTATCCACTGTCAGTCTGGTCTGTCTTCCTTTTGATTGACGGGTACGTACGCCTGTCTGTCCATGGCATTCGAAGGGCATTGTGATTCCAAGATTTGGCACACATTTTAGACTGACTCATTGGCTGATGTCTTATTACAATTAGTTTTATGTATTAACCTCATGTATCCGTGATGTTTGTCAACCTTTAACCAGTCTAAAACGCCGTATTCCCGAAGAAAGCTTATTTGGAAGGGCGGTGGTGTGAATTAGGGCATGCTTTACTGTTCTTGTCCGCCTCCCATTAATTCTTCTGGTTTTTAAAGTAAATTATTGGTCAGGTACTTTCAATTGAAGGCGCACTGAAATGCTTATTATTACCAGTTACCACGGATGTTTAATTGTTCATGTCAGAATGTGTGTCTCTTTTGCTATTTTACTGACCTATCTATAATTTGCTTTTGTGATCCTCTATTCCTTGAAGCTAATCCAAAAGGCCTGTGCTGTCCAAGAGATTATATAGTGCGTGTGTTATGTTTAAGTGACTCCGGTAAATTTTAGTCTGTTGCAGGACGCATTTGTTCTCTCCCAATCACTATGGACTAAAGTGTGTACGGATGAACTTTGAATGTCATGAGAGTGTCCTTGTGGCTGCTTTAATGGTTTGCTAAAGAAATTCTGATATTACTCTAATATTAATGTTTTGTTACTGAAATTCTTTTTTTTAAATATTTGTAGCTGGTTTCTTAAATATTTTGGTTGTCATGATTTTCGGTAAGAGCTCAGATTAATTAATGCCACTGTAAGAATTATTAATTTGATGCACGGTTGTATGTTAGAATTCTAATTAAACTTATTTGTGTCGCAAGAAACTCTCGTTAATAGTCATTTGTATTCCATTGCTGGTACGTGTTACCACTTAACGCGCGGACCGTCGGCTTGCTTAGCCGGCTGCTTACGTCATTTGGAGTACATATATTCGGCAGCTCTCTCCGCTGTCTGTCTTTCGCGCTGCTGCCTCCAACCGCAGCCGCACTCTTTAATGTCCCTGTTCAAGCTAAGTTTATACTTGGAATAATTCTGAATTTGTGTGCGTTAACTTGTGGCCCTCACCTTAAGGAAATTTTGATGTGTGTTGGGATCCGAAAATATACCTTAATCTGCTGTAACTGAATTATTCTTGTGTTGCTGAAAAATGTGTTAAATCTTCAGTCGATACGTGTTTCTGGGTTCAAAATTAGCTTGCCTAGATATTGGTGTTAAATTGTTGTTCATTGTCTTATGTACGGTTATGGTTTTTTTATCAGTCAAGTTTAAATCATGAAACTTCCTGGCAGATTAAAACTGTGTGCCCGACCGAGACTCGAACTCGGGACCCTTGCCTTTCGCGGGCAAGTGCTCTACCAACTGAGCTACCGAAGCACGACTCACGGCCGGTACTCACAGCTTTACTTCTGCCAGTACCTCGTCTCCTACCTTCCAAACTTTACAGAAGCTCTCCTGCGAACCTTGCAGAACTAGCACTCCTGAAAGAAAGGATATTGCGGAGACATGGCTTAGCCACAGCCTGGGGGATGTTTCCAGAATGAGATTTTCACTCTGCAGCGGAGTGTGTGCTGATATGAAACTTCCTGGCAGATTAAAACTGTGTGCCCGACCGAGACTCGAACTCGGGACCCTTGCCTTTCGAGTCTCGGTCGGGCACACAGATTTTCACTCTGCAGCGGAGTGTGCGCTGATATGAAACTTCCTGGCAGATTAAAACTGTGTGCCCGACCGAGACTCGAACTCGGGACCCTTGCCTTTCGAGTCTCGGTCGGGCACACAGTTTTAATCTGCCAGGAAGTTTCATGTCAGCGCACACTCCGCTGCAGAGTGAAAATCTCATTCTGGAAGTTTAAATCATGTTTTATTCGCACCATTTGGTAATTAACGTCCTTCGGATCTGTTCTGGTACTGCTGCTTATATTTTCGTCTGCCTTTATTACGATTTTACTCTTATTTCATACTGTGTCTTACATAGGGCGTTTCTTGCCTTAAAGAATATTAAGTCATCTTGGGTTAACGTTAACTTTAGATTTTCAGAAAATTATTCAAATTGACATTGAATTTTAAATTATTATCTTTGCTTGGACTTTTAATTAATTAAAATAAAGTCTTAATTGAATATCATGTGAATGAAACAGTCTAAAATGAATTTGTGTTCTGCCAGTGAATCAAGTGTGTATTAAATGCCCACTGGTACAGCCTTTTCCAATTTTCCTACCTGGCTGAATTAAGAGCCCGTAATTATCACATTTCAGTCACCGTGCACAGACGTTCTACATCACACTTTCAAGCAGCTTGGACTCAGCAGTATCGCTGCTAGACAGTGCCGCGAAGACAGAATCATTGCCGCGCGGGGTAGCCGCGCGGTCTAGGCGTCTTGTCACTGTCCGCGCTGCTCCCCTCTTCGGAGGTTCGAGTCCTCCCTCGGGTATGGTTGTGGGTGTCGTCCTTAGTGTAAATTAGCTTAAGTTGGATTATGTAGTGTGTATGCTTAGGGACCGATGACCTCACACGTTTGGTCCCATAAGACCTCACCACAAATTTCCAAATTTACAGAATCATTCATCGTTGCTTTCTGCTCGACGTCCTGGTAATAACGCGACGCCAACACGGGTCGTAACAATACATATCATCATATTAACGTAATACATCAATAGCTTTTTACTTTGTTGCACAGTATCATCACGCCGTCGCGTTGAATGTTCGGCGACCTCCGTGACGCGAAAGATCTCGTACATCCCCAGTGGACAGGGTGGATCGCCCGCCCGATGCGAGGGAAGGCATCGCACACGGCTTAGAGCTCACGAGATGACCCAGACTGTGGGCGTTCTCACAGTTTTCTTCCGCTGTATAAGTAAATACAGCTGCACGTACATAAGGTCTATCAGGCAAAATGGATATAAAAATCTTGAAGTTCTGTGGGCTCGTTGAACAACGACTGTGTGCAGCAGTCTGTCATATAATTAGCAAAATCTCAAAGTTTCGGACAAAAACGTATTGAGCACCAATATTAGGCGCTAATAGAGCAACCATCCGTGTCAGCTGCCGCCGAGACTACCTCACATGTGAGCATGAAATGATTTCGAAGTAATCAACTTTATGATGCAGGCGTCAAACTTTTGGAACAGTATAATAAAGACAGCGATTAAGATATGTGTCGATTAAAATGCTCGGAGGTAAGGGTATGGGGGGCTTTTGATATTGTAAAGTGTGGAATCTAGGTCTTAAACATAACTCCGCCCGGACAGGCTATGAAGGCACAAAGGTACCGACCGGCAGCTGTATCATCTTCAGTTCATAGGCGACACTGGATGCGGATATGACGGGGCAAGTGGTCAGCACACCGCTCTCCCGGCCGTATGTCAGTTTACGAGACCGGAACCGCTACTTTTCAATCAAGTAGCTCTTCGGTTTGCCTCACAAGGGCTGAGCGCACTCCGTTTGCCAACACCGCTGAATCATCCATCCAAGTGCTAGCACAGCCCGACAGCGCTTAACTTCGGTGATCTGATGGGAACAGGTGTTACCACTGCGGCAAGGCCGTTGGCAATCTAGGTCTCAGTGTACTTAAATTTCGCCGGCAGTCACATCAATCTGACACAAGGAAAATTTTTCCACGAAGTTGCAACGAAAGTTTGCTGACCGTGGCGGGAAACGATGACAGTTATACACTGCCAGCTATTAAATCTGCAACACTAACAGTGTGGCATGTAACAAGACTGACAAGGAAGTGTGCTATATACTTTGATATACAAATGCCTAGTATTTCAGCGCATATTAAATAGGGACAACGCCATCTCAATTAATCAATCTCCGTCCGAACAAGCCTCGGAAGGCTCAACATTACCGACCGACCGCCGAGTCACCCTCACAGATAGGCGTCACTGGATGTAGTTGTGGATGGGCAAGTGGTCAGAACATCGCTCTCCCGGCCGTTATCAGTTTTCGTGTCCCGAGTCGCTACTTCCCGATCAAGCAGCTTCTAAATTGGCCTCACAAGGGCTGAGTTCACCCCACTTGCCTACAGCACTTGGCAGACCCTTACGGTCGTCATCCATCCAAATGTTAGCCAAGGCCGACAGCTCTTCGGCGATTTGATGTGAACCGCTGTTACCGCTGCAGCAAGGCCGTTAGCAATGCCATTTACATTTAATATGTAAGAAAGGATTACACAGCAAGTATTTCATTCAGGAATCATAATTGAATGTTGTTTGTTTATGTGTAGTTCCTGTCATGCTACGTGTGAGAAAAGAGACATGTAAGAGCACGTATGGGATTTACAAAACGGAAGGATCGTGGTCTATCGAGAAGAGTTTTATCCCCTATGACTTCCTCACCCACATACACTGGATCTCATTGCCACATGTCGTAACGTCCCTTCCCCCTTCCAGACATCTACCCATCGTATCAGCTGTAAATTCACCCCACCCATCCCAAATTATCAGGGATTCTTCTCCCTCCACTCCCCACACTTCCTTACTACCACTCTTTTTCTCCATCTGCCTTTCTTTCTTCACCCACCTTTTTTCAACCACTATTAGCGTCACCAATTCCGCCCTCTATTCCACCCCTTCTTCTGTCTCAAGGGTACAAGGGTATACGGAACGCCCTATGCTTACAATGTTAAATTGAGCTAAAAGTTAGGAACATTTTCTCATTTGTTATTTGGACGATACTCTTGATCTTTTCACAGAACGCAGATATATGTTCTGCTTTTATGATGAATTATTAATTTTGAAAAAATAATGTATAGGTTTTCAGATATTAAATATTTTGTAAATGTTAAAAAAAGTTTTACATTTTAACAAGTATTTTAAAATTTACATCCATTAATACAAAATAATTCCACATATCTTTTAATTCAGATATATTAGATGGTATTAAGGAACAACTACAGAAAATTTTATATTTCTGCTGTAAATTGGCCCTGAGAAAATGTACCTTATACACAAAAAAACTAAAGTTACGGGAAATTAGCTTCAAAGTTTTTACTTCAGTTCAAGCCTGCTCCATAGCTTGTATCATCAGGATCGTCCAACAGCTTCCTCTTGATGGCTCTGCTACGCTGTCTAGCCATCTTTGAATATACTTTTATGGCATTATCTGAAGACCTGAGCCGTTCCTTGTCCAAACAAAGCATAGCTGCGGCAGTTCGTAGTCCTACACAGAGCCCCAACTTCTGCAGAACTTTGCACTTTGTTATATTGCCCTGATTGAATGATGAAACAGCATCATAAACGCCAAAGTGAAGTGTGTTTATACTCACAGTTTTAGGTAGTCTATTCCATATCACATGGTTCACACACTCATTTGGATTTTGAGTCCGGCCATGAAGACATTTCTTTAGTAGACTAATATCTGCGATATCTCGGAATATTGGTTTTATTTCATCCATTATGGCAGGTGGCAGGTGATGAGGGTGATTGTATTGTTTCTTAGTTGCCTTACCTCTGTTGTACTTGCACCAACTATCGTCTCCTTCTGGATATAGCCCATGTTGGGGATTCTCATTGTTTGAAGCTGTATGAAAAAACAGAGCCCAGACTGCCCTTCTCATTAATTCTGCATCTGCTGTATTCTGTCTTATTGCTAGACCATAGCACTTCTGAATATGATCTATTGTAGCATCTGTCAGTCTATTTTTCCCATCTAAAGTTTTTCCATCGCTCAATTTCTTGCCTTTCATGCTAGCCTTGAGCCGTCGAAGTCTTGATCCCATCCTTTTATGAACATGGCCAACACACTCCAGTTTGGAAATTTTCACATCGTTACCATAGGGTCTCAGTTCCTCAATTTCTTTGAAAGCCTTTGAGTCACCATCTCCAAGATAATTTATGTATCTAACGTTGTACCATTTTACCGAGCGTTGATAAATACTTCTTACACCAGCAACTTCCATACCACCACTTGACCCATAGTAATTTGCCATGCACTCCTCTTCATGTTTAGTTTTCATTTTCTCCTTGCATCTGCAATGCTTGGAAAGTATTGCCACATCAACTACCTTACCAGTGTCCACACCTGTAGCTGTTACTACACCATTCAGAGATGTGTCGCCTCTCTTCTGCCAGCTTCCATCAAAAGCTATGGACAAGTCTCTGCTATTATTATTTTCAACAACTGCTTCCTCAACAGCATCTTTCATGTTTTCCTGTGCCACATCTTCTACAGCAGAGCCTATTGCAATTATGTGTTTGTTAAATTTTGAAGGTGGAGGAGGGAGGTTCGTCACACCACACAACATGGCACTTGCAGCCCTGCCCTTTCCTATACACCGTAATCCATAAACCAGTCTAATGTTTATATCGTATAGTTTACCTATATCTGCAGTAACATGTGAGTAATTGAAGAAAGTAACACTGTGTTTGCAATAACTGCACATCAACTGTAATTCACAAGCAAGTCCTACATGTAAGTTTGTTTTCAATGAAACACCACATTTTCCACATTGTTTGCAGCACACATTGTTCTTCAAAACGTCTGATAATAAAGAGACGTTAATTACCTCATATTTTGTAGTCCCAGCATTTAGTTTCTTGTATTCTTGTTCAATTCCAGCTAGTTTTCTTCTTGAAGCACTTTCTGGTGTAGTGGCAGCAGCATCACTCAATGCATCACTACCAGTGTTGAGGTTAGTCGCTACTGGGACATCAGATACTGATGAAGATGAATCAGACGAAATTTTAGTACACTTTACTTTCTTGCGCCAATGTACACGCTTTCTAAATACCTTCAGACTAGGTCTTGGCATGTTGAAGGAAAGAAAACTCAATGACTTCTCCACATACGACTTTCACAACAATCACATGGATGTACTCACAAAGGAAACAATACAAATGGTGCAGAATCTATTGTCAACTGTCTAGCAGAGTAGCCAACAGAAAAGCTAACTCTCTTGTACTCAATTATATCTCTGGCAAGGCTGTCTATATCAGGTATATTTCGCGTCTCATATACACACCTGGAAATTGAAATAAGAACACCGTGAATTCATTGTCCCAGGAAGGGGAAACTTTATTGACACATTCCTGGGGTCAGATACATCACATGATCACACTGACAGAACCACAGGCAAATAGACACAGGCAACAGAGCATGCACAATGTCGGCACTAGTACAGTGTATATCCACCTTTCGCAGCAATGCAGGCTGCTATTCTCCCATGGAGACGATCGTAGAGATGCTGGATGTAGTCCTGTGGAACGGCTTGCCATGCCATTTCCACCTGGCGCCTCAGTTGGACCAGCGTTCGTGCTGGACGTGCAGACCGCGTGAGACGACGCTTCATCCAGTCCCAAACATGCTCAATGGGGGACAGATCCGGAGATCTTGCTGGCCAGGGTAGTTGACTTACACCTTCTAGAGCACGTTGGGTGGCACGGGATACATGCGGACGTGCATTGTCCTGTTGGAACAGCAAGTTCCCTTGCCGGTATAGGAATGGTAGAACGATGGGTTCGATGACGGTTTGGATGTACCGTGCACTATTCAGTGTCCCCTCGACGATCACCAGTGGTGTACGGCCAGTGTAGGAGATCGCTCCCCACACCATGATGCCGGGTGTTGGCCCTGTGTGCCTCGGTCGTATGCAGTCCTGATTGTGGCGCTCACCTGCACGGCGCCAAACACGCATACGACCATCATTGGCACCAAGGCAGAAGCGACTCTCATCGCTGAAGACGACACGTCTCCATTCGTCCCTCCATTCACGCCTGTCGCGACACCACTGGAGGCGGGCTGCACGATGTTGGGGCGTGAGCGGAAGACGGCCTAACGGTGTGCGGGACCGTAGCCCAGCTTCATGGAGACGGTTGCGAATGGTCCTCGCCGATACCCCAGGAGCAACAGTGTCCCTAATTTGCTGGGAAGTGGCGGTGCGGTCCCCTACGGCACTGCGTAGGATCCTACGGTCTTGGCGTGCATCCGTGCGTCGCTGCGGTCCGGTCCCAGGTCGACGGGCACGTGCACCTTCCGCCGAGCACTGGCGACAACATCGATGTACTGTGGAGACCTCACGCCCCACGTGTTGAGCAATTCGGCGGTACGTCCACCCGGCCTCCCGCATGCCCACTATACGCCCTCGCTCAAAGTCCGTCAACTGCACATACGGTTCACGTCCACGCTGTCGCGGCATAAGACTGCGATGGAGCTCCGTATGCCACGGCAAACTGGCTGACACTGACGGCGGCGGTGCACAAATGCTGCGCAGCTAGCGCCATTCGACGGCCAACACCGCGGTTCCTGGTGTGTCCGCTGTGCCGTGCGTGTGATCATTGCTTGTACAGCCCTCTCGCAGTGTCCGGAGCAAGTATGGTGGGTCTGACACACCGGTGTCAATGTGTTCTTTTTTCCATTTCCAGGAGTGTACAAGGTGCGGAACATCGTGTGTCGAAATTATTTTAAAAAATTACTTAAAATAGTTCTATTCACGTCATCCAAATATTGTATACATGGTATTAAACGGGAGAGTCTAAATTTTTCGAAAATGTACTTACCCAAAACTTGATTTTTTCATCGAATAACTCATTCCGTATACCCTCAATAGCCGTTCCTACATCATCGCTGATATGCACCAGTCCTCCGTCCTTATACTCGCACGACCAAATTCCTTCCTTCATCACTGACACACCTTTCTTCCTTCAACAACTTCCCAGGGCAGGTCCTCCCGCTTCTTAGTGATAGGAAATTGCTTCTGTTAAATGTCAGTGTTTCAGCATCAAGTTTTAAACATTTTAAATGTGCACTTATTGTGTTTCGTTTTACGTTTTGTTATTACTGTTGTTAACTACCAGTGTAAGAGATCATGTCTATCGTATATCTAAAACTTTTCCATTCTTTCCGCCTCTAAAATGTTTTAAATTTATTGTAAATCTCTCCCCTATTTGCTTCTTGTTTCTTTTTCATGTAATTTAATTCTTATTGTCAGTTGGCTGAAGAGCGGGTTGCCGCTGTACCGCTGAAAGACCACCTTCCCCCCCCCCCACCCCTCCCCCGACTATATGGGATGCAGGGGGGGGGGGGGAGGTGAAATAACGACAAAGGAAAAATAAAATAAAATAAAAACATCCGCAGCAGACCCACTGCAGAACTTAAATAATATCGTCAATTTATAGACTCCCTCCAATGTGACTTTGTCTCTATCCCACAACAAACCAATCCTGAAAGTAACACCAGCACAGATGTCGTCTAAGCATCTCCGAACCTCCTTGGACACAACACTGCAGCAGTCTCAATCCAATCGGAAGTGACCACATGCCTATTCCTCTGACCATCTCCTTATACACTACTCCATACCGATGCATCTCATCCAAACATCCGTCCAAAGGCTGTCCAAGTCCGTTCTCGCACCAACAGGAATCCCTACCGCGAATCCATAGATACCCACCAAAAACCTGATACTACCCTAATGTCACGTCTTTCCTTCAGCAGAACACATTAGTTGCTGTATCTGGCCACATCTGTACCAAGACCATATATCCTCATCGCCCGCCTTCCCTCCTCCGGGAATCTCGTCGCTGTACCGCTTCTTCCTACGGACTCATGACCGGGACTCGCTCCAAAACCCAGGAAATAATTATAGAAAGAAACGCTCGCAGGTTCCACCTCTATGATTTATAACTCATCTTTCAATTGAAGACATAAAGTCTAAATGAGGTCGCGATCATGTTGTGGCACTTTGTTTGTAAAGGTCCATCTTGATAACTATCTCATCATTTACAGCATCCTATTCAGTTAACTAATACACTAAAATATGTTGGACTAATCTTCGACCCGCAACTAACAAGGAAACCTCACCCACTAATAATCCAACACAATGTCCACAACAGACTAAAGCCTCTAAAACTACTAACTGACCGAATTGAGATAACATCTTCCCGCTACCCTCCGTGTATACAAAACATTGATCCGACCCTTTCTCTCCTATGCTAACGTTGCATGGATACCCGCTCCACTTAAGTTCTATTAATCTCTCCAAATCTTTGAACTTCATTCAGTCGATCTTACTTTCCGCATCCGTTTACCCTGTCCTCATCTACCGTCTCATCAATCTCACACCCCTCCTCAGTCACACTGTACACCTTCGTATATCCTACGCTGTCTACGAATTAGATTCCAATAACCTTATTGTTTCCCCTCTGATCACCAATACTGGTATACTGTCACGCCTTTACAAACACATCCCGCTGTTCCCACGTCAACGCACTCTCCATACCTTACCCTTTCAAAACTGACATCCTCTTCCAACCAATGAAATCCACCCCGATAGTTATCCGCCTTACCAACTATAGCTTTTGCCCACAGTAGGGCTCCCCAGTTACTCTTCCCTCTCCATATCTCCTTATCGCTTATACTCTCTCCTCTTCCCTTCTTCTCTTGATACCACAACCCTGCCTACCCATCAGCCTACTTCTCCCTTTCTGTTTTCCCACCGTTCACCCTAACATCTACCTTTACCTCCACAGTTACTACCCACGGACTCCTATGTTTTCTACCCTCACGCTTCAGTTCTGCAAAACACATTTTCCGCTCCCCAAACCCTCTTCGCCTACTGCACGTCCCTCAGCTTTTTGGTGCAAGTGCAGTGCTCCTCTTTAACTGACATCACCGTCCTTTTCAGCGTATTTTATACCTTTTTTTTAACGTTTTAGTCTCATTGAGATTAATAAAGAAACGAAGAAAAACAACAGCGTAATTTCATGTAAATAGCATAAAACGCTAATCTTCTTATAGATATTTAAAAACTTTTCAAATTTGCATTTCTTATACTTGTTTCTAACGTCTTTACTGCTAAACTACTGGCTCGAGTGCATATGACACTACTGGCTACTATTAAAATGGTAATATGCCGATAATGTTATTCTTGTGAAAGGATTTTTATCTGTGATCATGACGGTGTGTGATATAAGGTATCAGACTAACGTAACTTCGTTCAGCATTCAACTTCACAGCTCCGCTTCAGTGTTCTTGATCTGCGATGCTATTAATAATGGAAGCTACTAGTACGTGCGCTACCTCAGACCTGATTGAAGGGTCATTTGCTTGCATGTTGAAAAACGTGTTCATAGATTTCTTTGGAACTCAAATCTGAAAAGCTGAATAACTGACTGTAAGTTTATATATATATATATATATATATATATATATATATATATATATATATATATATATATATATATATATGTGCAGACCACTCTGTATAAGGGTTCAATTTTGCAAAAATATTCTCCAGCTATTAGAAAGCGAAAAAAATTATTTCGTTAGACTATAGGGCTAACAATATGACAGCGCAGACATCTGCAGGAACAAGCGTGATTACTGAAAGTACAGAAAACGAGTGTCGTTAAAGAAATTAGGGACGTTCGCGAATGGTCTCGTAAAAAAAAAAAAAAAAAAAAAAAAAAAAAAAAAAAAAAAAAGTTTTATTTGGCGTTACATCTTTGTTTCTGAATCTAATATACAATTCCTCAGAATATTGTATTAAACGTGTCATGACTTTCTTTGTTCTCACACCACAGAACGTGTAAGTGTCTAAACGTTAGAACTAATTACCTTGCCTAGAGAATACTGTGTTAAACGTAAGTGTTGTGACCTGTTCTTTTCTCACACAGTTCTAGTGAAGACATACGTAAACAGAGGTATAACAGTTTTAATTGCCTTGCATAATGAAGTTTAGTTCTTTTCATTTTTATTTCGTTTCAAAGAGGATAGACTACCAATTATATCGATTTAAGATAATTAATAAAATCATTCTCGTCAAATTGGCAAACTTTGTCACAGATATTTTTTGTGTATTGATAAAATAAAACTCATAAAACTTAGCAAATATCTAACAATGTTGTAACTGTGTGTGTCATAAAGAAAATCTGGTTTCGCCCTCCTTTGCGACAGCTGAATTTAACTCCACTTTTCGTGTCTTAGTTTTCATGTCACAAAGTTATCCTGAACTGAAGGGGTACGTTTGTGACAGTTAATATTCCATATTCCAAATACCGATCTGCGGATAAAAACTTTATTATCGCCTAAATTGACGCATAAAGGTTATAAAACTCTACAAATAAGGAAATTAACTATATCACTGCACGTCTGTATAAGATTGCGATACAAAAAGTGCTAAAATAGTTTCACAGTACTTAAAATTCTAAAATAGTTAACAGACATTACGGCCGTGTTACAGCAGCTTGTCTATACGCCCCGAGGAAGGCCGCTGCAACAAGGTCGGAACATATTTTTTTAATTATTCCGTTTTGTACGACGACGCGACAGCAAATGTAGAAGGATTTTAATGGTCGCAGAAACATACATGTTTATGTCAGCGTTAAAACTGTTTCTTTGCACCCTCACCAGTGAGCAAATGACCTGTTTCTGATAAATCACTGGCGAGGAAAATAACAAAACCAAACAAAAACAAGAAATAAATGTATTGAAACAGCGTTGAGTGGTAAATCTCTTGCAAAAAGTTTAACAGGAGTGACGAGCGCCTCGACATAATACTGGATTTTTCTGGGACCTGTCCTCGGAATCTGCGCTGCCGTCGTCCAGAATGTCTCGCGTGGAGCTCGTTTGGTGGAAATGGCCCACGGTAACGAAGGCAACGGCGCTTGGCTTTATGGAGGCGGCGCCCCTTTGTTCGTGGGACAAAGCGCCGGGCCGCCAGCACGCGTCTTTCCACACCGACGCCATCGCCGGCGCCGACGCAGCGCCGGTGCGCGCAGGAAGCACGGATTGGGCGGCACCCGGAAACGTTGAGTGACGTCACAAAGGCCGTAGTATGATGGGTGCCGTCCGTCCAGCGACGCGAACAACCGTCAGAGGACGTCCCGGCAGTTGAGAGCGCCGCCGTCAGAAGGCGCTGACGTCGTCGGCAGGCTAGGTGAGCAGCTCTTATTACGGGCTCGGCACAAAGGCGCGTCTCTGGAGCAAATAATAAGTACGTTCGGCTGTTTCGTAAAAGGAAATTGAGTTAACGTAAGAGATTTTCCTATCTCTTGTGACTCTTTTTGTACACAAGCCTTTGTTCAAAGACAGCTCAAAGTGAAATGGTACGTTTCCATGGTAGAGTTGTTGACATTATGTGGTCAGATTGTCACTGGGAGGAGTGCAGTGATCGAGTAACTGAACGGGTATTCTGTAAGAGTGAACTAACCATTACTTTTCCAGTGTTCCCTAAATAATTCACTTAATCTATATATTGTCGAAGATTTAGTCATCACACATACATCAAAAACATGTTTTCAATTATTCATCGTCCTACTTTGTAACGGCATTGCAACACCTACGTACTTGTCTTTCACCGTATGCTAAGAACAATCGTGATCTTACACTATGTGATCAAAAGTATCCGGACATCCTCAAAAGCATACGTTTTTCATATTAAGTGCGTTGTGCTGCCACCTACTGCCAAGTACTCCATATCAGCGACCTCAGTAGTCATTAGACATCGTGAGAGAGCAGAATGCGGCGCTCCGCGGAACTCACGGACTTCGAACGTGGTCAACTGTGTCACTAGTGTCATGCGTCTCTAAGCGAGATTTCCACACTCCTAAACATCCCTAGGTCCACTGTATCTGATGTGAAAGTGGAAACTTTAAGGAACGCGTACAGCGCAAAAGCGTACAGGCTGATCTCGTCTGTTGACTGACAGAGACCGCCGACAGTTGAAGAAGGTCGTAAAGTGCAACAGGCAGACGTCTCTCCAGACCATCACATAGGAATTGCAAACTTCATCAGGATCCAATGCTAGTACTATGAGAGTTAGGCGGAAGGTGAGAAAACTTGGATTTCATGGTCGAGCGGCTGCTCATAAGCCACACATCACGCCGGTAAGTGCCAAACCACGCCTCGCTTGGTGTAAGGAGCGTGAACATCGGACAATTGAACAGTAGAAAAACGTCATGTGGAGCGACGAACCACGGTACACAATGTGCCAATCTGATGGCAGGGTCTGGATATGGCGAATGCCCGGTGAACGTCATCTCCCAGCTTGTGTAGTGCCAGCAGTAAAATTCGGAGGTAGTGGTGTGGACGTGTTTTTCATGGAATGGGCTTGCACCCCTTGTTGTTTTGTGTGGCACTATCACAGCACAGGCCTACACTGATGTTTTAAGCACCTTCTTGCATCCCACTGTTCAAGAGCTATTCGGGGATGGAGACTGCATCTTTCAACACGATCGAGCAACTGTTCATAATGCAACGCCTGTGGCTGAGTGGTTACACCACAAAAGCATCCCTGTAATGGACTGGCCTGCACAGAGTCCTGATCTTAACCCTACAGAACACCTTTGGGATGTTTTGTAACGCCGACTTCGTGCCATGCCTCACCGACCGACATCGATACCTCTCCTCAGTGCAGCACTCCGCGAGGAATGGGCTGCCATTCCCCAAGAAACCTTCCAGTGCCTGTGAGAGTGTCCGAATGGTTCAAATGGCTCTGAGGACTATGGGACTTAACTGCTGAGGTCATCAGTCCCCTAGAACTTAGAACTACTTAAACCTAACTAACCTAAGGACATCACACACGTCCATGCCCGAGGCAGGTTTCGAACCTGAGACCGTAGCGGTCGCGCGGTTCCAGAATGTAGCGCCTAGAACCACTCGGCCACCACGGCCGGCTGTGAGAGTGTAAGCTGTCATCAAGGCTAAGGGTGGGCCAACAGCTTACTGAATTACAGCATTACCGATGGGGGGCGCCACGAACTTGCAAGTCATTATCAGCCAGGAGTCCGGATACTTTTGGTCACATAGTGTACCACCAGCACCACCTAGGAATGGTAGCCACTTGCTTTCAAAAAATATCCATCTAATATCTGTTAAGCTCCATGTGCATCTGATAGGATAAATGTATCCGACGAGACTCGTAAAGCTGGTATGGTGCAGGGGCAATGTACATTTTCAGTAGTTTTTTAAAGTTATATAACATATTTCCAGTGTTCTGTTATCAGTTTATGTTTAAGCAGAACCGGATTGTGGCAATAGCCGAAAACAGTTATTAACTTGTGATAATGACGGAATTTTATGAAAAAAGCTTCAATAAATGCTCAGGGATAGATACTCTGAATTTATTTTTCAATTCCTTAAATTACTACGCCGAATACAAGGAAACTTCCTTCACAAGAGCCTTGCAACTACTTGGTAATTGAAATTTAGTGCTGGCGAATGTACGTTTCAGAGAATCAGGTACAACGCAAATTATATATATTATAAAACGACATTGAAGCTAAGTCTCAGGTAGTCGGTATATACCACTCAATACGCTGATGACCAGACAGTATCTGTAGCTTCAGAAGATATCTTCCGCAAATCCGTTCATGCGCTCTACAATATTTTTGGAAGATATAAATTTTGAATCTCGACAGCGGAAACTACCACCAAAAAAAGGGTCCATTAGGTGTGTCATATTCACTAAGAGCCTAAATTCCACAGCAGATTCTACACTCACGGGCAGCCTCTTTTAGAATAATTCACTAATGTGTTTAATTATAACCAAGTGAGATTACCTGTTGGCATTTGGAAAGAAAGTTTCTTTGCAGTATCCCGACAGAAAGGGAAGAGGGCTGTGTTACATATAGATGTGTTGCATAAATGCATTGTGAGATGTCGCCGTCATTTAGTTGCACTGTAACAACATTTTTGTCTGGACCGCAGGTTTTCATTGACTTTGTTACACTTAACGCGTTTGGGCGTTATGCTATTTTCCTATCTGTTGATTCATTCGACGTTGTGCGTCATATATTTGACACTTTGAAATTCTAGTAACGTTGAAACGCGTGAGGTGTAACAATGTTAGTACACCGAAGAGCCAAAGAAACTGGAACACCTGCCTAATATAGTCTAGGGCCCCGCGAGCACCCAAAGGTTGCTCAGCACGACGTGGCACAGACGCGACTAATGTCTGAAGTAGTGCTGGAGGGAATTGACGACATGAATTCTGCCGGACTGTCCATAAATCCGTAACATTACGAGATGGTGGAGATCTCTTCTGAACAGCACGCTGCAAGGCATCCCGATATGCTTAATAATGTTCATTTCTGGGGAGTTTGGTAGCCATCGGAAGTGTTTAAACTCAGAAGAGCGTTCCTGGAGCCACTCTGTAGCAATTCTCGACGTGTGGTGTGTCAAAAATGTCACGCTGGAATTGATCAAGTCCTTCGGAATGCTCAACGGACATGAATGGATGCAGGTAATAAGACAGAACGCTTACGTACCTGTCACCTGTCAGAGTCGTATGTAGACGTATTAGGGGTCCCGTATCATGCCAACTGCACACACCCGATACCAATACAGAGCCTCCACCAGCTTGACCACTCCCCTGCTGACATGCAGAATCCACGGATTCATGAGGTTGTCTGCATACCCGTACACGTCCTTCCGCTCCATACAATTTGAAACGAGACTCGTTCGACCAGGCAACATGTTTCCAGTCATCAACAGTCGAATTTCGGTGTTGGCTGACACTGGCTAGGCGTAAAGCTTTGTTTCGCTCTGTCATCATGGGTATACGAATGGGCCTTCGGCTCCGAAAGCCCATATCGATGATGTTTCGTTGAATGGTTCGCACGTTGACATTTGTTGATGGCCCAGCTTTGAAATCTGCTGCAATTTACGGGAGGGTTGAATTTCTGTCACGTTGAACGATTCTCTTCAGTAGTCGTTGGTCTCGTCCTTGCAGGATCTCTTTCCGGTCGCAGCGATAATCCCTACTTCATTGCTACCTCGGAGATGTTGTGTCCCATCGCTCGTATACCGACCATATCACCACATTCAAACTGACGTAAGTCGTGATAACCTGCCATTGTAGCAGCAGTAACCGATCTAATAGCTATAATAACTACGCCACACAGTTGTCTTACATAGGTGTTGCCGACCGCAGCGCCGTATTCTGCCTGTTTGCATATATGCATATTTAAATACGCATGCCTTCAGCAATTTCTTTGGTGCTTGTCACGTGACTGGTTGTCTTCAGACCTTGTACTGGTCGTTGGCAGTACGGTCGAGAGCAGGAGGAGAAAACTCACGATCATATCGTGTATGTCTGATGCCCTGAAGGACTCTCATGTCTGAGATTATGCAGCGCCGCGATTCTGGGAAGGCCGACAGGGCCAGAGTCAAGTGTCTTGAGCAACAACTTGATGATCACAAGGGCCACGGATGCTTGCAGCGTATAGACGGGCCAGAGCGCTGAAAAAGATTTGCCATTTCGTTTTACAAGAGGACCTCCCCTACACGTCATCACCATGTCGAGTGCGACATGAGCTATAGATTAACATGCAGCCAGCGTTTGGCGTAGCGGAAAGAGTGAGGAACGGTATTTCGTGGGTTCGATTCACAGTGCTCAGACTTATTTTTATTTTCAATTTTTACATTAATACGACAAATAATCTGTAATAATTCTCAGTATACTGTGTTTATTAATATTTTCTTAAATTACATGTGTGGGAAACGCGAAGGAAAATTTGTGATCCCAATTAACTTTTCAGGAAAGGATTGTAAGACGAACACGAGGACTTCGATGTATAACTAGATATATGTTTTTACTCGTAGCTGTTGTTGTCTCAGCAACTACAGCGTGGGACGCAATTCATCGTAAGAACAGGGGAACCAGCAATTTTCACGTCATCTTTCTCGCGTTATGAACGCCCCATTTTTACAATCAAATGGTCGTTTCAAATTCTCTACAATTAAAAATGTTGGTTTACGTTTATAGAAGGTTCTCACTCATCACACAGTTTGGCAGTAATCCACAAGCATCATTCGGCCAAATATTTTCAATGATAGCTTGTGAAATACAATGGAATGTATTTTGATGCAGTCTTCACGAGTGTCATTTCTTTTTCTCTGTCGATGAGATGAAGCCTTTACCTGACGATAAAAATAGGCGTATCAGGGTTGCATTAACTGCCGAGGCCTGCTCGAAAGCCAAAATGAAACTAACGTAATACGAAGTCCTAAAACTTTAATTACCATCTGTTCTTGGAGTATTATTTGTAGAGTCCTCGTTGACGCTGTAATTTCCCAGAAATTTATTTTCCCGTGAGCTGTTTGAGAGTGGAACGGTAGAGAAGTAGCTTAAACGTGGTTCGATGAACCCTCTCCTAGGCACTTAATAGTGAATTTCAGAGTAATGATGTAGATATGCGGGCCGTTGTGGCCGAGCGGTTCTAGGCGCTTCAGTCTGGAACCGCGCGACCCCTACGGTCGCAGTTTCGAATCCTGTCTCGGGCATGGATGAGTGTGATGTCTTTAGGTTAGTTAGGTTTAAGTAGTTCTAAGTTCCAGGGGACTGATGACCTCAGATGTTAAGTCCCACAGTGCTCAGCGGCATTTGATGTAGATGTAGCTGAATCGCAAATTTTCCTTTGCCTTTCCTCCTCTTAGATTTTATGAAAATATTAGTAAATACAATATACTGTGCACTATATCGTCTATTTGCGGTGTAAAACTTAACCGAACTCCGCCCTAACAGACCAGGAAGGCACAACGATACCGATCGGCCACCTTTCATCCTCAGTCCTCAGGCGTCACTGGATGCGGATATGGAGGGGTATGTGGCCAGCACACCGCTCTCCCGGCCGTCTGTCAGCTCACGAGACGTGAGTCCCTATTTCTCCATCAAGTAGCTGCTCAGTTTGCCTCACAAGGGCCGAGTGCACCACGCTTGCCAACAGGGCCCTGCATACCGGATGGACGGCGATCCAAGTGCTAGCCCAGCCCGACAGCGCTTAACCTCGGTGATCTGAGGGGAACCGGTGTTACCACTGCTGCAAGGCTGTTGGCCATTTGCAGTGTACGTAACGTAAAAATGGAAACTCAAAAGAGTTTCAGCATAAGGACTCGAATCCACCACTTTCGGATTACCGTTCTGCCATCTTTCCGCTGCGTCAATTGTTGCTGCTGCCGGGATTTAACGCTTAGACAAATGGCTCACGCCTCGCCCAACCCGTGTAAGAAATACTTGGTCATCTGGAGCTACCAGTTCTGTCACTTTCATTTCTAGACGAAACCGGTTACGTCGAGTAAGACGCAGTCCCCTTAGCTGTTCAGCCGCTGCCGTAGAGCAGCCTTACCACCCACAACTATCCATTGGCCGCCACGTGTGACTCCGATCACTGTGCAACAGTGTGCCAGGGACACTGGCATGGGCACTTGAAGCATGGAAAGAGATCACGTGAATTGATTGCTACATGGGTCGTGACATAAGCTGTTGAACATTAAAGTCAATGTACGATAAAGTTGAAAAGTGGTTAGCCCTTTCTTTCCACTAAGTAAACAGGTCCCAGCTCACCAGGAAGCATCTGCATACAGTGTGGGTAATGTTTACGTGGGTCGGCGCGCAGCCCCGAATATAAGCGTGTCGTGTTCCAGCGGCCAACGATACAGGAACTATATTATCCCTTCCTTTCTGTGGTTGTTAATTATTATTGAGTGAAACACAAGATATATATATATATATATATATATATATATATATATATATATGTATATATATAATGCCAAAGATAAATATTAAATTATGTTTCAAATGAGCGCCAGGCTCCCTACAAATTATTTCAAATGCTTTCGGTGAAATGTAATGCAGGCTAAGTTCGCTGAGTTAGAATAAATCGTATCTTTGAAAGTATGCATTTTTTGACGAAATAAATTTAGTGAAGCTTTGCACTTTAGTTAATTGAATAACTTAAAGAGATTCTTTCTGCTCCAGCTGTGGCGGCATGTTACACAGAAAAATAAATTTAAATGCGCCGCGTAATGGGGGCCAATTGTTGCCAGTCAAAGATCACCGCTGCTCGCTTCACAGAAACTGAAAAAATGTTACATAACTTCTTGCAGTTATTAATTCAGGAAGAATTGTTTGCATGCGTTCTTTAAGTAAAACAATGAACTCACTTTTTGTAAATATATTTCCACAAAGCACAGAATACGCACTTGAATTATTCGCTACGTACGAGAACAAATAGAACAAAAGCTACCGCAACCGTACCTTACATACAGCAGAAGAAATGATCTGACTCGAAGTGATTTTAATTATCTTTTTTTTCTTATATATAATGACAAAGATAATAATGTTAGTTTCGAGAACGTTATGCACTACGATCTCATCTAACATCAATAATGTCTTTTTATTACATTGCAATCTATATAGTCTTTCTTTGAAGCTAATTTAATATATTTTCATAATTAATTTGTCGTTTATGTCCATATAATATCATTCAGAGTCCTTTTCTCATTTACTTCAAATATATCGGCTCGAATATTTCAAAAGCGACACTATAGAACTTTCTGACCAAGTGTAGACGGCCAACCTGTAACCTCAGCGTGAGTTGACACAGAAAGTGCAATTCTAAAATTCGTGCAATAACAACGCCAAAACTTAGCATTTGTTTATGTGCCACTTTTTCATTGTTTTTGGTGATAGGAAATGGCTCTCAGCGATTGTTGGACGGAGGGAATATCACGATTCAGTTTCCTGTTGCCGACGAGCCTATTAGGTCAAATTATTTGCTGTATTATTTTTCTCCTGTTTTTAATTTAATAATTTCCTTAGCTTTTGGGTAATTTTTTCTTATTTAACTTTTATCATTAGAGACGAGCACAAGTGCAAGCTCGGACTGGGATGTGAGGTGGACGGGACACACTCTCAGTGGGACCGCCACAGCATTTGCCATAAACGACTTCGTGATACCATGTAAAACCAAATTTGGATGCCGCGACATGGATTTGAACGGCAGTTCTTATCAATCCCGTTTCTTGGCATTGCGCAGCTTCGTTCGACACGATCTTTTGAATATTATTCACAAACCCCGTACAACACGAGATGTAACTGTGTATCGCCCCTGGAAATGCTCCTTGGGAGTAGTGCTCTATGGATTGAAACTAACAGATTGTCACTGAATTGATTGGTAGGACAATCAGAGAGCTTCTTACGAGTAACTTGACATGATCAGAATTTCTTCTGACTCTTACGCTGCATTTTGTAGACTATATGGCTACGCTATATAACTTTAACTGCTACATAAGTTGTAAAGACTGCAAGTTCATTATAGTATTCGATAAATACATGAAATCGAACAAGCCAGGTAGTCGGAGAACAGCGATAGACGTGCTGACGCAGAACTTTAGACGTTAGAGCTCAACGAGGGGCAGTAGTAGTCTTCTGAGAAAATTGGTGCTGGCACCGAAACGTCCGGACAACTTTCTGTGCCCTTCCCCTCTAGCCCTTCTACTCAAACAGGATACGCTCTCGTAAGCAGAGAGGATGCATACAAGTGTTGGCGTCTTTGATACGTATTCGCTTTGACTCTTTTCGTTATTGGGAACAGCTACCTGCCGTTACGAGGTCTTTTGGAGTGGCCCACATGTCTTGAATGCACCGACGAAGCGGAAATTGACTGCAGCGCTTTTCTGTGTTTTGAAGGGCGTGTGCAGGACGTATATTCGAATGGAAATTTGATGCCGTTTGCAATCTCAGGAAAAAGCGGAAATGCATATTACATCTCTCTCCGCTTTAAAATTAGTTAAGAAGGCAGCTGTTAATGTCTTTTATAGTCTGCTGCATCTAGTCTACGTGGGAAAATAACGAGACCATTCCCACATGGTACTGTGACCCATGTTTTATTATGAAGAAACCTTCTTGCTCTGATCATAGTGCAAGGGATGAATGACGAAATTCAGAATTTATCATACAGCCGATTTTTAGGTTAAGAGTGAATGAACATTGGCGCAGTAACAAAATAAAGTAGAGGGAAGACGTTGCAAAGGAATCGTCCAAACATTCGCCCACGGAAAATCCGGATCACAATGCCCGAAAAGTTTTTCGATCTGTCGAATCTTTTAGCCAGTGTGCCAAACACTGTCGATAGTCTGTGTTGGCAGAAACCTATTGCGTCCGCAGCAGGTCTTTGCGTGGTGAAAAGGACGAAGAGCTGTCGAATAACATCCGAAAATTTCCGACTTCGACAGATTCCGGTGTTGAACTAACTTAAGTTGCACTGTACGTCATGTTTCAGTTTTTTGAGTTTTGATTTAGTTACAACATTAAATATGAGTATAACTCTGTCATGTCAAGGCTTTACTCGGCTGAAACACTTAGTGATGGTGAAACGTAGCTGCTACTCAGCACTTTCACTTCCTCAGTATATTTTTACCATTCTTGTGAATCACTAGCCTTCTTTTGTTGCTATTACCTTTGAGATCTCGCTCTCACCACTTTCGTTACCGACACGCGCTATTTCACAACCTCTTTGCTTAGTCACTGTGAAGTCTTTGGTGAGACGTTTTCCTCTCGTTCAGTAGTAGTCCTTCGCAGGTTCCCAGCTGTGTGGATTCCTTGTTCGAAGAGAGTTAGCCCCAGTACTGGACTACTACTTTTATACTGGTTTGGTCTGGTGCCTGTTCTGAGTTGGACAGTTTCATTGTAGGCTAGGCGGTGTTCCGAAGGGGTCTGACTTTGTCTAATAGAGATCCATACCTTTGAGCAGACATTGCCATGTACAAGGAATCCAGTAACATCCATGCAATTTACATCCTGTTACGAAATTTAGCTTTGCTAGTGAGATTGACTTGGGAATTTTTATATCAGTCGGTGCATACATCCCGTCGCGTGATTCCGTGCAGTGAAGTTGGAAGAGATTGACTGCCATTAGTGCATTACGTACCTCGTATTTCATTTTGAGTTATTATAAATTCAAGATGTTAGAGCTCTAGAAACGTCAAGGATAATGTTCTCAAGATCTGTAATTAAGTGTTCAATGGATGAAGTTACATCTGGTTGTGAGCCCAAAACTTGGAGCCGTAGTCTGAAATATCGTTTCGGGATTATAAAGTTTACTTCTGTATGCTTTTGACAATATAGTATTGGTTAAACTCGGTTTTCATGAGTTTATTTTACCAAGGAACGCATCATTCTACATACAGGAGGTGTCAAAAGATCTCCATGAATATGAAACCACACAACTAAGCTAGTGAACGGTGTAGAGCTATGAGAGTAATGTTATTCAGCTGCTGTGTATGTGCCATTATCAGTTCAGCTATGGGTTGGCGCATTCGTTATGCACTTGGTCGACATCAGCCCGTTTCGTGTAAGAAAACGATTGAAACATCGAGTCGGAATTTTAGAGAAAGAAGTTCTGCTTTGAAAATGAAATATGGTAGCCACTCTCGCACTGCAACAGAACGGGTAAGGTGGTGTAGTAAGGCATTCAATTCAATAGTCTCCACCGACGCTCATCTCGAAAACACGTCACGGTCTTACACTCATCGGCTCTAAGTGTTCGCAGAACTCTTCACCGAGATCTTAGGGTGCATTCTTATACAGTAGTAATTACTCAGGAATTGAGTGACACACACTGAAACCTGCACTTGGTTCTAGGAAACATGCGCTGCACAGACGTCATTGTCTTTTCCGACGAAGCCAATTTTCATCTTTCGGGTGGGGTAAATAAACAAAATTTTCAGATGCTGGATTCAAAATAATCCGAGAGAACTTCAGTAATGTCCACTTCATAGCCCGAAAGTAATTGTTTTCTGTGCAGTTTTTCAATTTGCCGTATTGAGTCCCTAATTTTTGTAGAAGACGGTGTGACAGTTACAGTAAGTGATCGTTACTGTGCGATGTTGCAAAACTTTCTCCGACCAAAAGTGTATGACATTTTTAATGAACAGGGAGCTGAAAAGATTTGGTTTCAGCAAGACTGTGCAACATCCCACACATCTCGACTCTCATTTGAAATCCTGAGAGACATTTCTCCTGGGCGCTTCGTTTCCTTATGAGTGATACCTGACGGCTTCCACGTTTATCTGATTTGACATTTTGCGACTTTTTCCTGTGGGGTACATAAAATGCGAAAGGCTGGAATCTCTTAAGGAAGAGATAAAAAATGAGGTTGCTGCTATTCCTCCCGAGATGACTCGCAATCATGCTTACCCTACGAGTGCATCAGTGCATCAACAATGGAGGCCGCCATTTCAGTGATGTATTATTCACAACCAGTTAATGTAAACCGTCAATGTAAAAGGTATTTTGTGCACTTTAGTTTAATAAAAAGTATTTATTGGTATCGCATAAGGTTTTGCTTTTATTCATTCGCAAAATAGGGGCGTTCCTTTTGCCGCATCCTGTATAATATGTGTTTGAGTATGTCATACTGGTTTGTGGCTATCTTGTTGTTCTGTCTCATGTAATGTAGCTGCTGAAGTGGGAGTCGCTCTGATTATTAAATAAACGGCTCTGGCACAACAGTAATAAATAGAGATCTATACATGGTAGTTGACTCACAGGGACTGAGTAAGGTAGGGCTAGGTATGTTGTGCTGCTGGACGCTGTTATGAGACTTGTGGTTGCGCTGCTTCACTGGAATGTGATAATATGTTCGACTGGAATTATGTTTTTGTATAATGATTATTTTGTTGTTATTCAACATATAAGCGTCACTACAGCTACTCGGATTTAGGTTATGACACGTTCGATACGCCTTCCATCGTTGGCGATGATGTGCCCAGACGAATAGCGAAATTTTGCATGACCCGCCGAAGTGTCGGAACATCGATGCAGCCGATGCCCTCCTGGATGGCTGTTTTCAGCTCAGAAATAGCTTTGGGGTTACTTCTTTAGTCCTTGTCTTTAATATAACCCCACGAGAAAGAGTCACATGTGCTCAGATCTGGAGAATATGGTGGTCAATCGAGGCTCAAGCCAGTGGCCTCTGGGTACCCCAGAGCCAGGATGTGGTCTCCAAAGTGCTTCTCCAGGATATAAAACACTCTCCTGCTTCGATAGGGTAGAGCTGCGGCTTGCTGAATCACATATTGACGAAAGCAGGGTCACATCGGATAATGGGGATCAAATCATCTTCTAAAACATTCACGTACCGTTCGATAGTCACCATGCCATCAAGGGACACCACGCCGATTATTCTGTGACTGGACATTGCACACCACGCAGTCATCTGTTGAGGGTGAAGAGACTTCTCGATCGCAGAATGCGGATTCTCAGTCCCCCTAACGCGCCAATTTTGCTTACTGACGAACCCATCCAATTGAAAGTGGGCTTTGTCGCTAAACCAAACAATAATCATATCAAAGCCCTGTTCGTCAATTCTGTGGAGAATGTTCTTGGAGAAACACAACCACTGTTCCACGGCTATGGGGCTTATTCGCTGATGGGTCTGAATGCTGTATGGGAAGACGGGTAATACACAAAATGTACAAGAGCCAAGAGGAAATAATAAGAGTTGATGACCAAGAATGAAGTGCTCGGGTTAAGAAGGGTGTAAGACAGGGATGTAGTCTTTCGCTACTGCTGTTCAATCTGTACAATCAAGAAATAATGATGGAAATAAAACAAAGGTTCAGGAGTGGAATTAAAATTCAAGGTGACAGGATACCAACGATACGATTCGCTGATGACATTGCTATCCTGAGTGAAAGTGAAGAAGTATTATGTGATTGCTGAATGAAATGAACAGTTTAATGAGTACAGAATATCGATTGAGAGTAAATCTAAGAAAGACTGAAGAAATGAGAACTAGCAGAAATGAGAACAGTGACAAAATTAACATCAGGTTTGATGGCCATGAAGTAGATGAAGTTAATCTACTACCTAGACAGCAAAATAACCCATGATGGATGGAGCAAGGAGGACATCAAAAGCGGACTAGCACTAGCAAAAAGGGCACTCCTGGCCAAGAAAAGTCTACTAGTATCAAACATAGGCCTTAATTCGAGGAAGAAATTTCTGAGAATATACATTTGGAGCACAGCATTGTATGGCAGAGAAAAAAGAGAATCGAAGCATTTGAGATGAGGTGTTACAGACTCATGTCGAAAATTAAGTGGACTGATAATGTAAGGTATGAGAAGGTTCTGCGCAAAAATGGAGAGGAAAGGAATGTATAGAAAACACAGACAAGGATAAGGGACAGGATGGTAGGACATTTGTCAAGACATCAGGGAATGACTACCACGGTACGAGAGACAGCTGCAGAGGGCAAAAACTGTAGAGTAACACAGAGATTGTAATACGTCCAGCAAATAATTGAGGACGTAGGTCGCAAGTGCTACTCTGAGATGAGGAGTTTGGCACAGGAAAGGAATTCATGGCGGGCCATATCAAACCAGTCAGAAAGCTGATAACTAAAAAAAAAAAAAAAAAGAAAAAAAACATCAACAACAATTTGTTGCTGGGTCTCCTGGTTCATTCCCACCTGTTGTGCAGCTCGTCTGATCGATTTTATGGGGCGTGTCTTCTAGATGTTTTCAGTCGTTTTCACCCCTTTTGGACCACCGACATTGCCAACACTGTCCTCATGAACACTACCCGTTCTCTCAGACCTGCGGATCCAATTCTTGATTGTTAGCACATTTCAGCTTGAACTCGGTCGCAAACTTCCTTTGAGCCGCAATTGGGCTGTTATTGATCGCATAATAGGCCTTCACAAGCGCTACACGCTCAGGCACGCTGTACCGTGACATTTTCACATGCAAATGGGCGACAACAACAGGCGCGTGCGCATGCTAATCCCCATCATGCACCACGGCCAACCGTCCACCTTGAATGTCCTAACGCAAACCGTTCAGAAGTTATGACGATTTTATTTCATATAGATCAATAATTGTCACCCTATATGTAAACAGAGCTGGAAAGATTGTCCCATTGCACAACTGGACAGCGGAAATCTGACACATGCACAAGAGTATTCAGTGTAATTTGCGAAGTAATTGCTTGATTTTCTCCACTCTTGAGCTAGGTGTTCATCCTCGTTTCGTCATAAATGACATTCCACTGTTGAGATGGCTGTGTGGGCACGTCCCGAAAGCCAATAAATTAAAAAAAAGAATTAATTACTTCATCTACAACAAGCTATATCTTCATATGTAGGCCCTCAGTTCTTATCGTTGTGATGACTTACGAACGTGCGTCCTCGGTGATGATTTTAAATACCATTTTCGAGTCAGACAGCGTTAGTAGCTTACTTCTAATGGGCATTACATATTTCATTCTTCATATTTTCAAAATACCAGGTCCTATTTCTCACTATGTATGAGAACAGTTTAGTCTTCTTTTCAAATACACACACACACACACACACACACACATAGTATCCTTCAGATTATCAGAAAAATAATGATGCAGACTGCTCACCTCGTGGCCAATATATATAGTCAAAGTAGAAAAAACAATATAAATAATGAAGAAAAAACAGTTACCCGCTCGTACACAGGCAACAAAAATATCAATAATCGTGATTTACGAATGGAAAAATCGATAATACAAGTTATTTATAAATTTATGTTCCAATACAGATCATATACTTGACGTCTTTGCATTCACTAATGGCCTGCATCAAGTTCCACAACAGCAATTAGCAATGTTGCGCTACAAGTTATTTAGTTGCGAAGGTAATAATTACTAATTATTGTAAATTAATATCTCTGTTTCACACAAAAGACACTCGATAACGGAATGTATTATGTTACAACTTACTTCCTGTAGTACAAAAATGGTAAGTTTTCCGACAGGAGTTCCTCTTCATAATGATGCCTACTGAACCCTTAGCACAAATCCTGCTGATTCTGTTTGAAAACGCAGGAGAAGGCAGTACGATTGTCACAAGAAAATACTCAGATATTCAGGTGTAGCTCTAATTAGCAGTCAAATCACTGAAGTTATTGCTTCTGCGCTTTGGTAGAAATAGTTTATTCTTTTTGTATGTTTGATTTGGAATAACTGAACAAAATGTACAAGTTTCAATTTCACTGCATTTATTTTTGTCAAACTGCTCTGAGTAATTAATTATTTTAAGTATATTCTTTCCCAATCCTATGTATTAAAATATTGGTGAATGTCACATAAATCTGAATTTTGTACAGCTCAACGTAGATGGCAGGAATGTGTATGCTTACTGCAGTAATCTGCTAGACAGGATGATTAAAATAGAGTTGTCGGTGCATTTCGCGCTTCTATCCTTTTTTAATTCTGTCGTCAGCACTGACTGCAAAGGTGTAGCCTCGTAGCAGATTCAGATGCTAGTAATTTGTTTGTGGAGTTTGATATACCGTATGAAATGTTGCACGGCAAGCGGCGGCTGGTCCGGTAAAGCTGCTGTCGAAATTTTCGCAGACGCTGCAAGTACCCTCCAACACTTAACACAGAGTTGTGGTCGCAACAGGGCACTTTCTGAACAGGTTTCGGAAGCAGCACACAAATTACAGGAACCAGGGCAGCACCTGATGTGATAAGTACGGGATTGACTAGGACTCCACCAGGTGTCTATAGACGGTAGATCGTCTCATTGAGGGCGAGGTCACTACAGACGAAACAAAACCTCACTTTCAGAGGCTTGGGAGGAGGAATGGACTTCGATTTTATGAGAGCTACGACGGCTTTCACCTGAGTGATTCAAGGAAACTGCGAGGAATCGGAATGTGGATGACTGGAAAGTAATCTAAATGCCGTTCTTTCAGAATGTGAGTTCATTGTCATAGCCTCTGAATCTCTCTGTTCGGTCTGATAAGGGTGAGATCTTTTCTGGGTACACATTGCCCTAAACCGTACGCATGCGGCTTCAGTATATGATTTTTATTTAACCTAGGGCAAAATATGTGACTTGAAAATGATTGGTACAGTGAATATAAACAGTTGTTTGAGGTAGTTGATTGATGCTGTGAAAAAATCTACACTCAAAGTGATGCTGTCTTTTCTGCTTCATGACACTTTAATTCCCTTGCATGCAACGACACGCGTGGTACGCTCATCACAAATACGTGCACCTTGAATTTGAGGTGGACATACCTACTCACCGCAGATGTTGGGATTCGCATAGACTTACCTGTTCTCCACACAACGTTGAATTTCACGTGGATATGCCTATTATCCCCGCGTTTTGCAACCTAGTCGATTCCTCAGTGTAATGATATTTACATAGCAATGTTCCCTGTTTGTGCCTCTTGATTCTGGAAGATCTTGTTGACAAACCTAAGACCATGGTTAAAGGCTGCGTGCAGATTCGTGATTTGAGTGAAAGGGGGAGTGTTGGTGCTCGGTTCCTATCTAAGGTAGGAACATAGGGTGAAAAGTTTTTGATATAGCCCGGACGAGAGGTCATTTTTACAGCAGTTGTGTATTTGTATAAAACGTCATCAGAAATAGTACTGAATGCCTTATCAGAAAATTATTTTGAGCATCTTGTTCAGGAGACCACTCGAAGTGTAAATGGTTGCGAAAACATACTTGACGTATTAGCAACAAATAATCCCGACCAAGTAAGGAGTTCACGATAGGCACAGGGATTAGTGACTTCAAGGTTGTTGCAGCTAGACTGATTACTGAGACATCCAAAACCACCAAAAATAAACGCAAAATACATCTGTTTAGAAAAGCAGATTTAAATTCGCTTGACACCTTCCTAAGAGACAGCCTTCACCGCTTCCAGTCTGACTACGTAAGCGTAGACCAGATGTGGCTTAAATTCAAAGAAATATTATCGACGACTGTTGATAGATATATTCCAAATAAATTAATGAGAGAGAGTACTGAACCCCCGATAGTACACAAAATAGGTCAGAATACTATTGCAGAAGCAACAAAAAAGCAAGCCTAATTTAAAAGAACGCAAAATATCCAGGATTGGCGAAGTTTTACAGAAACTTGAAATTTAGAGCATACTTAAATGAGAGATGCTTTTAATCATTTCCACAACGAAACTCTGTCTCGAAATCCGACAGTAAACCCAAAGAGATTTTGGTCGTGCGTAAAGTACGCCAGCGGCAAGATGCAATCAATAAGTTCACTGCGTGATAACAATGGTGAAGTTATTGGTGATAGCGCCACTAAAGCAGACTTACTGAACACGATTTTCCGAAATTCCTTCACAAAAGAAGACGAAGAAAATATTCCAGAATTCAAATAAAGACCAACTGCCAACTAGAATTATTCAGAACTAGATATCCTTGGTGTTGCAAAGCAGCTTAGAACACTTATAGTGCGTTTAAAACGAGTTGGTAATTTTGACAGTTCAGTACGAAGCGAGTGGTGGGAGGCGTAGTTGCCAGTGAGTGCTGGGTGCGTCAGCAGGTGGCCACAGTATGTCAGGCCTACCCGGCGCGGAACCTGGCAGGCTCGCTTGACTGCGTGAAGAGCAAACCGGCGGATCTGTGATCTTTCTGAAACGATTTCAAAGAAACTATTCGATAATAAACTCTCATTCTCGCACATCTTATAATTCGTCAGCTTCATGATCATCCGGCTATCATGTCGGTAATGGTCATAGTACGAGTAGTTGTGATATTTCGATAGTAGTTAAACAACTGCAAGAAATTCTTAGTTTGCAGTTAAAATTAGGTATTGCTATGAATTTGTGTTTGGTGCGTGATAGGTTACATGTTGCTGCATACTAAATGTAGACGATATATTGAATTATTCTTTAAACTAGTAAGGATATTGCCGTCTGTTCACAATTTCGACAAAATTTAATATATGTAAAGCGCTCCATGACGAAAAAACTGGAATAAAATATTCGTAAATTCCTCTTATCTCATAAGTGGTATGGGATATCGGAACACATTTTTGGCAAATGATAGCGCTAACAGACGAGTGTCTTTTGCCATACGATTATTATGCGAAACTTCCCGTATCTACCGCGATTTTCAAACGACTACAGATTTTTTCAATGAAATAATGTAATTATTGAGAGCCATCGGTAGCTGCTGAAACGAGAAGTGCTGTGGGTTTTGTGACAATATAAGTGAAGAAATTACTAAGAATGGGCTGTTTCATAAACTATTGACCTATCTAGCACTCCGTTGTTAGTTCAATAACACACTATTTCAGGATTCTGTCGCAATTTCAACTGCATTAGAATGTTAGTGAGATGAATATTTCTGAACCCTGCAGTGTTTTAACAAATGAAGCAGATTTTAACGTGGCAACAGGAGAAGTTACGTGTTCGTCAAAACTTGCTACAGTCCTTCATGAATCAGTGTCCCTTCAGATGCCTTCTAGGTATGGCTGACAAATCAAGACCCGCCCTGTCGTGCAACATTTTCAGTGGCTTCTTTTGTCAAAATTTCAGCACCAGTGAACGTACATTTCTTGTTGCTTTTTACCACATTACTTTTCACCTAGACCCACATACTCTGTCGGATTTAAATGAGCATGATATGGAGGATGCCTGATCAAACTATGCTCTTCACGTTTAGCCAGTTTGTCTACCTGGTAGCATGAAGTTTTGGCTTATGCGGCACCGCAAGTTCCATTAACTTTGCTTTAAAAATGTTAGGTTCAACTTTATCTCATGCAACATATCTTTGTATACAGAGCAAAGCATCCCCTTTCCTCTACTGCATTGTTGGAGACTTATGCATCACAATAGTGTGGAGTGGCATTCTCTCCATTACTATTGTCAAATTCCGAGAAATATTTTGCAGCACAACGTTATCTTCCCATCTGGAGAACAGTGACCCTGGACGAGAGTTTTATTGAAAATATCTTATTCAGATGTACTGCGTTGTTGCCATTAGTGCAATGCAAACACAAAACACTTGTTTACATGACTACTACAGAACATTTCAGTGCCGTAAAATACGACTTTCCAACGAGAGCTGACGAACGCGTCTACTACGTGATTCCACGTGGTACTGTTGACTCGTGGTTTGACAACAGGGGCGCTTCACCACCGGACCGCTGGCGGCGTGGCAGGGAAAGCCGTATTGCCATTGGTGTTACCTGGGCAACAGCGTCACGTCCCTCTCTGGTCAGCCAAACGTCAAAAGTCGCAGCTAATTTTAAACGTACTATAAGAAGGCGAGGCTTCCGGTCCAGACTACATGCCAATCAAGTTCATTTCAGAGTATGCTGACATAATAGTTACGTACTTAACAATCATATACAACCACTCGCTCGTAGAAAGATCTGTACCAGAGACTGGAAAGTTGCACAAGTCACACCACTACCCAAGAAAGGAAGTAGGAGAAATACCCTGAATTACAGACCCATATCACTTACGTCGATTTTTAGTAGGATTTTGAAAAATATAGTGTGCTCGAACATTTTGAATCACCATGAAGAAAGCGTTTTATTGATAAACAGCCAACACGGGTTCAGAAAGTATCGTTCCTGTGGAACACAACTAACACTTTGTTCACACGAAGTAATGAGTGCTATTGACAAGAGAAGTGAAATTGATTCCATATCTTTAGATTTCCCGGAGGCCGTTCCTCACAAGGGACTTCTGTTTAAATTGCGTGCCTATGGAATATCATCTCAGTTGTGTGATTTCCTGTCAGGAAGGTTACCGTTCGTAATAATTGACGGAAAGTCATAGAGTAAAACAGAAGTAATATGTGGCGTTCGTCAAGGAAGTGTTAAAGGACGAAGTTTTATACGCCCTCTGTTATTCCTGATGGACATAAAAGATTTAGGAGACAATCGCAGCAATCCTCTTAGATTGTTTGCAGACGAATCTATCATTTACCGATCTATAACGTCATCAGATGTTGAAAATGAATTGCAAAATCATTCAGACAAGATATCTGTATTGTGCAAAAAGTGACAATTGACTCTAAATCATGAAAATTGTGAAGAATATGCTAAATTTTAGAACTAAAAGGCTGTAAACTCAACTAAATACATCGGGATTACCATAACGAATAACTTGAATTGGAACGATTTCATAGATACTGTTTTGGGGAAAGCAAACCAAAGACTGCAATTTATTGGCAGAACACTTAGAAACTATGACAGGATTACTAAAGAGACTGCTTACACTACGCATGTGCACCCTCTTCTGGAGTATTGCTGTGGGGTGTGGAATCCGCATCAGATAGGACTTGCGGAAGACATCGAAAAAGTTCAAAGAAGGACAACTCGTTTTGCATTATCGCGAAATAGGGACGAGAGTACCACGGATATGATACACGAATTGGAGTGGCAGTCATTAAAACAAATGCGTTTTTGGCTGCAGCAGGACAATTGTAATGAAATTTCAATCACCAACTTTCTCCTTAGAGTGTGAAAATATTTTATTGACGCCCATCTATGTAGGAAGAAATGATCATTATAATAAAATAATAGAAATCGATCAGAGCTCACACGGAAAGATTTAAGCGTGCGGTTCCCTGTGTGCTGTTGGAAAGTGCAACGGTAGAGAAGTAACATCAAGTTGGTTCAATAAACCCTCTTAATTGTGAATTGCAGAGTAATAAGGTAGATATAGCTGTACTATCAACAAATGCGTTCAGAAAAGGCTGCCTAACACTTAAATCTATATTCGATGATAACACATTTGTCTTATTTAGAAACGCTTTTCTTGCCATTGCTGGGCTACGTGTATATTCTCTCTGCTTCAGCTCTCGTCATTTATTTTACTTCCCAAACAGTAAAATTCACAGAGAATCTCGTATACTGCGTGCTAAGGGGTTCCATGAGGATCCGTGAGGATGGTACTGTGTATCGAAATCGGTAGTCAGTAGGCAAAATAAATAAATTGCGACTGTAGACTAAAACATATCTTTTTCAGTACTTTATCAGTCACTGTTCCACAGACGGTATATCGGGTATATCCAATAGCTGGTAGTCAAGTAACACTCAAATCGAAGCTGTCAGATGTACAGTCAGCATATATTCATTAATTAATACGTATGATAACCTGTAAATTTGATTAAATTTGGGTCAATTATCAAATAGCAATACGTTTTTTCAAGTACTTGATTTTTTATTTGATTTGATTTTAGAATATCGAGGTATGTAAGTGGTGATCAGTTTGGTTGGAATGTGGACGTTGACAGGGAAGTGGCTGCTAACGGAGAAGTTGATGTTTTCGGGAAAAGCTTGGTTGGACAGAAAAACCGTGAATTATGAGAGTAGGGCATGAAATGGAATTACACGTTTCTGGCCCACTTAGGAAAGTGGTCAGTAGTTGTTTTGTTTCGTCTATACGCCGTGCTTGCTTCTATTTCCTACAGCAGTTCTTCGTTTCCCATTCTCTGCCTCTTTCAAATTCTTATGATAAACTGTAAACAGAGTAGAATTTAATTAGCACTGCTTTGATGTAATTGACATTTGTTCACTGTGAAGACTGTTCTGCTGCAGTTATTGAGACTAGTCTGTCCTATGTAATCCTCTACATCTCAGTATGTCTACTGTAGCCTAATCGTACATCTATTTGAACCTACTTTCGTCTGTATAATTTTTACCTCTCAACGGTTCCCATCTTTACCAAGCTGACAATTTATTGATGACTCAGAATGTCTCCTTTCAATTGAAAGTTTGACATCATCTACAATGATAAATCGTTGCTCCTGCAACCTAAGCATATCGATGGGTAGATATAAGCAGATCTTGGCTTCTTCCAATATCGATCTCTTCAGAGCAAGTATGTTTCTGAATGTGGGCCAAGTGATTCACATATTCGGCCCGTAAAAGTCAGTATCAGCCGAGAGCGGGTTAAGTAAAGTGCTCGTATAGGCTGTTGTGTTAACTCATATACGGTGCCATGTCTTGAAGGAGCGAGGACTGCTTTCCCTATTGAAGTGGGATAGCGTGCAGCTCACTGCACCACTCACTTTGTAACGGGTGGAAACCCTATACCAGTATGTATGTTGTTGACGCCTTCAGATTATTTCTCGTTCGACCTGACGTGAGCGTATGTACTGTAACCACTTTTCATAATGTTCTGCAGCCTCTGGTTAACCACTAACGTCGCGTCTTGGAGAAAATGTGGGCTGTAAAAGGTGTTCCATGTTTTGTAGCACCAGTACTTATAGCAGGTATGCCAATACCTATTGCTAATAATTGTGAGGGCTTAAATTCACAATCTGGTTAAATTATCGATGTAAGTTTTGTGGTTAGGTAGAAACACGTGCTGTCCACTGACAATGAAATTCTTGTGATGGTTGACCGGTAATTCAATATACATAGGAACACCCAACCGAACATTAAGGTGTCTTTTACGTTGTCCACACTATTTTATGATTTCTGTCAATTTTTCACGTTCTTGTAGCAGTTTATAAGTGAATTATTAACTCAGTATTTTAATTACTTTTTGCACGAGCTTAATATGAATACATATTTGATTGCGATCCTTCAGCTATTGACCGCTAATATTAAAAGTATTTTTAAATGATAAGTACATGTATTAAATTCCAATTTCCAACGTAAGTCTCGCCGTAGGCCGAGTCTACACGTTGGGGAGTGGAGATACAGATTAGTTGCGATCTCTCCTCATTATTACAGGCGGATTAGTTGTATTGATTCAGTTAAGGGGCTAGATACGTTTTGAATGATTTTAGAGTACTATCAATGCAGTAAGAACTCATACGTGACAGACAGGTTTTCATGTATAATCTGTACATGTTTCTCGACAGTTTAGATCTAACAAGGGCTTCACCCCCGGGTAAAAGATAGCATCTATTTTAACTGAGATTAATTTATTCTGATTACAACAGTTACTTATTCAGTATCATGATTTCTAATTGAGTGCTCAAATGCACATTGTACTATTACAGAGTGGTCAGATTAAGTTTACAAATGCTCACCGCACAGGCCTTGTAACGTATCTCACTCACTGGCAGTGATAGTTTAGACAGCATATACGTCGATGAACCAACATTATCACCATCTACTTAATAGCGTGTTAGTCCACCGATGGAACAAACTACAGTAGCGATTCTACGTGTCACGGATTCGACAAGTCCATCGAACCTTCTTCAATAAAATTCTTCAGGGTATCAGACCACTTCGTCATAATTTAAAATGCGCCAACGTTTCGGCCAGCGTTGCAGCTAGCCTTCATCAGGGCCTTACGTTAACTGCTAAATGAACACACTTGGTTCCTTCAATAGCTGCACGAGAAAACCGTGTCGTTACTTGATTGGCTGTAAAAGGAGGAGGAGGACGAGAAGTGAAAGGTATGCTTTATTGGTGTTTCCTTTATTATCCGTCATTGGCTGAAATAGCTGTTTTCTATAGGTCTTTATATTAATCCACCCCATTGGAGGAGACGTACGAATAGCGAACAGGTGATGGTTGTGACGTCACACGGTTTCCATGCTGTCCAGAAACCGGCAGCGGCGTGCCATTGCTTTGTGTGCTCGCGACCACTACTGCGGCTCTCCGCGTGTCTGCATGGGCCGCCACGGCTCTGCCGGCGCTCCGTAGCCCTGCTATTGCAGGCAGCCAAGACCTCGGAAGCTTGTACCCGTCCTCTCTATTCATGTTGGCGGGTGTTTTGGCTATTTCTATCGCCTCTCTAATCTTTCTTTTGAAAGTGAGAGGCTGTTTCGCCAGGACCGCGGTCTTCTTGAAAAAATATTGGTTTCCCGCACTCGTCTCGGTGTTCCGCCACTGCTGACTTAGTGTGTTGTTTCAGGCGGATATATCTTTCATGTTCCGAGAGCCTTGTGCTAATCGGACGTCCCGTCTCACCTATGTAGACTAATCCACACGCACAACCAATTTCATACACGCCAGCTGTGTGTAGTTTGTCAACTGCATCCTTGGTAGAACCGAGCATGTCTGATATTTTGTTTCTGCTTCGGAAAATTGGTTTGATGTCGGCTTTTCGTAGAATTTTGCCAATACGTTCGGTGACCCCTTGTACATATGGTAACACAGCAATGCTCTGTGCCTCCTTCTCCTCTTCCATATTAGTCTTCTCCCTTGTCGACATGGTGCTGTCTATCATCTGCTTCCCATAGCCATTAGTTCCGAAGATGGACCTGAGGCGTTCAAGTTCTGTCTTCAGATGTTCTTCGTCGCTTATCCTGTACGCTCTCTTCGTTAGCGTGTGCAGGGCGGACTTCTTCTGCGTGGGGTGATGGTGGGAGGAGGCGTGAAGGTACCTGTCCGTATTGGTTGGTTTCCTGTACACTTTGTGGCCAAGTTTACCATCAGGTTTTCGATAAACTTCCACGTCGAGAAAAGGCAGCACCCCTTTCTTCTCTGTTTCCATTGTAAACTGAATTTTCCTATGCTGTTGGTTAAGGTGCTTGTGGAAGTTCTGTAACTCCTCTTCTCCGTGGGGCCAGATGACGAAAGTATCATCGACATAGCGAAGCCAACAATTTGGACGTAATGGTGCGGACTGGAGGGCTGTTTCCTCAAATGCCTCCATGAAAATTTCTGCTGCGATAGGCGATAGGGGTGAGCCCATAGCTACACCGTCAGTTTGTTCATAAAATTGACCTCTCCACTTGAAATAGGTGGTCGTCAGACAGTGGCGCACAAGCTCACATATATCAGGTGCCACGCGTTCTTCTAGCATGTTCACAGTATCTGACACTGGGACATTCGTGAATAGGGATTTGACGTCGAAACTAACCATCAGATCTTGGTCCGTAACACGCATTTCCTTTAGGAGAGACACGAAGTGAGTGGAATCCTTAACGTAGGACTCGGTTTGATGCACTAGGTGTCGGAGCCTAGGTGTCAGTTCTTTCGCTAGGTAGTAGGTGGGCGAATTTATACTGTTTACTATGGGCCTTAAGGGGAAGTCGGTTTTGTGTACCTTCGGTACACCATATATCCTTGGTGCCTGTGTCACTTGCGGGATGAATCTTCTGGCCTTGTCGAAGTTGATTCTAGAGTGCTTGAGCAGTGCCTGCGTCGATTTGATTACCTTGGCCGTCCGATCTCCCTGAAGTTTCTTGTAGATAGGTTCTGCGAGAATATCTTCCATTCGTTTGTTGTAATCAGTTGTGTCCAAGACTACAGTGGCCTTGCCCTTATCTGTCTGTACCACTACTAAGTGGGGGTTGTCCCTGAGTTCCTTGATGGCATGGTATTCCTCAGCGTTGATGTTTTGCTTCGGTGGCTTTGCTTTATTCAGAACTCTGACCGTTTCTTGCCGGATCTTCTCCGCCTCGGCCTGTGGCAGATGACGTACCGAAGCCTCTACGGTTTCTATGATATCTTCTTTTGGAACTCGCTTAGGTGCGACTGCGAAATTCATCCCCTTGGCCAGAATTGCTGTGGTTGCTTCGCTCAAGGTGTGGCTGGAGAGGTTGACCACTGTCCGTCGCCTGTCCAGCGTCAATGTTTCGTTCGTGGCTTTCTGTTGTAGTTTGTTGTACTTTCTCATCTGGCGGTTAGTAATACTATTGCTGGTCCTTGATGCTTGCTGAAAGGTTAACCTGTCGACTTTATCCCAGTCTTCCATCTGAAGTTTTCCGGCCAGAAATAGGTGCAGATCACACAAACTCCTGTTGTGAGCATCGAGACTTATGCGGATGTGGCGGATCCTTTCCCGTAGCAATGCTTTACTGGCCTTAACACAGATATTCCTCGACTTGTTCGTTTTTATGTGAGACGTCAGCCGCAAAGAATACGGCACAACACTCGTGTCTCAGCATCTCTTCAAAAAAGCAAGGTTATTCAGCAGTTTACATCTTTTTAAACGCAGTGCTTCTAACTTCTTGATGTTTCCGTGGATTTACTGCCCATACAGGTTGGTTAAATGTAAGCGTAGGCTTCCGCGGCCGTTGTCTTCTTCAATCAAATTCTTCAGGGTATCAGACCGCGTCGTCATAATTTAAAATGCGCCAACGTTTCGGCCAGCGTTGCAGCTAGCGTTCATCAGGGCCTTACGTTAACTGCTAAATGAACACACTTGGTTCCTTCAATAGCTGCAGGAGAAAACCGTGTCGTTACTTGATTGGCTGTAAAAGGAGGAGGAGGAGGGGTGAAAGGTATGCTTTATTGGTGTTTCCTTTATTATCCGTCATTGGCTGAAATAGCTGTTTTCTATTGGTCTTTATATTAATCCACCCCATTGGAGGAGACATACGAATAGCGAACAGGTGATGATTGTGACGTCACACGGTTTCCATGCTGTCCAGAAGCCGGCTGCGACGTGCCATTGCTTTGTGTGCTCGCGACCACTACTGCGGCTCTCCGCGTGTCTGCATGGGCCGCCACGGCTTTGCCGCCGCTCCGTAGCCCTGCTATTGCAGGCAGCCAAGACCTCGGAAGCTTGTACACGTCCTCTCTATTCATGTTGGCGGGTCTTTTGGCTATTTCTATCGCCTCTCTAATCTTTCTTTTGAAAGTGAGAGGCTGTTTCGCCAGGACGCGGTCATCTTGAAAAAATATTGGTTTCCCACACTCGTCTCGGTGTTCCGCCACTGCTGACTTAGTGTGTTGTTTCAGGCGGATATATCTTTCATGTTCCGAGAGCCTTATGCTAATCGGACGTCCCGTATCACCTATGTAGACTAATCCACACGCACAACCAATTTGATACACGCCAGCTGTGTGTAGTTTGTCAACTGCATCCTTGGTAGAACCGAGCATGTCTGATATTTTGTTTCTGCTTCGGAAAATTGGTTTGATGTCGGCTTTTCGTAGAATTTTGCCAATACGTTCGGTGACCCCTTGTACATATGGTAACACAGGAATGCCCTGTGAATCCTTCTCCTCTTCCCTATTAGTCTTCTCCCTTGTCGACATGGTGCTGTCTATCATCTGCTTCCCATAGCCATTAGTTCCGAAGATGGACCTGAGGCGTTCAAGTTCTGTCTTCAGAAGAAGACAACGGCCGCGGAAGCCTACGCTTACATTTAACCAACCTGTATGGCAGGAAATCCACGGAAACATCAAGATGTTAGAAGCACTGCGTTTAAAAAGATGTAAACTGCTGAATGACTTTGCTTTTTTGAAGAGATGCAGAGACACGAGTGTTGTGCCGTATTCTTTGCGGCTGACGTCTCACATAAAAACGAACAAGGCGAGGAATATCTGTGTTAAGGCCAGTAAAGCATTGCTACGCGAAAGGATCCGCCACATCCGCATAAGTCTCGATGCTCACAACAGGAATTTGTGTGATCTGCATCTATTTCTGGCCGGAAAACTTCAGATGGAAGACTGGGATAAAGTCGACAGGTTAACCTTTCAGCAAGCATCAAGGACCAGCAATAGTATTACTAACCGCCAGATGAGAAAGTACGACAAACTACAACAGAAAGCCACGAACGAAACATTGACGCTGGACAGGCGACGGACAGTGGTCATCCTCTCCAGCCACACCTTGAGCGAAGCAACCACAGCAATTCTGGCCAAGGGGATGAATTTCGCAGTCGCACCTAAGCGAATTCCAAAAGAAGATATCATAGAAACAGTAGAGGCTTCGGTACGTCATCTGCCACAGGCCGAGGCGGAGAAGATCCGGCAAGAAACGGTCAGAGTTCTGAATAAAGCAAAGCCACCGAAGCAAAACATCAACGCTGAGGAATACCATGCCATCAAGGAACTCAGGGACAACCCCCACTTAGTAGTGGTACAGACAGATAAGGGCAAGGCCACTGTAGTCTTGGACACAACTGATTACAACAAACGAATGGAAGATATTCTCGCAGAACCTATCTACAAGAAACTTCAGGGAGATCGGACGGCCAAGGTAATCAAATCGACGCAGGCACTGCTCAAGCACTCTAGAATCAACTTCGACAAGGCCAGAAGATTCATCCCGCAAGTGACACAGGCACCAAGGATATATGGTGTACCGAAGGTACACAAAACCGACTTCCCCTTAAGGCCCATAGTAAACAGTATAAATTCGCCAACCTACTACCTAGCGAGAGAACTGGCACCTAGGCTCCGACACCTAGTGCATCAAACCGAGTCCTACGTTAAGGATTCCACTCACTTCGTGTCTCTCCTAAAGGAAATGCGTGTTACGGACCAAGATCTGATGGTTAGTTTCGACGTCAAATCCCTATTCACGAATGTCCCAGTGTCAGATACTGTGAACATGCTAGAAGAACGCGTGGCACCTGATATATGTGAGCTTGTGCGCCACTGTCTGACGACCACCTATTTCAAGTGGAGAGGTCAATTTTATGAACAAACTGACGGTGTAGCTATGGGCTCACCCCTATCGCCTATCGCAGCAGAAATTTTCATGGAGGCATTTGAGGAAACAGCCCTCCAGTCCGCACCATTATGTCAATATTGTTGGCTTCGCTATGTCGATGATACTTTCGTCATCTGGCCCCACGGAGAAGAGGAGTTACAGAACTTCCACAAGCACCTTAACCAACAGCATAGGAAAATTCAGTTTACAATGGAAACAGAGAAGAATGGGGTGCTGCCATTTCTCGACGTGGAAGTTTATCGAAAACCTGATGGTAAACTTGGCCACAAAGTGTGCAGGAAACCAACCAATACGGACAGGTACCTTCACGCCTCCTCCCACCATCACCCCACGCAGAAGAAGTCCGCCCTGCACACGCTAACGAAGAGAGCGTACAGGATAAGCGACGAAGAACATCTGAAGACAGAACTTGAACGCCTCAGGTCCATCTTCGGAACTAATGGCTATGGGAAGCAGATGATAGACAGCACCATGTCGACAAGGGAGAAGACTAATAGGGAAGAGGAGAAGGAGGCACAAAGCATTGCTGTGTTACCATATGTACAAGGGGCCACCGAACGTATTGGCAAAATTCTACGAAAAGCCGACATCAAACCAAGTTTCCGAAGCAGAAACAAAATATCAGACATGCTCGGTTCTACCAAGGATGCAGTTGACAAACTACACACAGCTGGCGTGTATGAAATTGGTTGTGCGTGTGGATTAGTCTACATAGGTGAGACGGGACGTCCGATTAGCACAAGGCTCTCGGAACATGAAAGATATATCCGCCTGAAACAACACACTATGTCAGCAGTGGCGGAACACCGAGACGAGTGCGGGAAACCAATACTTTTTCAAGAAGCCCGCGTCCTGGCGAAACAGCCCCTCACTTTCAAAAGAAAGATTAGAGAGGCGATAGAAATAGCCAAAAGACCCGCCAACATGAATAGAGAGGACGGGTACAAGCTTCCGAGGTCTTGGCTGCCTGCAATAGCAGGGCTACGGAGCGGCGACAGAGCCGTGGCGGCCCATGCAGACACGCGGAGAGCTGCAGTAGTGGTCGCGAGCACACAAAGCAATGGCACGCCGCAGCCGGCTTCTGGACAGCATGGAAACAGTGTGACGACACAGCCATCACCTGTTCGCTATTCGTCCGTCTCCTCCAATGGGGTGGATTAATATAAAGACCAATAGAAAACAGCTATTTCAGCCAATGGCAGATAATAAAGGAAACACCAATAAAGCATACCTTTCACCCCTCCTCCTCCTCCTCTTACAGCCAATCAAGTAACGACACGGTTTTTTCGTGCAGCTATTTAAGGAACCAAGTGTGTTCATTTAGCAGTTAACGTAAGGCCCTGATGAAGGCTAGCGGCAACGCTGGCCGAAACGTTGGCGCATTTTAAATTATGACGATGCGGTCTGATACCCTGAAGAATTTTATTGAAGAAGACAACGGCCGTGGAAGCCTACGCTTACAAGTCCATCGAAGATTTCTGAAAGTATGGGCCCAAGATGTTAACGCACACGTCACACATTCCCGCAAATTACGGGACACTGGTCAGTCGGTGCCGAGTTGGCGCCCGATCGCGTCCCAGATGTGTTCTTTCCGTTTCAGATCAGGCTAATTTGGCCGCCAAGACGTCAACGTGAGATGACCATTATGCTCCTCAGGCGGCTATTACACGATTCTGAACTTCTGACATGGACAGTTATCCTGCTAGAAGATGCCATAGATGAAAGGGAGGAATCTGGCACAATAGGATGTCACGTAATCCACAGTTATCATAATGCTGATCCTGATGGATCATGATGGCTTCGATTATTAATAGTGGTCCCATGACGGTATCGTTGGGCCAGCATGAGATCACTTAGGGGTCGTCTGTTGCAGCCGACAACGTGCGCCTAGTAGTGTGTTCGGAAACACTTGTGTGTTCACCAGAATTGTTCTCTGACATCCGGGCACAGATCGCCGTTTGTATTGCTTTAAGAGAGGCTAGATTATAAACCCAAAACTCTGTGTTGAGTCGTGAAATCCCAACAAATTATCGCCGACTCGTAATTTCACAGTTGTTCAAGCACGAGCTGTCAGTCAGTATCGCTATGGGCAGTGCTCACAAAGTTGTTGCTCACTGCAGCTTACGATGTGCGTACTGGGAACAGGCTGTACTCCATCCAGATACTGCAATTCCGGTATTCGAGATAATGTCGACGGTCATTCACAGTGACTGCCGATTTGCTCTCCTTCCATTTTTTCGATCAGAATTATAGTACTTTTGGAAAGTAGTGTAGGCGTTAATGACTCAAGAGAGTACTGCACTGAAGAGTATCGGAGATACACTCACTGGACAAAAAAATAAGCCTTCTATAGGGAAATCATTAAAAGTGTCATTTAATAAAGTGTAATTCCGTCCCTGAACTTGATAACCTTCCGGATTCCGTTAGGAAGTGAATCCACAAGATTGTGCAGATACGTCGCATACGGTTAAGCAACTCGCGCAATTCCACCAAATTGTGAGGACGTCTATGTTGTCACTAGAATAGCAGTTCTAACATGTCCCACAGACTTTCCATGGAGTTCAAGTCAGTTGATTTTGCGGCCAATTGATACGTATTAGGATGGGGAATGTTCAGAAAACCAGTCAAACATTCTTCCAACCCCACGAACTTCATTGTTCTCGTTTTGAAAAAGAGTGGTGTCAGTAGATGTTGACAGAAAGGCTGGTCGAGCGGTTCTAGTCGCTACAGTCTGGAACCGCGCCACCGCTACGGTCGCCGGTTCGAATCCTGCCTCGGGAATGGATGTGTGTGATGTCCTTAGGTTTCATAGTTCTAGGGGACTGATGACCTCAGAAATTAAGTCCCATAGTGCTCAGAGCCATTTGAACCATTTGACAGTCTGATTTCTGTTCGCAAGAGACATAAAATTCACACCCAGCGACAGCATGATTTCTGTTCGCAACACTTTGGAAAGGCGAACAACACTGAACATTCACTTGTACACTGCACTAAAAAGTTGGCAAATATGACATACCACAGCTGAGGGCAGGTGGGGGGAACCTGGACAGATGATGTGAAAATAAAAAGGGGGGAAGGAGAGGAAAAAACGAAGGGGGGAGTGGGGGAAAGGAGCCGATGGAGGATGAGGTGAGGACCCATAAGAGGGAGGGGGGGTGCTGGGCAGACGCGACAGGGAGCGGTAAAAGGCAGAAGAGGGGAATATAAAAGGACTCGGGGGGGGGGGGGAGAAGAGGTGGGGAGACGTTAGGCGGGGAGAACACAGGATGGAAGGGGGCAAGACGGAGCCCAGGGAAAGCACAGAGGAAAGGAGGGGGTATGAGGTTCAGAGTTGATAGGAGGTATAAATGGAGGGAGAGATGGCATCATCTGGGAGAGGGAGTTGATGAAAGCCACCTTGGGAAAGGAGATGAAGGGTGTAGAGATGGAGGGTAGGGGGGACACAACAGTGAAGGTGTGGCAGGGGGCGGAGACGAGAGAGGAGAAGAGCAACCAGGGGGTGAGGGGGATCAAGGCGGCGGGAAGTGTAGAGAATGTGGATATGTTCGAGGAATAGGAGCAGATGGGGGAAAGGAATGAGGTCACAGAGGATCCGCGTGGAGGACGGGAGGCGTATACGGAAAGCGAGGCGGAGTGTATGACGCTCAAGGATCTGGAGGGACTTACAGAATTTTAGAGGGGTGCAACCCCGATGTCCGACCAGAGAGGAGTTTGAGGACTCGGAGGCGGTTGTGGGCTTTGGATTGGATGGAGCAGAGATGAGGCATCTAGGTGAGTTGCATGTTACAGCTACTCTCCTTTATATGTTACAGTTTTATACACCTCAACATGGGATTTTAATATCTGGGAACAGTCGTGGTTTGAACAATCATTAGTGCATTAGCAGATCATGCTTTTCAGCTGGAGACGTCCTATATACCAAATCTTGAACACTCCAAGTAAAAGCTCTTCGACTGGCTTCCCTGAAAGCATTAGTCGTCTTGTGTATCAGCTTGTGTCCTGTTGCGACAAGCCGTGCTGGCAGCCTCTGCAGTGCGTCGTTAGTGACGCGGCGTGCGAGAGCGGCTAGTGAGGTGGCGCCGAGTACGGCCGTGGCCGCTCCTCGCGGGATGGACGCTGCGCTGCGCCGCGGCGAGATTGCGCGCCAGCGCCGCCTCTGCCTGCGCCCCCCGCCTCCTGGCAGCCGCCGTGTTTACCGACGCCTCGCCGCCTCCGCCGCCCCCGCCGCCACCGCCGTCGCCGCACCTCATCTCCGCCGGCCGCTTCATTTCCTGGGCGCAGCTCGGCGCGCCGCGAAGCTCTGTTTCGACGCAGTCGTCTCCCGGGAGGCCAGGTCCACTCAGCTCCGTGTAGTTCCCGTACCCGGCACCTCCGTCTCTCTGCAGTCGGCGCCTTAAACCGCTGGTGGCGTCACATCGCTACCGTGGCCTCCCCAACTCCTCTAACTGTCTACTGACTCAGAACGGAATGGTCTAATTCGACATGTCGAAACTTACCCTGAAATTTTTCACGTAGGACGCAAGTTCAAATTTTAGCTGTTAAGGCGCACTGCAAGTACTAAAAAAGTATGAAATTACTCGTATTTGCAACACGAAGAACCGTTTAAAACAGCGGTTTGTACACTCCGTCCTGGCGAGCGTGCGAATCGGCGAATAAGCAGACGCAGCTGTGACAAGAGAAAGTAGTGCAAAGTCAAATGTGCTCACACGTGAATTTTAAGCATTAAACCACACCATTAACTGTATGAATAACTTAATGTTCATATCGGTAGCTAAACTGTTGCAGATGTAAGAGGGGCGTTCAATAAATAATGAAATACTTTTTTTCTCGGCTAATTTCGATTGAAAAATAATGTGAAATTTGTTGCGAGACATTATGGAATATTCTAGCTTCAACCCCTACATTTTCATGTAGCTCTGAAAACTGGCGGCGCTATAAGTTGCCTTCAAAATGGCATCTGTAACAGAGGTGCGTTCGAAGCAGAGAGCTGTCATTGAGTTTCTTTTGGCGGAAAACCAGAGCATTGCAGATGTTCATAGGCGTTTGCACAATGTCTACGGAGATCTGTCAGGGAACAAAAGCAGAGAGAGTCGTTTGCGGGGCGTCTGTCATTCTCACACCAAGGGCGTGCGAACCCCACCGATCTCTAGCGTATCGGCCGGTTGAGTACAGCTGTGACTCCTGCGGTCTTGATACATGAGGACATTAGGGTGACGACGGTTCACAATCAAACACCTTGCTGCTCAATTGGCGTCTCTGTTGGTAGTGCTGACACAGTCGTCCAACAGTTGTGTTTACTCAAAGGTGTGTGCCGACTCGTTTCCTCGCCGCCTAACAGATCATAAAGAGCAACCGAATTGCTTACGCGTTGCGGGGCTGATCATCATAATTTTTTATCGAACGTAGTCATACGTGATGAAACATGGGTTCATCACTTCGAACCGGAAACAAACGGCAGTCCATGCAGTGGCATCACATCACCCATCCTCCGAATAAAATGTTCAAAGCCGCAAGCTCAGCTCATAAAGTCATGGCGACGGTCTCGTGGGACGCTCAAGGGGTTATTCAGTTTGATGTCCTCCCTCATGGTGCAACGATAAACTCTGAAGTGAACTGTGCTATTCTCAGGAAATTGAAGAAATGAGTTCAGCGTGCTGGTCGCCACAAAAATGCAAAAGAACTTCTCCATGACAATCCAAGGCATCAGGAAAGTATGCGCACCCTCGAGAAGCTCACAAAATTTCATTGGACTGATTTTCCACATCCACCCTACAACCCGTGTCCCGCACCTTCCGACTTTCATCCGTCCTGGCCCGTCGAAGGATGCACGCCGTGGAAAGCAGTATGTGGCCGATGAGGATGATGTGGATGTTATTGTAGTAGTAGTAGTAGTAGTAGTAGTACTAGTAGCTTTATTCATCCGTAGATCTCTTTTTACAAGGATATAGGACATGTTAAAGTATTTACAAATTTAGATCAATTTAGAAAAAGCTGATTCGTATGCACATATATTTACAGATAGTTAGAGACAATCATTAGATTTACTCCTTGTACAAAATACTTTTCTTACAAATAACGTATTAAATAATGTAATGTCACATTGTTCATTCATATCTCACCATCAGTCACTACACACACTATACACACATTGTTTCATAACACTTCACTCACTACACATTCACTCACTACACACACACACACACACACACACACACACACACACACACACACACACACCACACACACTCTGTTGATCTCTTGGCCATTGTCTGTACAGCAACTTCCCATTGCATGTTGATGCAACAACACGTCGACTCCGACGTCGACCAGTAGAATGGCGTCTGTAATCCTTCCAAGAAAGTGGCAAATGCAGCTTCTTTGTACAGGGATTATGTTGAAGAATATGGTTTTGTGGGCCGAAGAGTGCGGAACAATATAACATACTGAAATCCTTCAGAGAAAAAGTATTGCATTACTTATTGAATGCTCCTCTAACTGTCACGCAAGTGACTAAAAGAGGAAAGTAAAACAAGGCAATATGTCACGGTACATTATAGACGATTTCCAGCAATCAGGACTTCCATCTGTAGACATTAAATTCTTATGATACGAGGGTGAGTCAAATGAAAACCTTAAATTTCTAATAACAAATCGAAATTTAGCGCTGTTATCCTGTAAGTTGGTAAGAGTGCTACAAACAGCGTGCAGAATGGCCTGTAGTTGGCAGCATAGTGCAGATGCACACATACCGTCGCAGTATCAGTATAAAGATGGCCGCCCCACTTGCGACTTGCGTCAGGGAAGAACAGCGTTCTGTTATTCGGTTTTTGCGTAGTGAATGTGTGAAACCTACTGAAATTCATCGACGAATGTAGGTTCAGTACGGTGATGCATGTCTGTCACAGCAGCAAGTCTACGAATGGAGTAGGAAGTTCGCAAATGGTGTGACTTCAGTGGAATATGCTCCTCATCCAGGTCAGGAACAACGAATCGTGACTCCACAGAACATTGCAGCAGTTGAAGCCATAGTGAAGGAAAACCGCCGAGTGACACTGAATGACATTGCAGCATGTTTACAGACTAGTCATGGGTCAGCACAACCCATTGTACATGATGTGCTCCAGTTTCACAAAGTGTCTGCAAGATGGGTGCCACGGCAGCTGACTCCTGAAATGAGAGAACGACGTGTTGATGGTTGTGAAGAGCTTCTTCGGCACTTTGAACGAGAATGTGATGGCTTCCTTGCAAGAATCGTTACTGGGGACGAAACCCGGGTTCACTTCCACCAACTGGAAGAACTGGTATAGGCATGCGTAGTCACGTACACAGATATGCAAACAGGCAGAATATGGCGATGCGGTCGGCAACGCCTATACAAGACAAGTGTCCGGCGCAGTTGTTAGATCAGTTACTGCTGCTACAGGGGCAGGACATAAAGGTTTAAATGATTTTGAACGTGGTATTATAGTCGACGCTCGAGCCAGGTAGCGATGAAGTGGCGATTTTCCCGTACGACCATTTCACGAATGTACCGTGAATATCAGGATTCCATTAAAACATCAAATCTCCGGCATCGCTGCGATCGGAAAAAGATCCTAAAAGAACGGGAACAACGATAACTGAAGAGATTCTTTGAACGTGACAAAAGTGCAACCCTTCCACAAACTGCTGCAGATTTCAATGCTGGGCCATCAACAAGCGTCACCGTGCGAACCATTCAACGAAATATCATCGATATGGGCTTTCGAAGCCGAAGGCAAACTCGTGTACCCTTGATGACTGCACGACACAAAGCTGACGCCTAGCGTGGGCCCGTCAACACCGACATTCGACTGTTGATGACTGGAAACATGTTGCCTGGTCGGACGAGTGTCGTTTCAAATTGTATGGAGCGGAAGGACGTGTACGGGTATGCAGACAACCTCATGAATCCGTGGATTCTGCACGTGGGCAGGGGATGTTCAAGCTAGTGGAGGCTCTGTAATGGTGTGGTGCGTGTGTAGTTGGCATGATACGGGACCCCTAATACGTCTACGTTCGACTCTGACAGGTGACAGGTACGTAAGCATTCTGTCTTATTACCTGCATCCATTCATGTCCGTTGAGCATTCCGACGGACTTGGGAATACCTGAACTACTGCTATACCGACTGTCTAATAATAATTGTTTTATGGTGTCTCCGTATTTCACACTGCAGTGGTTTCCTGCTTTCCTGTGTATACCAGTCGACTGTAGTATCCCATTATACATCTCCAGATCTTTGGGTGAAAATTTTTATGTTTTTGACGATTTTAGGAAAATGACGTTCAGTAGACCTGTTTTTCTTTGAAATACCCTATCACCTATTTGTATTGTTTTTGAATTTAAACTGACGGGGTGCATTTCCAAAATATATTATGGTTTGCCACCACTGGCACTAAACATTTTATCTATCCTAGCATCACTATGACGATTAATGAAATCGGCACTAGCATCATTTTCGCCGTTGTGTAATTTCACTGAGAGTTCATCGAGAGATTCAGTAACTGATTTAAAGGTTTCTCTGAGTGCTTGTTCTCAGTCCAAATGTCCTAACATTAGCAGGCATAACTTCTCTCCAATGACTTTCCGTGCAGTGATGATCTTATGGTTCGCTGACATCCTGTTATACACTAAGCAGACTGCTTCACAGGCTGCAGCTAATATACATTTCACTCACCTTTTACAGTTAAGTCATGCACTTTCTTTTCAATTCTATCAACCCTTACTGCTAAGTTGTTTACTTTCTTTCTCAGAATGATCCAGGTGTACATCTCTAATTCCTTGACCCTAGCATCTAACTCATTGATCAGTATCAGAAGGGTATGGGCATACGTCTATAGCTCCTTCACTTTACATTCGAGAGACTGAAATTTTCGTCTATGTAAACACAAATTCTCTGTCTGTGCACGCATATCCTCTCAGACTGAGTGCCTGACATATGTGCAAATGTGTTCGTAGTGCGATGTATATTAACACACTCATCACTTTCTGCACAGCTATATACAAAGAAACTCCTGGAAGTTCCCTCTATACCTTCCGCCATTCAGTTTTCTTGATTTATCAATAACAAGAAACCTATACTGTGCGTGATTTCAGCAATCTTCGCATAATTTTACAAAATCATTGAATGGCATGTCGTTTCCTTCATTCGCCTGGAAAACGTGTTTTAAATTCAAACTGTGTTCTTTGAAATCTGTAATGCGATTTGCATCTATTAGGGGATTCTGGAATATGGCTGACTCAAATAACATACAACACCCATATGACGACCAGAACAGAAATACCCTAGAATCTGATCATGATTTTCCACAGCAACATTGTCGAATATGAGCACTATCTTTCGCTTTACTTTTTCCGATGGGGTGATTTGACTGCTTTGACTGAATATCGTATATGTTACACCATCTACACCCTGTGGTATCTTTCTCAGTAGCTTGAACTTGGGTTGAAACAGCGGTTTTGAAAATACGCAGATATGCTCAGAGTGGAGTGCATCTGGATGTCTTAGTAGTGACATGAGAACATTTATCTTTCCACAGTTGAGGGACCCACAATTATCGCTTGTATGTTATCAGGTAGGAGTATCCAGTTCTCCTTCTTCTTCTGGTCTTCTTCCGCACCATCACGGGACCAGTCACTCACAGCAAAGTCCTGATGTTTCACCCACCCTGACGTGATACCGACTACATCAGATTTTTGGTGTACAATGGGCTTTCATAGAAAATGAACGCTTGTAATAATAATAATAATAATAATAATAATGTATGTAGTCACTATAGCGCAACCATCTTATGGACTGAGCTACAACGGCTACACCTTACATTATACTATAATGACAGGGTGGTTAAATAAAGAACAAAGGTGTAACAAGATATTCTTATATCTACGCATCACCAGTGCTATATACATCAGTAAGAATTCATTTGTTCAGGCTTGACAACAGTACTGTATTTCACAAATTCACAGAATTCAGCGTGTATTGCTCTCGAACTGATGGGTGTTCCTCTAGCTTCTTCGTTTGACGCCGTATTGATGCTGTGTTCTAAATCGTCTGGATGCACACTGTTTGTACAGAGATACTTCACAATATCTTTATACGCAATCTGAACACATGGCAACCCATAGTTCAATCTTTCCAACTCAAGGGAGAGCACCATTCATAGGCCGAACGAGTTTGTAATGGTGGAGTGCTGCAGATAAATCCATCGATCCCCAGATCTCACTATGAATGTCACATTGTAGTACAGTGATGTTATAGATAGCATCACGCAAGCACAGTAAATGTTGGGAGATGTACAATACCCGGAGGTCATCAGTTGGTTGATGTAGGGTTCTACATTACATAGTTCTCAATGCATTTTCAATCTCTAACACAACACTCCAGTCACCGTCCACTGATGCTTCTGTGCCAATATTTAAGCGCCTTGATCCCATAGCTGTTAAATTATAAGGTGAAATGAAAATCAATAGAGCACTGGAAGGAAATGGTAGCTTCTCATCCACATCAACACTCTGTCCTCGAAGTAATACTGGAATGTCCTGGGATGGTGTGTATAGCGGAGACCAGTACTGTTCTGCACCGTGTGGTGTAGGGCTCCCACCACAGTTCTTTTGAGAGTCAGGAGCTGGCTGGGTGTCATCATGAAAAGAAACTAAAAAAATGTTGTACTTTAATCTCAAAGATACAAGTAGAAAATTTGTTCGACTGTCATACCAGAGGAATACTCTGAAAAACTGTTTTATCCTTGATAGACAAATGACTAATTTCGGGATTCTTTTATTACTTCTAATATTAACTACTTTTTGTTCTGATGTGCTGGCGTAAATACGTACTGTATAATTTCATGTTTATGTGTGTGTTAAATGAAGGTGTTAAATGATGAAAAATGTGTTTTATAATTTCTGTCAAGATCAAGCCTAATTTCCATACCAATGGAGTACAAATTATTCTGTTAATTCGAGAAGGCGAATTTTAGATGGAGGCGACGATCTTCACGACGGCGCTGATCAACAACAGAGGTACGTGATTGTGCTCTCTACTTTCCTTTGGTGGCCGCTAAGATTAATTCTGATGTGTTTTTGCCGAGACATTCAGAACCTGCAATCTTCCTTATCGTATAAAAATAGGAGTCCGATAGAAAAAGAAATATTCTTAAATTAAAATAATTGAAATTCTTTTACCCAGGCCACGGCGAATGATAGAACGTACGTGCCTCTACCCTGATTGTACGTTCGCAATCTCCGAGTGTGTTATGACGTAATTATTTTTCGAAAAGAAATTAAGATAGATCTTTCTCATCAGATCGCAACCACTCGCACGCGAATGTACGTACCCTCTGAATGTGTCTAGCCAGTCGTGCGCATTGTTCCAAAGCTTTTCTGTTAATATTCAGTGGATTGCATCTCCGCAATTAATTTTTGTTTATGCCGCAAATCACACTTCACGCGAAGTATTTATTACGCAAGTTTCAGGCTCCATTTAATGTGAAAAATTCCGAAGTACGGCTGACTAAGCAAACCGCTACAATAATTTCATACCTCTACAACTACAATAACACAAAAGAACAATAACATAACAGAGAGAGTACGTTACATTTATTATACAAATCGACGAGCAGGATGGATAACAGCAGCTGCTCCAACGTACTGGTCAGGTGCGCCACAGGATCCCACGTTGCTCCTACCACTGCTGGCCCCGAAACACCAGAGGTCACTGCAGGTCCCAGTAAGCTGATGGTGGTTGCTGCTGGTTTAGACACATTGGAGGTCGTGCCAGTCCAGACATGCTGGAAGCCACTGAACAAAGAAGAAGAAACAATAAGCATCCACAGACAAGGATATGGGACTTGACAAAGAAAAGGAGGAATATTAGGAGCGTTTGGCACGCGATCACAACCTTTGAAGACACAGACGATGCTAAAACTGGATCTCTGAAGTGCAGCGATAACATGCGCATTCCTAGTAGTGGATAAATTAATAGTCGACTGTGTTCTGGGATCAGAAACTATCCGGGAGAAGAACGCAAAATTAGGCTTCTCTACCGGGAAAGTAAATTTTTGGATCGACGGAGTCCTAATCCAGGTAGATTTGCTAAGGAAAGAAGGAAAACATGGAAGATACTGCAGAGGGGCAAAGTTTCACTTGATTAGGAAACAGCACCGGCAAAGCAAAACAAGTTTGATTAAAGTCATCCAAGTAGTAGAAATATCCGAGCAGATAAAACAGAAGTTGAGCCAGCCAGAGCACCTTAAAGATGAGCATAAGACACAAATGTCTATCCTGTTAAGCAATTATTTGAGAGTGTTTGAAGAAGAATCCGGTATCATTGAGGGTTATACATGTCATTTGAATGCCAAGCCACACAGAACATACTGCCATAGTTTCTATCCCATTCCTTGGAAACAACGCAATGCAGTGGACCAAGAAATACAGAGGATGTTGGATTGGAATCTAATTGAAACTTCAAACAGTCCTTACTGCAGTACACTTCTCGTTGTGCCAAAACCAGTTGGAAAGGTACGTCTTGTACTCGATGCTCATGTAATTAACACAATTATTGTACCAGTATGTACACATCCAGAAAATATAGATGAGTTGATCCAAAAGTTCAACGGAGTGAAGTATTTTACAACAATCGATTTGTGTGGTTCATACTGGCAGGTCAAGTTAGATGAGTCGAGAAAGTATACTGCGTTTGTATATGCCAGAAGAAGTTGTCATTTCAAGGTTCTTCCATTTGGTTTGAATATCAGTGCAGGGGTATTCATATCTGCATTGGATGCAGCATTAGGATCTAAGCAGTCAACTAACGTTGTTTGTGGATGACATCTTGATAGCTACAAATACCTGGGAAGAACATGTGAATCTACTGACACGCGTATTTGAGAGATTTTCTACTGTGAGAATAACAGCTAACACCAAAAGTCACATTTCTGCCTGGAGAAAATAAAATTCTTAAGGAATTTAATAAATTCAAGGGGCTTCTTACCAGATGAAAAGAAGCTAAGTGTGATAAAAATTTTCCTGTTCCTAGAACGAAAAGGCAGTTAAAACGATTTGTAGGTCTTGCATCGTTTTTTCCTCGGTTTATAGAGGATCAGTCGATGAATTCTGTACCGTTACTAACTTTATTAAGGAAGAACGTGCATTGGCATTGGACTGAGGAATGTTAGCAAGTATTCGAAGCAAACAAGCAAACTTTGTCTAATGCAAAGATTCTCTATCATCCTGACATGTCCTTGGAATTTGGATTAATGATGGATGCTTTATCTTTTGGTCTGAGCATTTGTTTGTTCCAAATTCGAAAAATAGATGGCAAGCCCACCTTTTACCCAATAGCTTTCGCTAGTAGGGCACTGTCAAGTCGCGAGAGATCGTATACTACCAGGGAACAGGAGGCTCTTGCAGTAGTATTGGCATTCAAAATGTTTAATTATTATTTATATGGAGAAAGAACCATTGTGTATTGTGACCGTCAAGCTCTTGGCTTATTATAAACTTGTAAGTTATTACATGCGAGATAAGGAAGATGGACGGTCACTCTTCAAGAGTGCCAATTTCGTATTGTCTACATTCAAGGGAAGGAGAATATAATAGCAGAAGCGTTATCTCGTCTTCCATAAGGATTAGAAGAAGGCATCATCTCGAGTGAAAACGAAGATGTATTTCCAATATTATTGATGAGAGATCAAGTAAACCGAAGATACTATCTAGAGAGATATGACGAGACTCAAACAAAGTGATCCAAGATGGATGAAGATTGTACAGAAATTAGAAGATCCACAAGATAAAATAAACCAGTACTATAAGGTAGTGAATGATGTACTGTTTCATTGTCGGATTAATATGAGTCAGAATTGATGTGTGTGTATACCTGAGGAATATGAGGAGAAGTTAATGACGTATACTCACAACACTTGTGGACCAACTGAGAATGTACTATTGCTTCCTAGATTTTGATAGAAAAGGTTGGAGGGTACTGAGAAAATACGTAATATGTCAGAAAACAAAACCAAATAAGAGAGGCAGTAAAGGCCTGTTGTTACATTCCATTATATTGGAAAAGCCGCTAGCTACTTTATTAGAGGATGAATGTGAACCATTATCGAGGGCTAGAGGAGGCTGTAAATACATTGTAGCTTTCTTGGACATATTTACAAAATATATGAAAATGTATATATCCAATGAAAACTGCTACAGCAGCGCCCATTCTGAACCGTTTATTCAATGACTACATTCCGCGCATTGGAAAATCGAACGCAGTCTTATCTGACAATGCTACATATTTCACTGGATGTAGGTGGAGGCATGCATTAGCCCGAGCCAATGTTATTAATATCCAGATATAACCCGGGCGCGAATCCGATCGTGAGAGCTTTTCGCGAATTACATAGCTTTATGCGAACATATTGCCATGTGAAGCAGACAAGATGGATATAATATCTCGATAAATTTGAGGAAATCGTGAACTATTCGCCTCATATGACCACAAACTTTACACCTGCTGAACTAATGTTCGAGAGAAGAGAAAGAAATGAATTGATAGATAAGATTCCAAAGATATCAGAAGGAGAAATCCAATGGCAAGATAAGATAAGAACAGCTTTAATAAATCTGACCGAAAGTGCTAGAAAGGGGAAGGTAGATTTTGACAAAAGAATCTTACGCAGACAATCCTTTGGCGTTGGCGAAAGAGTACTGCTAAGTACACATACTCGTTCATAGCTGCTAAACAAGACAAATGAAAAATTGTAATTGAAGTACGAAGGACAATTTGAAGTGATTATGATATCAAATCCAGGAGCATATGTCTTAGAATATCCTGAGACCAGAAATATAAAAGGGTTGTATCCTCATCACGATTTAAAAATTTTTCATTCCTGGGGGAATGAAGAAATATAAGAAAAGGAAGATAATTTTTCTAATAGTAATATAAGTAATTTCAGATAAGATTATGATGGGTCGACAGGGATCCCTAAGAGATGAATTATAATGTTTATGTAAATATATATGTTTTCTTTCAGCAACGTGATTTTGTATATTCTTAAGGAAAAGTAATTATTACGTTTTTTTTAATTTCAGTAAAAAATGTAGTTGTAATGGCTATCTGTTTCAGTTTTCATGTAATTGTTAGTAATACGTACATGGAAATATTCATGTTAAAGGCATAGTCATATATGCAAAGCAACGACACAGCAATATAGCTGATTAATTACTTTAAAGAATAAAGTCAATTCACTTGGTGGGGTTTCATGAAATTTTATTGAGATAGATTACCAACGAAGGTTTTTGGAAGGACAATGCTGGACCAAATTTAGAGCGGTATGTGTGATCGTTGTGGGGTGTTCGGTATTAAATTATAATTATTTGAAGTATGATAACTGATGAAGCGAAACGACTGGGCTGAATTTGTGTGGATTTGGGGAAAGTAGATAAATTCATAATTATACTCTGTAAAGGTTAAAGCTAATTTCGAAGACTGATAGAAGTGCTGAGTAGTGATGGATTCTGTGAACAGCAACGATCTTCAAGTGAAGTGTTGTGTGTTTCCAGGTACAAAATAAATTATGAACACGTGCTGGTGCTATGTCATAAAAAGAAACTAGGAATGAGACACAAGAGAGGTTATGTGTTTGCTAATAAGCAAGATATACTCATGTGCGTCTTATTGGAAACGATTTTTGTGCTTCATTAAAGAAAAAGGTGAAGTCACGAAAGAGAATTATCACCAGAGTTTACCAAGGGAAACGAGTGTGGACATGGTACTCTGATATTTATAAATAAATGTATGAAGGAGAAAAGATTCGATTATTGTGGTGAAAGATTAACCCAATATTGAGTAATAAAATGTATATTACTTCTTCCGAATCACCAAATTCAGACGAGTAGAGTGAGAATGAGGAGTATATATGTACTAAACCTTCTCTCACAGCAGCCGGCCAAAGTGGCCGTGCGGTTAAAGGCGCTACAGTTTGGAACCGCAAGACCGCTACGGTCGCAGGTTCGAATCCTGCCTCGGGCATGGATGTTTGTGATGTCCTTAGGTTAGTTAGGTTTAACTAGTTCTAAGTTCTAGGGGACTAATGACCTCAGCAGTTGAGTCCCATAGTGCTCAGAGCCATTTGAACCATTTTTTTTTCTCTCACAGCGCTTTCCGATCAGTAATGATTAGCATTGATACTTGTTCCGGGGTATGTTACATGTTCACACATCACTGCCCTGTGAATGGCCCTATGAGGGTATGAGCCAGCCATTCTAGGACCTGAGGATCAACCCTGTTCCTGACCATCTCTGCCATCCCACACACCCTAGCAAGAGGGTCATCCTCCGTCTCTACACACACCTGTCCTGCACCTTCCATCAGATGTCGTGCTGACGTCACTACCAAGACATCTTCACATTTACCCACTCCATCAATGCAAGGACACCCTATATACAGACAATGTCAGATATGTTATTTAAACTTTTAATAAATTTTTGTAAATTACTGGGTGGAGCATAAGGTTAAATTAGCTTTGTTCCAGGTTTTCCATGGTTTCCCTCAGGAACCATTGCCCGAATCTGAAGGCTCTTCTGATCGAAAGTCCATGGCCACATTAGCCGTTTACAGAGATACGTAAACGGCTAATGTCAAAATATTTAACCTTATGAAAAATTGCGAGTGATTATGAAAACTACACAAAGTTCATAAGGGGCAAAAGTAGTCATCAGCCGTCAGCATATTCCACCCACTCAGAAATATTGCCGAAAACATTAGGGTCAATTATGTGACAGCTTTGGCCACCTAATACCTTATACAGCAAATCCACGCCCAAAATTGGATCTTTAAATGGATCGTAAATGGTAAAAACTCTTCTAATGCTGAGAGTGGTATAAACTGCCTGCGAGAATTGGACATTACGTACTACTGACGCTTCTCTCTGGGATAAGGAACCAAAGATGTGTATTTGAGGACTCTCTGTGAAGGGATTTCAGATATCAGATGTGTTTTATGTTGGAGAGATTTTGCTATTGTTGTGCGACATCAGTAAGCTCCATTGTGAATGTTTCGTTATCCGATGGCACAATAAACAAATTCAAGAAAATAATACGCATTCAAGGTGTGTATTTATCAGTTTACAAAAGATTTGACAAACATTCGTCAGATATCACGAGACGTAGTTCGATCGGAGGTGCACTGTGCAATGATGGCGCGAGCCTACATCTTTTCACGGTCAATACTCTTCCAGAGAATATCTCAGAAGCAATAAACTTTCGCTGATAAAAGAGTCAGACACATCAATCCATACGCATCATACAACATAGCACCTAGTTGTGCCGAACGAGCGAAATAAACATTTTAGAGATGTCAAGTGGAGCAGTTCCGACGAGGAGTATCAGAGAGATCGACGCTGCGGGACATGAATATAGCTCTCCTGTGGTATTTAAAACCAAAGGCATATGTTCTTTACCTTTTAAAAGACTGAAGCTAAAACCTAAATAAAACCACTGGAAATCATAATTAAAAATACCAAAAATAAATAAGAAGGAGAGAATTTTCTTACACATATTTCTTAAATAAATAAATTAATTAAATAAAAATATAACAAAGTTCAGTGCTCGGACGACTGACACATGCACGGGCGGCACCAAATGGTGGCTAATATACCACACTTCTTTCCATTTCTCAGTGCTTACAATTACTATGTAATGGGAAATGGGGGCAGATGCGAGCTCTACGCAAATGGGATGAACTGTGTCTTCCGCAAACTGATTAAATAAAGAATATGTGTCAATATATTAATGACATTGATTTGAATTTTGTGTCGTGAGGTTCTTCCTATCCAGCACAGATTGAGACTTTTTCCTGCCATTTTCCAGATTGGGAAGAGGAGAGGGTGGAGTGGGAGAGGGGCTTGCGAAGCCTGGGGGATTTCACAGAGGAGGGGGGTTAATTAATTGATCGATTTGATAAATTGTCAATTAATTTGATATCAAAAGTTGGTCTGCATCGGCATGGGGGTTGGGTTTATCAGAAGGAGGATTAGTCACATGGGGTCATATTTCTATTAGCATAACAATAAGTTAAGGGCAGAGGGGGTTAATTTGCCCCTGAATGTATACTTGCCTCTGGACATACGCAATCCGCACAAACAAAGTGGCGCAAAACAGACATTACCCTATTACTTCGGGGAGGTGTCTTCGTTGCGTGACTATAGGAGGGTACAAGGTGACCTCGACGATTTCTGGTTGGTGTGATGTAAAGTAGGAAAATGTAAGTTAATACCAATGAGAAGGAAAAACTATCCTGTGCTACCTGACACAGTCTCATCGATGAAATATCTAGGCATAACGGTACAAACCGATATGAAATGGAGAGAGCACGTCAGATTGATAGTAGGGAAGGCAAGTGCTCGACTTGGTTTTATTTGAAGAATTTTGGGGAAGTGTAGCTCATCTATAAAAGAGGCGGCATATACGGCGCTAGTGTTTGGGATCCCCAAAAGGTCAGATTAAAGGAAAACGTCGAAGCAGTTCAGAGATGCACTGCTAGATTTGTTAATTGTAATTTCGAACAACAGGCAAGATTATGGAGATGTTTTGAGAGCTCAAATATAAATACTTGGAGGGATGGCAACGTTCTTTTCGAGGAACATATTGACAGAATTTAGAGAACCGACATTTGAGGTGACTGCAGAGCGATTCTACTGCCGTCAACGTACATTTCGCTTAGGTATCACGAAGATGAGATGAGAGACATGAGGCCTCGTACGGAGGCTTACATACAGTCGTTATTCCCTCGCTGGAACGGGAAAGGAAATGACTAGTAGTGGTACCTAACACCCTCCACCATGCCCCCTACGGTGGCTTGCGGAGTACCTATGTAGATGTAGACGTGAATGTAGTGTAGTAAATGTTTGCTGGATAATTTGAAGAGTTTGAGAGGTATCAGAGAGGCAGTGATAGAAGTGACAAGTTATCGCAGTCCATAACAGGTTCAAGTTCCAGTCCGACACACAGTCTAAATCTTTTAGAAAGCTTCTTACGGGTACATTCTTGTAGAGAAGAGGCACACAAAATCTAACCATATTCAGATATCATGGGTGACGAATATTATGCAGTGTCTCCTATTTAGCTGCTATGTTGTTCTGTTCTGTATTTTAAAGGGGATTACATCGGTTAATGTTTATTGCTGCTGATTGCCGCGCGGGACTAGCCGAGCAGTCTGAGGCGGTGCAGTCATGGACTGTGCGGCTGGTCCCGGCGGAGGTTCGAGTCCTCCATCGAGCTTGGGTGTGTGTGTTTGTCCTTAGGATAATTTAGGTTAAGTAGTGTGTAAGCTTAGGGACTGATGACATAAGCAGTAAAGTCCCATATGATTTCACACAGATTTGAACATTTTTTTCAAATATCGTTTACCTTAGTTTACAACCGATTACTGAAAATAATTTTCTTTCAACTCTGGACAATCGACCTACTGTTGTTGATTTTTGTGTGTAAAAGCAGTGTTTTGCGCATTAACGAGTTGTTGATCAAATTTTGTCCTGGCGAGAGAGCAGCTGATCGGAAACGTGGCGTTTACTGGGGGAAGGAAGGCGACACACGATTCTGCGGGAAGATACAACGAGGAGCGGCCTGTTCTTCCCGGAGATGGAGTCGGGCGGAGAGGAGCGCCGACACGGGTGGAGAACGGCGCGAGGCGCTGATTTCAATCTGGGCCACAATCGCCGGCGGCGAGCTGAGCTGTTTACGCTGGCCGCTTGTCTCGCGCTGTCTGCCGCCACAACGTCTTGCTGAGGGGCCCTCGACTACGGCGCTCGACTGCAGACAGCCCGTGATGTAGTCTGGTATGGTGCAACAGCCCGTGGAGCGAGACGAGATACCGGAACAAGGTGGTGCAGCGGCAGCAGCAGGTGGAGATGGAGGTGAACCCGAGGACCACAGAGACGGTGTACAGTCAGAAGTCCGTCGGTCGTAGACTTCCCCAGAGCAAATCGCGCTCTCATTGACAAGGCCAAGGCAGACACTACATTCAGTTCATACAATGGGAAACCCTTTTCTAAATTCAGAAAGAGACATTCAGTCCTCGGGGATGATCAGTTTGGATTTCTGAAAATATAACACGAGAGGCAATACTGAACCTACGACTTCTGTTAGAGGATAGGTTAATGAAAGGCAAACACTACGTTCATAGCTTTTGTAAACTTAGACAATGTAAAATTTGTTCCAGTCTATGTTGGACGCCAGGTACAGCAACCAGCTATGAATTTTTTGAAATAAGGTTGGTTGGTTTGAGGAAGGGGAGCAAACAGCGATGTCATCGGTATCATAGGAGCAGGAAAGGTAGTCGGCCGTTGTAACGTGCCAACTGGCGGTACTCAAGATCGAACTCACAACATCAACGAGCCGTACTGTACCACCGTCGAAATGCCGTGATGTATGGCTTACTGCCACGCAAAATTGCTTGAGCGAAACAATCGACCACTACAGCATGAATCTGGTACAGTTTTAATTTTACAGTCGATGTTATGACTGTGGATCTCTATTAATTTTCAGAAGATTCCAGTCGTAGCGGAGCGCCTGGCAAATACTCGAAGTCTAGCTCGACCGTTGTTGTACTCTTAAAAGACAAATTGAAGACAGATCAACCCTCGGATAGTCAATACAGCAGCAATCATAAACACTGACGAGACGGCAGACTCAAATGTCGAATAATAATAAACAGCACTTTTACTATACACAACGTCGTAATCGTACAGTGACACTATTACATCACGACTAGACACTCTAAGACATTCCTGTGGCACTGGCAAACAATATCGAGTAGCAATTACCAGACAGGCAGATTTCGATAACAACTCCCGTTATCGTACTATCGAACAAGACAAAACAACAAACCACTTTAAATACAATACCTGTTTATATTATGTCAAGCTAAATATTACCTCTAGCTTGCAACTGTTCTCACACACCACAAAATTCTCACAACTATCTCTGAAAAAGTCTCGTAATCTTTTAATTACTTACAATATTTATATCCAATATATCGTCGTGTTACGACCAATTCACTTTAAGTTGCTTTCACCGATATCTATAATGATTATGATAATTGATGCTAGCCTTAAATCTCATTCTGTTTAGTCCAGCGTTGCTACGAAAATAATACGACTTAACATGGTCCACAGATTTACCAATCTTTGTTATTAGTATAATCGCTGATTTTTCGCCAATAACTTTCTACAACTTCAATTCTAATTGAAGTTACTTATGACACTCTTTCCATAAATGAAATCGTTTTAACTGTTTAGCATATCTACCCTCTGTATATTTAGCATCGATCAACTTAATTAATGAACTTTTTGATCAGGCAAAACATACAAATACCATCGTAAAATTGTGTCATGAAAAGCGTTATTAATATCTCTGAAAATAAACGTTTTCTTTTCTCACAAAATTTAGCTACGCACAACAGCTACTAATTGTACACACGTAAAGGTTTCTTTTAACCCAAAAAACCTGGTATTTATTGAGTCTATGTACCTCAATACAATTCAATAGACGTAAGTGAGCGAGTGCCAAGCGAAGACTAACACACCCCACAAAAAAGGAAATTCAATAATATAAAAAATATATATATATATATATCCTAGGCACCACCGCCTCTTTAACCCTAACCTTAAGTAACAATGTAACACAATTCTGAGCCTCTTTTGCCGTTAGGAAAACGCGACCTGCTCAGTTTCCTAAATTGAAATAGGCCACTCGCCACTTTGACTAACGAAGTCTTCGTTTAGTTGCGTGTTGCTTGTAAACGGTTCTTTTTTTTTTCTCGTCGCTTATCAACTCAACTACAGGCGCGATCTATCACATTACAGTGAAACAGTTCGAATGTATACGAGCCAATTCTAGATCCGCTGTATGACCGTGGTATTTAAACAACAGTAACAAACATGTGTTCGTGCCTTTCCCTTCTCGACACACATCAGTCACTACCAAGCCATTCCAACAAAACGGCTAACAACCCAATTTCCTCTGGGCGAGCCGCGACCACTAATCATACACCACGGACAGGATATCAGTTCCTTCGATTCCCAAAAACTCATCAATCTCCTTCTCTCTAACCCGGCTCACGCTGCATCTATCACAGCAAACTATTCCTTACTACCGAACCGTCCACAGGACGACAATAAATCGATCGCCCTAGCACATAAATTCACCAAAATCAGCGTCCCATCCGCGACTATTTATAAAATCACACAGAGCCTACGTACATGCCGTAGCTCAGATTTCGGAGGAAACTACCGTCACAGCTTCGTATATGGACAGGGACCTAAAAGACAAAGTATCTACGCTGCCCCCGTGAACTGCACCAAAATAAGATACTGGTTCTACCAGCAAAACTTCTTTCCCTCTCTCAAGCCTTAAACAGCAGTGCCTCAATATACCACGTAGTAGGTCGGTATCCTATCCGACCTAGACGTACCCTGATATATCAACTTAGTCGATAAGAGGTCTACTCGGGAACTAACTACCTTCTTACGTCATACAATAGGAACCATTTACAGGAACAAACACGCAGCGCCACACCAACTTTTGACAACTAATTAATAATTCGTTGAAGCTGTCGGTTCTCTACGACAGCGGCCGGCTGCTGCGCGTCGCTCAGGCAGCATCTCTACCCAGCGATGGCGAGTTGTTGCATCGCTGAAGTCGCTCGTGCTCACCACCTGTTTCTTTCGTCGACGCTCTCGGATCATCTGTAACATGTTTTGTCGACTTAATACACCGTGCACGTACATTTATAGTGACCACCAGGTGTTTTTAGCCATTTATCGGGTCGGATGCTCATCAATTGCAAAGGCGAACGTAACCCGTGCGTTTTGACACAGCACACCACGCCCTTTCAAAGGAACCATCCTGGCATTTGCCTGAAGCGATTTATTGAAATCGCGGAAAACCTAACTGAGGATATCCGGAAGCGGGTTTTAAACGTCGTCCTCCCGACTGCGAGTCCAGTGTACTAATCACTGCGTGATCTCGCTCAGTCTTGAAATATGACGGTGTTGGTTGCGAACTATTTTATCTAGTTATTGGTAATGATTTGCTTCCCCTTGTAGCGCATCTCAAGATTAACGTAAGAACTAATGTGGTGAGCCAACATCCGTCCTTTAACGCAAGCTTATGGCATTACGACAAAAATTATAAGGAAATATCGTCCTATCGTCATTGGGCAAATGAAAGCATGACGGACATAATACGGAGTCAATCGTGTTCCAGCGCACACAGCACGGAGCGTTGCGTACAGCGGACGAAATATTAATACGTATCACGCGATCGTGGACAGAAGATGTCATATTACACAACCGGCCACACAAACGTAGAAATTAACCACTTGCAAAGAAGCTTACAGAGAGCTTTTGGATGTGTTGACTGGAATACTCTGTCTGAAATTCTGAAAGGAACAGGCGTAAAATACGGAAAGGAAAGGCTGTTTGCAACTTGTACAGAAACCAGACTACAGGGCATGGAAGGGAAACATTTGTTAAGAACGGAGTGAGGCAGAGTTCTAGCTTATGCCCACTGTTATTCTGTCTGTACATTGAGCAAACAACAAAGAAAACCAAAGGAAAATTTGGAGCGGGAATTAAAATTCAAGAAGGAAAAGCAGGAACTTCGAAGTTTCCCGATGACATGGCTGTTCCACCAAAGGCAGGAAAAGGCTTGGAAGAGCAGTTCAACGGAATGAACAGTGTCTTAAAACGAGGATATAATAAGAACATTAGCAATAGCCGAAAAAAGGTAAAGGAATGTAGTACAATTAAATCAAGTAATATTGAGGGAATTAGATTAGGAAACAAGACACTTGAAGTAGTAGATGAGTTTTGCTATTTGGGCAGCAAAGCAGATGGTGATAGCCGAACCAGAGAAGATATAAAATGTAGACTTGCAATGGTAAGAAAAGAGTTTATGAAGAAGTGACGCGTGTTAAGATCGATTATAGATTTCACTAGTTATTCGGAGATATAGACCCTTGCACGGGATAGAGTACCATGGGGATCTGGCATCAAATTCGTCTTCGGACTGAAGACCACCACAACAACACTGAGGTCTCAGACTCTGCAGCTGATGAAATTAAAAATCAGGTGACCGCAAACAGTGGTCGAGTGCAAATATATGAAGTAAGTAAATAAGTTTAAAATGCATATTTCTTCCAGAAATGGATTATGGGCAATGTTCTGAAACTAATATTGTATTGTGGAATGGTTGGACTATCTAATATTGACACCAGAACCTTATGTGAATACCATAAATCACTTTAATTAAAAATAGCTGTCCCAGTGGTCATTTGGAAAAGACGTTTATATTCAGACTTTGTGCTCGGCCATGCAGTCGCAGAGGGAGATGCTATCACAGTGTCTCCGCATTGGCGACATGTGAAAAGCGCAACCCTACAGGTAGAGAGATTCATCGCTCTCGGCATAAAGACATAACAAGGGTAAGAGTTGTATATGCCTTGTAGAACTGGCCAGCGGACTGTGCTTTCAGCCATGGAGGCACGCTCTCCAGGCTATGAAACACCGAGCTCCGTCTCACTCAGCTTACCCGCGCTATTCATACATTCGTTTCGTCGCATTCGTTTCTCATCAGTGTGTACAGTCGGCAACAGAACCAGCGAGACCTTTCTACTTTTCGTTACCTTCAACTGAAAAGCCTTACTGTCTGTTACAAAGCAAGAAGATAAAAGGCAAGGAGACACAGTGCTACCAGCGTGCTGTCAACTCACACGTGTCACTGCTGTACCTAACAGGAAACAAAACGGGAGATACCATTAGGAATGAATTTAGACCTTACGAAAATGAAACAAGAACTTTTTTTCAAAAAAGAAGAGCTCGTAAACGGATCTAATAACTGATACACAGTTTTAAGTTTCCACAGCGTTTTGAGCTTCCACACTGACGCGTGCTTTCCACATCCCTTTCGCCGTTGTTTCAGTAGAAGCAGACAATAGGATTTGAGATGCGATAGTTCGGACATATTCGTCAGATACTTCCGATCAATGAAAATGAATCGATGCTTAGATTACATGGAATTCCGTGAAATTTAAGTTTGTAATGGATTGATCACACGAGATCGGATAGATGGACGTTCGCCGGGCTTCCAAGTTACCGACAATGATAACTTAAGGCTGAGACGAAACGTGTGAACTTATTTGTTTATCGGTGTTCGTGTAATATTAAGTCTGTGTGCGAACCATTTATGACTAAAGAGAGTCCTCGTATTTGTACTAAGATCCAGATAAATTTTTGCTGTTGTTCTTGATTGTCGAACACTTAACTGAAGCGAAAGCCCTAACTACCTCAAAGCACGCGTGAATGAGTGTAAGATAAGGAATAAAACCTTTACTCAGGCTAGATGGCGTAATTGAACCGAACTGCCTGCGTCCTATCCGAGGAGGCTTTCACTTCACCAGCACGACGGACCGGCACCAGCGCGTGTTAATAGTCGCCGTTCTCGGTTATTGAAGTATCGCAACACGTGCCACAAAAGAGCGAGTTACTCAATATGTGCTGCATTGGCACACTTGTAGGAAAAGTACTAGCAACTCGTATTCGTTAACGGAACAGACAAGAGGGATCGTCATTTACACCCTCTGTTATGAATCACTTGAAGCCACACATTTTCGCACCTGCGCGCCATAGTTTCCAAGCACCGTCTGTGTCAGGCGCTAGGATGGCGATTGATGTTTGGCGTGACGTAGATACATTTAGTCGCCTTGGTAAGTCTCGTGTGACTGATACACTAGAGCCTTCGCTAGTAAGTCACCACGGGAAAAGTAAGCGCTAACATCGGCTATGGCGAAGCACTGTGTGTAGCTTCTGTCTACAAGAGTACTGAAGATTGACAAGTCACTTCATTGAATACATTTCGTTCTAATTTGTAAGGTATAAGCACACTTTTCGTATTTTTGATTATTGTAGAGTGAACGGCGGTTTCGCCTCATGGAGTCATATTCCAGAGAATACTATCAGAGTTTTATGTTCCTTTCTAACCATTATGATGACTAACGCTTCTGCGTGGAGAAACGTGACATATGTTGATATCGTACTGTCATAATGACAGGCATACCGTTTCATACAAGCTTTATCTGTTACACACGTGCATTGCGTTGCTGGTAGATTTCGTTGTAGGCTGTAAGCATATGGCACAAATCTATAGAAACCGGTCGCATGGTGCCTATTAACTGGAATATAATACAACTGATACTGTGATCTTCGTCTAGTGTATTGGCTCTAATTTCTCGAATTTTCTCGTGGTGGTCACTTCGCGACGTGTATGTGGGAGCAAGTAATATGTTGTTCCACTGTTTCCGGAAAGTACTCCAGCGAAATTTCAGTGGTGAACCTCTCCGTGATGCACAACGCCTCTCTTGTAGCGTCTACGTCTGCCATGTTCGTTGAGCCTCTGTGTAACACTCTCGCGCCCGTGACGTAACGCGCTGCTTTTCGTTGGATGTTCTCTGTCTCTTCAGTCAGTCCGACCTCATAAGGGTCTCAGACTGATGAGCAGCACTCAAGAATCGGTCGAACAAGCGCCTTAGAAACCACTTATTTCATAGATGCGTTGCATTTCCTTAAGATTCTTCCTATGAATCCCAGTCTCGCATCTACTTTCGCTACTGTTTTTTTCTCTGTTTTCATTTTACTTAACGTCGCTCTGGCTCGTTATCGTCGGACATTTCACGTCGTATACTGTCTGTCGCAATGTGGCGTCAATAGTATAGTTGCACTATAGTGGATTTAGTTTTCTATGCATGCGCAATGCCTTTACGTTCTGGATCAGCTGCCAGACACTGCACCATTCACCAATACTCTGTAGGTCGCCCTTGCTACTTTCTTGTAGGAAACTGCATCATCTACGAACAGTCTTGAAGAGCTTCCGACAGCAGTGACGGTGGCACTGCTGTTTTGCTTATTCCAAAGCAAATGTTATCTCCTTTGTTCCACCACAGTAAACTAACGGCAGTTTGTGTCTGTCATGATTTAAAAACGTTAAGCCCCCCGTAACATGTTAGCTCATTATCGATTGCTGTTCTCAGGACACTGACATTATCTCCTTTGAATTTCACTTCTAATTGTCTGATTTAGTGTAACATGCTACAAGATGAATTTCTTTTCTGGTTCCGAGTCGCTTTCATTCAACTTTTTTTATTTGGCCCTAACTACACTCTTGCTGATGTGACAGTATTGTACAAGTAGTCAACGTATTTAAGAACTTAGAAAAATGCTTCAAATTGAGCTAGCGAAATGTTTATACTATGGCGGGTTGAAGTACAAGTACTCAAATGAGATGTTATTTACGCGCCAATTTGGTATGCATTAATCTACAATCGTCTGAGGTTTAATAATTTTTTTCATAATGCGGGGCCGCAGTCATAATATATTTCTTTAAAGTCAGTACCGCCATTAGCCTTGTTTATTTACAGTGTTACATGTACACTTACACAATCATGATCTCGGCTTCAAAGTTCCATTACCAAGTGTTTCAAGTGTTATGCATTGCCTAAGATGGCGTACACTATTAGACACATTGCCTAAGAGGCGATATGCCAGAAATATCGACTCTTAGACAATGTGCCTAATACGGGAATGTAGCCATGTGACTCAACCTGAGGCTTATAGGAGGCTCCTACTCATCTCACTCACAGAAACTTAACAAATAGTTAAAATGAAATTAGATAAAGCAAAAGCTGTTGCTACATACAGACAGATGGTGGGTACGACTTCCGTCTTTGACTTACGTGTTACTTACCTATCTACTTATTAGACCTAATTCGTACCCACATAAGCCACTATTTGTTCCTAGCACTAGTATCATTAACCTGTACTTCGAATAATAGTACAGTCACCTCCGTTCCGGCGTAACCACAAGGGCCGGAATGAAGAAGAAGAACGCAAGACCAGAGAAGGCTGTGAAACGACGTCGGACAATGGTGCACTGATTAGGACCACACCAGGACAGGAGCGGCCCCCAAGCTGAAGTGAATATAAGAGTGGCTCCTGCCAGCCTCTGCCGGACATTATTGGCGTGTTAGCACGGCCTAGCAGAGAGTGCTACAGTTTCAGATTGTAGTGATTCATATCCACTACTTGTTGAACATTGTGGATAGCAAGGAATCTGATTTATGTTACATGTCGCCTATCGCTTGCAATACCTTTGTACATTGAAGTTAACTATTGTCCATCTGCTTTATATAAATAAAACTGCTAACGTTATTTGCTTGAATTGTTGTATAGCATTTCGAGAACACAGCATCCCTTAGGCACCATATACAAGACGAGTTGGCAAGACCCAACAACTGGCGACAAGAATCTTTCCAACCCAGTGCCCGATGACCACGAACTTTTGTTTCATATTGTGCTGGCGCCTTAGTTCTCTCTTGTCTTTACCTTGTAGAACCGCTTAATTGCTAATCCGTTTCTTCAGGTGGGCATTGCAGAAATTTTCTTTGCCCATTTCGATTGCTTATCTTGTCTATTTGTGTCTTCCAACATGCCCACCCCACCTGCCCCGCCCCCTGCTCAGGCGCTGCAGCCACAAGCTTTAGATGCCACACAACTAATGCAGATGTTTCAGTTTCAGACGCAGCAGATCTCAGCATTACTCGACTCGGTGCAGGAGCTACTCACCAACGCTGCGCGCCCGACAGAACAAGCACCGCCTACTACATCTGCTATGCCACCTTTTCGACTGTTTAATAAACAACACAAGGAATGGCTCGAGTGGCTGCACCATTTTGATGCCCATACACCAGCTCACAACGTCCCAGGTGCTGCGAAACTTCCATATCTATTATCCACAGAAGGAAGTGATGTGTTCTTCCTCATCCAAAAACTTTTTCCTAACGCCACTCCGATTGAAACTGCATATGACAACGTTATCTCTTGACTAACTAACTATTATGACCAACAAGTGAATGCGGTAGCAGATAGATATCAATTCTTTACTTGCAAAAAAACGGTCAGAACAAGCTTATCGCGAGTGGGTAACAGATTTGCAGGGTATGACAAAGAAATGCAAATTTACATGTGCTTCTGTTGCTTTGTATTCTGATGTTATGTTGCGTGATGCGATCGTGTACAATGTACCGGATGTCAAACTCAGTGAACAAATTTTGAAACAGTCCGATCCATCATTTCAGCTGGTAGTGCAAATATTGGATCAATACGATTCCGGTGCTTTGTCGGCTCATACATTTGAGAAGACAGCTATTTGCCGGATTGAGTCCCTTGCTTGCGATCACCCCACCATTCTGCACGAGCGGCTTGCGCTAGCCAAGCCGAGTAAACAACCTCCCACGCCGCATAAGCAATCCGCTAAATAGGCGGCTACACAGGCGAACAGAATAGTGTCTTGCCCTAGGGTTATTCACGGCACAAATGCCAAGACTGCCCCTCCCAACAATCTCAGTGTTATGCTTGTAGTATGAAAGGACATGTGCAATCGGCATGTTTGCAACGGAACAAACATAGGAATTTGGTCCACTCTCAAAAATCTCGTCACATGGCTAGTGTCATTAATGCAGTAAATTCAAAGTCTGCAACGGACATTAGCAAATATTGCAAGCGCGCAGTTTCGTCAGTGATACGTCAGTCAAACAAACTTTTGGCTTATTTACTTACTTGTGGGAAACGTGTGAAATTTCAGTTGGACATGCCTCTGTCACATTGCTCAATCGTCACACATATGAACTATTAGGCTCCCCACGTCTGTCTAAAACTAGCATCCAATTTATGTCTTATAATGGACAAGACATTCCTGTTCTCGTAACATGTACTTTGCGTGCCATATATCGCTCGCATATGCGAATGGTAGCTTTTATAGTGCTATTATCGTGCGATTGTGAGGACATACTTCGTCTTAATTCAATTGATTTGTTTGGCTTTAACATTCAGGACAATGTGTCGTCAGTGTCTGCATTCAATGCAAAAGACGTTGTAGCTAGTTTACCACAAGAATTCCCAGAACTCTTTTCTGAAGGTTTAAGCAAAGCTAAAAATTTTGTTGCACATATATATGGAGATAACATCTTGGACCTACAAATAAGAAACACACCCGAACTTTTCGACTGTGTAAGCGCAGAACAGGGAATCAGTGATCATAAGGCCGTTGCAGCATCCCTGAATATGGAAGTAAATAGGAATATAAAACAAGGAAGGAAGGTTTATCTGTTTAGCAAGAGTAATAGAAGGCAGATTTCCGACTACCTAAAAGATCAAAACGAAAATTTCTGTTCCGACACTGACAATGCGAGTGTTTATGGAAAAAGTTCAAGGCAATCGTAAAATGCGTTTTAGACAGGTACGTGCCGAGTAAAACTGTGAGGGACGGCAAAAACCCACCGTGGTTCATCAACAAAGTTAGGAAACTACTGCGAAAGCAAAGAGAGCTTCACTGCAAGTTTAAACGCAGCCAAAACCTCTCAGACAATCAGAAGCCAAACGATGTCAAAGTTAGCGTAAGGAGGGCTATGCGTGAAGCGTTCAGTGAATTCGAAAGTAAAATTCTATGTACCGACTTGACAGAAAATCCTAGGAAGTTCTGGTCTTACGTTAAATCAGTAAGTGACTCGAAATAGCATATCCAGACACTCTGGGATGATGATGTCACACGTAAAGCTGAAATACTAAACACCTTTTTCCAGAGCTGTTTCACGGAGGAAGACCGCACTGCAGTTCCTTCTCTAAATCCTAGCACGAACGAAAAAATGGCTGACATCGAAATAAGTGTTCAAGGAATAGAAAAGCAACTGAAATCACTCAACAGAGGAAAGTCCACTGGACCTGTCGGGATACTAATTCGATTCTACACAGAATAAGCGAAAGAATGTACCCCCTTTCTAACAGCCGTGTACCGCAAGTCTCTAGAGGAACGGAAGGTTCCATATGATTGGAAAATAGCACAGGTAGTCACAGTCTTCAAGAAGGGTCGTCGGGCAGATGTGCAAAACTATAGACCTATATCTCTGACATCGATTTGTTGTAGAATTTTAGAACATGTTTTTTGCTCACGTATCATGTCATTTCTGGAAACCCAGAAACTACGCTGTAGGAATCAACATGGATTCCGGAAACAGCGATCGTGTGAGACCCAACTCGCTTTATTTGTTCATGAGACCCAGAAAATATTAGATACACGCTCCCAGGTAGATGCCATTTTCCTTGACTTCCGGAAGGCGTTCGATACTGTTCCGCACTGTCGCCTGATAAACAATGTAAGAGCCTACGGAATATCAGACCAGCTGTGTGGCTGGATTGAAGAATTTTTAGCAAACAGAACACAGCATGTTGTTCTCAATGGAGAGACGTCTACGGCGTTAAAGTAACCTCTGGCGTGCCACAGGGGAGTGTTATGGGACCATTGCTTTACAAAATATATATAAATGACCTAGTAGATAATGTCGGAAGTTCCATGCGGCTTTTCCCGGATGAAGCTTTAGCATACAGAGAAGTTGCAGCATTAGAAAATTGCAGCGAAATGCAGGAAGATCTGCAGCAGATAGGCACTTGGTGCAGGGAGTGGCAACTGACCCTTAACATAGACAAATGTAATGTATTGCGAATACATTGTATGATTATATGATAGCGGAACAAACATTCCTAGCAGTTACTTCTGTAAAATATTTGGGAGTATGCGTGCGGAACAATTTGAAGTGGAATGATCATATAAAATTAATTGTTGGTAAGGCGGGTGCCGGGTTGAGATTCATTGGGAGAGTCCTTAGAAAATGTTGTCCATCAACAAAGGAGGTGGCTTACAAAACACTCGTTCGACCTATACTTGACTATTGCTCATCAGTGTGGGACCCGTACCAGGTCGGAGATAGAGAAGATCCAAAGAAGAGCGGCGCGTTTCGTCACAGGGTTATTTGGTAAGCGTGATAGCGTTACGGAGATGTTTAACAAACTCAAGTGGCAGACTCTGCAAGAGAGGCGCTCTGCATCGCGGTGTAGCTTGCTGTCCAGGTTTCGAGAGGGTGTGTTTCTGGATGAAGTATCGAAGATACTTATACCTCCCGAGCAGATCACGAATGTAAATTAGAGAGATTCGAGCGCGCACGGAGGCTTTCCGCCAGTCGTTCTTCCCGCGAACCATACGCGACTGGAACAGGAAAGGGAGGTAATGACAGTGGCACGTAAAGTGCTCTCCGCACACACCGTTGGGTGGCTTGCGGAGTATAAATGTAGATGTAGATGTAGATTAATCTGAAAGACAATGTTCAGCCGAAATTTTGCAGAGCCATAACTTTTTCCATTGCATCACGGGACAAAGTCGCTTCTGAACGTAAAGATTTGCAAGATATCGGAGCTATTGCGCCCATAACAGCTAGTCAGTGGGCAAGTCCACTGCTTTTGCTCCCCAAACCTTCAGGTCGCATTCGCCTCTGTGTTCCATTCAAGTCTACAGTCAACCCACAAACTGTCATTGATACTTATCCACTGCCACGCCCAGAGGAATCTCATTGACAAATTAGGCACTGGATGCTATTTTTCAAAAATTAATTTGCGTGACGCATTTCTTCAAATACCGCTGAATGAAGAATCTCAAAATTGTGTGTTGTAAATACTCATTTCAGCTTGTTTAAATACTTGCATTTGCCTTTTGGCAGTGCTTCTGAACCCGCCATTTTCCAACGGTATTTGGAACAGCTGACTGCACAAGTACAAAACTGTTCGAACTATTTGGACGATTTTGTAGCAGCAGGTCGTACACCTGAAGAACATATTGCAAATTTACGTGCTTTGTTTCGCTTTTTATCTGATGCAGGACTAAAGTGTGATTTTTTTTTTTATTAAAACCTGAGTTGCAGTATATGGATCATGTCATAAACAGTCAAGGTGTAGATCCTCTTCAGTCGCATTCGTTAGCCGTACGAGATTTGCCAGTTCCACGCAATGTCACAGAATTGCAGTTAGTTTTATGGAAAATGAACTATCATATTCGGTTCATACCGAATGCTGCGTGAATAGCGGCTCCATTGCATCGCTTGCGTCGCAGGACTGTACCCTTTGTTTGGACAGATGAGTGCCAAGTAGCTTTTCAGAAACTTGAAGATGCATTGTTCAGTGATCGACTCTTAGTTCACTTTGATCCTGACAAACCAGTCGTATTGCTAGTGGACGCTTCCTCTTACTGAATCGGTGCAGTGCTTTCGCAGACATTTTGTGATAAAGAAAGAGCTATTGCTTTCGCATCAAATTGTTGTCAAAAGCTCAGTGTAACTATTCACAAATTGAAAAAGAGGCATTTAACTATTGCGCATGGTGTCACCAAATTCCACCACTGTTTGTATGGCAGAAAATTGCAGTTAGTAACGGATCACAAGCCTTTGAAGTGCTGCTTTTCATCCGACGAAACCGGTTCCTGTACGAATTGCCGAAAAATTGCAAAGACGGGCTTTGGTGTTGTCTCAATATCAGTACGAGATTGTGCATCGACCGACGGCTCGACATGGCAATGCGGACGCGCTTTCATGTCTTCCGATCGGCCCTGATGCTGACTTTGACGCTTCTGATGCATCTTGTCACATCGATGCTCAGGATTCTGAATTGCTTCAATCATTTCCTCTGAATTACAGGAAAATTGCACAGGCCACGGAAGCAGATCCAGATTTGAACACTTTACTCAACTACATTCGCACATCTTGGCCTCATACCTTGCATTGCATAAAGAACGCTATTGTGTGCCTATACTTTGCACGTCGGCATAGCCTCGCTGTACAGAAAAGTGTGATTCTTGTTGAAAATGACAGTGGACACCCACGTCTGTTGATCCGTAAAGCTTTGCAAAGAGAAGTACTGCAGTTACTTCACCTTCGACGCTGGGGGATTGTTCGTAAGAAACAGTTAGCGCGTCGACACTGTACTTGGCAGGGTATGGACATCCAAATCGAACAGATGACGTCACAGTGTCACGCATGTGCAGAAAATCATTCCGCTCCGCCACAGAAATTCTCTGCTTGGCCTAAGTCGCAATCACCATGGCAACGTGTGCACATAGACTTTGTGGGACCTTCTTGGAACACCGACTGGTTGATTGTGGTTGACTCGTATAGCAAGTTTCCTTTTGCTGTGCCAATAAACTCGACAACTTCACGTAACACAATTCAAGTGTTGTCAACGGTTTTTTGCCTAGAAAGTTTTTTCTGAAGTGTCAGACAACGGCCCTCAGTTTACGTGAAATGAATTTCAAACATTCTGTGAAGGCACTGGCATAAAATATCTAACTAGTGCACAGTTCCATCCACAGTCAAACAGCGAAGCGGAACGTTTTGTCAGAGGCAGATGGCCAAACTTCGCTCTGCACACACCAGGGATCAAGCATTGCAACTACTTCTCGCCTCCTACCGTTCGCACCCACGAGATGGGTCTTTTGCTTCATGGCCGACGGCCGACGCCATCGCACACTGCTCCACCTCCCTCAGCATGCGGCACCGAAGGAAGGCAGCAAGTATTGCTTCGCGCCGCATGTTATTGTCATTTACAGTGTTTTTAGCGGCAGAAGACGATGGGTGCGAGGCGAGATCGTCCGTCGACTTTGCGCTAGCATGTATCTTCTTTCAGGTCCAGATGGCTTGCATCGCCACCATAAAAAGCAACGTCGCCTCTGTCATATACACGACTATTTTTCAGTCTTTCTTCCCCCAGATTTACGGGTCCAGAGGACAGTGCGGCCAAAGTAACCGCCAGAGGGTGTCAACACGACACTGCGGGACGATCCCATGGAGACGGAGCCTTCGCCCCCTCCGCCTCCTCTCGTCCTGCCGATGGAGCTGGACCCGCCAACACAGCTGCAGTTGCCGCCTTCTTCATCTGGTTCATGGCAGCAGGAGGTGGACGCTTTCCGTTCTAGTCGTTTCCCGGGGAAAGTTTCCGCCAGAACGCAGGGCAGAGGGCGGGGTACGGCCGGAGGATTGACGTCCCCTGCAGCCACAGCTTCCAGCCCGACTTTGCACCCATACAACAGCGTCCGCCGCCGTGGTCACAAGCCCCGGAACTAAGACGAAGACCAGAGAAGGCGGTGAAACGACGTCGGCCAATGGTCAGTAGAATAGGACCGCACCGCGTCAGGAGCGCCCTCAAGCCGAAGTGAATAAAGCGACGCTCCTGCCAGCCTCAGCTGCTGAGGCTCCTTTGAAGAAGTAGAATAGGCGATCCTCGCGATCGTCAAGAACAACTTTACTACGAAGACAGCAATACACGATACGTACAGAATCGTGACGCGAACCGTGTAAGACTACAAAGGCGTTACTGACCTCATTGACTGCCTTGGTCTAACCTGGTTCACGTACTCGCCGGAATCAACAAAGACGCTCAAAGTAGTCGTCATCTGCGTGCCCTTCAGTATGGACCCCAGTACCTCAAGGAGCTTCTTGAGGCCAAGAGGTACACCATAAGGACAGTATCCCGGATGAAGTCGCCGAAAGACACGCCGCTCTTCCAGGTCATACTGGACGACACACCGGAGCATAGGAGGATCTTTCAAGAAACGAGAGTGGGAAGTGAGAGGGGGTTCACAGCTGAAAAACTGAGGAGGCGGAGGGGCCCGCTTCAATGCTTCAACTGCCAGGAAATCGACCACCTGGCAAAATACTGCAAAATGTTCCCACGCTGCGTAAAGTGTGCTGGGTAGAACCTGAACGGGGAACGTCCGTTCCCGATAGAGAAAACACCCACGTGCTGCAACTACAATGAAGAGCACGTCACCAGCTTCCGCGGCTACAAAGCCTTCAAAATAGCAACTGCAAAAGGGCGGCAGGCACTAGCGAGGAGAGTTCAGCAGGGAAGAACCTACGCTTCCGCAGCATCGGCGGCGACCGCGGCTGTGGCTGCATGGGAAACGCCTGCAAGACCGACACAGCAACACGCCGAGCAGGTGCGGCAAGCGGAGCGGCCTAGCCGCGCAGCGGAAGGCGTTCCCCGACCGCCACGAGAGGAGCATGAGAGGCCGGGCAGGGCCGGCCGGATACGTGGGAGGAGGAGGGAGGCCGCCACAGTGCGATCCCCCACCACCTACGCCCACCCTACCACCTCAGACCACGGCAACCACCGAGGCCGCAGAACTACGACAGATATTGCGGGAGTTAAAACAGCTGCTACTCCAACTACCGTAGATGATCGTGTCTGCACTGATTGCGGCCAACCAGACCAACACCACAACAGAAGCTAACAACACCCATGATGCCTAATCATATCATAGGTCTCACCTTCTGCGTATGGAACGCAAACAGCATAAGGCAGCAGGAGGGCGAATTTAGGCAGTTTGCACGCGACGAGGCCGTGGATGTGTGTCTCGTGTGTGAGACATGACTAAAGCCCGGCGTAGGCGTGAGGGCACCGAACTATAGGTGCTATCGTGACGATAGACCAACAGCATGCGGCGGAACAGCGGTCTACGTAAGAAGAGCGCTGAGACACCACCAAATCCAGCTACCAGAGCTGACGCAACTAGAGAAAACAGGCGTCGCAGTCAGCACTTCAGTGGGTCAAGTGGCCTTCATCGCCGCGTACCAGAAGCCTAGAGAACTCCTACGACAACAGGACTTCGAGAAGCTGTTGTCAATGCACTCCACCATCTTTATCGGCGGCGTGTTCAACGCCAAGCACCGGAGTGGAACTCCAGGGTCACCACAACCAGCGGCAGAAGGTGGCCACAGATAATGACGCGATAGTGCTGGGGCCATACTACCCTACACACTATCCCAAGAGAGGCCGCCCGGATGTCCTGGACATCGCGATCATCAAAGGGGTGACCCACGACGCAGTCGCAACGACACATGTGGCCCTGTCCTCAGACCACCTGCCAGTGATCTTCGATCTGAGCACGGACGGGGCCGCACCACCTGAAGGACGCAAGACCTACTTCAACACCGACTGGGAACACTTCCGGCTGCACCTGTCAGAGACGCTCGCCGCGGTGCCGGATCCTGATTATTTCTCCCGCCAGTCACCGCATTCTGCAGATGATCCGGGAGAAGAACCAGCTGGTCCAAGAGTGGCACGACATCCACCAGGCGACGAAGAATAATCGGATCAACCAAATGCGCCGCTTCGTGCAGTATGCGGTCACGGAACACAGGAACAGGGACTGGGCTTGGAGAATAGCGACCCTGAACATCGCAGACGGCACTGCCTGGCAAGCAACCAAGCAGTTCCTTCGCAGAAGGCAACCAGTCCCGCCGACACACGTCGGACAGCATGCAGTGGCCGAGCCAGACGCCAAAGCTGAGGTGCTGGCTGATACCTTCGCGGCCAACTTCACTCTAGTTGAAGAAGAAGTAGATAACGACCACATCCGAATGGTGGAAGATAGGCTCCTTGTATACCTCGCGGCAGAATACCCTGAGGACTTCATCGAATCCACAACGGAAGAAGAGGTTCAACGGCAGCTACTGCACGTCAACCCGCGCAAAGCGGGTGGGTGTGATAACGTCGGAGGCGCAATCCTGAAGATGGGTCCCCCTCCCCCCCCCCCCTCCAGAGGCTGTGAAACTACTCACGAAGATGTTCGCCGTCCTTAGGACTGGCCACTACTCCTCCGCCTGGAAACATTTGGAGGTGATGGCGATCCCTATGGCTGCCAAGACAACAGGCTGACGCAAAATTACCGGCCCATCAACCTGCTATCTACAGTCTCAAAGGTATTTGAGTGAATCTATGTCAGGAGACTGCGCCATGACGTTGGAGAAGAAGGACTGCTTCCCGACGAGCAGTTCGGCTTCAGGAGGGGGCACGGGACAACACACCAACCGCTACGACTAGTGGAGCGGGCGTTGGGGCCGCTGGAGAAGAGGGAATACCTTGGGGTGGTACTTATAGACGTCTCCCGCGCTTTCGACAGCGTGTGGCACGACGGACAAATCTACAAGTTACTAGTACAGGGAGTTCCGGCATCACAAGCCCGACTGATCCACTCCTACCTGGCGGGAAGTACTTTCCATGTGAAGATAGAAGACGGGACCTCAACTGCACGGGAAATAGCCGGAGTCCCACAGGGCTCAGTATTGGGGCCCCTCTTGTATACCCTATTCACAGCTGTTATGCCGCGAACGCAACGGGTGCAGACAGGGCTGTATGCCGATGATACAGCCCTGTACACCAAGAGCATCAATCCACATCTGATGCAAGGAAAACGACAAATACCGGTAGCCTGCAACGAGCTAGGAGCTTGGGCCACCAAGTGGCGGCTCAAGTTCAATGCAGCAAAGAGCCAGGCTGTGATCTTCACGAGAAAACGTATACCTGAAGCTCTGCCACCAATCCGCATCATGAGAGGCCTCATACCACGGTCGAACACCAGCCGCAACCTGGGCGTCACACTGGGTCGGCGCCTTACGTGGAAGACGCACATCAGCGAAATACGGGGTAAGGCGCTTGGCAGAATGCGCCTCCTCTACCCCTTCCTCACTCACACGACCACACTGTCTCCACACTGCGGAAAGACGCTGTATCTGGCACTTATCAGGCCCGTGCTGGAATACGCCGCCATGGTGTGGGGGAATGCCGTGGAGACTCATATCAGCAGTCTCCAGAAGATCCAGAACAGGTGCCTGAGACTGGCACTACATCTTCCGCCTGACTTCAGCACGGCCGAACTACATCGGGTAACGGGCGTGCCGATGCTGAAGGACCGCTTCAAGCAGTCGGCGGGACTCTTTTATGCCGACACGAGAAGATCTACGAATCCTCTCATCAGGAATCTGGGAAACCAGATTCACTGGCGAGAGACAAGAAGTGGCCGTACTTGCTACGATAGTAGCAACGCTGCTCAGGCAGGAAGAGGATGGAAAAGGAAGAGTGTCAAACCAGAAGAAATAAACCAAGACGCGATGAACTCAAAATCAGCCTAACGAAGCTGCAGGTTCAAGATGACACAAAGCAAGCAAGCCTCAGTCACTCAGATCGGCTAAGTGTAGCGGACATTAGTGGGCAGGATTCACAGAGTATTAGCGTGTCCTAGCAGAGAGTTCTACGATATCAGATTGTAGTGATCCGTATCCATTGCTTGTTTGAACATTGTGTATAGCGAAGACTTAGAATTATGTTGCATGTCGCCTATCGCTTGCGACACCTTTGTACATTAAAGTTAAGGAGTGTCCATCTGCTTTGTAGAAATAAAACTGCTAATGTTATTTGCTTGAACTATTGTATAGCATTCCTAGAACGCAGCGTCCCTTAGGCACCCTACACAAGACGGGTGGGCAATACCCAACAACCTCTCTATAAAATAGTGTGTCTGCATTACCGTCCATCAATAGTCTGCACAATTCGTTACTGACTTAAGCGTTTTAAGTTTAATGTTAACCACTGGATCGTCGTTACGGTGCAATGCTGCGCTCAGCGCGTTGTGAACTTTATTGCAAGCTACAAATTAGAATGATCACCACACTTTTCGCAGTGCTCAACGCCAACATACTCCCGAATAATCAAAATGGTTACGACCTGTTTCACTCATTATAGAGGCAGTAACCTCGTTGCCAACGCACGTATTCAATGTCCACTCTAGAGAAAATCTGTAATACTTCGCTTTCTACTAAAAGTCGGGGAAAACCAAGTAGCACCAGGACGAAAAACCCCTTTTTAAATTCATCGCCATTGTGGTAGTGATGTTGCTTCAGTCTAAAAGTTCTTGCGCAAAATTCAAACGTGACATCCATAAAAATCGTCTTACGACATGGACAGACCTTTTATGGTCAATCTCCTAAATCGAATGAATTTCAGTAACCACTTTCCATGAAGTTCATCATTCTGTACGTTGTAAACTAGTAAACACTACAGAATTACAAAATGGTCCAATAACTCCGGATAAAATTGCTCCAAACCTGTACCACGTACGCCAAAAAAGAAAAAAAAACCGAGTGCTGCGTTGGGCTGTACTTTGATCTTTAGTACAAGGGCGTGCTGGAAAGTAATGTCTCCGAATTTTTTATGTGAAAACTCTTAAAGCTTTTTAAATAAAACAGACGCTATTGACATGGGTTGATCAGCTATGTTGAGAAATAAATATGTAGACATGAAGCAGAAAAACGTAAAATGATAATGACTGTTTTATTTAAAGGATTTTAAGAGTTTCCACATAAACAAATCAGAGGCATTACTTTTCAGTACACCCTGATAATTATCGCAGAAAGTAATTTTTATGGTAATTGTAACGTTTATTTGTTTTGGTTCGTCGGTTCATTTTTCTACAAAAGGGTCACCTCCTTTGTAATAGACATTTATTTCAGAATCTTTATAAAATGTCCGCAACTTTCCATTTAAAACTTCCGCCATTACATACAAATTTTGCAAAGACAGGAATACGAAGGATGTTCAGGGACAAAAAGCTGTTATAGATGTGTTGTGGTGGGAATGAAGAGATAAGAAGTTGAGTGGCGGTGGTACTTTACCGCTACCACTACAACACAGAACGTGGGAAAACGCTGTAAATATCCAAATTAACTGCCGTTTAACTGAAAAGCAATGTGAGAAGAGGGTAACGAACGGTTCAAGAGTTCTCGTTATTGTCATTTAAGTGCTATTAAAGATGAATGTAAACGTTGTGGGCTTGGTCCGATATCGTTACAGTGTTTCGTAGTAGCATGCCTTTTTTTTGCCGTTACGGGGAGATCTGTCTGGCTATTTCAAAATTTCCTATGTCTGAAAACGTCTTTGTTCACTTCGTACCTTGTCGACGATGTTTTTCCGTCTGTCCTATACACGGTGTTACCAAAACGTACGGACAAACTTTCAGGAAACATTCCTCACACACAAAGAAAGAAAATATGTTATGTGGACATGTGTCCGGAAACGCTTATTTTCCACGTTAGAGCTCATTTTATTACTTCTCTTCAAATCCCATTAATCATGGAATGGAAACACACAGCAACAGAACGTACCAGCGTGACTTCAAACACTTTGCTACAGGAAATGTTCAAAATGTCCTCCGTTAGCGAGGATACATGCATCCACCCTCCGTCGCATGGAATCCCTGATGCGCTAATGCAGCCCTGGAGAATGGTGTATTGTATCACAGCCGTCCACAATACGAGCACGAAGAGTCTCTACATTTGGTACCGGGGATGCGTAGACAAGAGCTTTCAAATGCCCCCATAAATGAAAGGGTTGAGGTCAGGAGAGCGTGGAGCCATGGAATTGGTCGGCCTCTACCAATCCATCGGTCACCGAATCTGTTATTGAGAAGGGTACGAACACTTCGACTGAAATGTGCAGGAGCTCCATCGTGCATGAACCACATGTTGTGTCGTACTTGTAAAGGCACATGATCTAACAGCACAGGTAGAGTATCCCGTATGAAATCATAATAACGTGCTCCATTGAGCGTAGGTGGACGAAACTAAAATGAGCTCTAACATGGAAATTAAGCGTAGGTGGACGAAACTGAAATGAGCTCTAACATGGAAATTAAGCGTTTCCGGACACATGTCCATATAACATCTTTTCTTTACTTGTGTGTGAGGAATGTTTCTTGAAAGTTTGGCCGTACCTTTTTGTAACACCCTGTATAGGTCGCCGTTCATGATGCACACTTCTTTTGTACGCTCCAGCTTCTTATGGTTAATTTTACTCGATCCCAACCTCAGGCCTTAAACATTATCTAAGTTTTCTACTTGGAATGTCAACTTGAAATTTTGTGATTTAGATTACTTCATTAAGTTCTCTCAAATTTTCCTCAAATGATTGCAGTTTGAAGATCTATTTATCCTAACATGTTCTTTTTGTTTCTTCTTCCACTTCAGGATAATACGAGTCAAGATACGTCATATCCGTTGTTCACTGCTAGCTGCTTGATAATGTTTAACTCACTCTATCTGCTGCATAAATGCACACGCTCCTTTGTCTTGGCACTAAATTTCTAAACGCAGCTTCTTTATAAATTCGTGGGTGGCAATTTTTATACAGTTTGAAGTGCATGTGCAGTGTTAAACGCATACGACCAGAATATGGGATCTTGACTCCCAAAACAAGTAGCTTTGGATAACAATCCTTATGCAGTGAGATCGAAAATAAATGTGTATGTAAACATGAGTTGCACTGCATTCATTAGAATAGCTGATGCTTCAAGATAACACCATAGGTATTTCCGCCAATGTAACTGGTACGCGTCACATGACGTATGTAATATTGGGCAGTTAGTTGCTTTGTAAACGTTTCCAACAGCAACGAGTTTCCATTGGTGAAAAGAATTTTATCGTCGTTCGTATGCGGTTCGTAGGAAGTATGCAGATGCGGCAGTGCTGAGCAATTCAACAGTAACGAGAATAATAGCCTATTTTTGGGAATGAGAATTATTGGCCAATAAGAAGAGAAGCGGGAGTCATGCCATCTGGATGTACACTAAACGGGCTGAAGTGAGGAAGTTTAAGGAGGCTGTCTGTCCATTATGAAATTTCATACGGCTGTGAAGGCAGAGACATGCAGAAATTAAAATTTCGTCCAAGCAATGTACGTAGCGTGCAACAACTGATGGCGCCCGATTTGGAAAGGTGTGTAATGTACTGTGTAGAGTTTCGCTCATTTGTTGACATCCATAGAGTCGAAGAAGTGTACCGTGTTTTCTTCACTGATGAGACATGGTTTTACCTTGGTGGAAATGTGAATTGTCAAAATACTGAAATTCGTTGACACGAAAATCCACATGCCTTTCATGAAAACACTTCGCATTCTCAGAAAACAGGAGTGTGGCGTGACGCATATTTTTGTGGAACAGCGGGCTCCTCTTTCTCTAAAACTACTGTGAACAGTGTTGAGTACTGTTTTGTGTGTCATTACGCAATTGATTTCGCTTCTTGAGGCAGATGAATTCTATGGTTTTTTGCTAACTGAATCATCTCTAAACGTTTATGGTCCCCATGCTGTACTGATCTAACGTCTCCCGAGTTCTTCCCGCGAGGTTACCTTAAAGGAAGCGTAGAGAAAGTTATGCCGCACATACCAGTGGAACTGAAAGTTGTCATAACAACCGATGTTAACATCATGAGTATCAAGTTTGTGTATACAGGGTGGACGGAAACAGTCTGAAAATCTTGCATGGGTTTTGCAGTGTGGGCTGTTTTGAAAAATTAAATTACTGTTAAGAAAAAAATTCGATATGTTGCGCCGTTGCCGATTTAATTGACACCGAAGTTAGCCAATTAGGACGATGCGCGCGCACAATCAATCAGCTCGCCAGGTACAAATAATGTCAGTTGTTCTCATACCGTAAATGACAGCACACTGACTCGATCTTTACTAGAGTTTCATGTCCAGTTTTTGTCTCGCCCTCTTGTTCGGTTTTAGGAAACTAAACGAACGATTGGCAACGTCATGTCTGGCTTCAATTGGCACGTGTAGCGGCCAGGTAGGCCAACTTCAGTGCTAATTAACTCGGAAACGGCGCAACATATCGAATTTTTACCTTAAAAGTTATTTCTCATCATAACTTACAGACTTTCCAGATTGTTTCTGACCACCCTGTATTGAGATACTTTTTGACATACGTGACGTTTTGCAATCACCCTGCGTGTTGCTTCCTAAATAGCTTTAACGATGAACTTCGCAATCACTACCTCCACTTCGTAAGAACGGAATAAAAATTAAAGTAGAAAATATACAAATACTGAGGGTAGGCGATGACATCTTAGTTCAGAGACAGCAGATGACTTGGAAGACCAGCTGAATGGATAGCACAGTGGCCTGAAAACGAGTTATAATATGAATATCAACAAAAGTAAAACAAGGGATACGAAAGTAAAGTTGACAATGATAGAGGTGGTGAGAAATGACACATTATAACTAATAGACGCATATTTCTCTTTGGAGAGCAGCATAACTCACGATTGCCGAAGCAAAAACGATGTGAAGTGCAAACTCACAATAATGGTAAAAGATTTTTTGAAAAAAAGAGAAAGAAAATTTAAGTGTCAGGAAGTCTTTTCCGAAAGTATTTGTGGGGAATATACTCTTGTACGGGAGTGAAACGTGGACAATGGACAGTACAGCCAAGGGGAGACTACCGACTATTAGATAATACTGAACAACGCAAAATCCAAGATGGAGTAATAACAAATTTAGGTAAGTAGATAGGACAGCAAAAGGAAAGGTACTCGCTGATAAATTTACTTTATATTGCAACTTGATTAAATGAAACAACAAGTTTACTGTTACCAGTCACCGGTGACTGGTAACAGTAAACTTGTTGTTTCATTTAATGTCAGTAACAGTCACGGTAAAGCCTAACCTAACATAAAAATTGCAACTTGAGTAAAAGAAGGGATAGGTTGATATGACACACCCTGAGGTTTCAAGGAACAGCAAATTTCATAATCGAGGCAAGCGTGGGTGAAGAACCGGCAAAGGGAGATGCAAGTGAGTTAGTTAGCTAGTCAGTCAGTCTGTTAGTTAGTTGCATGTTCCACAGACCATTTGAACTATTCTTTTATCGAAATGATGTGGAATGAGTCAGTGAACAGGATATATATATATATATATATATATATATATATATATATTGTTAAACTTAGTGAAGATTTTATTATTTTTATTCCTACTCATACAACAACTCTTAATTCTCCTTAAAATTTTGCACATGGCTACAACAGCAAACGTAGAATGAAATCATCTTGTAGCAATAGTGAACAGCCCAGTTCCTAGTTCCAAATTGAAAGGTTCGTTAGTTCCAACTTTTGTAAAAACGTCTTCTTCAGAAGGAAATATGGACAACTTGGTTAAATGTTGTGGCAGAGGTACGTTAAAATATAGCTGAAAGGCGCCTGCCAAATACAAAATTCCACCTCCATAATAAATTAAAATATGTACAACGCGGTTGTTATCATATGGTAGTGCCTCACCAATGTAAAGCTACAGACGAGGAAATACCATATGACAACAAGCATGTCGAGTATGTTTTATTTTATTATGCAGGTGGAATTTTATATTTCACTGACGCGGCTATATTTCAACATACCTCTGACAAAACATGTAATCCACTTATTTCTTTCTGAATAAGGTGTCTTTATTGGCGTTGAAATGGGTTTTAACAAATCTTCCAATTTCCAACTGATGGCTGTTTACTACTTCTAGAAGACGACTTAATTAATCTTCATCCTCTTCGTATTCTTCCTTTTTTTCGTGAATGAAATAGAAGACGTTGTCCATAGGAAACGATTTTAAATTTGATTTAAATCTTGCTTTTCTACATGGCAGACATTTAATGTTATTGGCCAAATTTTAATTCCTTTCTGAGCCACTGACAGTTTTGACAATGGGTAATAAAGGTCATTTTTCCCTCTAGTGTTGTAGGGATGGACGTCACTGTTCTCATCAATTTGTAGTGTATTATTTATGACGCATTGCGTTATGTATTGTGACTGCGCAGTTAAAATGCCGAGCTGCTTGGAAGGGTACATGCATGATGTCCGTGGTTGAACATTACGCATTATTCTTACTACTTGCTTTTTGCAAGCAGTATCTTCTCTTGAAGTGATACATCAGTACGTACACCGAAAAATTTGGAGCATTTTACTCTATTTACTGACTCCTGCTCATAGCTACATCAATTGGTTGTTAATATGACTCCATTTGCTGTACAGAACTGAACTTAGTGTGTTCTTCCAAAATTTATGGACAATCCGTTTTCAGAGAATCAGTTAATAATACAATTGAAAATGACATTTACCAGGTCTTTTGTTGCTTTCTTTCTAATTGGATTTTTTTTATAATAGTAGTATCATCTTCAGAAGTACCGGTTTTTGCTTGTTGAATGTCAAGTGGAAGATTATTCACGTACACAGGAGGGTGAACATGAATAAAACCGACAATATGCTGGGACGGATTCCTGAATGGAAGTGGAGGAAGAAAGGTACTATGAATACGTGTCCAGAAATGCATCGTTTCCTTGGTAGATAGCGCTGACGAATGACAGTTCGTCTGACCACGTGTCGTATCTCCCTTGTGTGTTGCAGGCTGTGTGATTGACGCAGCGTACTGCAAGCAGTAGAATGGTCCGGTATTCACATCGGGAACAAGCCGAATTGGTGTTTGTGTACTGCCAAGCAGATGAAAACGGTCGAGAAGCTGTACCAGAACAAGTACCCTCATAAACACCAACGACATCACACATCATTACAAGTCTTTTTTGGGCGGTTATGTGCTCATGGGTCCTCTCAGACAGACTAACTTCCAGGGAGGTGGCGGACTGTGCGTTCACCAGATGTGGAGGACCGGTTTCTACGGAATATTGAGACGAACCCTAGTACAAGTTCCAGGTAAGTGGCCTACCAACATGGTGTAAGCGAAAATACGCTTATGTGTATCCTGCATGTCAATCGCTGCTATCCCTACCTCCTGCAACGAGTACAAGGATTGTCTGCAGCGGATTTCCCGCTACAGGAAGGGTTTTGTCTGTGGGTTTTGCACCAGACCGTCACTATTTTGGGATTTCTGTCATTAGTCCTCTTTACCGACGAAGCAACCTGTAGCAGAAGTGGCATCTTCAATCTGTATAATCATCATCTGTGGGCCACAGACACAGCACGTGGTCAGAGGAACTTTCATTCATCAGCGTTATGTACTGGGAATGTTGCATTTCCGGACACATTTTCATAAGACTGTTTATCCTTCGTTTCCAGTCAGGAATCCGTCCCTGCAGTTTTTCGGATTTATTAATATTCACCCAGTTTAAAGAATGAGAGTGGACTGAAAATTGAGCCCTGCGGGTATCCATTTGTGATTCTATTTTTCTGTAGTTATTAAAATGTTTTGCCTTTCGTACATTGTCTGAATTATTCAGCACAACTAATTGAACTCTGTTTGGTAAGTAATATTCATACCAGCTGTGCGTAAAGCCATCAGTTCCATAAAAATTGAGTTTTTCTAAGGGAGTAATATGATCTACACAATCAAACACTTCGGAAACACCACAAAAAATACCAGCTGGTGACATATTATTTTTTTAGGCTTGTACTATTTGATGAGTGAATGTATGTACAGTATTCTGTCTAGCAACCCTTCTGGTACCAAAACTGCGGTAAGCAGGTTCAAATGGATGTAAGGATCTTCGTTAGTGCCGAGTCAGCAATGGACGCAGGGTCAATGAGACGGTGCGTTCTCTCTTTCTATTATTCTCCTATGGTACCTCAGAGTATCTTTTTCGGTGCACCAGTAACAAGTCGAGATTTCGTACTAAACTCAGCTTTATTTACGTATAAAGGTCTGAGTTTTTGAAGAACATTGGAGAACGGATACGACGCTGGCGGACGTTATTTGCCTTCAGTACCTCTCAAATTTTCCGTTATTTTTCCCCAGAAAAAATATTGCCCGTGTTTCGCAACCGAATTTTATTTTGCTTTTTATCCGACGAACTAGGACCAAGGGATGATGTTCCATGTTCATAATGCATGCCTGTGTGCGTTATACTTGGACTGAAATTTAACAGATTTCATTCGTCACCGTAATTTTCTTTTCTTTTCGTTCCTGCAGATGGATGCACTAACTGGAAATAATAACGCTGAGAATTGATGACTTGTGGCTAGGCAGCGGGTGATGGAAATGAGCGTTTGGCGTCATTGGCCGGGAGGCCCCTGACGAGGCAGGTCCGGCCGCCTTGGTGCAGGTCTTATTACATTCGACGCTACATTGGGCGACCTGCGCGCCGGATGAGGATGAAATGGTCTTTGGACGGTAGGACCTCTCATCTCACATTGGCGTCTCTCATCCCACATTAATGACTGGTTCTAGGCCAGCAAATGTACTGTGTGAGAAAAGGACAAATCGACGTGTATGTGTTCGCACTTTATTTGAATGGTGGTCGTGTGTCGACAGTTATCGTGTGTGCGCTGCGAAATGATTTGGAGAGTAAGGAAGACCAAGTGGCACCTTATCCTGGAAGAGATGGCATAAGAGACTGAAGATCCAAGGAACTATGGGTGCAAAAATGGATTGACCGGAGAGATATGCATAGAGCATCCAAGGTAGGTTTTACGTTGAACAGGCCCTGCTGTTCTAAGTAAACAAAAGACTTGATCGTAATATCATTACTCCAACAAGCCAAGTCGCTAATCCACAAGAAACAAAAGTGTGATAAGAGAGTTCGGAACGAAGATGCACTACTAAAGCATCATACTCAGCAGTTGGTTTCCTCTCCCGTGCAGTGACGCGCGGCGGTGGAAAGTGGATTGGGTTGGGCAAGCTACTTAACCAGATATTGTCCAGTTTACTGGATCGAGCAGCTTGACTAAACAATGGTTTGCACGCACATTTAATTACTAAATTACTCTCCATATGTCTACATTACTTCTTCCCCTCCTTCTCGGCCTGATACCGTTTGTCGTTGTGACTGGCATGTTATTTCGCATTTGGTATTGTTAGTGGTAGTTCGCCTCCGATTGGCCTTCCTTACATCACCTCTTCTCCCCGGGACGAAATTTCGGTACTCCATCTGTCTGGGCATAGTGTTATTTCACATGCAAGTGTGATGACGTTTTCTAAATGTTTTCTGATCGTGCAACTGAAGCACGACGTTGGTACCAGGCCGGTTCTGTTGAAACCGCCTAAAAACCATATCCAGGCTGGACGACACACCGGCCCTTGTCGTTAATTCGCCAGATGCGAGCGTTTTTAACGCGCTAGGCTATACGGGTGGATATTACTAAGTGACTGATTTAGTATAAATCAGTGGCTAGGCTCCAGATGGTCAAGTCCAGCAGACGGAGTTTGTAGACTTCAGAACGCTCGTTTTGTTGTGCTAATGACGTTGTCTATTAGCTTTCATTAAGGCTTCCCACAGTTTAATGTTATCCCTCATACAAACAAAATAAACACGTATAATGTGTGGTCAGAAGAGTCACAATGAGTCCGTTCTGTTTGTTCTTTTAGAGTGCAGAAGAGTGAAATACTGACACATGTTAAATAAATAAACGTTGATCGACATTTTATTTGGACACTACTCTTCACACTGTAACTTTGACAACGTTTGTTCATTGTATAAAGTGTGCCAATCTGTGTTTCGTCTAAATAATCCTCTTTGGATCGCAATGGATTAATATTCGTAGAAATTTACTATATTATATCCTCTGCGCAACTACGTATCGTCCTTTATGATTAAGCGTTGAACCGGGACTTTTGAAAATTTGAATCGCCTACATAACGATTTCTGTGAGAGTATCTTTTTCTGTGAGATGAAATTTACTTTTGCGTGGCTAATATTTCCTTGTGGTGTTAACTGCATATGCACATCGTCAGTAGAAAAAATATTGTGAGCAAATTACTTATGTGTTGCATGATCCTATTGCCCTCAGCGTTACGTCTCTGTTTCTACAATAAACACTTTATCGACTTACTCAACTACAACATTTTGCAGTACCCTGTTGCTATAATCGCTCTCTCTCCTTTAGTTAACGTTTGATAACCTTAACGGCAACTGTTATGATGAAGGCATTTTTCGCGATCGCTTATCTGATCCCGCAGTGTGGCAGCAACTTGTACTACTCTGAAACAGAACATTGCTGTATCTAGTCACGCGTTTAAGTTTGCTAGAGTTTCGTTGTGAACTGCAGTTCGCTTAGTCGATGAATAGCTCTATCGCTTTTCAGGGAATAAAGTGAACAGCACATTCACTATGCTAGTTATGTAGTTACCGTAAACTTGAAAGTTTCGCATAGAGTGTCGCTACAATTTTCTTGACAAGTGCAGGGCGCTTCTCTCCTCCGACCGCCGGGACGGCCGTAATTTCCCGCCGGAATGCCAATAATTCGGCACAGATGCTAACAGGCACTGGGGGATCGATGTCAGTTAAAGCTGTCCTCCGGCGCGCCCCTTAATTCGATAAGGAAATCCGATTAGCGTAATGGGCGCGTGCGGGGGTCGGCCTTAATTTAATTTCGGGCATACACGCGCTCCAAATAAATGTGTTTCGCGGACGTGCCGCGCAGGTGTCGCGTGCGTCGCCTTCCTGTTCATGCTGGCCCCGAGGCGAACCCGGCGCGAAAGCCAGCGCTCCGTTCAACAGGTAAACACCTGCCAAGCCTGCAGGCAGCCCTCTGTGCCAACGACGGAGAGCTCAGCGTGGATCACGACCGCTGATGGCTGGGGGAGGCGAGGGGCGAGGAGAGTGCGGCGTTGCAGGTGCTTCTGTTGGGCACTGCTATCTTTTATTCCAATCTGAGCCTCTTGTGTACTACTTCCGTAATGCTTTCTGCTTTAATTTCTCTATTTTGTTTTCACTAACTTTTCATTCGATCAGAGTGCTGTCGTCTTCTGAACTTTTGACTACTTTCCTTCGGCTTTCCCTTTTTGTTTTGTCTGGAGATGGGAGTCAAAAACCTTGCTTTGGAACGTGTCTGTGATCAAAATTACACGTTCTTCGGTATTTACCTCTTTTAGGTCACTTCTCAGATATTGGTGCCACTTGCACAAGTGAGATTTTTTCCCGTTCATATGTTTAAAAGTTCTCTTACATATGCTGTTTTAATTCGTCCGAATCCGATGTCTGTACAACGTCATTCTACGTTTCCTCGTTGTTACATTTAGCTGTTCAGTTTTCTTGAACGCATCTTCATTAGTTTTGTTCCTGTATGTGTAATACTGGCTGTTTTTCTTACGATTTTCTTCCCTTTCTTTACCATTTTTCCGTGTTTACTACTTCTGCTGCCTTAGTCAGATCCAGTCAATCGGCTGCGTATAAACATTCTGATTTTAATACTTTAACACATTGCTCTAACTTTCCTTGAGAGGTGACGGATTTGTTACTGTACCGATCTTTAGTCAGCTGAAAGGTCACTTTCATTTTCTTTGTTTATGTGCCTCCCCGTCACGACCATTCTTTTCAACCTCCTCACTAAGTTAATTAATAGCGTATTATTCGTTATTATTATTATTATTATTGTTTTGGTTTTACAAGTACTGTATAAATTACCAAACGCGACGGCAAATTCATTTCTTTTTGTGCATAATGCCAGAATGGTTGTTCTGTCTGTATTTCAGCGAATGTGAATTTTGTAGAGCTTCCGCTTCAGAACCATATGGAACCTACTATGAAAATACTTTCGTTTGGAACATTTTTGGAGGCTTTCGAGGTTGGCTTAAAACTTCTTTCACAGTCGGGATGTAGCACGTTGTCTCGCTCTGAGAGTTATAAACGGAGACAGAGCTAATGCCTGCGTTTCCATAGGTAGCTATTGCCCATATTAGCAGATAGTGTTATTTATAATCCAGTAGGATTTAGCTTAGTGCAAAGGCTACCAGCTAGATCTTAAACAAATAAATCAAAAGTTGCACATATTTCTATATGTAAAAATGTAGTGTCCTTCGACAGGATAAACGAGCATCTGTCACACCTATACACACTTGGAAATTTGAAGAGAAACGACCACGTAGGAGCATTTGGAAGGTCAGACTAACGGTGGACATTGAGAATACGCAAAGGAGTGAGCGATTAGTCACATCTATGCTTGACTGGGGAGGGAGAGTACATAAAGCAACGTTAAACGAACTGACTAACAGTCGTGGAGAAGAAATGTATGGACGTTTAGACAAATTTTTTGTACTGTAGCAATCAACACAAATGATTGGTGTATCATCAGATACGATACGGTCAATGATACGATACAGGTGATCACAAAGAACTAATTATGTGATTCAGCATGTGTTGTAACTAATAGAAGAATTTAATTTGGATTATAGTCTAGTACACTACATACATATCACATATAGGAATAAAGGTTCGACATCTCATAATTTGTTTTGGTACACAGGAGGTAATTAGAAACAAACAAAAACAGTTATCTATTCGGTTAACAGTGTGTTTATCTCTCATAAGGTCTCTTAAATAGTAATGTGTGATTATCGTTGTTTTATGAATAAAACTCACCAAACTGCTTAATATAAGATTGCAGTTAGTTTTGTTAAAAACATTTTATGTAAAATACAGTTATGAAATTGCGATGGAGACAATACATTTAGTACATTATATTTCTCTACAGATACAGTACAATTATTTTATAATTGACATACCTCATTCGAAATCTTTTTTACATGCATGAAAAAATTATTTTCTTTTACAAAAAGTATTTTGTTTATAAAATTATTTACGGAAGAAAGTTTAGATTTCTAGAGCAATACATTGAAAAGATGGACATTATTTAAATAAACAATATTATATTTTTAACACATGTAAACCCCTCATTGTTTCTTGTGTTGTGTAATCAAACAAAGTTTTGTTGTGAAGTATTATGTGAACGAAAATAAATGTCAAAAGATATGGGCAAACGTGTTTCAATCATCACCCGACTACCCGGCAATGAGCTGGAAGGAAGAAAGATAAGTATATTACTACTCGTTTTTAATTTTTTCTTTCCATTGATAATTATGCAGTACAAGAATGGTGTAAAATTAAACAAAAGTGCACTTACTTTACGAATTATTGCATACTGGAAAGAAGTGTTGCTAGAGGCACCTTAAACCCCTCCAAAGGGTGACTGGAAAACTCCAAGCACCGGCCCCCAGCTCGCAATTAGGATATGCGCCGAGGCGAAGCTATGACTTTCACAGTAACTGACTGCTGTGGCACGTCCCTTGGTGCCACTCAAGAACGTTGGCCAAAGTCGCGAGTACTCTCTGGCACCAGTACCCAGTTACCTGGCACGTGTTGGCTTTCTCCTGTATTGACATAGGTCTTAAACACCCACTCTCACGTCCCTAATTTGACCTTTCTCTGCCCACCCAAAGCTGTCAGGCGGTACCACGAACCTTTCTGGGTACATCCAGTACAGAACTTGTTATTACCCGAAAAACCGAACTGGAATGCTGTCCAGGACGGCAGCTTCGACGTGTTTCGCTCGAGAATCAGGCAGGGGAGGCGGTAGCTGCGTGCGCTCCCTTGTCTTTATGAGTGGATCGCTGACACCCTTTTACGAAAATTCCGCGCATAGTACAACAATTGAACGTATGTCAGTACCTTCGTTTGATCGAAATCCTACGAGACTATCATTTTTCCGTCATTTATTGACAGGGCATGTTTCATTTTCTCGTAAAAGTCCGATGTAGTTTTCCTTATTGTGGCACCTCTTAAAATAAATTTCATAGCAAGAAAAGGAAATATTTTCTGAAAGCGCAAGAGTTGAATTTACTCGCCGATCTATTAAATTCATTTTTTTTTTTAGTGATGACATAACAGGGCGTGTGTGAGAGACTGACCCGGCTAGTGTAGCAGTACAAATTTATTATTTTTGTCGGCGTAGAAATCCGCTCTACAAATAAGAAAACTACTCAATATAAATTGGTTTAACAAAAATTGCTAAGAAAAAGTGCTTGTGAGAATAAACGCGAGGAAATCATGGATCCAACAAAGGAAAAATATTACACTGACGGGAAAACGCTGTGAGATCTGCCAGGAAATACAGGGATTAGGCAAAAGTATGGAAACACCGAGAGCAATGCATTCTTGAACGATAAGTGCAGGGGCCAGTGAAGCCTGCAGGTTGCACTCTTGTATTTGACCACGAATGTCCTCAATACGCTGCAAGTGTGAGTAGTCTTCAGAACAATGTTATTTCTAATAGTGAGTGTATTCTGTTGGAGCGAAGTGACTTCGAAGCTGGGCAGATTGTTGGTACTCGCATGGTGGGTGCTTCCGTAACACCGGTAGCCGAAGTGTCTTGTGCTTCGAGAGGCACCGCGTCTAAGATTTATACCGATCACGTGGAAAGCGGAAAAACATCGCCAGCACAGCCACAACGCGGACGAAACAGAGTGTTGAGTGATAGTGTCAGACGGTCATTGACGGGCAGTGTGACGAAAAATGAGAGGACGACAGGTGACAAAGCCACTACAGAACTGAATGTCACACTCGTGAGCCCTTTCATCACGAAAACAACGCGATGGGAAATCCATAAGCACGAAATTGCAGAGCGAGCTGGAATTTCAAAACTACTCGTCACTGATGCAGATGCCCATAACAGGAAAATGTGCCACTGAAGCCATAAAACCTGGTCTACGGAGTAATAGGAGATAGTCATTTGGTAGCAAGATTCGTATGGAACTCTGTTCTCAACTTCTAGCCGAGTTTACGTCCCAATAACGAAATGTGGCGGGGGTTCGGTGATGATTTGGGCAGCCCTATCGTGATATTCCATGTGTCCCATGGTTACTCAAGAAAGGTAGCAGTACTGCCAAGGAGTATGCGACCATTATGACTGATCAGACCTATCTCATGGAACAATTTTTGTCTCCCAACGGTGGCGTTGTCTTCTAAAACGACAGGGCGTCTTGTAACACAGCTCACAGCGTCCAGGGCTAGTTTTGTGATAAAACTTTTCCTCGTCACCACAGTCTCCAGATCTCAATATTATTGTGCCTTTGTGGTCCGCTTTGAAGATAAGGGTGTATGATGACTATCCAGCTCCATCATCGTTACCTAATCTTGTCACTATATTGCAGGACGAATGGTATACGAGTCCTTAGAAAACCTTATGCGACCTTTATTTACCATTTCCAAGACAGTTGTAAGCTGTTTTCACTGCCAACGGGTTTCCTACGCCGTATTAGGCACCAAAATGCGCTGTGTTATTGGTGCTCCCGTATTTTTGCATATACCTGCACAACGAACTCTAAGACTCGAAACCAAAAGAATAATAAAACGTATGATAAGAGAGGCACAGGGTGGCTTCAAGCATCACAGGGCAAGGCAGGTGTATCAAAATAGAAAAAAAAATCTTTTCGTAAATTTGTTAAAATGAAACTGTTAATAGACAGTCAGCGTGGGAAAATACTGCCAAACGACAATTACGTAAAAAAAACCATGGAAGTCATACTTTTCGCAATTACTCAACTGCAGTTATCCGCAGTCTTAATGCAGTTGGCGTAAGACATCACCCCATCAGTAAATCAAATGTATCAAGCAATAAAAAAATTAATGAATAACAAGGCTCGCAGTGAAGACCAGATATACGCTGACCTATTAAAAATTAAGGACCACAACTGAAATTACAACTAAAGTTGTCAACAGAAAGAATTCGGAACGTAGGAACCGTGCCTGGAGACTGGATAACGGCAGTTTCATGCCGCATATTTAAGAAGAATGGTCCCCGTGTCTGCGATAACTACTCTACTGGATATCGCTTATAAAATTCTATCGATTTACCTACTAAGTAGGCTTAGTCCCATAACTAAAGAACTGCTGACTACCAACGCGGTTTCCACAGAGACAGATCCACATTAGGACATTTATTCACTCTTACTACAAATAACTGAGAATGCGTGGTGTATTCAACGTAGATGTCGAAAAATTGTTCTAGAGTTGAAAAAGTTCTATGGCAGCATATAAAAATAAACTCAATCAGCACAGTTAAAATGAGTATAGACGTAACTTTATGTCGTATTAAGATATATGGAGGAAACTGAAAATTTTAAAATGGACTCCGGACTGAGACAAAGGGACACCATTTCAGATTCTTTATTTAACCTCGTCTTAGAAAAGGTTAACAGAGATTTACTAAAATTAAGCAACGAGGGATTCAACTATAGAGGATGAATATTACTAGACTTACTTGTGCAGATGATCTTGCATTAATGCATGGTTTCGAAACATAATTAATCAGAGTGATACAAAGTTATTATAAAATCGCCGAGGAAGCAGGATTATTTACGAATGAAGAAAAGTCAGAATATCAAAGTCAGAATATCTGGTCATGAGAAAGAAAAAAGAAAACTGAAAGTGGTGTATCCTTCACTGTTGATAGGTTCACTTTCAAGACACTTGACCGCTTGAAGTTCTCAGGTGATGTTTTTAGGTCCGCAGCTTGTGGTCGTGCGGTAGCGTTCTCGCTTCCCGCGCCCAGGTTCGCGGGTTCGATTCCCGGCGGGGTCAGGGGTTTTGTCTGCCTCGTGATGACTGGGTGTTGTGTGATGTCCTTAGGTTAGTTAGGTTTAAGTAGTTCTAAGTTCTAGGGGACTGATGACCATAGATGTTAAGTCCAACAGTGCTCAGAGCCATTTGAACCATTTGATGTTTTTAGTAACAACGATGACGACGACGACGACAACAACAACAACAACAACAACAACAACAACAACAACTGCAAAACGGATTTAGAAATAGATGCTCGTCTATCAGCAGTGAACAAAAAACATTTTAGCCATGTCAGTATCACAAGGAAAATATCATTTAGTACTAACTTCAAAATTCGCTAGTACTATTTAACATTACGAAATGTATTATCTATGCAAGAACTATTAATGTAATGTAATATTGAAATATTTAGCAGGAAACATGAAGAAAAACTGTTAGTGTCCGAAAGAAAAAGCTAATGGAAATTTTTGGACGTGTAATTGATGAAAAGGCATGTAGCGGAGGATGAGAAAACTGAAGAACTATGAGAGCTGTACAAACATCGTGACTCGTTGAAGTGCTAAGAAAAGAGAATTTGAGCTAGGCCGGTTATATAGGAAGAATGACGGAGATTAAACGACCTAGAATGACATTCTGAAGGTCTATCCTAGGAACGACAGGAAGAGGAAGGAGTCAGGTGGCAAACTAACATTCTGGAGGACACACGTAGAATGAGCCATAACTCCAAATGAACAATGAGTACGCTCAAACAGAATCGAATGGAATAGCTTCTTAGAGCAGGTGTGTGATCCATTAGGCCCTTGCCACATGTAAAGTAAAGTAGACATCCGTTTGTATGTAAAGCCGAAAATAATGTGGAAGCCGCTAATTTGTGTCTTCCATATTGACATAAAAAACCAAGAATTGCACAATGTTAACGAGATGAGGTTCCCGGTAAGTTAATGGAAAATTAAATGCCGCAGTGGCAAGGTGTCCTTCACACAACGTTAAGAGTGAGCGAAGGATTTGTGTTAATGGTGTTTCTATTATGGTTATCACCTGCTATTTATTAAATATGGTATCAATTATATTTTATGTTTTCGTCACATTTTTTGTAACGAACTTGACGAACACTGTTATCAAAAGTGAAAGCAGAAAGAGAATAAAAAACAGAGAAGAAAAATCAGAACAGAGTAAGCGAACACACCCTGCTGTTGTACTTAGGGCTAAGAAAGGTTCATTTTGCCGATTACGCGTCGATGCCCTGCGTAATACAACAACGAAATGTACATCGACACTTCAGTTTTACACTGTAATAAAGCAATATGTATGACTCGACGTTTCGTCTAAGCAAACCACTAGCCTCTTCATTTCCTATGCTTCGTATTTTATTCTGACACATTTTAAAACACATTTCATAGTGATGAATTTCTTCCTCATAAGGTAAGGACGTGATTCCCGTATGGGGATCGGACAACGGACTGCTGTACTCGTAGACTGTGGTGACAAAAGTCATGGGACACCTCCTAAGCTTGTGTCGGACCTACTGTTGCCCGGCATACTGCAGCAACTAGACGTGGCATGAATTCAACAAGTCGTTGGAAGTCCCCTGCAGAAATCCTGAGATGCTGCCTCTACAGGCGCCCATAATTGCGGAAGTGCTGCCGGTGCTGAATTTTTTGCACCAGCCGACCTCTCGACTATGTCCTATAAGTTTTCAATGGGAATTACGTCTAACGGATAAGTTCGTCGCACGTCCCACATTCATTTCTGCGGTTATTTCACGCAGTGTTGGTTGTTTGTTAGTACTGAGAACACTGTGCAAACGCCGTTGTTCTCGGGTGCTAAGTGAACGACGTCGTCCAGCGCGGTGTCCGTGGCGAGAGGTAATGCCTGAGTCTTGGTATTCTCGGCACACTTTTGACGCTGTCGATCTCAGAATATTTAATTCCCCAACGATTTATGAAATGTAATGTCTCGAACTACCAATCCTTGTTCGAAGTCTGTTAATTCCCGTCGTGCGGCCATAATCACGTCGAAAGCTTTTCACACGGATCACCCGTCTACAAATCACAGCTCCGCCAATGCTCTGCCCTTTTGTACATTGTCTACGGACACTACTGCCATCTGTAGACGTGCATATCGCTATCCCATAGCTTTTGTCACTTTAGTGTACTGTGAGGTGCAGCTATCTCACGGAAAAGTCGTTCACACTTGTGCGGCTTCCTGTGGAGACATACTATCTGACCAAAAATATGCGGAGAGCTTTGTATAATGCGGAATTGACAACTAGATGTCACCAAAAACGGGCCCGCCAGTGCAAAAAGGACGCAGGGAATATTGCGTTGTCAGTAGAGAAGCAGTAACTGCAAAATCAGAGTAGGTCGGTCAGCACAAAAAATGATTCGAATGGCTCTGAGTACTATGGGACTTCATTTCTGAGGTCATCAGTCCCCTAGAACTTAGAACTAATTAAACCTAACCAATCTAAGGACATCACACACATCCATGCCCGAGGCAGGATTCGAACCTGCGACCGCAGCAGTCGCGCGGCGGTCAGCAGAGCTAATCGACTTCGAAAGTGGAACAGAGCCGTTAGGGAGATTTGAACCCTTCTAAATCTGCCAAAGCCGACTGTGCAGTGGAAACGCGAAACAGTTAAACCAAGACCAGGCAGAAGACCTCCTATAATGACAGACAGTGTAAAGGGGAAAAGTGTAAACAAAATGTCTGACAAAATTATGAGAGAAGGGACACGACGCTGAGATTAATGGAAGAAAAGTGTTTATCCCAAAGAAAAACCAGCAAAGTGCATTCACCAAATGTGCCACTGACAATAAATGTTTTAGAGGGCAGCTGTTCCCATGAAATTACACAGTATGAAAAATGGAAGGAAATAAATACTGCGAGAAATTCACAGTTTCTGTCGTACAGAAGTGGAGTCCAATGCACTCTGGCAAGGGAATGGCGTGATGTCGGAGAACGGTGTCCAGTATACCGCAGGAGTTTATTCTGGTAGGCCTCGGTTCGACAGATGTCTACGGAATGAATTTAGTCACCGTCCATTAAAATGACCACTACGATACTATGGTATAGCACATCATTTCTCAGAGCAGTACGCTGGGAGGCGTCCGTTCTGTCCAACCAAAAGTTGTATTTTTTGTGCTTTATTTTTCTTCGCTTTTGTTCTGATTTCACTTTTGATGACACTTGAGAACCGCCTTCATTACGTTGGTTACAAAAATGTATGATAAAGAGATAAATTATAATGGTATAGCAGGTACCGGGTCGAGTGTGCAGTGAGCACTGTGGACGGGTGGGAGATCCGTTTTTTAGGTTAAGGGGCATTCTGTGCTTCCATCTATGGCGTCCTGGTTTCGCTTGCTGGCGAGGGAGGCAGGAATCCATAGAGGATACGGGGCATGACAACTACATGTTCTAGGCGTACAGTCCGGAACCACGCGACCGCTACGGTCGCAGGTTCGAATCGTGCCTCGGGCATGGCTATGTGTGATGTCCTTAGGTTAGTTAGGTTTAAGTAGTTCTAAGCCTAGGGGACTGATGACCTCAGGTGTTAAGTACCATAGTGCTTAGAACCATTCGATCCGTCCCGTGGTATCCTCGCGTCTGTACAGTAGATGTGGCGTACGGCCCTTCGGTGTAGGTACGCTGCTGAGAGGCAGTGTGCTTACTCGGCGCTGCTGATGCACCGGATGCTGAAGCGGTGGTGGTGGCAGGGTCTTAGCACTCGGATCGGGTGAGGGCCAGCGGCGGCCAAGCGAAGACTTGTAGCGTGGAGGTCCGGTGCATCAATGACGTGACAGACGGCAGTGTAGCCCAGGGTGACGAACCCTGGACTGGTGTCTGCGACCTTAGTGTTCCGCAGTGTCAGGCCCCAGTGACATGGAGCAGGGAGGACCTCTGTTCGAGCACCTTGACATCTGAACCCGGCTGAATGCTCACGAAGTGTGACTCGCTGTGGCAGCTTTCAGGGCTGTCCAGAGCCGGGAATGCCAACAAGCGGTAGTCGTGGGTCCGAGACCGAACGGCCGTGCTGACAGCTGCGTCATAGGTAAGGCTTTGCCTTGACGGTAGTGTGCGACAAATACATGATTACATAACACAGCCCAGCTGTCAGACAATGACTAATTGGCACCTTCGGATATAAATATTGCTGTCTGGAGCTGATCGTACAGAATAAGTAGTTGTGCCTCGTTCGTCTGTCACGCGGAAGTGTTTCTAAGAGTGGTCAGTGCCCGAGATCACAGGCGCTGCCTCGCGTTTGTAGGCTGAGACGCGGAAGCGGCCTGCTGCTGGGGGGTGGGTTGTCAGCCTTGAGTCGGTGACTGATGCAGTCAGAGCTCGGAATACGGCGTTCTGTCTACAGGCGCCGTTTGGTTCATTACGTTTTTCCCACCTTAGCTGAATTCGGCTCCCGAAATCTTGTTTGAAAGTTGAGTGCAACAGTCGCACTAAAATATTTATGTGTTGTTGTTGTTATGGTCTTCAGTCCTGAGACTGGTTTGATGCAGCTCTCCATGCTACTCTATCCTGTGCAAGCCTCTTCATCTCCTATTACCTACTGCAGCCTACATCCTTCTGAATCTGCTTAGTGTATTCATTTCTTGGTCTCCCTCTACGATTTTAACCCTCCATGCTGCCCTCCAAAACTAAATTGGTGATCCCTTGATGCCTCAGAACATGTCCTACCAACCGATCCCTTCTTCTAGTCAAGTTGTGCCACAAGCTCCTCTTCTCCCGAATTCTATTCAATACCTCCTCATTAGGTATGTGATCTACCCATCTAATCTTCAGCATTCTTCTGTAGCACCACATTTCGAAAGCTTCTATTCTGTTCTTGTCTAAACTTTTTATCGTCCATGTTTCACTTCCATACATGGCTACACTCCATACAAATACTTTCAGAAACGACTTCCTGACACTTAAATCTATACTCGGTGTTAACAAATTCCTCTTCTTCAGAAACGCTTTCCTTGCCATTGCCAGTCTACATTTTATATCCTCTCTACTTCGACCATCATCAGTTATTTTGCTCCCCAAATAGCAAAACTCCTTTACTAATTTAAGTGTCTCATTTCCTAATCTAATTGCCTCAGCATCACCCGACTTAATTCGACTACATTCCATAATCCTATTTTGCTTTTGTTGATGTTCATCTTATATCCTCCTTTTAAGACACTGTCCATTCCGTTCAACTGCTCTTCCAAGTCCTTTGCTGTCTCTGACAGAATTACAATGTTTTTATTTCTTCTCCATGCGTTTTAATACCTACTCCGAATTTTTCGTTTGTTTCCTTTACTGCTTGCTCAATATACAGATTGAATAACATCGGGGAGAGGCTACAACCCTGTCTCACTCCCTTCCCAACCGCTGCTTCCCTTTCATGTCCCTCGACTCTTATAACTGCCATCTGGTTTCTGTACAAATTGTAAATAGCCTTTCACTCCCTGTATTTTACTCCTGCCACCTTCGGAATTTGAAAGAGAGTATTCCAGTCAACATTGTCAAAAGCTTTCTCTAAGTCTACAAATGCTAGAAATGTAGGTTTGCCTTCCCTTAATCTTTCTTCTAAGATAAATCGTAGGGTCAGTATTGCCTCACGTGTTCCAACATTTTTTTTTTTTTTTTTTTTTTTTTTTTTTTTTTTGGTCATCAGTCTACTGACTGGTTTGATGCGGTCCGCCACGAATTCCTTTCCTGTGCTAACCTCTTCATCTCAGAGTAGCACTTGCAACCTACGTCCTCAGTTATTTGCGTCACGTATTCCAATCTCTGTCTTCCTCTACAGCTCCCTCTAGTACCATGGAAGCCATTCCCTCATGTCTTAGCAGATGTCCTATCATCCTGTCCCTTCTCCTTATCAGTGTTTTCCACATATTCCTTTTCTCTCCGATTCTGCGTAGAACCTCCTCATTCCTTACCTTATCAGTCCACCTAATTTTCAACATTCGTCTATAGCACCACATCTCAAATGCTTCGATTCTCTTCTGTTCCGGTTTTTCCACAGTCCATGTTTCACTACCATACAATGCTATACTCCAGACGTACATCCTCAGAAATTTCTTCCTCAAATTAAGGCCGGTATTTGATATTAGTAGACTTCTCTTGGCCAGAAATGCCTTTTTCGCCATAGCGAGTCTGCTTTTGATGTCCTCCTTGCTCCGTCCGTCATTGGTTATCTTACTGCCTAGGTAGCAGAATTCCTTAACTTCATTGACTTCGTGACCATCAATCCTGATGTTAAGTTTCTCGCTGTTCTCATTTCTACTACTTCTCATTACCTTCGTCTTTCTCCGATTTACTCTCAAACCATACTGTGTACTCATTAGATTGTTCATTCCGTTCAGCAGATCATTTAATTCTTCTTCACTTTCACTCAGGATAGCAATGTCATCAGCGAATCGTATCATTGATATCCTTTCACCTTGTATTTTAATTCCACTCCTGAACCCTTCTTTTATTTCCATCATTGCTTCCTCGATGTACAGATTGAAGAGTAGGGACGAAAGGCTACAGCCTTGTCCTACACCCTTCTTAATACGAGCACTTCGTTCTTGATCTTCCACTCTTATTATTCCCTCTTGGTTGTTGTACATATTGTATATGACCCGTCTCTCCCTACAGCTTACCCCTACTTTTTTCAGAATCTCGAACAGTTTGCACCATGTTATATTGTCGAACGCTTTTTCCAGGTCGACAAATCCTATGAAAGTGTCTTGATTTTTCTTTAGCCTTGCTTCCATTATTAGCCGTAACGTCAGAATTGCCTCTCTCGTCCCTTTACATTTCCTAAAGCCAAACTGATCGTCACCTAGCGCATTCTCAATTTTCTTTTCCATTCTTCTGTATATTATTCTTGTAAGCAGCTTCGATGCATGAGCTGTTAAGCTGATTGTGCGATAATTCTCGCACTTTCATCTCTTGCCGTCTTCGGAATTGTGTGGATGATGCATTTCCGAAAGTCAGATGGTATATCGCCAGACTCATATATTCTACACACCAACGTGAGTAGTCGTTTTGTTGCCACTTCCCCCAATGATTTTAGAAATTCTAATGGAATGTTATTTATCCCTTCTGCCTTATTTGACCGTAAGTCCTCCAAAGCTCTTTTAAATTCCGATTCTAATACTGGATCCCCTATCTCTTCTAAATCGACTCCCATTTCTTCTTCTATCACATCAGACAAATCTTCACCCTCATAGAGGCTTTCAATGTATTCTTTCCACCTATCTGCTCTCTCCTCTGCGTTTAACAGTGGAATTCCCGTTGCACTCTTAATGTTACCACCGTTGCTTTTAATGTCACCAAAGGTTGTTTTGACTTTCCTGTATGCTGAGTCTGTCCTTTCGACAATCATATCTTTTTCTATGTCTTCACATTTTTCCTGCAGCCATTTCGTCTTAGCTTCCCTGCACTTCCTATTTATTTCATTTCTCAGCGACTTGTATTTCTGTATTCCTGATTTTCCCGGAACATGTTTGTACTTCCTCCTTTCATCAATCAACTGAAGTATTTCTTCGGCTACCCATGGTTTCTTCGCATCTACTTTCTTTGAACCTATGTTTTCCTTCCCAACTTCTGTGATGGCCCTTTTTAGAGATGTCCATTCCTCTTCAGCTGTACTGCCTACTGCGCTATTCCTTGTTGCTGTATCTATAGCGTTAGAGAACTTCAAACGTATCTCGTCATTCCTTAGTACTTCCGTATCCCACTTCTTTGCGTATTGATTCTTCCTGACTAATGTCTTAAACTTCAGCCTACTCTTCATCACTACTATATTGTGATCTGAGTCTATATCAGCTCCTGGGTACGCCTTACAATCCAGTATCTGATTTCGGAATCTCTGTCTGACCATGATGTAATCTAATTGAAATCTTCCCGTATCTCCCGGCCTTTTACAAGTATACCTTCTCCTCTTGAGATTCTTGAACAGGGTATTCGCTATTACTAGCTGAAACTTGTTACAGAACTCAATTAGTCTTTCTCCTCTTTCATTGCTTGTCCCAAGCCCATATTCTCCTGTAACCTTTTCTTCTACTCCTTCCCCTACAACTGCATTCCAGTCGCCCATGACTATTAGATTTTCGTCCCCCTTTACATACTGCATTACCCTTTCAATATCCTTATACACTTTTCTATCTGTTCATCTTCAGCTTGTGACGTCGGCATGTATACCTGAACTATCGCTGTCGGTGTTGGTCTGCTGTCGATTCTGATTAGAACAACCCGGTCACTGAACTGTTCACAGTAACACACACTCTGCCCTACCTTCCTATTCATAACGAATCCTACACCTGTTATACCATTTTCTGCTGCTGTTGATATTACCCGATACTCATCTGACCAGAAATCCTTGTCTTCCTTCCACTTCACTTCACTGACCCCTACTATATCTAGATTGAGCCTTTGCATTTCCATTTTCAGATTTTCTAGTTTCCTTACCACGTTCAAGCTTCTGACATTCCACTTCCCGACTCGTAGAACGTTATCCTTTCGTTGATTATTCAATCTTTTTCTCATGGTAACCATCCCCTTGGCAGTTCCCTCCCGGAGATCTGAATGGAGGACTATTCCGGAATCTTTTGCCAATGGAGAGATCATCATGACCCTTCTTCAATTACAGGCCACATGTCCTGTGGATACACGTTACGTGTCTCTAATGCAGTGGTTTCCATTGCCTTCTGCATCCTCATGTCGTTGATCATTGCTGATTCTTCCGCCTTTAGGGGCAATTTCCCACCCCTAGGACAAGAGAGTGCTCTGAACCTCTATCCGCTCCTCCGCCCTCTTTGACAAGGCCGGTGGCAGAATGAGGCTGACTTCTTATGCCGGAAGTCTTCGGCCGCCAATGCTGATTATTTATCAAAATTTAGGCAGTGGCGGGGATCGAATCCGGGACCGAAGATGTTTTGATTATTAGTCAAAGACGCTACCTCTAGACCACGGGTACAACCAGGTCCACCATTTGTACGGAATCAAAACTGATCTTCCCCTAGGTCGGCTTCTACTAGTTTTTCCATTCGTCTGTAAAGAATTCGCATTAGTATTTTGCAGCTGTGAGTTATTAGACTGATAGTTCGGTAATTTTCACATCTGTCAACACCTGCTTTCTTTGGGATTGGAATTATTACATTCTTCTTGAAGTCTGAGGGAATTTCGCTTGTCTCATACATCTAGCTCACCAGATGGTAGAGTTTTGTCAGGACTGGCTCTCCCAAGGCTGTCAGTAGTTCTAATGGAATGTTGTCTACACCCGGGGCCTTGTTTCGACTTAGGTCTTTCAGTGCTCTGTCAAACTCTTCACGCAGTATCATAACTACCATTTCATCTTCATCTACATTCTCTTCCATTTCCATAATATTGTCCTCAAGAACATCGCCCCTGTATAGACCCACTATATACTCCTTCCACCTTTCTGCTTTCCCTTCTTTGCTTAGAACTGGGTTTCCATCTGAGCTCTTGATATTCATGCAAGTGGTTCTCTTTTCTCCAAAGGTCTCTTTAATTTTCCTGTAGGCAGTGTATATACACTTTTTTTCTTAATTGAATTCTGAGAGCACTTGTGGAATCAGCTTCACTTTCAGTGCCACTGTCCTTTTACGCTACTTACACTTTATTCGTTGTTTCACTAGTACTGGGCACAAACGCAGAGTTTTTAGTTCGTAGTAATTGTCCTACATGAGATAAATCATCGTTAATGAGCAGCTTTCTTTTGGTTCCACCACGTGAGAGGGAGCTGGTATGAGGGTGCTTCCCCGTCTCTACCTGTCGGAGCCAATGAATGTAGTGAGCAACAGGAAGTTTCCAGTGTAAGGTAACAACACGCACTATTACAACTGCAGCTTGGCTGTGCCTAGGGACGTAACCGAATTGTTTCCCGCTACTGCCGGGTGTACGGTTCGATTTTCCGAGTAAAACATTGAAATGACACCTGATCTCCCACCATGAGGATGTCTATTTCTCGTCTTATCATCCGTTATCAACATTCCGTCTTTCATAACTGAAAGTTGGTGTCACCACAGAATCGTCTTAGTCTCCTCTTTTCCTGGTCTTCTGCATTGGGGAGTAGCTGGCCCCATGTTTGGTGTGTTTTCATCTTTATCTGGTCTGTCCATCGTCTCGGTAGTCTTCCATGCAATCTTTTCTCTTAGGCTTCGCCTTGTATGATCATCTTGCCCGAGTTATCTTCTTGTCATCGAATTATGCGACCAAAGAACTGCAGGATTCGATGGAAACAAATATGGATAATATCTTCTCTACCCTGAGTTCCTGAAGCATTGATTTGTCGGTGCATTTGTCCACCCACGATGGCCTCAGCAACCTTCTCTATGTCCACATTTGCATCAATTGTTTTGCGGTACCCTTCAGTTATTGTCCATGTTTCAGCCCCCTAAAGAAAAACTGGAAACAGTAATTACAAAATACTGACATGCTAAAATTATTTTCTTCTGTCTCAGAAAATGAGAACTTATTGCTGTACTGACGCGATGAACTCGCTGTGCTCCTGCCCTTACAGCGCTTGCGACATACTGCTCTCACTGCGAAATGGAATTTGTCCCTCGTTCCTGTAGTGAAGATGTACGGTCGAAGAGTGGCGAGCCTACGTCACGCGCAGATACGACGGCTGGCCGAGTTTGACACCAGCAGGCGACTGGCGGAGGAGATAGAGGAGGCGGTGTGGCTGGACTGTGTACAGTGGACGCCGGCCGGCTTGTCGCGGCGGCCTGTTGATGCAATAACGGGTCTGCCATCGCATCGCCGCTCGTTAGATAAACGACGTCCGATGGCGGGATCGCGCTGTCGCACGGCGACTGCGCCAGGCCGTCACGGAGCCGCGACGCGTCGCGCTATATTGCCGACGCCGTTTATTGGAACCCTACACAGGACCGCGCCGACAACGGATACGTCCGTTAATTTGATTGCAGGCGCCGCGTGGCTGCGCTGGCCAGTGCTGCAGTGTAGCGCATGCTGCGCGACTTGCTAATGGCGGACGCAGCTGCGTGCAGCGCCAGAAGCGCCGCCAGACACTCGGCTGATTCCCACGCTGCGCTCTGCGCGTGCCTCACGGCGTATAATTGCCAGTGGCCAGAGGACCGTATTAGCCTATAACGTGGAAGCTACTACTCGCCATTCGACATTGTCTGTTGAACCGTCTTCTGAATGCTAAGTACGTATCTCCTGCCGCATTTGTCAGAAACAAGAAGGTAGGTTACACCGCTTCTGCACTCTGATTTCATTGCTACGTGTTTAACAGAAAATAAGAGCGTCGTCTTGAATTACATCTCAAGCAGTAGTCACATCTTGAAAGAGCTCACTGGTCGCTTTGAGCGTTTTAGACGGTGTAGAAAAAACGACGAATAGTACCAAACGCTCATGTGATCCTGCGCCGCTAACACTGCAGTAAGATGGTGTGAGTGTGCTAATCAGTTGTATGGAATCAGAGTGTTAAGATCGGTCCATCTGAGCGCGTAACAGAATGGTCGTAAGGAGCTAATCAGTCTCCTGACATATTTTGCATATATCCACTCTATAATGTGTTATCGAATAATTTTATGGGGTAACTCATTACTTAGAAAGAAAGTTTTGATTGCACAAAAGATGGTATTCACCCACGGACGTTATGTAGGTGCCTCTTCAGGGAGCAAGACATTTTAACTGCACCTTCAGAATGCATATTTGCGATAGTTACAGTCGTCGTAAATAATCCAACACAATTTGAGAAGAATGGAGAAGTCCATATCTAAAACACTAGAGGGGAAAAATGACTTTTATTAGCCACTAGTGAACGTGGCAGTGCTTATCGGAATTGGATATGAGTCCTAATCTCCTTCTCTCTCTCTCCCTCCCCCCCCTCCTACTGTCCATTTCCTCCTACCTCTCCCTATGTCCATCTCCTCCTACCTGTCAAGCCCTTGCTCCTGCTCCCTGCACTTCTCTTATCACACGTTCTTTCTGTTCATCTCCTCCCTCCCTCTCTCTGATCTAATTTATTGTCACTGAAAACGGAAACTTGATTGGGAATAGAGGTCAAAGTGAATGAGTAAATACGTTGGAATCATTAGTACACCAGGTACGAGAGAGACCGTTCCGGCTGCTGGACCTGTGAGGATAGGAGCTTTAATAATGGTATTTCGCATGATTTGAATTGCGAACAGGCAAGATTATTAAGTTAGTCATAAACATAACTGCATAAAAGGGAAACAAACTTCACATTTGCACTACACAGAATAACAGGTTCTTTCTCGCAGCCGGTTTAACAAAAAATTGTTTATTGTGTGACACGTCTATATCTATAGTGGTGTAGTCTGTGCAGTGCCTGTCAGTCGGTCAGCCCCTTAGTCAGTCAGCTGATCGAGCAGCCCCTCGCTGCTTGACCAGAGGATCGCGTAGTTGGCTCCCGCTGCGCGCACTCGTACCGATATCCCGATGCGTCACTGGTTGCATCCCTTCCAAAGAATCAAACCAGGTACTGAAACCAGTTGCCTGCTAGTAACATACCAAAAATGGTTCAAATGGCTCTAAGCACTATGGGACTCAACATCCGAGGTCATCAGCCTCCCAGACTTAGAACTACTTAAACCCTACCAACCTAAGGACATCACACACATCCATGCCAGAGGAAGGATTCGAACCTGCGACCGTAGCACCAGCGCGGTTCCGCACTGAAGCGCCTAGAATCGCTCGGCCACAGCGGCCGGCCAGTAACACACCAAATTACCATGAACTGACATCAGTTCAATCTTTGCAACACACAAAAGGTATGATCGCCACCGAAAACACATGTTTTATCGACATTCCAAATTATATTGCGCTTAAGTTCCAACTGAGTGAGTCAAACTCGACTGTATCCATCATAATGGATTGCGCTTCAGAAAATCTTACTCGATTTACCTCCAAGCGCTGTCCACGCTCTTCGTCAATCTCATTGATCAACTATCTTCTCGGTGGCCCGTGCTTCGCGTAAGCCGACAGATATTTCGACATCACACTGGTGGCATTTTTTCCAAAAAAATTCAACTGAGTGTTTATAAAATACCAGATTACCACGGACTGACCTCAGTTCAATCTTTGCAACAACCGATATCACACTGAAACATTGCTTGATTGTATACTTTTCCGCAAAATAACAGTATTCAATGCAGAATGTATTGTTATGAAAACATGTTACAGCAAAACCGTTAGATCTACTGTCACATTTCTTTTATTGAGATTGTAAGAAAAAAATCAGATTCAGATTTCCGACTTTGCTGGTAGATTTTCCAGAAATTTTCATTCATGCAAACTTTGTCCTGACGATTAGGAACACAACAAAAACAATTCAGCCAAATCGGTCGAGTCGTTCTCAAGTGATGACCTTCCACACATGCTGCAATTGATTTTTATTTATATAGTTAGTGGCTCAAAAAGAAGTTCAATATGCAGCTGCAAAAATTTTTGATCGTTTGTACAATAACATAAAATCTCTGACAGGTAGCAAAGCAATTTTTAAATCTAACTTAAAATCATTTCTCCCTTTCTATTCCACTGACGAATTTTCACTTAAAACCTAGTAACAAGTTAAAAAAGAAAAAAAGGAACTCACAAGTGATTTCTAAGTGTATTTTCACGAGTACGACTAAAATAATAATGTATTCATTAATCTTAGCACTGATCATGTACACATATCCTGTAAACAGACTCTTTCCACATCATTTTGATGAAGGAATCGTTCAGATGAGTAATGGAATATGGAACTAACTATCATGCTTGGACATAACCATGAGCACATCAAGACTGAAGTTGCCCAATTTGTTGATGCCAGCGCGCACTGGGTAACTGCTACCATGTGCTAATGTCACCCAGTACTACTGGCATGACAGTGTACTGGTGCACATGTGCCAGTCGATTTTTGGCATCAAAGTGTTCAGATCGGTGCACTTGGAGACGTGACAGATAGGCAATAAGAAGTTACCGTGTTGTGACGTAACAAGACTGTTACGCCACACGGTAGTAGCCAAAAGAAAGGCACGCTAGATTAAGGCGGTAGCCGATAGTGCAAGGCATACAGCAGACGGACGTGAATTCTGGAACATGAGAACTTATGAATGAATAAGAAGAAAAGTAGGTAGATGCTTTTTACTTATCTTTTCTTTATTCCTTGGAATACATCTCTCTTGAATACTTGTAAGCTATAGTCACTGATACAACTGGCGCCTTGCTAGTCGCAGCCATTAACTTAGCTGATGGCTATTCTGTCTCTCGGCTAATGAGAGAGAAAGGCTTCGTACAACTGGGCGATAGCTAGGTTCGCGTACAACTGGGCGGTAGCTTGGTCCTCGTACAACTGGGCGGTAGCTAGGCTCTCGTACAACTGGGGTCGAGTCCTCTCTCGTATCACGAGACCTGCCTTGGTGGTGGCGCTAGGTCTGCGATCACAGTGGCGACACGCGGGTCCGACATGTACTACATGGACCGCGGCCGATTTAAGTTACCACCTAACAAGTGTGGTGTCTGGCGGTGACACCACATTCCTCCCCCGCAAATCGGCGAACGGTCGTGTAATAAGGCTTCCGCCCGCCGTGGGGAGGACCACATGTTGACGTATGCGATGAGGTGGGGAGCCTAACAACAGGCGAGGCTGTGCCACCCGCACCCGGCCATCCGGTCCGAGGGGAGCTAGGAAACGCCTGCAAAACTAGTCCAGGGTGCACGTCAACATGCGGTGTATGCGCCCGTAAAGAAACATGAGGGGCCGAAGTGTCGACGTCCATTGCGTCGGGGTAGCCGACGCGCGATGACGTCATGTGGTCCGGAGCGGTCGGGAGTTCCATGGCGGAGGACAGCTGGTCACGGGAAGCGATCGGCGGCGCGTGACCCTGGGAGGCGCTTGGCGGCTGCAACGAAGCGTCGAATGCGGTCGGCGGTGGCGGCGGCTGCTGCAGCTGCTGCTGCTGCGGCGGCGGCGGCGCGTCGCCATGGGGCAAAATGGAAGGCATCGTCGGTAACACCTGGGGATGAGGCGAGCCAGTAGATGGGTCCCCAGGGCGCTGACCGGACGGCACCGTCGCTGAAAGCAGACGGGGAGCGGCAGAACCCGAGCGACGACAGAGGCGCAGCTGATTGAGATGCCGACGCACCTCACCAGAGGCCCCCAAAACCAAATACATCGCGCGGCCGAGGCAGCGAAGAATGCGCCCTGCGAGCCAACGCCGTGAACCTCGATAGTTGCGATAAAATACAACGTCGCCTGGAGCAAAAGCAGGAGTCTGCCGCTGCGCAGGAACCTGATGCGGCGGATGCAGCAAAGACATCAAGGTGCGATGAGGACGACCGTGGAGCAACTCAGCCGGCGAGCGACCATCTCGGGGCTGAGAGCGATACGAAGACAAAAAGAGCAACAATGCGTCCTCCCGAGAATGCGACTCTTGCAATTTCAACATCTGTGACTTGAAAGTCCGGACCAACCGTTCAGCGGCACCGTTGGACTGAGGCGAAAACGGCGCGGATGTCAGATGTTGAATACCATTGGCCTGGCAGAATGACTGAAATTCTGCGGACATGAATTGTGGGCCATTGTCGGAAACAATAGTCTGCGGAAGACCTTCAATGCAAAAGATAGCAGACAACGCTTGGATGGTGGCGGAGGACGTCGTGGAAGACATCCGAACAACAAAAGGAAAATTACTGAAGGCGTCGACCAGAACCAACCATCGAGCATTCCAGAATGGACCAGCAAAATCAATGTGCAAGCGTTGCCAAGGGGAAGTGGCTTTTGGCCACGCAAAGACTTTCCGCGGCGGTGCGGACTGTTGTTCGGCACACGCCGGGCACGAAGAACACATATTCGTAATCGCAGCATCGATTCCGAACCAAGTACAGTGCTGACGAGCAAGTTGTTTCGTTCGCACTATACCCCAATGTCCTTTATGAAGAAGCCGTAAAACAGAGGACTGTAACGAACGTGGGACCACGACTCTGGACTGATCATTATCAGAACGCAACAACAAAACACCACGTCGAACAAAAAGTCTCTCCTTGTGAGCAAAAAATCGGCGAACCAACGGATCCTCGATCCGAGACTTTGACAAAGGCCATTGCGTAGCAACAAAACGTAAAACAGAAGCAAGGACAGGGTCAGCAGCTGTGGCTGTAGCGACACGACGAAAATCAATCGGAAACGATTCGACCACAGTATCGGTTTCCGAATCAATGAACATACAAGCAAGTTCGGAAGAATCGAATGCTTTATCCTCAGCAACAGGCAAACGGGACAACGCATCAGCGTTGCCGTGCTTAGCAGTGGACCGATACAAGATATCGTAGCGGTACTGCGAGAGGAAAATAGACCAGCGAATGAATTTCTGCGCTGTACGTGGAGGTACAGGCTTGTTCGGATGAAAAAGCGACGTCAAAGGTTTGTGGTCTGTGATGATGGTAAAGTGACGACCATACAAGAAATCATGGAACTTAGTAACACCAAACACGAGAGCCAAAGCTTCTTTCTCTATCTGTGAATAATTTCTTTGCGCAGACGAGAGCAATTTGGACGCAAAGGCAATAGGGCGATCATGTGAGCCAACTTTGTGCGCAAGCACAGCACCGATCCCGAAATCCGATGCATCTACCATCAACAAAAGGGGTTTCTGGGGATCGAATGGCGTAAGGCAAGTATTAGAAAGCAACGCCGATTTCAACTGGCGAAAGGCGCGTTCACATTCCGTCGTCCAGACGAACGGAACACCTTTACGGCGTAAGCGATGAAGCGGAGCTGAAATGGAAGAGGCATTGCGCACATATTTATGGTAATAATTAATTTTACCCAACACACTCTGTAGCTGTTTCACATTTTGAGGGGAAGGCAATTCTTGTATGGCACGGAGGTGCTCTGGACTCGGATGTATGCCTTGGGCATTAATGCCATGTCCCAGGTATGGTAAGTCACGAGCAAAAAACACAGATTTGTCCTTCCTCAAGCGAAGACCATTTTGCCGCAAGACCTGAAATAATGTTCGTAAATTCTCAAGATGATCTTCTTCTGTCTGTCCGGAGATCACTATATCGTCCAGATAGTTTGCTGCAGTAGGGACCGACGCACAAATAGTTTGTAAATATTGCTGAAACAAGGCAGGGGCGGATGCACACCCGAACGGCAGTCTTTTGAACCTGTATAATCCAATGTGCTTTGCACGCGTGGGTTCGCATCCCATCCTCGTCGCCAATCTGTAGTGACGTAACAAGACTGTTACGCCACACGGTAGTAGCCAAAAGAAAGGCACGCTAGATTAAGGCGGTAGCCGATAGTGCAAGGCATACAGCAGACGGACGTGAATTCTGGAACATGAGAACTTATGAATGAATAAGAAGAAAAGTAGGTAGATGCTTTTTACTTATCTTTTCTTTATTCCTTGGAATACATCTCTCTTGAATACTTGTAAGCTATAGTCACTGATACAACTGGCGCCTTGCTAGTCGCAGCCATTAACTTAGCTGATGGCTATTCTGTCTCTCGGCTAATGAGAGAGAAAGGCTTCGTACAACTGGGCGATAGCTAGGTTCGCGTACAACTGGGCGGTAGCTTGGTCCTCGTACAACTGGGCGGTAGCTAGGCTCTCGTACAACTGGGGTCGAGTCCTCTCTCGTATCACGAGACCTGCCTTGGTGGTGGCGCTAGGTCTGCGATCACAGTGGCGACACGCGGGTCCGACATGTACTACATGGACCGCGGCCGATTTAAGTTACCACCTAACAAGTGTGGTGTCTGGCGGTGACACCACATACCGTGCTTCGACCTACTCATGAATACATTGTGAGTGAAGCTGCCAATTTGTTGGTGTGCCAGTTCGAACTGTCCAATGTGTTCTCAGGGAACAGTGTATTACTCTCAAGCGTGCAACATGGTTTGTTAACAGTGGTCGATAAAGAGATAAGAGGTAAGTTACTACAGATGAGTGTTACGCATTGTCTGTGACAATCCGTTTCAAACCCGATAGGACTGGCTGCTGTCAGGAAATGTAGGTTCATCTCACCCAGTTTCAGAGCGAACGTTTCAAAGGGGACTTCAATGGGTGGACATTTAGAGTCGAGTGCCTCGCAAAAGCTATAGCTCACGGTGGTACATAAACCTCCATGGCTTCGATAAGCCGAAAACGAGGGAAGTGCGCAGTAGGTGACTGGGGACATAAAGTGTAGGGCGACGGGTCGCGATTTTGCATCTTTTCTAATGATGTAAGGCGATGAGTGCACCCACGGTTCCATGAGGCGTTTAACCAGCGTCGTGTGGAGGGCGTAGTTCACACCGAAGATGGTTCTATGATTTTTTCAGGGGTGGTTCTTGTACCACTATCTGGGCCGACTGACTCCGCTACCAAGTGTTGTAATTTCTTCTTCATCTTCGTTATCAGTACGCTGTGGATGCTCTTGTCTTCCAAGATGACAGCTGCTTTGTTCACAGCGCTGCATAGATAAGTTCCTAATTTTTCTGTCACGCAAGCATCCTATCGCATCGAGACATGCCCGCTAAATCATCCGATTTTAACGCCATAGAAAATATTTGGAGGTAATCAGAATGGAGGGTGCAGCTTTGTAACCAATATCCCCACAATTTGGTAGCACCGCAGGATATAATCATCAATGATTAGCTTCAGATGGATGTAGTACACCTCAAAAGATATCTGGACTCTCTTCGTTGCCTAAAGGAGGACTTTAAAAAGGCTGGATATGGTAGATCGTCTCACACGATGTGTATATTACTGAACAGACAGAACATTATGAGCACCTATCTGCTATAGATACAAACGCGTCCAAGAGATATCAACGTCACCTGGCGAGGAATGACGGCTGGTCAGACCAACCCACTGTGCATCTAGTATCAGTGAGCGTACTGTCCTTGTGCAGAATGGATAAGGCACGTGATCTATCGAAGTTTGACCAAAGGCAGATTGTGATGGCCCGGATTCTCCGCGCGAGCCGTCGGAAACTACACGACTTCTATGGTATTCGAGAAGTGTGTGATGAGTGTCTTCAACAGCTGGCAAAACCAAGGTGAAATCACGTCCAGACGTCGTGGGGTGAGTCGACCACCCCTCGTTACAGATATCGGAAGTCGTACCCTGGGCACACTGGTAAAAGAGGACAGGTGGCGAATTGTGGCGGAACTAACATCAGAGTGTAGTCCCGGGCAGAGATGTCCGTCCATGCATATGTCAATGTTAATACCGCGACATCGGCAACTACGACTGAAATGGGCATGTAAACAACGGCAATTTATGTTGGCGTAGCGGCAGAGTACAAGTGTGTATCAACACACAGTGCACCGAACTCTCCTAAGATGGGCCTCCAGAGATGTCCGTCCATGCATATGTCAATGTTAATACCGCGACATCGGCAACTACGACTGAAATGGGCATGTAAACGACGGCAATTTATGTTGGCGCAGCGGCAGAGCGTTGCATTGTCTGACGAATCCCTTTACGTTCTTCATCTTGCTGATCGGAGGGCGCGAATCCGTCGTCTTCCAGGGAAACAGCTCCTTAACAACTGTATTGCTGGATGGAGAAAAGGTGGCGGCGTGTCCATTATGCTCTGGGGAACACTCACGTGGATATGCATGGATCCAGTGGAGCCCGCACCATGACGGCAAAGGAGTATCGGACACTGGTTGCAGACCATGCACATCTCTCCATGACGATCTTGTTTCCCGACGGCAGTGGCATTCTTCAGCAAGGTAATGCTCCATGTCGCAAGGCCAGGAATGTGATAAAGTTTTTCTAGAAACACAGTGGCGGTTTTCGATTGATGTGCTTGAATTCAACCAAATTTGGTTACGAGTACGACTTTCAATCTGGATAAAGGACGGTTGGTGTAGGAATGGGAGTGGGCGGCGGAAAAGGGCAACTAAAAATATATGTCTTGAATCCATATTATTTGCTGTTGGTATTTTGATGATGACGGTTCCAGCGGTAGGGTATGAAGTGGTAGTATAAAAATAAGCGAAAGCGGCGAGCATCGATCTGGAGCCCCTTGTATTACGGTTGTTAAGCTGATTGGTGATAGACATCATGACTGTTTTCATAAGATTGGGTTTGGGGGTGATGGCACAAAGAGGAGGAGATCACGTGAATCATAATTTATTGTTGAATGTCTGGAGTCATTTCAACGAAAGTTGTAATATATATCATTTACTGTCTGCGGAAAGACTCTGTAAGACCTGTAGACCGGGGAGGCGGGGGGGGGGGGGGGGTTATGCTGTGACACATGTACATAAATTAAATTTGTTTTTTACATTGTATTCCTTTCGTATGTGATTGTGATTTGATACTGGTCTATGCTGGATTATCGGATAGTAACTTACATGTATTGCTCATATTTAATGAAATGTAGAAGTAACTGGTCATCCTCTTACACAAGACCATCACAAATTTATCAGTCGTCGGAATTTTATGGGAGGCAATGGAATCCTGAAGTAGGCTGGATACTTAAGAAGACGCCCAGTCAGGCTTAAGAGTCCAGTATTCCTCTCAATATTTCGAATGCTGACGCTGTGAACCCTGCTTTACATGTGGTCGCTGTTAAGACTCCAAATATCACTTGCAGCACCTGACAGACGACTAGTCAGGCTTCGAAACGTTCTGCTAAAAAGGGAAGCGGTCATTTTGGACGGACAACAGGAAGTATACCTTCAAGTGCATCTGTTCTTTTCTATTTGTTAACGTCTGGCGGCTGACGATTAAGAGTCTCGAGCTGGAAATAATGGGACTCGAATTATTTTGTCACGTCGTGCTACTCGGCCTGCAGACGACCAGGTACGAAAAAGAATTCGTAGAAAGGACACATACATGTTCAGTATCGACGGACAATTTCTGCTAATTCAAAAGATACATGTTGAGATAATTTGTTTAGTACTCACATCTTTCAAAAGATAATCTTTTATTTTAGTTAAAGCATATGTAACAATTTCTTCTCATTCCTAATATCGTTAAACTGATCGTTCGTAAGAGAGCAGCTTGTAGCTTCCATCCATTCATCTCTGAACTGGAGGGAAGCAAATTCAGCGTGGTGAAATTCATGTCCTTTCCTCTCCTGTACCTTTATTTCATCTGCCCGATTTATTTATCATCATAAACTAGAACGCTACACATGTATAACTTGTCAAAGCATATATTAACGCCGGCTCCTGTGGCCGAGCGGTTCTAGGCGCTTCAGTCCGGAACCGCGCGACCGCTACGGTCACAGGTTCGAACCCTGCCTCGGGGATGGATGTGTGTGATGTCCTTAGGTTAGTTAGGTTTAAGTAGTTGTAAGTCTAGGGGACTGATGACCTCAGATGTTAAGTACCATAGTGCTTAGAGCCATTTGAGTCACATATTAACAAACAGAAGCAGCTATTGTGGATTTTCTCTGTTAATACTAAAAATTATCTGTAATTAAACTTCTGTACACTATTTGTCAATATTGCAGTATGAACTCATTGTAAATGTAAGCAGACTTTCAAAATATCACTCGAGCCATAAGAGCGGAGTGGTTAAAAGTCTTGTAAAGCGCGCGAGACGAGTAAGTGAACTGTAGCTCTTTGGACGCGAAACGCATGTGGAGTACGTTTTGAGGAGCAATTGGAACACGTGAGGCAATACTAGGCTTACGACTTATCTTAGAAGAAAGATTAAGAAAAGGCAAACCTACGTTTCTAGCATTTGTAGACTTAGAGAAAGCTTTTGACAATGTTAACTGGAATACTCTCTTTCAAATTCTGAAGGTGGCAGGGGTAAAATACAGGGAGCGAAAGGCTATTTACAATTTGTACAGAAACCAGATGGCAGTTATAAGAGTCGAGGGGCATGAAAGGGAAGCAGTGGTTGGGAAAGAAGTGAGACAGGGTTGTAGCCTGTCCCCGATGTCATTCAATCTGTATATTGAGCAAGCAGTAAAGGAAACAAAAGAAAAATTCGGAGTAGGTATTAAAATTCATTGAGAAGAAGTAAAAACTTTGAGGTTCGCCGATGACATTGTATTTCTGTCAGAGACAGCAAAGGACTTAGAAGAGCATTTGAACGGAATGAACAGTGTCTTGAAAGGAGGATATAAGATGAACATCAACAAAAGCAAAACAAGGATAATGGAATGCAGTCAAATTAAATCGGGTGATGCCGAGGGAATTAGATTAGGAAATGAGACACTTAAAGTAGTAAAGGAGTTTTGCTATTTAGGAAGTAAAATAACTGATGATGGTCGAAGTAGAGAGGATATAAAATGTAGACTGGCAATGGCAAGGAAATCGTTTCTGAAGAAGAGAAATTTGTTAACATCGAGTATAGATTTAAGGGTCAGGAAGTCGTTTCTGAAAGTATTTGTATGGAGTGTAGCCATGTATGGAAGTGAAACATGGACGATAACTAGTTTGGACAAGAAGAGAATAGAAGCTTTCGAAATGTGGTGCTACAGAAGAATGCTGAAGATAAGGTGGGTAGATCACGTAACTAATTAGGAGGTATTGAATAGGATTGGGGAGAAGAGAAGTTTGTGGCACAACTTGTCTAGAAGAAGGGATCGGTTGGTAGGACATGTTTTGAGGCATCAAGGGATCACAAATTTAGCAGTGGAGGGCAGCGTGGAGGGTAAAAATCGTAGAGGGAGACCAAGAGATGAATACACTAAGCAGATTCAGAAGGATGTAGATTGCAGTAGGTACTGGGAGATGAAGAGGCTTGCACAGGATAGAGCAGCATGGAGAGCTGCATCAAACCAGTCTCAGGACTGAAGGCCACAACAACAACAACAGCTATTCCATCAGCTGCATAAAAAGTGTGACGAAACCTAATGCCTAGCGCAATGCGATGGAAGAGGAAATGTCGGGTCCGAAGATTCTGCCATCGACTTACCGAGGGTGACGAAGAAATTGACCCTATGCTGCGCAACCACGACGTGAAGACTACTAAAAAACGGCCAGGAAGATCATATTATGTCTCAGATCAGCAAAGGACAAAAGGAATCTATTCGCAATAGTTGAAACATACCGCAAACAGCATACATGTGGGAAAAGCTATTTTGGAAAGACTGGATGATTAATAAATACCGAGATCGTGGAGCATAGACAGTATTGCAGGTTGGGACGGGTGGAGAAATCTGCTGTGGCGGACCATGGGGTGTGTGAGACCGACTACATAATACGACTCATTAGTTCTCGCTCTGAAAGAGACTTACCCCAGTCATTTGTTTAGAGAAGTTATAGAAATCTACAATCATGACATAAGTTTTAATAAGAAAGATGAAACAACAATATACTCTTGTCTTGGCACTTAAATTCTTTTTATTGTACTCCTTATTATGGTTACTCTTTAAAAGCTGCATCAACAGATCTGTGGTACGAAAGAACTAACATTAGACTGGATGCACCGACTTTCATAAAATAATATTTAGAGCAGCTGAGGAGACGAGTAAGTTGAATTACACACATTAGGATACAAAGCGTCCAGTCAAAATCAAAATCTTGCGCAACACCAGAGGCCAAATTGGCCTTCACCAAGCGGCGCATTATGAGATAAGCAAGATCAGCCACGGCGTATATTTAATATGCTTTCTCATATTATTTTAATGTGAAGGAGTTACTCCCACTTCAAGTGTTACAACTGCAGCCTACACGTATTACATTGTGAAACACGTTATTACTTTATAAGCTGATAACCTAGCCGTGGAGAGCCCGTAAGCTCCAACCACACACACACACACACACACACACACACACACACACACACTTACTTTTTCTTTACAATATGCGTGATCGTGCATCAGGAAATGTTTAGCTTTAATAACATGAACTGCATTTATGTACAATTCAAGAGAATAACAAAATTGCAATTAATACTTGTCCAGTAGAAAACATGTTCCTGTGGTATTAATAACATAACTATAACTAACCCCTTTACATATACACAGGATAAGGCAGATTTATTTTGAGGTATGGTGAGAAAAATAACCTTTTACATGATATTTTAACTAGAGGATCATATAAAAAACAGTAATGACACTTCCTGGCAGATTAAAACTGTGTGCCCGACTGAGACTCGAACTCAGGACCTTTGCTTTTCGCGGGCATCTACCATCTGAGCTACCCAAGCACCTTAAGTTTCATATCAGCGCACACTCCGCTGCAGAGTGAAAATCTCGTTCTGGAAACATCCCCCAGGCTGCGGCTAAGCCGTCTCCGCAGTATCCTTTCATCCAGGAGTGCTAGTTCTGCAAGGTTCGCAGAAGAGCTTCTCTGAAGTTTTCAAGGTAGGAGACGAGGTACTGGCAGAATTGAAGCTGTCAGGACGGGTAGTGAGTCGTGCTTGGGTGGCTCAGTCGCCTCAGTCTGCCTTGGGCAGGGCAGCAGTGCAGACCGCTCTCGGCCGTCTACGCCGCTGCGCGCGCAGAGTGTTTGCTTACAATCCCCGTCACCGTGCTTCTCAGTCGAACAAGCTATAATGGCCAACTCGTAGAGGAAAAATACTGAAACAGCCAAGGAAATTATTAAATTAAAAACAGGAGAAAAATAAGAAAGTAAACATTTAAATTCACCTTCTCAAATGAATGCGCACGACCGAAAGCACTGGCCGTCGAACGCTTCCTACGCGAAGATGTGAAGATCCCTGTGACGATCTCATCGGCATATACCTACCGATAACTAGCAGCGTCGTTTATGTTAAGATGACTTCCGACGCTGCCTGCAACGAGATTATTCAACGGACGTGACATGGACTAAAATTTCGGGCCTGTGGATGTCGACCATGCAGTACTTGGCTTTCGGACGATCAGTGTATTCGAACTGCCTTTCGAGGCGAATGAAGATGCCCGTACGGAAAAGTCCAGAGTCACGTAGCCGAGACATGGGTACAGTTTACAACGTATCCGGTGATTAATGGTGTGAGACAAGTTCGAACAGATCTCAAACGGCTCGTCCCATCGTCCGTTTCTATTGGCGGCTGCCGTGCGGTGGTCATTTACGACGGACAGCCTTGAACATGTTCCGGTTGTGGCAAAGAAGGACATGTCCGTAATGAATGTGTGAAACGCCGCATCACACAACTACGGCACGGCGATACGAACACCGACTGAACTACAACCGCCCTTCCAATCACCTATGCGGCGATACTGCACGTCCACCCCTCATAAGACGCAGTTCATGAGCGTCTCTCTGGACCGATACACCCGGAGGCGTCAAAGCACCTTACCACCGGCAGTGCCGCCCGCGAACATGACTTACAGCCGGACACACCCACACTAGAAGATCACAAGGTTACCAGCGAGAGTGTTATGGGGACAGCATCATAGCACCCGCGGCTTTTGTACCGGAACGACGTGAATCTCTCCCTTCCTCAAACACCGAAACACATTGCCGGAAGCAAAGTCACCCAAACGACGAAAAAACGCCCTAAGACATCAGAATCGACCACTGACCCCCCTCCACAGGACGAAGAGATGGCACATAACTCTGACGGAGTACACGATGACTCTCTTTCTCCTCTGTCACGGAGACGCGTCATCCACAAGCCGGGCCGGCCGGTGTGGCCGAGCGGTTATAGGCGTTTCAGTCTGGAACCGCGCGACCGCTCCGGTCGCATGTTCGAATCCTGCCTCGGGCATGGATGTGTGTGATGTCCTTAGGTTAGTTAGGTTTAAGTAGTTCTAAGTTCTAGGGAACTGATGACCTCAGATGTTAAGTCCCATGGTGTTCAGAGCCATTTGAAACACAAGCCGGTGAGCCGTCCAACAGAGATCGTGAGCAAGCCCCGCGCCCAGAAGCCATGGAACATAACACGCTCGTCGTCATCGACGCAATTAAGCCGACTCGGCCAGCGCTGCCACCTGTCACCGATGTTAAAACTGACGAACATTTTTCGTGGGTGGATGACACGGTTTTCTCACCTCCACCTGATGCGGAAATGAGATCTATTCCTCCACTAGATCAGCACTTAAATGGGGAATGTTTCCTACGACTCCTGCGACTTATATGGAGTTCCAGAATCCACCACGACATTCTTCACCAGCTACGAATCTATCGACAGCACGGATCCCCCATCAGGCATACCAAATAGCTACCATCAATACTAATAATATCGGCTCTTCAACTGCTCCGTGATACGCTAAGAGCAGCGGACTCTGACAAGAACTGAGGACAGCAACTTGGTCCGGGTGTTATGGATACGAGACGTACGTCGGCCCGGCAGCTATGGAACACACAGGCGCCCTCTGAGAAGGAATTGAAGTCCTATGTGGCATATCTCCCAACGGCGCAAGGGGTGGCCATAACAATTGAAGGAATCAAATTCATAAATCTCTACGCTCCATCAGGCGCTGATAAATGGAGGGATCGCTCCCAGTTCTACGCAGAAGATATCACCCCGTTATTCTCCGGCAGATACGATCATATCATCGTAGGTGGAGATTTCAACTGTGTTCTCGAGCGTACAGACCAATACCCTCATTTCACCACATGTACGGTACTTCGCTTCCTCGTCCGCCGCCTTCGTCTCCTCGACACTTGGAGCGTGGTCACGGCGACCGCCCGGGGCAAACACACATCACGAGCCACTCCGCCAGCCAACTCGATAGAATATACGTCCCTGATGCTCTAAAATCCGTTCTTCTCGACGCGGAACGTTGGCCGTCTGCCTTTTCGGATCACGATATTACATCTGTACCATGAACCTACGTAGGCAATCTATATGGCACAGTGCAGGATCTTGGAAACTCAACGTCACGCTACTGCGGGACCCTGAATGTCGACAACAGGTGACCGACAAGTGGCTCACTTGTGTTCAACGCATCATGCGATACGGGACTACTCTGCAATGGTGGTTACTGTGCGCCAAACCGGCCATCCGACGCACCTTGACACACTATGGCGGAGCCAAGGCCAGGTGGAAGCACCACACAACAGATTTCTACTCTAGCGCTCTAAGCGAGCTCATAGATCATCCTCCATCGCCGGATCGACTAAAAGATGCTCAACGCATCAAATCAAAGATTTTAACCTTGACCAAGTGCCGTCTAGATGGCATGCAGTCAAGATAGGATTAACGGTGAAGAACCTTCTATGCATCAGATTGTTCAAAATGTTCGACGCCGACGGGCTTTAATAACAACCAGATGGACGACGGCTGACTTCGCAAGCTATCATTGCGGATGCCTTCACAACGCACTACAGACTTTTCTATCAAGAACTACCTGCCGGTGCAGGGGCCATTGCTGAGGTTGCCCAGGAGATGCAACCCTCCTGACTGCGGAAGTGACCAACGACGACGTCCATGGCGCTGTGGCCAAAGGATCACTGGATCGGTCTCCCGGCCCGGATGGTTTACCTCTCGAATTTCACAGAACCTTCCAAGATTTGATGTTGCCACGATGGAGAGACATGTACTGGGACCTTTTGCCCGGCGCGGCAATCCCGCCACCAATGTTCATAGACGGCTTACTCGTACCAGTCCCGAAACTGCAGGAGGAACACGACTCGATAGATATCGGCCGATCACGTTACTCAATTCCGACTTCAAGATTATCACACGGCTTCTAGCAGTGCGATTCAAACATGCCTTACGATACATTGTTTCCCACGAACAAACGTCCTTAGGCGGCGATCGTAATATATAGACAGCCCTCAGTGAATATAGAGATATGATCGCCTTTGCAACACACTTGCTACTGCCAGGCGCTTTAATCTCCATCGACAAGCGTTTGACCGCGTCAATCACGCATTCCTCAACGCAGTGATGGACTGGATGGCGATTCCCCCGACGTTGACGCAAGTGATTATGCGACTCATTCCAGGCTTCTTGTTAACGGCAGACTTACAGAACCTATACGGGCTGAATGCTCAGTACGGCGGGGTTGCCTACTGTCGACGGTGCTTTATGCCATTGCGATGGAACCACTCATTTCTGGATTACGGCGACGTTTGATAGGTATTCCGCTCCGGGATCATATGTTCCGCTGCCGAGCCTATGCGGATGACTTGGCCCTCGTCGTACGTTCAGTGGCCGACGTACAAGCTGCGATGCAGTGTATTATCCGTTACAGTGCAGGGGCCAGGGAGCGCTATGAACGTCGCAAAATCATGCGCCATGAAGATCGGCCGCTGTCTTCCTGCAGACAGCGTAGTCCCCTTTCAACTGGTGGACACCCTTCGCTGTCTAGTTTTCGGGCGCTACTGCAACGCTTCGGGCCAACATACAAGATCACCTACTACGCCCCCTGAATATGTGCCAGAGAGTCACCTTCGTCAATACCCATCTAGCAGCCCGGATACCCCATATCGGGCAGATTCTGCCCATCACTGCGACAATGGCAGCCAGACTACAGGCGGCTTTCGGGTATTTTATATGTTCTGGACACATCTTCAAAGTCCAGTATGAAGCTCTCACCTTACCGAAGAGGGATGGTGGCCTCGATCTGATTAATGTGAGAGCCAGAACTACTGCACTTTACACCAATACTAAGCTTCGTTTATGGAAAAGGACAGGAATGTTGACCACTGAGCACGCCCCTGTTTCGAGACGCCCACCGACGCCTTTGGCACACATCCCACCTCCGATATTGTACATCGGCCGTTTCTTTTTGGAATACAGCTATATAAGCACTGAGCTCCCCAGGACCAGGAGGACGACCACCCGCGACATACACCGCCTTCTCCGGAAGTCCCCACCCCGAAACCCATTGAAGCACGTCACCCCCAGGTTTCATGGCCTACAGTATGGAAAACCATCCACCAACCATACCACACCACTGACACCACCGCGACGTGGTACCTTCTCGTCAACGGAAAATATACTACAAAGAATCTGCGTCGCATCGCACTGGTAGACGCAACCCTGTGCCTCAACTGCAATGTCGAAGATACATATTTACGTCGTTTTGAGTGTGGGTCAGCAGCAGCTGTCTGGACCCTCGTACGTTTCTCCTACCATTATGATATATCCCAACACGACCTGCTTTCTATCGTCTAAGTGGCACGCCATCAGATGGATCAGTGGCATCGCTATCACCTACCTCTTCTGGGACAGCATCGTCGATCCGGCGGACTTTTGGACACGTCTCCAAGCACATCACCACACATTCGCCGACATCGACACTATCGGGCCACTTTCGCGAACTATTTACGGAGTATTTCCGCCAACCCGTCTCGGAGCTGGGGTCCGCCAACCCGTCTCGGAGCTGGAATCTCAACGAAATGTGCCACCCAAGAGTGGACGAACCCACGTTCCCCCCCTAATGGTCAATGATAGAATGGACGTTGTTCCGATGGCGCGCCGAAGTGGAGTATGGTGCGAAAAGTATTCCCAATTTCTTTCACTTCTCCTTTCTCCTTCTAAGTTTTTTTACCTTACACATGTTTATCCTTCTCACGCATAGCTCTCTATCTGCAGCCTATTTGTTTCCTTTCTCCTGTGCTCTCTCATAAAAATAAAATAAAAAAAGTTTGGTTGCTGCTGATGGTGAGACTATACTTATTTACGTTTACAAAGAGAAAAAAATAAAATAAAATAAAGTAAAATAAAATAAAGAAAAAACATAAAAAAGGAGGATGTTGCGAAAATATACCTATTTATGTTTTACGTTTTCGAGGAATATTGGGTTATTTTATGAAGAACGTTGTCTTTTATTTTCATGTACTAGAGTTGTTTATTTGTTTTCTCATTACCTGCAACTTTTTGCTCATGTGGTAGGTTTATTCCTTTTATTCTCAAAAACAGAAGAAAAGGCCGGTTCAGGCGGCCATTCTGGGAACAAAATACAAAAAAGACAAAAAAAAGGTCAGTAGAGTTCAGATGGTAGAGCACTTGCCCGCGGACGGCAAAGGTCCCGAGTTCGAGTCTCGGTCCGGCACACAGTTTTAATGTGCCAGGAGGTTTCATATCAGCACACACTTCGCTGCAAAGTGAAAATCTCATTCTGGAAGAAGTAATGATAGTAATAATAAAATGATATTGAACAGTATTGACGGTGGTATTACACAACACGTGCGACACAGCCGTAGATGAGAGTCAGTTTGGCCTCTGATCTTGTCTGAAGCGTTAATTTTGTTTTAATTGATTCACCTGTTGTTCTTTATGAAAAATTGTATTTTGTATTAAATAAACGAAGCACATTTTTAGCCTTGTTAGACAAACTTTATTATTACCTCACGATCTAAATTTCGGGCTATAAGCTCATTTTATAGTACATAACCGACCCCAAAGATGAGAACCAAAACGTGTCAGCTTTTGAAATGTATCGATTCTTGACTTCGGCAGTTGGAGGTGAATAGCCAGCAGTGATGGATGTTAGCTGTGAGAAGTTAGCATTCATGGAAGGTAGAGGTCTGAAGTGTTAACGTAGGCTAATGATCTGTACATGTTCGTCTTAGAGATTGAATATTATTCATGATTATATACCTTTATACTAGATGTCACATTATTAAGGTAAAAAATACATTATTCGGTTTGCAACAACATATTTCCTTTGCTAACCACATGCTTATTAGTAGTTAGTGGCTTTAGTAATTAGAATATTTTATTTACCTGGCAGTATCGACGCTCGCTGTATTGCAGTAGTTCGCATAATGAAGATTTTTGTGATGTAAGCGCTTAATGAAATTTATAGGTTGTTTTTAAGATTTCTTTTTAGTCAGGACTACTCTTTATTAATTATTTGAAGTCAGGTTGTAATTTTTTTGAGCAGTCGGATTGCGTTGCGCTAGAATATTGTGGGTCAGTGTTGACATGATAAGAAAACACTAAAGAGAAAGTAGGCTCAGTACGTTCAATTTTACTCAACTTTTTCACAATCAAATGACGTAGAAGTTTCACCTTCTCAGTCATTCTGCAATTTAAGTACAGACACATTCATTTAAATAAACAAGTTTCAACAAACATTGCTCTGTGGGCAGATTGTTCACAACTAAATGTCGAGTTAGACTGCCAATGGGATTGTCCCGCACACGAAAGGTGGAAACCAATTACCTGTTATCACAAAGTGGGAAAGTGCTACAAGTGATGTAGAACAAGGTGGATATAACAGACAGGCTGACATTAGCAAGAAAAGTGTTTTTAGGAAGGTGATACTTGTTAATTTAGAACATAAATTTAAGTGTTAGATCTGTTTTAGGTTATTTGTCTGAAGTGCAGACTTTGTCAGAAGCGGGCCAAGAATGCCAACTTGTTCAGAAATGAACAGCAGTTTTCGAAATGTGGTATTACAGAATAATTCTGGTTTTAGGTGAGTGGATGATGTAACTGAGAAGGAGGTGCGGAATAGAACTGAGGACAAAAAGCTGACTACATGAAGGAATCAGTTGATAAGATAAATCCTGAAGCTTCAGAAAATTGGCAAACTGATAATGAAAGAAAGTGAGGAGGATATGAACTGTAGAGTCACATGGTTTGACTACAGTAGGCAGGTTCCTGCGAATGTGAGTTGCTGTAATCATGCAGAGAAGAAGAGGCTTGCAGAGGTCACGCTTAGACTATCGTGGAGACCTGCATCAAGCCAGTCTTCTGACTGAAGGCTACACTACCAACAACAGCAATAACAGTAAAAGTTATCGAAAAGATTTAGTGGTATTACACGTCCTATCTGTTGGGTGCAATATTTAGTGTAGTACAGCAGCAGAAGAGGAATGAGGGTGGCGTGGGGTGGTCTCGGTATACTGCAAGGTACGCTTACTGGTTTTCGCGAAAAGTGAAAACACATTACTTGAGCATCCCGCTGTGCCTGTGCGTCGGCAGCCCGCGGCACACACGGACACTGCCCCTGCGCTTTCGGCGCCGTATCGCCTGTGGCAGGCGCGGCCACTTCCGGCGCCGAGGGCGCGGCGCAGATATTTATGGGCCAATAAAAATCTAAGCCGCCGGATGAGCGGATCCTACTCCGCGGCTGCCGATTTATCTGCCGCTTGTTAGGAGGAGCCGCAGGTCCCTGACCCGGCGTTCGCACCTCACACCACAACCACCTGCTGTTCCCGCTCATACCATTATTAACATCGTCGTTTAGCTTATCTCTACCTACAAATGTCCAGAGCAGGATTGTCAATAAAGCATTTTGTATGTCCTCTCCAAAGAGGGCAGTTTATTTCCTGTTACTATTAATAAAGTTTTCCACGTTATATGATCTGCTGAGAAATCGAACAGAGCGGAAGACCTGCGGCTTTAGCTTAAAGCACTGTGAGACAACTTGCAAGACAAACCCACATAGAATCCCCGTGGTTGGCTGACGCCCGTCAGCCTTCCGCACCGGTCTGCCTAAGCGAGTCTTTGAGGTGGTCTTCCAGGCTCGTTTTGGCAAACGATGGGCTGGTCCCACATCTCAGACTGAGAAAATACGAAGTCCATGGCGAGGTCCATCTTTGCAACCACGACACCATGCAGCACCAAGCATGTGAATGCCATCCTCCTACCGATAGTGCAACCATATCGGCAACATACAAGGACTGGCGAGGCATTCGTCTTCATGGACGACAATTCCTGCCCTCATCGTGCACGTCTTGTGAATGACTTCCTTCACGATAATGACATCGCTCGACTAAAGTGGCCAGCACGTTCTCTAAACGTGAACCCTATCGAACATGCCTGGGATAGATTGAAAAGGCATGTTTATGGACGACGTGACCCACCAACCACTCAGGCATCAACAACGAATCGCCGTTGAGGAGAGGAACGATCTGGACCAGCAGTACCTTGATGAACTTGTGGATAGTATACCGTGACGAATACAGGCATGCATCAGTGCAACCGGACGTGCTACTGGGTATTAGAGGTACCGGTGTGTACTGCAATCTGGACCACCACATCTGAAGGTATCGCCGTATGGTGGTGAGCAATAAAAAGGGCGGAAACGATGTTTATGTTGATCTCTGTTCCAATTTTCTGTACAGGTTCCGGAACACTCGGAAACGAGGTGATGCGAAGCTTTTTTTGTTATGGCGACTACTTTTGACATTATAGACAATTAAGATTCCTTTTTCTACCCGTCTCGTTTTCGATTTCCTTTCCCTTATACACTTATGGCACATGATGATAATTAGAAGATAGGAACCGGTAGTTAATGAAGGTTTCCCTCATCAATAGTTCTTGTCGGTCACAAAATATGGCATTTTTCAAATATCCACCAGCCGTGGTTCACCACCTGCACAAAATGTATTGATCATTTTATTTCTATAGTGTAGCTTTCGTGTAGTCATTAGCGTTTCTCCTAGTTTGATGCTCTACTTATTTGTACTTAATGGCAACCTCTTAATCTCTGTTGCTAAATTCACCTATTTGCTAACGAATATTTGAATAATTAGTTTGGTCTGCAGCTGTAACCCTAAGTCGATTTCCCGCGAAATCAATTAGCCGGTCCTTTGTTCTATCAAATGTTCTGCTAACGTACCTCTTCATCTGTTAAGACTTATTCTTCTGTTCTTTCATTGCCTTTTCTGTCTTGTACCTGTTAAAACTCCCCTTTAACCATACTGTTTATTTAATGTCGTTTTTATTACATAATTACGGCAGTTTCCAACTTCTTTTTCTCTTTTTGCACTTCCAAAGACACATTTTCTCCTTTTGACAGTGCTGCTAACGGATAATTTTTTAAGCTCGAAACGTCTTTTGCTTAAGGCAGGGTAACTGAGCGTTCAGCGCTCTTCATATTCATCTGGTTCTAACATTTAGTGTCCAGTGATCCTGAAGCAGCTGTTCAATTCCAGCTGGTGTAAGACATTATCATCAACAGTTCTTGCTACCCCTCTCCGGGGGACACCACCTTGACGAAACACTGTCCGTGCGGGCGGAGAGGCTTGCGTATGTGTGGGAAGATGAGGACTATGCCGAGGGTAGAGGACCTACTACCGGAAAGGCTTCAGCCGATGGATCAGACTAAGAGTGTCCCACAACGTCCCATCTTCCCTATCCACTCCCTGACTCAACCCAAGGTGTGATGTGATCCGTTCTGAGGGGTGCGTGGCACATGGGAAGATGTGTTGCAAACGGAGCCCTAGAGGTACCAGGCGACCTCCCTGAGTAATTAGCCTTACTCCAGGCGGGGACCTTTTAGATCCCCAAATCTCGTGAGACCAACATGGACACGATTACAGAAAAAGAAAAAGAAACTGAGAGGCAAATTGAGACCTCAGATACCCAAACATCGGGGACTGAACAGATGGAAGGCATTTCCACTACTGAATCAGGGTCTAGACCTGAGCCAGAAGTGGGAACTGTAACCGAGAAGCTAGACCAGATTAAGATCAAAGGCTTGTCTGGGGCCCAAAGGAGGAAGCTACTCAAAGGAAAAAGGAAGGAAAAGAATGGCTTCCTAAGCACAAGTGGAGGGAAGTAAAGGGACTAGAACCCAAGACCCAGAGGGAAAAACTGTCTCAGTCTGCAGGGGACACGCAGACGCCCACAACGTCAAAGAAAGGTAGTAAGCGGATAAGGGAGGAATCAAAGACTCCCTCCTCCCTGGATAAGCGAGCCTAGATACAACCGAAGCAAGAAATCGGGAAACAGACCTATAATACTGCAGTCTCGGTTTTTAGGATGGCAGTTATCCAGGAAGGTTATCCACCGGTGGCCATCACCTCGCAGCAGGAGGAACTAGTACGGATGGCCCTCTTTGAAAAGAGGGGGGGGGGGACGCTGGCCCAGGTCCCAATTTCAGGAGGGTCTATCTAGATCATGGTGCACTCATTTTTGTCTTTGAGGGGGTGCACACAGTAGAATGGCTCAAGGACAAGGTGCCCATGGGAAGATGCAAAGCTGCTGGTCAAGACGGCAGCAGAGATTCTTAAAACAGCAAAGATATCATTATGGGTACCCAAGATCCTTAAGGAAGTCTCTCCCAAGACTCTGTTCTGGAAAATAGGGGCCCAGAACCCAAAAGTCCCGACAGAAGACTGGAGAGGGATTAACCAGAGGGTTGCTCCGGAAGGACGAGCCCTGGTGGTGGAGGTTGGTGAGAAGTCCCTGAAGGCAATGCGGGAGCAGGACCTGAAACTGTTTTTAGGGTTCTCGCAGTTCACCGTCAGGGTTCTCAAAGACCTCAAACATGGCAGTAAGACAGAGCCTGGAGGTGCTGCAGATTAATCTGCAACACAGTAAAGGGGCCTCTGCTGCCCTGAGCTGCTGCCTGGGGGGGGGGGGGGGGGGGGACAGCAAGCGGTCGTGGCCCTGACACAAGAACCCTATTTATATAAAGGGGGTGTATTGGGCCTCGGAGGCACTGGAGGTAAGCTGATCTATGCTAGGAATCTAACAAACTCCTTTCATGCCAATGATGGATTTCTGCTCTAGGGACTTAGTGACCATCAAAATGCAGCAATGTGAGGAAGGTATCACGAGGGAAATTATTTTGGCCTCAGCATACCTTCCTTACAAAGACAGTTCTCCCCCTCCCTTGGAGGTGAGGAGACTGATAGACACTTGCCATCGGCAAGGTGACCAACTGCTAGTGGGGTGTGACGCCAATGCCCACAGCCTAGTGTGGGGCAGCAAGGACACCAACAGTAGAGGTGAATACCCTCTTGAATTCCCCTTAGCTAACAGCTTAGAGGTCCTGAATAGGGGCAATGAACCTACATTCAGGAATAGCGCAAGTAATTGACATAATATTTGGTTCCATGACGATGGGTAGCTATGTCAAACAATGGCATGTGGTGTTGGAGCCATCCTCATCAAACCACATGTACATTTCATTCAAGGTTGAAATTGGAATCAGACAGACCATGACTTATAGAAATCCCAGGAAAACAGACTGGGAGACATATAGGAGGGACCTTGATTTAGGTATATCAGAAATTAAAACCATGATAAGGAAGCCAGTAGAATTTGAGGAAGTAGGAGAGGCTGTTATCTCTGCTATAGTGACCTCATATCAGGACAACTGCACAATCACCAGGAAGTGCACAACTAGGAGTGTTCCTTGGTGGAATAACAAATTGGAAACGCAAAGAAAACAGGTATGGAGACTGTTTAATATTGCGAGACGTAGAGGACAATGGGCTAAATATCGTGAGGCCCTTGTCAGTTACAATCTTGCAATAAGACAAGCAAAGGAGGCATCCTGGAAGGCATTCTGTGAGGAAGAGGAAGGCACGGCTGCACAAGCCAGACTTCACAAGATTCTCACTACAGTGCCAACTAATCCAGGAGGTACGTTGAGGAAGGAGGATGGAGAATATACAAATACAGCACATGAGACACTGGAATTGCTCCTCAAAACTCACTTTCCTCAATGTGCTCTGCCAGATAACACAGACCAGTATGTGACCCCAGAGAGACAATGGTTCTCAGGCACTCGAAGAGAGGACTGGGAATCGGCCAAGGAGTGGGTGAACTTCAACAAAATCCAGTGGGCGGTGGGAACATTTCAACCATTCAAGTCACCTGGCCCAGATGGAATTTGCCAGCTCTCCTGCAACAGGCAGGAGGAAAACTTATAAGAGTCCTATGCAAGCTACTCAGGATTAGCTTAGCAGTAAGAATCATTCCCAATGTTTGGAGGGCAGTGAATCTTGTCTTCATTCCAAAGCCAGGGAGAAATGATCATACCAAGGCCAAGGACATGAGACCAATCAGTCTGTCCTCCTTCATTCTCAAAACATTGGAAAAACTGGTTAATGTATATGTTGGGGAGAGGAGGCTAAGTAGGGTCCCTCTACACCTGAACCAACATGCATACCAACCAAGTAAATCATGTGAGACAGCTCTCCACCATCTCGTTGGGAAGGTGGAAAAAGCACTTCACTTCCAAGGAATAGCTCTCTGCATCTTCCTGGATATCGAAGGGGCCTTTAGTAACACGACCTTCGATTCCATGGAAAGGGCAGCAGAGGTGCATGATCGGGGACCATTATATGTAGGTGGACCAGAGCCATGCTTAGTGGAAGGAAGGTAGAGGCTACCATGATGAATGAAATGATGGTAATTAAGACCAATAGAGGCTGCCCATAAGGACGAGTTTTGTCTCCTCCGTTGTAGAATATAGTGGTGAACGAACTCATCGAGGAACTAAATTCCAGACAATGCTTCTACCAAGAACACGCAGATGACCTTGTCATAGTAATACTTGGCAAATTCACTGACACAGGAGGGTTGGACATTGTGCAAAAATGGTGCATTAAACAGGATCTGAGAGTGAATCCTATGTTGTGGTGCCATTTACGAAGAGACATATTCAGCATACAAGTTGGAATCTAAAGCTCTTCGATGAAACTCTACCTGTGAAGGGGACAGTGAAATATCTAGGGGTAACCTTGGATGAGAAGCTAACTTGGACCCCTCATATTAAGAGTATCTGCTCCAAGGCAAAAAGCACTTTAATGAGTACTAGGAGGGCTTGTGGCAAAAACTGGAGCCTAAGCCCCAGGGGTATGCACTGGATATTCACCACAGTGGTTAGACCTATGGGGCTGTAGTGCGGTGGAAGAAGGTAGAACAGCGGGTTGCTGCTAAAGAGCTTGCTAAGGTGCAGAGATTGGCCTGCTTAGCCATAACGGGCGGAATTAGCAGCACACCAACCGCTGGAATGGAAGCCATGCTGGATATGCCTCCACTTCACCTTTGGGTTAAGATGGAGGCATACAGACTTAAAACTGGCCAAAACTGGGTCTCATTCGGATATCCAGAATAACACACTAACATAGTGAGTGAGGTAAATGTAGGTACGGCTGGGGAAATGCCAGCCGACTATATAATAACTCTCAACTGCTTCGGCAAGCCTTACAACACAATAATTGGAAGTAGAGAGCAGTGGGAGAACACAGTTTGACACCTGGGGGGGGCGGGACATCGTTTGGTTCACTGATGGGTCGAAAACAGATCAAAGCGTTGGGGCAGGGTAGTATGGGGTTCAGCCAAGACTGGAGAGCAGCATCTCTCTAGGGAAATTGGCCTCTGTATTCCAAGCCGAAATTACTGCAATCACGGCATGTGTGGAGGAGAATATGAGTAGGTGCTACAATGACTGTAGCATCTACATCTATTCAGACAGCCAGGAAGCCCTGAAATCATTGGCAGCTCCTGCAACAAGATCTAAGACTGTTGCAGATTGCCACAGGGCTTTGGTGGAGCTAGGGGGAAGCATTAGGGTGTACCTATGTGTGTCCCTGGCCACTCAGGGATCTGTGGCAATGAACAAGCCGAGAGTCTGGCTAGGATGGGGGCTACAACTCCATTTATTGGACCGGAACCTGTCTTGACAATCACCAAGGCTCTGATCAAGTTAGAACTACAGAACTGGCTTAGGAAACAGCACGTAGGATATTGGACCAAGGTCCATAAACAAGAACATGGTAAGGTAATGATGCCCAAGCCATGTTTTAAAAGAAGCTCTGTAATCCTGGGATTGAACAGGAAAGAGATCAAACTCATGACTGGACTAATGACCGGCCATGGGAACTACAAAAAACACCTACACACAATGGGTATAACGGAAGAGGACCCTAAATGTAGGATCTGTGATGACGGTGAAGAAACTACATCACACCTATCTTCGAATGCATGGCATTGGAGAGTAAAAGATACAGAATCTTCGGGACAACTAGACCTCAAGATATTGTGTCTAACAAAAAACTGGTAGAGGGACTCCTTGTACTACTTAAGGCCACTGGTTGGCTTTACTAGATATACAGGGAGCGATACCGCACAATAAACCTAGTTTCGGTGCGGTCAGTGGCGGGTCAGACCTAAGCTGTTTTAGCTCTCCTGTTAAAATCAATCAATCAATCTATCTATCAGTGTTGGCTACGGAATGGAAGGTGACTTTGTGTCCTTAGTTACCAGAACTCTGAACAGTATCGTAGGTTAAACCGCAAAACACACCACTGTGTATTCAGTAACGCTCCGTGACTCTGCTGATGCTGCAAGTTCATCAGATGTGGAACTACCATCCGGTGGCCCTTTTTTTAGCTATTCGAGACGAATAGGATTCCTGTCGGCAGCGGGGTTCACCCTCTCTCTTTCTTTGCATACTAATTCGTTAGCAACATAAACACGGTACTATACTGCACAAAGATCCATTACAATCACATACGCCTTATCACGATTTGGAAGAAGGCAGTGCCAAACCTTTCCCGTTATGATCTTCCCCACGATACAATGAATGATTCCTGCATTACATTCAACACTAGCCATCTGAATATGTGACTGACTTTGACGATACATGACAGCTATTTTGTATTTGATGACTCGGATGGGCAGATGGCCCCAAGTAATGCCTCAGGAAAGTTCCTTCGATACGAAGCTCATATTGAAATTCTTATTACAAGTTACACAGGCGACAAGACAGCTGAATACGATTAACAAGTGTCCCTTACCTAATGATGGACTACGGAGCTTCTGATCATTCAGTTCTAGCATGAAAGGCCGGCCGCGGTGGTCTAGCGGTTTTAGGCGCGCAGTCCGGAAATGCGCGACTGCTACGGTCGCAGGTTTGAATCCTGCCTCGGGCATGGATGTGTGTGATGTCCTTAGGTTAGTTAGGTTTAAGTAGTTCTAAGTTCTAGGGGACTGATGACCACAGATGTTAAGTCCCATAGTGCTCAGAGCCATTTGAGCCTAGCGTGAAAGACACGTCACATGGATATGCAAACCACATAACCATGGCGTTCTCTAGCTGAAATACAATGTCTTACCTGAAGGAGAATCAATAACTCCGCTTCTAAAACCTGACTCATATAACCGTTGTTTTTGTAATAATACGCGTTTAAAATGTTCAACTGTGGTATCTTTAATTTATGATGTTCATGTATCTAATATGTTATAGACTTCAGACGTCGTTATGGTTGTCAAAATCAATTGGAAACGGAGTATTTCGTGCTGGTGAGTGGAATGTTGTAAACATGTATTGTTTGTAAATACTACCAAATGCCCAAAAATGAGCAATAAGAAAACAAAACAAAAAGACCTGTTCATCTTTAGTTTGCACTCAATGAGAAGGATCCGATTTCACATCTAAAGCACGCCCTATATGAAGGAAGCAGATTCTCCATTATTTGACTGGTAAGTGGAGGAGAGCTTGTGAGGTAAAGGAACTTATCACTAAACTTTGCGTCAGTCATCTTCTACATTAAATTTCAGAGATTTCAGTAGTGTCTCATGCAATGAGGGGATTTGACACTGTTGATTGTGGCCCTTCTGTCGAATAGGAACGTCAGCTGTACCCGTTCCCTTGGTGTTATTCGAGAGGAATTGGCCGACGGTTGGTTTCACCCTATCTCTTCTCGCATTATAAAATGACACAAACATGATACAACTTTAGACATACACCTACTACAATCTCCTACACTCAACAGATACACTTAAGACACGTCTCTCTCGCATTCAAAGAGATGAAATCCCTTTCAACTTAGGTGACTGAGCAGAGCCTTGGTGTTCTGCCAGCCAAAATGATATTCAATTTTTTCTTTCTTTGCTAGTTACGCATTTATGTTTACCGTGATACTTATCTTAGCTGCCTGCGTCGCATTAGGATGCCAAATTAACAAAAGTTTACCACCTTCCGTAAATGAACTCACACGAAAGAAAAATCAGTAATTCTTTAATATCTCTTCTGGATGACGATGATATGAAACTGTTTAAAATGAATATTTTATTTAGTAACAGGATGTGAGCTGCTTTAAAGCTTGATAACACATTAGAACTGTGAGATATAACACGCTTTTCAAAGGCAGTGCTCTAATATGTTGAGCTAACCGACACCGCACACAATCCTTCCCCACAGTTTCAATAGTACCAGATTCTATGACTTGCGCTGGATTGGTATTAAACACAATATACGACATGAAATCGTGCCAAAGCAGTTAGAATGAGATAACCTCCTTATACTTACGTTATCAGAAGTATAAAGTTTTCCTTTTAAGAGACTCACCATTTAGATCAACCAAACCGTATATATTTTGCAAATAACTACACAGGCGGTTGAATTTCTTCACTTGACATCCATAAATAAACGTAGCTACTGACTGGAGAATATATCATTAGGTACAGACGAGAACTATTAATGGACAATAAAAAAGTTCCCGTACGAAGAAGTTCCAGAATCTGTATGGCAATCAGATAAAACCGCCGCGAAAATTGAGTCAATCATTCCAGTGACGCACTATGCTAACCGCTGTGGACCCTCATCCGACAGGAATCATTGACCCTTCAAGGTCTTTTTTAAGGGACCGAAGTCATAATCACATGCGAGAGATCATAACTTTAGGACGGGTTTTCGAGTGTCTTCCACTTGAGTTGGTGTAACTTCAGCGTTACGACATATGCGATATGGGAACGTGGGATTTCATGAAGCAGGAGCACAGCTTTTTGCACCATTCCACAACGGTGGTTTTCGACAGACACGCTACCCCATACACATTCTTCATTCTTCGATTGATGTCTACCGATGTTTGTCCTTCGGCAGCCAAGAAAAGAATAACAGCGCGTTCATCCTGTGCAGACGCATTTGGTAGTAACGTCGCCATAGTTCACGTTTCCACATTTACCGCTCACACGTCGGCAAGATATGAATGCCACACTAACCCCTTGACTACTTTTCGGTGCTTATATACGCTCATTGCAATGGCGCTATGTTGCGTATACGCTGCAGTACTGTTATCAAACGGAAACTTTTTGATCGTCTCTGATATTTTTCGATGATATACAACTGACGAATAGACAGAAGCCGTACTTTAAAAATCGGTATTGACAGCAGGCACTCCGCCAACGATATCTTAGGCCATAGTTCTGAAAGGCGCCAATGCCGCTGAGTTTAGGTCGTACATAATTTAGCGGAAAGTGAGAAGCCAAAACCCTTAATGGTGGGGCGTGCAAACTCTATGTTTACAGAGGGCACTAACAGAGGGCAGTAAATTTCTTGATTCAAAACACCGGGCTGTCCACAGGTGACGGATAGCGAATAGGAGTGTGATAGGATGGGAGGTACAAATTTGTGTTTACCGGTAAACCAGATTCCGTATTGACATTTGTGATGGTAGTTCGGAAGTATGATGTCATTCAGAATAGCAGCAACTACGCGAATCTATCGAGAAGCGACATACACAACCAGCTCTGCTTAAAATAACCGTACGCCTCTCATACATATTTCGGGAACCGTAAACACCGCAACATACGCCTACACCATCAGCCAGGTCACTTCTAAAGCATCAGTGTACTGCCAGTGCACCTACTTATCTCGTTACACAATGTACTCTCCAAGAACATCGTAAGCTATATAGTAGCAGACGTCTCCCACTCAGCATTTGTGGAAAAGGATACTGTCGTTTCTGTTCATATGAGTGTAGCTCCTTTTATACATAGGAGGAGGGGGGGGGGGGCGGACATTTCATCAGAGTATTCGTTCTGTTTATCCCTTAGTACTCGTGTAATTGTGCTGACGAAGACGTTTTGTGCCATGAACATCAACGAAATGATACACAAAAATAACTCACCAGTGGGATTTTCCATTGGACTGTAGGATCACACCATCCGGATAAGCATCGGTCTCGATCTTCAGGATTCTTTTATGACCAGACCAATCGATTCTAAGGGATTTGTGCCTGTGTTTGCAGCCGAAGTAAGCTTGTACGGTTGTCGATACTTTACTGCCCAATAAAGAAGAAAAATACAGGAGCCGCCGAACGGACGGAATGGGCGAAGGAATTTACGAGGCAGGTTGTTAGAGCGTCGCGGTCGAGCGACGGGTTTATCGCCGGCCGAGGACGGGCCCCGACTGTCCCGCGGGGTTGCCTAACTGCCGCAGATAAGTCAGCGCCGCAAGCCGCGCATCCGCAAACACCTGTGCGTCCGGTTCAGGTACCCTGCCTCTTCACTCGATTTCCTCAGCACTGGGCTGGTTAGTCGCTAAAGAAGATTATGCCCATCAAAATATCACGCCTTGTAAGTAGTGGAGACTTCGAAGAAGTATTTATTAAAAGCGCTCGTTACAATTTTGTGCCAAATACACCCCTGATCCCAGAAGCTGCTACTGGACTAAATTTCTTTTTCGTCTTCATGAAATATCACAACATGATCGTTACACAAGTAGCCTGCACATTACTAACAAAGCAATATGACGACTGGCAAGTAAATAGTGAAACTAGAGCGTCCCATGGTATACAAGGTGGTTGTAATTATTGTATTGGCTACTTGAGGGCTCGATACTTGACGTTGCCCCATGGAAAACGAATCATCGCAGAGCAAAGAAATTTTGTGGAAACATTTGTTAGCGCATACGGAGGAGAAATAACGAATAACCCACTGAAATAAACACATTTTAATTGCACTAGGAGGAGGAAACATTCGTTAATTTCGGTACCATATTTACGTTCCAGGCTACAAACGGTGCTCCGTCTGACAACTATCTGTATCCACGACAGCCTTGAACAGCACTAGATAGTTCTCTACTTCTCCCCAAAACGTCTCAGGTGGACCAGGAAATATACAGGGTGTTACAAAAAGGTACGGCCAAACTTTCAGGAAACATTCCTCACACACAAAGAAAGAAAATATGTTATGTGGACATGTGTCCGTAATCCCTTACTTTCCATGTTAGAGCTCATTTTATTACTTCTCTTCAAATCACATTAATCATGGAATGGAAATACACAGCAACAGAACGTACCAGCGTGACTTCAAACACTTTGTTACAGGAAATGTTCAAAATGTCCTCCGTTAGCGAGGATACATGCATCCACCTTCCGTCGCATGGAATCCCTGATGCGCTGATGCAGCCCTGGAGAATGGCGTATTGTATCACAGCCGTCCACAATACGAGCACGAAGAGTCTCTACATTTGGTACCGGGGATGCGTAGACAAGAGCTTTCAAATGCCCCCATAAATGAAAGTCAAGAGGGTTGAGGTCAGGAGAGCGTGGAGCCATGGAATTGGTCGGCCTCTACCAATCCATCGGTCACCGAATCTGTTATTGAGAAGGGTACGAACACTTCCACTGAAATGTGCAGGAGCTCCATCGTGCATGAACCACATGTTGTGTCGTACTTGTAAAGGCACATGTTCTAGCAGCACAAGTAGAGTATCCCGTATGAAATCATGATAACGTGCTCCATTGAGCGTAGGTGGAAGAACATGGGGCCCAATCAAGACATCACCAACAATGCCTGCCCAAACGTTCACAGAAAATCTGTGTTGATGACGTGATTGCATAATTGCGTGCGGATTCTCGTCAGCCCGCACATGTTGATTGTGAAAATTTACAATTTGATCACGTTGGAATGAAGCGTCACCCGTAAAGAGAACATTTGCGCTGAAATGAGGATTGACACATTGTTGGATGAACCTTTCGTAGAAGTGTACCCGTGGAGGCCAATTAGCTGCTGATAGTGTCTGCACACGCTACATGGTACGGAAACAACTGGTTCTCCCGTAGCACTCTCCATACAGTGACGTGGTCAACGTTACCTTGTGCAGCAGCAACTTCTCAGACGCTGACATTAGGGCTGCACGAAGAATTGCCTCGTCCATTGCAGGTGTCCTCGTCGTTCTAGGTCTTCCCCAGTCGCGAGTCATAGGCTGGAATGTTCCGTGCTCCCTAAGACGCCGATCAATTTGCTTCGAACGTCTTCCTATCGGGACACCTTCGTTCTGGAAATCTGTCTCGATACAAACGTACCGCGCCACGGGTATTGCCCCGTGCTAATCCATACATCAAATGGGCATCTGCCAACTCCGCATTTGTAAACATTGCACTGACTGCAAAACCACGTTCGTGATGAACACTAACCTGTTGATGATACGTACAGATGTGCTTGATGGTAGTACTGTAGAGCAATGAGTCGCATGTCAACACAAGCACCGAAGTCAACATTACCTTCCTTCAGTTGAGCCAACTGGCGGTGAATCGAGGAAGTACAGTACATACTGACGAAACTAAAATGAGCTCTAACATGGAAATTAAGCGTTTCCGGACACATGCCCACATAACATCTTTTCTTTATTTGTGTGTGAGGAATGTTTCCTGAAAGTTTGGCTGTACCTTTTTGTAACACCCTGTATAGCTGTCGTGACACAGCTAGTGCACTGATTGATGATCGCACATTGCGTCTAGCATTCTCTGCCGTGGAAACAGTAACTTTTTCAACAATTTTTAGCGCAATTGACCGTCAGCCTCTCCCAGGAGCAATTTCTAAACAACCAGTTAATTTTAACTTTCGAATCATCTTCTTCAGTCCCGGTGTGAAAGTCGGATCTCACCATAGTCCTTTAACGCATCGATACTCGCCAAGAGCAACAGCACTATTGTTGTTGTTTAGATAAAACAGCTTTACTGGTAAAGCTCTGCTCACTTTTTCAGACCCCTGTTAAGTGTATGCAAATGTAATGCACACTGATGCTTGTTTTTCAACCCTAAGTCGCAGTAGCAGTACCTGCGACTAACGGCAAGTCATGACACTTACACAATTAACAACGTCAAAGCTGTGAATACTTTTAATGTATGCCAAAGATTATTTGGTCAGTGGCTGAGAACGACGTCGTGGCACTGCGTTAAACGGAGCAAGGGGGTAACTGAAACCTGTCTACAATAACATCGTCGTTGACAGGACACTACATTAAAATCGTTCATGCTTTTCACATTTTTGGGTCAACATACTAAAGCATCTTTTGGGATGCATATAAAGCTTGCAAACGTACTATTTTCACTTAAGGAATAATGTAACAGCCGTTTGACGGTACACACGATCTAGATTTCAGCCTTTAGCCATTTTCAACACGGAGGAAACCTTCGAGCTTTTAAGGAGTGACTCCAAAAGGAGACTCGTTGCCGGAGCTCTAAACCCCAATGTTTCTCCCTCGTTGCAAATGACTCATTTTAGACCAAAATACGAGACAGCTTTCGAGATGCATGAAAATTTGTTGTCCTACTCTTTTGAATTTGGGATTACTGCTTTCGTGTGTGGTTCCTCCGTCACCTAGGTGGTGGTGGTGGTGGTGGTGGTGGTGGTGGCGGTGGTGGTGGTGGTGGTGGTGGCAGTGGTGGTTTTCAAGTCAGATTCGTCTTCAGTCTTGTAAACGTAAAAATCTTTAGAAGTTCTGGCATTCGAATATCTTAAAAGAGCAAATGAAATTCAATTAGGCCTTTTCACTCTGAGTTCCCACCAGTATTTCATTTTCGTACTTCACGGCGCTTTTGCTGCTCGTGCACACCTTGGAATCCCTATTACGGGTGCCCTTGTTTGCCATGTCGTTCTGGCTGCCATGCGGCTGTTCGCTCTCCATATTACGATTAGAATCTCTTGTTAGGTGACACTTCACGCCATGACTCAGCCCCTCTAATCAGAGCCTACAGCGGCCCATGTGACTGTCCACTTTCTGGCGCCTCGTACTGCATCTGCAGCAGTTGGCACGGCAGTGACACAACGAACTGTTACAAACCGGTTACTTCAGGGGCAGCTCCGAACCAGAAGAGGTGCAACGTGCATTCCACTGACCCCAAACCACCGCCATTTCCGACTTCAGTGGTGTCAAGCGAGAGCTCACTGGAGGGTAAGGTGGAGGTCTGTTGTGGTTTCTGAAGAAAGCTGGTTCTGTCTCGATTCCAGTGATGGCCGTGTGGTGGTTAGATGGAGGACAGTTGAGGGCCTGCAACTAACTATCTGCGTGCTGGACACACTGGGCTTACATCTGGGATTATGATATGGAATTATCCCATGCACCTCGGCTGCAAATTTTTCGTCAGTCTGATGATTCGACCCGTTGTGCTGCCATTCATGAACAGCATTCCCGGGGGGTGTTTTCCAGTATGATAACGCTCGCCTACTTACCGCTGTTGTAACCCGATATGCTTTACAGAGTGTCGACATGTTGTTTTGGCCTGCTAGATTACCAGATCTGTCTCCAGTCGTGCAGGTATGGAACATCATCGCACGGCTCCAGCGTCACCACGTTAATTATGCACCAGCATTTTAATTTTGCAGTGACTTTTCTCGCGCTTACATTAACCTATGATCTTGCAATGTTAATCACTAGAATATGTTATCTAGATAAACCTATTTACGAAATGTGATTACTCTACATTAATTATTTTTTGGTGTTGCGATATATTTATCCATCAATGTATGAGGAGGTACGGCTATGGTAGAAATTCGAATCAAAACTCTCTAAGGGAAGGCAAATGAAGGTTTACCGCTAAGGCTCGAGATTTGTTTTCCACTACATATATGTAACTGTTCACGCAACCCTACGATACTTATTTTGAAACGCAATTATCTCTTCCTACCTTTCCCTTGAAGCTTCCTACCTTCCCTGCACAGTGTTCTTACCACGGCTGCAACTACGGCTGTGGCTACAAACGTAAAGCAACTGCAAGCAGTGCCCGCGCCCGCGAGCAACGTACAGTAGCTGCCTACTAATGATGTTCACCTCCACATGCTCTCAGGGTGCCGGAAGAAATCGGCAGCACTTTCCATCGGAAGTGGCTAACTACGGCTTTAAAGTAAAGACAGCTCCTGACATGAAGTTTTTTATTGCCTTGACCTCGTGTATGTACACTGGATTACTAGTTTCGATAAGAATAAGATGCCGTCTTCAGACCGGCAGAGTAGATATTGCGAAATCACACTGTGCGATAAAACGCTCGTTTGTATTCGTGCCATCGTAATGGACTCGTAATAAGAAGAGAGTAGAACATTAAAAAAATATAGCTGTGTCTTGATGGCAACACAGAGTCATACAAGTGTGGCGATATCAACAATTGCCGCATATGTCTAGGTTGGCTGCCTGCTATATACTCAGTTTCGCTATGAAGACACTGCTATATTTTTTAATGTGCTCTCTTTTCATTCTGAATCCATTACTATGGCACGAATATAAACATGCGGTTTATCGCACAGTGTGATTTCGCAATATCTACTCTGCCGGTCTGAAGACGGTATCTTATTCTTATCGAAACTAGTAATCCAGTGTACATACACGAGGTCAAGGCAATAAAAAATCTCTGTGGATGTGATGATGACAGCTTAACCCTGTCAAATCTAGTAATCCAGTGTACGTAAGCGATGTCTAGGCAGTAAAAAACTTCAAATCTGAAATTTTCGTTACACTGAATTAGTTGATCGCCCTCCAGCCGACAATGTCATGTATTTATAATATGACTTTAAACTTGCCGAGCTACAGCTCACCGAAAACTTCTACCATGTAGGGAAATGGGCGAAAATGAAGTGTTTGAACAAGGGTTAACCCGAATTTGAAATATCGGCTTCGCATAACCTGCAAGTCAGATGAAGTGTTCGAAAGCTGAGGATGAAGGCAAAGTTTTGCCTACTTGAAGCCCCCGTTGAAAATGATCTAAAATGAAATTCTGGCTATCCTTGCAGCCTCGGAGCAGCGTCGTTCCCTCCTCCACAATCAATAGCTGGGCAGACAGCAGACATAGCTCCCAATAAAAAACAATTTCTAAACTCCTACCAGTGCGACTAACATAGAGGGGACAATGAGATTCGTTCTCACCAAGAGGTAGGCGTATGCCCAAATTTTTCCACCACTACAGCTACACACACAGACAGTTTGTGTGTGCTCACAGTACAGTTCACACCATGACGAGCCACTTCTGGCTATCACGTTTTAAAAAATGGTTCAAATGGCTCTGAGTACTATGGGACTTAACATTTGAGGTCATCAGTCGCCTAGAACTTAGAACTGCTTAAACCTAACTAACCTAAGGACAAAACACACATCCATGCCCGAGGCAGGATTCGAACCTGCGACCGTAGCGGTCACGCGGTTCCAGACTGAAGCGCCTAGAACCGCTTGGCCACACCGGCCGGCTATCACGTTTTAAATTTGTGTTGCATGTTGAGCTAATTTTTGTTGCTGGGCATTTGTTTCTTCTGCTGGATTTGATTTTCCTATTGTTGATTTTGGCTTCGTCTTAATAGATCTGACGTTGGAAATTGTATCCACAAAAATTATAGTCAAGTAAAGCAATATAAAGCCATACTTCTGCCCTTTTCTTTTGAATAGGAACACTAAAAGGCAATTAAACAAAAGAAGGGTAGGAGTGGAGTCGCTTCAGAGTACAACATATACTGGAAATTCATGAAGGATAACAGATAACGGAAACTACCTTGTTGTGCATACACCGTATAATACTAAGAATACATTATTAATTCCTTGGTGACTTGGAGGTGTGCCAGTACACAGAGCTGCCTACTCTGGCAGCAACAACGGCCCTAATTCGTGCGGCATAGTCGAACTGAGCGTGGAAGACTCATTCTAAACGTCATTTCTTGGTTGATTTGGAGGGGAGGAGACCAAACAGCGAGGCCATCGGTCCCATAAAATTAGGGAAAGATGGGGAGCGAAGTCGGCAGTGCCCTTTCAAAGGAACCATCTCAGCATTTGCCTGAAGCGATTTAGAGAAATAACGGAAAACCTAAATCAGGGTGGGCGGACGTGGGTTTGAACCGTCGTTCTCCCGAATGTAGATGCGGGTCCAGTGTGCTAACCAGTGCGCCACCTCACTCGATGAGACGTAATTCCATGCCGCTCCATGAAAGAGTTCACAAATCATAGGAGCTAGCAAATGCCTGCATGCCAGTCTCTCGGCAACCCATGGTCAGATGACATAAAAGTTTTCTGGGAATGGTACCGCGTCATAATGTATAAAACTACTGCTGCTGGAGAAAAACCAACGTTCCGGCCACGGTTGCTGCGGCCTTCTTATGGGTCTAATGGAGCAGCAGTGGTTTTATGCATTATGACGCGGTACCATACGCAGAAGACTTTTATGTCGGCTGACTCCGGCCGCGGAAGCCTACGCAATTATACCATGATCAGATGTTATCAGGTAGAGAGAGATATAGAGAACGTGCTGAGCAGTATAACACAAAACCCCTGGGTATCGACGAAGGTCAGGACATCACGGGAAACGTACGGTCTTGCGTTATCTTGCTGATAGTTACCTCACACAGACCGCGAAGACAGGACACAGCCACCAACTTCAACACCAGCCTCAACACGGCAGAGATAAAACGACTGATATCCAAATTACCAGCTTTAGGAACCAGATGGCAACACATACATCACGTCAGCTGTTGGACTACTATGCCAACGATGAATGCAACTTGCCAAGGTTCATTCTCCTCAGAGCCTCCACATTTGGATATGTCCATCGTCATGTTGTACACAGAATTGAGTCTCGTCAGTGTCCGGTGCTAGTCGCAGGGTGCACCAATGTCTACAAGCTTCTCCCTGCTGATGCTTCAAACGAAGCTGCAACAATGGTCGCAGTGCTGACATTCAGTCGTGAACCAGCTGTCACCGCGTTGTACGTGTGGATACTTGTCTTCCGATAAACAAGCTCCATTTGCTGACCCAGGGTACAAGACATGGCTGTACAATCCTGCACGGCCGAGCATACGGTAGTTCTGTGCTAGTCCTTTGGAGCCACTGAGAACTAGAATAGCGTCACTATGGCCCTCCTGATCCCATTCCTTCACTATCTGCATGACAGCCGTTGGACCATATTAACGTCAGCAGAAAGGAGGAACGTCAGATTTTCAGTCTCAATAGCCTACGATGCTGCTGCTATCGAATTCCAACGTGTGCAGGTAGATGTTTTTGAATTTTTCATCAGGAAACCACCATCTTCTCACAAATAACAAATAATCAGACACTATTTCTGAATGAGATACACCATGCCAAATCGTCCCTTATAAAACGGAACATAGATGGCGTTATTACTATCGACGTTGTGCGATTGTGCTGAAATATCACCAGTTTGCATTACGATGCACGTACCAATTTGGCGGGTTTCCCTCAGGGTACAGCCCCGTAGAAGCAGTCCTATTGACTCCGGCCAGATTAGTGGCTGTATGCATCGAGAACTCAAATTTGAATCTCTGGAGGGAAGGCGATGTTCTTCTCGAGGAACACTATTAACAAAATTTAGAGAACCGACATTTGATGCCGACTGCAGAAGGGATCTACAGCAGCCAACATACATTTTGCGTATGGACCGCGAATGGAAATTAGTTCTCATATGGAAACATGTAGATAGTCTTTCTTCCCTCGCTCCATTTGCAAGTGGAATAGGAAAGGAAATGACTGTTAGTGGTACAGGATACACTCCGCCACAGGGTACGATGACTTGCGCAGTAGGCATACAGATACAGATGAAAATTTAATTTACTTATTACAATTTATAGGCACACAAAACTCACTGAAGAACGTTGTCTCTTATCTATCGAGAAAACAAAGGACGCAACTTGTGCTGCTGATTATCTCTCTGTAAAAGATCTTTCTATTAGTTCTAATTTTCTCAATGCAGTCACATCGCCAGGTGTATATGAGAGGTTGTAACACATTTGCCCACAACACTTGGAAGAAGCGGTACAGAGCTCATCTCTCAACTCCCCTTTCGTCACAGCATCGCTTACCTGCGTTATTCTCAAGCATCTTCCAGTGCTCTATATGGAGCATTTGAATTCACCTGATTTCGACGAATAAGAGACGCCCCTCGCCAAGTCACAGATCCATCCACTCTAATCCGCTCGAAATCCCATCATATTCCGAAAGCATTGTCTGCTCCTTCACCCATCACTGACTATATAGAGGGGTATCATAACGAGTAAAATAGCACATAAACGTACAGGAGGAAAGTCAAAACGATGCAGAGTATACATGGACTGCACAAAGAAATCCAAAAACATATCATCTACAATTCATCGATATCGAATAATAGTCTATAAATATCCCCCTGTACGTGACCTAATCTTTTTTGCCGTACTCTCTTAATTACTACGCCAGAAATACGAAAATGTAATGGTGTCAGAGTCTTCGTTGATATCGTTGCGTTTTGTGGGAATACAACACCCTTTTTCAACTGTAGCATACTTCCATTATGCGAATTTAACAGTATCACAGAGCTTCCAACACACAATCCACTGAATATTTTACATCGGAGAAACAGCCTCACCTAGGCAAGGTCCTAGTGGAGGTGGTTTGCCATTGCCTTCCTCTGACCGTAATAGGGATGAAGGATGATGATGAAGAGGACACAACAACACCAAGTCATCTCGAAGCAGGGAAATCCCTGCCCCGCCGGGAATCGAACCCGGGACCCCGTGCTCGGGAAGCGAGAACGCTACCGCGAGACCACGAGCAGCAGCATATGAATTTCTTTGTGCAGTCCACGTATACTCTGCATGGTTTTGACTTTCCTCCTGTACGTTTATGTGCTATTTTACTCGTTATGATACCCCTCTATATAGTCAGTGACGGGTGGAGGGCTAGACAGTGTTGTCGAAATTTGATGGGAATTCGAGAGGATTTTCGTCGATTGAGACTTGGCGAGAGACGTCTCTTACTCGTCGAAATCAGGTGAACTCGAATGTTGCATATCGAACACTGGAAGATTCTTCAGAATAAGGCAGGTAAGCGGTATTCTGATGAAAGGGGACGTGAGAGGTGAGCTTTGTACCGCTTCTTCTAAGTACTGTGGGCAAATGTGTTAAACCTCTCATAAACGCCTCACGAAGTGACTGCAATGAAAAACATTAGGGGCCAAGAAGAATATTTTTACCGAGAGATAATGCGCCTAAATTTTCTCGATACATAAGAGACAACGTATCGAGAAAATTTAGGCGCATTATCTCTCGGCAAAAATATTCTTCTTGGCCCCTAATACATAAGAGACAACGTCGTTCATGGTGTGGGTTCCTGTAGTCATGTCCTAGTTCATGAACCACGGGCAACGTATGAGTGGCCAAGTAAGTGGTCCCGACAGTCGGGATACCAGTTACTTTGGAATAAGGCTGGGCATCTCGGACATATTCTGAGTCGTGGTCACCTTTGTGCTCATACGGCAAAGACTACCAAATCCACTGGTTAGTCCCTCAGCCGTTAGGGGTAAAACCCAATGGGACTCGGGGCAAGTAAGGCTAGCAACCTGCTTCCCTGGTACTTTAAATATGATGCTGGCAACAATCAGAGCAAAATGCCTCGGACCTTTGGAGGTGACGGAGTCCCACCTCTAACTGACAAACCAGGGACTCCTAAGATACGACTTGGCAAACAAATGCTAAGGAGATGGGGAGCTATTAATATCAATGGGAGCTACTCTTAGAAGAAGGTAGAGCTGGCAGAGGCTGCAAGTAAGATGGGGCTGGACGTTTTAGCTGTTAGTGACATTCGGGTAAAGGGTGAGAAAGAAGAAGAAGTGGGAGAATACAAGGTCTACTTGTCAGGATTCAAAGCAGGAATAGCACAATGGGGTGTAGGGCTTTACATCAGGAAAGAAATGGAACCCAGCGTAGTTGCAATAAGGTATGTAAACGAACGACTGATGTGGATAGATTTGACAGTGTCTAGCAAGAAAATTAGGATTGTGTCAGTATATTCGCATTGTGAAGGGACTGATCAAGATAAGATGGATAGTTTTTATGAGGCACTCAGTGATGTAGTTGTTAGAGTAAAGGACAAGGACAGTGTTCTGCTCATGGGTGATTTTAACGCCAGGATTGGAAATCGAATAGAAGGGTATGAAAAGGTTATGGGTAAATTTGGAGAGGATATGGAGGCCAACAGGAACGGGCAGCAACTCTTGGATTTCTGTGCCAGTATGGGCTTAGTAATCACAAACTCCTTTTTTAAACATAAGAACATTCACCGGTATACTTGGGAAAGTAGGGGAACCAGATCTGTCATTGACTGTATAATAACAGATCAGGAATTCAGGAAGGCTGTGAGGGACACACGTGTATTCAGGGGATTCTTTGATGACACTGACCATTATTTAATCTGCAGTGAAATTGGGATTGCGAGGCCGAAAGTGCAGGAGGTCAGGTCCATATGTAGGAGGATAAGAGTGGAGAAACTTCAGGATAAGGAAATCAGGCACAAGTACATAACAGCGATCTCAGAAAGGTACCAGTTAGTTGAATGTAGACAATTACAGTCATTGGAAAAGGAATGGACAAGGTACAGGGACACAGTACTAGAAGTGGCTAAAGAATGTCTTGGAACAGTAGTGTGTAAAAGTAGGAGGAAGCAAACAGCTTGGTGGAATGACACAGTCAAGGCAGCCTGTAAAAGGAAAAAGAAGGCGTATAAAAAATGGCTACATACTAGAACGCAGGTAGACAGAGAAAGTTATGTTGAAGAAAGAAACAAAGCCAAACAGATAATTGCAGCATCCAAGAAGAAATCTTGGGAAGACTTTGGAAACAGGTTGGAGACATTGGGTCAAGCTGCTGGAAAACCATTCTGGAGCGTAATTAGCAGTCTTCGAAAGGGAGGTAAGAAGGAAATGACAAGTATTTTGGACAGGTCAGGAAAACTGCTGGTGAATCCTGTGGATGCCTTGGGCAGATGGAGGGAATATTTTGAAGAGTTGCTCAATGTAGGTGAAAATACGATCAGTAATGTTTCAGATTTCGAGGTAGAATGGGATAGGAATGACGATGGAAATAGGATCACGTTTGAGGAAGTGGAGAAAATGGTCAATAGATTGCAGTGCAATAAAGCAGCTGGGGTGGATGAAATTAAGTCGGAACTCATCAAGTAGGGGTGGATGAAATTAAGTCGGAACTCATCAAGTACAGTGGAATGTCAGGTCTTAAATGGCTACACAGGATAATTGAAATGGCCTGGGAGTCGGGACAGGTTCCATCAGACTGGACAAAATCAGTAATCACACCAATCTTTAAACATGGAAACAGAAAAGATTGTAACAACTACAGAGGTATATCTTTAATCAGCGTTGTGGTTAAAATCTTCTCAGGTATTGTTGAAAGGAAAGTGCGAGTATTAGTGGAGGACCAATTGGATGAAAATCAGTGTGGGTTTAGGCCTCTTAGAGGTTGTCAGGACCAGATCTTTAGCTTACGACAAATAATGGAGAAGTGTTATGAGTGGAACAGGGAACTGTATCTATGCTTTATAGATCTAGAAAAGGCATATGACCGGGTTCCTAGGAGGAAGTTATTGTCTGTTCTACGAGATTATGGAATAGGAGGCAAACTTTTGCAAGCAATTAAAGGTCTTTACATGGATAGTCAGGCAGCAGTTAGAGTTGACGGTAAACTGAGTACATGGTTCAGAGTAGTTTCAGGGGTAAGACAAGGCTGCAACCTGTCTCCACTGTTGTTCATATCATTTATGGATCATATGTTGAAAACAATAGACTGGCTGGGTGAGATTAAGATATGTGAACACAAAATAAGCAGTCTTGCATATGCGGATGACTTAGTTGTGATGGCAGATTCGATTGAAAGTTTGCAGAGTAATATTTCAGAGCTAGATCAGAAATGTAAGGACTATCGTATGAAGATTAGCATCTCCAAAACGAAAGTTATGTCGGTGGGAACGAAATATAAACGGATTGAGTGCCAAATAGGAGGAACAAAGTTAGAACAGGTGGACGGTTTCAAGTACTTAGGATGCATATTCCCACAGGATGGCAACATAGTGAAAGAACTGGAAGCGAGGTGTAGCAAGGCTAATGCAGTGAGCGCTCAGCTACGATCTACTCTCTTCTGCAAGAAGGAAGTCAGTACCAAGACTAAGTTATCTGTGCACCGTTCAATCTTTCGACCAACTTTGTTGTATGGGAGCGAAAGCTGGGTGGATTCAGGTTACCTTATCAATAAGGTTGAGGTTACGGATATGAAAGTAGCTAGGATGATTGCAGGTACTAGTAGATGGGAACAATGGCAGGAGGGTGTCCACAATGAGGAAATCAAAGAAAAACTGGGAATGAGCTCTATAGATGTAGCAGTCAGGGCGAACAGGCTTAGATGGTGGGGTCATGTTACACGCATGGGAGAAGCAAGGTTACCCAAGAGACTCATGGGTTCAGCAGTAGAGGGTAGGAGGAGTCGGGGCAGACCAAGGAGAAGGTACCTGGATTCGGTTAAGAATGATTTTGAAGTAATAGGTTTAACATCAGAAGAGGCACCAATGTTAGCACTGAATAGGGGATCATGGAGGAATTTTATAAGGGGGGCTATGCTCCAGACTGAACGCTGAAAGGCATAATCAGTCTTAAATGATGATGATGATGATGATCATAAGAGACAACATTATTCTGTAAGTTTTGTGTGCCTATAAGCTCATTTAGTTACATCTTAATAGGTAGATTAAATTTTCATCTACATCTCTGTGCTTACTTCATAAGTCATCATACGGTGTGGCAGGGGGTATCCTGTACCAGTAATAATCATTTCCTTTCCTATTCCACTTGCCAATAGAGCGAGGGGAGAAAGACTACCTATATGTATCCGTATGAGCGCTAATTTCTCTTATCTTATCTTCGTGGTCCTTATGCGAAATTTGTGGTGGTGGGAATAGAATCCTTCTGCAGTCAGCTTCAAATGTCAGCTCTCTAAAGTTTCTCAGTAGCGTTTCTTGGGAAGAATATCTCCTTCTGTCCAGAGATTCCAGTTTGAATTCTCGAAGTATGGAAGTATCCAGCCACTAATTTGGTAGGAGCCAATATAAATGCTTATATAGTGCTGTTTTCTGCCAGGTCTCCAAGCTCATACATGTTTGGCGGTGGTGGGGGTATCTTCTGTTCACACGTAGGCCGGTGGCGGTGGGGACGGGTGCCGGTGTGTTGTGGGAGTGGAGAAGAAAGTGAAACATCATACTGCCCCATTGACTGACGGGTCAGGATTATTTCTGGAGCAGTATATCAGAATTCTAAGTGACACACTTCTATCACCTTGACAATGCAACCGACAGAAAGAATGCGATTAGCGTTGGATGTATTCAGCAATTTGAAGACGGTTACCACCCATTCTAGTATTGGATGAAGTGATTCCTTGCCTGTGGGAAGTTCCCAGAGGCGTCAGAGAAGCGTCTTTAAAGGTTACCTGACGATTGTAATGTGATTGCAGGAAAAAGTTACTCACCATGCAAAGTTACTCTCATGGCCAATTTAATTAATTAGTCAACCAATTTGATATCAATGACATGCTGCCAGGCAGGTGGAAGCGAGGGCGAGTGTACCACGCATACGATTCGCGATTTGGAGCGGTAATCAGGCTTTGTTTCGTTGCGACGAGATCTTTTGAGGAAATTTGAATCTCCCACATATACACATAGATATCATCATCGTAATAAGATCAATTACATTACCGAATTTATAAAGTGATATGTAGTGCTAAACCGATATTTACTTCTCTGTGCTGCTACCTTAAGAGTCTTCGTTGGTGACGAAGCATTTGGCTACTTTAAGAGAGTTCGAAAGTGAGGAGGCAACCCGTGGCAGATGTAGAACATGCTCTCTGAACTCTGTTATGAGCCAAAAAAAGTGTAATATTCTAGCCTGTGTTGCATGATATAATAGATATTAAGCTGATAAGAAGATATTTTCATTGACCTGATGAGAGAACACTTGGAGGAAGTTTATCCGCCGCCATACTGTAGTACAGAATTTTCATGACTAGTAACGATATTTTACCGATGTGAAAACGCGTGTATGCTCTGATTCGCTGTGTCTTCCAAAATAACTAGTACATTTTTTGAGGGATATTAGTGGTGTAACGCCAACGACACCCCGTTTCGGTTTGGGTAAAGTGGATTTTTTAAACTGAGGGGTTTATGTCGGGGGTGAAAAACCAGTTAGAACTATATACCCGAGCCACACCTGCTTGTCTCACATGTGCTGCGGCCAGTAGCAGGAGTGGGCACAAGGCTTCGACCCACCGGAAGCCCCGCCTTAACGTCGTACGACCAGCAGGTACAAAGAATGCCCCGACCTGTGTGCTCTTGCCTGCAGCCACGGGGACAAGTCCCGGCGGCAGCGCCCACAGCGCCCAGTGTATGGCTGAATAGCGAAGTAGCCAGCACGCTGGCTGAGTGGTGATAGAAGCGGATGTGTGTGTTGCTTGAGAAGATTCAGTATGGCGAGTATTTACGCTGGATGGTTGTTCCCCCACATGAATTGATCGGTTGACTGCTACTGAGCAGTGGCAGTCTATCCAGCCTCTGTGCATCTGGTACAGCTGGCATGTGGGTATATGGACATAGATGTACACACAACGGTCGGTGTGGCTGATGTGGGTGGGTGTCTCTAGTCCTGTCTCGTACGCCACGTCTGTAGCTCGTTCGCAGTCGGCAGATGGCACACGCTTCGCGATCATGAGTGTGTGCGACTGGAAGTATTTTTTCACCATTGTGGCGAAGAAGGGTGCTTGTGTTCTCAAGCGTCATGCATACATGACCTTAGATACATTCAGCGCTGCAATCTATCTGTGCCGGCGTTTAGCTACTTGATTTGAAAAATGTTTGCATGTGACTCTCAAACGTTGAAAATGTTTTATTACAATGAAGAATATCCGCAAGGCGGCGGTGAGTGTTTTAAGTGATCTATTTGAATCCTGAACACTGTAAAACAATTAATTTGATAGGGTAGTGCAAATGGATTATTCCCCGCCATTTTGATATTGCAATTGCTCGAGCTCTCCCTTCGTCCCAAGCATTAGCCAATAGGAACACAGTGTTCTGAGGAGGGATGAAAACCTCTGTCTGCATGTTTGGACATCTTAGTTCATTCATGTGTTCAGGCAAACAGGAAGTAACCACCTGAGAGAGACAAAGACAGACAGCGAGTCTGGAATTATCCAATCAAAGCAATGCTGCAAAAAAATGTGTGTTAAATCTTATGGGACTTAACTGCTAAGGTCATCAGTCCCTAATCTGACACAATACTTAACCTAAATTATCCGAAGGACAAAAACACACACCCATGCCCGAGGGAGGACTCGAACCTCTGCCGGGACCAGCCGCACAGTCATGACTGCTGCGCTTTAGACCTATCGGCTAATCCCACGCGGCAAAGAAATGCTGCCACCTGATGCTTTGTTTGGGGCCACAATAACAAATGGAGGTCCCTCAGTTAGACACATCACTTTGGTTTACAGGTTTGAAGTGCAGGTGTTACATGAGCCAGTAGCCACCTGAGAGAGAGCGGAGGTGTTTCCCCAGGTATCGAACATCTGGTCGGAGGTATTTAGTACTGTGATTTGTAATTAGGATATTGAGCGGTTTTCAATCTCTGTGCCATGCAGATCTGCAGGCCCGGTGCTCCGCCCAGTGCCTGGCAGCGACCATACGACAGACTTACGCGTGGGCGTATGTCTGCCTAATATATAGTACTTCTTTTCATTCCTTGGTGCTTTCAGTTACAGTATTTAGTTATTACGTCTTGGGAACTGGGACCAGGACTGAAGATATGAGCATTACCCAATTTGGTGGGCGAGGGGGGGGGGGGGGGGGAGGACGAGGGAGCAGTGTCTCTCGCAAACTGATTAAATTAAGAATATGCAAAGTGAGTTCAACAGTGTTTTACTGACGCTGATTTGAATTTCGTCTCGTTAGATCCTTTCTCTCCAGCACCTCACTCAGCAAAGATCGAGTCTTTTTTCATCCAATTTCCTCATGGAAAGGGGAAATGTGGGAGGGGAGTGTATGACTGGGAGATTCCTCAGAGGAGAGCTGGTAATTAATTGATCAATTTTTTAACTAGTCAGTTAATTTGACATGAAACTGCTGTCATCGGTTTGAGGGAGGGCTGGAGATTTCCCAGAGGGGTGAGGGAGCAGGATGGGTGGAGTGTTTCTCATAAGTCCTGATTATATCCAAGGGGTCATAAATCCATTAGCATAACAGCAGGTTAAGGGGAGGAGGATAATTAGACCCTAAATGTATCCAATCCTCACAAAGGAAATAGCTGAGAACCGGCGGTACCTCAATACTTTCAGACTTAAGATAATGGAACAGTGGGCCGGAGTGGCCGAGCGGTTCTAGGCGCTACAGTCTGGAACCGCGCGACCGCTACTGTCGCAGGTTCGAATCCTGCCTCGGGCATGAATGTGTGTGATGTCCTCAGGTTAGTTAGGTTTAAGTAGTTTTAAGTTCTAGGGGACTGATGACCTCAGCAGTTAAGTCCCATAGTGCTCAGAGCCATTAGCCATAATGGAGCAGACATCATATCTCCAGAACAGGATGGAAGATTTGTAAAAGCATGTAACGTACAATCATATCTGAATTTCCTACAACTAGTATTGTATGGGCATTCCATTACATTTCTTAACGCTGTTACTGTTTCCAGTGATTTAACGTAACTGCATTTCCCATCTACCCATGCACGATACGTTACATACATCTGGGTCGAGGGTCAACTAATAGTCACTGCTCCAGTTCTCGAAATTCTTCAGGTGTGCCTTCATAGCACTATAAGTTTCCAGCACTGCCAAGCTTTGTGTACAGAACAAAATTGTCAGCGAAGCACGTCACGTAGCTTCTAAAGTTATACCGTGGATTGGTCATACAACACTTCCTTAGATTACCCTCGAAGCCATTGCTACATCTGTTGATTTCATCACATTAACAATGTTAAGGAGTCGTGAATCCACTTGGAAGTCTTGTCCAAAATTCTGTAAGTTCACATTTCGGTTCATTAAGGATCACTGCGTAACTGTATCCAACACCGTCCTTAAATCAAAGCACACCGCATTGTGGCTCCAAGTACTATCGAAGACTTGACGGTCCATACTCTAAAATGGTTTCTTACCTATACGATCCTATAATTATACCGGCAGTCCCATTTTCTTAGAAACGCGAGCGGCATGCTACATTTAAAAAAACTGGAGCAGAATTCATATGTGTAGATCACAAGCCTTGTTTCAAACTGGATGTTGTTCACTGCGCAAAATGTGGACTGGTCTTTGCACTGGCGTCAACCGGATAGGTAGTGTCCCGTTGTCTAGCTAACAAGAGTGAACCGTAGTCTGGAAGAGAGAGCTGCATATCGTTCAGGTAAAGCCAGAGAATGGTAGCTCTTCACCAGTCTTGGCCTCGCTTACGATGAACACTTCCCGGGCCTCGAAAAAAAAAATGGTTCAAATGGCTCTGAGCACTATGGGACTCAACTGCTGTGGTCATTAGTCCCCTAGAACTTAGAACTACTTAAACCTAACTAACCTAAGGACATCACACACATCCATGCCCGAGGCAGGATTCGAACCTGCGACCGTAGCAGTCGCACGGTTCCGGACTGCGCGCCTAGAACCGCGAGACCACCGCGGCCGGCCGGGCCTCGAAACCATCGTAATTCACTACAAAGGCGTTCCAGGGGACCTGATGAGACTACCGACACTATCTGACCTGCTTCAACAGGACCTACGATTCCACTTAAGAAATGCATCCTAACATCGTGTTTGTGGCAATGCGTTCTAAGCTGCACTGAAAGACCACTCACTGCTCATACCGAAAATGCAACGTCAACTGTGGCAGTCCAGGAGTAGCGGCGCAGATTTTCGGGATGTTACTGTCACATGTCTATTCGGAGAAGGATATAATAATTCCAGATTGAGACTTTCACTCTACAGCGGAGTGTGCGCTGATATCAATAATTCTACTTTGTGGGTAAATTTTGATGGCTACTCTTCTCTAAATCTTCCTCTTTTCCTATTATAATTTATGTTTGGACGCTGATATATTACTGCGAGATGAACAGTGACTACCGGATATTTCGGGACCAGGGGTTTACGAACCTTGATTCACCTTATTATTTCACTTTTTTAAAGATCATTAATTTAAGAATTTACTCAGTGGTTAAATATCTTTGGCAAAATGGTCACCGAACTATTTTACAGCATCAACAAATATAAATTGAAATTTTGCGCGCCGTAAGTTAAGAAACATTAGATAACATGAAAGGCACTTAAATCCCAATGAAAACAAACTCAGTGAGTTAACTATAGTTATAATATCAATTTATTCTTCGATAAGAACCTGTAAGAGAATTTTATCGTAAAAAACAACCCTAAGGCTTCAACCCGATTGCAGAAAAACGCAAGATCTAAACTTACTACACTGTAAGCACCAAGGCGGAACAAATTCCGGTATAGAAAAGCTCAGTAGAAAATGAATATTACATTGCCATTATTGAAAAGAATAAGAAAGTCTCGAATAAAGCCCCACAAAAGAAATTTTAACGTACAGGGAGAACAAGGCAAATATTGAAACTTCCTGGCAGATTAAAACTGTGTGCCCGACCGAGACTCGAACTCGGGACCTTTGCCTTGTGTGCAAGTGCTCTACCAACTGAGCTACCGACGCAGGACTCACGCCCGGTACTCACAGCTTTACTTCTGCCAGTACCTCGTCTCCTACCTTCCAAACTTTACAGAAGCTCTCCTGCGAACCTTGCAGAACTAGCACTCCTGAAAGAAAGGATATTGCGGAGACATGGCTTAGCCACAGCCTGGGGGGATGTTTCCAGAATGAGATTTTCACTCTGCAGCGGAGTGTGCGCTGATATGAAACTTCCTGGCAGATTAAAACTGTGTGCCCGACCGAGACTCGAACTCGGGACCTTCTTCAAGGTAAATATTGGCCCCAATAAAGGTACACAAACTCTTGATACATTAGGACACTTGGGATACTTGGACTCTAGTGACTGATATCAAAATAGCCGGTCGGAGTGGCCGTGAGGTCCTAGGCGCTACAGTCTGGAACCGCGAGACCGCTACGGTCGCAGGTTCGAATCCTGCCTCGGGCATGGATGTGTGATATATCCTTAGGTAAGTTAGGTGTAAGTAATTCTAAGTTCTAGGGGACTGATGACCTCAGAAGTTGAGTCCCATAGTGCTCGGAGCCATTTGAACCATTTAATATCAAAATATCTGAAAATGATCCCTTAGGTAACTTAAATGCAGTCCAGAAACTGCCGGACGATATGGCGTGGCTTAGTCCCAGGTTCCACTACCGAATACAGGACCACTTAACCTCAAGCACGGGCACAACTCGTTCGCGTCCTAGCCAAATTCCGTTCGGCCGGCCACAGAAGACGAAACACGAAGTGAAATGCATACAGAAAGTTGGTCACGCGATGCGCAACCACCAGCCCGGGCTATAGCTCCCTTTAGCACTACGGAAGTCATTCCCTCATGTCTTAACACATGTCCTATCATCCTGTCCCGTCTCCTTATCAGTGTTTTCAACATATCCTTTCCTCTCCGATTCTGTGTAGAACTTCTTCAGTTCTTACCTTTTCAGTCCAATTAATTTTCAACATCCGTCTGTAGCACCACATCTCAAATGCTTCGATTCTCTTCTGTTTCGGATTTCCCATAGTCCATGTTTCACTACCATACAATGCTGTACTCCAGACGTACATTCTCATGAATTTCTTCCTCAAATTAAGGCCGGTATTTGATATTAGTAGACTTATCTTGGCCAGGGATGTCTTTTTCGCCATAGCTAGTCTGCTTTTGATGTCCTCCTTGTTCCGTCCGCCATTGGTTATTTTACTGCCTAGGTAGCAGAATTCCTTAACCATCAATCCTGATGTTAAGTTTCTCGCTGTTCACATTTCTACTACTTCTCATTAACTTCGTCTTTCTTCGATTTACTCTCAGTCAGTTCTGTGTATTTATTAGACTGGTCATACCGTTCAGCAGATCGCTTAATTCCTCTTGACTTTCACTCAGAATAGCAATGACATCAGCGAATCGTATCATTAATATCCTCCCTGAATTATAATTCCACTCCTGAACCTTTCTTTTATTTCCATCATTGCTTCCTCAATGTACAGATTGAACAGTAGAGGCGAAAGGCTACATCCTTTTCTTACACGTTTTTTAATACGGGCGTCTCGTTTTTGGTCGTCCATTATTATTATTATTCCCTCTTGGCTGTTGTACATAAGGTATTTTACCCCTATCTCCCTATAGCTTACCCCAACTTTTTTCAAAATTTTCTAACATCTTGCACCATTTTACATTGTCGAATGCTTTTTCCAGGACGACAAATCCTATGAACGTGTCTTCATTTTTCTTTAGTCTTGCTTCCATTATTAACCGCAAAGTCAGAATTGCCTCTCTCCTCCCTTTACTTTTCGTAAAGCCAAACTAATCGTCATCTAGCGCATCCTCAATTTTCTTTTCCATTCTTCTGTATATTATTCTTGTAAGCAAATTGGATGCATTAGCTGTTAAGCTGATTGTGCGATAATTCTCGCACTTTTCAGTTCTTGCCGTCTTCGGAATTGTGTGGATAATGCTCTTCCGAAAGTCAGATGGTATATCTCCAGACACATACATACTACACACCAACGTGAATAGTTGTTTTGTTGCCACTTGCCCCCAATGATTTTAGAAATTCTGATGGAATGTTATCTGTCCCTTCTGCTTTATTTGACCTTAAGTCCTGCAAAGCTGTTTTCAATTCTGATTCTAATACTGGATTCCCCATCTCTTCTAAATCGACTCCTGTTTCGTCTTCTATCACATCAGACAAATCTTCCCCCTCATAGAGGTTCTCAATGTATTCTTTCCACCTATCCGATATCTCCTCTGCGTTTAACAGTGGAATTCTCGTCGCACTCTTAATGCTACCACACTCACTTTTAATGTCACCGAAGGATGTTTTGACTTTCCTGTATGCTGAATCTGTCCTTCCGACAATTATTTCTTTTTGATGTCTTCACATTTTTCCTGCAGCCATTTCGTCTTAACTTCCCTGCACTTCCTATTTATTTCATTTCTCAGCGATTTGCATTTCTGTATTACTGAGTTTCCTGGTATATTGTTTTTACTACTTCCTTTCATCGATCAACTGAAGCATTTCTTCTGATACCTTTAGTTTCTTTGCAGTTACCTTCTTTGTAACTATGTTTTTCTTTCCAAATTCTGAGATGACCCTTTTTAGAGATGACCATTCCTCTTCAGCTGTACCGCCTGCAGAGGTATTCCTTATTGCTGCATCTATAGCCTGAGAGAACTTCAAGCGTACCTCATCATTCCTTAGTCTTTCCGTATCCCACTTCTTTGCGTTGAGATTCTTCCTATATTGTGATCTGAGTCTGTATCTGCTCCTGGGTAAGATTCATAATCCAGTATCTGATTTCGGAATCTCTGTCTGATCATGAAGTAATCTAACCGAAATATTCTTGTATCACTCGGCCTTTTCCCAGTATACCTCCTCCTCTTTTGATTCTTGAACACGGTATTCGCTAGTATTAGCTGAAACTTGTTACATAACTCAATTAGTCTTTCTCTTCTCTAATTTCTTGTCCAAAGCCCATATTCTCCTGTAACCTTTTCTTCTACTTCTTCCCCTACAACTGCATTCCACTCCGCCATGACTATTAGATTTTCATCTCCCTTTACATACTGTATTTTCCTTTCAATATCCTCATACACTTTCTCTATCTCTTCATCTTCATCTTGCGACGTCGGCACGTATACCTGAACTATCGTTGTCATTGTTGGTTTGCTGTCGATTCTGAGAAGAGCAACCGTGTCACTGAACTGTTCACTAACACGCTTTTTGCCCTACCTTCCTATTCATAACGAATCCTACTCCTGATATACCATTTTCTGCTGCTTTTGATATTAGCCTTTACTCATCTGACCAGAAATCCTTTTATTCTTTCCACTTCACTTCACTGACCCCTACTATATCTAGATTGAGCCTTTGCATTTCCCTTTTCAGATTTTCTTGTTTCCCTACCATGTTCAAGCTCCTGACAATCCACGCCAAGACTCGTGGAATGTTATTATTTCGTTGAATATTCAGTCTTTTTCTCATGGTAACCTCCCCCTTGGCAGTGCCCTCCCGGAGATCCGAAGGCGGGCTATTCCGGAATCTTTGGCCAATGGAGATATCATCATGATACTTCTTCAATTACAGGCCACATGTCCTGTGCATATACGATACGTGTCTTTAATGCAGTGGTTTCCATTGCCTTCTGCATTCTCATGCCGTTGATCATTGCTGATTCTTCCGCCTTTAGCGGCAGTTTCCCATCACTTGGACAAGAGAGTATCCTGAACCACTGTCCGGTTCTCCATCCTCTTTGACAAGGCCGTTGGCCGAATCAGGGTGACTTCTTATGCCGGAAGTTGAGTGCATACCGCACTTAATCTGTTGTACTAAATGATACATACGGTAATTGTCCACAAGGGGAGAGACTATAATCAAATATTTTAAGCTTCTGAGCGGGTGAAACGGATTAATAAATATATAACCTGCTAGCCGGTACACAAAATAGCCTTCAAAAAATTAAATCAAGACTCTTTTTAAAGAAAAGACTTTAAAAAACAAATTCGCAAAATATAACATATAAGAGACAGCATATGACAAACACAAATTTAATAGCGTGATAAATCATTTGACGTCACAGCTCGGGTGCAGAATGGGAACAGTGTAACGGACCAATCGTTTCCTTTTGACCGGTCTCTTCAAAATGTTCCGATTATCTTAGAGAAGAGTCCACTGGGTTATAAGTACTGAGGAAAGAATGTCACTAGAAACAGAAGCAATCACCATCACCTAAACGTGTGACTTCGGCTTCATAAATAAACAGCAGTCAGCTTCATAAATAAACAGCAGTTCTTCAGTGACATAAGATGTCAATTACACACGTAGCCTGCTGGACCTACGGCAGACAAGCAGCTCCCCTTCTGTCTCTCAATCATAGTGCGATCCGCTTCCTCTCCGTCCCGACTGCAACTCTCATCTTCATCGCGACGGGGCCTCACTTTTAGCTTACCCCCAATCGCCGCCAGTGTGCGCCAACACCCGTCTAACACGTCCTCGTGGACAAACCGTGCACTTACGTGAAGAACGGATGACCAGAGAGCTGCAATGACGCACAAGATATCTTTTTTTAATATCTTCTTTTAGCACAAAATTTTCAATCGATCCTGATACACATTTAAACAGCGATCGAAACGTAAAACTGTAAAAAAGTTGATCGAGCTGTATTAGTCAATACTCTTTAGTAAGTTCTGCGTTCCGGCCGCAGACGGGCCAACTGACTCCTGTGTCACACTCTGCCAGTGGCGCCATTGGATGCTGTGTGAGGGGGCGTGTGGTCAGCAATCCGATCTCCCGGGTGCTGTCGCGCTTCTTGACCTTGGAACAGCTACTAAGCTAATAGTTCCTCAGCTGGCCTCACGCGGCCAATTTCACGGCGTTCCAGTGCTCCCATCAACAGAAAATCCCTGGCAGTTCCAGCAGTCGAGCTCGGGTCCTATTCATGGGTCTCAGCCGCGCAGACCACTCAGCTACAGGGTGCGGACGGTACTGTTTAACAGCTGGCAATTTACAAGAAAACTTCACGTCTCTTGATTATCTCCCAAGTTAAGGAAAAATCAGATTTTATCGATGATGAGTGAGAGATAAATAGATTGAGAGGTACGCTTGATGGTGCGCATTTCCATCTACAGCCATCATCTGTTGAACCAGTCTGTTGATTGGTTGGTTGATTTGGGGGTGGGGACCAAACAGTGACGTCATCGGACCCATCGGATTAGTGAAGGGTGGGGAAGGATGCCTGTCATGCTCTTTCGAAGGAACCATTTCGGCATTTGCCTTCAGCGATTTAGGGATATCATGGAAAACCTAAATCAGGATGGCCGGACGCGGGTTTGAACCGTCGTCCTCCCGAATGCGAGTCCAGTGTGCTAACCACTGCGCCATCTCGCTCGGTAGCCAGTCTGTTACAACCAACTACCGGGCTACGTTTTTTCGAAGCATCGGAGATGTTATAAGATGATTATGCGTGTGGAGGCACAGACTCACTCAAAGCCAACCTATTTTTTGCATACATTGCTTAGTACGGGTATGTCGTGCGTCTACCGCTTCATGCTAGAAATGGAACTCCACACAGTAATGGATAGAAACTGCCAGTGCTGCGCTAAAGGATGCGAGGCTTATTTTTTGGCTGCGAAAATAGCTCATGTTATCAATCTTGCAATATTTAAACAATTACTAATGGATAAAATGAATCAAAATACGTAAGGAGAGCCTGGAATGCCAAAGGGGAAAAATCTGTCTACTTTAAAGATAGTGGACCTGCCCATTTAAGTGATTCGTAAATGAAAAGCAGAGATTTGAAGTACAATTTGCTCCAATATTTTCTGTATTCACCCGACAGAGCGTCCCCCTTCAGGAAGGGAAGCTCGAATACTTTGGAATCCTTGTGCAAGAAATAGTCTTCAACGCTATATATAGCTGGTAGGAATAGGAAAGTTCCTGGTACAAATCATTGATCACCAGCCATTGCGGCAACGTCCTTGACTAAATCTAAAGCTATCTACAGTGTCTGACAGTGTGTAGGAATGGACATTGTTCAGAAGACGGAGACTTTAAGCACGGCGCGTGGAGTATCTGGAACCGTACTTCATCGCCTCAGCTCCTTACATTTAAGATATATCTACTAAAAGAGAAAGGCAGCACCACACTGCACATGCACCTGACACGTTATATTTCATCGGTGTAGTGTATTCCCCTGGGATTCTGCGCAGACCAGCAGAGTTAGAAATGCTGATGACCTGAGTACATTGGTGAGTGAGTAAAAAGGTAAACGTCTCATCCAAAAAACAGCTCAAATTCTACAAGTCTCACTTTATATTTCCATTGTTGTTCATTTCGCTTTCAGGCCACAGAGATAAAGACCACTTTCACCATCTTTTTCATTTATTCATTCTGTTTTTGCGTTAAAGGTTTAAAGAGTTGGTTCAGAGGTCAATGGTCTCTTACTGCTGCTTTTTCTCATACTTGTAATCCAGTTGCCAGTTTGCATAATTTACTTCTTCCTCGCTTTCTGTTTTTGCTTTGCTAGCGTGCATTATGAAACGAACATCTTGTAGCTAGGTGCTTACTTTCTCAAGGAATCCTAAATTTATGCGGCTTACCTTTAAACACTTAGACCCAATTTCTCGGTACTGAGCCTTTAATGTATTCTTTTGAAGAGGATCCACGAGAATCTCCAGAAACACTGTAGAAGGGAACCGATACAAATTCAGGTATTTCTCAACGCCGAACAGAGTTTTCTCTTTATAGCCCGTTTCCCTTGAGAAGACATGTGATGTATTACGTACAACAGAAAAGAACAAAACTCGGCCTGTACACTTTGCTTGTAATTAGAGCTACAACTTTCAAGTGTAAAAATATGACGGAAACGTTGCAAAAATGTGCGATGTTTAATATGAAAAAAATCTAAAGTTAACAATTCCAAACCAAAAAAAATGAAATGCACATATAGCTCATTAAAATGTAAAGTTCCAAAAAGAATTCTCTGACAAATGTAATGAAATATATCACTTTACATACTGACCTATTTCAGTTCATCAATCAGAAAACTTTTCCAACAAATGACACTGAATGTTTCAATCTGAGTGAAACTGCATCTGCGATAGCAAATATTTGTAAATGGAAAAGGCATATTCTACACAACAGAACAGGAGGTGGGCATTTTCTTTTTAAACGATGGTCAATATTCTTCTCCGTTACTACGTCTTCCATACCACGGTCTTTGATTAAGTTTTGCTCGAGCTTTCGTTTTTTAATACATTCAAGAGCATGCTTCACGTCTGTAAAAGCAGTCCATTGAATTTCTTTGTTAACACTTTCCTCTGCCAGTTACCTCACGTTTGTTGTCAGAAAGGAGTGTCGGTGTACGGCATAATGATCGTCTTGGAGTGTTTATTATTTGATAGATCTTTAGTCTTTCTTACAGTCGAATAATCGTCTACAAAAGCATTTAAATATGGGCATCAGTGCGAAAGCTGTTGTAGACAATCACTGCAACTTTCAACCAGGTACTCCGTCTGTTGATGAGCGAGGCGGTAAAGGAAGACTTTAAATTTGTAACCACCGTTGTATTCTGACATGAACTTTCTTCAAGATTTTCATAATGCAGTTTCGTTTACGTAAAGGCATTCTTCATTTAACGCATCACAAATACGACGAGAAGCGTGCACGGTACAGATCACTTATTTTAAGTTACAGAACGTGGACTAGAGGTTTGAAAATGTATGTAAAAATGTTAGAAGCTTCACCTGTAAGCAGTAGCGACGCTCGGTAACTCTTACAGACTACTGCACAAAACATGTGTTGCTGAAACTGTGCATTACCATATAATTAATTTGGAGGGATCTGCTTCAGTCGTACTAATTATTTGTTCAAACCACGACCAGTTTCGGGATTGTAAAATCCCATTTTATGATGTATGAAATTATTGTATTTGGTAACACGTAACATGTGGTCGGCCCAGTCAGTGGGGGGAGCGGCTTTCCTACCATGCGGCTACCGGGCAGCGAAGTCCCGCCAACATGCAATGATTGGAACTCTTACACTGATTGGCGAACCGCATGTTGTGTGTTACAGAATACAATAACCTCATACACCTGAAGGTTGGATTTTAAAATTCCGAAACCGGTCGTGGCTTGAATAAATAATTAGCACAATTGAAACAGATCTCTCTAAATTAATTATCGTGGTTCTCAGTTATGGATACCCTAAGTACCACATCTTTTACTATGCGTTATGGTGGCATCGTCTGTTTTCTCAAGAAAGCAAGTTAAAAAAAAAAAAAAAACAGAGAATTAATTTGTTGTCCATTCAGCAGGCCCATAAACATCTACACTACGTATTAAAAATCTTTGGATCATTATCTATTTTTCATTCCAATCTAAGTCATCAAGAATTGCAATGTCTAAATATTTAGTTGATTTCAAAGCCTTCAGATTTATGTTATTTATCGTGTAAAGGTAATTTAACGAAATCATTTTATACTCATACGTATGGCTTAGAGTCAGTTGCCACCTTTCGCACCACACTGATCATCTGATGACCGCATCATCTGCAAAGAATCTAAGATGACTGCTTAGATTGTCTACTATATTGTTTGTACATATTAGTGACAGCAAGCGCCTATAACACTTCGTTTGGAAACGCCAGTTATCTCTTCTGTTTGACCCTATGAATTTCTTTCAGTTACTACGAACTGTGACCATTCTGAGAGGAAGTCACGATCCAGTCGCACATCTGAGGCGATAGTTCGGAGGCATGCAATTAGATTTGAAGTCGCTTGTGAGTAAAGATGTCGAAAAGCTTCCGAATACCTAAAAATACCGAATCAATTTGACATCCCGTGTCGATAATATTCATTATTTCAAGTGAATAAAGTCTAGCAGTGTTTCACAACGACGATACTTTTTGAATCTGTGCGGACTGTTTGTCAATAAAATGTTTTCTTCGAGGTAAGTCATAATTTTCGAACACTACATGTGTCCCAAAATCCTACTGCAGATCGAGTTTAACGATATTGGTCTATAATTCAGCGGATTTCTCCCATTTCCTTTCTTGTTATTGGTGTGACCTGTGCAACTCTTCTGTCTTTAGGTAAGGATCTTCCGTCGAGCGTTCGGTTGTATATGATTGCTGAGTATGGAGCTTCTGCCTCAGCGTACTCTAAAAGAAACCTAATTGGTATACGGTCTGGGCAGCAGAGCTTTACTCTATTAAGTAACTTAAGCTGTTTAGTTACACCCAGGATACCTAGTTCTAAATTACTCATGTTGGCAGTTGTTCAAGATCCGAATGCTGAAATATTTGTTTCGTTTTCTTGAAATCTCGGGAAACCGTGTTTGGTAGCTATGCTTTATTGGCACTGTCATCAGTAACATCACCATTGTTATCGCGCAGTGAACGTATTGATTACGCCTTGCTGCTGGTGTGCTTTACATACGATCAGAATCTCTTTGGAATTTCTGCCAGACTCCGAGACTGAATTTTGTTGTGGAACTATTAACAGCATCATGCACTGATATCCGCATTAAATTTCGAGGTTCAACCAGCGTCAGCAATCCCTGAATTTTTTTTTAAATTTCGCATAGTTTTTTGCTATTTCGACAACATGTTCTGACCAGCTGTGAGTACCATGGCGAATCAGGACCATTTCTTACTAATTTATTTGGTTTATATCTCTCAACTGCTGTCGATACTGTTTGTTTGAATTTAAGACCCATCTGGTCTACGCTTATGTAATCTGTTCCGAAGGAGTGGCGACTGACTCTCTTGAAGGCATAAAACGAACTTTTATCTGTGTTTTTAATACACATACTTCGCGTTTATTTTTGCTTGATTTGGAGTCTACAAAATTCAGTCTTGCTACAACGAGCTTGTGGTCACTAAGCCCTGCTTTCGTCATGATGTTCCCTATTTACTCAGGATTATTTATTAGAGGTCAAGCTAGTTTTTGCAACTACTTACACTCCGAGTGGGCTCCTCAAGTAATAACTCAAACAATTTTCGGGGAAAGCAATCGGTACAGTTTCGGAGTATATTTTATGCTTACCACCCGCTTTTAACAAATAATTTCGCTGACATATCGAGATCTCTAGGGTAATTTGAAATCACTACCACCTATTGTTGTATGAGAGGTTTCAGTTTGAAATGAGACTCAAGTTTTCTTCGAACTGGTCTTCAACTGCATCATCTGGCACGGGTGCTTCGGCAGGGGAGGGTAGTGGGGGGGGGGGGGGTGGGGGTCGGAGGAACAACCAATTATTTATTCCAGTTGTTAAGTATAATCTTTACCATACTAACAGGGACTGTCTAGATCATTTTCACAACAACCACTTCTAACAGCTACAACTCTCCACCTACATCATTATGTAAATCCTTTAACACCGTTAGGTCGTTTGTAAAATTTTCAACTGAACTTAATCTATAGCTTTACCTAGCTTTCAGAACCTGTAACGATTTGAGCTTCAGTGCATGGAGCTCTGGTTCTTTCCGAACACAGCTACTACAATTTTCAACTACAATACCGATTGTTGCTAGATCTACCTTCCTGAGTTTGCCCTGCACCCAATTAGAATGAAATCCTTCCTGTAATTTACACTTTTAGATGCACTTGATCTGGGCAGGCCTCTGAATAGCGGTAACTTAAAAGAATACGTCAGACAGTTAGGGCTGCTTTGCAGTGACGTCATGTCACCTCTGCGTCCTTTGGTGGCGAGTATCCGTGGCGCTACCCGATGCGGAACAGCCAACGGGGGCGGCCCACTGGCGATAGGTTCAGACTGCCGTCTGTCCCGTAGTTGCGGGGCGCGACGGCTGCGGTCGACGCAGATGCTGTCGATACAGCGGTATCCACTTTTTGAGCTTTTTGGTCACTGTCGCACCAGTAAACGGCTGTCTCATTGCACTGTTGCCGCGTTGTAGTTCCTTGTTCCACATGATTATATACCTCGAAATATTTGATACTGATTTTCTTGATGTTTTCCGTGGGGCTGTTCATAAACATTTAGAAAATTTGTAATAACATGGTAAAACACTTTAAGATTTTTGTACGTATTTTGCAATTTGCCTCTGTTTTGTAGAGTGTTGCCATCACAAAGGCAAATTATAATATTAAAATCAGCTCATTCGCTTTCAAATACTTCGTGTATGAAAGACACAATTGATAGCTTTCCTAGCTAACAGTAATTTTGATGGCAGCAATCGCGTTTATTCAACATGGTTAGTTTGTTGTGTGGGGCGTAAAACTTATACCTGCCTGCGGCGAATCTTTCTAGATTTCCGTGGAATTTTACTACGTCTCATTCTGAATTAACGATACACATTTTACTTGGAAAAGGAAACGGAAATTCGTCTAGCTGTTGAGATCCGCCGTAAAAAGCACATAAAGCCCGAACAGAGGAGATGCCGAGGCTCGTAAATTCCGCTGCAGCAGCTAAAGTTTCCCAGCAGTCCATGAGGGGCATTATTACCTGCAGAAGCCCTCGGGGCAACGGCTCGTGTCATGTACTACTTTGGGCAGTAAAGATGCAGGAGACGGCCAGGCGGGTAAAATGCTTATCAGTTTGCTGGAACGATGATGATGCATCTCGTCGTATATGAGGAGTTCTAGAGAGAAACCTAGAGCGAAATTAAAAGAGAAATTCTTTCCTGAAACAAGCTACATATATACCGTATCGAACCAGCGTGAAGTGCACAGCAGAAAATACGTCCCACAGTACCAGTTATTAGGTTTTTTTTTTAACCTTCACGTATGGACCGCGTGATTGTTTAAATGCCTATCTGCATTCTGTAATTAATCTAATCTGGTCCTCACGATCCGAATGGGAGCGATATGTAGGGGGTTGTACAATATTCCTAGTGTCATCATTTAATGCCGGTTTTTGATACTTTGTAATTAGGCTATTTCTGGATAGTTTACGTTACGTTCAGGAGTCTGCCAGTTGAGTTTCTTCGGCATCTATGTGAAACTCTCCCAAGAATCAAACGAATCTATGACTATTCGTGTTGTCCTTCTCTGTATACGTTTATTATCTCCTATAGTTCTATTTGATACGGGTCTCACACACATGAGTGTGGCCACACGAGTGATTTGTATCCTATCTCCTTTGTAGACTGATTGGATTTCCTCATTGTTCAGCCGTGCGAGGTAGCTGCGGTTCGCACGGCTCCCCCCCACCCCTCCCCCCCACCCCCTCCCCCTATCGGAGGTTCGAGTCCTCCCTCGGGCATGGGTGTGCGTGGTGTTGTTCTTAGCTTAAGTTAGTTTAAGTTAGATTAAGTAGTGTGTAAGCCTAGGGACCGATGACCTCAGCAGTTTGGTCCCACAGGAGCTTTCAATTTTCCCCACTGCTCTACCAATAACCCGAAATCTACGAGCTGCTTTGCCCACGGCTGAACCTATGTGTTAATTTCGTTTCATATCCCCACAAAGTGTTACAACCAGGCATTTAAATGAGTTAATCGATTCATTTTTGTCTCATTGATATTATAGTCATAGGATACGATAATTCTTCGTTTTTTGAAGTGCACAATCTACATTTGTGAATATTTAAAACAACATGCCAATCTTTGCGTCATTTTGAAATCTTATCAAGGTCTGAATTAATATTTATGTAACTTTTTCCAGACAGTGTTTCAATATAGGAAGCTGCGTCATCTGAAAAAGTCTGTTACTATTAATATTGTCTGCAGGATAATTAATATAAAACATGAACATATGAGTCCCAACACACTTCTGTGAGGCACACCAGAAGTTATTTCGAGATCTTTTCACGATTCTACATTCAAGATGACATGTTGCGTCCTCTCTACCAAAAAATCTTCAACGCAGCCACAAATTTCGCTTGATACGCCATACGGTCGTACGTTTGGTGTAAGCGTAGATGTGATACTGAGTCATGTACCTTTCGCGAATCAAGAAACACTGCATGTACTTAACTGCCTTGACGCAAAGCTTTCAGTATGTCAAATCAGAAAAGTGCGAGATTTTTTCTCACAGCTAGAATCCTCTGTATGTTGCCGGCCGCGGTGGCCGAATGGTTCTAGGCGCTTCAGTCCGGAACCGCGTGACTGCTACGGTCGCAGGTTGGAATCCTGCCTCGGGCATGGATGTGTGTGATGTCCTTAGGTTAGTTAGGTTTAAGTAAAGTTCTATGGGACTGATGACCTCAGATGTTAAGTCCCATAGTGCTCAGAGCCATTTGAACCTTTGTATGTTATTACAAGTGCTGTTCGTATAAATTGTTGATTGCAGCGTAGGTCTCCATTGTTACTATGGAAATTTATTTGAAAGAATGTGATCATATTTGGAAAGTATTTTATCTTCATTGTTCCGTGACAGTGTGTCCACATCTTCTCAAACACAACCGAGGCATATTTAGGAATGAGAAACTTCCTTTTCTAGTTCTTTGTCAAACTCAACTATTGCCTCTGATGAAAGACATGTTATTTCCTCTCATGTTATTTCCTCTCATCATCTTTGGCAAGATACTCCCCACTAAAGAACGTCGCTTAGAAGCAGAAGCAAAAGGGTGGATTATGAGGGTAAGGGCATATGTCAATAATATTAATTTCTGTTATCTTGGTAGATGAATATTCGCAGGATTTCACGTCTGTAGTCAGTTTCCACAGAAGTTTACTTGGTTGTCGGCTATTTTAATTTGTGAAGATATGAATCTACACTTCGACAAGTAGTAGAAGTGGCCTTCATCTACTACTCTTTCTTCTTCTTTTGCCGTACCTGACAGTCACTGGATTTATATGAATAGTTGCCACTTTCAGTTGTAAACTGGAGGTATCTTCGGATCTGTAAATGAGGAAACAAAAGCACCTAACCGAACCAAATGTTGCTTATAAGAAGTTAAAACATAATGTTTGTTTTAACTTCTTATTTTTGTTTCCTCGTTTATAGATCTGAAGATACGCAATGAATGCGTAACAGTCTTATGATTTTATTGATAGATAGTGTTCCTCTTACACTGTACTCCCGTATGTAAGCTGTTTTAAACATTACTTCAACGAATGGGGCAACACGAATTTGTCTTTGTATCAAGCTTTCTTATTCTGTTACACTGATTTGATGCCTTTAATCCTTTCCTTCTATAACGTTATTGTATCTCTTTAGTTACTTAGTTTTGTTTTCTTACTAACAAAGTATTTTAGTACAGTATATATTATTCATTTTCATGGTTTCGTCTACATTCAAGTGTATTATGGATGTTGGTGCATTTGGTGCAAGCAGTGAGTCAAGTGCCAGATGACTTATTGAATGAAAGAAGTGTCCTCGTGGTTCCTTCGTATAGCGCGCGCAAAATACGTACCGCGGCCGCTAGATGCACAGTCTGCTGGGGAAGTGTGCGAGGAGCGGCAGTGCTGTGGGGCACTCACAGCGCTGTAGGGGAAATGCCGACCGTTGGAGGGAAAGTGCCGTTCTAAACTGAACCCTACGCTCACATGTTTGTAGATATTAAGTGGAGGCCCTCCATGCCGACATTTGCATGGTGGCCATTCAAAAAGATCTACTGAGACCGCTGCTTTCGTTAGTATCTAAAAATAATTCCACCGAAAATGCAGCGATTTATTTTCGCCTGGTTTATTAACCGTTTGTAACTTTCAGAGAAGCGTCATGAGTTGCGGATTTTGAGGAAATCCTACGCATTTCTCTTACTGGCATGTCAAAATTTGCTTCTTTTGCTAAAACATGGAGGAGTTTACATTGTCTCACCTCACAATGTTGTGCTGACAAACTTGCGAGAGAATTCTGAAACAGTGGTTTATTAAGTTTTTTAATTGACAAACTGTGGAAAAGTAAAGTCAGTAGCTTATGAAAAAGTACATCCTCAGAACAAAAAATCGTGTAATGTCTTCACATATGTTGTTCCAAAGCCCATAACATATCTCGTTTTATCAGCTATCGATAGCCCTTAAAAATTACATTCTTTCACAGATAAGTCTGTAGTTATTGGAATAGTACAGTAGATAACAAAGTTTTATGTAAAATCGATATGGTAAAATACTATGCTCTTTGCATGCTATCATTTGCCAAAATCTCCTTTCGATACCTGAAACCGTTTATGAAATATTTGGAATGTTGTGAGTATTTCACTCTGGCTTTATCTCTGGCGCGGCGCGATCACAAATGAGTGTACCACATCAGATCAATTTTTTCGAGATTGGTGACAGATAGATACATCAACCCCAGTGTAAAGAAAAATTCAATATGGTAGCTAAATTCCATATGCAACATATTATGTAATACCCACCAAACTCAAAATCATATCGACCTCTATTTTCCATTGCACACATTTCCGAATGTACGCAGTGTCTTACTTTCACGTCAATATCACAATAACTATGACCAATAACGAAATGATGTGTACATCATCATGACCCTGACATATAGGGTATAATTAAAGCAAAAAAGAAATTTTTTACCAAATAGTTTCTGTAAAATCGTTTGAGAAAGACTGCACAGTGTGTGTTTAGATTCTGTTATAGTTGATCGGCCGAAAGGTGGAAAACACTTATCGGCCTCTCCTTCCAAACAAAAGAATGAACTCGTCAACGCTTTGGACCAAAACTGATCACTGCGCATCGGCCACAGTGTCCTGCCCGAGCTATAAGTGGTGGCAGTGTCCAGGTCTTCATCTCATAATCTGCATTTAGGTTGTCTGTGATTTCTCTGATGCTTATCAGATGAGTTACAAGGTGAGTTGAACGTGTTCCGCTCAGAGCATTTTGATGGCTTAAAAGACGTTCTCTTGAAGGTGATCGAAGGTGAAAGTACTACAACCACTGATGGCAACATCAAGAAAGTGTACCATTTCGAATCACTGGACAATTAGTTATTAAAACTGTATGAAATAGCTAATGCCGTAAGCATTTTACAAGAAACAGTGCTGTACATTTCACAGCAAGAACTGTACATGAAAAAAAAAGAAAGGTTCTGAGCACTATGGGACTTAACATCTGAGGTCATCAGTCCTCTAGAACCTAGACCTACTTAAACCTAACTAACCTAAGGACATCACACACATCCATGTCCCAGGCAGGATTCGAACCTACGACCGTAGCGATCGCGCGGTTCCAGACTGAAGCGCCTAGAACCGCTCGGCCACGCCGGCCGGCCAACTGTATATGAGAAACCTTGTACAAAATTGATCCCACATTGGTACAAAAACTGGGTAGTACAATGTTTCGATGGGTTCAAAAATAATTCAACCGGTTTTATGTTGGATTTTTTTAAAGGGAGACTTGGTTCCATTTTTCGTATCAGGAAAGTGGCAACAATGAAAACTGCGAGTAGAAACCGATTTTCGTAACCCAAAAAAGGAAATGTCTATTCTATCTGCCAGGAAGATAACTAGCCGGCCGCGGTGGCCGTGCGGTTCTAAGCGCTGCAGTCCGGAACCGCGGGACTGCTAGGGTCGCAGGTTCGAATCCTGCCTCGGGCATGGATGTGTGTGATGTCCTTAGGTTAGTTAGGTTTAAGTAGTTCTAAGTTCTAGGAGACTGACGACCTAAGATGTTAAGTCCCATAGTGCTCAGAGCCATTTGAAGATAACTGTCCACGTTTTCTGGACTGCAAAAATGTTTATGCCACGCTTACATTGCAAAGGTTAAAACAATTGCTTGTGATTGTTTTTCAAGCCCTCATGAGCAACAATAAAACATGTGAGTAGAGATGTATTTCTAGAGGAAAAAAAATTAATCTCCATTCATTTGACCATTTACAGGGGCTTTGATACATGAAAAACTTAGGATTTAAAATGTACGTTATTTGAGATTCACTCTATTCACCAGATTTAACAACATATAATTTTCAGCCGTTCTCATATCTACAAAAAATCTATACTTGGAAAACGTTTTGTATCCAATCAAGGAGTTTTGGAGTGTGAGTATTTGCGAATAAAAAAAAAAAAGGTTCAAATGGCTCTGAGCACTATGGGACTCAACTTCTTAGGTCATAAGTCCCCTAGAACTTAGAACTACTTAAACCTAACTAACCTAAGGACATCACACACACACACCCATGCCCGAGGCAGGATTCGAACCTGTGACCGTAGCAGTCCCGCGGTTCCAGAGTGCAGCGCCAGAACCGCTAGACCACCGCGGCCGGCTAATTGGGAATCCTGCTGGACACAATCGCCTCTGCGGGTCTTCCACTGTGTAGTCGTGTTTAGCGTCTTCTTGGCGGCGCATTGGGAGCAGTTAACGCCTCGCAGTTGCCTTTTCTCGCATCGTAAATGTCAAGGATTTGGCGACGGCTCTGTGCGAACACACAGTGAATTATTGTTGTCACTCCTTTCCGTTACGCCTGACACTCAGTCACGTGACAACAGAATGTAGTGACTGTGATGAGAAACAGCTGAAATGTCACACTGCAAGGGATCAGCGAATTAGCCATAAATATCTTTAGCTCTACACTAACTTCCTTAACGGGCCGTAACAAATACGCAGTATAATAAAGCACCACTTTTAGATTCTAGGCATAGATTCTTGTTGATTGTTGTTTCTGCATGCTTAGAATAGTTAATAATGCCAATTTGTGTTGTACTCCCAAAAAACTGAGAATAGGTTTGGATTAAAAAATAAAAAGGAAAAATTGTATGATTGGGACATTTAATGTGGTTTTGGCTGCAGAAAAACTCATAATCTTAAAACACGAACCGTTAGAAAATTCACTCAGTTCACTCGGTTTTTATCTGTTACAAAATCTAAAGGAATACACTGACGAGTCAAAACACAATTACAACCATCTGCTTAATACGAAGTAAGTCCACCTTTGGAATGCAATACAGCAGCGAATCTACATTTCACGGATTCTGTAAGTCACTGATAGGTCTCCGGAGGCATGTGTCATCAGATGTCTACTCACAGGTCACCAAATTCGGTGTTTTCTGGCCAAGGATTTTGGGCACGATAGCGTCAGACATGTGTTCCATCGGACTCAGATAAGATGAACTGAGTGACCATGATAACAGCCTGAGCTTACTCAACCCACATAGCACAATTCTGACCTTGTGACGTGGACAGTTATCCTGCTGCAACATGTCATCACGGCCAGAGTAGACAACAACCACGGAAGGATGAAGGTGGTCCAGAGCGATTGCATAATCCACAGCTGTCATGTTGCCTTCGACTACTGTCACATGTCTAATAAAAGCCCAAGTGAATGACCTCTTTAATTTAATACTGCTCCCACCAATCTGTGTCAATGATGTGATAAATGCTTCGAGTACTCATTCCTCTGGATGACCATCGACCTAGCGTAACAAGAAAGAAGATCCTATCGGTCACTTGACGCATTTCCATTGATCAGGCGTCGAATCTCGATGACTGAGATGGTGTACCAAGAAACGTGGTTCTATCGACCAGTTGACACCTATACATTTATCGGGGGACCAGTCTCGATAATCTAACTGCTGTAACAAGAAATGTGGTCATATCGACAACTTGACACGTTTCCAGTGATTAGGTGTCCAATTTCGATGATAGAACTGGTATAACAAGAAAGTGGTCCCATCGACCAGTTGACTTGTTTCCATGGAATGGGGTCAAATCTCAATGATCTCGTGCCCACTCCAATCGCAATCGACGATGTTATCGAGTAAATATGAAAACTGGTATAGTTTGTCTGCTGTGATGTCCCACGTTCAGTAATGTGCAGTGAATGGTGTGCTTCGAAATACTTGGGCCTATATCGACATTGTACACTGTCGTCAGATCGGCCCCAGGTCGCCATCTGTACTGCTTTACACAGAGGGCAATCTAACAGATTGTCGCCTACTCGTTCATCCACTGTCCATAGATGTTCACGACAGTAGCTTGTAAACAGCCGACCACTGCCCTTTGTCGAAGTCGTTTTTGTCATTGGATTTCACCATTTTCGGCCCGTATCGTCTCTGTTCCGGTTCTACACTTAATTTGTGCAACATCACTTGCCCACAACGCTACCAGGCGGCATTCAGTCTGCTGATTCTATGCATGCTGCTTCGGGATGTTAAGTCTGCAACACCTGTAGTATTGAGGAAATTTGATAAGTTCTTGTTTTGTCCCTCTCATCTGCGTCATTGTACAATCTTTTGTTGCATTGGTTTCCGGTTTCGATCTGACAAGCCTATTATCAAACCACAAACCTAAAAATTACAAAATACAAGTGCTACAGCAATGTTTACATATGTATGCGTGTCCTTATTATAAATACTTACATTCTTATAGACTCTTCTTGTTATTAATCGTAACTAGTCATAACATGGTGCCAAAAGGCACGAATAGCTTTTCTACAGGAAGCCACACTGTAAGCGACAAGTACCCTCATTGATAAGATTGCGCCGACCAGAATGGCCGAGCGGTTCTTGGTGCTACAATCTGGAACCGCGCGACCGCTACGGTCGCAGGTTCGCATCCTGCCTCGGGCATGGATGTGTATGATGTCCTTAGGTTAGTTAGGTATAAGTGGTTCTAAGTTCTAAGGGACTGATGACCTCAGAAGTTAAGACCCATAGTGCTCAGAGCCATTTGAACCATTTTTTTGATAAGATTGCCTATGTGTCTCATGTTGCACCTGACCAACACAACCAAAGTGACAAGTATAACATTTAGTGGTGAACAGGACTCCTTGGTTGTTGTCGCTCTTATTAATAACGTTCATGCACATATTGCTGCCTGTTAATACATTACGGTGCTGCCGTATCCACAGTCATTTATTGATAACATTTTTAAAAAGTGGAGAAGCATAAATTTTACATTACAGATAATCTTAACAATTTTGTTTTACCGAATAACGTAGTATCCAAATGAAACATATAAGCACAGGAAGTGATGACATAGCGCTCTGTCCTGTGTACAACACCGTATTTTTATTGCATGTTACAATACCAAAAATTACTACATTCTATCCGGCAGTCAATGCTAAAATCTAAAATATACTTTTATTATGTGTTATCCAATTACTGTTTCAAGAAATGAAAATAGGATGAAAGACATAAAACAGTTATATCTTTTTTAAACTAGAATGTACGTATAACCTTTGGTAACGAAACTCTACTTGCCAATAAATGAACATCACTCAGCATCATACTAAATATCATCCGACGCAATCATCATCCATACGCGAAGGCAACATTCGAAGCCAAAGCGTTGTTTGTACATTCGTCAATCATGCGTATAACCGTGGGTAAGAGTGTTATATAAAAATGGCGTTAATATATCATTAAGTAGGGCTAAATTAAAAAAGGACCTGTGATAAATAACATACGTCATCACGATGCATGCAGTAAATGGTCATACACATTTGAAGGAATGTATCAAACGACTACGCACGCACGCAAACTACGCGCGTTAGTATTCCGCCTCTCGGTGCATAGTGGTTGCAATGTTCGGCTCAGCAGCGAAAGTACTTGAAAAACTTTCTGTGCCCAATAAAGAAGTGATACACATTGAAATTTTGCAGAACTCTGATAATCGGTCTCCGAAGATGGCACAAAAGTAGACAGTGTGCGTGTGACAGTAGGCGACAATCTGTTAGATTGCCCTCTGTGTAAAGCAGTACAGATGGCGACTTGGGGCAGATCTGACGACAATGTACAATGTCGATATAGGCGCAAGTATTTCGAAGCAGTGCACATTACTGAACGTGGGACATCACAGCAGACAAACTATACCAGTTTTCATATTTATTCAATAACATCGTCGATTGCGATTGAAGTGGGCACGAGATCATTGAGATTTGACCCCATTCCATGGAAACAAGTCAACTGGTCGATGGGACCACTTTCTTGTTATACCAGTTCGATCATCGAAATTGGACACCTAACCACATTTCTTGTTACAGCAGTTAGATTATCGAGACTGGTCCCCCGATAAACGTAAAGGTGTCAACTGGTCCATAGGACCACGTTTCTTGGTACACCTTCTCAGTCATCGAGATTCGACGCCTGATCAATGGAAATGCGTCAGGTGCCCGATAGGATCTTCTTTCTTGTTACGCCAGGTCGATGGTCATCCAGAGGAATGAGTACTCGAAGCATTTATCACATCATTGACACAGACTGGTGGGAGCAGTATTAAATTAAAGAGGTCATTCACTTGGGCTTTTATTAGACTTGTGATATTAGTCGAAGGCAACATGACAGCTGTGGATTATGCAATCACTCTGGACCACCTTCATCCTTCCGTGGTTGTTGTCTACTCTGGCCGTGATGACATGTTGCAGCAGGATAATTGTCCACGTCACAAGGTCAGAATTGTGCTATGTGGGTTGAGTAAGCTCACGCTGTTATCATGGTCACTCAGTTCATCTTATCTGAGTCCGATGGAACACATGTCTGACGCTATCGTGCCCAAAATCCGTGGCCAGAAAACACTGAATTTGGTGACCTGTGAGTAGACATCTGATGAAACGTGCCTCCCGAGACCTATCAGTGTCTTGCAGAATCCGTGAAATGTAGATTCGTTGCTGTATTGCATTCCAAAGGTGGACTTACTTCGTATTAAGCAGATGGTTGTAATTGTGTTTTGACTCGTCAGTGTATTCCTTTAGATTTTGTAACAGATAAAAACCGAGTGAACTGAGTGAATTTTCTAACGGTTCGTGTTTTAAGATTATGAGTTTTTCTGCAACAACGTTGAAAAATGAGCAAGATTGAAAAAGAATTTCACAGTGATACGTAAACGGCATCGTGTTTAGCATATTGTGCCGTCCAGTGGTTCATAACTTTGGCTTCGGTAAATGATGAGGCGGCAGTGCAGTTTCCCAGAGTGGTGGTCGGTACCCGGAGAGTGCTGCCGTTGTCTACACTCTAGCAATGTCCGCCTGTCTATAAGTACGACCTACCAACCGCCGTGCCGCTTCTCTGCGTACGCGGCACCGCCTAGTTGCATTCGCGGCAGTAGTGCACGGCTGGAGGAGACAGTTGCCGTAGTTTGCCGGCTGCGGAAATTTCGCGAGCGTTGCGCTGTTGCTTCCCCAGTGTCCACTGTTCATTGTCCTCCTCGTGGAGAGTTTCCTGAGGCCAGATGCCGTCGTGACAGAAGTTGGCAGCGCGCTAACCCGGAGCTGTAACTCCAGGGCGGCGCTCCAGCCCGGCAGCTGGCCCGCTGGGCAACCACGGTGGCCGACGTCTGGAGCCATTGTGTCGCGAAGACGTCAACGTTGAACGTCTCATATGCCATTCTGAATATTTAAGGAAAGCTGAAGAACCTTAAAAATAAGCTTCACCGAAAAACTATACACTGATTCGTAAAATACGTTATTTATGGAATTGGGACATCTAGTGGTTCGTAACTGTGGTTTAGATTGTGTAAAACAGCTTGAAACATCTGACTACTTTACAAATGACTTAATGAATTAAATATTTGACATTAAGCATGGAAGAGACAGAAAGTTTAGAAAAGATTTGAAATCATGCTTAAAATTTGCTGAAAGCTCGAAAGTACTCTGAAGTATGAAACACTAAATGGACGTAAACTGTGGAAGTTGGACTCCATTTTGGGCAAAAGCAAATATTTCAAGTCTTTCAATGTTTGTGACGTCATACCTCCTTAACTATGTGCCGTGCAATGATATAATTTTGCAGTTACGTCTACATGCAGTAATACACGTAGATACTGTCGGGGAAGTTTGTTGCAAATAGAGTTAATAGCAAAACGTAATAAAGACGTCATCTCTGATTTATGTTGAAATTTTACTGCGTGTCATTTTAAGCAGAAGCTAGTTTTTCATCCATCTAAATGTCTATGATCTTACATGTGCAGAACCATAAGTTGTACGATGATAAAATTTTGCAAATACTTTCAGTGGTGTTTCCGGATACTGTTGCATACAGCTTTGTACACAATGGTAAGGAGAGTTAGACTGCAGAGTAGTGCAGCGACTATCATCTTAGGTAAGCTGCATACGTGCAGAAATGATTCGCGACGAGTTACCGCAACAAACTAAAGATTTACCTAACTTTAATTTCTCCACGTGCATGAAGACTCATCGCAAATAATGCTGCAAGAAATAAGAGTCCAGCTCATACAACAGCAACTAAGATGAGGTTCGCTGTACTACGCATGGACAATGGTGTCGTAGAGATGAAGATCCAGATGTAAGTGGGCTGAATAGCTGCCGCCAGCCGTCACATCCTACACCCATCAAAAAAGTTTTGCATCTTCTCGTTTCCCAGAGTTCCGGAACATTTGCAGAAAACTGGAATACAGAACAACATAAACATCATTTCCGCTCTTTTTATTGCTCATCAAAATCAGAAAATCACATATTGCATCTTGTACCACCATAGAGCGAGACCTTCAGAGGTGGTGGTCCAGATTGCTGTACACATCGGTACCTCTGATACCCAGTAGCAGTTCCTCTTGCATTGATGCATATCTGTATTCGTCGTGGTATACTATCCACAAGTTCATCAAGGCACTCTCGCTCCAGACTGTCCCACTCCTCAACGGCGATTCGGCGTGGATCCCCAAGTGTGGTTGCTGGGTCACGTCGTCCGTAAACAGCCCTTTTCAATCTATTCCAGGCATGTTCGAGAATATGCTGGCCACTCTAGTCGCGCGATGTCGTTATCCTGAAGGAAGGCATTCACAAGATGTGCACTATGAGGGCGCGAATTGTCGTCTATGAAGATGAATGTCTCGCCAATATGCTGCCGATATGGTTGCACTATCGGTCGTAGGATGGGATTCACGTATCGTACAGCCGTTACGGCGCCTTACATGACTACCAACGGCGTACGTCGGCCCCACATAATGCCACCCCAAAACAGCAAGGAACCTCCACCTTGCTGCATTCGCTGGGCAGTGTGCATAAGGCCTTCAGCCTGACCGGGTTGCCTCCAAACACGTCTCCGACGGTTGTCTGGTCGAAGGCACGTGCGACACTCATCGGTGAAGAGAATGTGATGCCAATTATGAGCGGTCCCTTCGCTATGTTGTTGGGTCCATCTGTACCGCGCTGCATGGTGTCGTCGTTGCAAAGATGGACCTCGCCATGGATGTCGGGAAGTCGGGAGTGAAGTTGTAAGACAACGTCCTGTGCCGACACGAAAAGCGTTATTCGACATGGTGACGTTGCTGTCACGGTTCCTCCGAGCCACAATCCGTCGGTAGCGGTCATCCACTGCAGTAGTAGCCGTTGGGCGGCCTGAGCGAGGCATGTCATCGACGGTTCCTGTCTCTCTGTATCTCCTCTATGTCCGAACATCGGTCTGATTCACTCCGAGACGCCTGGATACTTCCTCCGTTGAGAGCTCTTCCTGACACAAAGTAACAGTGCGGACGCGATTGATCGCGGTATTGACCGTCTAGGCATGGTTGAACTACAGACAACATGAGCCGCGTAACTCCTTCCTGGTGGAATGACTGGAACTGATCGGCTATCGGACCCCCTCCGTCTAAAAGGCGCTACTCTGCATGGTTGTTTACAACTTTGGGCGGGTTTAGTGACATCCCTGAACAGTCAAAGCGACTCCGTGCGCGCCTCGTGTTCATTCTGTTTATTGTTTGTCATCTTCTCTTACCGTACTGCCGCCTCGTCTTCTTATTCCACTGACTGGCGTCACTAACTTCCTGCCTTACCTGCCCGTGAGTAGCAGCAGCAGCGCTTATCGATAAGTGCTCTGTCGTACTTTCTATGGAGCGACCGGGTCGTCGTGTGTCTGGAAGTCAGTCATGGGCGGAGCAGGAGTCGGGGACGGAGCAGCGGTCAGGGACGAAGGGGAGCCGGGCACGGAGCGCCAGTGAAGTGCGTACAGCTAGTACTCGCCGACCGCTGACGACACACATGTACTGTCCGACGTATAGAGACTGGAGCGGGAACGACTGCTGATTGGTCGTTCGGGCGGTCGTCGACCGCTTACGGAAACTCTGTCTGTGTGTGACTTGTCATTTCTCCTTGTTGTTCCACGGTGTTTTGTTCTACGATTGTTCGAGTTCTTGTGCAGGTTTGTTTACGTGAAACCGTGTGTAGCTACTGTGATTTCCACTGAGCAGATAAATGCTGCCTGCGTACTGGAGTAGTCAGTCGGTCGGTTGAAACAGAGCAGCGAGTGTGCCGGGTGGAAGGGTACTGATTAGGCTGTTGATTGGTTCCTCAGCCGTCCCTAGGTCGTGTTGCCACCCGATTCTTCAGTGTTACGATTGGCTCCCTGTCTCAACTAAACTGTGGTGGAGTTTCCTCCCCAGGCCGACTCTTGGAACAAAAAAAATAATTTGTTCAAATGTGTGTGAAATCTAATGGGACTTAATTGCTAAGGTCATCAGTCCCTAAGCTTACACACTACTTAACCTAAATTATCCTAAGGACAAACACACACACCCATGCCCGAGGGAGGACTCGAATCTCCACCGGCGCCGGGACCAGCCGCACAGTCCATGACTGCAGCGCCTCAGACCGCTCGACTAATCCCGCGCGGCGCTCTTGTTGTTTGTAATTGTCATTTTCTTTAGTCGCAGGTACTGCGCCAGGCCTTCAGCCGTGTATTAATATTGTCTGTTTGATGTTGAGCATGTGGCCTCCAGCCGAATTTCATAACAACTTTAAGATTAGGACTTTAACGGTGTTTCATTTAAAATTCTTGTTGCTCTGCGTTTAGGCCTTCAGCTGCATTTGTTTCAGAATCTGTGGCTTTAATATATAAATCCTTGTCTATAAAGTTTCTCTTTCATTATACTGAATTCTTGAAACGGCCTTCAGCCGTGTTCTGTAAATGTTTATCTTAAGGTTGTCTTTTATTATTCTTGAGTAATCGTTTGGGCCTTCAACCGACAAAATACTTTAAGTTTTCTTAAGATGTTTTCCAGTTGTACTGTGTAAAAGCTTATCTTTAATGCCTCTCCTTTATTATGTAAGGATTTTTTTTATATTACGCTTTCAGCCGAAGAATGAACTTGAATCTTTCTTAATATGGCCTTTAGCCGGAATTTGTAGATGCTTGGCTTTTAACGAATTTCCTTAGCTGGTCTGAAATATTATTTCGTCCATTATCCGAGAAGATATTGTAATTTTACTTAAGTAAGGCCTTCAGCCGTCTCTAAATCCTGTTGTTTTAAGAGCAGCCATTTAAACTTATTCTGGGGAAGTTACTTGGGACCTTAGCCGTGAATTGATCTTTGTTGTTTTAAAGAGAAATCTGTGCATTGGGTTGAGGAATAAAGTTGTGTGTGTTCTTGTATGACTAACAGTAATTGACCTTGGCCCCTTTCCACATCCTGCTCCGCTCTGTCCTGCGAAACCGGATTTCAGTCCCCAAAGTTGTAAGGTGGCAGAATAAATGGTCAGATTCGCACCTTACATGAGACCTTTACAAAGCGCTATGAGAAGGTGAAGATGACACCTAACATATATCGACCGTTATGAGAACGTTCGCCTATCAATATGTAATGCAAAAAGGGATGGCAGTCAATTGACAGTAATTAAAACACCATTCCTACACAATGCATGTGTTTGAGTGGAAGGTAGTACAGGGAACACGATTCGAGTCGCTTTTAGTTTTGAAAAGCCAACTCCACAACGGCGTACCGAAACCTCACGGCGGGAGTTACGCCGGCGACCACTTGGCAGGAAAGAGGACGGCGACCCCGGGCCAGGTGGTTGAAGATGGAGGGTCGCCTGTAGCAAGGGCATCAGTACAGGGGCAGAGAAGAAGCTTTAGAAAACTGCGTTTCGAAATTCCAACGGGAGACGAACAAAAGCAAGTGACGCATTTTCGTAAAGCGAGTGCAACATGTGGATAGGTCAATGTATGCGTCTAGAACGGGCAAAAAACGTCCGATTGGCGGAAACTCTCTAGGAGGGAGAAAACTACTGAAGTTTCGACGCAGTTTGATAGAAGGTACGTTGCGATTTGTAGAGGGTGTTTCTACAAAATAAGAGGAACGCTCCTTTGGCCGGAAAAAGCCGTCACGTGAGAAAGGAATCCAAGTGGAGGGAGGCAGTTCTGCCATGAGAGGACAAGAGAGAAATCTTGATGAGGACTCTCCTCTGAACTGGCGTCAAGTGCAGAACGGAGCGCTTAACGCTCTGTACGACGCAGAGAAGAAATTGGTGTGGACACTGCGTTCACAGCAGCTGCACTCCAGCTAAAATTAGCTGCAGCAACGTTTAGCTCCAACTGTGAAGAAACGAACCAGCCAAATTAGTGACTTGTTCTTGCGAGAACTGAGAGGGCACTATAATATGCACGCTGCTTCAACCATGCGCGTGTATATCACCGCATGATAAGACTAGGGCTGAGTACATGTTTTCTCGCATAACGAGAAACATAGGGAAAGTTTCTGCTGGAAAGTTCAGCAAAGGCCAGATTAGTTTTGTAGGAATTTCAGTGGGCGAGAGAGACCTTGCAGACAGCAGTACGTCGCAGCTTAAGGTAAATACCGCGTACAGAGGCGCTCAAATTTGTCACTTGTCTAACCATCTACCGTAGACTTGATTGTCATCCGAAATAGTACCGAACTTTGAACCGGAATCGGACGATTTTCGTAGTACTGACCAACATCATAACGTATGTGTAGGAGCAATTTTGTAAAGAAACGTCCAATTAAACTTTCATATTATTGTACTTAGGATTAATGTAAAGAATCTTCCAATTAAACTTTCATAATATTGTGCTTAATATTAATGTTCTTTCAGAGAGTTAATATTTAACATTGTTTTGTATAAACTTATTTCACTTTTTGATGTTGTGGAGATGCGTTATCCATTGCGCTGTTTTTATCTTGGCGAGTTGAAAACTGCGTGAAAAGCTGTAATTTGGTGATAACTATTGCGACATTAAACTTGCCATTTCACCTCACACAGTGTTCTCAATTCAAGAATAAGCAAAAAAGATAACCCCCACAACCTTACAAAGTAAGTGTCTATCCTCTGGAATTCTGGGAACCAGGGTGATGCAAACCTTTTTTTGATGTGTGTATGTTGTGGCGGCCAGGGCACTCTTAGCCCAGAGTCGCCGGAGGTGTGGCTCAACAGGCGTGCAACATTGGGTCCACCAGATCCCACGCGACTGCCTTCGGCATCAGACAGAAAACTGCTATACTCTTGCCAACTTTGCGACTCCCGCAGTGTGGTATCGGTATGTGAAATCACAGATACAGACTGCAAACTGTGTTGTGATTAGAGTTGCTAGTAAGGAAGTAGTAAATGATACCACTATTTCCGATGAACAGCGAAACTCTTGTAAGCGATAATATGTTTTCCTTTCATCATTTTTTGGGTGATGTCAACGAGAAAAAGTTTTGGTAAGGTTTAAAATTATATGCAGAGTTTGATGGAAATCGCTGTGTTCTCTGCTCAGAATAAAGTACGGCTATTTACTCGTCGCCAGAGTTGCTGCCTCAAGAAAATCAGACAGTTTTTAAACGTAATTTTTCTTTTACTGTGTTAAACTTTAAAAATAATATAACACTTCTTAACGAGTAGATTACGATAACATTTAAAATTTTTAATCTCGGTCAATAATTACCGGAAATACTGAAAATTAAATTTTTTTTAGCCATTAGAGAAGCAATCTGCAACTGGTCCAGTTTCCAGGTGCCGGGCTATTAGCTTAGTAACGTACAGGAGGTGGACGAAGGTATGGAAACGCAAAAATCCCAACACATTACCATGCCTAATCGGTGCAGGAAAACTGTTGGCATTCAAAGCAGCTTCCTGTCGTCTCGGTATGGATAAATGCAGGCCCTGTATGGTTTTCCTGCAAAAAGGTGGCAAGTTCTGGTAACGATGATGGAGGTGGATAGCGATCACGCACCCTTCTCTCCAAAGCAGACCACAAATGCTCAGTAATATTGAGATCTGGTGACTGTGGTGGATAGGGGAAATGGGAAAAATCATCCTCATGCTAAAAAAACCGGTCCCGGACGATGCAAGCTGTGAGAAGGAGTCCTGTCGTTTTCGAATACAGCGTCACCATTACGGGACAAATATAAAACCATGGAATGGGCCTCAGCAGCCAAAATAGTCACATATTCCGTGGCAGCGATACGATCTAACAGCGTAACTGTAAAGTAATGGCTCAGCCATCAATAAACCCATGTAGATGTCACATAGATCTGTACTGGATGACCTTACTAATGATTAGATCGATCACTATGGAATCACGTGACTTTAATGACAGGTTTGTACAATAGATAACTTCATGAATTTACTTTGTTAAACAGGGATGGCCCTAGCGTATGTGAAATGTGGGTGCTGTAACTCACAAGATGATAAGATAGGGAGTTTCATCAAACTAATGCATGAAACAATGCTCAATATAGAACCCTATTTACTGCAATTTGCTTTGTACTCGAAGTTCAACACAAGTGCACAAGGACATGAAATCGTCATTATAGAAGTTACAATAAAATTAAAATATCAGCTCGTTGGAAAGGGTTGGGTAACTGGGATCAGCTCAAAATGTAAAGTTAGCAAGACATTTGGTAGAAAAATTATGTTTTCAGAAATTTGCACAGTCATTGCCGAATGTTAATCGGGACTGCAGAAAGAATCATACATGAACACACTACCTTGTCCGAGCACATGTTGAGTTCGTGGTTGCTAATAAACGGACTTGTATTAGAAATGCAAAGTCCCTAATGTCAATCTGAAACTCTCCTAGCATTTGATTTGCGATCGCTGCAGTTGCTCACCATACTTAGCGTTACTGGTGCCTCAAAGTGGCAGCTACGGTGGCTGGAAAATCTAAGGCTGCACCAAAGGCTATTCTCAGGGCCTGGAATCGAAGTTACTTTCTCGATAAATGTGTCCCCTGGCAAGTATCGGATACAAGTAAATTCCACAACAAGGAGCAAAATGTTTATCTTTTTGCGCATGAGCCTTGTGCATGGTTTTGATCACCAATAACGGTGGTTCCTCCGAGTGACGCAGAATCAGGTGTACGCTAATGAAGGAAAATACTCAGTTTTAAAGCACCTAATCAGCCGTACGGTCCTATTAGAGTTGGAGCTCAGAAACAAGCATCTTCTGACTCCCGCCAGCTGCCCTGTTTCGCGTTTTAGCCAACCAGGCTTTCGCAACGTAACTGCAGTGATTCCTGTTCTCTCGCTCTAGACTTTATTTATATCACGCAATGGTAGCTACCCTTACTGTTACTTAGCAGAGTCAACAACAAGGGAATTAGGCTCCGTTGACTTTCCCGGCGTAGTAATTTGTGATATTCATTTCGGGTCTCCAGCCGGAACATATCACAAAATAGCGGTAAGCTGTAGGAAGAGTCAGGTAATATACGAAGGTAATCCAAAAAGTAAGGTCTCCTATTTTTTATAAGTACAGAACTCTGTTTGTGTGGCAGTTGGTCACACTGTTATGAAGAGTGCTTCACGCGCTGTGTGCAAACATGGGTACGGCGCACTGAGACGCTCAGTCTTGGCTTGGAAACCGTTGAGAATGGAGCTCCCGTTGGATGTTACCGCCAAGTGCGAATTGCGCGCACTTATTCGGTTTTTCAACGCAAGGGGCACTGTGCCGATTGAAATCCATCACCAATTGACGGAAGTGTATGGTGAGTCGTACATGGATGCCAAAAATGTTTGTACGTGGTGTAGAGAGTTTGCAGCTGGTCGGACCGAAATTCACGACGAACAAAGGAGTGGGAGACCGTCAATTTCTGAGGATATAGTGTTGAAGGTTGAGCAAAGCATGGGTGAAGATCGGCGGATCACCCTGGATGATCTCTGCACGTTGGTTCCTGAGGTTTCCCGAAGCACCGCTCACAGAATTTTAACAGAAACATTGAGCTACCAGAATGTGTGCGCAAGATGGGTGCTACGCATGCTGACTGGGGACCACATGCGGCAACGAGTTGATGGTTCCCGCGCATTTCTTCATCGCCTTGCAGTCGAACAGGACAACCTTCTGGACTCAATTGTCACGGGTGACAAAACCTGGGCATACCACTTTACACTTGAGATCAAGCATCAATCACGCCAGTGGCGACATCTGTCTTCGCCAAAGCCGCGGAAAGTCAAGCAAACAGTCTGCCGGTAAAGTCATGACAACCGTTTTTTGGGATCGGAAAGGGGTATTGTTGGTCGACTTTATGCCAACTGGGACGACAATTAACGCTGACAAGTACTGTGAGACTCTGAAGAAACTCAAACGGGCAATTCAGAACCGGTGAAGAGGAATGTTAAGCAAGGGCGTACACATTCTCCATGACAACGCTCGCCCACACATCGCTCGGCAACCGTTGCTTTCCTGCAACAGTTTCAGTGGAATATAATCACCCACCCACCCTATAGACCTGACCTGGCGCCCAGTGACTATCACTTGTTTCCTAAGTTAAAATAACATTTGGCCGGAAAGTGATTCAGCTCCGACGACGAGGTGAAAGAAGAGGTTCATAACTTTCTGAACAGCATGGCGGCGAGCTGGTATGACATGAGCATACAGAAACTGCCACAGCGTCTACAAAAACGCATTGAAAGAAATGGTGATTATTTCTAAAAAGAGCTAAAAGTTCAAGCAGTAAACTGATGTAAACCATTATAGAAATAAACAGGTCTATGTACTTATAAAAAAATAGGAGACTTTACTTTTGGGATTACCCTCGTACAATATGTCCAAGAGCCGAGAGGGAATAATAAGAATGGACGACCAGGAACGAAGTGCTCGGATTAAAAAAGGTTTAAACAGGGATGTAGTCTTTCGCCCCTACTGTTCAATCTGTACATCGTGGAAGCAGTGATGGACACGAAAGAAAGGTTCAGGAGTGGAATTAAAATTCAAGGTGAAAGGATATCAATGATACTATTCGCTGATGACATTGCTACCTTGAGTGAAAGTGAAGATGAATTACATGATCTGCTGAATGGTATGAACTCTCTAATGAGTACAGAATATGAACTGAGAGTAAATCGAAGAAACATAAAAGTAATCAGAAGTAGAAGAAACGAGAACAGCGAGATACTTAACATCAGGATTGATGGTCACAAAGTAGATGAAGTTAAGGAATTCTACTACCTTCGCAGTACAAAACCAATGACGGACGGAGAAAGCAAGACATCAAAGCATAATAGCAATGGCAAAAAGGGCATTCCTGGCCAAGAGAACTCTACTAGTATCAAACTTAAGCCTTAATTCGAGGAGCCGGCCGCAGTGGCCGAGCGGTTCTAGCCACTACAATCTGAAACCGCGCGACCACGACCTCAGAAGTTAAGTCCCATAGTGCTCAAAGCCATATGAACCATTTTTAATGTGAGAAAGAAATTTCTGAGACTGTACGTCTGGAGAACAGCATTGTATGGTAATGAAACATGGACTGTGGGAAAACAGGAACAGAAGAGAATCGAAGCATTTGAGATGTGGTGCTACAGACGAATGTAGAAAATGAGGTGGATGGTTCAAATGGCTCTGAGCACTATGCGACTTAACTTCTGAGGTCATCAGTCGCCTAGAACTTAGAACTAATTAAACCTAACTAACCTAAGGACATCACACACATCCATGCCCGAGGCAGGATTCGAACCTGCAACCGTAGCGGTCTCTCGGTTCCAGACTGTAGCGCCCAGAACCGCACGGCCACTCCGGCCGGCTGAAATGAGGTGGACTGATAAGGAATATGTGGAGAACACTGATAAGGAAAAGGGGCAGGATGATAGGGCATAAGACATGAGGATGCTGGAGGGAGTTGTAGAGGGCAAAACCTGTAGATGAAGACAGAGATTGGAATGCATCCAGCAAATAATTGAGGCGTAGGTTGCAAATGCTACTCTAAGATGAAGAGATTGTCACACGAGAGGAATTCGTGGCGGGCCGCATCAAAACAGTCAGAAGACTGATGACCCAAAAAAGAAAAGAAATGCTGGAAGGATTTCGGCATAACAGTGATTTTCGGAATAATTTTGATTTTCGTTAAATCCCAGTTTTCTTCCCTCCACCCTCTGCCTCCCACTTTATTACCGTGGTGAGCACCAAACAGCAGTAGACCGACGACCTCGGCGTTTGGTCCTATAACCCCTCTCAATTAATCAGTCAATCAATCAGAACTTAAAGGAATTCACCCGACTCTTCTCACAACACAGAACGGCATTAAAAAAGGAAAAACAGGAACCAAACAGCAGTATAGGCTGCTATCCACTGTACAGTAAATGATTGTGAGAGAACAAGACCGTCTTCCTTTGTGTCAAACAAGTCCCTCGGTTCTTCGATGGGTGAGGGTACTTCCGGTCGTTTTATATTACTGTCCTATTAAATCTAACCCACGGTGTGTTAGTGGACCACTTGACGTTAACTATGAATTTTCTGATATTTAATGTGAAGGTCTACTAAACCACCTATCCTTGTTCTGAAAGAGGTAAATAAAACGTTCTCATTGAAAATTATACAGGCATATTTACGTAAAAAACATGCTGAGCGTTCCAGAGGATTTTTCCATAAGACAACCTGTCTAACAAAAAGGCTTAAGAAGGGTTGCATAGCGATTTCCTTTAAGTGTCCAATCACATCGAAATTGTGTTATATGGAATAGGTTCGAATGTTGTGTTTATGGTATTAGTTCACTATCCATCACTTTTCATGTTGCGTGAAATTGCATTAATGTCTCTTTGGACGGTGTTTACTTGGAATTGTATCCAAGTCACTAATGCAACAGGAGAGAAATATGACGTGAGGGAGCGAGGCAGCGGGCCGTTGTGGCTGAGCGGTTCTAGGCATCTCAGTCCGGAACAGCGCGACCGCTACGGGCGCAGGTTCGAATCCTGCCTCGGGCATGGATGTATCTGATGTCCGTAGGTTAGTTAGGTTTAACTAGTTCTAAGTGCTAGGAGATTGATGACGTCATATGTTAACTTACGCCGGCCGCGGTGGCCGTGCGGTTCTAGGCGCGTCAGTCCGGAACCGCGTGACTGCTACGGTCGCAGGTTCGAATCCTGCCTGGGGCATGGATGTGTGTGATGTGCTTAGGTTAGTTAGGTTTAAGTAGTTCTAAGTTCTAGGGGACTGATGACCTCAGATGTTAAGTCCCATAGTGCTCAGAGCCATTTGAACCATTTGTTAACTTTCATAGTGCTCAAAGCCATTTGACCCATTTGGAGCGAAGCAAAGATAATTGTTGAGTAAGGCAAGCGTAAATCCGTCACCACTTCCTCACCTGTGCCATCTTATAGCAGCTCTTGCATCCAGCGACCTCAGATATTTGTTGGGCGTATTTCAATCTCTGTCTGTTCCTACAGTTTTTACCGCCTACGGCTTCCTCTAGTACGATGGGAGCTACTCCTTGATGTTTAAACACATGTTCTATTTTCACATCCTTTCTTCTTGTCAATGTTTTATATACGGTCCTTAACAATTCTGCAGAGAACCCACTTATTTCATTCCATATAATTTACAACACCTTTCCGTACCACCACTTCTCAGACGCTTCGATTTTTTTGTCGGTTTTTCCACAGTACATGATTCATTTCCATAATGTACTACACACCAAACAAACATTCTCAGAAATGTTTTACTCAAGCAAATGCCTATATTTGATACCAGTATACTTATTTTGGCCAGGAACGCCCTCTTTTTGTGTTAGTCTCTTATGCTCTCCTTGCTTCGTCCATTATGTACTTTTTGCTTTCAAGGTTGCAGAATTCCTTCATTTTCTCTTATTCAAGATCCTCAATTTCGCTAATTTCATATCTTGTACTCCTCACTGCTTTAGTTTGTCTTCGGTTTACTTCTAGTCCCTATCCTGTGCTGCCCACATTCTGTGCTCAGTAAGCTGTTCATTTCAATCAGAGTACCAAGCAATTCTTTCTTACTTTTACTTATGACAACAATGTCCTCAGAGAATCGCCTTGTTGATATTTTTCGCCCTGAATTGTTATCCTTCTTCCGAACCTTCCGTTTTTCCGTTATTACTTCTTCGATGTACGATCTGAATAGTAGTGGACAAGGCTGCATCCTTATCTTACTCCGATTTTAATAAGAGCACTTCGTTCTTGATCTTCCATTCTTATTTCCTCTCGTCGTAGACGAATTGCATATCATCCGTTTTTTTTCCTATGGCTTGCACATTTTTCCTGAAAATGTCGAACATCTTCCACCTTTTTACATTGTCCTATGCGAATAGGTCTTGAGTTGTCTAGTTTCCATTATTAAGGGCACCTTCAGAGCTGCCTCTCTGCTGTCCTTATCTTCCATAAAGTCAGACCAATCCTCATCTAACAGATCCTCATTTGTTTCTACATCCTTGTGTGTATTAATCTACACGTAACGTGCTGAAAGCTCCACGTGCTTTAGAGTGAGTAAGTGTGTTACATCTGGATGATGGTGTATCCAGGAATACAAGATATTTTGTGGTCGATACTTCAGTCTAGTGAGTGAATTTAGAATTACACAAAGGAACGCGCATTAGAGACCACCACAAGCAGTTTCCGCCAAGTTCTACGGTTTTTGTGGTTATCAGACATGAGGCTGCGTTTTGTGCCGCATTTTTAAATTTTAGGCATCTACACTTTTAAGTGCATAGTGATATTTTCAGATATTTGGAATATATTGTTAATTCTTCAGGTACAGAATTTTATGCTGAGTAAAACGCAATATACTTTTAGAACTATTTATATGCTTCGTCGGTCGTGCACAGTTTTGTACCTTGAAACAGAAAGTCTTTTACTGGGGGAGCATGAGGTACTTGAACTGAGTTTCTTTGATGTCTTAACACTTTTATCTGCTTGAAAATAGAAATTTTTGTTACTTTTCTTTAGTTTATATTTCAATATTATTTAACCTGTAACTGGTTTTTGTTAAAACATATGCTTTTCAGTGTCTTCTTGTCGAGGATGAAAACAGAAATCAGCAATGGGCGTGTTATGAGGATCATCCTCAAATTCGCATAAAGTCATTTAGATGCAACTAAATGTGGATGGTCGTATGGGGATTTGAACCGAATAAATATGTGTCTTAACCACCGTGACAACACTGACTTTAAAACGCCACCACAAGTCGTCAGTGAATCAAGTTCATCGTGAATCCGATACGCGCCTGGTACTCGCACTATGACGAAACCATGTATGTGGTGGAGATAGGTGGTGGGGGCTGGGGCCTGCTTCACATTATGAAGGTGTAGAAATCTCAATCTCGAACGTAATGTGTGAAAAAACGTGGAAAGCCATACGTCAGTTGTCTCAGCGGTGATGACCGCATTTCACTGAAGTATTTCCTTGGAAATATTCTTAAGGTAAGAATAGCCTAAGTATTCCCAGATACGAATAGTGCCTGTATATTCCGGTGGATGATGAAGATATATTGATGTAAGAAACACGATGCTGACGCAAGAGCCTTGAAAATAAATTATTTCATGAGACGCCATTCGGGTGTTACCATGTGAAAGAGACAACAAGAACCTTGAAATAACAGTTCTATTCCATACTAAGACGTAAAATGCAGAATCAATATGTATTAGTGTTCATTTTCAGAAAACCGTTATTAAACCCATCAAATTTAACTTTACGGATCTCGTTTGTTCGATGGTATGAGAGCTTAATTGCACTGCGAAGCAATTAGGACACTATTTGCATCTAATTAAATTGGGACATACATAATCACAAGGTGAAAGGACAGTTAATGCAAAGTTTTGTGTATATAATTAGTAGGTAATTACGGCAAATTCAGCCTAAATACACACATTGTGTTATATGGAATAGGTTCGAATGTTGTGTTTATGGTATTAGTTCACTATCCATCACTTTTCATGTTGCGTGAAATTGCATTAATGTCTCTTTGGACGGTGTTTACTTGGAATTGTCTGATCATATCAGACGGCACTCATTTGTACAATTCAAAATACGGACACTAAGGGTTCCAGTATAATTGACGGTTTACATCTACTAGCTACAATAATTGTTCACTACCTAACGTGAAATGCTACAAAAATTCTTCAAAAAATGTTTTAGCCACTGACAAACACGAAGTTCGATAGCTTATTGTGATGAACTATCACGTTCCTCCATTTGATAGTGTAGTACAACTGCAGTGGAATAAAAGTGCTCGTTGGTTTGAAATACAACCCCCTACCTGAAAGTCGCAAATTCCTGTAAAATATGATCTTAGTAGTGTATTCCCAAATTTTATAGAAATGGCTGTATAAGGATTAAAAACACTTGGAACATGATGGCTAAGATTTGCAGTTCGGAATGATACTATTGCGATGCTTCATTACAGAACCACATCCTTTTTTGCGACAATTAGGCGGTGTGTGTATAAAATAACGGGACTGGTGCTGTCAGAGAATACGTACGCATGTGCCAAAGATGAAAGATCAATATTTGTGGTAGGTGAAACCTTCTCAGTCGAATGTGACATCCGTGGTGTCTGAAGACAAATCATTGTGGCCGTGCTTTCGTTTGTGTAGGAGGTGTTTTATTTTGTTTTGCAGGAAAAATGATGTGTAATAACGGAGCAACGAATTGTATTGAAATTTCATAGGAAACTTGGAAAATTGTCTCTCTTTTTACCTAAAGGAAGAGTATGGCAAATACTATTTAGCACGTACGCGAATTTTTGAGTGATTTCAAAGTTTGTAAGACTTCTGAGAAGACACTCAAGATGACTCACACCTTGGACGCCTTTCAGCATTAAAAACGGATGAAAATGTCGAAAAAGTAGATAATCTATTTTGATCTGAACGTCGGTTGTATATTAGATCGATTGCTGAAACTATCGGAATTGACAAAAAGTGCGTAAGGCAAATCTTGCATGACCAGTTTAACATCAGAAAAGTGTGTGTGAAACTGGCGCAGAAAATTCTCACGATTGAACAAAAAGAAGTTCGTGAAAACGTTGATCCGCAGGTTTGAATACCATTGAAAATTACCCTGATTTCTTGGAAAGAGTAATAACATGTGACGAATCTTCGTTTTTTCCACTCATGATCCGGACATTAAGAGCCAATCTATTCAGTGTAACGGTCCAACTTCACCGAGAGCGAAAAAAGCTCGAATGAGAAAATTCAAATTCAAATCGACGATGATTGTCTTGTTGGATAATCACGTTACTACCTCTTGGTTCTTGCTCAGCTCCATAAGAAAATAAGATAAAAGAACGACCCGAACCGTGGAAGAACGAGCCTTGAGTTTTGCAACAAGAAAACGCACCGGCGCCTACCTCACTATCTGTTAAGAGGTTTCACGCGATAAACGGCATTCCAGTGCTAGGCCACCCATCTTACTCTCGTGCCCTAGTACCATGCAACTTTTATTTATTCCCGAAGGTCAAATCTGCATTGTAAGGAACAAGATTTCAATACGTTGAAGTAGTGAAAGAAAATGCGGGACGTGTCATCAAGGAGCTCACAGAGTACTCTTTCCATCAATGGAAAATTCATACGGAGGGTTGTCGGACTATAGGAGGGAAGTATGTTGATGGGACAATAATTAAATACATATGTTTTAAATACAATGATTTACAGCAATATTCCCGTTATTTTATAGCCACACTTCGTATTACGGCCAGAGAGGATGGGATAACTAAATCCTGACTCAATGGATTTGTTAATTGGACTATAAATGTGTGATTAGGACTGTAGAGGGAGCTACACTGATGATCCGAATATTACGACCACTATCCATTACTTGGGTGAATGTCGTCTGCTTCCGCTGCGGTCACGTAATTTGGTGAGGAAAGTGTATAAGCGCATCTCGAACGAATGTTAAGTCATTCTAGCGACGATGCTGACCACAAATTCGGATATTCACTGACGTAAGCAACTTTGACAAGGTACAAATTGTTGTGGTCTGGTGCCAGGGAACAACCATTTAGAAACGGTGAAGATGGACGGCTGTTTGCCTGTCCTGAAACCGATGGAACACATCTGGAACGCCAACGGCTGCCAGCTAGCACCCACAAACCACCAGGTAGTAACTGACGAGAATTCTCCACCTGTGTCTAGAAATCTGGCAGCACATAACTCAGGTACCCAACAAGGTATTGTCGAATCCATGCCTTGCAGAATAGCTGCTCCATTCCATTCAAGAGATGGACCAACGCGCTACTAAACGGGCGATCGTAGTTTATCGCCTCGTCAACGTAGCACACACAGGCACAGCAGCGCTCGGTGTTCTGCCCAGCTTGTTAGATCAGCCGTAAAATCAAATTTGAACATGTATGAAAGCGACAGTACAGACGTATATGCTTTCGTCGTCGTCAGAGAGCGCAATATAGGCAAGTGAATGACTTCGATTTAGGCAGAATGATACCTCCACAGAAAATCTGTTTTATCATAACGACGTATTTCAGAGCTTGTTTCAAGCTGCTATTAAAGTGATGCGATGGTGGAAACAGTAGACAGATTTGTTTAAAAATATATTAGCAACCTGTTACACGAAAGAAATTTTAGTTCTTTACCAGTTTCAGGCACCTAGTGCCCTTTTTCAGAAGACTGTGCAAAAAAATGTATCACAAATAAGTAGAAGTAAGATGAGAATATTGTAAGATTTAAGAAGGAAACGTTCAAAAAATTAAAGACAAAGACATGGTACATAGAATAATAGCATTAGTTACGAGCGTACAAAATAGGCAATTATATGGAGCATAATACAAGCACAATATGTAGAATAAAAATAAAATGCGTTATTGTAGAAAGAGCTTGCGGTGCTTACATATAGACCACAGTATATGTACGAATATGGTGCAAGGACACAAGACAACTAGTGCATACATCGTTTAACAACTGGAGCTAATCAGCTGATGACATGCATATCTTCAGTACGCAACTATAGTTGTCATAAATGACAGACGAAAGAATAGGTGCACATAACCAGTGTATTAAGAAATAAGGGTTATTACAAATGATTGAAGCGATTTCACAGCTCTACAATAACTTTATTATTTGAGATATTTTCACAATGCTTTGCACACACATACAAAAACTCAAAAAGTTTTTTTAGGCATTCACAAATGTTCGATATGTGCCCCTTTAGTGATTCGGCAGACATCAAGCCGATAATCAAGTTCCTCCCACACTCGGCGCAGCATGTCCCCATCAATGAGTTCGAAAGCATCGTTGATGCGAGCTCGCAGTTCTGGCACGTTTCTTGGTAGAGGAGGTTTAAACACTGAATCTTTCACATAACCCCACAGAAAGAAATCGCATGGGGTTAAGTCGGGAGATCGTGGAGGCCATGACATGAATTGCTGATCATGATCTCCACCACGACCGATCCATCGATTTTCCAATCTCCTGTTTAAGAAATGCCGAACATCATGTTGAAAGATGAAGTCGGCGCTATCGGTCTCCAGTTGTGGCATGAGCCAATTTTCCAGCATGTCCAGATACACGTGTCCTGTAACGTTTTTTTCGCAGAAGAAAAAGGGGCCGTAAACTTCAAACCGTGAGATTGCACAAAACACGTTAACTTTTGGTGAATTGCGAATTGGCTGCACGAATGCGTGAGGATTCTCTACTACCCAGATTCGCACATTGTGTCTGTTCACTTCACCATTAAGAAAAAATGTTGCTTCATCACTGAAAACAAGTTTCGCACTGAACGCATCCTCTTCCATGAGCTGTTGCAACCGCACCGAAAATTCAAAGCGTTTGACTTTGTCATCGGGTGTCAGGGCTTGTAGCAATTGTAAACGGTAAGGCTTCTGCTTTAGCCTTTTCCGTAAGATTTTCCAAACCGTCGGCTGTGGTACGTTTAGCTCCCTGCTTGCTTTATTCGTCGACTTCCGCGGGCTATGCGTGAAACTTGCCCGCACGCGTTCAACCGTTTCTTCGCTCACTGCAGACCAACCCGTTGATTTCCCCTTACAGAGGCATCCAGAAGCTTTAAACTGCGCATACCATCGCCGAATGTAGTTAGCAGTTGGTGGATCTTTGTTGAACTTCGTCCTGAAGTGTCGTTGCACTGTTATGACTGACTGATGTGAGTGCATTTCAAGCACGACATACGCTTTCTCGGCTCCTGTCGCCATTTTGTCTCACTGCGCTCTCGAGCGCTCTGGCGGCAGAAACCTGAAGTGCGGCTTCAGCCGAACAAAACTTTATGAGTTTTTCTACGTATCTGTAGTGTGTCGTGACCATATGTCAGTGAATGGAGCTACAGTGAATTTATGAAATCGCTTCAATCATTTGTAATAGCCCTGTATATACAATCTTATCCGTTAATGATGAATAAAATAATACAAACGGCATGTGGCGTTTTGGATGAGAAGCTTAGAAATTAATCGCCGAAACAGGTGTAAAGAGGTAAGTGGCATGCTAGCTGGGAAACTGTCGGCAAAATCAAAGTGCATGGGTCCGGAAGTTGGGGACACAATTCTCAATCAGTACCTAATATGAAGGGTCAGAAAATTACTCTAGACGAAAGGAAGCGTGGATAAAATTGTAATGAGGTATTATAGTGAAACAACTAGCGCAGGAAGACATACTAAGTCGCAAATACGATTCGCGGAACAATTTTAACTAGCAGCATTCACGCCAGTTGTATGGTAAGTTTTAGAAGACATCACCGAACTCTTGTAGAGATGTCAATAGTGCCAAGTGAGAACAACATCGTATGTATCGATTGGACTCTACACTGTGGTCACAGGACCAAATGACAGCCGCCTTTTCTGTGTGTTCATAACGGATTATTTTGTGTCGACTGCAATAACTGTAGGTATTCTGGGGCACGTGCCATCGTGTCAGTTTCATTTATGCAGAACCACAAATGAATCTGATTGCAATGGAAAAAATTCTGTCGTTCGCATACTGTATTGCTCTATAGTAATGGTACGTGTGTAAGTCGCAATGGTTGCTAACACCAAGTCTGGTGCTTTGAAATGCCATTGGTTTCAAGTAGACTGCTTTAAAAAGTGAGATGTCCTCATAAACAGAAGTAACAAGCAAGCGACTTCGCAATTCCATTAACTAAAGGAAAGTTGAGAAGGGGAGGGTGTCGTTATGAACATTCCAAGTTAAAGCATAGAAAATTAGGCTAACAGCTCATTTATTTCAGCCCTCTAATTATCTAGTTGCTAATCGGAACGTATCGACTAAATATTATCAGCAGGTTGCAGTAGGCAGTGGTTTGTGAGTAAAACACTGAAGATTGGAATAAATGTTATTGTGTGGATAACTCACACATCGTAGTGGTAAACTGAAAGAGGAACATGAACTCAGTAACACAAAATCCATTAAAATAAATCATACCATTTGAATTGGTGCCCCAGAATACATTTTAAACAGTGAAAAGAGCACTAAGGAAACCTTTACTCGACTTCTGGCTTGACTAACCTACAGCGATGTGGCGACGTGGAATATTGAATCGGCAGTTTACAAAAAATAAGAAGCAAGACACGCCAGTAGGGCATGAAGGAAACGAAAATCTCGTTAAAACATTTAGATAACATTCTGAAATATTTGTAGAGCGGTTTGGTGTTTCAGGAGGCATATATCGTGGAATGTTGAATCGGCAGTTACAAAAAATAAGAAGACAGATACGCCAGTACGGCATGAAGGTAACGAAAATCTCGTTAAAACATTTAGATAACATTCTGAAATATGTGTAGAAGGATTTGGTGTTTCAAGAGGCATACATCGAAAATTTATACCACGTACAGGGAAAGCGAAAAGACAGTATCCGCCAAGTCATAATGGCGACGAAACTGTGTTGAGTGATCGTGACAGACGGTTGTGACGAAGAGTAAGAGGACGGCAGCTACATAATTAAATTCAGAGCTGAACGTCGCTCTCAAAAGCGCTGACAGCACCAACACCACATGAACGGAGTTTCCATAAGGTGGGAATTGCAGGGCCAGCTGAAATTACAAAACTATACATCACTGTTGCAAATGACTGTAACAGGACAATCTAGTACCAAAACCATGAAAACTGAACTATGGAGCAACGGAAGAAGGGTATTTGGTCATATGAGTCTTGTTTCTCGCTGGTTACAACTTCTAGCCGAGTTTACGTGTGGCGTACGCCGTCCCAAGCCTATCTACATCTATATTTATACTCCGCAAGCCACCCAGCGGTGTGTGGCGGAGGGCACTTTACGTGCCACTTCATTACCTCCCTTTCCTGTTCCAGTCGCGTATGGTTCGCGGGAAGAACGACTGCTGGAAAACCTCTGTGCGCGCTCAAATCTCTCTAATTTTACATTCGTGATCTCCTTGGGAGGTATAAGTAGGGGGAAGCAATATATTCGATACCTCATCCAGAAACACACCCTCTCGAAACCTGGACAGCAAGCTACACCACGATGCAGAGCGCCTCTCTTGCAGAGTCTGCCACTTGAGTTTGCTAAACATCTCCGTAACGCTATCACGCTTACCAGATAATCCTGTCACGAAACGCGCCACTCTTCTTTGGTACGGATCCCACACTGATGAGCAATACTCAAGTATAGGTCGAACGAGTGTTTCGTAAGCCAACTCCTTTGTTGATGGACTACATTTTCTAAGGACTCTCCCAATGAATCTCAACCTGGCACCCGCCTTACCAACAACTAATTTTATATGATCATTCCATCATTTATATGATGCAGACTGCTGGAACGTAACTGCCATCTAGCGCAAGGCACAACAGCGCACCGGTGGTATCAGCTTTTGATGATCGAAACAAAGACCATTGTTTCTTAATGTTAAACAGAACAGAGTTCCAAGTCTCACTTAAAGGCTACCACTTATCTCTGTTAATGCTATTGTCAGATTCCGGATTTCAATGGCTTCTTTCACTACACAGTCTCAACGCCGCGATGCAAGGGCAACCACTTGTGACTCATCGTACAACATATTATGTCCTTCAGTAAGACAATGTTCCGCCACTGCAGATTTCTCTGGGTGAAATACACGCATGTGGCGATGATGCTCCACGCATTGATCCTGGACCGTACGAATCGCTTGTCCAGTATAGGCTTTCCCACAATGGCAGGGAATCTTGTAGACCCCGGGCTTTCTCAAACCCAAATCGTCCTTCACTGCGCCCAGCAGAGCTGTGGTCTTAACTGGCGGACGGAATATACTTTTAATGTCAATTTTCTTTCAAATTCTTCGTGTTTTTGAAGGCAGGAATACCACCGATTTGCTTGTATCTTCTGTTGGTTCCCGCGAAGGTCCAATCCGTAGAGCACGACGGATGTGATTGACAGTATTCATTATGCTTGAACACAGTTTTTCAGATAATTCAGTTCTTGAGTCAAATTATCTGCAACCGAGATGACGTAAGCTCTTTTTACCAATGTACGTAGGACCCCATTGCGTTGGTACGATAGAAGACAATTTGATACATGAAGATAGCGGTCCGTATGCGTGGGCTTACGATAAACACTGTGTCCTAAAGTCCCATCATCCCTCCTGTACACCAAGGCATCTAAAAACGGAAGACTTCCATCCTTTTAAACTTCCATCGCGAACTTAATATTGGGATGCAGACAAGTAAAACAATCTAGGAAACGATCCATAGCATCCCTCCCATTGACCATTCCATAAGCGTATCGTCGACGTATCTCCAGGAACAACTTGGTTTAAAGAATATTGTCTTCATTGCGATGTCCTCAAAACCAAGTTGTTTCTGGAGATAATGCGACGATCTTGTACCATTTTACATTGTCGAACGCTTTCCCAGATCGACAAATCCTATGGACGTGTCTTGATTGTTCTTTAGTCTTGCTTCCATTATCAACGGCAACGTCAGAATTGCCTCTATGATGCCTTTTCCTTTTCTGAAGCCAAACTGATCGTCATCTAACACATCCTTCATTCCTTTTTCCATTCTTCTATGTATTATTCTTGTCAGCGACTTGGATGCATGGGCTGTTAAGCTGATTGTGCGATAATAGTCGCACTTGTAAGCTCTTGCACTCTTCGGAATTATGTGGATGATATAAAATCATACAGTATGTCGACAGACTCACACATTCTACACACCAACATGAATAGTCGTTTTGTTGCCACTTCCCCCAATGATTTTAGAAATTCTGATGGAATGTTTTCTACCCCGTCTGCCTTATTTGACCTTAAGTCCTGCAAAGCTCTTTTAAATTCTGATCCTAGTATTGGATTCCCTCTCTCTTCTAAATCGACTCCTGTTTCTTCTTCTATCACTTCAAACAAATCTTCCCCGTCATAGAGGCTCTCAATGTATCCTTTTCACCTACCCACTCTCCCCTCTGAATTTAACAGTGGAATTCCAGTTGTACTCTTAATGTTACCGTCCTTGCTTTTAAAGTCATCGAAGGGACTTTCCTGTATGCTGAGTCTGTCCCTCTGACAATCATTTCTTTTTCGATTTTTCATGCAGCAACTTCTTCCTTAGCTTCCCTGCACTTCCTATTTATTTCATTCCTCAGTGACTTCTATTTCTGTATTCCTGAGTTTTCTGGAACATTTTCTTTACTTCCTCGTTTCATCGATCAACTGAAGCATTTCTTCGGTTACCTACAGTTTCTTCGCAGTTACCTTCTTTGTAACTATGTTTTTCTTTCCAAATTCTGAGATGACCCTTTTTAGAGATAACCATACCTCTTCAACTGTACTGCCTGCAGAGCTATTCCTTAATGCTGCGTCTATAGCCTGAGAGAATTTCAAGCGTATCTCGACCTTCCTTAGTACTTCCGTATCCCACTTCTTTGTGTATTGATTCTTCCTCACTAATGCGTTAAACTTCAGCCTACTTTTCAACACTACTGTATTTTGATCTGAGTCTGCACCTACTCCTGGATACACCTTACAATCCAGTATCTGATTTCGGAATCTCTGTCTGACCATGACATAATCTAACTGAAATCATCCCGTATCACCCGGCCTTTTCTAAGTATACCTCCTCCTCTTGTGATTCTTGAACAGAGTATTCGCGATTACTAGCTGAAATTTATTACAGAACTCAATTAGTCTTTCTCCTCTCTCATTTCTTGTCCCAAGCCTACAACTGCATTCTAGTCTCCCATGACTATCAGATTTTCATCTCCCTATACGTACTGTATTATCCTTTCGGTATCCTCATACACGTTCTCTGTCTCTTCATCTTCAGCTTGTGATGTCAGCATGTATACCTGAACTATCGTTGTCGATCTTGGTTTGCTGTCGATTCTGATAAGAACAACCTTATCACTGAACTGTTCACAGCAACACACTTTCTGTCCTACCCTCCTATCCATCCTATCCATAATGGATACTACTCCCATTATGACATTTTTGATATTTTCTGCTGCTGTTTATATTGCCCTATACTCATACGACCAGAAATTCTTGTCTTCTTTCCACTTCACTTCACTGACCCCTACTGTATCTAGATTGAGCCCTTGAATTTCTCTTTTCAGATTTTCTAGCTTCCCTACCACGTTGAAGCTTTTGACATGTCACGCCCCGACTCTTAGAACGTTATCCTTTAGTTGATTATTGAATCTTTTTCTTATGGTCATCTCCACTTTGGCAGTCCCCTCCCGGAGATCCGAATGGGGGATTATTCCGGAATTTTTTGCCAATGGAGAGATCATCATGACACTTTTACAGTTACGGGCCACGTGTCCCATGGATCCACGTTACGTGTCTTGAATGCAGTGGTTTTCATTGCCTTCTGCATCCTCAGGCCGTTGATCATTGCTGATTCTTACGCCTTTCGGGGCAGTTTGCCACCTCTACGACAACAGACTGCCCTGAAACTCTATGTGCCCCTCCCCCCTCTTTGACGTGGAGGTTAGCAGAATGAGGGTGACATCATATGGTAATCACAGACTCTACCCCTAGACCAGCATACTGTTTGACATCGTGATCTCATGTACTGCAGCACAGAGAACACACTGCAGAGAAACCAGCCTGAGCCTTTTCACATGCAAGACGGGTTACAGAAGTTGGAATTGGGGATTTCAGAGAATAATCAACTACAGGAGAGTTGCCTATTTTTAACTGACTACTGTGCTGATAAAAATTCACCTCACTGTATCTTGCTAAGCTCGCCAAAACGCAGTCAAAAATGGAATAAATAATGTCAAACAGTTCCGTGTCATGACTAAATTAAAGTCAAAAGAATTGCAAAGGATAAATCACAATATTAACACAGTCTGATACCTTCCTTCCGAGAGCAGACAGAACTCATATGGAAGGCAGATATCGAAATAAGTGATAGTGGGGTAGAAAAGCAACTGAAATCGTGGGGAATACCACTGGATCTGACGGATAGCAATACGATTCTACATAGAATACGTGAAATAACCTGCTCATCCTCAAGCAGCAGTGGAGTGTAGATTTTGGAGGAACGAAGTGTTCCTAATGGTCGGAAAAAAGCACCGGTCATTCCCCTTTTCAAGAAGGGTCGTAATACAGGCGCGCCTCTAGCTTTGACGTCGGTCAGTTTTAAAATTTTGAAAAATGTTATATGCTCGAGTATTATGACATTTCTGGAGATCTAAAATCTCTGCAAGAACTAACAAGGTTTCACAACACAATGATCGTGCCAAACCCAGTTCGCTCTGTTCATCCAGAGACACAGAAAGCAATAGATACAGGCGCCCAGGAGGATGCCGTGACCCCTCACGTCTGGAAGGCATTCGATACATTTCCGCACTGCCAACTAATGAACAAAATACACTTTCAAATCTACAATAAATTGAGCGAACCGAGAATAGCGTAACTAAGTTACGTTAAGAACGAAATTCTCCATGTGTCCGCCTGTGTGACTTGCCCTGTTACCCTGCAATCCATAAACAGCATTCCAGGCAGTGTTTTCCAATAAGATAACATTCGCCCAAATATCGCTGTTGTGACCCAACATGCCCTACAGAGTGTCGGCATGTTGCCTTAGCCCGCTGGATCACCAGACCTGTCTCTAACCGAACTCATATGGGACACCATCGGACGACAATTCCCGCGTCATCCGCAAAGAGCATTAACCGTCCCTCTATTGACCGACCAACGGCCGCAGGCATGGAACTCGACCCCACAAGCAGACATCCGGCACCTGTACCACACAATTCATGCATGTCTGCATGCTTTCGTTCAAGATTCCGGCGGATACATCAGTTAATAATGCACTAGCATTCCACATTTGCAATGGCTTGTCTCGTGCTAACATCAACCTGTGATCTTGGGATGTTAATCATTTAAATATGTCATTTAGAGAAAGAATTTATGAAAGTTCATTACACTGTATTGGTTATTTTTTGGTGTGGCGATTTTTACGGGGTGTATCTTAAGAGGGGTCAGGCGCATTTAGTCTGGTATTTCGGGAGATATTTGCAGTTTCGTTTTTTCAGTGTTTAGTTGGAGTGATCCCAAATAAATACTTCTCATCATGTCTTTCATGGGACGTCCAGGGTGGGTGGGAGGCGTAAGGGTTTTAACTGTTAGCCGGCCGAGGTGGCCAAGCGGTTCTAGGCGCTACAGTCTGGAACCGCGCGACCGCTACGGTCGCAGGTTCGAATCCTGCTACGGGCATGGATGTCTGTGATGTCCTTAGGTTAACTAGGTTTAAGTAGTTCTAAGTTCTGGGGGACTGATGACCTCAGAAGTTAAGTCCTATAGTGCTCAGAGCCATTTGAACCATTTACCCGTTATAAACAAAAAGATTTTTAAAGCGTAATTTTACGTGCTCATTGGTATCAGGTTAGTCTAGTGCGGTATTTGTTTTATCGATAGGTATTAACACAGGCTGTAAAACACGAAGAATAGACAGTGTTCCAGGAGCGACTGAGCAACAACTAGGGGAACGAAGTAGTTCGAACCTTACACCGTTCACGAGCAGGAGTGTTGGACTGAATAACGCAGAATAAAATCTGTGTTTCCACAAGTCGTGGATTGCACAGGGCGATTGATCTCTGTTTGCATTTGTGTCTTGAAAATGATAGGCTTTGTACCTATCGAATTTTCGGTGTCGAAGACATCACCCATCTTCTTTTGACGTTACCCAGTTACTTTTCCGTGAATTGTTTGAAAATTTTATACACCGGGGGAAACTCAATTCTACATCATCATTCTGCTTCTCCAAAAGCACTCCAAACGTATTCTGAAAATCTTCACACCGTTGACGACGTCAAGGAATGCGGTACTTAAAATTCAGTTTAAAATTCTAAAAGGTGATCTCCACAACTCCGTGCGTATAAACGCTAACAACCTGTAAGAGAGTTAGTTAATTTGTGTTAGGGACAACGGTCCACTTCGACTAATGATGCGATCATATGCATTTTTGTACACAGATAGGCAATGTGAGTAGCTAGTAGCGCGCTTCCATGCTGATCTTGCAACTGTGGACGCAGCTCTACTGCAAAGCGTTCGGGGAAGCATGATCTAGTTGGTCGCTAAATGTTTGGAGATGCAAGGTGGTAACTTGGAGTATCTGGTCTGAAGACTATGGACGCTGAAGTATGTTTAGTATCTCCACATTCGTAAGGTAGTAGTTATTTCTGCGCTACGCCACTTAATATATTTTTAATTGATTATTATCTTTCATGAATGTTTCTGACCTGTCCATCGAATTATTTTTACTTTGAAATTGTAAAAAATTGTAGCCTTGGGAGACTTATCGTTTACGCAAGTGTGTATTATACCATTATTGGGCAGGTCAAAATTAGGGAATTAACGAAAATATTCTATACTCGATATCTAACTCGCGACCGCTCGTATTGTAACATAATCGACTCAGTGCACTAACTTTTAATGTGACGAAGATATTTTTCTAAGTGCTGCCAAATTGCTTCCTTTGACGTCTATATTCAACCTGAATTATGCACGAGACGAAATTTACTAAGTGACGTTTTTGTTCTTTTAGTATGCAAGAAGCACGCTGCAATATCCCAGTGCGCGAACTTTCGTCCCCCCTGTGCAGTGTCGGACCTTGCCTTGTATTCCAATAGCTCAACTGTAAGAATAAACAGAATAAATGTACAGAATGACAGTAGTCACAATATGGAACCAGGAGTTACAAGCAGATACTGAAAAAGAAGAAAATGGTTGAGGTTTTACAAAGTTGAGCGGTTAAAATCCTAGAAAAATGTTAATACAACAGTAAAGTAAAGGAGGGGAGATGGTGCAAACGCGAAATATTGCCACACTGTGTACCGTAAAGCGAGGAATGTGTTTTAGTAGAATATAAAAGGGCAAAGGAGGAGAATTCAGTAGCCTGATAACATCGTAAAAGATGTGATCAGAGGCTATGACCTCGGTCGGTCAGGAACGATGAAGTCCGTAGCGCAGTAAACATGTTGTGGGGCACCAAGTTATCAAGAAAAGGATGGTATCGGTGGTGGAGAGGTACGAGCTGTGCCCAAATAACAAACTTCGAAATGTGCCGACAAGCGGCGAAATTTCCGCTTCCACACAGACAGCAACGAACGAGCTACTGCTGGAATTTTTACGGACTATTTCCCGAAGGTGAGTTTGTATGTCTTGTGTTAGTTGACACCGCCAGTAAACATGACAAAGTACAGTCAACATATCAATATCTTAAAATATTATGGCAAAATTACATTCAGATTTATGGAAAGGCAAATCATGTTTTGTCACACCGCTCTGGTCTAGAGGGAAGAGAGAGGTGTAAAAGTAGGAGTTAACACCATTTTCTCGTCAAGACATAATGCACAATCCAATGTGACCGAAAGATCTACATGACGCAACTAAGATCTGGTTATAGGTATAGAAATAACACATTGTTTAAGTAAATTACACCTCTGAAATTGCGATGCGCTTTGATATGGCTGAATTTCTCTTCTTTACTTTTATTTAGTCTATATTTAGTCTATATGAAGAAGAAAGTCACAATAGGATATAGAGAATTATCACACAATCGCAAAGAAGTAAAGATGAACCAGCGGAGCAGATGCATAAGGCCCGACAGGACTTAGTACAATATTCAGAAAACAGGACTGACAAGGTAACACGTTGATTCTTACGCCATAGAAATGACTGCGGTGCTAAACACCTGCTTATTGTTGGGTGGAAGGGACCTTCATCTAGGAGCATATGAAAATTTTCACGCCTTAGCGGTAACTATCTTAGGGCATCCCGTAAGTACAGATTATTTAGTTCAGTTTGTGAGTGTACCATACCAGAATTAATTTTAATTACTCATAAGTTTATGAGACAAATGAAACAATTATGTCGATTGTATAACGTAATAATCGGATGTGAAAAGGGTTATGGAGATCTGTCTTGAGTGAGTTGGATGCTAATACAGGAGAGTTCATTTTAAAATGTACAGATTAAGTTCATTTTAAAATGTGTCTCTTATCGCTTTTGCTTTTGTTTTGGTAGTAGTTTAGTTACCATCTGGACTTGGATTTATGTGCGCATTCACAGGTTAACACCAAGGAGCTACCTGTATATGAACTGCTTACCAAACTCCTGCGTGCATCTTGGGTACAACAGCAGTGATATTTTTATAATTTATATCGTATTGTGAGCGTGCAGTGGTCATAATTTGAAAACAAAACACACACACACAAACACACACACACACACACACACATATATATATATATATACACTCCTGGGAATTGAAATAAGAACACCGTGAATTCATTGTCCCAGGAAGGGGAAACTTTATTGACACATTCCTGGGGTCAGATATATCACATGATCACACTGACAGAACCACAGGCACATAGACACAGGCAACAGAGCATGCACAATGTCGGCACTAGTACAGTGTATATCCACCTTTCGCAGCAATGCAGGCTGCTATTCTTCCATGGAGACGATCGTAGAGATGCTGGATGTAGTCCTGTGGAACGGCTTGCCATGCCATTTCCACCTGGCGCCTCAGTTGGACCAGCGTTCGTGCTGGACGTGCAGACCGCGTGAGACGACGCTTCATCCAGTCCCAAACATGCTCAATGGGGGACAGATCCGGAGATCTTGCTGGCCAGGGTAGTTGACTTACACCTTCTAGAGCACGTTGGGTGGCACGGGATACATGCGGACGTGCATTGTCCTGTTGGAACAGCAAGTTCCCTTGCCGGTCTACGAATGGTAGAACGATGGGTTCGATGACGGTTTGGATGTACCGTGCGCTATTCAGTGTCCCCTCGACGATCACCAGTGGTGTACGGCCAGTGTAGGAGATCGCTCCCCACACCATGATGCCGGGTGTTGGCCCTGTGTGCCTCGGTCGTATGCAGTCCTGATTGTGGCGCTCACCTGCACGGCGCCAAACACGCATACGACCATCATTGGCACCAAGGCAGAAGCGACTCTCATTGCTGAAGACGACACGTCTCCATTCGTCCCTCCATTCACGCCTGTCGCGACACCACTGGAGGCGGGCTGCACAATGTTGGGGCGTGAGCGGAAGACGGCCTAACGGTGTGCGGGACCGTAGCCCAGCTTCATGGAGACGGTTGCGAATGGTCCTCGCCGATACCCCAGGAGCAACAGTGTCCCTAATTTGCTGGGAAGTGGCGGTGCGGTCCCCTACGGCACTGCGTAGGATCCTACGGTCTTGGCGTGCATCCGTGCGTCGCTGCGGCCCGGTCCCAGGTCGACGGGCACGTGCACCTTCCGCCGACCACTGGCGACAACATCGATGTACTGTGGAGACCTCACGCCCCACGTGTTGAGCAATTCGGCGGTACGTCCACCCGGCCTCCCGCATGCCCACTATACGCCCTCGCTCAAAGTCCGTCAACTGCACATACGGTTCACGTCCACGCTGTCGCGGCATGCTACCAGTGTTAAAGACTGCGATGGAGCTCCGTATGCCACGGCAAACTGGCTGACACTGACGGCGGCAGTGCACAAATGCTGCGCAGCTAGCGCCATTCGACGGCCAACACCGCGGTTCCTGGTGTGTCCGCTGTGCCGTGCGTGTGATCATTGCTTGTACAGCCCTCTCGCAGTGTCCGGAGCAAGTATGGTGGGTCTGACACACCGGTGTCAATGTGTTCTTTTTTCCATTTCCAGGAGTGTATATAGGGTGAGTCACCTAACGTTACCGCTGAATCGCCCACAACTGCTATTACAAGTGTTTGGCTGTATGGCAAAAATGAGCAACTTCAACATTAAAAAAAAATACTTGCAATGCGCCTTAGCAGCTAAAATTTGGACATTGCATTTCTTTCGGTGTATTTTTCTAGAGAGATAAATTTCAGCCTAAGTTACGACACGTCGGATTGGACCATTTCCTTGTAAGTCGTATTCCGTGTTAGTTTCCTGTTAATTTGCAAGAATCCTTAGTAATTTTCACGTGAAAGTGATTTTCCACATCTAAGATTTCGGACCTGCTGGGTTCAGTGAGTGATAATTTGTTATTGCGGAAGCCGGGAATTTACAGAATACCTTGCCAGTGTGGTATGATCTATATAGGACAAACAACATGCACAGTTGAAGAACGTTGGACAGAACATAAACGTTGGACTCACCTTCTGCAACCCAGAAAGTCTGCAGTTGCGGAACATTGTATCTCTAACGGACGTTCAATGGAGTATGACAAAACGTTGATTTTGGCCAAAGCAACATCTTTTTGGGACTCCGTTATAAAAGAATCCGTTGAAATACACATTGCAGAAAATCTAATGAACCACGAAAGCAGCTACCGGCTGGATATGTCCGGAATCCTGTCATCTCCGAGATTTACTCCAGACGAAGATGCCAGAGTTCAATGTTCTCATTGTGCAGACAAGTTGAATGGCACTGGTCGGTCGGCGTCCGCATCCAGGTAGGCTGACTAGCGCCGAGAGAAGTCGCCGCTGCAATGGGCAGAGCAATGAAAACATGTAATAAAGCAGAGGATGGGCCCTTGTTAAGCAGGAAGCCGATGAGACTACTGTGAACTTTCTGCGAATTTCCGTAGGAGAGGTCACTGGCGCCCAGGCGTCCAGACTCTGTTACAAAAGGTATTTGTGAAGACACGGGGCTTTTAGCGAGTTTGTGGCTGTTCTTTGGAAAATTGGAAACGGACCCAACAGGGGAGATAACAATTATCTTATGGAGGGTTGTGGTTCCACCCAGGTCATGTTGTTAGCAAAAGATACAGCATAAAATCGTGGGAAAGAGGCCGTAAAGACGAATCTTTTTTTTTCCTTTTCTCCCAATTAACTTTAAAGTCTCTGATTCTTCAAGTCTGCTTATGCAGAGCAAGGGACAGTCTCCCATCTTCGAATGCGGCGCTCGTTATTGGCTTGTGCTAAAGTGGGAGTAGTCTAAGATGTAAATGCGCTTTACTACCGAGCTGGTGAGGAAAGCTAAGAGAAAGGGAGGTCACTCTTGTACTGGCGCTTCTCTAGTAAAGCACTGCAGGTCTTCACCTAAATGGTGAGACTTGTATTCTTTGCTAGTGTGCCACTTAGAGCCTGCGCCAGTGGCCGTCTGAACCGTCAGAGGTACTGCTTCGAGCATCATGCACACAACGAGTGACGCGTGGGTGTACTTATTTGTTTTGAGTTGGCTGTCTAAACATTTCACTTATTTCGTCACGCATAGTCGTGGCACAGAGTCAGATTCATTTGGCAGACCAGCAGACGGGTCCAACTGCACACTGGAATCCACCGGGTTTTCAGAGGCTTTTGGGGAAATACCTGCCTTCCGAATTAGCGGAACGCAAGACTGCGTACTTGCAGTTTTCGAGCGCGCGCCATTAATAACAGTTTGCTGCCATCTATGACTTCAGTCGCCGAGTGCATCATGGTGTGCCACCCTGACCACCAGGAGGGTAAAGTATCCCCTGCTAGGGCGTAGGGCTCCAATATATGCTTCACAGCACCCTGTTCTTTGGAATCATATTTTTATTTATAGAATATGAATATAATATATATGCTTGATTGTGGCGTAGTTTTTGTGCCGTACCTCAGTTTCACGTGTATGAAGTCAGATAAAGGGATTAATGTTCTGGTTAGTATGGTGTGTCGATCCCCAAATGATCACTTTGTCCACCATAGACCACATATTAGTGAAAGCGTATGTCAAAGAAAAATGTTTGTGTGACAAACTGCCTATTGGCTTCTGTCTCGGGTTACTCGGCCGATGTTCATCTGATGATTTTACTGACGTTTCGACAGCACGAATGGCTGGCATTGTCAAAGCTTCTCCCCCCCCCCCCCTCCCAATTGCCGATGGTGAACTGAAGCCGAGCTCGCGGCCGCAGACTATATGTACCTGGTGCACCAATGTCCGAGGGCTTCTCCACCAATAATTTCCGGTGCGATTCTCCTTTTGCTACCTGCGATGGTCGTTCGCTGCAGTACAGGAAGCCAGGATCCGTTTACCTTAAGGCTTTCCTCTTTCTTGTTGAAACTGTTCCCGTGTTTATGTATTTCTACAGTTTCTCTGAACAAGCTCGTGTGATAGTGTTTCTTTACAGCCAGAACTTCCTTGTCGGCGAATTTTATTACGTGGTCGGTCACACTCAGTGCGTGCTCCGCCACGGCAGATTTCTCAACCTGCTCCAACCTACAATGTCGCTTATGTTCTTTGGTCCTGGTGTTGATTGATCGTCTAGTCATTCTGACATAAACTTTTCCGCATTTGCATGGTATACGGTATATTCCCGACATTGCGAGTGGGTCCCTTTTCTCCTTTGCCGATCTAAGACACTCTTTGATTTTCCTTATCGGTTTGAAAATCGTCTTTACGCCGTGTTTGTGCAATATATGGCCGATTCTGTCCGTCACTCTGGGAATGTGTAGCAGAAAGCCCGTACCTGACATTTCTTTTTCTGATTCCTTACTTCGCCGAGTGTTTGGCTCTGTTACACTTCTAATATAATTTGTGGAGTACGTATTGGTCCTCAGAACACTTTCCAGGTGTTGCATTTCGCGACTGAGGTGCTGTGGCTCACATATTGTAAGTGGGCTGTTTAGGTTTTTATGTTGGTAACGTCACGTAGCGCTCTGTATGAAAATCACTGGCTATGCTGTGTGCAGTCTGTGGCTGGTTTGCGTTGTTGGAACATTTGCTATTGTAGTGTTGGGCAGTTGGATGTGAACAGCATGTAGTGCAGTGGTGGATGTAGGGAGAGAGCTGGCAGAGTTTTGAGAGTGGACGGTCTGGACATGTGTCCGTCAGAAAAAGGAAATTTGTAAGACTGCATGTCATGAACTGATATATATATTATAACATTTAAACACTATTAAGGTAAATAAATTGTTTGTCATCCATCAAAATCTTTCATTTGCTAACTATGCCTATCAGTAGTTAGTGCCTTCAGTAGTTAGAATCTTTTATTTAGCTGGCAGTATTGGTGCACGCCGTATTGTAGTAGTTTGAGTAACGAAGATTTTTGTGAGATAAGTGATTCATGAATGGTATAGGTTATTGTTAGTCAGGACCATTCTTTTGTAGGGATAATTGAAAGTCAGATTGCGTTGCGCGAAAAAAAAAAAATTGGGTGTCGGTTTACTGCTGATCAGAATAAGTAAAGAGAGAAATGTCTGAGTACGTTCAGTTTTGCTCAGCTGTTTGAAAATTAAATTACGTAAGAGGTTTACCAACATTGTCATTCTTAACTTTTCTAAGGGGACGTTTAAATATTCGTTCTGCTATCGTTACGAGCGTATCAATCATGCCTCTTTTCTAGCTCGGGTGGTGGTTTGATAGCTTGTGCAGGTATCGGTCCGTGTGTGTTGGTTTTCGATACACCCTGTGTCCCAGGTTTCCGCCCTCCCTTGTGACCAGCGCATCTAGAAATGGCAGTTTTTGTCCTTTTCTACTTCCATGGTAAATTCTGTGTTGGCATGGAGGCTGTTCAAGCGTCTTAGGAAGTCACTGAGCTGTTCTTCACCATGGCTCCACACAACGAAAGTATCATCGACGTATCTGTACCACACCTTAAGTTTGCAAGTTGCCAAGTCCAGTGCCTGTGCTTCTATGAAGAAGTTGGCCACCACTGGACTAAGAATGACTTACAACTGTTCGTACAAACTGCCATTACACGTGAAATAGCTCATGGTGAGACATGAATGGAAGAGTTTTGTGATGTCTTGCGGGAAATTGGGACCGATGTACTCCAGAGCGTCACTGAGTGGCGCCTTCGTAAACAAAGAAATAACATCAGAGCTGACCAGGATGTCGTTTGGTGCAAGTTTCAGTTTCTTCAGCTTCTGAATGAAACGCCCTGGGTCCTTTATGTATGTGTGTGTCGGTCTTCTCCACGTGCGGCTGGAGCAGAGAGGCCAAGCGTTTTGCCAGTTTATACGTCGTTGAGCCAGAAGTGCTAACAATCGGTCTTAGTGGAACGTTGTTGTTATGGAAAGGTAATCCATACAGCCGAGGTGGTTGGGCTTCTGTGTTGCGCAGGTTTCCGTGTATGTCCGCCGGCAGAGAGGACGCCTAAATTAACTGATTCGTATTCCGTGTGATACGCAGCTTCGGATCTGCGGTTAGTTTTCGGTATGTCGTCGGATCTAATAGGTCTCGGGTCTTTTGCTCATAATCTTCGGTCTTCATTACGAAGGTCGCATTCTCCTGATCGGCAGGCAGTACCAATATACTCTTGTCATCGTTGTGATTCTTAATCGCTTGTACCTCTTCTTTCTTCAGGTTGCAAGCTGGTGGTTTTGCTCGGCGCAGTATCCTGGCTGTTTCAGTGCGTATTTCCTCTGCCCTTTCACAAGGAGGGGTCCGAATGGGCACTTCGGTGTTGGCAATGATGTCCTCCATAGGTATAGCTCTTGGGATGATAGCGAAATTCCCTCCTGTTAAAAGAACAGACACTTGCTCTTCGGTCAGTTGTCGTTCAGTGAGGTTGACCGCTGTGCGTGACATGTGAGGAATCGCCTTGTCTGTCTGCTTCCAGCATCTTTCAAACTCTTTCTTCTGTCGCTCAGTGCAGCGCTCGAGTTCGTTCTGCATGCTCCTGTGAGTGATACTGTCGACCTTGTCCCAGTCGTCTCGATGCATTCTGCTACTTAGTTGATAGAAAATGTCCAAAGAAGAAAGACTGATGGGTGGACCACCCCTCCCCCCCTCCCCCTCCCACTCTATTATTCATTCTAGATGGGTAAAGAGTAAACTTCAAATTGTTTGACAAAAGGAGTCGAGTTCGGCTTCCCAGAAACTTAACTGGCTTTTATCCTTCGATATGACAGTGTATCATGCCTCAATCTGTTAATTCACTGTCGAACAGAAAGGCGAAGCACCCAAAAGACACCTTCGGATGCCAGTGTTACTTCGTAAATGTACACAGCATCGACTGGTATGTAAATGATTGAAGTTGCAATTCTCGAAGACAGATAGAACGGCCACCAGACTGCCTTATCGTTGTTCGTGTTTAGTGCTGTTGTCAAGCCTGGTAGGGTATATAAGGGAGGGGAACAGCGTCAGATATTGATGACTTTGAAGGACACGTAGGCAGCGTGAACTGTGTGTGAAATAACGTTAAATCAGCGAGTGAAAAAGTTTGAAAGGGACCTCGATTTTCTCCATTTGCTCCGCTGGTCGAATCGCGCAGACCAATATTTGTGGGCATTCAGTTGTAACAGTGGCCCAATGGTAGACTGCATGGGAACATGAAGGCAGGAAGGCTCGTCGTTAAGGTTCCAGCCGACCACGTCTGACCACCACGAGGGTGGGCAGCCACACGGTACACCAAGCATATCGTGACTCCTTCACATCTACGCCTGTCATCCGAGAACAAGTAGTAGGCTCCTTGCAACATTCCATGCCATCTCGCACCATTGTTCGCCGACTAGCAACAGCTGCAGTAGGGAATTACCGTCGCATGTGTAGACTGTAGTCGACACCAATACACAGATGGCTGCTGGAACGCTATTACTTAACAGCTGTTTCGTTTTACCTTTAAGTCTAAAGGGGATGGAAGGGCTGAACCAATAAAGTGGACATTTCAATTCCAATGGGTTTATTAACTCCCCAAAACGATTGAACAGGTGCCACTTGAGCAAGATTTTTTTAAAGAGACATTCATTACATAAAATCATAAGTTAATAAAACATTTCCCATGAACATTATGGACCGCCAGTTAGGCGAAATATTAAAGAAACTCATTACATAAGATCATAATCAGATTAACAAGTTATTAGCCCACAATCTCCCACCGAAATTTACAAAAGCCACTAAGGCTGAATTTAATCATAACTCAAACAAAACTCTAGTTAAAAAACATTATTTACAACCCTTTTCATTTCTAAACTAGACATGTAAAGTAACGGTTGACACAGAGCCCAAGCTTTAGAAAGTTACAACTTTGTACAATGATCGATGTGTAACAACGGAAGCAAGGTCCAAGCTCATAAGGCCGAAGTTTAACCACGGACGGTGGAACCGACTGAGAGAAGTAATACTTAACTTCGAACCAAGACGCAGCTGCGTTTGCAACCCCACGTCGAGTAGACCAAAATGAGAAGCAAGCAAACGCTACCGAAGAGGACCACGAGCTCAGGCGAAGTCCACCGCCTGTAAGCCGAAATTTTAGTCTAAAGGGAAGCCCTGTGCTTCGGTTGCCAACTGGTTCAAATGGTTCAAATGGCTCTGAGCACTATGGGACTCAACTGCTGTGGTCATAAGTCCCCTAGAACTTAGAACTACTTAAACCTAACTAACCTAAGGACATCACACACATCCATGCCCGAGGCAGGATTCGAACCTGCGACCGTAGCGGTCTTGCGGTTCCAGATTGTAGCGCCTTTAACCGCTCGGCCACTCCGGCCGGCCGGTTGCCAACTGCCTCAGATCACTGAAACACAGATCATACCCGACAACAGCAGCAGAAAACCTTTTCTTAACCTTAACATTTAAGATTGACCAGTAAATTACCCTATACAATCAAGGCTAAGCAATAACTAATTTCACTCACAAGTGCTTCCTTTAAGAGAAACAGTAATTTATAACACCACCAAGAGAGAGAAATGAACTGGCTCAGTAAAATCCACAATCACTAAACTTGATAACACATATCTGCAGATACATCAATATTATGTGGAAGCAGAGCACACGCTTAGGAAGAGGCCTCGAATGAAGTCGAACAAACATAATGTCACACGTCTTGCAACATCTTACTGTACCGAGAGCGATCACAATGACAGTTAACTAAGCGCCCTTAGTAAATAGCGTACTTAACTTGGTGTCTTGATGCTGGGGCGAGTTTGCGAAGGTGTCAAACCATCACTTCGCAAGACCACAACAGCGTGTTTATTCAAGGAAGCGGGCACATCCACAGCTCACGAGGTTGCCGGAGAATACACAACGCCGCTCAACTACCGCCGACTCTCGTACAACCACGTGACAACCGCTGCCCGGCCTCAGGCACGCCGTCTTCGCTTCTGTCCGCCAACCAACTCTCGCTCCTCCGCGTAACGTTTCCAAGCGTTGTGTCCTCGGCCCCTACTCACGGTCGGCACTGTCTTACATCTCGAGCCGGCCCAAGCCCAAAAACAAACCTCTGCACAAGGAAATCTATCGTACTCATGTCATAAGTGCAACTGGCTCCCGTCCCACTACGACTCAGCTGCGTTTGGATTGGTGCCATGACCGAGAAAGGTAGACTGCTGATGAATGGCATCGTCTTGTGTTCAGCTATGATTCGCGGTTCTTCACTACCAAGGATGATCGTCATAGACAAGTACTGTGACGACCTGGGGAGAGGTCCCATTCTTCCAGTGCTCTGGGGGGACACGGCGTTGTTACTCCTGGCATCGTGGAGACATCGTATATGGCTTCAGATCACGGCTGACAGCGATTGAAGGAGTCGTTGACTTTCTGCGTCCTCATGTCTCACATTATTTGCCACAGTCTCGTGTTACTATTTTTCAACATGACAGTTCCAGCCCAGATATGGCACGTACCTGTGAAGCTGAGGTACCCTGTCATCAGCAAGATCCCTAGATCTGCGCCTGACAGGACGACTGTGGCACCATCTCGGACATCGACGTACCAGTAGCATCCAGGATAACAAGGACCTATCAATATAGTTTTGGGATTGCTTGCCTCAGGAGGGGAAAACATGGATGTGTGGTTGTATTACTCCGTTTCCAACTGAATCACCGAATGCATCCAGGAAGGAGGGGATGCAACGCCGCTCTTATACAAGGGCTTCTACTGCTAAGTTCCTTGTAAATCTGCCTCGATTTTTTAGTCATTGAAATAATTTTACATACTGTCGCAACGTGTGAAGTATAATTTCATTTCTTTCTCCCTTTCTGGCGCTTCACATTTTTTGTCGGCAGTGCAGGAGGCTCGAGCTGAGATGTAATGCCTCCGAACTGTTAATGTGAAAATTCTAAATGCTTTTTGTATAAAACAAACATTATTAAAGTTCTACATCTGCATTCATCATGATACATATTCGCTGCCCTCTGACGTTAGAGGGCTCCGAACTGTAGCGTCTGACATGGCGATGTGTGACGTAACTATGTCGGTGCGCGAGAAACAACGTGCTGTAATCAAGTTTTGAATTCGAAGAGTTCGTCCATACATGGAGTACCCTCTCCTTCCGCATGACTGTGTGAAACCACACAGGAGCGCTGTGACGTCTGCATCAGTTCAGCCCCTCGGGTTCACTGCCATCGATCATTCTTCATACATTCCCGACTGGCCCCGACCCGATTTTCATCTGTTGTTAACAGAGATTGTTGTGTCAGACTGTCATCACGATCAAAGTAAAGTCCTCGAAGGAGTTCTTTAAGTTCAGAACTTAAAGAACTCCTTCGAGGACTTTATTTTGATCGTGATGAAGCGGTGCAAGCATAGGTGAGGTTGCGGCTCTGTCAACACAGTCAGACATCCTACAATAACAGTATCACGAAATAGTTCTCTCTTTGGATTCCGCAGAAATGTTGGAACACGTGAGGCAATACTGACCCTACGACTTATCTTAGACAATAGATTAAGGAAAGGCAAACCTACGTTTCTAGCATTTGTAGACTTTGAGAAAGCTTTCGACAATGTTGACTGGAATACTCTTTTTCAAATTCTAAAGATGGCAGAGGTAAAATACAGGGACCATAAGGCTATTTACAATTTGTACAGAAACCAGAAGGCAGTTATAAGAGTCGAGGGGCATGAAAGGGAAGCAGTGGTTGGGAAGGGAGTGAGACAGGGTTGTAGTCTGTCGCCGATGTTATTCAATCTGTATATTGAGCAAGCAGGCAAGCAGTAAAGGAAATAAAAGAAAAATTCGGAGTAGGTATTAAAATCCATGGAGAAGAAATAAAAACGTTGAGGTTCGCCGATGACATTGTAATTCTGTCAGAGACAGCAAAGGACTTGGAAGAGCGGTTGAAGGGAATGGACAGTGTCTTGAAAGGAGGATATAAGATGAACATCAACAAAAGCAAAACGAGGATAATGGAATGTAGTCAAATTAAATCGGGTGATGCTGCGGGAATTAGATTAGGAAATGAGACGCTTAAAGCAGTAAATGTGTTTTGCTATTTGGGGAGCAAAATAACTCACGATGGTCGAAGTAGAGATTATATAAAATGTAGACTGGCAATGGCAAGGAAAGCGTTTCTGAAGAAGAGAAATTTGTTAACATCGAGTATAGATTTAAGTGTCAGGAAGTAATTTCTGAAAGTATTTGTATGGAGTGTATGGAGTGTATGGGAGTGAAACATGGACGATAAATAGTTTGGACAAGAAGAGAATAGAAGCTTTTGAAATGTGGTGCTACAGAAGAATGCTGAAGATTAGATGGGTAGATCAGGTAACTAATGAGGAGGTATTGAATAGAATTGGGGAGAAGAGGAGTTTGTGGCACAACTTGACAAGAAGAAGGGACCGGTTGGTAGGACATGTTCTGAGTCATCAAGGGTCCACAAATTTAGCATTGGAGGGCAGCGTGGAGGGTAAAAATCGTAGAGGGAGACCAAGAGATGAATACACTAAGCAGATTCAGAAGGATGTAGGTTGCAGTAAGTACTGGGAGATGAAGAAGCTTGCACAGGACAGAGTAGCATGGAGAGTTCCATCAAACCAGCCTCAGGACTGAAGACAGCAACAACAACATTGGGAGAAATGTGTTTGTCACCAGTGCAACTAAGTCGAGAAAGAAATGTAGACGTGAAGAATAAATCTGTAGAATGTTAATAACGTTTATTTTATTAAAAAAATCTAAGAGTTGGTACACGAAAAATTCGGGGGTGTAACTTAGCATCACGCCCTTGTAGTTCTGGAATTATGTGCTACACAGATGTTCTCAGCGTTTCCTCATACACACGTTCTGTTTTTGTTCAAGCCCATCACATCTTACATTAAAGGAAGACATTGTAGTACGACTGTAGCACCACTGCGAACGACTATGGATTTTCAACAGCGTCTCTGATGAAGATTCAGCGCACTGTTATACGGAACAAAATGAACGCCAAACATGTAACATGCAAACTGAGTTGGCTATCAAAATCCCCCCAAGACAGTTTGAGGCCATTTCCATATGGCGCCTTTCTCCCAGTCCCTCTGACACTAAGTTTTCGATAGATCTTTTGTATATAATGCTTTTTAATTGCACTTGTAATACTCCTGCTTCGGCCGCTATACGCCATAGACTAATGGACTGGAATTATGAGTACCTAATTTGCCGAGAAGGCATTGCCTTCGAGAGGAATGACCAAAATATTGTGGAAAGCTGTACGAATATTCATGAATATGACAATTAAATACAGTATCTCAATAGAGATCACTTGCAAAGAAATATATTTATAAAGACCTGTTTCGATTGATTAGTCAGATTTATCAGTAATTACAATTTGAATTTTTAGTGATAGTATGGTCATTTAAATATATAATTAGACCACTACTTCTAAAGTGCACAATTTATTTGTGAAACCAGTTGCTTGTTCACTCAACAAGCACTTACGTATGTACTGATGATGTCAGGGATTACATAGACAGGAGAAACTTCTTGTTTTCAGTCGACCAAATTAATTTAGTAAAGTTAAAGTTGATACAATTTTAGAACGGACTGAAGTAATCATAAACAAAAAGAAAACTGACTTGATTACAATAGTACACAACGTGCTAATAATGATGTATGCAGATCTCACTATAATCTTTACTATTACGAAATTTGACAGTCGTACGTTTACAAAGACCTAAAATTCAATGTTAAATTACTTCATTTAAAAATTAATCACTACAAAGCAACAGTAAAACGCCATGAAAAAGCTAGAATACGATAGCCAAGACATGGTTACATATAATTACCAAAAGCACTTAAAATGAAATAGATAAGTATGAAGTAAAATTTAATAGAATACACAAATAACAGACAAACTGAAGAACAAAACGAAAAAGAAAATAAAAAAATCATGAATATATTGCCAGCCACAGCAACAACACAGTACAAACATAAGGAATCTCAAACACCTTTCAAGGGACACAGCTTGGCACAAACAAACATACAACAACAAAAACGTCCACAGGGTCAGAAACATTCTCAAGAAGCAAACACTTCAAATTTCAATCCACACAAGCAACACAGTACAGAAAAATCTGAACACCAAGAGTATCTCCACAGAAAAAACTTTTCAAATTTGGGTTCTATCATGTAACCTGAAGTCCACGCCAGTCTGTTTACATGAGCCAAACATGCAGAAATTTTAGAACTATATGTTCTGAACTCCTCAAAGCTTTTGCTGATCGTCTCATAGAAGAAAACCACCACTCAAACAACACGGAGACTGATCTCCTGATCTTCACAGAAAGCAACAGTCTCTATAGAAAACCCACAATATGAGAGAATTATCACATACAAAAAGGAGCGTCTAACATGTGTCAGACTGGTGCTGATCTATCTTCCTACCACACTTGGGCAAGGATGCTCTGTGAGTGTTTTGGGAATTTATGTTGAAGCTATGCCTGTGAGGCAGGAAGACACCAGCTCATCATGCAAAGTTCAGAAGAGTTCAGCAGTATGGACAGTGATGTAATCAGACAATGATCTCAACGTCAGTTCCACTACACTCCCTGTAAAAGGAAATGCTATCACTAACAGAAATTAATGTATGGGTTCAGGCGTAACTATATGTTAGCAAAAAAATGGAAATCTTATATTCTTGTTATTAAGATTTATTTTTACTCTAATTATGATTTCGTGACATAGAAATCCTAGTTATAACACGAACAGGATGGTAAAATATTGATATTGGGGGTTCACAATTGTGAAGCCAATTTCCTAACTATTCTAAGGTTCTTTAATAGTAAGATGTATGATGACCTTAAATGCTATTGGGGCCAGAGATATCAATTAAGCAAAATATGCACAATAAAAATACAGAAAAATGAATGGGGGTCCGTATGGGGTATGTAAATATCATTGTCAGTATAATTACACAATTAAAACAGTTCATTAACTTCAGAGTATAAAGAACTCTGCAGTGGCTGATCAATCCTTTTTGGTAGACCGGATATATCACGTGTTTTCCTCTCAATTAAGCTCTACAATCGCGGATATGTTTAACTATAGGTCATGGTTGAATGTACAAAAAGAAATTATGATTTCGTGACATAACAATCCTAGTTATAACACGTACAGGATGGTAAAATATTGATATTGGGGGTTCACAATTGTGAAGCCAATTTCCTAACTGTTCTAAGGTTCTTTAATAGTAAGATGTCTGATGACCTTTGACGATTGGCGTTCTGAGTGTCAACTGAATATCACTTGCTGGTGTAGCGTAAGCGTGTGTGCTTACCTTTCGTCAGCGACGGCAGTGGCTACTCTCCACGTGAGCTGTGAAACTAAGAATCTATTCTAAACCTCTCTCGAATATTAAACATTAGTCTGCTACATTTCCTACATCTTCGGGGAAGCCGAAACTCTAGTTATTCCCTAGCTAAATTAATCGGCATGGCACACGCTATTTGACTGGAATAGCGTGTGCGTCGTTGCTGTCAAATTACTCACAAGCATTAACTGTCAGTGCTTGGTGCAATTCTCCATACTTGGATACTTGTCATATTAACTGCTTAAGTGTTAAGACAAGTATGTGAAAAAACGTTCACATAATTACTCTCGCAATCGTCTCAGTGCGGCGCGAGTCACATTGCTCAAACACTCGACGATTTGCTGCAAGATGAATTCGAATTTTTCTGTCTGCATTTTGCCTGTAGCAAAGCTGGTGACCATGCTTCTTCCCTTTGTCCAATCAGAGTGTTCTTACTTGTTATACCTCCACCTACCAGAGTTTCGGTAATCTATCAGAGGCGTCATTTCTTTTGTAGGGCAGAGTTTGATTTCTGCTAAGTAATACTAAGACAAACAGCTTTTTTCCACGCGGTGTTTTACGCAGGTGGCCACCGTGAGTCACCAATGTTTTGAGTTGGATTTCTCTGGATGTTTATCTGCCATCTTCAGCCGTGTTCCAGCAAAAAGGCTTTTTGAAGGCTCGTTGTTAAAACCAGGGACAAGGGCGACTTTTGTCGGTGGTCTGCACATGTCCCGCTGTGAAGGTTTCAGTCGAACAGGGGATGGGCACTGCCGTCGTAAAATTCTTATTTTCTCAGAACTGTGTCTCATAGCTCGGGTCTGGGAAATTACTTGTATGTAATGGACAGGAGCAAAACGATGGACAATTGAGCAACGACAATAACGTAGCTACTCTCAGTGTGTAAGGGGACATAAGTGTCGCTCAAATATCCTTCAGATTGCCAGTGTGTCTACTTTACTAATTTTACAAAGTAGTTTTTGATACTTCGAGAGAATATTTCATTTGTAGCAAACGCGCTTCCCATATCTAGTTTACAATATTTACACAGTAGAGGAAGTGATCGTATATAATCTATACTACCACATAAAGATAAGTCATAGTTCGAAAAGTTCTTGACCGATTCACTTTCAATTTTTACACAGTATCCTAACAGACAATCAGACAGGCTTAAGGCACATTTTTTAAAAATATATGTGGTTTTTTCTAAATATATGTGCTGTATGAAACTATATATAAGATCTACACTACTGTGTAAGGACATGTTGTTGTTTAACGCTTTTACCAAAAATATAGGAAACTTCCTGACCGATTTACATCAAATTTTTACACGGTACTCTAATAAAAATCCAAACAAACTGGGCTAAATAATTTTGATATATAAAATAAACATTGTTAGCAAAACTCTTGGAAAGTTCTTAGTCCATTTATTTCTAAATTTCTACACAACATTCTACTAAATGTTCGAATGGATGCAGGGTACATATTTTTAATAAATTTGGTATATAAATGTTTGTATAATATATAAAGAGGAAACGTTTTCAGCAAAAATATTGAAAATCTTGATCGATTTACTTCATATTCTTGCACAATGCTCTAATAATCACTCAGACAGACGAATAAAACCTGTATATTTCTTACAACAACAATATAAAGGTTTTCTGTTCAAGCCAACTTTGAGAAAGAAAATGCTGTGTTGTGAAAATGTGGTGCTTTGTTTTCTTCCTTGCAAGTGGTTTTAACTACAACGTCAGGGCATTTAAAACATTAGACAAACTGTTTCTCCTACATTTATTCTTCCTCCTTAAACATAATTTTAAACAAAATGTGTGTACACAGCAACATACTGTTTCGTTTTATACCATGCAGAGGTTTTGACAGAAAACAGGAAAGTAGCATTTATGGCGTAACAGCATATGATTATAATACTACTACAGAATCAGGAACGTCCGAAACTTTGTAATCCTACCCATCTGCAGATTAAAACCAAGTGAAGTACTTTTATTGAAGCTACTGTCCTCATACATCCAGCAGTTGGAGGGGTCTCATACCCCATACACGAATGATTCCAACTGATTTACCCATTCTAAATCTGTATCTACATCTGTACTCTGAAAAGCACCATTAATTGCATGGCAGAGGGTACCTCCCATTGTACCAGTTATTTGGGTTCCTTTCCATTCCATACAAGTATGGGGCGCAGGAAGATCGATTGCCTTAATGCTTCTGTATGCGTTGTAATTATTCTAATGTTATCCTCATGATCCATATATGAGCGATAGGTAGGGGGTTGAGGTATGTTCCTAGAGTCATTATTTAAAGATGGTTCTTGAAATTTTGTTAATAGACTTTCTCAGGATATTCTACGGCTATCTTCAAGTATGTGCCAATTCAGTTCTTTCAACGCCTTAGTGACACTCACTCACGGGCCAAAACTCCTGGACTATTCGTGCTGCCCTTCTCTGTATACGTTCAAAATCCCCAGTTAGTCCTGTTTGGTATGGGTCCCACAAACTAGAGCAATATTCTTCTAGAACTGGTCACATGAGTGATTTGTAAGTAACCTCCTCGGTAGACTGATTGAGCTTCCTCAGTGTTCTACCAATAAACCGAAATCTACCATCTACTTTACCCACGGCTGAGCGTCTGTAATCATTCCATTTCCTATCCATACAAAGTTTAATACCCGTGTATTTGTATGAGTTGAACTCATTGTTATTATAGTTATTGCACACTACCTTTTTTCGTTTTGTCAAGTGCACAGTTTTACAATTTTGAACATTTAAAGCAAGTTGCTAATCCTTGCACTACTTTGAAATCTTATCAAGATCTGAGGGAATATTTATTCAGCTTCTTTCAGACAGTACCTCATTACCGATAACTGCATCATCTGCGAGAAGTCTGAGGTTACTACTAATATTGTCTGCAAGGTCATTAACATACAACATAAACAACAAGGATCCCAGCGCACTTCCAGAGTGCATACGCAAAGATATTTACATGTGACGATGACTCTGCATACTGCCCCTACCTGCCTGGCCTGATCCAAACCTTTCAGTACATCATGTTAGAAAAGTGCGAGTTGGGTTTCACGCGATCGATATTTTCGGAATTCATGCTGGATGGCGCGGAGGTGGTCATTCCGTTCGAGATACATAATTATGCCTGAACTCAGAATATGTTCCAAGATTGTATAACAAATCGATGTCAACAATGTTGGACGGTAGTTTTGTGGATCACTTCTATACCCTTGTAGTAATCCAGTGTGACCTGTGTTTTTCCTTTTCCAAGAACGGGAACAGGTTTTTGTTTGAGAGATCTACGATAGATAACAGTTAGATGAGAGGCTAACTCAACCGGAAATTCATAATAGAATCTTATACGGATTCCGTCGAATCCTGTAGCTTTGTTCAGGTTTAACGATTTCAGTTGTTTCTCAACTTTCTCAACACCACTGACGCTAATACTTATTTCGTTCATCTTATTAGTGGTACAAGGATTACGTTGAGGATATTCTCTGGGTTTTCCTTTGTAAAGGAAAATTTGAAAACGAAGTTGAGCATTTCAGCTTTTGCTTTGCTATCCTCACTTTCAGTTTCCGTCACATTCGCTAGGGACTAAACACTAACATTGGTGACACTAACAGCCTTTACATAAGTCCAGAATTTTTTTGGGTTTCGTGAAATATAACTTGGAAATATTCTGCTACAGTAGTCACTGAGTGCTTCATGCATTATTCTCTTGACAGCAAAAGACTTTGCATTCAGCATCTCTCTATCGATAGCGCTATGCTTTGTTTTACACATGTTTCACAGTAATCTCTGTTTGTGCAGAATTTTCCTTACAGTGACTGTATACCATGGGGAGGGGGGTTGTCCCTCCATTATGAACTGTTCTGGTGCATACATATCTACGCAATGCATGGTCTTTAAACGTGAGCCGTAGTTCTTCTACACGCTCCTGCCTTGTGATGAAAGTTCCAAGTTCATTTTTGTGATATGACGTTAGTGATTTTTTAATCTATTTTACTGAAAATGTATATCTTTCTGCTTGTCTTAGTTGTTCATTGCCACAGTGGTAATAGTGGTAATAATTGATTTTAAGCAACTTCAGTTCCCATTTAAGATTTCCTTTGCAATACCATTAATCACCGCTCAAAGTCAGAGAGAGAGAGAGTGCGCAAGAGAAGGTGGACATAGGGCTGGGGGGGGGGGGGGGGGGAGCTGGAGGAAGTGAAGATAGAGGAGGAGGAGATGTACGGACAGAGCAGACAGGCCGAGAATGACAGAGATAGGGAGACGGGAAGATGGACGGGAAAGAGGGAGGAGGAGGAAATGAACAAAGAGAGAGGGGAGGAAGAGGTGGACGGAGAGCGGGGTACACGAGGCTTAGGGCGTACATCCAATTCCCATACATGGTTAGCATTGCGAAGCACTGCCAGGTTCGCTAGCGAAGAAATAACAAAACAAGTCATTCGTAAGGAAATAGATATTTCTGTGTTACAATGTTATGTACTGTGTAGTAGTGTCACATACCGTTAATTTCTTCCCACTGTTCAACATCTCTTCTAAGAGAAGTGAAATACAGTGAAGACGAGGGTAGCTGGGAGGCAAAATATCTCGAAGAGGGTGATATGGGTTGAGGTATTGGTGAAGCTTTTCGTTTCAACCTCCAAGGAGAAACTATAGCTCTCGCGCCGAAGACACGACCGTATCACCTTCAAAGTTGGGAGACGCTAATGGTCTTTGAGAGCTGTGCCCCAGCGCCTAATAAAGCGGGCAGGCCGGGGCGGGCAGAGGGGTACGTCGTCTGCATGGGGACGCGGCCGTAAAACTGTTTATGGCCGCCGACGCCGGTTACGGCTCTGTCCGGCCGCTGCTGCTTAACGAGCCCAAAATTTGTGCGTAGCCGCAGCCGCCATTTCGCCGGCAAACTTGGTGCTCGCGTCGCGGCCAGGCCTCTCCGGCAGCGCGCCCCGCAGCCGGCGTTAAATGGACGCAGGGGCCCGTTATGTCCAGCCGACCAGCGGGGAGCGAACTACAGCCACATTCCTGTACAGCCCTGCTTTACAGCTCGGACGTTCTGGACCTGTCGTAGGAATTTCGATTGCGAGAATAGCTTTCAAATAGACATGTTTAAGCAACACTGAAAATCACGGGCGTACCTTTTTAAAGGCTCGTCGCCAAACTCACTATCAGAGAACAGATTCCTTCCAGATTTTTCCAAAACATTTCTCAATCGGTACGTTAGATGGTAAGTTTCTCGCCCTTATAGTGGACAGAAGACTCTCTACTTTGGAAATGGAAGTTCTGCAGCTACGTGGAGGTGCAAAAATATGTTCTTTTATTGTTCAATAATGTACTTACACTATGTGATCAAAAGTATCCGGTCACCCCCAAAAACATAGGTTTATCAGATTAGGTGAATTGTGCTGCCACCTACTGCCAGGTACTCCGTATCAGCGACCTCAGTAGTCATTAGACATCGTGAGAGAGCAGAATGGGGCGCTCCGAGGAACTCACGGACTATGTACGTGGTCAGGTGATTTGGTGTCACTTGTGTCATACGTCTGTATGCGAGATTTCCACACTCCGAAACATTCATAAGTCCATTGTTTCCGATGTGATAGTGAAGTGGAAACGTGAAAGGACACGTACACCACAAAAGTGTACAGATTGACCGCGTCTGTTGACTGACAGAGACCGCCGATAGTTGAACAAGCTCGTAATGTGTAATAGGCAGACATCTAACCAAACCATCACACACGAATTCCAAACTGCATCAGTATACACTGCAAGTACTATGACAGTTAGGCGGGAGGTGAGAAAACTTGGATTTAATGGTCGAGCGGCTGCTCATAAGCCACACATCACGGCGGTAAATGCCAAACCACTCCTCGCTTGGTGAAAGGAACGTAAACATTGGACGACTGAACAGTGAAACAACATTGTGTGGAGTGACGAATCATGGTACAAAAAAATTGTTCAATTGACTCTGAGCACTATGGGACTCAACATCTTAAGTCATAAGTCCCCTAGAACTTAGAACTACTTAAACCTAACTAACCTAAGGATATCACACACACCCATGCCCGAGGCAGGATTCGAACCTGCGACCGTAGCAGCCTCGCGGTTCCGGACTGCAGCGCCAGAACCGCACGGCCACCGCGGCCGGCATGGTACACAAATTGGCGATCTGATGACAGGGTGCAAGTATGACGAAAGCCTAGTAACCGTCACCTGCCAGCGTGTGTAGTGCCAACAGTGAAATTCGGAGGCGATGATGTTATGGTGTGGTCGTGTTTTTCGTGGGGGAGGGGGGGGGGGTTCCAACCCTTGTTGTTCTGCGTGGCACTATGGTTCATATGGCTCTGAGCACTATGGGACTTCACTTCTGAGGTCATCAGTCTCCTAGAACTACTTAAACCTAACTAACCTAAGGACATCACACGCACCCATGCCCGAGGCAGGATTCGAACCTGCGACCATAGTGGCCACGCGGTTCCGGACTGTAGCGCCTAGAACCGCTTGGCCACCCCAACCGGCCGTGGCACTATCAAAGCACAGGCCTATATTGATGTTTTAATCACATTCTTGCTTCCCACTGCTGAAGAGCAATTCGGGGATCGCGATTCCATCTTTCAACACGATTGAGCACTTGTTCATAGTGCCTGGCCTGTGGCGGAGTGGTTATGTGACAATGTTGTTGTTGTGGTCTTCAGTCCTGAGACTGGTTTGATGCAGCTCTCCATGCTACTCTATCCTGCGCAAGCTTCTTCATCTCCCAGTACCTACTGCAGCCTACATCCCTCTGAATCTGCTTAGTGTATTCATCTCTTGGTCTCCCTCTACGATTTTTACCCTCCACGCTGCCCTCCAATACTAAATTGGTGATCCCTTGATGCCTCAGAACATGTCCTACCAACCGATCCCTTCTTCTGGTCAAGTTGTGCCACAAACTTCTCTTCTCCCCAATCCTATTCAATACCTCCTCATTAGTGCCGGCCGCGGTGGCCTTGCGGTTCTAGGCGCTCCAGTCCGGCGCCGCGCAGCTGCTACGGTCGCAGGTTCGAATCCTGTCTCGGGCATGGGTGTGTGTGATGTCCTTAGGTTAGTTTGGTTCAAGTAGTTCTAAGTTCTAGGGGACTGATGACCACAGCAGTTGAGTCCCATAGTGCTCAGAGCCATTTGAACCATTTGAATCCTCATTAGTTACGTGATCTACCCACCTAATCTTCAACATTCTCCTGTAGTACCACATTTCGAGAGCTCCTATTCTCTTCTTGTTCAAACTATTTATCGTCCATGTTTCACTTCCATACATGGCTACACTCCATACGAATACTTTCAGAAATGACTTCCTGACACTTAAATCAATACTGGATGTTAACAAATTTCTCTTCTTCAGAAACGCTTTCCTTGCCATTGCCAGCCTACATTTTATATCCTCCCTACTCCGACCATCATCAGTTATTTTGCTCCCCAAATAGCAAAATTCCTTTACTACTTTAAGTGCCTCATTTCCTAATCTAATTCCCTCAGCATCACCCGACTTAATTAGACTACATTCCATTATCCTTGTTTTGCTTTTGTTGATGTTCATCTTATATGCTCCTTTCAAGACACTGTCCATTCCATTCAACTGCTCTTCCAAGTCCTTTGCTGTCTCTGACAGAATTACAATGTCATCAGCGAACCTCAAAGTTTTTATTTCTTCTCCATGAATTTTAATACCTACTCCGAATTTTTCTTTTGTTTCCTTTACTGCTTGCTCAATATACAGATTGAACAACATCGGGGAGAGGCTACAACCCTGTCTTACTCCCTTCCCAACCACTGCTTCCCTTTCATTTCTCTCGACTCTTATAACTGCCATCTGGTTTCTGTACAAATTGTAAATAGCCTTTCGCTCCCTGTATTTTACCCCTGCCACCTTTAGAATTTGAAAGAGAGTATTCCAGTCAACATTGTCAAAAGCTTTCTCTAAGTCTACAAATGCTAGAAACGTAGGTTTGCCTTTCCTTAATCTTTCTTCTAAGATAAGTCGTAAGGTCAGTATTGCCTCACGTGTTCCAGTGTTTCTACGGAATCCAAACTGATCTTCCCCGAGGTTGGCTTCTACTAGTTTTTCCATTCGTCTGTAAAGAATTCGTGTTAGTATTTTGCAGCTGTGACTTATTAAGCTGATAGTTCGGTAATTTTCACATCTGTCAACACCTGCTTTCTTTGGGATTGGAATTATTATATTCTTCTTGAAGTCTGAGGGTATTTCGCCTGTTTCATACATCTTGCTCACCAGATGGTAGAGTTTTGTATATGACAATAAGGTCCCTGTAATGGACTGACCTGCACAGGGTCCTGAATCCTATAGAACACCTTTGGGATGTTTTGGAACGCCGACTTCCTGCCATGTCTCACCGACCAACACGATACTTCTCGTCGGTGCAGCATCCGTGAAGAATGGGCTGCCATTTCCCTAGAAACCTTCCAGCGCCTGATTGAACGTATGACTGCGAGAATGGAAGTTGTGATCAAGGGTCTACCAACACCATGTTCAACTTCAGCATTACCGATGGGGGGCCCCACGAAACTGTAAGTCAGTTTTAGGGAGGTCTCCGGATACTTTTGATCAAACGGTGTATAATGAATGCATACCGGTGGTAAACTGCGTGGCTGTTCCAGTTATCCCAGTATGCTGTCGTGATACATGATGGGATGCAGCGCTGTAAATTACCTGGTTAGCTCCGAAATTTTATGGTTCAGAGAAAAACGATAAATCCCATGATCTAATAGCCGACATACATCACGTCCGAAGCGCAATAACTCCAACATTTACGTTTGTTATCGACTGTATTTATTTTATAACATCTATGTTTTCTTGTACGTAATGTGACATCTGTGTTACTATGCTCTTTGGTTCATGATATATGTAAATATATGGCTATCTCGTAAACAGTTAACGTCCCGTGGGTTGTTTAAGGAAAGCATCAACATTGAAGTAATTATGTCTAGGATGCGGATGTATTTGAAGTGCAGTGGCATTAGATCATGGCCTCTATTCCTGCTCGGAACCACCAAATTTCGGCTCCAGGATGATAATTTATAGAGCAGTTTAACATCAAGAGCCATCATCATGCATGATGGCTTCATGTTTATGTCAAAGAAGACCACCATCGCCACTAATATTTGGTATTGTATTTATTTGCTTCAAACAGTAAATATTTTAACATGTGTCCCTCCTCCACCGCTAATGTCAAGTCAGTAGTTAAACAATTATCACAGTGAAGGTGAAAGTATTTATCAGTGGTAATAATCATTTTAGCGACATTTTGTTGATATAAATGGAGCTGACTACATCTTTGTAATACTGTAACAGATTCACGGCACCCAACGTTCGCGTATGCTCTGGTTTATGGAAGGACTGTGGCACATTCAGGGCCCCCATCGTTCAAGTATGTTCCAACTGTAACGTCTCTTAGCGAAAGACATATTATGTAATAAAGAGAAAACATTGTGTGTCATGTTTTGTTCTTGTATAAAATTATGTACTGTTTTTTTATTATTTATTTTAGATAATATCTGTGTCGGCGAGTACTGAAACCGCCACAGACGATACTTATTAAATATCAAACAAAGATGAGAATATGTGACTAGTATAAATAATACAGAACGAACATTAATTTCTCTGTCGTCTTCTTGGAGTTACGTGAGAAGGATATCCTGTGACGTTATATTGTACGCTAGCGTAGCATTCTTTTGTCAAGTTTGTAAGAGGGACGCCATTAAGTTCAAATGGTTCAAATGGCTCTGAGCACTATGGGACTCAACTGCTGAGGTCATTAGTCCCCTAGAACTTAGAACTAGTTAAACCTAACTAACCTAAGGACATCACAAACATCCATGCCCGAGGCAGGATTCGAACCTGCGACCGTAGCGGTCTTGCGGTTCCAGACTGCAGCGCCTTTAACCGCACGGCCACTTCGGCCGGCCGCCATTAAGTAAAGTCTTGGAAATGTGTGTAGTTAATTGAATTGTTTAAATGTTTTGAATAGAGTTACTTAGTGAAACCTTGCATTATGATTTGTAATAAGCTTGCCTGGTATTTTATCCCATCCCTTTAAGACATTTTCAGTTATTTAAATATTATTCGTGGTGCAGAGCTGCGCTACGAACGAACGAGCCGTTGCCGCGGCGCATTCAAATTGCATTAAATGAAATCTATCATACCGCAAAGAAGCGGGCAGGTAATAGTGAAGTAAAATTATTTCTTTCAGCTTTTGGAGTTGCAGAGCAGAGCAGCAGATTTTATGATGTGTTTTACAGGTTGATGCGGGCTGCTGATAATATATTACTAACAGTGCAAAAAGATAATTTACTTTCATAACATAAAAGAAATCTTGCTGTGCGTAGTTCTGGTCTGGCAACCTTATAGTAAAATCATCTTTTTTCTCCGATAATAGTCTCATGTTCTCGTGTTAGTCGTGGTACTTATTGTTGTTTTACTGTTAACAAAATCCACTGCAAAATTATGATGTTGAACAATCATTGCGTACTGCAACATCAGTATTGATAACGAAGTAATTTTTATTAACCTTTTCAATAACTATAAAGTAAGGAAGATATGTTGAACTTTATGGTGAGTTACAGTGACGAAAAAATGTTCCTTTAATAGAAAGCCAGATCCAGAACAATAAGAACACAATATATTCTGTTTTGTTGAAAATTAATGATCCAAAGGAAGGCATAGCACAGCACCACTAAAAGGTATTTCGGGTCTCTTTTCGTAGTAACATAATATGTCTCATACATTAGTTGTTACGCGAGTAATAATAATAATAAAACAAAACAAATAGAAAGGAGACGAAGCGAAACCCTTACGAAGACGTATTTGTCATGGAGGTATTTGTAATATCCCTACGTAATGTAATATGATTACAAAATTCCTGCTGCGAGTACCAGCGATGATGGGCTACCGTAATTTGATACCACGATGCTCTTTGCTCTGACGACATCGCTCTTTGCTGAAAAAGAAGAGGAGCATCTATGTTTTCTCGTAATTGTTGGAGATACTTAATGCCGATTGGACATTCTGCCTTTTTGAGGTGGGATAAGTTTGCATATAGAAATAATTTGAAGTGCAGAGGTCAAAATGTAATCGCGATTATCAAGAATAAAAAACGAAGTTGCGAAAAAAAAAGAAAGTAAATATCTTTACGAACCTTTTCTCGATGTTAGATCCTCGGACTTTCATAAAAACTGTTAGTGTGTTTAGCAATACAGTGCATAGTGATTTCTTCGCGAATTGACAATACTGGGCGAATCTGCTATTATCACGGTCCGAACGACGCATGTTTTTTGCCATCTGCTTCTATGTTCTCCCTAAGCGACTAGTTTGTTAGTCAGAAGATATCATACTGCCACTGTTGTTCAATCTTATCATTCTGAAAGTGTTTCCAGAAATGAAAATCTTGCGGCGCCTGTGAGTATTGTAGCTACTAAATGGTTCAAATGGCTCTGAGCACTATGGGACTTAACATCTGAGGTCATCAGTCCCCTAGAACTTAGAACTACTCAAACCTAACTAACCTAAGGACATCACACACATTCATGCCCGAGGCAGGTTTCGAATCTGCGGCCGTAGCGGTCGCGCGGTTCCAGACTGAAGCGCCTAGAACCGCTCGGCCATACCGGACGGCGTAGCTTCTAAGGGAGACGGCGTCTTCGTCGCGAGTTTTCTCCGTCTCTGCCTGATATTATCTGAAACCGGAGAAGCAGAAACCTCCGACCTCTAACTCATCCTGTACCTAACTTTTTCTCCCCTTACAGCAGCCACGAAGAAAACGGATTCACACATAGTAAATTTTTTTCACAGGTTGTTTGTATTAGACAGGTAAAAAATTTTATAATGCACGCTTCTAGGCAAAAAAAAAAAATCAAAAGAGAGGTTTCTTTAAAATTCAGAACCTGTCTCACCTGTGTCGGAGACAAAAGTCAAAGAGTAATTTAATTAATTAAACCTTTTTACTACGTAGAAGAATCATTTCACACTGTATAATGAAAATTACGTTTCTTGCTTTAATACGACTACAGATAATGTTCATTAGTTGGAGAGAGTTTGTTGTCAAAATATTTTAAGCTTTTAAGTGTGTTGCTCATGGATAGCTACCTTATCAAGACTTGCTAGATTGTGCTATTGTTTTGTGTCCACATGCCTAAACAGCTTTGTGTCTCACGTAAAGTCATGTACAATGTTTAGTACTCTTCTTTAACAGTGTAATTACTTTGTATCAGCTGGCGACTGTCTTTCATTTACATGAATACCGTGTTACAACTTGAATTACATTGATTCGATCCCTGTTAAATTAACCTCTGCTCCCTATCAAAACAGAATCTTTGTGGTGAAACTTAGTCAGACTCCTTTCAAATGGTTCAAATGGCTCTGAGCACTATGGGACTTAACATCTATGGTCATCAGTCCCCTAGAACTTAGAACTACTTAAACCTAACTAACCTAAGGACATCACACAACACCCAGTCATCACGAGGCAGAGAAAATCCCTGACCCCGCCGGGAATCGAACCCGGGAACCCGGGCGTGGGAAAGACTCCTTTCCATTAGCACACGATAACGGAGAGCTTTAATTCCTTTCATAGGAGTAACATTATCAGGGGTTTGTTCACGGGCGTATAATTGGAAGTGTTACAGAGTCACTTATCGCTTCTTTCACCTCCGGCAATGGTTGTTTTTAATGTGAAAATGCCGAGTCACATAGTGATTCCGAGTCCATGTTAGACTGTAGGTCTTATGATAAAACGCTGGGTAAGTATATTCACAGTTCCGAAGAACGTAACAAACAGCCTGACACATCGAACACGACCATGAAAGGCGCTGTGGTGTTTAAACCAACCATGAGTTGAAGACTGTTTTACTTTACTGGATGAACTTGGAACCTCTTCTGAAGTTGGAAAATGCTTTTACCCGATAATATTGGTCTTTGACAGAGCATTTCTTGCTCATCATCTGCTGCTGCTTTGACTTGGCTCTGATGATGGGCAATGCGGGACTAAACCGCTTAACCACGTAAAACATTTCCTGTGATTCTGTCGGAGTACGTATTAAATGCGCGATTATTCAAAAGTATTTGTATATTAGTTTTGTGACTAGTTTCTGGGTCGCAGGCTCATTCTAAAGCGGCCATTTAAAGGTAAGGTGTCACGCTGATTCTCATATCATCGTTAGTCACAGTAATTTCATTGCACTGTGTTATACATAGACTAAAGAGTAACTCTCTGACTCTTCAGTCAGTGTATATTGCACTCCTATGAAATTTTACCGAGCGACGTGGCGCAGTGACTAGAACACTGAACTCCCATTCGGGAGGACGACGGTTCAATCCCGGCTCTGGCCATCCTGATTTAGGTTTTGCGTGATTTCCCTAAATCGCTCCAGGAAAATGCCTGAATGGTTCCTTTGAAAGAGCACTGCCAACTTCCTCCCCCGTCCGTCCCTAATCCTTTCCGACCGATGAACTCGCTGTCTGGTCTTCTACCCCAAAAACAACCCGACGCAACCTATGAAATTCTAGTCTGTGACCAACGATGGTGACAAGTTCCGACCAGAACGTAATGAAATTTCTTAATAATACTGACATTCCTTAAACAACACATATTCATTTCAACACATATTGCCGTTATTATTATCGTTATTATTCGACAATAGTAATTATGATTATTATGATTATGTACGCCTCATGTACTATATATGTACTAGTGTTGACTCAATACGGATGTAAAATTGCACATAAGTGAGTGTCTGAAGGCCGTAATTTTGCCAGGTGAAATAAATGCATAAATAAATGAACAAACGGCAATTCCTAAAGATTCTGTACTCCCAGAGACATAAATACTTATACAGACTAGTGTCAAAATAATATCGATATTCATGAAAATATCACAAACCATTTACACCTTTATCATTGACGTACGAAGGCGTATCGATGGTATAAACCACGAGCAGAACTTCGAAAATGGCGATATAACTAGTAGCAGAGCAGACAGTGACATCAAGCGGATCACCACCAGTTACGCTGTCAGTATCTTAACACCGCAGCTGCCGCTGGACTCTCGTTAGAAATTTGCTTCGCTCTGTTGGTCTCTGCCGAGATCTTCTTGTTGCTCTGCCTTACTGCCGGGGTTTTGTCAACACTACTCAATCAAAGATAATATACAGGACCTGCAGACTTTCGTGGCCATTTTCACTTAGGATAAAATATTCTGGATTGTTGGGCAGCGTCATAATTCTTCCGTACGATCGACGTTCCGGCGTCGCAGATGGGATCTTCTTCAGGATTTTGTGTTGTCTATCGTAGATGAGTATTCATTCAGCCTTGGGCACCACAAGATCCTGATGAAGATCCAACGTGGGGGTTGATTGTATAGAATAAATATGTGTGGCCTAACAACCCAGAACATTTAACCTTCAATATACAGCATGTTAGGGCAGTTGCTGTGCAGCTATGACATATTGTGAGAGTATAGCTGAGCCTTCGACCTTCCCCTGTGGATGTCAGTATGATCCGCACTGGTCACACTGATCAGACTGCTCTCCATGGATTCATATGCATTTAATGAAAATTATGTTGTGCGATGGATAACTAATGGCACAGTTGTGACGCTGGTAGAAGTGAGACATGGGCGCTGCACCTCCGAAAAAGTAACAGACAGAGTATTCACCTAACTATGAAATGAAACAGTGATCCACATTGCTCCCTGTTTATTACAAAATTCTGTACTAGCATACATGAATTACAAGTTCTTACAGGGTCTGTTCGATCACAAGAAATCCAGAGAACAACAAAACTATCAATTATTAGCATGATGAATATACTGTTTTAACATGTGAACATCTCGGCAAAGACTGGATATTTCGTGGGAATAGGATGTCATCTACACGTGAATTATGGGCCGATAAAACCAGTATTAGTCACGCAGTGACAGCTTGAATGCCTCAGTAGACTGAAAAACTACACAAGCAGTTAACATATCAGATGGAACCGTAATGAGACTTTCATCACTTGTGAAATCCATTTTATTTCGAAATATGGCTAAACCCAGTAGCATACCTCGAAACGCACACTAATTTTCCTATCCTGCTAGCCCAAGCTGCGATTTCTCACCATTTTCAGCAGTCAGAAGCGTGGAGCGTAGTGGACGCCACGACGTGCGGCAGACTATGTATCAGCTCTCCATCCGATCTCCAGATAAAATCTCTAAGCCAAGTATTCTCTTCCGTATCATGGATCCATGTTTCCCCCAACACATCCCAAGCCTAAGAGCATTCTCGGGTCCATCTCACACACGAGTAGAATGTTCTCTCCATCAACACTGTCTTCATTCTCCACTCTTTAAGGCTGTGCAATTCTTATGTGACAATGGAAATGGCTCTGCAAAATGCTGGCCCATGATATTGTTGTTAGCAAGGCAACAATCTCTCTTATACGGAAAAGTTTAACAATATTAATCAATCGTTACACAGCTAGGCTTGCCATTCTTAAATAATTCTGAGTTACTCACATATTACTCTCCCACTCTTCCACCGGTTCCATGTTTTGGCCAATGCAATCGCCTCCATGTACGCACCACTATGCCAATGAGGCGCTCTCGTGAAGCTTTTTAAGCCATAGGTTATCCATCCCACATAAAGTGGTGAGAGAAAGACGTTTCAGTGCGTTACAAAGCGAAAAGCATTCCTGTTCACAAAGCAACCCGGCTGCTTCTCACGGAACGCTAAGATGTTTATCTCTCACCGACTGCCCCCAGCCTAACGTTCCCTGAAGGTGACTATTCGGCATAAAACAAATTTATTTTGAAGTTTGTTTTGCCCCGATGCCCTGTTTGTAAAAACTGATACCCTCAATGAGTGCAAGTTTTCATCACCCCACGTTAACTATTCCTGTTAATGCGGCCCTGGACCTCGCTCAGGGCATAGCATTGTATGAAAGCTGCAGGAAGGGCTGGCTCGTGGCAGTCCTGGCAAAAGGCAGGTCGTTGTGCTTCACATGCTCTTAGTGGTCCGCTGACCTTGCTCTTTTCTCTGAAAAGGCAGGCTGTAGCCCCGAGGATTGGTGGTCCAAACAACAGGTCACTGGCGTGGCCTAAAACCGCCAGCAAGAAGATGAAGGAACTAAGACAAAATGGTTCAAATGGCTCTGAGCACTATGGGACATAACAGCTGAGGTCATCAGTCCCCTAGAACTTAGTACTACTTAAACCTACCTAACCTAAGGACATCACACACATCCATGCCCGAGGCAGGATTCGAACCTGCGACCGTAGCGGTCGTGCGGTCCCAGACTGAAGCGCCTAGAACCTCACGGCCACAACGGCCGGCAGAACTAAGACAGAAGTAGCCGTTTTACTCCTGGAACTCACCGACTTTAATCATGACAATCGTTAGCTATTTTATAAGTGGCAGGAATGAAGTTCAGACAGTAATGGTTTTAAATCAAGTTATGAAAAGCATATGAGATACGCCAGTCTGACAGTGGATTGCCACATATCAGTATGTTGGAAACGACGTCGACAAGTGGCTGTATAAGTGTGAACCCGCTTATTTCGATTGAAAAACACGTTCTGCAGATCTGATTGTGATACCATTTTTACATACATAATTATTTCAGTTTTTAAGTCTTGTGACCTGGATGGGCGATTGAAAAACACTACAGATTTTGTTGATTCCCAAAGAAAAAATTATCTGGTGAGGGAAGGTCTGGTGCGCGAGGGAGACATACGTTTTTTGACATGCCATATCCCCCAAAAAAACTGTCCCAGAAGTGTTGCTAGCTGTGGGCACAGTAGCGTCATCTAGTTGAAACCATGAGTAGCTGATTTTTTCTTCACGTAACTGGCCAGTGTAATCATGGATCATTAAACAATAACGTTCATTGTTCACGGTTTCGTCAGAACATAAAAGTCTATTGAAGCGCTATCCGTATGTTGTTACCTATACTCCAATTTCCAGATTGTGCAAAGCATGAGGATTTTACGTTGCGTGTAATGGCGTTCCCCCTAACGGCCTTGCCGCAGTGGTAACACCGGTTCCCCTCAGATCACCAGAGTTAAGCACTGTCGGGTTGGGGTACCACTAGGATGCGTGGCCGTCCGGTCTGCCTAGCGCTGTTGGCGAGCGGAGTGCACTCCAAATAGTGGAGTTACGTGACCGAGAAGTAGCGGCTCCGATCACGAATACTGACAACGACCGGGAGAGCGGTGTGCTGGCCTCACGCTCCTCTATACCCACACCCATTGACGCCTATAGGCTGGGGATGACACGGAGATCAGTCAGTACCATTGCGGTCTTAGTTTTAGCGGCATAATGCTATTTTGTGTGATAACATCAACAGAGAAATGGAACCAGGCCTCGTATAGAAGGGGACATCGAGAATATTAGTGACATTCCTCTCGATAAAAGATTTAAGCGTTTTCAGTAACGGATTCACCATTCGCTATCCGCAACTTTCAATTCTTGCATTGTAACTTCCCACAGGAACAGTATCAATGTTTGCCGAACCGCTTTATGAGGTGTTTCCAGTCCGATATTTTTTTCTGTGCTATCTTGCGCAATTATTTTGCTAGGCTCTGCTGCATGGAGTCATGTATATCCAACCCCCTCTGTTCATTTTGTTTAGGTAGCCTTCCAGTTCTTTCTGCACCTCTCGAAATATCTCAGTAAGTCGATGAACCGCATTACGTTGAGGTGCAGGTGTTTCCGGGTATGTTTCAGTAAATGCCTCCTGCATTAAATCCGTGTATTTATCGCTTTGTCGGACTTCGTGTTCAAGAAGAAAAATACGTCCCTCTGTTGAAAGCACGATAATTTAAAAACAGATTTAACATCCAAACATTACACATCGCATAAAGTAGGATTCATAAACTGAACCAAACAGTTGATCATTGTGAAACAGGAGAAATAATCGAAAAACTACTGCGTATCAGCGAAAAAACAAGTCTGCCAACATGTGTTCTGCCAACTTTGTTTCGAACTTCTAACGTAATCTACGAGTTCGTCTACAGCCAGGTGCATAGTGATTTTCTGAACAGAATGCACTTGGAAACATTTCCTCTCGATATCGGTGTAAACGTGGCGTATGTCGTGTGGAACATTGAATTTTGCTGACGTTGTTATCCCGTGTCACTGCCTGCATCCTGTGATAGACACTGGAGTTCTGAAGTTCATATGTCAATTTCTTCTTGTGATAAGTTAAAACTGGGTAGGTGGCAGAAACCTTTCTTGAATGTCGAAGGTGTGTAGTTGGTGCACTGAGTCAGTTTGTGAGGCTTGATGCAGTAGAGCAATTGGTAGAGCTCTCTTTCTGCAAAGCGTTTCTATGCAATGTTTTAACATGTCGCTAAATGCTCATGTGCGGGCTCTTTATATGTGGACCTTCTAGCGGTACTAGAAGTGTAGCATATACGTGCACTGCTGACGAGAGCCGATGTGTAATTGTAGACAGTTACAATGTCAGAATTATTATTCACATGGTCACTTTGATAGTTTGAATAAAATTTACATAACCTGATTAAATAACTACCTTCAGAACATGAAATTATATTTTAAGAATGTTGTTCTGAAAGGAGAGAGAAGGATGCCAATCAAATAAAGTAGGGAAGAACGTTGTTGTACTTTGATAAAGTTTCAGACAAAGATAGCCACTAGTTACGGAAAAGAAAAATAATTGCAAGTGGCGCATTTATTACTGTTTGGCAACATGTGGACACAGCTGTAAGACTTGGTATTTAAGTGCTGTGTTTAATCGAAATTCGTGTACCAGCATCATTAACCTTCAAAGCAGTGGTCAGAGCCCTGGACCAGACTGCCACAACGACAATTGGTCTCCTGACGAAGCAGAGGCTGTGTACTGTCTCGTGGAGCATGTTGCATCGCATTCAGCTTAGAGGCTAATTTATATCTGGTCTCCTGTAAATCAGTTAACACCCGATGAACTTTGGCGATCGTCAGTTATAAGTTCAAGTAATATTGCTTTTAAGTAATATGTGAGATACGCCCCCAAGCCAGATATGGCATAGTACTCCTTAAGGTTTTGTCCGGGGGAGTGATAAACGCGAGAGAAGTGTTCGTCTCGGTTCGCACAGCCGGGTACAGTGGTCCATGTGTGGCCGACCATGAGCGATCTAATAGGGTAACCTTAAACAGACCTTAAGGAGTGCCCCTCTACCACGCTTTTAAAATTTACGGGATTTCAGAGTCAATTTTCGGATGTCACTTTCCTAAAACAGTACGAGACACTTCTCAAAAACACTCGAAAAAGTTAGATTGTCTTCAATAGTAAACAAATTCGAGATTATCGACGGACTTGCTACGAAAAAGCAATTCATCTATTATTGAAAGAGCAGTTAAAGAAGTAACTGCACGTGGAGCATTCTATTCTTGTAATCACAAGGTTGTTGGTTCGATGCATTTTTTTTTACTTTTACTTGAATTCTATTTTTATTAAGCTGGTATTGAAATGATAATGATTCATAATATTCTAATAAAAATAATATTTTCCATTTTTGACACATAACATTTTTTCCCAAAACCAAACCTCATCCTAATTAATTACATGATTAATTTAAAGCTAATCCCACGTAACATATGAGAGTGTGCAGGTAATTAAAGTATATACCAGTGGTTGCCAAAATAACTAGTACTTCTTATTTCATTTCTTTATGTGACGAGGGGAAATATGGAAACTTGTAATTTTCCATTGAATTGAATTCACTTGCTGTCAGTGGGAACACGAAGAGCGGCAGGGGAAGAACGGCAAGCAATAATAAAAGTGTTAGGGGTATAAAGCCAGGGCCGGTGGCAGGAATTCTCTGGGCAGAACTCATAATTTGGGCCGGCGTTGCTTCCCATGGAGTCGTTGACAGCGGGAGACCAGAAGGTCGAATAATGCATGTTGTAAAACTGCATTCAGAAAAGCACTCGAAGGGACACTTGCCATAAAATCTGTCCGCTAAGGGAGTAGGCAACACCTGACGCTATGAGCAACTCACTTGTTGTGTCAGCGTCCCTTAAAGCATTTAATTAATGCCTATAATTTGGTAAGAGTAGACATGATGGTCTACCAAAAGAAGGAAGGAGTGGGAAAACGAGAATCATATTTGCCTAAGTGCACGAAGTCTCACTATCGTAGACACGAGAACAGGCAGGGAGTAAGAGTAACTCCCTTGCTGCCTCTCAGCTCTTACCGCCAGCTGGTTAATAAGAGAAACCTGGCATGCTGTTTTGAAAGCTCGTTCTCGACGCAGTAATATAATCTCTGAAGAATAGGCTACAGTACAAAATCTCCGAAAGGATCCAGACATAGTGGTGCTGAAGGGTGATGTAGGTAACTCACCTGTTTTGTTACCTCGCAGTTTGTGTTTGGAGAAGTTGTATGGCCTATTTAGTGATACTGTGTACAGGAAGACTGAACAAGATATGCAACGGAAGACGTGTATACTCCTGACTTCTTTCTCGTTACATCCAGAGACCATCAAGCGGTTTAGACCACGTGGCAGCGCACCACCAAGACTGTATGATCGCCTTAAAGTGCACAAAGATGGTCTTCCTTTACGGCGTATAGCCAGAAATACTGACGCCCCCACATGTGATTTAAACAAACATCTTGCTTTCTTCCTTAGGCCATTGGTTTGCAAATGTCTACATGATACGCGGAATTCAGCCGATTTTATCAACAGACTGTGGTCTCTCCATCTAAGTAGTTCGGATCTTTTAGTGAGTTTTGATGTAGTACATCGTTTTACAAAGGTACCTCTTGTTGATTTCTTGACACTAATTGGTAAACAGTTTCAGTTGGGCATAACTTCTTTGTTATAGCACGCTTTTTCCTTAACCTATTTTACGTTTAACCAAGAATATTATGAACAGACTGACTGCATGGCCATGGGCAGCCCTTGTCTCCCCTGGTGGCTAACTGTTTTATGGAAGATTTTGAGGAAACAGCACTTGAATAAGCGGTTCTTAATCCAACTGTTTTTTGGAGGAACGTGGATGATACTTTCATAGTGTGCAAAAACGGATAAGATAAGCTAATGGAGTTTTTACTTCATCTTAACTCTACTTATGAGAATATTCGATTTACTGCGGAATTACAGAAACATGGTTATATCCTATTCCTGGATGTTTTAGGTAGACAAAAGAGTGACAGCTGTCTGGGACATACTATTTATCATAAGCCCACTCACACTGATATATACTTGCACTCTGGAAGTTGCCATCACCCATCCCAAACTACGAGTGTCTTAAAACCCTTATACACAGGGCCCATACACTGTCGGATGAAGATAGTTTGCCTAAAGAGTTGCAAATTTAAGGAAATTGTTCAGAGACAACGGATACTCGACCCCCCAATTAACAGAGCATTATCAGCTAAAACCAAGAACCTGAAGTGGATAAAGAGAAGAACGCGCCAGCAAAGTCCCTAGCTTTTCTTCCATCGTTGAAAATATTTCCTTCAAACCACCAAGGATCCTTAGTAATTTTCAGGTGAAAGTGATTTTCCGCCGAGCACCTACATTTTCGGACCTACTGGGACGGGTGAAGAATAATTTGTTATTGATGAAGGAGGCAATTTACAAAAAAACCTTGCTACTGTCATATGGCCACACCATTGAAGAACCTAGCGATGAACATAAACGTTGCACTCGACTTCTGCAGTCCAGCAAGTCTGCAATTGCTCAACAACGTATCTCCAACGGACATTCAATGGAGTGTGACAAAACAATAATTTTGGCACAGCAGCGTCGCTTTGGGACACCAATAATAAAGAATCCCTTGAAATACTGAAATACGCGTCGCAGAAAATCCTATGAACCGCGACAGCGGCTGCCAGGTGGATAATGCGTGGAATCTCCTGATCTCTGAGATTTGCTCCAGAAGAAGACATCAGAATACTGCGATGACTGCGGCAAGCGGCAACGCCGAAGACAGCTTATCTTTGCAGTTCCACCAGAGAGGGAGCTGCCGCTGGGCTGTGTGTTCCTTCTGTCACCATGACTCTGAGGCATGCACGGCAGCACTCTCAGCGCTCTAAGGTGGAGCGGAGAACGTCTTCGTCCGCTTCTATTCCACCTTTAACATCTCTGAAAATCCTATGCCACCCGCAAACTCAACACTATCCACCCCCTAATTTCCTCCTGCTCACTGCTCCTGGTACTATGCTGCGTCTTTTACCATCACATTCTCCCAGTGCCACACCTTCACACCCTCCACATCCTCTCCCGTATCTGACCCTGAAATCCATCCTGATATATAGAGCCATCCTACTAGATCTAAATGAATCCGGTCAGGGCTCCCTTTTATCAGTTCGTCTCTACTCACATCCTGAGCCTTGGTCCGGTATGGCATCCCTCTTCACTCTCCCAAATTCCTCCTCTCGCCATCCGCCTACACAGACACCCTCTTAAGCTCTACTCCATCCGCTACATCCCCATGATACCCTTCTTTCTGGCAGCGTAAGCTCACTCATCACTCCAGACCGTGTTTTTACTATTTTTATCTTACTGTCGTCTCCCTCTGTCTTTCATCTTTCGTGGAAAATTCTCTTGCCGATTCATCTGTGTCAACCTTTAATTCATCAGCTACTCCATTTTTTATACTTTAAATTATGTACCCAAATGTATGTCTTTTTATTATGTCAAACATTCATTTGTCAATCTACCATGTCCAGTTTTATACTGTGTTTTACACTTTTTGCTCTCATATAGCTGAAGAGCGGTGACTTGTGTACGCTGACAGCCCACCCACCGCCGCCAACGGAGCGAGGGAAATGAAATGAAAATTCAAAAAGAAAAGTCTTCTTCAGTCTTCAATGGCTCGCCTGAAGATGCACCTGAAGATGAGTGGCTTATGTCCAGCCGAAATATCGCTGAGTGAAGTTTACGACGACCGTCTGCCTTTCCGAAATCTCTTCGAACATTTAACTCGCCGAGAAAATTTTAAGTTTCACACATCGATTTGTACAATTCGTTCTATAATTATTCTTATATTTCTGCTTGTCATCTTCACTCACACACTTGGTTTATTCTCTAGGTGTTTGAACGAGTGTTCTTTGTGACTTGTCCATAACAAAGTACTGTGATGGGCATCTAATAAGCTACATCACTATTTGTTTTTTTAATGGCCGTCTGTCCCTTCCCAGGTGGTACTGTTTCAAAAAGCATAGTTTGAACCTTCCCGTCATAATGGACTGACTATGTTATTTTCTTTTTTCTTTTTGTGTTAAGTAATGTTACACAGAAATGTGTATTTGAGAGACAGAATGGCTAGTTCAGAGCGCAAGTGTCAGATGCTGTGACAGTTCTGTAACGTTGGGTCGTGGGATGACTGCGGACTGAGCTTGTGGTAAAAGTCTCTAGTCCGAATCACTATATGGTGGAGACTGCTAACCATTTAAGCTCTAAATCATATTTTATTAGCGAAAAGACCATACTAGGTAACGGCTTCATTCGAAGCCAGTGGGATCGGCCTGTCAGTGCTTTTAAAATTCTATTGAAATAATGATATTCTGTAAAACAGTTGACACTGTTATGCCAGTTAAGAAAAAGGCGAATTGTGAAGTATTTTAGTTTCTGCATTTTGCAGCTCGCAAAACCTTTCAGTGATCGGGTCAGCCATGGAGATATTACTTCTGTAGCACTTCTTAGAGCGCTGCAGTCCGGGGGCGGAGACGCGACGGAGTGTCAGCCCAGTCTGCCTTCGGCAGTGACACAGTGCGGACCGTGTTGCCTGCCGGCCGCGCTGTGGCGCGCCCGCCTGTTTGTTTACGCCGGAGCAGCTTCGCGTTTGAGGTGTTGTGAGTCTAGAACGAGATGGCACACACGTACAGAAAAACGACTTTGGAGTTCAGTTTTGCGAACGACTATACACGACCAAAGGCACACGAGATTGAACTTTTAAGAGAAGAAGTAAAAATCGATCCACAGGAAATCGTGGGAATCCATTTATCGATCGTTTCAAGCGTCGTCTATGTCAAGATAATTGACGTGGCTGTTTGCGAAAGACTTCTACAACGATCACCGAACGGGTATCGTTTCTCTCATGCCGACGGGAATGTTGGTGCGGTTACGGTCGATCGCGCGGGAATGGGGATCCGCACTATATGGGTCTTCGAACTTCCGTTTGAGGTCCCGTCTGAACTTGTGACCGACGCCTTTCGACCATCCGGTACAGTTCTATGCCATGTGGCCGAAAAATGGACGAGTTTTACCACATACACCGTCCCAAATGGGGTGAGACAAATACGGATAGAACTGCGAAAGCACGTCCCCTCTTATTTGTACATAGGAAGTTGTCGAGCGATTATTATCTATGATGAACAACCTCGCACTTGCTCGGGGTGTGGGAAAGACGGTCACGTCCACTCGGAATGCCTCCAGCGACGTTTAGTGCAAACCCCACGTGATGACGTTCAGGCGCCGCAACAGATGACTGTATTACCGTTGACCTATTGTACTTCTACAAGAAGTGCGTTTCACATCGCCGCCGGAGTTCTACGGCTACGAAGCACATTATTCAGTGCACGATGAGAGTGGATGTGGTGTGGCGACCCTCACCAGGGAAGGAATAGGATTGGAGGAAGTCATGTGTCTCCCTTCGGCACGTGGCATAGCGATCACTGTCGACGGCGTTCGTTTCATCAGTTTATACGCGCCATCTGGATTCACAAAACGAAGAGAAAGGGCTACCTTTTACACCGAAGAGATAGCACGGTTGTTCACTGGACGCTATAATAACTATGTAGTGGGCGGCGACTTTAATTGTGTCGTCGACCAAAAGGACCAAGTACCTCATTATGTGCCCTGCATGGAACTGCGTGCTTTGATTACCGAAATGGCGCTTCTGGATACCTGGGAACTGCAGCATGGCGACAGACGGGTTATACGTATGTAAGGGGACACTCGGCGAGTAGACTTAATAGAGTGTATGTGACACGAGTTCTACGGACGGCGATACTGGATGCCGAAATATGGCCAGCGGCTTTTACGGATCATATGGCGTACGTCTGTACGATTTCACTAACGCGCCAGAAGATATGGCGGAGTAAGGGTCACTGAAAAATGAATAGTGCACTTTTACATGAGGCTGCATGTCGCAGATCGATAGAGGCGGTCTGGGAGACCTGCTTTCGCCGCCAACGAGCATTCACCTCGGTTCTCCAGTCGTGGATCAAATGCGCAAAACCAACGTTACGGAGAACGTTGATACGATACGGGCAGGACAAAGCGCAGTGGAGCCGCACGACGGCGGATTTTTATTTTACAGCCCTGAGGGAGCTGATGACGCAACAACCATCGCCGGAAAGGCTCACGGCCATGCGCAGGATATAAGCCAAGTTATTATAGCTGACGAGACTAAGAATGGAAGGGATAATGGTCCGAGCGAGATTGGCGGACACAGTTGCTGCCGAAGCCCCCCTCCATGCACCACGTAGTACGTGAACGCCAACGACGACGAAGAATATTGATCAGGGAACTAATCTCTGAAACTGGCCGGAAACTTTTGAACCAGAGTGATATTGCGCATGTGTTTCTGACTATTTCCGCCAATTATATGGACCTGTACCACGAGACACTACATGATGTCATCTCGGAAATGCCAGATAGAGGACCACCACTGGATGCAGAGACTTTCATCACAGCGATAACGGAGGACGAGCTGACAGACGCAATTGCCAGGTGGGCTCCGAATAAGTTCCCAGGACGGGACGGCATCCCAATTGAATTTTACCGCGCCTTTGCATTCCTCATGGGACGGACCTGGATTCAGATGTACAACGAACTCCTGTTACCACAGACTGAGATACCTGTCGAATTCACGGAGGGTATCGTCATCCCAATACCCAAACCACGCGGTGGCAGAAGGCCAGGAGATTATAGACCATTTACTCTCTTGAACTGCGACTATAAGATTTTCGCGCGCATCCTTGCGGCTCGCCTGCTGTCTACAATTTATGATAGACTCGTCATAGATCAAACATGCCTCGGAGATCAGAGTAATGTACATCCGGCGTTCGGTGACTACCGAGATACCATCGGATTAGAAGCGGCATGCCGAGTGCGTGGGGCACTAGTCGCTATTGACTTCGATCATGCGTTCGACAGAGTGGATCATATCTTTTTGCACGCAGTGATTGGCAGATTGGGAATCCCACAGACCTTCATTCTAGTGATCATGTGACTGTTACACAGCGTGCGATCAAAGGTCTCGGTGAATGGGCGGGGCAATGACTAAATTGTTATTTCAAGGTCAGTTCGTCAAGGTTGCCCCCTTTCGATATTTTTGTATGCAGTGGCTTTTGAACCCTGTCTATATGGTCTCCGAAGACGGTGGAGGGAGTGTCGTTGCAACAACCGACCTTTCATTGCCGCGCTGACGATGTGAAACTGGTGGCAAGGACAGGTGACGAAGTACGTACGGCGTTAGCATGGATACAGCGATACGGGATGGCAGCAGGAAGCGTGCTTAATCTACAGAAGTCACTCTGCATGAATGTCGGCCGAGGATTAAAACCGGGGGAGGAAGGCCCGCTCATGTTAGTTAAGACCATAAAATGTCTAGGTGTTACGTTCTACACCGATGTGCAGCGGACAGCAGCGGATAAATACCGACGCATATTGAAGCTGATGCGGACAATGGTGCTGTTATAGAAATTAAGAGCGTTGGATATGATTCAGAGGGTGACCTATGTTAACGTATACCTAGCACCGAGACTCACTCACGTAGCGCATGTCCTGCCTTTAACGCGCGCAATGGCATCACGGATACAAGCAACTTTCGGAACATACGTGAGTGTGGGACAACTGTTTAAGATCCAATACACAACGCTTACGCTACCACCTGGAGAGGGTGGACTTGGTCTAGTGAACGTATATGAAAAGGCACGGGCGTTATTCGTCAGTACAATTTTACGATAGTGGCGCGGTCAATTTCGCAATATCTCGGGTGCCTTGGCCGATGTACTGGCGCCCACGTCAATGCTGCCCCCAGTCAATGTGGGCCATATTTCACCGAAGATGTCGCATTTCAATTTTTTTTGAGCTTAGGTATGTCAGAGATTCCTTCCCACAACACGACTACCGACGACGCGAGATGTATACCAAACTCTTACTGCGCCGGTGCCCCAGGAATACCCTGGAAAAGAAGTACCCAGACAAGAACTGGCGACAGAGATGGCGCGTTTTACGGAACGTTTACCTCCAAACGTCGGTACGCTCAGCATGGTATGTGGTGGTAAATAGGAAGCTCGCAACGAATCAACGGTGGCACGCGATTCATTTGGCATACACTCCACTATGTTTAGGCTGCGCAACAGTGGACACTGATGAACATCGTTTAGCATGTAGTGGGACGGCGCCGGTGTGGCACTTGGCACAACAGATATTGGCGTTCCTGTTACGCTCCGCCCCTCACACAATTTCATCAGACACACCTTCTTTTCCCCAAGAATCTTATTTCCGGTCCAAAAAACCAATGCAGTGACATGGGTACGGGGAATGGTTGTGGGCTACGTCTATAACGAATCGGAAAAGGACAAAATGGATTTTTGGCATATTTTCCTGGATGGACACACGAAGCTACATCAACATAAGAAATATAGGCAAGATTTCGCTAATTACTTGCGACTTACAGATGGGGTGTGACGGGTGAGAGATGAGATAGACAAAGAAGCCGAGATAGACATCGATCACACTTACGGACCCTTAATTAATTTCGAGAAGACCACGCAGTCTTACACCGTCTGGAGAACGAGTCGATAGACGGCTCTCTTGCTCTATCGAACGTCGGATCGTGAGCAGGTGTCGCCCCCGACACGAATTTCATTTCATTGCTACAGGAGCATGTTTCTTCTGTATTTGTACTATCCGCGATGTCTTCATGTCTTTCATTTGGACATTTCCAGTTTTATTAATTTCATTACTTAATTATTTTCTAATTAGCCACTATTTGTCAACATTTGGACATTCTAGACACTATTTATGCGGTAGTACAACAAAATGTGTGTCAGTAAAGGTTGTAAGTCTGACACTGAAAAAAAACTAAATATAAAAAATAAATAAATAAAAAAGAAATGAGTAGCGTTGAAGTCTCAGTCTGAGCTTCAAGCCACCTTTACCCCACTCTCAAAAAAAAAAAAAAAAAAAAAAAAAAAAAAGTGGTAGAGCACTTGCCATATACTTAAAAAAAGGGTCGAATTCTAAACATATAGTCGCGTATGAAGCTTCCTGGCAGATTAAAACTGTGTGCTCGACCGAGGCTCGAACTCGGGACCTTTGCCTTTCGCGGGCAAGTGCTCTACCATCTGAGCTACCGAAGCACGACTCAGGACCGGTACTCACAGCTTTACTTCTGCCAGTACCTCGGCTAAGCCATGTCTCCACAATATCCTTTCCTTCAGGAGTGCTAGTTCTGCAAGGTTCGCAGGAGAGCTGTAAAGTTTGGAAGGTAGGAGACGAGGTACTGGCAGAAGTAAAGCTGTGAGTACCGGGCGTGAGTCGTACTTCGGTAGCTCAGTTGGCAAACAGTGAAAGCGTTAGTTTTGGTTCCGAGCTTGAGGCGGTAATGTTGTTGCAGTATGAATTTTGTCAGGTTGAAATTAGGAGATGGATGCTAGGTTCAGTATAGATTTTAAGTGTGTAGAACGATGGGAACATAGATATGTTTAGGCTGGCTGTGTGTTGTGTCAGGATTTACTGTTATGGGCCACGAACATTGTAATAAAAAGAATGCCTGTTTACGCTGGCATTTTTATAAAATATTTCACCGTCCCCTGTGTATCACATAAACAGTTACTTGTACGTAGTGGGATATTTTGACACATTCTACAAAATGTCTCATCATGGACCTTCATATTCGCCAGCGTACGTACACGACGAATATGATTTTGAAGATGACAACGACGATGATTTGGACGACGACAGAGAGAATGACGAGCACGATGAAAGCGATGAAGATACGGAAGAAGCCAGTGAAACAGATATGGGAAAATCCGAAGAATACACGGAAATCAAAGAGCAAACGTACCAAGACAAACTTGCCAGTTTAAAGAAACAGCTCCAGCAGTTGAAAGATGGGACACACCCAGAATATAACAGAAAACTGAAGAAGTTAGAACAAGCTTATAGAGAGAGGTTGCGTTTAAACATCATTTCAAGGGATTATTTAAATGAGTGTGTGGAAAGAGATTACACTATTGAAAAAAAGGCAGCAGCAAAAGAATTTGAAGAAAAGAAGATAGAACTTCGTGAGACGCTTATAAGTGATTTGGAGGAAAAGAGAAAACTTATAGAATCTGAACGTCACACTATGGAGTTGACAGGAGATTCTATGGAAGTGAAACCGGTCATGACGAGGAAACTACGTCGTCGTCCAAACGATCCAGTTCCAATTCCAGAGAAGAGGCGGAAACCTCCACCTGCACAGTTGAATTATTTATTAGATGAGAAAGAAATAGAAGCAGATCTTAAATTAATTAATAGAGGAAAGTTAATGGGACCTATCAGAAAACCAGCTCTTGTATCCAACACTGGTTTGCCTGTTACCCCAGCTGTCCCAGAAAATTCACTACCAGAGACAAGAATTGAAGATGGTAAATTGCTCTATGAGAGGAGATGGTATCATCGAGGACAGCCTGTTTACGTTGAGGGAAAGGACATCTCTCGCTTTTCAGCAGTAATTTCTGCCATTGGATTGGATGTGGTCTGGGTGAAAAAAGTCTCTGATGGAAACAAGGTTCGCATTTTTCTGTCGCAGTTGACACGTGGGAAGATCTCAATAACAAGAAGAGCATCATAAGTGTCATAAACATGTCGATATCCATCAAAATCTTTGGATTTCTCTGAAATAATTACTTTTGATGTGCAGACCATAGCATTCCCTCATTGCATATCTCTGGCCATTCAGTTTTATTAAATCTGCATGATATTCTATGCAGAATATGTAAGTAGCATTTATTCTAAACCAGGAGGTGATATCATCTCAGATATTGGAAACGTCAGTTTAAAATGTGATAGAGTGCTTCATAGACCTTGCTTGTTTTACAAGTGTCTGTGTACAGCACCTAATTTTTCTAATATTTGTATTACAAATACTGTAAATAAACGCTATTTTGTCTCTTTAAAAAAAAAAAAAAGTTGGTAGAGCACTTGCCCGCGAAAGGCAAAGGTCCCGAGTTCGAGTCTCGGTCGGATACACAGTTTTAATCTGCCAGGAAGTTTCATATCAGCGCACACTCCGCTGCAGAGTGAAAATCTCATTCTGGATATAGTCGCGTGTTCGCGTCCAACTGCATTTTTTACCATATTAAAAAAAAAATTGTCAGCGCGACTGAATGTCAATCCTCAGGGTTCGATTCCCGGCTGAGTCGGAGATTTTCTCCGCATAGGGACTGGGTTTTGTGTTGTTATCATCATCATCATTTCATCCCCATCGACGCGCCAGTCGCCGAAGTGGCATCAAATCGAAAGACTTGCACCCAGCGAGCGGTCTACCCGACGGGAGGCCCTAGTCACACGACATTTATATTATAGCACTGCAGTCATTTAGAGATTGTTAAAATCACACCAGTTGTGATTTGATCCACTATTTTACATTGATCATAGTATTAATATATCGTTATGAATATTTTACGTATGATAATGAATTATCTTTGCACTTCTGTAGTTCGGAGCACAGTACAATTAGCTGCCTTCGATAAATGGTATCAGATGGCATCGCTTGCTTAGTTTGAGACCATTGAAGCAAAACTCACTTGTAAAACAGTCTGACACGTACTGTAGCCAATAGACGTTACTTCTGCGAGGTATATTACCTCTCGCACCTTAACATTCATAACTACAATGACTAGGCTCGGACGTTTGTTAATTTAAGTAGCTAATGTGTTAAATTAGAACTCAACATTTTTGTTTTGTTTGTAGTAACTGGTTGTTTATAATACAACAGTATTACATTTATTGCCGTACATTCCAGGTTCCACCTCTTCTTCCACTGCCATTTCAAGCCAAGAGTACTTTATTCGCTGTTAGGTGACTTTTGTAATTGTTTTTCTTCCAGAGACATATATATCATTGTTAGAAGGGAGGAACGAACGAAATCAATGTCTTTACCTTATCACCCGCAGCTAAAGCAAAAATAGATACGTGATGAAATTGAAATATTTATTATTTCATCACTTCAATAAAAGAACTTCCGCCTCTGCAGGAAGCGGTGTGATACTGCAGAGGGACGACATGAAGGAAAAAAGAGTGATACGTATGTTGCAACGGTGGTTCCGACTGGTCCAGTGTTTTATGCAAACAACGGCTCCCTGTGTTACATGTTCGCCAGAGTAAGACTGCAGTGGCATCAGCTCAGCGTGCAACTAAACTCGTGGGCATATTTAAGGCAAATCGCAGGAGCACCCAGCGACAGGTCACCTAATTCGGGAACTTGAATAAACTTCGCAGTAAGATCGAACCCGCTTCAGACTTGATACATGTATTTAATTATGCCTGGAGGAAATATAAAGATGAATCGTTACAGCTAGTCATGCCTTGTGTGGCTTACCACCAAACGATTTACACGTGAATAATGAAGTAGGTGTGACAGTTATAACTAGATATCTTCGCCGTTGATGGAGAAAAACGTATCGATGAGGAGACGACGGACATCGTGGGTGGAATGGATCCACCACAGGCAGTGGTAACTGCATCATGTGACAGCAAGCCACGCAAATTCGGCGGCCATGAAACTATGAACATGCCCATGCACTGATAAGCCAAAGCTTTATGACCACAGCTCACCGCGAGAGAAAGTGCAACCTGGTTGCGTTGTGGACACGTGTCGTGGAAAAGGAAGTAAATAAGCAAGCGGGGTACAAACGAATAGGGAATCATTCTAGCTAAGATACAGGTCAGGAATGGGGAATCCACTGACACCAGAGACTATGGCCCCTCCCCTGCAAGCGATAGTCTCGGAAACGGTGAAACTGGTCGGCTGTTCTCGCGCTACTGTCATGAGCATCTATGGAAAGTGGCTGAAGGACGGTGAAACAATGAGTAGTCACCAAGGTATTGGGCGTCCATCTCTCATCAGACAATGTGAAGGTCGGAGACTTAACTGCTCAGCAAAGGAGGATAGGTGGCGATCTGTAGCAGATTTGACGAAACAGTACGTACAGTCTACACAATTCCGGCGACCGGACGCTCAAATGCCTCCCGGCCCACAAGAAGGCAAACGATTCAGAAGCGGAATTACTCCACGAAGATGGTGAGAGTGTGCCACTTGATATAGAAGGCTACACAAGGACGAAAGGAGAAATCCTTGAAAAAATTGTAACAAGAGAAAGAGTAAGTGTCGTACTCTTGCAGGAGACACACCTGACGGATGAAAACATCGAACGATTATGCATACCAGGATTCACCAATGTGGCATAATCAGGACACGACAAATATGGTATTGCGACCCTGGTGAAAAATGAACTTCTAGGAAACCTCGAGAACAATGTGGAATCGGTTCCACACGCAATAGGCATTAAACTGGGAGAGATGACAATCTACAATGTCTACAAACCACCTTCGCAGCAATGGCCTATAGGAATCTTACCGCAGGCTAATCATTCAGCAATCTATGCCGGCGACTTTAATTCCCAGCACACCAGATGGGGATATCAGAGATCCACTCCGGAAGGCGTTGGACTCAGTGACTGGGCTGACAACCGGGACCTACCCTCCTGTTTGATCCCAAGGACAGAGTGTCCTTCAATTCAAAAGTATGGGGCACAAAGACGACACCTGACCTGACCTTTGTCACACGCGGCGCAACGGGCGTACCAATGCAAGCTACAAGAAGAGTCCTCGAAGCTTTCCCACGGAGCCAACACCTCCCGATTATTGTGGATTTCGGCCTTTCCATCCCGATCATAAAGAGCCCTCCGATTCCACGGTGGAATCTGAGAAAAGCAGACTGGGGGAAATATAAATCTTTATTGACAAGACAATAAATCGAATACTACCAAGTCCAGAGAACTACCAAAGGTTTGTAAACCTGATATGTAAAGGGGCCCTAAAGGCTATCCCCTGAGGGGCCCGGAGGGAATACATTCCTTGCTGGTCAGAGGAGTGCGAGTCATTGTTAGAGCAGTATGAGAGGAGTGGGGAGGACGAGACTGCAGAACGACTGATCAACACTATGAACGAGGAACGTAGGAACAGGTGGAAGACGGCAATGGAGAATCTGGACTTTACCCATTCTAGCAGGAAGAGCTGGGGTCTACTACGAAAACTGGGTGGTGCCACAACACCACGAAGATCGCCCGCGGGTGTGGGCCCATCCGAAATATCGACTGCCATGAAACAGACCTCCAAAATACGCCTGAAGACTGAGGAGAAGAAAAGTATCTCCAGGAAGCTAACCAAGGAATTAGCCAATAATCCAACTAATCTAGATATTGTCAAAGCAGTAGACGTCGAGGAGATTACCCAGGCCCTAACACTAATGAAAACAGGGAAATCAGCCGGACCCGACGAAATCCTCCCAGAATTTCTGAGGGAGCTGGGACCCATTGGGAGGAAATGGATGGCCAAGCTCTTCACGGAATGCATTAAATCAGGTGCACTCCCGAAGTTATGGAAGGAACCTAAGGTAATAGCGGTACTGAAACCAGGGAGGGATGGAGATAATCCAAAGAACTATAGACCGATCTCACTGCTTTGTACCTCTTACAAACTATTTGAGAGAATATTACTGGCCAGACTAGCACCATACATTGAGGCGAACCTCCCGGACTATCAAGCAGGGATCTGTGAGGGAAGGAACTGCTGTGAACAAGTTTTGTCCCTTACAACATATATAGAGAAAGGCTATCAGAACAAGCTGAAAACGGGCCTGGTATTAATAGATCTTACATCAGCCTATGACACTGTCTGGACCGAAGGACTACTGCTCAAGCTTACTCGAATTATCAAATGCAATCAGACGTAATTATTAAAAAATATGCTGACAGGCAGGAAGATAAAGGTCTATCTCCATGGAAAGAGCAGCAAAAGCATGGTCATAAACAATGGCCTGCCGCAGGGGTCAGCCCTTTCGCCGACCCTTTTTAATTTATACATATCTGATATGCCGAGCACCAGGTCGCGTAAATTTGCGTATGCGGATGATCTGGCCATCGCTTACCAAAGCAAAAATTTCGAAGATCTTGAAGAAACATTGAATGCGGACCTTGAAGCGCTGAACACCTACTACCTTAAGTGGCATTTGCATCCCAACCCCAATAAAACGACCAGTACCATAATGCACCTTAATAACAGAGCTTCAAGCAGGAAACTACAGCTTTCCCTGAATGACCGGCATATCAGACATGACGATAAGCCCAAATATCTGGGAGTAAAATAAGACCGCACACTAACGTTTAGCTCCCATCTGGAAGACACCAAACATAAATTAAAATCTCGAAATGCCATTATGTCTAAACTGGCCGGAACATCATGGGGGTGCGGAGCTAATACACTAATGACGTCAGCATTAGCCCTCGTGTACAGCGTGGCTGAATGTTGTTCACCAGTCTGGGCGAAAAGTGCGCATGTAAATAAAGTAGACACCCAACTGAAAGAGACGATGAGAATTATCTCAGGCACACTTAGGGCTACCCCATGTGACTGGCTCCCAGTCTTTGCCAACATAGAACCCCCTGATATAAAGCGCTCCTTGGCGACCTCAAGAATATATAGGAAGATCGTACACAATCCAGAACTCCCTATACACCAAGACTTATCACCCATCAACAGGCTAAAATCTAGGTCCCCCTTTTGGAAGATTGGCAGGGAATTACAGGAGTTCGACCCAAAGCTAGCCTGTGGGGAATCATGGCGCAAAGGGACACACAAGAACCAAAAGCTTATCGATGAGCCCAGCAAGAAGATAAATGGTTTTGATCTCCCTCGGAAGCTCTGGGTTTCCTTAAAACGCCTTAGAACAAGCGTGGGAAGATGCAAACATCTAATGAATAAGTGGGGACTTGCGGAGAGTCCCGCGTGTGAATGTGGTGAAATCCAGACAATGGACCACCTACTGGTGTGTGAAGTGGTAGGATATAGTGGTGAACTGAAGGACATACATTACCTGCCTGACCTAGCCATAGATTGGCTCAAAACTATAAGTAGCATTGTGTAGTGTTGTAATTTCCTGGTGGATTGTAATGACACTGTAATATTTGCCTTGTACATGCCGAACGAATAAATAAAAAGTACGTACAGTCCTTGTGAAGGCATGTTTCGGAACACACCATTTAGGACGCGTTGTTGAACGTGGGGCTTTGCTGCTGACAACCGCTATGTTTTCCCACGTTGAGCGAACGACATCGTCAAGTGCGATAGCAGTAAGGACAGGCTCATCGAGATTCGTCCGTGGGTCAATGGAAACGTGTCGCCTGCTAGGATGATCACGTTTCTTGCTACACTTGGTCAATGGGTTTTTCCGGATACGCCGTCATCAAGGCGAAATGCTTCTCAAAACATGCACCACGCCGGGATGCTATAAAAGACGTTCACCTGGACTTCCATGAAACCCGTGATAGTAATCGATGGCACCTGACAGCTATCGACTCAGTGAAGAATATTGCGGAATACCTGTGTCCCTTCATGCTTGATGCCTTCCCCGAATGCGGTGGCACCTTATAACAGGATAAATGCTTGTGTTACAAGTACAAAATAGTGATACGTTGATATCTGCGTCACACAATTTCGATTATCTGAGCTCTGGGAAACCTGGGACGCTCTTGGGCGCGCGGCGCGGGGTAGCCGCGCGGTCTCAGGCGCTTTGTCACGATCCTTTCGGTTCGAGTCCTCCCTCGGGCATGGGTGTGTGACCATAGCGTAAGTTAGTTTAAGTGAGACTGAGTATTGTGTAGGCTTTAGGACCGATGATCTCAGCAGTTTGGTCCCACAGTCCTCACCACAAATTTCCGAAAATTTTCAGTGCTGCCACCACCGATCCCAATTACGCTGCCTCTAACGACACCATCTACACCGACATCGCCGGTGATGTCACTGCGTCGATCTCATATGACACATGCAGATGTGTATCTGATATCAGCGTGCATGGTCATGTCGAAAGAGGGAGATAGATAAATGTAGGCTTGCAGCTTATTACACCCCGATAAGCAGCCACTGCCAATGGCACATTTATCCATAATGGGCACACAGTTATGTTCTCTTCATTTAACTATGAAATAGCAGATCAAGAAAAGATTTAGACACCATGGCTTAATGGGTAGCACTATTGATTTCTAAACACTACCACAATCTAAAATTGCTTGCTGGGCCGCCATGCCTACAAGTATTATTGAAGAAATTGCACTGAGTAGGAAAAAAATCATTTATTTTTCTTTTTACAACTAACACAATGCGATTCAATAGGAGGAGGTCCATCAATCTGGCAGCAAGCATTCACATCACAGCGTTAAAAGCATACATAGAAAGACGCATGCCATTTTTAAACGCTTGAGACAGCAGTTTAAATCTGTGTGAAATATTTCGTAGCATAGGTATAAGCTGTGAAGGAAACAAATAATAGTTTATAGCATTCGAACTGCAACATCTTCCAATGAGCTTCCAATAAATGTTCAAAAGCTATTTACAAATATTACCTGATATCTGCCACTCGAATGTTAAATGGGTAGTAACACAATCATCGTCTTCTTGGAAACTGTAGCCCACCACCTGAAACGTAAAATATTTAGGAATATGCAGGACATTTTGATTAGGTCGTTTTTTAATTCACCAAAGCTTGCAATCACTGTTCTCTCTTAGTAGTGGAGTAAGGTGCGACATAACTTCCCATATACACCCACTGCCCTCATACAAATTAACGGCAAGCAGAGAACTGTCGCTCTGCAAGGGATCATAACCTTGTCAATTTTGATGATGAGCTGGCAGAAGAGGCCAGTGTACTTATCTTTTGTGCTGTGACAATAATTCACTTCAAGAAGTTAAAGACATTGCTGCAAATAATGTATGTTAACAGTGATCGATAAATAGGTAACCAAGTCGAGAGAGAACCAGCAAAGGATTAAGATTTCAAGGTACATAGCAGGTGAGGTGAAGTGAAGAAGCAACATTACACAATAATTATGACACTGGCTGAAAAAAACATCAGTGTCAGCATGATGCCGGACTGGGAGTTCTATCTGGTGGTTGTATTTGAAAAACTATGGTTTAGTGATGCTAAGTGATATACGTGACTGAATGGTTTCGACTATGTGATACATCAGTGTAGATTTTAGAGAGTGCTCACATTTACAGGAACATACGAGTTTAACAACTACATTTGCCCTAGTCATGTTATGAAGTATGCTGTAGATTGCTGACAAAGGTGGCAATTATACGCCTACTGATTCTGAGAGACATTGTGGAGTAAACTGGTGGAGTTATCTTGCCAAATTCTGAGTCCGTCAGAAGAAACTGTCGCTCGACTCTGTGATTCATGTCGTACGTCTTCAGAAGCAGATATGTTTGAATTTAGCGGGCCATCAGTGTTCCAGATATAGGCACAGAACCGCGATCTTATTTAAGTCTGTTCACATATCCTGCAATACATAAGTGTTTATAAATGTGGTTTCAGAGCTACATGTGTGTGTTCTCCATAAAATATACAGTATGACAATATTAGTGTATAGTTATCGTCAAGACCAAGTGGACGAAACATCCCCACGATAAGAGTCATGAAGTAATCGACCGATCGTGCAATGGTGCTGAAAACTTGAAGATGAAAGTAAATAGATCATAATTTCTCGCTAACATCCATGCTTTAATTGGCAGACCTTCACACTGCAGGAAGACTAATCTTGTTCTATCACTGTTACACGCCCTGTGGAGAGCCGCTTCTAATATGTATATACTTTTTCAAAACCCCTGTTTCAGTCGAAATATCAGCCATTACAGGAGATTTTGCATGGAATTTATAGAGTAACACACCAGATATTGAGAGAAAGCCACGATATTTCAACGCATGGAGAAGTAAAGCCAGAGTATTCACATTCGAGACATCGCAGTGGAAACCCAGGACGAGCTCCAGATGTATTTCTGCTTTGGCCATCACATAAAAGTCAGTGTCTTATTTCAGCGGGACATAGTCAAGGATTCCAAAGCAGTTCATTCAGATGGAATGAAGCTCAAGCTACACATAAATTTTTACATCGACAGAGAAGTCGAGAGAATAACGAAAGATTAACAGAACTGAATAATGATACAAAGGCATCAGTTTCTGGAGGTTAAACTCAGCTGAACTATAGAGTATAGCAGGGTCAGCAAGCTTTTAGTCCAATGTTAACTGAATTACATATCATTATCAAGGTAACAGCTAGGAAAGGTGAACCTTAGATGTAGCAGTCGAATGACAGAACAACAGTCATATATCGAGGCGACAAACGTAAAGACGTTAGGTTAACGGTAACTGATGATGAAGAGCAAGAGAAAGTATACTAGGATACTGAATGGGTAACTCATCACGAAAAGGAAGGTAAAAATCTGATAGTCATGGGAGACTGGAATGCAGTATTAGGGGAAGGAGTGGAAGAAAGGATTATGGGAGAATATAGGCTTGGAATTAGGAAGGAGAAGAGAGAAACTAATTGAGTTCTGCAATAAATTTCAACTGGTAATAGCTAATGCTCTGTTCAAGAATCACAAGGGGAGAAGAAATACTTGGAGAAGGCTGGAAGATAATGGAAGATTTCAGTTAGATTAGATCATGCTCAGGCAAAGATTCCGAAATCAGATACTCGATTGTAAGGTGTACGCAAGGGCAGACATAAACTCAGGTCACAATGAAGTACTGATAAAGAATAGGCTGAAGTTTAAGAGATTAGTCAGGAAGAATCAATATGCAAAGAAATTGGATACGGAAGTACTAAAGGGTGAAGAGAGATGCTTGAAGTTCACTAAGGATACAGATACTGTGATAACGACTAGCTCAGTAGGCAGTTCAGTTAAAGAGGAATGGATATCACTGAAAAGGGCATATCACATAAGTTGGAAAGAAAAACAAGGGTATAAAGCAGGTAACTACGAAGAAACCGTGGGTAATGGAAGAAATATTCAGTTGATCGATGAAAGAAGGAAGTGCAAGAAAGTTCAGGAAAATTCGGTATTACAGAAATACAACTCACTTGAGAATGAAATAATTAGGAAGTGCTTGGAAACTAAACCGAAATGTGAAGAAATCGAAACAGAAATGATTGTCGGTAGGGCTGACTCAGCTTATAGAAAAGTCAAAAGAACCTTATGTGAAGTTAAATGCAGGGGTGGTAATATTAAGAGAGCCAAGGGAATTCCACGGGGAAATGTGGAGAAGAGAGAGCAGACTAGTGGAAAGAGTACATTGAAGGCCTCTGTGAGGGGGAAGACTTGTCTCATGCGATAGAAGAAGATACAGAGGATACCATATTGGAATCAGAATTTAAAAGAGCTTTGGAAGGCTTAACATCAGATAAGGCAGAAGAGATAGATAATATCCCACCAGAATTTCTAAAATCATTGGGAGAAGTGGCAACAAAATGAACATTCATGTTGGTGTTTAGAATTTCAAAGACTGCAAGAGCCGACAAGTGCGAGAATTGTCTCACAATCAGCTTAACAGCTCATGCAATCAAGTTGCTGACAAGAATAATATACAGAAAAGTGGAATATAAAATTGAGGATGTGTTAGATGGCTATCAGTATGGTCTTAGAAAAGGTGAAGGTAGGAGGGAGGCAGTTCTGACCTTGTGGTTGATAATGGAGCCAAGACAAAAGAAATATTTATCGACATGGAAAACGCGTTCGGCAGTGTCAATTGCTGCAAGATGTTCGAAATTCTGAGAAAAACAGGGCTAAGCTATAGGGAAACACGGATGATATGCAACATATACAAGAACCAAGAGGGAATAATAAGAGCTGGCCCCTGTGGCCGAGCGGTTCTAGATGCTTCAGTCCAGAACTGTGCGACCGCTACGGTCGCAGGTTCGAATCCTGCCTTGGGCACGGATGTCTGTGATGTCCTTAGGTTTAAGTAGTTCTAAGTTCTAAGAGACTCATGAACTCAGATGTTGTCCCATAGTGCTCAGAACCATTTGAACCATTTGAATAATAAGATCGAAAGACCAAGGCCGAAGTGCTCGGATCAAAAAGAATGTAAGACAGGCATGTAGCGTTTCGCCCGTACTGTTGTAACAATGACGAAAATCAAAGAAAGGTTCATGAGAGGAATTATATTCAAGGTGAAAGGACATCAATAACAGGATACGCTGACGACATCGCTATCCTTAGCGACAGTGAAGAAGAATTACACGATCTGCTGAATGTAATGCACATTGTCTTGAATACAGAATAAAGAATGAGAGTGAATCGAAGGAAGTCGAAAATAATGAGAAGTAGCAGAAATGAAAACTGCGAAAAACTTAACATCCGGATTGATGGTCACGAAGTAGATGAAGATAAGAAATTCTGTTACCTAGGCAGCAGCATAACCCATGATGGACGGCACAAGGAGGACGTCAAAAGCAGACTAACACTGGCAAAAATACCATTCTGGCCAAGATAAGTCTATTGGTATCACACGTAGACCCTAGTTTGAGCAAGAAATTTCTGAGGATGTACTTTTGGAGCACAGTATTGCATGGTGGTGAAACATCGGCTATGGGAAAACCGGAAAAGAAGTGAAATGAAGAATTTGAGATGTGGTGCTATAGAAGAATGTTGAAAATTAGGTAGACTGATTAGGTAAAAAATGACGAGTTTCTCGGGACAAGTGGTGAGTAAAGGAATACATGGGAAATACTAAAAAGAAGAAGGGACAGTATTGTTGCACACCGGTTAAGACATCAGGGGATAAGTTCCATGGTACTAGAGGGAGATGTAGAGGGTAAAAACGGTACAGGAAGACAGAGACTGGAGTATACCCAGAAAATAATTGAGGAAAAAAAAGAAAGAGAGCAAAAAAAAACCCTCTTGTAAATATCACTGCAAGAAAAGCTTGAGAACTTAGGAAAAAGGCAATGAAACCGTCCTGAGATTTCTCACTATAGTAAATGGATACACGGAAATGTTTATGAGATTGAGAAAACCATGTATAAGACTATATGAGTATTATCTCGAAGTGTGGTCAAAAACCATTTTTGTTTCAGTCATCACACTGATGCAGCCAACTGTGAATTCGTCTCCTTCGCTAACCTTTTCATCTCAGAGTGGCACTTCCGACGTTCTGAGTTATTTACTGGATGTATTCCTGTCTCTGTCTTCTTCTACAGTTTTTGCCTTCTACAGCTCCTTCTGGTACCATGCAAGATATTCCTTGATGTCTTAACAGATGTACTATAATCCTGTCGCTTCTTATTGTCAGTGTTTTCCGTATAATTTTTTCTTAGCTGATTCTGTGGTGAACCTTCTCATTCCTTACCTTATCAGTCCACATAATTTTGAACATTATTCTGGAGCAACACATGTCAAATGGTTCGATTCTCTTGTGTTCCGGGTTTCACACAGTCCAGGTTTCACTGTCATACAATGTTGTCCTCCAAGCGTACATTCTCAGAAATTTCTTCCTCAAATTAAAGTCTATGTTCTATACTACTAGACTTCTATTGGCCAGGAATGCCCTATTTTCCAGTACTTGTCTGCTTTAGATGTCCTCCTTACTCCATTCGTTATGCGTTATTTTGCTGCCGAGGTGGCAGAATTCCTTAACTTTCTTTACTTCATGATCTTCAGTTCTGATATTAAATTTCTGCTGTTATCATTTCTGTTAGCTCTCACTACTTTCGTCATTCTTCGATTTTCTCTCAATTTACATTAGACTGTTAATTAGGTATAGCACATCTGTATAGTTCTTCTTCACATTGATTGATGACAGCAACGTCATAAGCGGATTTTATCATTCCTATACATTCACCTTGAATTTTAGTCACACTCTTGAAATTTTCTTTCATTTCCGTCGTTGCTTCCTCGGTGTATACATTAAAAAGTGGAGGTGAAAGACTACATCCCTATCTTACAATTTTTTTAATCCAATCACTTTGTTCTTCGTTTTCCAGTCTAATTATTCCCTCCAGGTTTTGTACATATTGTATATTGCCCATGTATCCCTATAACTTACCCCTATCTCTCTTAGAATTTAGAACATCTTGCACCATTTTTCACCGCCGAAAGCTTTCTCTTTATTTTTCTACAGTCTTGCTTACTTAATCAACTACAACATCAGAACTGTCTCTCTGGTGTCTCTACATTTCCTAAAGCCGAACTGATCATCGTCTAACAGATCCTAAACTTCCTTTTTCGATCTTCTGTATATTATTCTTGCCCAATTAGCTGTTAAGCCGAATATGCGATAATTCTCTCACTTGTCGACTCTTTCCATTCTCGGAATTGCGTGGACGATGTATTTTCGAAAGTCTGATGGTATTTCACCAGTCTCGTATATTCTACATACCAACACTAATAGCCGGCCGAAGTGGCCGTGCGGTTAAAGGCGCTGCAGTCTGGAATCGCAAGACCGCTACGGTCGCAGGTTCGAATCCTGCCTCGGGCATGGATGTTTGTGATGTCCTTAGGTTAGTTAGGTTTAACTAGTTCTAAGTTCTAGGGGACTAATGACCTCAGCAGTTGAGTCCCATAGTGCTCAGAGCCATTTGAACCATTTTTTTTGAACCAACACTAATAGTCTCTTTGTTGGCACTTCCCGCAATAATTTTAAAAACTCCTATGGAGTATTGTCTATGCCTTGCACCTAATTTGCCTTAAGTCGTCCAGAGGTCTGTTAAATTCAGTTCCTAGTACTAGAGCCCCAATCTCTTCCCTGTCGACTAGTCTTTCTTCCTCTATCACTTCATCAGACAAATCTCCCCTCACTGAGCTCTTCAGTGTACTCTTTCCATCTATCTGTTATCTGCTCTGCATTTAACAGTGGAATTCACATTGCACTTTTAATGTTACCACTCTTCCTTTTAATTTCGCCGATGGCTGTTTTGATTTGTTTATGGGATGAGTCAGTTCTACCGACAATCATTACTTTTCCAATCTCTTCGCATTTTTCATACAGAACTTTCGTTTTAACTTCTCTGCAGTTCCTATTTACTTCATTCCTAATGATTTCTATTTTTGTATTCCTGAATTACCCTGAAAATGTTTGCACTTCCTTCTTTCGTACGTCGAGTGAAATATTTCTTCTGTTACCCTTGGTTTCTTCGCAGTTACCTTCTTCGCACGTATGTTATTCTTTCCACCTTCTGTACCTGCTCATCTTAGAGATGCCCATTCCTCTTCATCAGGACTGTCTATCGAGCTATTCATTATTGTAGTATGTATAGCCTTAGACAACGTTAAGCGTATGTCTTCATTCCTTAGTACTTCTGTATCCCACTTCTTTGTGCATTGATTCTTTCAGACTGGTCTCTTAAAGTACAGCCTACTCTTCGTCATTATTAAATTGTGATCAGAGTCTATATCTGCTCCTGGGTACGTTCTACAATCCATTGTCTGAATTCAGAATCTCTGGCTGTCCATGATAATCTAACTGGAATCTTCTTTCATTTCTGCTATTCCTCTGTAACTCTTTCTTCTACTCCTTCCCCTACAGCCGCTTTCCAATCTGTCATGGCTATTAAATTTTCATCTCCTTTTCCTTACCAAATTACCAGGCCTGCATCCTTACATACTTTTTCTTTCTCTTCATCTTCTGCCTACGACGTCAGGATATATAGAGAAACTATTGTTATCAGTGTTGATTTGCTGTCAAGTCATAGTTCACAGTAACTCACTTTCTACCCTACTATCCCGTTCATAACGAGTCCCACTCTCATTATACCACTTTCTACTGCTTTTGGTATTACCTGACGCTTAACTGACCAGAAATCCCTGTCTTCTTTCTATTTGACATCACTAACCACCATTATATCTAGATTGAGCCTGATCATTTATCTTTTCAGATGTTCTAGCTTCCCTACCAAGATGAAACTTGTGACATTTCGTGCCCTGGCCTGTAGAACTTACCATTTCATCATTATCCAATATTTTCCATATCACCCTCCCTTGCTAGTCCCTTTCCGAAGATCCAAACGTGGAACCAGTCCTGATTCTTTTGCCTATGGGAAGACCATCATAACACGTTTTCAGTATCAGGCAACGTGTCTTGTAAATACACATTGTGTGTCTTTAATGGAGTTGTTTTCATTCCTTTCACATCCTCATGCAGTTGATCACTGCTAATTCTTCCATCTTTTAGGGGAATTTTCCCACCCCAAGAACAAGACCGTACCCTGAACCAATGTCCGTTCCTTTGCCCTCTTTGTTGTGCTGTTGACAGAACGAGTGTGACTTATTACGCTGGAGGATTTCACCTGCCAATTCGTAGACGTGTGCATATGTATTCATCATCAGTTGCCAGATACGACGTATGTGTTCAGTTGAAATCAACTTTAAATGCTGGGAAAGCCACCTATATGCTTGATGAAGGGCAGCATACTAGTTGTATACGAGACGTTTGAGTGGACACCTGGTTTAGTGGAAGAAATATTCCTATGAGCTTTGAAGCCAAAAAATTATTTGGTGAAAGAGAAGTGATCATATTAGATCATTCCCTTGAATATTACATATGACTAATGCACGTAGACGATACCATGCTCCAAAGGCACGATTAACAAGCACATAAAGTGGGAAATATATTAACACTATTAGCGCATCGTTAAACAGAGTACATGGTGAGGGCGATGGCATTGACATTCAGCATAAAAAGCTGAACACACTGCCTGTGGAATATATATATCACAATGACTCCAACGAAATCACAGAATGACTGTAACTGCTCTCAGCGTTAGCCATCACAGGAATTACAGCTGACTTGATCTAAATAATGTCAGTAAGATGCATTCTTGAACAATAATTATGGAGATAATGATGGTCTGTGCACACCACAGGCCTGCTCACAAAACGTTTTCATGTAGATGAGTAATAATAAGTGGTTTGTATGATTTGTGGCAGGTTGATGTAGTGGACGTCAGCGAATATTCATGATCGAATAAAGGTTTCAAATATATCTTAATGAACATAGACACTTACTCCAAATTTGCTTAAATCTCTCCTGTGAAGATGAGGACTGGGAGGGAAGTTTCTCAGGTATTTGAGCAACTGCTGCAGACTGAAGCAAATTGGTGTTCTGACAATTTACAAACTGATCATGGAAGCGAATTTAGCAATAAGGATTTCAAGTCAGAATGGGATGAATCATTGGTGAATATTCTCCCAAATGGAAGCGAGTATTGTGAAGTGTCTGAACAGAATGGTGATAAATCATACGTGTGCAGGATTTAATCTTAATGGTTCATACACACTCTCCCACAAATTATTGGAGAGTATTATCGAGCTCAGCATCATATGATTAACATGAGACCTATTGATCTTAATGACAATAGGCTTCTAAATACAGTATACAACCGTATTAAGATGGTGCATCTATACAAGCAGAAATTCAGTGTCGGTGATCTGGCATATATTTTGAAATACAAAACTGCATTAGAGAAGTCTTACCTTCTGAATCAGTCAACAGAAATATTTAAAGTGCCCAACTGCTATGGACAAACATGGGAATTTACATCTTAAAGGGCAGTGAAGGAGAATAAATTGCAGGGAGACTTTACACAGACAATTACAGAAAAGTTTTGAATCACATGTGTTTCCCTTAGAGAATGTCAAAAGGCGTCACATAAACAAGGCTAAAGTGAAATGATTCGCCTTCCTATTATCGCAAAACGTTGTGAGAACGCTCACAATTTGGTAAATAGAACGGTGAGCTAACGTCAGACAGTGCAGTATTATAATATGAGTTGAGGGAAGTGCACCAGAGATGATGGTGGTATTCTTCAATGGATATCCATGGATACATCTTTTGTGGACCTGGAACAAAACTAAAACAGCATCTGATTTATAGTGACAAGGCGATTAATCTATTTGATGAGACCTCCAAGGAGCATGATTTAGTGAGTACTGCAAATCAAGATTTGACGGAATGTCGCAATCTAAATTGAATTTTAAGCAATAACTTCAAACAAATATATCGAAGAAGGAACATAGGCACAGGATACGTACATCAGCATTCACAGTTTATAAAGCAATGCATGCCACATTAAATAGGATGTTGAAATAAGTTTCAAACAAATTATGGACGCAGTTTATTGTATACTAAAGAAGAAATAAAAAAATTCACCAGTGGTAGTGGGAACAAGCTTCTTGAAAAACAAGAAGCAGAAGAAAGGAGTAAGAAGAAGTTTTATTAAAACGCTTAAGATTCTGCTATTACCCAAGATATCTGGTGGAATTATCCTATTTCTAATTCCAGCAACAGCAAGGCTGTCAGCAATTGAATCATTAGCAGGAGGAGTCTCTGTCATATCTTTAAGTGCAAAGAATGCGCAAAACATTCAGGAGCAGCTACAGGAATTTAAAAGGCATAACAGGATGTTGCAGGACACCACAGTAAGTAAAGGATTATTTTCACTATACAAGAAAGGACTTAAACTGTTTATTAAAGAAAAAGCCCGCCAACTATGCTACTGGACAGACCACTTAGCAACACATATCTGCTTATATTCGTCAAGAAACTCAAAATCCCAAGATTTGTGGTGTATTTATGCGGAATGCGTAACTGAAGGCGATTTGGAAATGTAAGGAAAGAGGGATCGTAAATTTAGCCATTGGAGGAGGATATGGAATGCTCTGGATTGTGTTTGTTAAAACCGTGAATTCTTCAATTTTCGACGATGGTAACAAGACTTTAGTTCGTACCTCTGTGGGCATTTCTCTCTAATGTTTCACCTGTCGAATGCACAAATCAAGCAGTATGTGCATCACCATGTCACATGAGATTTAGATGTAATCAAATACTCTCTGACAGAGTACACGCTTGTATTAAGTGCAAATTACTCCCCTCCCCCCCTCTAGTAGCTCTAAGCAAGGACGAACGGAGTATTGCATCAGTCGGTCTGGAGACTTACTACATAATTCCGAATATCATCGAGGTGAACAATAAAATTCATCTAGTAGGAGGCAAAGTTGTGGGAATTCCTGTTGACTCTTATAACATTGACGATTTAAATGACATTAAAAAAAGATATGTAAACGTATTTGACTTATGTGTAAACCTTAATGTGTTTAAAACAGAAATCAAAACGACAGAGCATACAACTGACTTTAGCCAGGACGGCTCAATACAGACAGAACTTGGTTCCCCAGGAGTCAAATTTTGGCTAACAATACCGAGAAAATTTAGGAGTTGAATCAATCAGTGGATATTTTACCTGTTAGCATAATCCTTGCCCCATGTAATATCATAACGAATTCATCCCTCCATGGCCGATTAATACGTACCAGCTACGGATTTCTCCCTACAGTGTAACCAGGTTACAAACTCGTTGAGGTACTGAGCTTACCCGTGACTGTTTAGACATTGGACGATATCGAGTTGTGTTGGACAGGAATAAAGTTGATTTTAGAGGAGGGTAAATAGTGTTTAACCTTTATTGGAAGCGGCGCTATGGGTGTAAAGTTTAATACCAGCCCAAAGTCCGGCCAATACTCCGCTTTGCAACAGAAGGAGAATGTGGTAACGGTCGAAATCCCAAGTTTCTCAAGTCGATAGGACTGAAACTTCACAATGACATTTCTAAATTTAGCAGCTCCAGTTTAGTATGATGAACGAATTACTCACGAGGAATGTATCTACGATGAACCTGTTTCTTTAGTGACGTTCAATAATAATCATAAGAACTCTCAATCAGTGTTAAGAATATTTAACAGATCCAAGCAACAGTTTCATATACTTAGAAGGCACATTTCTGAAGAATGATGGAACCACTCCTGCAGCAACACCGTGACTTACATGTAATCTGTTTGCCTTTCTGTTTCAAAAAATTTTATACAAACTTAATGCCGTTCAAGTTGAACATGCAAGAAATGTTGGAATCACATCAGCACTCGAGACATAGATCTGTGTCAAATTCGGACCTGATAGTTGACGCAGGATGGTTCATTGACAAATCGATAAGTGATAACTTTGGTATGTGTATGCCTCTCAATATCTTTATAGGCCTCTCTGAGGATAATAAACACAGTATTATGAACGACAAATAGTAAGTGACTGACATTCTAAGTACTACATATGTAATGCGTACTGCAGAAAATTAAACGTTTTCGGATAAATTAGTGTGGAAAGTACTGCTCACATATGTTTGACATGAGGACCGTCTGAAACTGTTACTTGTACTGAATTATGGAGTTCAGCAGCCATTAAGTTTCCGTTCATGGGAGCTATAAGAGTATTCTGTTGATGACTTCAGGAGACAGCTTGTCGATTAGACATCTAGAGATGCCTCAATATATTATTCTGCGACTGCAGACAGACAAGAAAGGGAATATGACCAATGATTCCGTTGTGTTCGACAACTATAATCTAATCAATGCTAAAGTGCTACTGAATAACTCGTAAGATAATCTACAAGTTGACTGGAACATTGAGAATATCGGTCTACTGTATGACATGTACTCGAAGATTCACTCTTTTTACATTGAATATAATGAATTTGGATGAATGTTTAGCCAACAGAAGGTTAAATAACTGGCACCACTTGTCGTAATCGATTGCTCAAAGCAAATTGAGATATCAAAGCAGGCCCTATGGACAATTGTACAGGATCTGAATCATCAGACAATATCCCTCCAAACACCGTGGCATATGCTCTACTCCTGCACGGTCCTGTTAAGAATTACTCAAATCTCACAGGTACTGTGAAAAAAATTTGTATAAATGTGACTTTCCACGATGCTATTTCGAAGTGCAAACATCGTCATGGATATGCACGAGTTTTATGATGAGTGTTGACAGTTGGTATTTAAAGATCTTGCATTCCTTGCATTTGACGATACTGGGTAAGCATTTATCACGTTCTTTATTATCGTCAATTCACCCAAACTGTTCAGTACAGTACAGAGTGCCAAGACTCGATGCACAGCTGCCTGGTTAGACACAATCACCGGGGAAAACGGTGGTGTGACGATGGACTGTAGTATGAAGAGATGGTGCACTGTTCTGGATCTATAATCCTAATGATAGCATTTTTTACATCAAAGGTCGTGAAGAAGTTTTCTGGCTTTACGACATTTTCAAAGAACGTCAACAAGGAATATTGAAGATGATAAGTGCTCAACTGTTTGTAGAGTAAGGAAAAAGTATGGTTGACACACAAGTGATTGTACAAGGTGTTTGTTTTAACTTGAGACAACTTCTCAATATCTCGAAAACGATGCATCATAAGAAATCAAATGTTCTAGGTGAAAAGTTCATATTAGTAAAGGGAACATCTGATTGAGCTATAAGTAGTCAACTCCTAACCATGCCTCCTCCATTGGCGGAGTCAATTTCGTATGTTCCTATGGGAACCCGCATTTATATTGCATATTCGGATTCTACGGCAAAAATGTGTACTCGAACCATCGTTTTCTATTCGTGGTAGATGGTTCTGTAGCTGACAAATGTTGAAACTTATGTCCGAAACTTATTTAGAGTTGTAAATTTGATTGTCCAGTGGAATATTCTTGGCCATTTCGATGTCTGGTTAGAAACTACATTTAGCATGATGCAGGAACAACAACATTGATCTAATAGTTTTCTGTTCCAATTGGAATGCTTGATATCGGAGAGAAACCTTTTGCCACTCACCATTGGAGTGGCTGATTTCAAAGAGTCCCCTTGTCTGTCACCACTGGAGTGCTTGATTTTCATGAGTACGTGAACGTTTACACGACATGTGTGTACCCATGGCAGGTGTGGGTGTCACTATCACTTCATGGACGTTTTGCCTTATTACAGTGGTTGGGTTTGTGTTCCACTAGCCGGCCGCGGTGGTCTAGCGGTTCTAGGCGCTCAGTCCGAAACCGCGCGACTGCTACGGTCGCAGGTTCGAATCCTGCCTACGGCATGGATGTGTGTGATGTCCTTAGGTTAGTTAGGTTTAAGTAGTTCTAAGTTCTAGGGGACTGATGACTACAGATGTTAAGTCCCATAGTGCTCAGAGCCATTTCAACCATTTTTTGTTTTTTGTGTTCCACCGGTAGCTGCCATGTAGTGGCCAGCATGAGAGCTACGGTGACGGGATGGAAGCAAACACTGAAATCAGTCACAACGATGATGGGTTTGGAGGAAAGTCACCAAAATCAAGCATTTAGATGGTTTGGGGACTTACAACAGTCAGCCCGATACGAAACAGAAAATTGCATTAGCATACAATTAGCCTAGCTGCCAGATATGTCAATGTCTGGACATGTTATTTGTACTGTACAATCACATTTGGAACATTCAGGTATCTTTTGAACATTAATATCAGCCGTTAGAACCTTAAGATTTACATTTACATCGTAAATGACATGTAGGAACAAATGAGGCGGTTCTAGACTGCAAAAACATGCACGCGTGATATATGTCGATTACAGTGCCATCTATTACAAATGGAATCCAATGGTTTGAGTAAACTGTATATATTTTTTGGCACAGATTCCAAATATGCAGTAAAAATACGAAGATTATCCCACCCACAGAAGAGGGATAGTTAGGAGGCGGCCAGTTTAAGCACAGACAGACACACCCATTGTAATATTAATATTTCACCTAGAAAATTTTTCTCGTTTGATGCATTATCTTCGAGATATTTTGTTGTCTCAAGATAAAATAAAACAGCCTGTATATGTGCTTGAGAAATGTAAGAATAATTCTGTGTTGGATTTTCAATCAATTACGTTATCCTTTTTTTTAAATTGTGTACATTTTAAATTTATTTGCTTCCTCTTCTTACAGGGATCAGGTAAGTTATGTTGCCTGTGCAGTTTAATAAAAATCTGGTTTGTAATTCGGGAAGTCTCTTCAGTATGTTTTTGGAAGTATCACATGTCCAGAGCTGCCTGTATCCAAGAGCCCACATGCGCCTCCCTGTGGAGAGTTAGGGGAAGTCATTTGATACATGAACTTAGGCACACACACCATTCTGAGAGTGGGGGCTCTTCACCATCACTGTGGAATCTATGGCACGACACTTTTTTGTACGTAGTTGTCAGTTGCCCGTAAGTGCGGCACGTCAAGGCCAGTAGTGCTCAGTGCCGAAGTGCCGCGGACGGTGTGCAGCTGGCTCAGGGCAGCAGCAGCAGCACCCTTGTCTGCCCAGGTGGTCGGTGACACGGCATGGCAGCAAGGGTAGTTAGTGTTAGGCAGACAACAGCTTCATGGTGGCCGGCGGCATCCGTCTCTCTCAAGTGTGGATTGCTTTTATAGCGTTAATGGGGAGCCCCACAAAGCAATATCACAGGATTCGCTGCAGCCCTCCTGTGACCTCAAACGTGATCTAGCGCACACCTGCACTGAAATATAAGAACACCGGTGCGATACTGTTGCCTTAACTGGGCGCTGCAAAGGGTCAGAATAAAATAATTTTCTTTTGAGCACAGTATTGGTTGAATCCCAGTGTCGTTCATGCGACTCTCCAGACTCTGGTGTGATAGCGGACAGCTCTGGCTCGCCGGCACCTACACCTGCAGGTTAGAACCTGGCAACGAGGTGATGAGCATTCTCCATTCTTATTGGCTGAAATAGGCAATTAAATGCGGCTCTCATCTATAAAAAGGTCCTCTTTGATGTGGATAATCATTCAAGTCTGGACACTGATAGGAACCACTTACCTTTCTGTCTTCTGAGTAGAATGTCCAGAACCGTTCTTTGATGCTTCTCAGTAGCTATTCTAGCATTCCCTTTCTTCCTATCCTGACTAGGCAGGCTAGAGAAAATCTCTATTGCTTCTCGTTAACTACCCCAATAATCCTTCCATTGATTCATACTGCATAGACTGCTTATGGTACTCTCTCAGTTGCGTTCAATCTGTGATTCCATCCCACTGGGTAGACTGGCTGGAGTATTCCCTAGCATTTCTCATTAGCAACTGGCATTCCTGTGTTCTTTATTTCCTTCCTAGACCTTGTCACAATTCTGTGTCCGTGAAATATAAGCGATATATTGGCAGTAATAATGATGCCACTAATACGCATCCCACTCTGGACGCAGGTAATTCTGCAGGTATGTGATGATGATTTCTATCCACATGGTTTGACTGTTTTTCGCGCTTTTAGCTACAATGCAGTGACTAATTTCTCCTTCTTCATTTTCTTCTTCTTCTTGTTCTTCTTCTTATTCGTCTGTTGCAGAGGGGAGCACGACATAAGCCAACATGAACGACAGTATTCCGGAGGATCTGGTGAAGCTCCTTAACATTCCAGAGAACAGCGCCTGGATAACATCGAATATCTGAACGTAACTACCCGTCCCTTCTATTCTCTCTCTCTCTCTTTCTCCCCCGCCCTCTCACTCTCTCTATGTGTGTGACTGATGTAATTATCTAATATTATGCTTTTTTCTTGTTTGTTGTAGAATTCTTCTACGAAATCGCGGCTACAAACATGGATGAGTTACCACCAAGTCCAACAACAATTAATTCATAGCCGAAATAGGTTACTGAAATTTATTCGGAGGATAATATTCAAATATAGCCAGAGATCCTCGTATATGAAGCAATGCCTTTCTTCACCATGAGACTATGAGCGATAGCTAACGTCATCGAGAAGTGGACAGGTGAGTAGTTGTTCTTCCTGTTCTTATACACTAATATTTTTTACCCACACAGTTGCATGCTGAATGTTGATAAACATGAGGTGTTTATACTCATTTCTAGGTGCAGTCAGTGATGATAACAGAGCTGATGCTTGAGAGACTGAATTAAACCACTCAACGCCACAGTCTATGATTGAGAGCCCATTATTTGATCCATCTCCAGTCTCCAACATTAGCTCATGCGGATGACAATGGTCATCGAGGAACAAATACATATATGTGGTAGTTTTTCCTATTTTCCCACAACAATAACAATTTTTTTCGACTTTCATCCATGCATTACTAACATGAGGTGTTCTTCCTTATTCCTAGCTGCATTCAATGAAAATATTTCTATGAGCCAAGGGAGTGTCAAATAACAGCTGTAGCTTGATAGGATCTTACGAGAGACAGCGGCCAATAATGATGTGATGAATGTCCTGTTGACTGATTCAGACACTGCTAACTTTGAGCCACTAAAAACGTTTGTACGTACCTTTATTTCTCCATTACACATGATACTCATCAGTTCTTCTTTTTTCTTTGCAGATTATGTGGATGAGATACAAGGAATTACAAATCCGGTGCATTTGCTGTGGTCTGAGACACTTTCCCCGCACCCTGAACCATCCTACGAATGTCGCCATTAAGCATCATCACAACATCGAACATGGCCCAGTAGCAGCAGCCCCTATCACTCTGTTACTGATCACTTAGTAAGTCCTCTGGCAACATTGGACTATTCTATGGTTGCAGGCACATTAAGAGACAGGATCTCACAGGCCAACATTGACAACGAATATGGGCTATCAACATCCTGCCACTTTCCTTGATGGTAGTGGAGCTGTCCTGGAAAGGTAGCCCCCTCGATTCACCATTGAGACAAATTAATTTCTGTACTGTGCACTCATACACCCTCCCACAATAAGGCAATAAAGATTTTGAGGAAAAAGAGTACCATAAAAAATCTGGAGAGGGGGGAGGGGGGTGATGGTGTGGTATTGCAGGGCAAGTCAATTGCAGAATGGTACAGAATATTTACCAACAGCCTCATACTGGTCCGATAAGACACCCAGCCACATACTCCATCTTGGTAAACATGCATCAAAACCAGTTTTGTATCACCTCAGTTACGAAAGTTCCGGAACCAGTACAAACTGAATAGAGATCAACATACACATCATTTCTGCCCTTTTTATTGCTCATGAAAACCACACATTGCATGTTGTACCACCATACAGTGAGACCTTCAGAAAGGTGGTCCAGATCGCTGTACACGCCGGTACCTCTAATACCCAGTAACACGTCCTTTTGATGCATGCCTGTATTCGTTGTGGCATACAGTCCACAAGTTCAGCAACGCACTGTTGGTCCAGATTGTCCCAATCTTCAAGGGCGATTCGGCGTAGAGCCCTCAGAGTGACTGGTGGGTCACGTCGTCCATAAACAGCCCTTTTTAATCTACCCCAGGCATGTTCGATAGGGTTCATTTCTGGAGAACATGCGGGCCACTCTAGTCGAGCGATGTTGTTATCCCGAAGGAAGTCATTTACAAGATGTGCACGATGGGGCGCGAATTGTCCTCCATGAAGACGAATGTCTCGTCAATATGCTGCCGATATGGTTGCACTATCGGTCGGAGGACGGGATTCACGTATCTTACAGCCGTTACGGCGCCTTCCATGACTACTAGCGGCGTACGTCGGCTCCACATAATGCCACCTCAAAACAACAGGGAAGCTCCAGCTGGCTGCACTCGTTGGATAGTGTGTCTAAGGCGTTAAGCCTGACTAGGTTGCCTCCAAACACGTCTCCAACGATTGTCTGCTTGAAGGCATATGCGACACTCATCGGTGAAGAGAACGTGATGCCAATCCTGAGCGGTCCATTCGGCATGTTGTTGGGCCCATCTGTACCGCGCTGCGCGGTGTCGTCGTTGCAAAGATGGACCTCGTCATGGATATCGGGAGTGAAGTTGCACATCATGCAGTCTACTGCGCACATTTTGAGTCGTAACACGATGTCCTATGGCTGCACGAAAAGCATTATTCAACTTGGTGGCTTTGCTGCCAGGGTTCCTCCGAGCCATAATCCGTAGGTAGGGGTCATCCATTGCAGTAGTAGACCTTGCGCGTCCTGAGCGAGGCATGACACTGGCAGTTCCTGTCTCTCTGTATCTCCTGCATGTCCGAACAACATCGCTTTGATTCACTCCTAGAGCCTGAACACTTCCTTAGTTGAGAGCCGTTCCTGGTACAAAGTAACTATGCGGACGTGATCGAACCGCGGGATTGACCGTCTAGGCATGGTTGAACTACAGACGACACGAGCCGTGTACCTCCTTCCTGGTGGAATGACTGGAACTGATCGGCTGTAGGACCGCATCCGTCTAATAGGTGCTGCTCATACATGTTTGTTTACATCTTTGGGCGGATTTGGTGACATCTCTGAACAGTCAACAGTCAAAGGGACTGTGTCTGTGATACAATATCCACATTCAACGTCAATCTGAAGATTGTGGGAACTGGAGTGATGCAAAATTTTTTTTGATGTGTGCAATATACTCGCATATGCACTAATGTCCAGAACCTTGATAAGGATAACAGATATTCCTTTGCAAGTTAACTTCTGGCTAGTAACAGATATTCCACAAAAGACACACAGCTGACAAGTAAATGCGAAGTATCTGCTCTCCATGAGCTTCACAATTTCGAATGCCTCTCATTTCTTGTAAAGCACCAGGAGCTACAAAGATTTTGAGAGGCAGAACCCTGATTATTCAATTCACGTTTACTATCTGTATGTTGATGATGATAGCAACCTAGAAGAAGGTCACCATGAACATACTGTCACACTGTGCTGAAGCGTAAAGTATTTGGACTCCTCTACTTTTCAAATTTAGCTGGTCAGCACACAAACACGTGGATTTCTTTTTATTCTCTGAGGGCGAGGAGCAACACTATGTGTGAATCAATAGCATGTCCACCTACTTTACTCCGAACTTTCAAAAAATAAAGGTGCAATCTATATTTGCCACAGATGTCTCAACCATTTACGAAGAATGAGTATCTTAAAATGTACTTAATTGACTGCTCGAGCTAGGAACCGGTATGTGTGGAAATGCCTACCTAACCAAGATAAAATGTTCTAATGTTTAAGAATGCCAACCACCAGGAATGAGCCCCTTCGTTGTGTAAGCTGACTTCGAGTGCCTCCTGTGGTACTTTCTGAACGCAACCTCTCTGCTTCTCATACTAACTGTACAGAATGAGACATACCATAAGGGGCAGTGCATCAAGCTGCTATGCACGTGTGACTCCAGTTGCAACAAATTCAGGTCATATGTCAGGGATGATCCTGCAAGACAGCCGCTCGCTGATCTCGAAAAACTTACAAGGGAAGTTGATGGAATTTATTGTAATAATGTCCTCATAACTGACTTACAGGAGAAAGAGGCTTTATATGAGCAGGCACTTTATTGTCATATTTGTGGGATACCTTTGGATAGAGAAGCGTAAACCACCCATAGAAACCACTGTCCTCTAATGGGGAAATTCCACAGTGCAGCTCTTGCAACTTGAAGTACGAACTCCCACCACACATATCCGTCTTCTTTCACAATTTGAGTGGGGATGCTGCACAAATTCTCGTTGAAAACTTGGGTTTTTGAATGGTTATGAGATCAATGTCATTTCTGATACCACTGAAAATTACATTCCATTTTCCAAGAGACTCACACCAAGAATAATGCTCTGCTCCCTGGATTCACTACACTTCATCCACGAGTCTCTTCAGAAACTTCCTGAGACAGTGCATGACTCCATGAAAACACATTTTCCAACACAGTCACATTCTCTGATAAACTTACAGCCACAGCCATAACAGAGCATGAGCAGGTCGTGAATGTTTAGTATGAGTTTAGCAACCTTAGTTTAGGAAAATATGCAAGATTATACTAAAATAACGATGCACAATTGTTCATGGACATTTTCGAGATATTCCAAAGCGTATGCCTGGGCACATACTATTTCCATCCCCAATCACAGATACTGTTGGAGGTTTCTGTAGTGCAGAGTATATCACTGCTTGTTCCCCACCGTTGTCAACAGCTTCGAGGTTGAAGAATTTCGTGGGACTAGCCATTCCAGATACAACGGAAAGTCGATGTGTACATCAGGCAGTCGGGCAGGATGTGCCAGTTATACCTTTAGAACATAGTCACATCAGAATCTGCAGCAACATTATTGATCTTTTCCTTCAGCTGACGATTTCGTCTTCAGGCCGGCCGCGGTGATCTCGCGGTTCTAGGCGCCTAGTCCGGAGCCGCGCGACTGCTACGGTCGCAGGTTCGAATCCTGCCTCGGGCATGGATGTGTGTGATGTCCTTAGGTTAGTTAGGTTTACGTAGTTCCAAGTTCTAGGGGACTGATGACCACAGATGTTAAGTCCCATAGTGCTCAGAGCCATTTGAACCATTTGATTTCGTCTTCAGGCAGTCATCAGAACCCTCTGAATGGCAGAGTTCGTTGCATGTCATACTTGTAGAGGTTGTTAACATCCAAGTAAATGATGTATTTTAAATCGTCACATGGCCTCTACTCCTCACTCATCTTGTGGGCTCATTTGCTTGGTATACCTGTGAATGAACAGGTTAGGTCCCCTGCGAATCCCGGGTTTGAAGAAGGGAAGCATGCCAGCAACAGTTTGATACTTTCACCTGCCCTTCTTAACGTTGTGTTCTTCGAAAGCCTCGTTCACTGGTGGTTGGGTCGTTATGGTGCAAGAAATAATATCGCCAGGTCAAATTTAAGTGGGCCACCATCTTCAGTGAATGACTAGCTGCTAAAGAATGACGAAGGCTTTGGTGCAGTTCACGAAACTTGTCTATATTGGTGTGTGTGTTCTGGACCTCTAAAATCTCCTCATGTACCGATTCCACTATGAGTATGCTAAGACAAACTTCGCTAATCGTAGGTTACTTCATATGGCTACAGACAGTTTCATCTGCTGTGTGAAAGGCTGAGATTCATATGAAGTAATTAAGTGTAATTCCAAAGAATTACATACGCCTATATATGCAGCCGATAATCCTTTTGGAATGAGACCGCAAAACAAGAAGTTTATTGGCCTGATGAAAGGTGAGCGAATGGTTCGCAGATTGTGGAGTTTGTGGGACTCGTATGCATACTGCATAGATGCAGGAGCCACCCAGAGGCAGGTTGATGGAATGCATCACGCAGTCTCAAAGGCTCTCATGATGTCGGATTGCAAGAGATGTCTGCTCAATGGAATTAGTGCTGCTCCACATCTGTTGCGCCATGTAGTCTTTCGATCACCAGACCATGAGGTGCAAGCTGCACTGCAGCTAAGTGTGATACATCGAATTTCCACGCAACCCTACCCCTAAATGCCCTATCTGTCATGTTAACGTTATAAAAACTGAACGGACAAATTTAGTTGCCGAGTACTCTGTTTTTCAGGCTGCCATAGATATAACTTCTATCGATCCCACTCGTGGATTAGATAGCAATATAGGTGAACCCTGGTTTTATTGCTGGTTGAGCCAGATGTCAGTCAAATTCTGTCCTTACACTAAGTCTCTCAGTTTCAGTTATTTGCTTGGATCGGGCATTTGGTCGGTGGTGGAAAGAACACAGTTGAAATCACCAGGAAGGATAGTGTTTTCTTTAGCGAGATTGATTAACTCAACAACGCTTTTTAGAGAGAAGGTCGTTCTGCACAGTCTGGCTGGCTGACTGAACGCAGATAATAATGAGCTGAGCAGTGTCTGTTTCCAGAGAAATTCCTCGTCCACTCGCAAATTTTTTAACACTTGTAGGTATAATTCTACACTCACGTGACATGACGGTACCGCTTTCAGGCCCTACGTTGAGAATAGATTTATACCACTCTGTAGGTACACACTTCTCCAACATATCACTACATGAAATGCATGCATAATACCTCGTAGGCATTATATTTTGGTCTCACCACTGATTTTATTGATGATAACAGTAGCTATACTATCAGTGCTAGTATTCGTTTGGGATCGATTCACAGTTATATGTTAAGAGAATTTGTGAATTTGTCTCATGTGCCATGTGGGGTAGCCACGTGGTCTTGGGCACCTTGCCACGGTTCGCGCGGCTCCCCCTGTCGGGGATTGGAGTGCTGCCTCAGGCATGGATGTGTGTGTGTGTGTGTTGTCCTTAGCGTTAGATTAACTAGTGTGTAAGCCTAGGGACCGATGAACTCAGCAGTTTGGTCCCGTAGGAACTTACAACAAATTTTCAAATTTTTCTCTTGTCTTCATCATCCCTGTATCTCGTCCACTACTGTGTGTTGCCGGCGGATTACCCTCTTCCGTTTCTTGACGCCAGGGTTTGTTATTGGGTACTGGTGCAGTCAGGTCCATGTTAGGAGTGAGATTTTCAATGAAGCTAACACTGTGTTCTATGCTAAGAATCGGTGATTCATTCCTATAGAGTTTGTTAGGAATCCTTTCTCCAGACACGAATGGTTCAGTGTTTACTTCTTGTTTTGAGGGCTCTAATGTCTGACATGAATCCCCTTTCTCTGATTCTTCCCACCTGTTCTTCTGGAATTGCCGCCAATTCTTCAACACCTTCCTTATCATTCTCACGTGCCTGCGAACTGTTGGCTTCTCGACTTCCTTGTTGCCCCTTCGATGCTTCTGTAAGTCTGCTGTTCGTGTTGGCTGCAATTTTTGAATCATTTTGCTATTTGTGGATGCCTCTAATTTTTCCGTTCCACTGTCTGTCAACTCTGCCGTCTATGATTTCTTCGATGTCTGGTGATTGAATTTCTGGCTACCTGATCGCGTGCCAAATAGTTTCTATCGTACCTGCTTCGTCTTTTCTCACAGGGTGGGCGCACGTTTTAGCGCCCATTGAAGAGCAGTCCTTCGTTTTTTGTTCTCCTTGATGAAGTTATCTTCTATATCGTCAGTTGTCATGTGTGACTGAAGGTCGTGTTCGGAAAGTTGTCCATTATTTGGAGCTACGGTCAAGTCATCGTTGTTTGCGCTGTTGTGCGCAAAATCTACACGCTGCTTCGTTATTTTTCACGGAGATGATCTGAAACTGCATCTTTTAGAATTTCTTCAAGACTGGTCCTTTTTATTCATGCGCCTTCCTGTTCGTGGACCAGGGTGTCATGAATAACTGCTTCTGGCGTCGTAGCCGAAATTCAGCAAACTTCTGATACATGTGTTATTGGTAACTGTGACAGAGGAATCTGGACAGGTGCCTCACCCGTCGGTAGTTGTGTCACTCGGCGTTGCAGACACTCGTTGCTTACGTGTCCCGTGGAACCACATTCTACACAAGTTATTGGCTGCCTCACATAAATAACAATAGCACTATATCCAAAGACGTTGACATAGGATGGGGTATGCTTGTCACGTCAATCTTAACTTGCCTCACACCTTCTGAGATCGGGGATTTTAATGCAGTGAGCCACTTCTCTTATGTTGGTGCGATAAGGTTTCTTCGCTGCGTTAACCTTTTCTGCGGTTATTTCAAACAGTTGTTCTAAAGGTGTAGTTCAGATACAAGGCCTGCATGAGTAACTTTAATTTCAGCAATATTGCCATCGGAGTGTTTGAACTTCAAGTTGTTTCCAAGTACTTCTATAATTTGGCCACATTTTTGGAGACTCCTTAATTTAAGAAACACGGTATTACTACTGATCGATAAATGAATTCCAGCTATATCCTCAGCTGTTAACTGCTTTCTCCATAAAGTACTCTAGTGCAAACGGCTTAGGTCGTACAGAGTTATTATCAAACATGAACTTCCAAAGTATCTTTCCTGACGGTTTCTGCCATTACACTGTTCTGTCGGTGTGATTTATGAACACCGTACTTAATGAAACTCACCAACGATAATCCACGGCCACTGCCAGCGGAGACGTAAACCCGGCACTTTCGCTAGCTATGACCGCCAAGGGCCGATTGCTAAACCAAGTGAATCACGCGATTCATCAGAAAGATTGCCTTAACATTAGGATATTAAATTATCTCGTAAATCTTCGAAGCCGATGTTCTCGATGATTTTTGATCTGTACTACCATGAGAGACTGATATTTGGGTTCTGAACTTCACGTAACATAATTATAAGAAATTACAAAATCCAATTGTCAGGTGGTTTCGTAGTTAGTGTCGAACCGCTGCTTGGAACAGAGGCCAAATGGAGACGCAGACAACTAGCGTGGAAGTGGGTGAGGGTGTCGACTCGGGAGCCAGCAACAGCTCACGTACAATAATCACCAGACAAAAGCAGTTAGATATGGTGCACAGAATCTCCCACTTTGCTTATTTCTCAAGGACTTTAAATTTTCCCGGATACAAGCATTCCGAATTTGAATTGTGTCAATGTTAGGGACGGGAAACAGAGCAGTATTGAAAGTGTTTATTTACTCTAGGTTGCAGCTAGTTCAGTAGTTTTGGTACAATACGTAAATGACGTAGTGAATTGTAAGATTACCAGTAATAAAGGTAGAAAAAGAAACATACTTGAAAGTGTTTGAGAGAATCGACTTCTCTCTGTTTTTTGTTTGTTTGTAAATAATTAGACACGCACATCGTTCACTGTTAGGTCACTCTGTGTTTCACACCACTAAAAAATATAAACAGCTTTTTATAAATAATAAAAATTAACTGATCGTTTAACTTATGTGATTTTATGTAACCAAAGCAATTATTTTTGATATAAATACAATTTACATGCAGAAATATAAAGAAATTATATAATTATTGTTATTATTTTGTATTAAAGAGAACTTTCTTCATAGTGATCAAAGATAGGAGATTCCTGTCATTACTGACATCTCTGAAAGTAGGTAAAAAAATTCAACATCCGTGATGACATAAATACTTCTTTATTGAAAACAACCAGTTTCGATAGACTTTGCTGTCATCTTCAGACCAAAGGGCCACACTTCATAAAAAGGTTGGTATCACCCCAGTTCCCACAACTCCTGAAGATAGACGTTGACTGTGGATATTGTATCACAGACACAGTCCCTTTGAAAGTTCAGAGATGTCACTAAACCCTCCAAAGATCGGTTCCAGGGAAGGAGGTACAAGGCTCGTGTTGTCTGTAGTTCAATCATGCCTAGACGGTCAGTACTGCGGTTCGATCGCGTCCGCATTGTTACTTTGTGCCAGCAAGGGCTCTAAACAAGAGAAGTGTCCAGGCGTCTCGGGGTGAACCAAAGCGATGTTGTTAGGACATGGAGGAGATACAGAGAGACAGGAACTGTCGATGACATGCCTCACTCAGGTCGCCAAAGGGCTACTGCTGCAATGGATGACCGCTACCTACGGATTATGGCTCGGAGGAACCCTGACAGCAAAGCCACCAAGTTGAATAATGCTTTTCGTGCAGCCACAGGACATCGTGTTACGACTCAAACTGTGCGCAGTAGACTGCATGATGCGCAACTTCACTCCCGACATTCATGGCGAGGTCCATCTTTGCAACCACGACACCATGTAGCGCGGTACAAATGGGCCCAACAACATGCCGAATGGATTGGCATCACGTTCTCTTCACCAATGAGTATCGCATATGCTTTCAACCAGACAATTGTCGCAGACGTGTTTGGAGGCAACCCTGTCAGGCTGAACGCCTTAGATCCACTATCTAGCGACTGCAGCAAGCTGGAGGTTCCCTGCTGTTTTGGGGTGGCATGGAAGGCGCCGTAACGGCTGTACGGTACGTGAATGCCATCCTCCGACCGATAGTGCAACCATATTGGCAGCATATTGGCGAGGCATTCGTCTTCATGGACGACAATTCGCGCCCATATCGTGCACATCTCGTGAATGACTTCCTTCAAGAAAACGACATCGCTCGACTAGAATTGCCAGCATGTTCTCGAGACATGAACCCTATCGAACATGCCTGGTATAGATAGAAAAGGGCTGTTTATGGACGACGTGACCTATCAGCCACTCTGAGGGCTCTACGCCGAATCGCCGTTGAGGAATGAGACAATCTGGACCAACAGTGCCTGGCTGAACTTGTGGATGGTATGTCACGACGAAAACAGGCATGCATCAGTACGTGCTACTGCGTATTAGAGGTACCGGTGTGTTCAGCAATCTGGACTAACATCTCTGAAGGTCTCGCTGTATGGTGGTACAACATGCAATGTGTGGTTTTCATGAGCAAGTAATAGAGCGGAAATGATGTTTATGTTGATCTCTATTTCAATTTTCTGTACAGGTTCTGGAACTTTCGTAACTGAGGTGATGAAAAACTTTATTTTCTGTGTGTATATTCATGCGGATTCGGATGTTGAATGTTTTTAGCAAGTAAAACAGATCGTTCCTTTATTCTTTTCAGAATGTGAATAATAAATCATTCGTGAAAGTTGTTTATGAATAATAGAAAATGTTTTATATAAGCTTGATGAAGTACTGAAGCGGCGTTGGATATATTAAAAATTTTTACTATCTTTCACGAAACTGCGTTTTCTAGTGCTATACTGTGTGATAAATCTGTATTTTATTTTTATTTTACTACAACATCCCACTATTTCATGTTGCAGAACAACAATTTTCGAATAAAACCTAAATTACATATTTACAAGTTCAGGTTTGCTGTTATACTGTGTATTTTTAACTAACGGACAGGAGAATGACAAAACTGTTCCATGGGTTACGTGGATCTTGACATACCCTCACTCGGTCTCTACGCGGTTCACTGCTGCCGGTTTCTAGGAGATCTGGGTAGACATTGGTCCCATACGCAAACAAAGCGATCGAAATCGGGTAAGCCCGACAGGTATGCAACACACTTAACCTACAGGTAACGCGATTACGGTCTTAACTGTTAAATATTGCTAGAAAAACTACCGTAGTCTATGCTTACTTATGATAGCCTACGGTACCAGACGGTAGTTTTACTACTCTAGTTAGAGCAGTTTATGAGTGTCCATCTTACTACCCGCGGCGGCCACTGCAAACTGTGGCGGGTAGGCAGGCAGGCAGACCGGGGCACCTGGCGCCGACTCGTTAGGGCGACACGGGTGTGCACTCAGCCGCAGCGGCGACTGTCCCAGCAGCCAGCAGCCAGAGGCGCGCGCGGTGGGTCACGGCCGGCTGCGCCGCTAAACACTGGCTGCAATTACTCGGCACTGCCCCGCGGCGGCCCAATTAATATCTTCCGCTTTCACTGTTTTAATGTAAATTTGTTCACGACTACGGCGCTCGCCGCGCTCGAGCTCTGTTCGAATACAGAGCTGAGACACCAGTATAGCGTTATCATCTGGGGAATGCGCTAGGTTTACGCGGAGAACCTGGCGAGTGCCATCACCTGATTTACCGTTAACTTCTCTCGCTGGAAGAGGAGTCAAAATAAGCGAACATGTGTCTCGGCTTATCTGTAGATAGTCGACCGTTTCTGGAAAAAAGATGATCAAAGTTTTCGAGGTATTTTCCAAGTATTTCACATACCGATGTCCTCAGATGGCTCATTGGTTACCGTTGCGAATACTTCATTTTGCGCCGTTTTTTCTTTTTCTTTTTGTTATTTTCATTTATCTATTCATGTGCATAGTCAGTTACTAAACGAATAATTGTTATCAAATTAGGGGAAGCAAGGACGTTATATTAATTGTAAAATTACAGCTGGGTTTCACAATATGTGACAGACATTTAATATACACTGAAGTGCCAAAGAAACTGGTAGAGGCATGCGCATTGAAATACAGAGATACGTTAACAGGCACAATACGGCTCTGCGGTAGGCAACGCCTATATAAGACAACAAGTGTATGGCGCAGTTGTTAGATCGGTTACTGCTGCTACAATGACAGGTTATCAAGATTTACGTGAGTTTGAACGCGGTGTTATAGTCGGCGCAGGAGCGATGGGACACAGCATCTCCGAAGTAGTGGTGAAGTGATGATTTGCCCGTACGACCATTTAACAAGTGTACCGTGAATATAAGAAATCCGGTAAAACGTGAAATCTCCGACATCGCTGCGACCGGAAAAAGATCCTACAAGAACGGAACCAACGACGACTGAAGAGTATAGTTCAAGTTGACAGAAGTGCAACCCTTCCACAAATTGCTGCAGACTTCAATGCTGGGCCATCAACAAGTGTTAGCGTGCGAACCATTCAATGAAACATCATCAACATGGGCTTTTGGAGCAGAAGGACCACAAGTGTACCCTTGATGACTTCACGACACGAAGCTTTATGCCTCATCTGGGCCCGTCAACACCGACATTGGACTGTTCGTGATTGGAAACATTTTGCCTGGTCAGACGAGTCTCATTTCCAATTGTGTCGAGTGGATGGACGTGTACGGGAGTGGAGAAAATCTCATGAATCCATGGACCCTGCATGTCAGCAAGCTTTTTAAGCTTGTGGAGGCTCTGGAATGGTGTGGGGCGTGCGCAATTGGAGTGATATTGGCCCCCTGATACGTCTAGATATGACTCTGACAGGTGACACATATGTAAGCATCCTGTCTGATCACTGCATCCATTCATGTTTATTGGACATTCCGATGGAGTTGGCCAATTACAGAAGGACAATGCGACACCCCACACGTCCAGAATTGCTACAGAGTGGCCCCAGGAACATTCCTCTGAGTTTAAACACTTCCGCAGACCACCCTAGACAGGACCGTTATTGAGCAAATATGGAATGCCTTGCAACGTGTTGTTCAGAAGAGATTTCCACCCCCTCGTACTCTTATGGATTTATGAACAGCCCTGCAGGATTAATGTTGTCATTTCCCTCCAGTACTACTTCAGACATTGGTCGAGTCCATCCCACATCGTGTTGCCTGCTAGCGGGGACCCTATACGATATTGGGCAGCTGTATCAGTTTCTTCGGCTCTCCAGTGTATAACATGCTTGTGTATGGTATATTGAGGGGCTACAACCTTTTTAAATTCCCATACACTGATATTCCACTATCATATCAATTCTTATATTAATTCTTAAATTTTGTGGATACGTTCATTCCACTGAAAGATTTGTTGCATTGCCTTGTATCATACAGATTGTAGAAACATTCGAAACACAGATATTCCGAGCAACGTGAGCACCGGACGAAGACAAGTTCGCCGACAGTGAGATCTCTTCGTACGAATTGCACTTGGGAAAGAAACATCGTTAATCCGTGGTGAAGAACTCGCTTGTTGGCAGCAATTTCGTGGCAAATCAAGTAAAACGCATCACATTTCCGAAAACCGTCGCTTGCAGTTGATTATGAATCAAAACACACTAAAATAATTTCGCCGAAAGTAATTTCAAATAAATTTCTCATTTTTTTATTTATTCATCTGACGCACAATTAGTAGATGAATAAGGACAGTGTTATATCAATATACGATGGAACACTTTCGTGTGGTAATCTTCTACAGACTCTGATATATAAATTAAAAATAAAAATAAAAGTAATAATCGAATTTCGAACACGGGGGACAAAATTAATGAGCCGTGACGTTAACAACTGTGCCAACATTTCTTACAGGGACATCGTCTGGTAAAATGCTCATAAAGTAACTCGAAAATACCTGGGAAACTTCGACCGTAATCTTTTCTTTTCTGGAGAGGTCGAGTATCTACGGAAAAACTGAGAGACGAGTTTCGTATTTTGACGCCTCTCCAGTTGAGCAAAGTTCCTGGGAGATAGGGTTATGGCATTTGCGATATCCTCCGCCTTAATTCCTGATTGTTTGCAGTTCGTGGTCCAGTGGTTTGTGACGTTTCCTCTCTGGTTTAATTCCCAGTCAGGTTTGAGATTTTCTTCTCTTGCGGACGGTGTTCCTCCTAATGATTTTCATTTCACCTTTACCACAAAGACGTGCACGTCACAAGGGGTGTCAAATAAAAACTCTTTCAACAGACGGCTGAACAATCCCAGGCTGGGTCTCTTGGTCAACAAAGCCATAAGATCATTTCAATTTTTAGTTCCTGATCCAGCAATTCTGATGACCTCTCCGTATGTATCTCACGTTAATCTTTTCAGGACGTGATTCCGACAAAGGCTACACAGAACTGTCCCAAATTTGAATCCCTTTTACACAAGTGACTTCCTCATCAGATCCCGCAGGAGCTGGGCAGTCATAAGTTGAAATTAAGTCTAAGACTAACAGTAACATGCTAATAACGTTGACATATATGCTGCTTCAATCTTAAAACAATATTTCACAACTTGCCGTACTGAAACAGCAGAATTGAAGAAAAGTGAAAGAAATTATAGCATCAGACAGAAAACAACATACAGATCACGATCATGTTTCGTAGTAAGTACTTCCTCAAATCAACTTCAATTTTTAATATTAACAAAGCTCTCTTGTTAAAAGTTTCCTTCACTGCATCAAATAACTTATCGTCCCTTTATTCATCTTGTGAAATATCGTTTCCTGGGTAGGAGAGACCTATCGTTTCAAGTTTTAACAATAAGCATCACTTCCATCTTTATTTATCCCTAAGTCCTATTCTATCTCGGAATGCTGTCCACTGAATTAGAAGATTTCTAACTCTTCTTTACTTGCGGCCTGACGGGCTACGCCTATTCTTTTGCTACTTTATTATTCTTCTGAAATTCTGTTTCTCTCGCTTTATTGACTCGGCTACTAAAAAATTAAACAAATTTATTGAAATTCATTTTATCGCGCAAATCTCATGACGCATTCCACAATCCAATAAAACTAGAAGTGATGCAAGAAATTGCTTTCATAGTAACTGAATCCTTACAACTTTGCCATTTACGAAACATTGATGGTATTTATCATTTGTTAAAAATTACTTCCTTTAGATGGTGTCCTGTACGAATACATTCTTGAAACCTGCTGTTGAGATTTATCATTGACTGCTGCAACATCTCACATGGGACACTGTAAACTACATCCAGAATTCTCTGTTTTAACTCATCCAGGGTTCTTGTTCGGACCGTGTAGCCCCACAAGAAATAATCACAAACGGGTAAATCTGGCAATCTAGGTGGCCAGGGAATGTTACCGAATCGTGAGATCACATGGTTGCCAAACATTTCTCGCGCATATGCAATTGATTGCCTGTTGAAACCAGGCTTCTTGAACGTTTGGAAAGTTGTTCAGTGCAGGTGTAACGAAAATTCATAACATCTCCACGTAACGATCGGCATTGACAGTTATTGTGGTTCCCTGTTCATTTGCGAAAAAATACGCTCCGATTTTTATTATTTATTCGTATGACTTACATGCAGTTTAAAATTACAGGTATATAAGTAATACTATACATAACAGGAATATGAAAATACAAAACTACATATAAAACTAACTAAATGTCAATATGTAGGTTCCTAATCTATATAAGAGCCGCATCATCAGCTTTCATGAGGTCACTCCAGCTCCCCTGGTAGGGGAACTCATCTCTAATGTGCTTGATTGTCTCTTTCAGAGCCCCACAGTCACAAACTGGAGACTTTATAGCACCTCATTTGTAAAGAGAGTCTGCGCATCGTCCATGCCCAGTGTAAACTCTGTTCAATTTGATCCACAGTTTCCTATCTAGTTCTCTGCCACCAGTATCACAATTACACTTTCGAAACAACTCACACTCTTCAGGATTTTCAATAAGTTGACAGCTTTGGTCCCAGAGGTCTCTCACACCAGTATTACTGGCAACTAGCTCTTCTGCTTACGGTAATGAAGGGTTTCTTGAATGGAGTCTATTTCGTTAAACTTGGTATGTCTTCCTGTATTGGTAATTCCAGGTTCTCCTGTATCTTGCGGTATTCCTTAAGCAATGCCTCGCTTCTGCCGATTACGGGTGGATAGATGTTACTCCGCAGAGAAAGCTAATAAATCAGTGTTGGCCTTATTGCCCCAGTTATTAACCGCATCGTGTGGTTCAACTCGACGTCGATCAAGTTAGTGTCGCAGCCTTTTAGCCACACTGGGGCACAATACTCGGCTGCTGAGAAGACCAGAGCAATGGATGATTTGCGCAAGGTATCTGCTGAAGTTACCCACACAATTTTTGAATAATATTGTTACGAGTTTTTATCTTGGCAGCAGTATTTTCAAGATCTTTATGAAAGGGTGCGGTCAAGGGTGACACCAAGGTACGTGAGGTACTTGTTACGGCAAAGATTGTTTCCGTTAAGTTTCACTCTGAGCTCCGCATTAGCTTGTCTGTTTGTCAGATGGAATGTACAAATGGCTCTGAGCACTATGGGATTTAACTTCTGAGGTTATCAGTCCCCTAGAACTTAGAACTACTTAAACCTAACTAACCTAAGGACATCACACACACCCATGCCCGAGGCAGGATTCGAACCTGCGACCTTAGCGGTCGCGCGGTTCCAGACTGTAGCGTCTAGAACCGCTCGGCCACACTGGCCGGCTGGAATGTACACACTTCAGTTTTACTAGTACTGGGTTTAAGTCGCCACTTGCTAACATAGGCCCTCATAACGGCTATATCTTCTGCGAGAATTGTCTCCGTTCCTCTTAGATCCTTGGTTTTACAAGCCAGAGCAATATCGTCCACGTAGCAGAATTCTGTTGACCTAGTATTAGGGAGATCGGAGATACAAGGGTTGAATAACATGGAGGCTAAGACGGAGCCCTGTGGTAGACAATTACTTAGTTTCCTCTTCTTGCTCACATTTTCTTCCAAGTAAACACGGAAATCTTTATTGTTTATCATGGTTTTGAAGAGAGTTACAGTTTTTGGCATCGGATTTTTTTTTAGTAATTTGTATACCATCCGTTCTCTCCAGACAGTGTCATATGCCGCAGTTAGATCAACGAACGCGACAGATGTCTTCACGTTTTCTTGGAAACCAGTCTCTATGAAAGTTGTTAAGGCTAGTACCTGGTCGCAGCAACTTCTCTGTGGCCTGAAACCCGCATGCTCAGCTGGAATATGTTCAAGAATGAAGCCACTAATTCTGTTATAGATGAGTCTCTCCAAGAGTTTATAAGTATAGCTAAAAAGGGAAACTGGTCTGAAGCTTTGGGGGCAGTCAGCTGGTTTATCTGGTTTCAAAATTGCCACTATTTTTGTTATATTTAACTCGTTGGACAGTGATCTGCTATCTAGGATGTTGTTTTCCACCATTACCCATGTTTATCAGTAATTCCGGGTATATATTATCCAGACCAGGCGCCTTACCATGTTTAGTTTGTTTCAAGGTCTCATCCAATTCAGCCAGTGTAAGTGGTGAAGAAAAATAGGATTCGTTTGGGCACTGAGCTTTTAGGGAGGTGAGTTCTTGTTTTTTTTTTTACAAGTTTGGTTTTTGTCAAGAGATGATCTAGATGTTTCAACAACATGGGTAGCGATTTGGTTACCTGAAAAAAAAAAAAAAAGGTTTCTGCCCTAGTTTTTTGGTGGCTCCGGCAAACTTACTCAGAAGGGTCCATGCCTTTCTACTTGAATGTCTGAAGATTTTTCTATTAGCTTCAAGACTTTGGAGGAGGTCGCCTGCAATATCGCTGTGGCCAGTTTCGCTGTACTGTTCATAAAGTTGTTCGCAATGTTCATTCCAGCCTGGTATACATTCCTTTCTGTACCCACGACGAATAAACTTCTTAGGAGCAGTAAGAACAGCCCCGGCGAATCGAGGGTAGTTTTTAGGTTCTGGAACAGATATATTTATGTAGGTGGTCAGCAAAACTCCGCCAATCAGCCCTGCGGAAATTCCGTCTGGGCGGTATACAGACCTCGCTTTTGGGACAGAAAGCCCCATATCGAGGATTACTAGCCTGTGCTGGTTGCGTGGGAAATTATGACCTCTCTGGATATAGGTACTGCGGGTCCTCTGCAGTCCCGAGACACAAAGCAGAGATCCAGATTGTAATCTCTTCGCCAAGCGCACGATTTGAATGTTTTCAAATCCTTGGCATCATAAATCAGGTATAGATTTTCATTTTCAGCTCGGTCGTTGAGCGCAATACCACACTCATTGTCACGTGCATAGCTCCTGTGCTCGTGGTAATTATTAAAATCTCCAGCGTAAATCGATGGGTGGGCAGTAATTGGAGAACATCCAGTGACCATAGTGCATTTGTTGGCTTGTAAATATTATTTATAATGCTCTTCTCCACTTGCATAGAGACGTAATGGATCTAATTTTCTGTATTTGTCGAAATGAGAGGAGCGTGCTTGATATTGCTCCTTACATAGGTGGCAACACCATACACACTGTGAGATGTAGCACCCATAAGATGGTAGTAATTGATCCTACCTCTTCTACGCAGGTCTTCCATAGTTGGAGCATGTGTTTCCTGGTTTAGAACTACGTCATTATCATTATCTGCAAGGTGTTTAAATAGTTACTCGCTTTTATCTCGGCTAATACCTTCTATGTTTAAATGACATATCGGTTTGAAGGGCCATGTCTTTTAATCAGTTGGTCCTAAAAAGGTCCATTTTCAAAGCTTTTTGATTTTCATTTGTCTGCATGTCTGTGGCAAGGAAATCCAATATCTGATCTGGCTGCCTATTTGTTCTAGCTCATTTAGCGTTACCCGCGGTGTACGTGTAGTATTCCACTACGGACGCTAGCTAGTTTACACCTCTACGGTGCCATAATCCCATGCGATGAAACACCACACCATACTGTCACTTTACTAGCGTGTAAAGGGCGCTCATGAACGTTATTAGGATTTGTATTTGCCCAGTAATGGTAGTTCTGTTTCTTCATATAACCTGTGAGATGAAAATGTGTCTCATGTGACATCCACAACTTGTTTTGAAATTCATCGTTTATTTTTGTTATGATTTGTTGACAGAATCCTAATCGTAACCGGTAATCGTCGTCCTTCAATTGTAGCATCATCTGTAGTTTGTACGAACGAAATTTTAAATCACGACGAAGAATTCAGAGAACACTCTCCTGGGATATTCCAACCACTGCTGCTTCTTACGAATTGAACGCCGTGGGCTCTGTAAGACAGACTCGTGTACAACATCAATGTTCGCTGGAAAACGCACACTTCTTGGTCGTCCTGTTGGTTTCTTCTTGAGGGCAGATCCAGCCTCTTCAATGTCATTAATCCAATATTTTATCGCGTGTTTCGTCGGAACGCATCATGTCGACCTAAATTATAAAAACGTTGAAACTACCTTTGCTCCGTACTAAACTATCATTGATTTTATAAAGCAGTTTATGGCTAACGCACGCTGTTGTCCATTCCACTGATCCATGATTACTGAAATGGCGGACTGTTTACTCGCTAACTGTCACGAATCCGCAGTACTGCCACCTGCCCATGGCTGCCACTACACATTTCAAACCTTCCCGTTATTCTCTGTCATCCTGTATATCAAGTATTTTGGGGACTTTTCTAGATATACTGTGTGTTATCTTGGAGTGAGATGACAATCTAGTAGTGTATGGATAAATTACGTTAAAAACATGGGAGAGGAAAGTAGTTACGTGTAGTTAAATGTCTTGCATACAAGTTTGGGTGAAGAGAAGGAAGTCAGTTGTCGACGGCGAAACTACATAAACGATAAATAATTTTATTGACAAAAGAATCCACTCAGATGTAGCAGTTCTGTTAGTTTCCGGTAAGTGACTAGCTAGACAACAGCTGTAGCGTGGTCACCAAGAAATTTATCGGCCTATTGAGACCAGCAATAATCACAGCTGAAAAAGATGCGGGTAAAGGTGCAGAGAGGCTACGGCTACAAGTCCTGTCTTTTCCAAGTCGCTGTAAAAGGGAAAACAGTTCAACGGGTCCTTCATACGGAACGGAATTGTCCATAAAATTGGTGCGGGCAGTACCCATTCGTCGGAACTGATTTAAGACAACCTTGAACCCCTTCCCTTACACGATAGATTGCAATGTTTACACTACTTCGCCCTCTCGCTCGATATCCAAACAGGGAAGGACATAGTAGAGTCGCAGGTCTACTGCGACCGTTTTTAGATAATTTGCTACAGTGCGTACAATTACTGGCATCTCTTGTATATACAGAAACGGTTCAGGACTCCGAAGAACCGTTATTCTGCAAATAAGCTGTGGTTTCTTCTAGGGAAGGGAGTTATAAATTCAATGTAATTGAACATCAGAAACATTGTTTTGTCGGAATTGCAGTTAATCTCTTCTGCTGTATATAAATATGAATTCATTAGCCCAGTTTCACCTATAAAACCATATTATTCTCACGTTCCACAAAAAAGTCCTTATTGGAAAAACTGCATTAACAACATGGGTTCTGCAGCTCAGCTATCTCTAGCACTGTTCCTCGGCTAAACTCGCAAATTGATGCCTACTCTCGAAGTTGGAAGCGTTGAAACAATATTCGTGGGCGGAGCAGAAGCACGAAGTTGGCAGCAGCATAACGATGCCATTATTTCGTAATTTTATACGGTCCTCTACCGAGCATAATTTGAAACGATTGCGTGGACGAACTAAAACTACAAGTTTTGGATAGACTTTCAGTTGCGATAAAAATTATAAATTATCGAAAATGAGAGTGATAGTTAGTCCTAAACTGTCGAATGTTCAGATCCGCCCAATAATTATTCCCTGGGTGAATATATTAGTCAAAATAAAGCTCCCTCTGTTAACATAAAATTTCGAAAATACGAGAACTTTCCTCTGCGCTCATCTTACAATATCAGTCACGTCGACGGACTGCGGCAGAGTAGCGGTTATAACACCGGATTGCGGCAGAGGCGAGATTTAAACGGTCGTGTGGACATCCAAATTTCACTTTGCACGTTTTTCTCTAATTCAAAGAGAGACATCAGCTCCATCAGGCTTGAATATTTTTACCCAAGAACCTGGTCTGCTACTTCAAAACTGTTACTGCTCCCCAGTAACCATATGTCGACGGAACGTTTAACTTAAATGTCGCTTCTTTTCTTCCAGATACCTTAGCTTATAATGTCTAACGACTGCCCTCCATTAAGTTGTCTCCGTGAAAAACACTTCACCTATGGTTGGAAAAGTTCCGTCAAAATAACGAAAGGCAGCCATTTACTAATACAGTACAGTATTTAACGACAGTAGTTACTGAGTCATCATAATACCATCTGGACAGACGGTTTTCATTTTCAGACCCAGAATTTTCTGCTTGTTTTGAACTCGGTAGAAAAGCGTCTGCTTTCATATTCATGCAAAGCTTCTAACATCGGTATCGTTAGCTTGTTACGATTTCTTGCAGATTTGTTTGTCAGCAAGAAGTCGGTTTCAGCCTTGTCGAAGGAATACGATCACGTCCAAACTTACAGCCTGATGTTGTATAAAGTTGTTGAGTGTGATACAGACACCGAAACAGGCCTGAGCTTGAACGCGTTCTAAGCATCGTGGGGCCGCAGCAAAACTGACTCAATAGAACACCAAGAAAGAAGAGAAATCTCCCATAAATGCAGCGAATTAAAAAAATAATACCATCTGAGAAACCTTAGCAGTAATCTAATTCGGAAAAAAAGTAAAAGTTAATGAACAGCCGTTACAAACTACAAGCAGGAAAACACACGATTAAATAAAAGCACATTAATATTAAGGCGATTTAAGCACTGCATAAAAAACGGCTCACTATAGAGCACAAAAGAAGAACTTTCGAATTGTAAAATCGTTGGTACTCACTGATTTGTATAGCGAGAACGACTAAATCAAACTAATGAATTACACCGATGTGACAAAAGTAGCGGGATACCGGTATGCTTATATACAGATGGCGGTAGTATCGCGCACACAAGGTATAAGAGAGCAGTGCTACCGTTAGTACTCAGATGATTCATGTAGAAAGGTTTCCGACGTGACTACGTCCCCTCGACGGAAATTAACAGACTGAGAGTGTAATGGTAGTCGGAGTTAGACGCATGGAACATTCCATTTCGGAAATGATCCGAGAATTCAATACTCCGAGTTCGATAGTGTCAAGTATGCGCCGAGGATACAAAATTTCAGGCGTTACTTCCCACCACTGACGACTCAGTGGATGACGGCCTCCAGCTTACAACCGGGCCGATAGCAGCGGCGTTTGTATAGAGTTATCAGTGTAAACATATAAGTAACAATGCATGATGTAACGGTACAAAGCGGTGTGAGACCGACGACCAACGTATCCGTTTGGTCAGTGTGGTGTAATATGGCGTTAATGGGCTATGGCAGTAGCGAGTGCCCTTGATAACTTCATAACATCGCTTGCAGCGCCTCTCCTGGCCTCGTGACCGTATCGATTCGATGATGATGTTTGGTTTGTGGGGCGCTCAACTGCGCGGTTATCAGCGCCCGTACAAAGTCCCAAGTTTTACACAATCCATTTTTTTACACAGTGAAATCGAGCCACTGTCATATATGGTGATGATGAGGATGAAATGAGGAGGACAACACAAACACCCAGTCTCCAGGCAGAGAAAATCCACAACCCGACCGGGAATCGAACCCGTGATCCCGTGATACAGAGGCAAAAACGCTAGCCACTAGAGCACTAGCTGCGTGCTATATGAGTTGGACTCTAGATGACTGGAAAATCGAGGCCTGGTCAGATGATTCCCAATTTCAGTGATTAAGTGCTGATGGTATGTTTCGTGTGTGGCGCAGATCCCACGAAGCCATGGACCCAAGTTTGTCAACAATGCACGAAGCAAACTCTTGGTGGCTCCATAATGGTGTGGGCTGTGTTTACGTGGAACGGACTGGGTCCTCTGGTCCAACTGAATCGATCATTGTTTGGAAATGGTTATGTTCGGCTACTTAGAGACCATTTGATGCCATTCATCATCCAAAACAACGATGCGCCGTGTCACCACATCACAATTGTTCGTAATTTGTTGAAGAACATTCTGCACATTTCGAGCGAATGATTTGCGCATCCAGATCGCCTGACATGAATTCCATTGAACATTATTTGAACGTAATCAAGAGGTCAGTCCGTGCAGAAAATCCTGCACGGGGAGCTATTTCGCAGTTGAGGACGGCTATAGAGGCAGCATGGCCCAATATTTGTGCAGGGACTTACAACGACCTGTTAAGAGTTCAAGACGCACTGGGTTGCTGCACTTCACCGGGCAAAAAGAGCTATCCTGTGATTTTTGTCACCTCAGTGTCATTATATTTATTTTAAATGCCTAAACCTGGAAAACAGATAACGTACACGTATCCAATGCACAGAAAATAGAGAACTATTGGTTTCCTATAGTTTCACATTGTTGCATGAGATCTGTGCATGTGGAATGTGCTACCACACGAAACATCATTAATTCTGTATTTAAAATTTAATTTAAATATGCGTTCCAAAGACACTGACCTTCTGAATGAAACAAATAAAATGCACACCAAATACCTAACAATAACATAATGCGTGAATAATGCTGTTTACGCGGTGATGTCGGAATTACGCGACACTGCGTTGCCTGGTTAAAAAAAGTTAGCACACCTATATATAATTAGCTTAAATTATTAAATTTAAGATAATTAGGTGTGGGTGTGTAAATTAAATAATTTAGGATAAGTAAATGTAGGGGTGCTGATTGTTTTTTAATCATGCCATGAAGTGTCGCGTAATTTCGCGTAATTTCGATATCACATCGTAAATGTTGTACAGAAAACAGTTTTGATTCATGCATCAAGTTCTCGTTAGGCATTACGTCACCAGCTTATTTGTTTCATTCGGATTTTCAGTGTCTTTGGCACGCATACTCAAATTGAATTGTAAATACTGAATTAATCATGTTTCATGTGGTAAACAGTCCACCTGCACAGAGCACATGCAACTGTGTGAAACTATATAAATCCAACATTCTAAGTTAAATGGGTCAAATGGCTCTGAGCACTATGGGACTCAACATCTGAGGTCATCATCAGTCCGCTAGAACTTACAACTACTTAACCTAACTAACCTAAGGACGTCACACACATCCACGCCCGAGGCAGGATTCGAACCTCCGAAAGTAGCGGTCGCTCGGTTTCAGACCGAAGCGCCTAGAACCGCACGGCGACACCGGCCGGCCAACATTCTAAGTGACACATTATAATTTATACTTGTGATGTGAACAGAGTGGAACAACTGCAGTTTTGCATGGCGATCTAACCACTCTGATTATCGGTCGGTGCAGTTGTCCAACTTTGAAACATTTTGTCGTGACGCTGTTGATGGGAGGATTACTATTTACTGGTGGTGCTGAAGAGCCTGGAATCATATAATTTTCTTACTGCCCAGTTATTTATCTGCACATACTTCTTGTTACATGAAGCTGGCTGCGTAGACAATAAAATATATCTTAAAATATATAATTTTAATCTACATTTGAAAGTACTTCTGCTGCCTGTCAGATATTTTATTTCAGTGGACAGATTATCAAAGAGTATTAAGCTCCCTTCTGTGCCAAAGCATGATTCATCAGAAGTAGGTATAGATACATTTTTCTTCTCATACTTTATCATTTTATTGGTGAATATCTCATTTTACTTTGAAATTGCAGTGCATTTATACCAACAAATTTCTTGAAAGAAATAACGTTATGTGAGTCTATGTTTAATGTGCCCAGTTGTTTAAATATATCCTTGCATGACGCAAAATTCGGAACTTCATATATAATTGGAATTACATTACATTCTTTTGTACAATGTAAATACTTTTTGTCTCAGTGACACCAAAACGTTATGATGTAGGATACTAAACATTTTCTCGAATATTCTGCTAAGCAGGCTTACACCATATGCAGATGAAATTGTGGGGGATTACCAAGCTGGCTTTCGGAGGAACAGATCAACTATAGACCAAATATTCATCCTGCGTCAAATTTCGGAAAAGAAATGGGAATACAATAAACCATCTCATAATTTTTTCATAGATTTCACAAATGCATATGACTCAGTATTGAAATCAAAATTGTACAGGATTCTTTTGGAACTTGGAATACCAAAGAAGTATATTAGACTTATAGAACTGAGTTTGAAAAACACAAAAGTTAGAGTACGCGTGGGGAAATTGGAGTCAGAATTTGTAATAAAGAACGGACTTAAGCAGGGAGATGCCCTGTCTCCGCTATTTTTTAATTTAGTCCTAGAGTATATTGTACGAATGGCAGCAGATAATTCAGAGAGTGTGGAGTTAAATGGAAATATTAAGATATTAGGGTGCGCAGATGATCTAAACATCATTACGATAGGAAGGAATCTGTAGCAGCAAATGCGAATGCGTTAATCAAGGATAGTGAAGATGTAGGTCTAAGGATAAGTGAAGACAAAACTAAATACCTAGTTACTACTAGAATGTCAACAGCAGTAGATCAGGAAATGTTAAGAGTTGGAGACATGTAGTTTGAAAAAGTGAACACATTTAAGTATCTAGGCGTGGACATCACTTCGAGAAATGAGATTGAATCCGAAATGAAGAAGAGATTACGGGCGGGAAATGCATGCTACTTCTCACTGATTAAATTACTTTTATCACGGATATTTTCTAGGAATTTAAAGATTAGAATATACAAAACTATTATTCTACTAGTTATGCTGTATGGGTGTGAGACTTTGTCTCTCACAGTGCAAAATGAAAAGCCGTTTCGAGTATTTGAAAATAACATTTTGAGGAAAATTTTCGGAGAAAAAAAGGGATGACATTAGCGGGGAGTGGCGAAAGCTGCATATCGAATAGGTTCACGAACTCTATTCAAGCCCTGACATAATCAGTATTAAATCACGTAGGCTGCGATGGGCGGGTCACGTGGCTCGAATGGATGAGGGTAGGGCAGCGCGCAGAGTACTGGTAGGGCACTTAGAGGGAAAACGTCCTGTGGGGAGACTGAAACGTAGATGGGAGGACAATGTGAAGGCTGATTTGAGGAGCCTACGTATTGAAGGTGAATGGAAGGAAATAGCCCAAGACAGGGACAGATGGCGAAAATACGTTGCTGCGGTAATGGACTCTCGAGTCCGGTATGACCAGTGAGTGAGTGTGAGTGAGAGTGAGTAGGATACTAGTGAATGAAAATATGCAAAACTGTGAACTTACTGATTTCTGTGTTCCCAATGTTTGCAGTTAGTCCTGTGACAATAGTAACTGAACCTAAACATATTAGCTTGTCTTCCGTACGGCTTTTTTCAATGTAAGTTTCCATCAGTATGTATACTCAAGAACTTAAAAATGTCTACCTGTATTATTTTTCGTTGGTAAAACTACGTTGATAGTAGCTAAAGTGTTACTGATAATACAAAACTGGAAATGCTGTATTTTTTTGCAAAATTAAGTGCTAGTGCAGTCGCGCAAAACATGTTAATTACTTTAACAAAAACTTCATTCACTAATTTTCCTGCAGATGATTCTTTGATCAGATTAACAGTAATGCTTAAATAATCTGCAAAATCTGTTAATTTTACCTTCAGGATTAAAATAAGATGTAAGATCATTAACGAAGAGAAGGACAGTAGTGGATCGTTAATCCAACGGTGCGGAACGCCCATTGAATTTCATCCCATGAAGATGATATAACATGCCTCTTTGTAACCTCCTGGCAGATTAAAAAGGTGAAAAGGAAGTTTGAAAATTGTAGTTAAAATTCACTGACGAAAAAAAAAAATATCGCAACACGAAGGAGGAGTTCTACGACATAAACGATAGCCGGTAGCCGTGTTCTTACATCTAAAAGAGTCTGTCTTTTCAAATTACGCGCCAGTCGCATAAGAGTGGCGCTTGTAGGGCCGCTATGAGGATGCAAATCAGGTTTGCATTAAATACACGCTTTAGCGGTCGTGAGCTGTTGTTAGCTTTGGACGATGTTAGTCAAGAATGCCTTTAAGGTGACAAAGACGCCATTATCAACAGCTCACCGAGTTCGAACGAGATGTCGTGTAATAGGACGACATAAAGCTGGATGCTCCTTTTGCGATGGCTTCCCAGGAATGTAGCCCCTGACACTGCCAGTCAGGGTAATGCATGTTCGCAAGGAGACCGGGCTCCAGACGACTACAAGGCACTGTCCTCTATTATGTCATCCTGTCTCTTCAGTAAATTTAACTTTACTTTCACTGATGGCTTCCGATATACTTGATAAGCTGTCATGATTTTTTACATAGTTCCTGTAAACCTCTTGAGAAAACTAACAACTTTGATGAAGTGTGGAGTGGTTACAATTGAAGTTACAGTGATCCAGAGTTTCGATATCAATTTGTAGTACTGAATCAGTCTTTGATCAGAAGGTTTTTATATTTCATCTGTACTATCGATCAACTAAGTTGATTTTAAGACAGCGTCGATTCCTTTCTATGCCGATATACTCTTGATGAAATGTGACATGATCAGAATGGAGGTTACAGCGATGCAATGTAGGAATTTGTAGTATTTTTCTGAATCTTTGGTGGTAAGGTACTTTTATTACTACTAGTGACGCTATGTCATGAATATCATCAAGATGGCGTCACGCATGGCAAACAAAGGAATCAGACTAATATGAATGCCATCATATCTGTTCGGAAGTAGTAATAAAAATATTCTTGCAAACAAAGGTATTGACACACATTACAGAAACTGTGAGCATCAACTATGTGGCTACTAACAATGTTCCTAGCCGCGGAAGTCTAAGTCCCGGATTTCAAAGGAGCGGCGCAACAGAACAGAGCATAGCTGCGCGTCGCGCAGCTGTCGCAGTCCTGCTTCGCGTCCAGGTGTATTGGGGAGAGGGAGCGGTGGTGCGGCAGACGGGCTCCCGTGACTGCGCAGACGGCAAAAGCACTAGCCGGTTGATCTGAGGTAAAAAAGATTGATTCTTGTTCATTTCACAGTTTTAGCAGTCAGTTTTATGATGAACTGCTTATCAGTTCGTTAATTGTCGTAGTTATTGTGGTATTTCAAATGTAAATAAGGTACTGCAAGAGCATCGAATAGTTTGCAACAAAAAATAGAGGTCGCTATTAATTTACGTTTAGTGCATATTAGGTCATATGTTGCTGTGTGTTAAATGTAGCTAAAATACTCCACTTTAAAAAATTTGGGAAGGGATCTATAACTCTATTGTCGAGAAACCGGATCGTATGTAGTGCACTACGTACCGCTCACATGCCCAGACGATAAAGTGAGAATAAAACATTCATAACACTCTTGTATCTCATAAACGGTTTGAGATAGTGAAACAAGGTTTTGGCAAATGATAGCACGCAAAGAGAAGCGTAAATTGCCATATGAGTACTGTCTGTAGCTTCCTTATCTAGCGCGATATACAATTAATTACAGATTTTTCCAATAGAATAATGTAATTTTGTAAGGGTCATAGACAGCTTGTGAAACGAGAATTATTACAGGTTTCTGGAAACCAGACGGAGGTTTCGACACATGGCTGTGACATTCACAACAAGATTCATAACCACTGTAAGAATTGTGGAGTCAACTACCGAAGTTATGTGGGGTTGCGTACACCCACAACGCAAGTTCCTCCTGAAGATGCTTTTCTAAATGCTGTCAATGATTTATACAACACACAGAACTTTCCAAATGCAGTTAGTGATGTTGGCAGGAAACACATTCCTCTAAACGCTCATAAAATTCTATTAGAATGCTTGTAACTTGGAAACGTTTTCATTCGATCATCCTACAAGCAGCTGCAGATCCTCACAGGAAATTCATTATAATCGATGTTGTGTTATATGGGGAAGAAAGCGACAGTGGTATACTCCATTCTGCAGGTGTATTTCGCTTGGTGTCAGAAGGGGAGCTGCATATACAGCCAGACTCTCCACTACCAAACACATCAGGTGTGTTGACTTTTGTGTTCGTTGGAGATGAGGCATATCCATTATTAACGTGTTTTTCAACTCTTACAGCCATTGGGCTTTAGACCCAGGGAAAGAACATTTCGAAGGACGCTTTCACCAACTTCGACGATTGACTGAATGTGCTTCAAGTAATAATGAGTCCTAAGTGTAGCATATTTTGGAAGCTAATATAAATGTCACCAGAATTTGCTGTGATATTGTAAAATATACGTGTTCTCCACAACACAGTTATTGGCCTATAAGGATTCGATTAGCAATATGGAGTACCAAACGGACGTTCCATAGAATGTATCCCGCGTCCGGCCAAGCTGATTTGGGTTTTCCGGGATTTCCCTAAGTCGCTCCAGGCAAATGCCGGGATGGTTCCTTTGAAAGGGCACGGCCGATTTCCTTCTCCGTCCTTCCCTAATCCGATGAGACCGATGACCTCGCTGTTTAGTCTCTTTCCTCCCAACAATCCAATCCAATCCATAGAATGCACTTGTCAGAAGGAAACTTGGACAGAGCTCCAAATGAAACTGTTCAATAAGCTGATCTTCAAACTTTTTTTACATAATAATACATGATTTCATGTGTTTGTCAGTTATACTATGTCAACTTCGTTATCGCCTATCGTTTTAAGACAAATTAAAGAAATAAGAGAATAAGGAAATGTATTCTGCACTAGTACACTACTGGCCATTAAAATTGCTACACCAAGAAGAAATGCAGATGATAAACGGGTATTCATTGGACAAATATATTATATTAGAACTGGCATGTAATTACATTTTCACGCAATTTGGCTGCATAGATCCTGAGGAATCAGTACCCAGAACAACCACCTCTGGCCGTAATAACGGCCTTGATACGCCTGACCATGCAGCTTCAACACGATACCACAGTTCATCAAGAGTAGTGAGTGGCGTATTGGAAAGAGCCAGTTGCTCGGCCACCATTGACCAGACGTTTTCAATTGGTGAGAGATCTGGAGAATGTGCTGCGTTGGGCAGCAGTCGAACATTTTCTGTATCCAGAAAGTTCCGTACAGTCGCGATACGATAAACCACAATCGCGTTAGGCTAGAATCCGACCTTTATCAAAGTCAGAAACGTGATGGTATGCATTTCTCCTCCTTACAGGAGGCATCCCAACTACGTTTCACCAGGCAACGCCAGTCAACTGCTGTTTGTGTATGAGAAATCGGTTGGAAACTTTCCTCATGTCAGCACGTTGTAGGTGTCGCCACAGGCGCCAACCTTGTGTGAATCCTCTGAAAAGCTAATCATTTGCATATCACAGCATCTTCTTCCTGTCGGTTAAATTTCGCGTCTATAGCATGTCATCTTCGTGGTGTAGCAACTTTAATGGCCAGTAGTGTAGTTTGTAATACTGCTGCCACCTCTAGTTGTTTCGCTATTCTGTAACGGATGCCGACTAAATACAGCTACTATTAAGGCTCTCGCTGATGCCACTTTTTCACTAGTGCAACAAAAGAAATAGTCACCAGCAACAGCAGTGACCCTGCTACCCGCAGCAACAGCCGAATACTGCCGGCGTTGCCTGAACGCAGTCGGAGGTGTCGAACACTCTGGTCGCCACGCTCAGAACCAAACATGTCTGATACACTCAGCGCCACTCTGTGCCCCTTGGCTCCACGCCTTCTGCTTGCAGCGTCTCTATGATCACGTGCAGTGAGCAGCACTGGTTTGTATCTTTTAGTGCTTGTTGTAACATCGACCAAGGCTCAGCAAGCTGCCTGCCACACCAGCGAACTCAACACAAAAATGAGCAAACAAGCGGTTCTATGCTCGGACAGAATCCAACACTATAGCAGAACTGTTAAAGTGATCATTATTCACGCTGCCAAGTGCTAATGCAGTTTGCTTATTCACGAAATAAAATTTAATTCAATTCATGTTATTGAAAAGTACCAAGTTAACTTTGCAGATTAAAAGAAAAGAATGTGTTTCTTGTAATGGCATCTACATAGTTCTGGAAACACTATCACAGTGCGATTGTTATTCAGTGAGATAGAACCCTCTGACGATATTTATTTTTAATGGAAAGATCGGCTCATCAGAACGTGTGGGAAGAAATGGTGGAGTGAGGAAAAGTTAGCTTAAAAAATACAAATTTATTTGCTCTCTATCAATATTGTTCAGATTGAAATTGGATTCATTTACAATTAGTTCTATAAAAAATGTAAAAAGCAGTACGTGTACAATGTAAAAAATTTCTGAACCACCGGAATGATAATAGCCAGACATAAATGCTGTATCTGTGGAGAAGGCACCCGAATGCTCCCTGGAAGAGTGTAAATGGAGATGCAAATCACTTTCTAAAGTCTGGGAAACACATGAAAAGGGACATATATTAAAAAGCATTGACTTTTGATCCCAAAATGATAGAGAGCTAACCATAAAAAGCAGTTACAAACTGCAAAACAGGCACACATTTTGAGCTATGGAATGTAAAGACAACGCAAACACTAAATGCGTCGCTTACTTCAAAACAGCTTAAGGAGCGCCAAGCTGAAGCAGGACGCTGAACTGTTGTTCTCTAACAACGCGACACGAACTACAACCATGTGCTCGTCCCAATATCGACTAACTCTGTGTACTCTGACGCACTCCTCAAAATTACCGTAGTGTGTGGGGGATTACGGGATAAAATCGCAAAGTTTGCTATAGTGACAACTGGATAGCTCCCTCTCTCTTCCTGGACAATTCTCTGCTCCAGAACTTGTATTCTCTGTCAATAAACTAAAAGTTGGCAGCTGTACTGGCTCTCCCCTTGTAATTGGCAGAAGGAAGTCTGGGGGGGTTTAGTGCAGCCCAATTCCCACGCTGTTTACGGAAACATAACAGTGGCTCTGTTGTATGTGTTGTTCTTAGCATAAGTTAGTTAAAGTAGTGTGTAAGTCTAGGGACCGATGACTTCAGCACTTCGGTCCCTTAGGAATTCATACACGTTTGAACATTTTGAACATTTGATAACCTGTCGGCTTTTGTGAAAATCTCTTGGGAGCTCACGAGGTTTTCACTACTCTGAGAGGCTTTTCTTGAAGTACTCTGGCTTAAGAGTCACTCAGATCAGCTTACTTGCACAGCCACTGCCCGTGGGAGTTCCTATTGAAGAATTTACTACACTCATGCTCATAAATTATGGATAATTTCAGAATGTGGCGCCACACAACGTGGCACTACACAAAACTGGTACTAATAGCATAGGTACATATGGAACACACACGACACATATCTGTAAATCCACGGTATTGGTGATAAGTTGAGAAAACCCTCCAGAAACACATGTGCTACTAAACGCCACTGTTTCCTGCGCATATACCCCGACATCAATATGGGATATGATCACCATGCACATGTAATCAGGCCGCACAACGGGTTGGCATACTCTGGATCAGGTGGTCGAGCAGCTGCTAGGGTATAGCCTCCCATTCTTGCACCAGTGCCTGTCGGAGAACCTGAAGTGTCATAGGTGTTTGAAGACGTGCAGCGATATGTCGACCGAGGGCATCCCAGACGTGCTCGATGGGGTTTAGGTCTGGAGAACAGGCAGGCCACTCCATTCGCCAGATATCTTCTGTTTCAAGGTACTCCTCCACGATGGCAGCTCAGTGGGACCCACTACACCTCTGAAAAGGCGGACATACTGGTGCAAAATGACGTCCCGATACAAATGACATGTTACAGTTCCTCTGTGTAAGACATGCAGGGGTATACGTGCACCAATCATAATCCCACCCCACTCCATCAAACCATGACCTCCATACAGGTCCCTTTCAACGACATTAAGGGGTTGGTATCTGGTTCCTGGTTCACGCCAGATGAATACCCGGCGAGAATCACTCTTCAGACCATACCTGGACTCGTCCATGAACATAACCTGGGACGACTGTTCCAATGACCATGTAGTGTGTTCTTGACACCAAGCTTTACGGGCTCTCCTGTGACCAGGGGTCAGTGGAATGCACCTTGCAGGTCTCCGGGCAAATGAATCAAGTCTGTTCAGTTGTCTGTAGACTGTGTGTCTGGAGACATCTGTCCCAGTGGCTGCGGTAAGGTCCTGAGCATGGGTACCTGCAGTACTCCGTGGTCGACTGCTGGCACTGATGGTGAGATATCGGTCTTCTTGTGGTGTTGTACAGTCATGCTCAAAAGTATCGCAACGACCTGAATTGCATTTCTCCTGATTCGCATGCAACCCACATAACGCAGCTGTCTAGCAGGTACTCTAATCGCTCCTTGGTACAGTCGTTTGACTATTGAAAATGGTTCCAACAAGTCACCACTAGAAAACACTGCTCTGTATCGCAATAACTCAAGATGTAAAGTAATACTACAATTCTGCAAATATCAGGGAACACCTTATCACAGATAAGACTGTCCTTAAGGCTTGTAAACTCACATTTATTACAATAAATGACATACCTGAAATCTTACCACTCTCATTATTACGTCAGATAGGTAATGCACGTAGTAAGTTCGTCGTATTCATAATTTCCTCTTCAAAGTAACATACCGTACTTATTATTTAACACAAAATGACATTAAAAAATTAAGTTATTCACGAGCAGTTGGTTCAGAATATGTATGAACTTCAAATGACACGACAAACCGTCTCGTTCTGCATATGGATTCATACCCAGGTCATGCAGACTAAGCAAAGATTTCGTGACTGACGGAAACTAACAGTCATTCCTGATTAGGCATACAGAGAGTGATATACGTCGATTTTAGACAGTATCAGTTAGCAAATACCAACTTTAAATTACATAACGTAAATATATTTAAATGACGCGAATTCCTACCCAGCACCTATTGTCCCTGTTAACGAACTACGAGAGATGTTAAATATTGCTTCTTAAGAAGTAACTTATTTGAAGTGCCGTGAGGTAGAGCTTTGTGATGGACAGGGATTCGAACCCAGAACCTAATCGGATAGATATCGAATCACAATCAACTGTGACATATCGGATTTTCTCGGCAGTAGCTAGATGTTTTAACTGAAATAACGAGACGAAACATTAATTTTTTCCTCCCCAGGACTCCAACCCGGCACCTATCGATGTTATATTCTAGAGAAAACGAACGTTAAATACGGGTTTGTTACACCAACAGTGACATGTGAGCAAGTTTGAACTAGAAATAATATGACGAAGAGTTCAGTGCTGACAGAGAATAGAGCCCCACACATATCGTTGTTGACTTCACACAAAGAGACGTCAGCTACCGAATTTTTCTCCACCGGCAGCGTGGAATAACATCTTGAACATCTTGAACTCACAGCGATCTCGCAAATAGTTCTGTGTCTCACTGGGAGTCAAAACATCAAATATCGTTAGTGTTGACAACGAATGAAAATACATTAAAAATCGAAATTATTATCCACCAGCAGATAGGTGTTCTCATGCTAGAGCTTGAAAATACATAATAAAATATTTAATGCCGGAACAGGATTCGAACCCATTCACGTGCAATATGTGGAGATGTTGAGGAATCTGCAGTTTTGAACAAACAACAAATTGTAGCCGAGCTGTAGTGTCACGAATGGAACAAATTCCGCGTTAAGGCGGTCTGAGTTGCATTCCCAGTTCAGAACCAATTTTATCGACACGCAGAAGCTCAGATAAAAGATGGAATAAGTGTCTTGTGGGCCTACATAGCGTTTGTTCCGTCACTAGAAATAAATAACTTGTATAAGAAAGGTTACTGGTGATAGAGTTTCTACACGTCGCCACTCCAGACTTTATAGTGGTTCAACCTAACGTCTCTTAGTAGAGAAGGAATATCATTTTTAATGTGAATTTCAGACCACAGTGCCATTATATCTTCTTCACTTGGTGTAGCCAGAGGAGAATGGAATCTGTCTCTCCGTATCTAAAATCATTGACCAAATCTGAAACCGAACCCAGACCATAGATATATGAACCTATCATCATCCCAACAGACCACCAAACCCTCTTCTCAGTGACTTATTGTTCTATCTAACGCCGTTGTGCCACGCTGGCTTAGAATTCTGACACACAGGCTTCCTGTATCAAGTTGCAGCATGTTCAGTAAATTCATTTACTTGGTTGACCGAATCACCATGAACTAGCTGCTTCGGCTATCCAGTGCATACATTCAACTTTATTTTGTAATCACCAAAATAAAGTCACGTAACTGCCACCAACACAGAACTGTCAACAGTGTAGGATGCAGAAATTTAAATAGTAAGGTTCTATTCCACTTGAGTTACTCTGTTGCAGTATATGCTTGTTGAAAACGTCGTGCAGTGCACAAGAAAAGGTATAACTCTCATAAGTATTCACCTGGCCATATGCATTATCCCACAGCGCTGTTGAATGCAGAAGTTCTGGAGGCACTGTTTTTGATTTCTGGTGGTGTTGCAGCTATGTGTCAGCTAATAGCGTAATGGTAAGTAACTCGCACGGTAAATGAGATGTCGCGAGTTCGAGTACATTCGGTCTTATATTATTTAAAACGCAATTCTGCTGTCTGCCAAAGTTATCAATCTAATGGAACTTGTAACATAATTCCCTTCACTTCTCAACCCAAAATAGTCACATGTGGGGAAAGGGCTAACTTCTGCGGCATTTTGTTCATTTCAGGTTCAATAGGCACCCAGAGAGTAGATGCATACGTCGGATAAGTATTTTCTACATTGGCTGTCGTCTGGTAGTGGCATTTTATTCTTCTTCAAACCTTGTTTGACAGCTTTAACGCAGAAAAAGTTTTATACATGCATGTAACCAATAAACAGCATGTGCATTTTCAGACTGTTATAGATAACATCAGAGAATTCGCGTATATCGTTAATGATTAATTTCTCTCTCATGTTTACTATTGTTTTATCAACATTAAAGGAAACCTTACGAAAATTGTGAACTGTATTATAAAAAGTGAAATAAAACTACCCACGATAACCTTACGACGAAAATCTGTTTTAATAACACTATTATCTGTACACAAGCATGCCCCTATCGTCACGATTTAGTAAAATACTAATCACTTAGATTTTGTTTGGGTCTGTGTTTAATTGGTATGATGTGTCATAGTCAAGAGGTATGCAAATGTGGCATTTCATAAATAAAGTTATGTATTCCTTGTAACCCAAAATTTGCTTGTCAGCAGCGTTAAGAGGCATTACCTGTTGTGCAGCATTGTATGTTTTTCACCATTGCACTATGAGCTTTCCTTATCGATGATTGATCTGACTGTTTGTAGCTCTTTCACAGAAGTGATGAACACGCTACGCTCAGGGAGACTGGAACTGCGAAACATAACAGACGCTTTTTCACAGGTCAGCACGTTACCACAGAGCTGGCGAAGAAGTATGTGGCTTAGCTTCCTCTTACGAGACCAATAGTGGCTACAATTCGCAAACCGCGATTTGAAGGACGAGATTAGTTGCGATTTCCACACGCAACGACTTTCCTGGGCTGAAACCGTAAATTTACAATCTTTTGTTACACCTCAAGCGGTAATAACTCAGATTATTCAATGGAAATGACAGATAAAATCAAGTGAACTTTGAGGCTTAATTCCGTGCACACCAGGAAGTAACTCGTCGATCACAGAGTTGCCAAACATACATTGTCTTGTTGTCAAATCTCAGTTACAATACCAGCAGGAAGAAGCCGAACCGATGTGATTCTACAGCTGGCTGGGAAGTGACCATAGCTGGTGTCTCCAAGACGCGGCTGCTACGGCCTGGAATACGTAATGCGTCTGATTCGCATATCTGTAACTAGGTTTAGGGACTGGAGCGTATTTACTAATTATACTCAGAACTGACTGCAAACTAAGCATCATAAATCAATAACTCCGTTAGTTGTTTTTATATTTCTTTCGTAAGTGTACTCAAAACTAAGAAACTCATTCACAGACGTTTTCGTGCCTCGCCGATAGTCGAATGTGTGTATGTTTGTGTGGGTGTGAGTGTTTTTGTGTGTGTGTTTGTGTGTGTGTGTGTGTGTGTGTGTGTGTGTGTGTGTGTGTGTGACAGGGAGAGAGATAAAAATAAAAAAGGATGAGAGAGAGAGAGAGTAAAAAATTGTAAAGAAATTGAATCATGGTATGTAAAGAAATCTTTCATTAAAATCAGACGTTCCACATCATTACGAAATGTCGTATTCATGATCTATGAGACAAGAATTAATCTAATGTAATCTAATCTAATCATATCATATTGATGACTAGCCATGAAGACTAATGAATTACTGAAATTTTTGCCAATACCAGTAACCAAATCTAAACTTGAAAATAAAAGACGACAGTTTTATTAATAAACCGGGGCTTCTATCAAGACCATTTCGTCCCTGTTAACTAACAACGTAAGATGTCTGATATACCTCTATTCTGAAGTAACAAAGCGTGCATGCATTTAAAGATGAAGTGCATGATGTGAAATTCTGTGACAGAGATAGGAACCCAACACGTAATCGGATTGTTAACTAAGTAAAATCAGATGTTAGGTATCGGTTTTTCTTACCAGCTGGTAGGTGTTTGAATCTAAAATAAGGATACAAACGTTTGTGCCTAAGCGACAATCGAACTGCACACCTACCGTGCATCCACGAATATAGCTTAAGTATCAGTTGTTTGCTAACCAATTACGATGTGTGCGTGTTTGACCAGAAATACCGGCACCTATTGTGATTGTTGGCAACACATGAACAGAAATAAAAAATGCACCTTAATTTTCACTAAAAGGCCGCTGTGCACGTGATAGGGCTTGAAATGAAATTATGAATATTTTTGTTCTGTATCAGGACTCGAACCCACATACTTACCTTTGGAGGAGACCTAGACAAGATTACAGTCTTGAGAAAAGGAACGAAATGATTGAACTATACTGTTCCGAGAGTTTCAGATCCTCGAAAGAGGAGATACGAATTCGAATCACAGTCCAGCACCAAATTTTTCAGCGTCTCTAGTTCAATCAAGTAAAAGTAAAGTAACAGCCCTGTTCCCTGAAATGGCTATCGGTTCATCAAATAAAATAAAATTTTCTAATGTAAGTAAGTTTACTGGCGACTGTATTTCTGTTTACCATGACTTCCGCTATGTCATTTCCCAACGTAAACTGGCTCTGCCCAGTTGGTAATGAAGGAACGTGATGTTTAATGCGGATTCTTGATTACAACGTCTTTCTCTTGATGTTACCAGGGGTAAAGTAAATCTGTTTGTGCCTCTTGAAAGTAAATGCCTGAACCCACGCATTGCACCTGTGATAGTTCGTTCCGCCAGACCATTGTGGCCACATTTCCCAGCCCCAGGAGTGTGCTGTAACAGATAATATGCTTAGCTTACAAAATTAGTCACGGTGGAAAAACCGCGAGTCTATTAAATGATTAAGTAGAAGCAAGCTTCTGAAGCGGAGATTATGCTATTCTCATGTCAGCAGTGTGTAAAGACTCTTCTAGGCATCATAGGCTCGACGTGAAGCCATTTTGAAATTTTCGCACATTCAGCAAATTTCTTAGTTCGAGAAAATCCACTGGCAAGTGTGAAGTTACCGGATAATTCGATTATTACCGTCATTATTACTATCATTTTCTTCATACCGCTGCTGGAACACTGTACTTCAAGATCATTTGATGCCTATAGAAGTAGTTTCCCAAGAACAGGTTCTTTCCCTGTCTACGGAATCCTTTTCATGTTAATATCAAACATCAGCAATTACTCGTAGATTACATTAAAACTAAAGCAAATCTTGATAACAAAAACGCGCTGCCTTTCTTCATTTACTCGCGCCTAGATATGACTATCTAGCACTGCCAAAGCAAAAGGCAAGAGATCTTACTGCCTTCCGATACACGTCGCTGTCAGTTCTTCCATATGATTTGGTCGACATGACCTGTTTCAAGTTGTGTATGACAGACAATGTCTTAGAAAATCAATTGTTTTCCTTTGCAATAAACAGAAATATTTACATTCTAAGCTATCCAAGTACAAAATTTTCGCAGTATTAGTTCAAATTTAATATTCGCTTCTATAATGTAGGAAAATATTTCACAGTTGCAAAACTCGCATCCGACTCATTGACCTTACACTTAGACGCTGACCACAAATTCTAGCTGAGAGTGACACCAGATTAAGTAACCTAATGTAGCGGAGACTGTTTGCCAGTGCTCTTTCTTACCGGAAAATACGCAATTCACTCATTGGGCTCCATAAGTACACTGTAACAGTAATTTCTGTGTGTATGCAATGCATACGGGTTGTAGAATTTAGTGGCGCTCTCTTTTCCACTTCTGTATACAATATGCCTGACCTAAACGAGCCCTTTATCATTACAGGCCCTGGGCAGTGCAACATCATACTGACAACAGTAATGCGCTTATACTGACAACCTGACTGTTCGTTTTACCTGTTTTTGTAATCATTTAAATAAAACAACATGACCTTCCAGTGGGAGACATTTCGTCCCTCTTTTCCTTCTGTGAAATTTGTCAGTAAGCCCTTTGCCTTCCAACCAGTGAAATGCGGTAGAGTACGGCCGGTAAATGATTCACAAACCACAATTTCGTGCCGTTAAGCCGATTTATTTAAACGTCACAAGATTGCACATGGGTGCAATCGATTTCGAGGTGCAAAGTGATTGTTATCTAACTTTTGTGACAGGTGGGCATAAGTGATTTTATAAGATTTTTTATTGTACTGAAATAATCTTTTGTCACAAAGTAACAAGGGAAGTGTTTTATTCGTATATATTTTGTAGGAAACTGTAATCGTAATGGAAGCTTATACACCTGAATGTTTGACACAACTGGTAGGAGAAAACGCTGCATATTAACCAAACCCCGCGCTTCCTCTCCATATCCTCCTGTGACACGAGCACGGGATTCTCCTCGCATACCGCTACAGAGTTGTTCCTAGCACAGCTGGGAATTTTGATATCGCCACAAACATTAGGCAACACTGTGACAGTGCAATCACTTCTGCGTATGGTACTGAATTCACTCGCTAAATTCACTTGATATTCCCTTTCCATTTGAATGACTCGTGCTATATAATCCTCATGTTAACTAAGACAATGAGTCAGAAAATTCAATTTTTTGCCTAAAGAAATGCTATTCTTCACATAAGTGACAACTTTTATTATCTTTCACGATGCGTTATGAGGTTGAGCGACCAATACCGTGATGAGAGTGGCGTACTGGCAGCAGTGTGTCCGTATCCCGGTGGTACCGCACGTGTCTCGTGTCAGAAGGGCTCAATCAGCCGTCAGTTCTAACCGTGGTAGGGGCCAGCGTGTGTGAGCTTTTTTTCTGATATGTTTTAAGGAGCTGCGAAATCGGAAGAAAACCTTTACACATCAAATCCTCTTGGTAGCTCGACTCAGTAAGTTGTGTTAATGATCATAGATCTTGGCCTTCTGACTGTCAAGCTGCTTCGCAACACCAGCGTCTCTGAAGAAATTTGAATCGACCATCAGCGATACGAATTTTAATCTTGTTCTTCACTTAAGACTCACATGCGAGGGTGATAAGTATGAAGGAAATGAACCTCTTGACTACTATAGGGCCTCTATGCTAAATTTCCACAGTAGCAATTAGGAACTCCCTGCAGACATTTGCTAACAGCGGCTCTAGCAACTTACTATTTCTCTGGGTAGATTCAAATATGGGCAATTTTGTCGCCTTAAATCCAATTGAATTTTAAATATCACTTGTGAACAGCGATCACTTCTCCATTAATTAAGGTATAGACCTCAAAACAAGCAATTTGCCTGAGTAGCTATAGAGCAGGTTCTGATAGGTATTGACACAATCTTTTGCATCCATTTACCATAGAGAATCAAAGAAAGAAACCAAACACATTACATTGTATTTACTCTCTGTACCTTGACTAACACATGTGAATCCGTGACAATAATAAATTATTTGAAGAACCTCCCGTGAAAGGAAAAAGAACAGATTGTGACGCTTTAATTGTAGTGCACTGGATCAGAAACAATGAAATTAATTCTGTGCCACATTGATGTATTGCATCCTAATGTAATAAAATAATCATCAGATAAAAACGGTTTTGTGCCTCCTTCGCTATCAATAGTGAAACACAAATAGTAGACAGATTTTATGGGTCACCACTCAACTATATTAAAGAATTTTACATGGTCGAGAGTGCGGAGTAGAGCAGACGTCGGCAGAAGGCGAGACAATGCAGTGACTCAGCCCCCTTCGGTAGGCAGTAAACGGGTCCCAGAGAACTCAGACGCACGCGGTGTTCAGAGGCAGATGGTCGGCAAAGAAATCTTTCGCTAAAACACTGCTGGACCAACCTATTATTACCAGTGTGACAGAAAGCGAAATCTATTGTAGATTCGCCTGAATTACACTCATAGCTTCAGCACCGAGAGGAAAGGGGCGATAAAAACTTTGTCGACGTGTGCTTTTAGCAACTAGACGTCGTATTAGCTAGTCTCTCCTTTTACCTCAAGACTACAGTCGTAGTCAAGAATAAAGTACTAAGACTGAAGTCACGACATCCTCTGGGAAGTTCCGCAGTCTGCAATGTTGCCATATCTAGCATATTGCCGGACATAAGATTCTGAGAGGAGCACAACTGTATTGCCCACCTTGCGTTAAAGACTCGGCGGTCACTTTTTTGCTCTAAGACTGTATCTACAACACATATTGCACGCTGAAGACCAAAAAGAATTAAAAAAAAAACAAAAGTAGTTTATGAGAGCAACGTTAACTATAGCGTTCGAAGTATTCATAGTACTGTATACGTGTGTGTAAACGCTTTCCAATGGCCACTCAAGGAAGACAACGATACACAGTCTAGCTTCAATATTATAAATTCGCCACAGTTTGTGGGTGAACTCAGACTTAGGTTGATAATCATTTTGAATATTTAGCAGTACTGTACCCATTGCTGTTAAACTCGTTTTCAACCAATGATTCCCACAGCTTCAGGAACACTACTTGTGATACCTCATAGACATACTTACGCAGTGCTGTCAGACGAAAAGATCAACCTGACACAAACTGTGGAAAGTTTGTTTTACAACCTTCGTACCTGGATAATGAGCATTTTCCTATTTGAGATGTCTATGAACGTTGCTGCTTGAGTAGATTTAAGACGAAACTAAATTCCTTCAGCTACGACAATGTTTAAAGAAATCGTCTTAACGGCACTAAATCGTAGTTTTTGAATCGTTTACTGGCCGTACTCTGCCGAATTTCGCTGGATGGAAGGCAAAAAGCTTACTGACAAATTTCACAGAAGGAAAAGAGGGGCGAAATGTCTCCCACTGGAAGGTCATGTTGTTTTATTTAAATGATTACAAAAACAGGTAAAACGAACAGTCAGGTTGTCAGTATAAGCACATTACTGTTGTCAGTATGATGTTGCACTGCCCAGGGCCTGTAATGATAAAGGGCTCGTTTAGGTCAGGCATATCGTATACAGAAGTGGAAGAGAGAGCACCACTAAATTCTACAACCCGTATGCATTGCATACACACTGAAATTACTGTTACAGTGTACTTATCGAGCCAAATGGGTGAACTGCGTGTTTTCCGGTGAGAAAGAGCACTGGTAAACAGTCTTCCCAACATTAGGTTACTTAATCTAGTGTCACTCTCAGCTAGAGTTTATGGTCAGCGAGTAGGTGTAAGATCAATGAGTCGGATGCGAGTTTTGCAACTGTGAAATACTTTCCTACATTATAGTAGCGAATATTAAATTTGAACTAATATTGCGGAAATTTTGTAATTGGATAGCTTAGAATGAAAACCTTTCTGTTTATTGCAAAGGAAAACAAGTGATTTTCTAAAACATTGTCTGTCATACACAACTTGAAACAGGTCATGTCGACCAAATCATATGGAAGAACTGACAGCGACGTGTATCGGAAGGCAGTAAGATCTCTTGCCTTTTGGTTTGGCAGTACTCGATAGCCATTTCTAGGCGCAAGAAAATGAAGTAAGACAGCGCGTTTTTGTTATCAAATAACGTCTTCATCAATTGCTTTAGTTTTAATGTAATCTACGAGTAATTGCTGGTGTTTGATATTAGCATGAAAAGGATTCCGTAGACAGGGAAAGAACCGTGCTGGGTTCGTATCTCCGTCACAGAACGTCACATAATGCACTTCATCTTTAAATGCATGCGCACTTTGTTACTCCAGAATAGAGGTATATCAGACATCTTTCGTGGTTAATTAACAGAGACGAAAGGGTCTTGACAGAAGTCAAAGTTTATTACAAAAATTTTCGACTTCTATTTTCAAGTTTAGATTTGGTTACTGGTATTGGCAAAAATTTCGGTAATTCATGAGTCTTCATGGCTAGTCATCAATATGATATGATTAGATTAGATTACATTAGATTAATTCTTGTTTCATAGATCATGAATGCGATATTTCGTTATGATGTGGAACGTCTGATTTTAATGAAAGATTTCTTTACATGACATGATTCAATATCTTTACAACTCTTTACTCTATCTCTCTCTCATTCGTTTTGATTTTTATCTCTATCTTTATCTCTGTCACACACACGCACACACACACACAAACACACACACATTCTTTTTTTTATTTGTTTGTTGTGCTCGACTATCGGCGAGGCACGAAAACGTCTATGAATGAGTTTCTTCTTAGTTTTGGGTACACTTACGAAAGAAATATAAAAACAACTATGAGACTTACTGATTTATGATGCCTAGTTTGCAGTCAGTTCTGAGTATTATTAGCAACTACGCTCCAGTCCCTAAACCTAGTTGCAGAAATGCGAATCAGACGCATTACGTATTCCAGGCCGTAGCAGCCGCGACTTGGAGACACCAGCTCTGGTCACTTCCCAGCCCGCTGTAGGATCACATCAGTTCGGCTTCTTCCTGCTGGTATTGTAACTGAGATTTGGCAACAAGGCAATGTATGTTTGGCAACTCTGTGATCGACAAGTTACTTCCTGGTGCGCACGGAATTAAGCCTCAAAGTTCACTTGCATTTACCTGTCATTTCCATTGAATAATCTGAGTTATCATCGCTTGAGGTGTAACAAAAAATTGTAAATTTACAATTTCAGCCCAGGAAAGTCGTTGCGTGTGGAAATCGCAACTAATCTCGTCCTTCAAATAGCGGTTTGCGAGTTCTAGCGACTATTGGTCCCTTAAGGGGAAGCTAAGACACATACTTCTTCTCCAGCTCTGTGGTAACGTGCTGACCTGTGAAAAAGCGTCTGTATTGTTTCGCAGTTCCTGTCTCCCTGAGCGTAGCGCTTTTATCCCTTCTGTGTAAGAGTTACAAACAGTCAGATCAAACATCGCTAAGGAAAGCGCAAGAAAATACTTTCGGCTCATACTGCAATGGTGAAAAACTTACAATGCTGCACAACAGATAACGTCTCTTAACGCTGCTGACAAGCAAATTTTGGGTTACAAGGAATACATAACTTTATTTATGAAATGCCACATTTGCATACCTCTTGAGTATGAGACATCATACCAATTAAACACAGACCCAAACAAAATCTAAGTGAGTAGTATTTTACTAATTCGTGACGATAGAGGCATGCTTGTGTACAGATACTCAGTGTTATTAAAACAGATTTTCGTCGTAAGGTTATCGTGGGTAGTTTTACTTCACTTTTTATAATACAGTTCACAATTTTCGTAAGGTTTCCTTTAATGTTGTTAAAACAATAGTAAACATGAGAGAGAAATTAATCATTAACGATATACGCGAATTCTCTGATGTTATCTATAACAGTCTGAAATGCATATGTGGTTTATTGACTAAAACATGTAGAAAACTTTTTCTGCGTTAAAGCTGTCAAACAAGGTTTGAAGAAGAATAAAATGCCACTACCAGACGACGGCTAATGTATAAAATACTTTTCCGACGTAATGTGGCACGATGCGCTCTACCCATACGTAATACAAAAGTTTCGAAATGCATGTCTATCTATTGAACCTGAAATGAACAAAATGTCGCAGAAGTTAGCCCTTTCCCCACATGTGACTAGTTTGGATTGAGAAGTGAAGGGAATTATGTTACAAGTTCCATTAGATTGATAACTTTAGCAGACAGCAGAATTGCGTTTTAAAAAATATAGCACTGAATGTACTCGAACTCACGACATCTTATCTGCCGTCCACGTTACTTACCGTTACACTACTAGCTGACACATAGCTGGAACAGCTCCAGAAATCAACAACAATTCCTACAGAAGTCCTGCATTCAACAACGCCGTGGGATAATGCATATGGCCAGGTGAATACTTATGAGAGACAAACAGTTATACCTTTTCCTTTGCACTGCACGACGTTTTCAACAAGCAGATACCGCAATAGAGTAGCTCAAGTGGGAAGGAACACTTCCTATTTAAATTTCTGCGTCCTACAATGTTGGCAGTTCTGTGTTGGTGGCAGTTACATGATTTTATTTTGGTGATTACAAAATAAAGTTGACTGTATGGACTGGGTAGCCGAAGCAGATAGTTCATGGAGATTCGGTCAACCAAGTAAATAAATTTACTGAACATGCCAATAATTGATAAAGGGAACCTGTGTGTCAGGATTCTAAGCCAGCGTGGCACAACGTCGTTCGATAGAAAAATGTGGCACTGAGAAGAGGATTTGGTTGTCTGTTGGGATGATGATAGGTTCATATATCTATGGTCTGGGTTCGATTCCAGCTGTGGTCAGTGATTTTAGGTAGGGAGAGACAGATTCCATTCTCCTCTGGCTACACCAAGTGAAGAAGATATAATGGCATTGTGGTCTGAAATTCAGATAAAAAATGATGTTCCTTCTCTACTAAGAGACGTTAGGTTGAACCACTATAAAATCTGGAGTGGCGACGTGTAGAAACTCTATCACCAGTAACCTTTCTTATACAAGTTATTTATTTCTAGTGACGGAACAAACGCTATGTAGGCCCACAGGACACTTATTCCATCTTTTATCTGAGCTTCTGTATGTCGATAAACTTGGTTCTGAACTGGGAATGCAACTCAGACCGCCCTTAACTCGGAATTTGTTCCATTCGTAACAATACAGCTCGGCTACAATTTGTTGTTTGTTCAAAGCTGCAGATTCCTCAACATCTCCACATATTGCACGTGAATGGGTTCGAATCCTGGCCCGGCACTAAAGATTTCATTATGTATTATCAAGATCTAGCATAAGAACACCTATCTGCTGGTGGATAATAATTTCGATTTTTAATGTATTTTCATTCGTTGTCAACACTAACGATATTTGACGTTTTTGACTCCCAGTGAGACACAGAACTATTTGCGAGATCACTGTAAGATCAAGGTGTTATTCCGAGCTGCTGGCGGAGAAAAATTCGGTAGCTGACGTCTCTTTGTATGTAGTCAACAACGATATGTGTGGAGCTCTATTCCCAGTCAGCACTGAACTCTTCGTCATATCATTTCTAGTTCAAACTTGCTCACATGTCGCTGCTGGTGCAACAAACTCGTATTTAACGTTCGTTTTCTCTAGATTATAACATCGATAGGTTCCGGGTTGGAGTCCTGCGAAGGAAAAAATTAATGTTTCGTCTCGTCATTTCAGTTAAAACATCTAGCTACTGCCGAGAAAATCCGATATGTCGCAGTTGATTGTGATTCGATATCTATCCGATTAGGTTCTGGGTTCGAATCCCTGTCCAACACATAGCTCTACCTCACGGCACTTCAAGTAATTTGTTTCTTAAGAAGCAATATTTAACATCTCTCGTAGTTCGTTAACAGGGACAATGGGTGCTGGGTAGGAATTCGCGTCACTTAAATATATTTACGTTATGTAATTTAAAGTTGGTATTTGCTAACTGATACTGTCTAAAATCGACGTATATCACTCTCTGTATGCCTAATCAGGAATGACTGTTAGTTTCCGTCAGTCACGAAATCTTTGCTTAGTCTGCATGACATGGGTTTGAATCCATATGCAGAACGAGATGGTTCGTCGAGTCATTTGAAGTTCATAATTATTCTGAACTAGCTGCTCGTGAATAACTTAAATTTTTAATGTCATTTTGTGTTAAATAATAAGTACGTTCTGTTACTTTGAAGAGGAAATTATGAATACGACGAACTTACTACGTGCATTACCTATCTGACGTAATAATGAGAGTGGTAAGATTTCAGGTATGTCATTTATTGTAATAAATGTGAGTTTACAAGCCTTAAGGACAGTCTTATGTGTGATAAGGTGTTCCCTGATGTTTGTAGAATCGTAGTATTACTTTACATCCTGAGTTATTGCGATACAGAGCAGTGTTTTCTAGTGGTGACTTGTTGGAACCATTTTCAATAGTCAAACGACTGTACCAAGGAGCGATTAGAGTACCTGCTAGAAAGCTGCGTTATGTGGGTTGCATGCGAATCAGGAGAAATGCAATTCAGGTCGTTGGGATACTTTTGAGCGTGACTGTACACTGTGGACGTCCCATACAGTAGCACCTGGATACGCTTCTTGTCTGCTGGAATCGTTGCCATAATCTAGAGATCACACTTTGTGGCACACAAAGGGCCCATGCTACGACCTGCTGTGTTTGACCAACCTCCTGTCGCCCTAGAATTCTGCCCCTCATAACGTCATCAATATGTGTTCTTTGAGCCATTTTCAACACACAGTCACCATTAGCACGTCTAAAAACGTCTGCACACTTACTCGCTGCACCGTACTCTGACATGCACTATTACATCTCTGCGCTATGTGGACTGCTCCCAGCGCCACCGTGCGACGACCGCAGGTCAAATGCACCACATGGTCATACTCCGATGTGATTTAAATTGCATACCTCCCACCAGAGCGTTGTTTCACCATGTATCAGGATTATCTTTAGTTTGTGAGCACGAGTGTAGATTTCCGTCATTGCCTACCCACCGCCTAAAACTTGTACGTGCCAGGTCTTGCCACATTTCAAGAACTGGGAAGAACATGAGCTAAAACATCAGAATTCACATGTCCTCCTCATCCATTTAGTCGCTTAGGACATGAAAAAAACTAGTATCATCACAGGCATAATGGAACGAGTTTATTTACATTCAAGGAGGATCACCTGCTGGTCTTCTTGCATTTTGCTACAGTCTTCTGGTGTTGTAACCCCCCTGTAAACAACAGCGTCATCTGCAAAGAGCTTTCGTCATTATCTTTATCACTTTTATATATATGTTATAAGCAACTGTATAACAGTCCATTTGGATAGCCCGAAATTATCTTGTCATACTTCGATTTAGTCCCTTTAAGCACTATGTGTTGAGTGTCATCAGCAAGCAAGTCCCAGATATAGTCACAAATCCTTTACTCTCATTTAATTCGTTAAACGACAGTCCGGGATTGTTTCGAATGCCTTTTGGGAGTGAGGAAACACTGCATTTGTTATGACGTTAAGCGCCGGCATGCCAGACGGGAAAGAGAGAGCAGAGAGGGACGTCAGCCAATTGCACGCCGACCGACCCCCCTCCAGCACCCGACTGGTGCCCATTTCTACAGCAGCTTGAAGACTAGGATCTAGGTAGAAGCGTCAAAGCTCATTACTTTCCTTGTACATTCTATGTAGCTCAAACTTGGAATTGTTATACTGAAGAGATTTCTTATTTTGCATATCGCCCTTTGCTTGCCACACATCTGTGTATTTCTCAGAGTTAAGTATTGTCATTAATACGATTTGTTTGAATGTCATCTAGCGATTCGGGAAAGCAGGTTTCCCAGACATCCCATATTTGACGACTAGGCAGGATTCAACAGCATTAAAAACGACCGCAGTTGTCTAATGCTCTCCAGACGTCATGGACCAACGGAGATATCTCTTTGCGGGCTAAATGTTTCCTTTAATAAAGGATAATTTCGTTCTCCCAAAATGTCAGTGTGTGAGCTTAAAACAGGTTGTTTAATTTTGCAGCCAGGTGACGATATCTAAAGGCCTGTAATAATCTGAATCTATCTGATGACGCTTCTTGAAAATGAAAATGACCAGCGTTTTTTTCCAGTCGCTCGACCAGATGACGATGATAATGGTGTTCTTCACTTTCTGCAGAAAGCAACGAGCGTGTAACTTTAAAGGCACTGTAGGAGTTTGCACGGGGAGGAGAGCTGCCGGCAGCCCACTGTGCGTGGTGGAGCACGGAGAAAGGCCGGCAGTTTCATTTAGCGGCGGCAGACAGCGCGCACGTAGCAGCCAGTTGACGCCGCAATATCCTCCGCAGGCACGTCCGCGGCTTCCAGCAGTCGCCACCCCCGTGTCAGTGGCTGCAGGGTGGGTGGAGGGTGGCCGGACCGCCATCCGCCGTTAATCCTCGCCCAGTGACCCACTCAGCAGCCACACTCTCCTGCTGTGTGCAGCGCGGTCGGGCGTCTTCTCACCGGTCGGCTGCATGAGCTGACTACTTCCGTGTCCCGATCTGTGTCATACGAAGTGTCCCAGACCCTCACCATCAAAATCATATCGACTGTAGGGGATCCTGGACAGGCCATTTTGAGATAAGGTACTAAAGGTTGGAAGTGAATGTGTCCGACAGTACAATACCTAAAATGTTAGTGTGTGTAAAAACGCGAGAAAAATGCAGCGTAATGCAAGGAGGTGATTGGTGCAAGGACGTGTTATATAAATAAAAGTAACTTATTCCACTTCGTATGAGAACGAATCCACTTCTGTTCGCTTACTTTTTGGCGAAAAGTCACAGTATGTGCCATAAGATACATAGGAGTTATCATCCGGAGCGACGTAACTAGAGTGACTACATTAAACAAATTGTAAGATAAGTAAACGCAAGAGGGATATTTATTGGAAGATTTAAATCAAATGTAACAATTGTCTTACAAAAGACTGGTTCAACCAATTCTTTAGTATTTTTCGTATCTAGAACTCTTGCCAGATTTGATTGATGGGGAACATCTAACCTGGAATGTTGAGATGATGTGGGGAACTATTAGTTATTACTGTTTAGGTAACTGTTGAATGTAGATTCAGTACTTGGCAAGAATGGTAAATGTTGCTGACATACTCTTCATGACCAGCGTCGCAACTGGCATATTCCAGCACGCTGATCAAAGTCCCAATATTGCAGTTCACATCACAAACGCCTTGCGGTATGTGCGGATCTTTGCCAGGCTCACCTGGCCCCCTGGCTTGTCATCTAAGGGTGGTCCATTGATAGTGACCGGACCAAATATCTCCCGAAATAAGCACCAAACGAAAAAACTACAAAGAACGAAACTAGTCTAGCTTTAAGTGGGAAAGCTGGCCCGTGTGGCCGATCGGTTCTAGGCACTACAGTCTGGAACCGCGCGACCGCTACGGTCGCAGGTTCGAATCCTGTGTGATGTCCTTAGGTTAGTTAGGTTTAAGTAGTTCTAAGTTCTAGTGGGCTGATGACCTCAGAAGTTAAGTTCCAGAGTGCTCAGAACCATTTGAACCATTTGAAGGGGGAAACCAGATGGCGCTGCCATACGTCAAACGGATATAAACTGCGGTTTTTTGAATAGGAACCCCCATTTTTTATTACATATTCGTGTAGTACGTAAAGAAATATTAATGTTTTAGTTGAACCACTTTTTTCGCTTTATTTAAGGAAACAGGAAGTGTTCAGCCACAAGTGAAACGTCAACCACGATCTGCAACAAATGATAATGCCCAAGTAGGTGTTTTAGCTGCTATCGCGGCTAATGCGCACATCAGTAGCAGACAAATTGCTCGAGAGTCGGGAATCTCATAAAACCTCGGTGTTGAGAATGCTACATCAACATCGATTGCACCCGTACCATATTTCTATACACCAGGAATTGCATGGCGACGACTTTGTACGTCGTGTACAGTTCTGCTACTGGGCACAAGAGAAATTACGGGACGATGACAGATTTTTGGCACGCGTTCTGTTTAGCGACGAAGCGTCATTCACGAACAGCGGTAACGTCAACCGACATAATATGCACTATTGGGCAACGGAAAATCCACGATGGCTGCGACAAGTGGAACATCAGTGACCTTGTCGGGTTAATGTATGGTGCGGCATTATGGGAGGAAGGATAACTGGCCCCCATTTTATCGATGGCAATCTAAATGGTGCAATGTATGCTGATTTCCTACGTAATGTTCTACCGATGTTACTACAAGATGTTTCACTGCATGACTGAATGGCGATGTACTTCTAACACGATGGATGCCCGGCACATAGCTCGCGTGCGGTTGAAGCGGTACTGAATAGCATATTTCATGACAGGTGTATTAGTCGTCGGAGCACCATACCATGGCCCGCACGTTCACCGAATGTGACGTCCCCGATTTCTTTCTGTGGGGAAAGTTGAAGGATATTTGCTATCGTGATCCACCGAGAACGCCTGACAACATGCGTCAGCGCATTGTCAATGCATGTGCGAACATTACGGAAGGCGAACTACTCGCTGTTGAGAGGAATGTCGTTACACGTATTGCCAAATGCACTGGGGTTAACGGAAATCATTTTGAGCATTTATTGCATTAATGTGGTATTTATAGGTAATCACGCTGTAACAGCATGCGTTCTCAGAAATGATAAATTCACATAGGTACATGTATCACATTGGAACAACCGAAATAAAATGTTCGTGCCTACGTTCTGTATTTTAATTTAAAAACCCTACTTGTTACCAACTGTTCGTCTAAAATTTCAATTTTATTCAACCAGATACAGTTTACTACATTAACATGGAAATTTGTGACAAAGAAAAGTATTACCAGACAGCATTTAAGGTTGTTGATCTGTTTTGAAGAGCACGAGGACATAGTACAATTACGGACACTGCAACAAGGGAGGAGCGATACCTCAAAATGAAATAGGTACTACTGGAGAGTTCAGCCTAGCCCCCTGTCATCAGCAGAAGAAGAAAAATAGAATAGAATCAGTGACAGGCAGTAGGATAAGAAATAAAAGGGGAGGGCTCAACAAATATAACTGAGAGCAGAATATCAACAGCCGCCCACCAATATAAAATACAACGCAGGCATGGCAGAACGGACGACTGTGATAATCCCCCTACAGTAGCTTAAGAAAACCATCACTGATATATATTGTCTATCCCAATATTCACTCCCCCCCCCCCCCCCCCCCAAATACAGATCTAATCTAACTGTAGCATAAAAACCTGCTATGTGATATGTACAAAGGACGAAAAAGTGTTCAGGCTTACACTGAGTCTTACAAAAACAGAAGAAATATTATCAAAATGACAAAAGTAGAGGTTGGATTTTACAACAAGCATCCTCTTAATTTCATCAACATAATATGCAAAATATCAAAAGGTATCACACTAGTCCTAAACATGTTACATGGAAAGACAAAAATAAGAAAAATGAAAATTCTTAGTATCTGTGTGTTGCCTCCAGAGGCAGACAGAATGGTTCAGCGATAATACATAAAAGAATGATTTAATTCCACAGTGTGGAAAGTTCTATTCTATTTTTCATACATGCTAACTGTCAAGCGAGCAAATAAGCAGGCATAGCCTGTTCATAATATTCCAATTTCAGTCTTTTCCAACATATAGGCTCAGAAAATATAATAACAGCAAGAAAATGTTTTCAGCATAAATGGCATCAGCACATGAAGAAATTAGTAGTAAGCACAAAATATGAATGTCAAATGTCTAATAACTAACATGAGTAAACTACAACTAAAATAGCACATGTCCTACCACACAAAGAAAACAAAATGCAGAAGAAACCATCAAAATATTTTCTTACATCTAGGCATATATTCAATGAATAGTATGCATATTATATGTGTATGGGGTTCATCAAGCAAAATCATTTTACACTTCCTTTCAGCAATAAGTAAGCTTCAGTACCATGTATAGTTACCATATCACATGATAGGAAACAAACTTCATAAACAATATAAAATGTGAAAAATTTTCCTTGTATTCCAGGTTATTAAGAATTGCAAATTTCATTCTAGGTATCAGACTTATAACGTTTCAATTCAGTGACATTCTTCAAACCAAATAATTTCCTAGACTTTGGGTAGATCAATCTGTAAGCATTTGGGTGAGGATTTTCTTTCACCTCAAATGGTCCTATATAAATGTCAAAAAATTTTTTTAATTCTGAAGTCGTAAGTTTAGATTTTTCTTTCATTTTAACCAAAACCAAATCACCAATATTAAAATGTGAAAACCTGCCTTTTGCATCGTGTCTTTTCTTTCTGTAATCTGCTTGTTTTTTCATGGTGTCTTTTACAATTTGTACTCTCTGCTGAGGTGACAAAATCTGACAAACTGGAAAATCTATGTCTTCAGTAATAAAGCAAGTCTTTTGTTAAACTTAATTTCGAATGGTGAAAAGCCAGTGGATGTATGTTGCAAACTGTTCATTATGTCTTCGAAATCATTTACATATTCAATCCAATTTACATGGTTCTTACTACAATATGTGCTGCACAACCTCTCTATCTCTCTCATGTACCCCTCTGCCGGATTACTGGACGGGTGATAAACTGAAATCAAAATACGTTTTATGTTTGCATTTTCAACAAAATCTTTCCAATACTTTTGATGTAAATTGTGAGCCATTGTCTGACAAGATTGCCTGTGGAGTACCTATCTTATTGAAATAATCATTGGTTAATGTAGATGTAATCTGTTTACTTGTGGCTTTCCTTAATGGATACAATTTGATGAATTTTGAGAATATGTCAACAATCACAAAGATAAAACTGTAACATCCTTTTGACTTGGGGAGGGGTCCGTAACTGTTGCAAGCTGTCAGCTCTAAAATTTTGCTGGGCAAAATATTTTGCATCATCCCTCTGCATGTTTGATTACTCACCTTTACTCTTTGGCATCGGTCACAGGCTGCTAATTTTTTCTTCACTCTTCTGGCAATATTATAAAAATAGACATTTTCCTGAATCTTTTGTATGCATTTGGCAGAACCACAATGTCCAAAGTTCTCATATATATACTTAACTAATGTGTCTATGTGCTGCTCAGGCCAACATAAATTCCAGTCATCCAAATCAGGTCTTAATCTTCTGAACAGATTCCCTTTGTGTACCTTGTAGTAATCATCTACCTTTTGCTTAACTCTGAAATAATTTTTTACCTATTTCTAATTTTCATCATGATTTTGGTGTCTCCTAATGTCATTACAAATTTTTAAAATTTCTCCTTCCTCTTTTATCCCCTTCAAATACATAATTTTGAAATTTTTGTCATCAATACCTGTTTCATTATCAAATTTTAGCCCAATAGGTGACCTAGTAAGTGCATCAGCAATAACATTTTCCTCCCCCTTAATACATTTAATTTCATAATCAAATTGTTGTAAGAACAATGCCCATCTGGTGATTCTACTATGATAAAGCCTACACTCCTGTAAGTAACGTAGTGCTTTGTGGTCAGAGTAAACAATTACTTTATGTCCAGGAAGATAATTTTTAAATTTGTTGAAAGCCCAATGTATAGCCAAAAGTTCCTTTTCAGTCACAGTGTAAGTCTTTTCATACTTTTGTAATACTCTACTAGCAAATGCAATGGAATGGTATTCAATATGATCCCTTACTACTTTTCCCTGAAATAAGTGTGCTCCTAATCCTGTACCACTGCTGTCAGTCATTAAACAGAAGGATAAAGACATGTCAGGCCTATATAGAATTCTGCTCTGTGAAAGTTGTTTCTTCATCTCATCAAATTCTTTTTGACAATGAGATGACTAATCCCAGACAGAATTTTTCTTTAATAGATCACATAAACAAGAAGGGTTCATAGCTTGAGTACTGACATATGCTCTGTAAAATCCAGCAAGACCAAAAAAATATTTTAATTGTTTTTTCATTTTTAGGAACAGGAAAATTCTCTATAGCTTCAATTTTTTCTCTGTCAGGTTCAATCCCCTTTTCCGAAATAATGTGTCCCAAAAATTTCAATTCACTTACTCCAAATTTACATTATTCTAACTTTAAGTTCATACCCCCTTCCCTTAATTGTGTACACACCTGTGTTAGCAATTCAAAATGTTCTTCCCATGTTTTTCCAGAAATCAAAATATCATCTACATATACAGTAAGTTAAGACAGTCGTTCATCCCCCAAAAAAGATCTAATACTCTAATAAAATCAACAACAGAAACAGTTAGTCCAAATGGTACAACACAGTAATGATAACTTTTCCCCCCATACAAAAATGCAGTGTATTTTCTAGAATTTATTTCTAAAGAAATTTGGTGAAAGCCTGAAGTTAAGTCTAAGCTGCTCATGAATTTCACACATTCACATTTATGTAACAGTTCATCTATGTTTTCTGGATGATCATTTTCTCTTTTCAAAAATTTGTTAAGGTGCCTAGAATCAAGTACAAGTCTAACACTGCCTCCACATTTGGAAACCACCACCAAAGTATTGCTATAATCACTGTTACTTCTTTCGATTACACCCCATGCTTCCATTTTTTGTATCTCACTCTCTATTTCTTTTCTTTTTGTAAAAGGAATATTATAAGGCTTGAGGAAAAAAGGTTCATGACATTTAAGGTGTAAAGTGCATTGATAATTCCTGACTCTTCCAGGTTTTTCATTGAAAACATCTTGAAATTCCCACAATAAATTTTCCAACTTTCTCTTTTGATCACTGTCCAAATTAATTGCTTCCTCTACTTTGGTTTTAACTAGGTTTTCATAATTTTGACCAGAAAAGTTTAGCTCAGGCTTGTTATCAAAACAGTACAAATTCTCTTCAAAGTCTTTGATTTTCCTGACATGACTGCAACCTTCTCCACAGTGTATAATAAACAGTTATGTACACACAATAATATTGCTTTTGGGTTCACACACAATTAACTTCGTCTCACTCCAGCTAAATGCAGCACTTACCTTTAACACCCAGTCCAATGCCAAACAATATGTTCTCCTCTAAACTTGGAATAACAAGACAACCCTGCTCAAATTTTACATCTTCTTGAAGATTAAACCTTTCAAAGTTAGCACAATGGTGATGTAAAAAAATAATCAGCACTCCGAATTCAAGTTACACTTCCTTTTTATTGCTTTTGTTACAATATCACGTAACACACGAAACATCACTTCACAATACGAAACATACTTGAAAACATCTTCCTCACTGTTAAATTTCTCATTTTATAAGCTGACTACAATACGTGTCTTTCCAACATGACGTCCAAGACCTGACTTTTTCAAGGTTCGACTCTTAACTAACTAACTGCTTACGCTTAAGATTCCTTCCTTTCTTATCAGAGGAGTCCTAACCTGAAGAGGACCACCACTAGCTTAATGTAAGAGGGCGTACTGAAAAATAATGTCTCCAATTTTTTTATTCTGTTCTCAGTATCGGTTGCGGTGTTACATGTCATGCATGTTACTTGGTCGACATTCCTGATTCGCTGACGCAGCTTCGAACCCTCCCTCTTCCACTACGGTGCTCCGATTTCTAACCTGTAACATGGCGTTGGGTAACGTTAACTGCTTCGTTGCGTGAGAAGCAGCATACAATAATCAGGTTTATGTATTTTGCAGTTGGGGATATTCAGACGCCAAATAACTGTAAAAATTCATCGTGAAACCTTCAGCTATCATTTATTTTGCACAGTTCGCTACTAGTTTCTGTCAATGACCATTATCAAGCTTAGCTGACATAAAAGGCAGGAAAGTTATTCCATAATTTGAAGAAAAGTAATTTTGCTCTTTAAAGCCCACCATAGTACGGAAAAATTTCTCACAATAATAATTCTGTACGATAATTTTCGTGAAGAAGGAAGTCCACATCGACAGCTAGTAACACACTGACAGAAGTCCTGCCGTTTATGCCAGGTAAGCTTGATAATGGTCACTGACCCAAACTAGTAGCGAACTGTGCAAAATAAATGACATCTGAATGCTTCACCTTGAATTTTAATAATAATCGAGTTTCGAATTCGGAGTGCTTGTCCACACATCGATCATCTTCTCGTTCCACGTGACACTGCCGGACTGCACACGAGACCTGCAACACCCACACCAATCCGACGCTTTGAGTGCACTGTCATCGATAATTCTCCACACAATCCCGACTTGGCTCCACTCAATTTTCATCTGTTGTCGAAACTTAAAGATCACCTACGAGTATTTCACTTTAATAGTGACGAAGTGGTGATAACAGAGGCGAGGTTGCGGCTCCGTGAACAAAGTGAAACATTTTACAGTGACGGTATCAACAAAGTGGTCTCTCTGTGGGAGAAATGTGTTTGTCGTCTGGGTGACATTTTGAGAAGTAAATGTATAGCCATGAAGAATAAAGATGTAGAGGGCTGGTACACTGTTTTATTAAAAAAAATAACTTTAAGAATGTTGTATTCCGAGGCATTACTTTCACGCACGCCCTATTACCCTATTATTTGGTACGCATATATCACTCATTACTTACCTTGTCAGTCCACATTATTTTCAACATTGGCCTGCAGCATCTAACAACCCTACCACACAAAGGTCAAAATTTAATAATTATTATATTGTTGCTCACGCTGCTGAATACTGCATTTTCGAGCAACAACAAAGTTATTAAGTGGCAGGTGTCACTAGAGCACAGTTAATAAAGTCGTTTCATGTAATAATGAATAAATTAGGCACTCATCTTTTCGTGTTTCCCACGCTGGTCTCCTTGTAAAATCATGGCTCAATCGTCGAAAATCTAAGTGGTGATGATTCCAAGCTCGGATGCAAAGAGGCCTAGGTTTTATTCTGATATATTCAAAAGTTTTGTAGATGCGCTTCACAAACCATTCTTGAAGATTAAACCTTTCAAAGTTAGCACAATGGTGATGTAAAAAAGTAATCAGCACTCCGAATTTAAGTTACACTTCCTTTTTATTGCTTTTGTTACAATACCACGTAACACACGAAACATCACTTCACAATACAAAACATACTTGAAAACATCTTCCTCACTGTTAAAGTTCACATTTTATAAGCTGACTACAATACGCGACTTTCCAACATGACGTCCAAGACTTGACTTTTTCAGGGTCCGACTCTAACTAACTAACCGCTTTCGTGCCCAAAAATCAAGAGTTACAAGTACGTCAAAGATCATAGTGACAAAAGAAAGAGTACACAGAAGAATAATATCATTGCAATATAAACATATCGATGTATCAAAGTACCTCTACATTAATAAAATCAGATCTGAATGTTGTCTCAGAAATATGTTAACTACTTTACAGAAACGCAGTAGAATATTGCTGGTATCGAGAGGGTCAGGTGAGCTGCCGTAATGGTTACGTAATTCAAGTACCATTACAAAAACCACATCTCAAATGCTTCGATTCTCTCCTGTTCCGGTTTCCCATAGTCCATGTTTCACTACCATACAATGCTGTGCTCCAAATTTGAGTTCTGAGAAATTTCTTACTCAAATTAACACCTACGCTTGACACTAGCAAACTTATCTTGGCCAGGAATGCCCTTTTTGCCAGCACTAGTCCGCTTTTGATGATCTACATGCTTAATCCGACAATGGTTATTTTGCTGCATAGATAGTAGACTTCTTTAACTTCATCTGCTTCTTGACTTCCTGATGTTAAGTTTCTCTCTACATTCGACTTTTTCCAATTTACTTTCAGTCCATTTTCTGTATGCGTTAGGTCGTTCATTCCATTCAGCAGATCATGTAATTCTTCTTCACTTTCACTCCGGATAGGAATGTCATCAGCGATTCGTATCATTGATATCCTTTCACCTCGAATTTTAATTCCACTCCTGAGCCTTCCTTTTATTTCCGTCATTGCTTCTTCGATGGACATATTGAACTGTAGGGGTGAAAGACTACATCATTGTCTTACTCCCTTTTTAATCCGAGCACTTCGTTCTTGGTCGTCCACTCTTATTATTCCCTCTTGGCTCTTGTACATATTATATACTACCCACCTCTCTCTATAGCTTCCCCTATTTTCCTTTGAATTTCTACTGCATTTTACATTGACGAACGCCTTTTCCAGGTCGACAAATTCTATGAACGTGTCTTGATTGTTCTTTGGTCTTGCTTCCATTATCTACCGCAACGACAGAATAGCCACTCTGGTGCCATTGCCCTTCCTAAGGCCAAACTCATCGTTACCTGTCACATCCTCAGTTTTCTTTTCCATTCTTCTGTATATTATTATTGTCAGAAACTTGGAGCATGAGCTGTTAAGCTGATTGTGTGATTATTTCCGCACTTGTCAACTCTTGCAGTATTTTTAATTTTGTGGATGATATTTTTCCGAAAGTCATATGTTATTTCGCAAGGCTCATACATTCTCCACACCAACCAGCTTATTTGTTACCACTTCTTTGACTGGTTTTAGACATTCTTATGGAATGCTATCCATCCCTTCTGCTTTATTTGATCATAAGTCCTCCAAAGCTCTCTTAAATTCTGATTATAATACTGGATCACCTATCTCTTCTAAAGCGACTAGTGTTTCTTCCTTATCACATCAGACAAGTCTTCCCCCGCATAGAGTCCTTCAGTGTATTCTCTCCACCTATCCGCTCTTTCTTCTGCATTTAACAGTGGAATTTCCGTTGTAATCTTCATGTTAAGACCCTTGCCTTTAATGTCACCAAAGTTGTTTTAACTTTCCTGTAGACTGAGTCAATCCTTCCAACAACATTTATTTTTCGATTTCTTCACATTTTTCATGGGGCTATTTCTTCTTGGCTTCCCTGCACTTCCTATTTATTTCATTCCATAGCGACCTGTATTTCTGTATTCCTAAATTTACCTGAACATTTTATTGTTGTGTCTATAGCTTTAGAGAACTTCAGGCGTATCTTGTCGTTTCTTAGTACTACAGTATCCAACTTCTTTGCGTATGGATTCTTTCAGACTTCTCTCTTAAGCTTCATCCTACTTAATTGCGATTTGAGTCTGTATCTGCTCCTGGGTATACCTAACAATCCCGTGTATGATTTCGGAGCTTTTGTGTGACCACGATGTAATCTAACTGAAATCTTCCCTAGTATAACCCGACCTTTTTCAGGTATATCTCCTCCTCTTGTGATTCTTGAACAGAATATTCACTATTACTAGCTGAAATTTATGACGAAAGTCTTTCTGGTCTCTCGTTCCTTGTCCCAATCCCATATTCTCCTGTGACCTTCCACAATAGCTGCTTCTGTTTGTTAATATGTGGTACAAATGGCTCTAAGCACTATGGGACTTAACATCTGAGGTCATCAGTCCCCTAGACTTAGAACTACTTAAACCTAACTAACCTAAGGACATCACACACATCCATGCCCGAGGCAGGATTCGAACCTGCGACCGCAGCAGTCGCGCGGTTACAGACTGAAGCACCTAGGCATAAGTATTAGATTTTCAACTCCCTTCACGTACTGCGTTACACTCTTTATATCCTCATGTGCTTTGTCTATCTCTTCAGTTTTCGATTTCGGTATCTATACCTGAACGCGTTCAGAAGAGGCAGCTGGGAGAGCGGTGGAAAACGAGTAATCCGAACCTCTCGAAGACCGAGTAAGTAATACACTTTGTATTTATTTTTTCAGGATCCTTCACATAGATTTGTTTATTGCATAGAAGCAGTATATTAAGTGGTGGTCTCGACGATGATAAATCAGGAAAGTGAAATCCACATTAGTTTGGAATTTAGTTGTAAATCAATCAAGTAAAGCTTACTCCAGCAGCTACAACTGTTTTTGGGCTGTATTGTTGCCCGGTCCTGTCGAGCTTAATCGTTGGAACTGAGTGCACGCAACAGAAGCACACGCGCAGGAATCAGCGACGCATATCACATAATGTATAAATAATAAACGTTCGTCATGATTTTCCGTAATCACCAAATTTGTTTTTTTCTTACCCATTGATGTTTAATATTCTTTATTTTAGCGAAGTAGAAAATTTCAACCGACCGACAACCCTGCCCCAGTCGCATTAACAGGGACACACACTCCTTTTATCATCCTTATACGTCACCTTGAGGTCTCGTCCGTAAACTTGGAGAGACAACACAATGCTTACCTTAATGCTTCGTTCTTCGGGAGAGAGCCACGTTGAAAATGTCTGGCACTCTGCTTTAAAATGTGTTCTGTACATCACTTCCAACAATGGGTTGACGCGAGCCCTGACCTCGTGAACTAAAGAAATTCTCCTTTCTAATCACATCCTCCCGTGGCGAAAACAAAAATTTCGTTTTTGTGTAGCGAGTAGAGATCTGTTCCCTTGGAGGATTTAAAAAAAAATGTACAACCTGAATCATGGACCTTGCCGTTGGTGGGGAGGCTTGCGTGCCTCAGCGATACAGATACCCGTACCGTAGGTGCAACCACAACGGAGGGGTATCTGTTGAGAGGCCAGACAAACGTGTGGTTCCTGAAGAGTGGCAGCAGCCTTTTCAGTAGTTGCATGGGCAAAAGTCTGGATGATTGACTGAGCTGGCCTTGTAACACTAACCAAAACGGCCTTGCTGTGCTGGTGCTGCGAACAGCTGAAAGCAAGGGGAAACTACAGCCCTAATTTTTCCCGAGGGCATGCAGCTTTACTGTATGGTTAAATGTTGATGGCGTCCTCTTGGGTAAAATATTCCGGAGGTAAAATAGTCCCCCATTCGGATCTCCGGGCGGGGACTATTCAAGAGCACGTCGTTATCAGGAGAAGGAAAAGCGTTCTACGGATCGGAGCGTAGAATGTCAGATCCCTTGTTCGGGCAGGTAGGCTAGAAAATTTAAAAAGGGAAATCGATAGGTTAAAGTTAGATATAGTGAGAATTAGTGAAGTTCGGTGGCAGGAGGAACAAGACTTTTGGTCAGGTGAATACAGGATTATAAATACCAAATCAAATAGCGGTAATGCAGGAGTAGGTTTAATAATGAATAAAAAAATAGGATTGTGCGTAAGCTACTACGAACAGCATGGTGAACGCATTATTGTGGCCAAGATAGACACGAAGCCCACGCCTACTACAGTAGTACAAGTTTATATGCCAACTAGCTCTGCAGATGATGAAGAAATTGATGAAATATATGATGAGATAAAAGAAATTATTCAGGTAGTGCTGGGAGACGAAAATTTAATAGTCATGGGTGACTGGAATTCGACAGTAGGAAAAGGGAAAGAAGAAAACGTAGTAGGTGAATATGGATTGGTGCTAAGAAATGAAAGATGAAGCCGCCTGGTAGAATTTTGCACAGAGCATAACTTAATCATAGCTAACACTTGGTTCAAGAATAATGAAAGAAGGTTGTATACATGGAAGGACCCTGGATATACTAGAAGGTTTCAGATAGATTATATAATGGTAAGACAAAGATTTAGGAACCAGATTCTAAATTGTAAGACATTTCCAGGGGCAGATGTGGACTCTGACCACAATCTATTGGTTATGAACTGTAGATTAAAACTGAAGAAAGTGCAAAAAGGTGGGAATTTAAGGAGATGGGACCTGGATAAACTGAAAGAACCAGAGGTTGCATAGAGTTTCATGGACAGCATAAGGGAACAATTGACAGGAATGGGGGAAAGAAATACAGTAGAAGACGAATGGGTAGCTCTGAGGGATGAAATAGTGAAGGCAGCAGATCATCAAGTAAGTAAAAAGACGAGGGCTAGTAGAAATCCTTGGGTAACAGAAGAGATACTGAATTTAATTGATGAAAGGAGAAAAAACAAAAATACAGTAAGTAAAGCAGGTAAAAAGGAATACAAACGTTTCAAAAACGAGATCGACAGGAAGTCCAAAATGACTAAGCAGGGATGGCTAGAGGACAAATATAAGGAAGTAGAAGCTTATCTCACTAGGGGTAAGATAGAAACTGCCTACAGGAAAATTAAAGAGACCTTTGGAGAAAAGAGAACCACTTGTGTGAATATCAAGAGCTCAGATGGAAACCAAGTTCTAAGCAAAGAAGGGAAATCAGAAAGGTGGAAGGAGTATACAGATGGTCTATACAAGAGCGATGGACTTAAGGACAATATTAGGCAATTGGAAGAGTACGTAGATGAGGATGAAATGAGAGATATGGTACTGCGTGAAGAGTTTGACAGAGCACTGAAAGACCTGAGTCGAAACAAGGCCCCGGGAGTAGACAACATTCCATTAGAACTACTGACAGCCTTGGGAGAGCCAGTCCTGACAAAACTCTACCATCTGGTGAGCAAGATGTATGAGACAGGCGATACACCCTCAGACTTCAAGAAGAATATAATAATTTCAATCCCAAAGAAAGCAGGTGTTGACAGATGTGAAAATTACCGAACTATCAGTTTCATAAGTCACGGCTGCAAAATACGAACGCGAATTATTTACAGACGAATGGAAAAACTGGTAGAAGCCGACCTCGGGGAAGATCAGTTTGGATTCTGTAGAAATACTGGAACACGTGAGGCAATACTGACCCCACGACTGATCTTATAAACCAGATTAAGGAAAGGCAAACCTACGTTTCTAGCATTTGTAGACGTAGAGAAGGCTTTTGACATTGTTGACCGGAATACTCTGTTTCAAATTCTGAAGGTGGCAGGGGTAGAATACAATTTGTACAGAAACCATATGGCAGTTATAAGACTTGAGGGACATGAAAGGGAAGCAGTTGTTGAGAAGGGAGTGAGAAAGGGTGGTAGCCTCTCTCTGATGTTATTCAATCTGTATATTGAGCAAGCAGTGAAGGAAACAAAAGAAAAATTCGGAGTAGGTATTAAAATCCATGGAGAAGAAATAAAAACCTTGAGGTTCGCCAATGATATTGTAATTCTGTCAGAGACAGCAAAGGACTTGGAAGAGCAGTTGAACGGAATGGATAGTGTCTTGAAAGGAGGATATAAGATCAACATCAACAAAAGCAAAACGAGGATAATGGAATGTAGTCGAATTAAGTCGGGTGAAGCTGAGGGAATTAGATTAGGAAATGACACACTTAAAGTAGTAAAGGAGTTTTGCTATTTAGGGAGCAAAATAACTGATGATGGTCGAAGTAGAGAGGACATAAAGTGTAGACTGGCAATGACAAGGAAAGCGTTTCTGAAGAAGAGAAATTTGTTAACATCGAGTATAGATTTAAGTGTCAGGAAGTCGTTTCTGAAAGTTTTTGTATGGAGTGTAGCCATGTATGGAAGTGAAACATGAACGATAAATAGTTTGGACAAGAAGAGAATAGAAGGTTTCGAAATGTGGCGCTGCATAAAATGCTGAAGATTAGATGGGTATATCACATAACTAATGAGGAGGTATTGAATAGGATTGGGGAGAAGAGGAGCTTGTGGCACAAGTTGACTAGAAGAAGGAATCGGTTGGTAGGATATGTTCCGAGGCATCAAGGGATCACCAATTTAGTATTGGTAGGCAGCGTGGAGGGTAAAAATCGTAGAGGGAGACAAAGAGACGAACACACTAAGCAGATTCAGAAGGATGTAGGTTGCAGTAGGTACTGGGAGGTGAAGAAGCTTGCACAGGATAGAGTAGCATGGAGAGCTGCATCAACCCAGTCTCAGGACTGAAGACCACAACAACAACACCTGAACTGTAGTTGTTGATGTTGGTTTGTTGTCGATTCTGACGAGAACAAACCTATCACTGAAATGTTCACAGTAACACGGTCTCTGCCGTACCTTCCTATTTCTAACTAATCCTATCCCCTTTATACAATTTTGTGCAGCTATTGATATTACTCTGTATCCATCAGACCAGAAATCCTTGTCTTCTTTCCATTTCACTTCACTGACCCCTATTATATCTAGATTGAGCCTGTGAATTTCCATTTTGAGATTTTCTAGCTTCCCTATCACGTTGAAGCTTTTGACATTCCACGCCCCGACTCGTAGATCGTTATTCTTTCATTGGTTATTGAATCTTTTTCTAATGGCCATCACCCTCTTAGGAGTCCCCTCCCGGAGACCTGATTGGGGGCTATTCCGGAAGCTTTTGTCAATGGAAATATCCACCATGACACTTTCTCAGTTACAGGTCACATGTCTTGTGGGTACACATTACGTGTATTTAATGCAGTGGTTTGAATTGTCTTCTGCAACGTCATACCGGTACCACTGCTTCCGGTTTTATGGGTGTTTCCGACCCCAAGGGTAAGAGAGTGCGCTGAACCTCTGTCCGCACCTCCACCCTCTTTGACAAGTCCGTTGGCAGAGTGAATGTGACTTCTTACGTCGGAGGTCTACCACTACCAATGCTGATTATTAATCAAAAGTTAAGCAGTAGCGTCATTTGTACCTGGGACCGATGTCGTTCTGATTCCTAATAAGAGACGTTACCCCAAGACCACAGTTCTCTCGCTACCCCTAAGCCCACTGTTCCTAGACCTTACACGTACGAAGGTTCTAATACTTAAGAAGTCTTCGAGCCACTCATATATCTGGGAGCCTCTTCCGAATGCTCCGTCTTTCGTTAATAGTCTACATTTGGGACTCTCGTTGCCTTTCATTTACGGTTCGCAGGACAGAGTCTGAGGATAGAGGAAGCTGTGTTTCGCACGAACCATGTTTGGTACACCCGTGCTAATTTATGGACAGAAGCTGTTCTTACATACATGTCTGAAACAACGCTGTTGAAGATCAACATCTGTAGAAAATATTTTCTAATTTAATTTTCAGAGTGCGAATTCCTAGACAACAGCTGTGTTAGGTATAAATTCAGTACCCAATAGTGACATATGAAAATTTGTGCTGGACCGGGACTCGAACCCTGCATTTCCCGCTCATCGTGAGCAGTCACCTTAACCACAAGGACAAACCGATGTTAAGGACACTAGTCTGTAGGTTTGCCGGTCTTTTCCTTTAGCTGTTCAAGAATCACCTACGCTATTTTTACAGTCACGTAGGACTTCTTACTGGGCGAGAGACACGCGATTAATGCAAGCTGAGAGGTCAACTCTGTAAATCCGAATTGGGATTAAATGTGGTCCTGGTGACTTATTTGTTTTGAACTCTTGAAATGCTACAGGCTGTAAAAATTAATAACAAATACTCATCTTCGTTTCTTGGTGATCTCCGTGGCTGTGAAAGAATTTGCAAGTATCTGCTTCACCAAAATTTGCCGCAACCTGCTGGGTTCTTGATAGTGTAGCTAATGATTGGGTGGTGCCAAGAGGAATTTCTAGAAATTGAGGTTGATAGAATGCTTCTCTTCCAGAATTACATGTTTATTGTGTAATACGGTTACAAAACTGTAACAAAACTAGAAACTGAGACTCAGATGACTGATTCGCCAGTCCGTCTAAAATTATTTTATCAATTACTGGTTACGTCATCCATGATTAAAAACAGAAAGTTTGTGTATTAGAAACATATACATCTTGATTTATGCAGACTGACGTTACGGAATTACATGTTAGTTCGCTCCTCTCACACTGATACAAACAGTTTTACACAGCTCTTAGCTTTTAGTACAGAAATTAAAAAAATATTTTTGATAACAATGGCTTTTGTAATGGTTCTTGTATTATGAAGATAACTAATTATAGAATGTTCGTAACATTTGCGTCTGTATATTCTATAAAAATAGTATTCTGGAATTAAAGAATTAGGAATGTTTATGTTTTACGTTCAGGTATAGAACAGTAACAGTCGAATCAGTCCAGAGGTAGAAATGGTTCAAATGGCTCTGAGCACTATGGGACTTAACTTCTGAGGTCATCAGTCCCCTAGAACTCTGAACTACTTAAACCTAACTAACCTAAGGACATCACACATATCCATGCCTGAGGCAGGATTCCAACCTGCGACCGTAGCGGTCGCGCGGTTCCTCACTGTAGCGCCTAGAACCGCTCGGCCATCCTGGCCGGCCCAGAGGTAGAAGCATGCTTGCGAATGTCGAAACGAAGTTAGTGACAAAATTTGAATCAGTATAATAAATTGAGCTCTGAAACAGATAGACAAATGAAATAAGATTGTTACAAAATTTATATAAGCCTATAAATGTGGCAACCGGACATCTGAGGTCAACACTTCAGGTCAAACCTATCCTGGCGACCATAAATTGGAACCGTCCACCTTTCTGTTGCTCCTCAATGTCAGGGATCTTTATATACTCTTAAGGAAGAATTAGTTGCCGTCGTTTCTTATGAAAGGTTCTGAGTTGAGAGCTTACAGGTGGGTTGCCACGCAATGAAGACTGCGCAAACACTGGCGCCTATGACCCCTCCTGGTTCCGCTTTCCGTCCCCCGGCGGCCGTAATTGTGCCAAACGCCGTCGGGCGGACTACTCCCCCGCCGCCGCGCTAGTGGTGTGGGCGGTCCCACCCCAGCCTTTGGGGACGGATCATCCCTGACGGTCCCACAGGGCGACCCCAGGGCCGGCGTTATTTATCCTCCACTTTGCAGCAACTCAATGGAACATAATCTGGCGTTATATATGGCGTGAAGACGCACGGCCTCCGAGGCCATAACTCAGGCGTGGGCGGCGCGGCAGCTTCCTCCGCGGGGAACCTGCGACCAGCTCCCCCACCCCCACCCCCCGCCCCCCTAAGCGTAGATCAATACGCGCGACGTGCGTGCGCCTGAGAGCCGCCTCAATGCGTGATGTATGGCCCGGCGAGCTCACGGCGCCGATATATCCCCGGGACGGCGCCAGCCATTCATAAGATGACGTCACTCCGGCTTTAAGATCGCCGCTTCCGCTGCCATCACAGACAACCGGAAACGCTGACATCAAGGGTACATGACACGCTTCTTCCCAGAGCACACAACTGCACAAATTCTGGAACGTAAGAGACAGACAGAGAGAGAGAGAGAGAGAGAAAAGAGAGAACCGTTTCATTCTACAGACTATTGTCGCATCAGCAGATGGTTTGGAACTACAAGATGAGACTCCTGTCGCAAATATGGCAATCAATAATGGGTGTTGGTAACTGCCCAGGCAACAGTTATGCCTGCCTTGGGAGCTATCAGTACATGTGGCTGAAGCTCCTGTCATGAACATGGCAATTTCAACCAATAATTGGTATTGCTAACAGCCCAGGTAACATATATGCCTGTCGTGACAAAAAGAGGCTATTGTGGTAATCACCAGAAATAGAAAATAAAGTGTGAACTCGAGCCTGCTCTAGTCTATCGCGATCTACTCTGCAAAGAATGAGTACAAAAGATTATAGAACACGTACATTCTAAGTGGAAAAAAAGACACACCACGAAGAAATTATCCGAATGGGACGGAAACCGGTAGATGTGATGTACATGTACAGTCAAACAAATGTTTACAATTTTAGAAAAAAAAGATGATTTATTGGAGTGAAATAACTTCACAAATTGAGCAAATCATTTCCTTGTTTGGTCCTTAGGTAAGGAATTATTCAGTCTAGCATTGATTGACAGACTTGTTGGATGTGCTCCTGGGCGATTTCGTGCCAATTTCTGTCCATCTGGCGCATTACATCGCCAAAATCTTGTTAATTGGATGGTCCCGCCCGTAATGCACCAAACGCTCTGAGTTGGGGAGAGATCCGGCGACGTTGCTGGCCAAGGCGTGGTCTGGTAAGCAGCAGAAATTCTCGACGTATGCGGGCGGGAGTTATCTTGCTGAAATGTAAGCTCAGGATGGCGTGCCACGAAGCGGAGCAAAACGGGGCTCAGAATATCGTATTGCTGTGCTGTAAGGGCGTTAAGGATGATAACTAAAGAGCCTTGCTATGAAATGAAATGGCATCCCATACCATCATCTCTGGTTGTTGGGCCGCATGGCGGGCGACAGTCAGTTAGGTATCCAACCGCTGTCTGAAGCATCTCCAGACGCGTCTTCTTTGGTCATCGGGACTCAGTTCGAAGCGGTAATAATCACTGAAGACAATACTGCCCGGCTAAATGAGATTCCAGGCCGAATGTGCCATCCAGCACTGTAAACGGGCTTCTTGGTGTACAGAGGTCAATAGTAGCCGATGCAAGAAGCTCCGTGAGCTCAGTCCCCTTTCTCTGAATCTGTTACTGGTCCTTTTAATTAATGAAGCACCATGTGTAAGTCTAATCGATGATAATGATGAATCCAGGGCTTTGAGTGGATCTCTGAGGATTGCTCGGTCCTCAGGTTCTGTCGTCTCGCTAGATCGACCGCTTCCTTCTTGACGCATTCCTACCAACATCGTCGAATAGCGATATCGCTCATATTCAAATGTCGAGATATTCGTCGATTACTGCAATTGGTTTCGTCAACTTAAGCTACACGTCCTCTCCCAAATGCTGACATCTGCGTAAATTGTTCACAGATAAAGCATAGGTATTGTCAAACTGAGTACATGGAATCTAATTTGCAAAGACTTTATGCCCTGATATCCACATGACCCTGGTTGCTATAATTGCCAGTTGCATGGTAAAATTGCGCTACCACGTCACACATCCATCCATCGGCAGCCGAAGTTTACAGCTTCGCACTGTCCGTCGCTACCCGTATGAATATCAATTTGTGATCTATTTTCGTAAGTCCTTCGTGTTGCACAAGGCCAAGCCTTGTGGTTGACAAGATCAAGACTTATATCACGGAAACATTTTAAATTTTCCTTAACAGTGGAATGAAGCGAAAAACCAATTAACGATAATCAATAATATTAGAGCAGCAAAAGGGCTTAAAAACTTACTTAGAAATTTATCTGCTTAACGAAAAATAACCATTACAAAAACATCAAAATCAATAATGACAGAACGCCAGAAGACATAGAATTTACTTTAAAATTCTCTCTTAAAAAGTCTACAAGATCAAAATCAATAGTTACCAGTCCCCGTAAGGGTTGGAAATTGCTTTGAAGGTTTGAAGTACTACAATAAGGTCATGAGCCATACGCAGTCCCAAAGTCTTAGAAATATTTCCTTTTTAAAAAATTATAATAACAATTTAAAAAATAGATGAAGATATTATACGATTCTTATGAAACAATTTAAGAGTGAAAATGCTCCTTTCCAAAACAAGTAGACCCCCGTGGTGGGTACCAGGAATAGAAATAATGCAGAACAAGTGACAGCAAGCAGGCCTTTAGGGGCTTTAACGTTTGGTAAACTGGCAACAGTTTCAAATGTCTGTGGTGAACTCAACATGTAATAGAGTTTAACTTGGCGAAATTTACTAACTGTGTGATGGTTTGAAACCTTCTTATTTGCACAGTTCTGAGGCTTGATACCGGGAGGGAAAGCAGGTAAAGGCGTATTTAACGAGGAACAGAAAATTAAGAAGACCCCCGGGTCAGAGCGTCGCAATAACCATAACAACTTAAGTGACCGACGAACTGCAACCGCAACTCTGCACGGAATAGCGGTCCCAATGAGGTACTAGTACAGGACTCCGACCAGAACCCTACCCGCTTTCTCTCCCTTCATCAAGTTGGCCTGTTCGAGAGGGACACTGGAATAATTTATTGGCGGTTGGATAACCAGGAGCTGGATCGACATACAATATGGCTAACTAACCTGCCTGAAAAACAGACAACCTGATATTAGCGTTAGATAAACTTAGACAGTGACCACGAAAAACGCAAGAATAATTCACCACTTGAACCTCCTGCAAATATGATTCCTTAAAAAAACTAAGAAACACTTAAATAAGATTATAACACTTAAGCCCAAGAAGTAATAGAAGATAACTGCAATAAAACTATTGTTTTGCCACAGAGCTCTTGACAAACTTTTCAATAAGAGGGTAATATTTATATCATCATTCCAAGCTATTTACAACAAGTTCCTTGACAGGAAGGACCTGTTGTCTAAGGATGCCGGCACGGTAGCTCAGCGTGTTCGGTCAGAGCGCTGGCTGCTCTGTATATAAGAAAACTGAGTGAAGGGACCAACAAAGACCTTCAACGGATGTCATGTGACGTCCGCTACGACGAAATACAACGAAAAAAATGAAAAAGAAGGTATCGTCTTTGATTGTAACCAAAACGTCCTCTGTCCCAGGTTCGAAACCCTCTACTTCTAAATATTTTGATTAATAATCAGCACTGGCGGCCGAAGACTTCCGGTATAAAATGTCACCTTCATTCTGCAAACGGCCTTGTCAAAGAGGGCGGAGGGGCGGACAGAGGTTCAGGGCATTCTCATGTCCTTGGGGTGGGAAACCACCCCTAAAAACGGAAGAAGGGGCAATGATCAACGGCATGAGGATACAGAAGGCAATGAAAACCATTGCATTAAAGACACGTAACGTGTATCCACAGGACATGTCACTTGTAATTGAAAAAAGTGTCCCGATGGTCTCTCCATTGGCAAAAGATTCCGGAGTAGTCTCCCTTTCGGATCTCCGGGAGGAGACTGCCAAGGGGGAGGTGACCATGAGAAAAGATTGAATAATCAACGAAAGGATAACGTTTTACTGGTCGGGCGTGGAGTTTCAGAAGCTTGATTGCGGTAGGGATGCTAGAAAATCTGGAAAGGAAAATGTAGAGGCTCAATGTAGACATAGTAGAGAACAGTGATGTGAACTGGAAAGAGACAAGAATTTCTGGTGAGATGAGTGCAGGGTAATATCAGCTGCAGCTGAGAATGGTATACTCTGGGCTGCGGACGAGGAGTGACTAATTGGGTTCTGTAATAAATTTAAGCTAGTAATGGTGAATACTCTGTTCAAGAATCACAAGAGGAGGAGATATACTTGGGAAAGGCTTGATGATACGGGAAGATTGCAGTTAGATTACATCATCGTCAGACAGAACTTGTGTAATCAGGTACTGGATTGTAAGACGTACCCAGGCCGAGATATGGACTTAGATCACAAAGTAATAGTGATAAAGAGTGGGCTGAAGATTAAGAGATTAGTCAGGAACAATCAATACGCAAAGAAGTGTGATACGGAAGTGCCACAGCATGACGAGACACGCTTAAAGTTCTCTAAAGGTATAGATACAGCGATAAGGAATAGTTCAGCAGGCAGCGCAGTTGAAGAGGAATGGGCATCTCTAAAAAAGGTAATCACAGATGTTGGAAAGAAAAACATAGGTACAAAGAAGGCAACAGCCAAGAAACCATGGGTAACAGAAGAAATACTTCAGTGGCTCCACGAAAGAAGGAAGTACAAAAATGTTCAGGGAAATTGAGGAATACAGCAATACAAATCGCTGAGGATTGAAAGAAATAGGAAGTGCAGGGAAGCTGAGACAACAAGACTGCATGAAAAATGTGAAGAAATCGAAAAAGAAATGATTGTCGCAAGAACTGGCTCAGCTATAGAAAAGTCAAAACAACCTTTGCTGAAATTAAAAGGAAATGTGGTAACTGTAAACATGCAACGAGAATTACACTATTAAATGCAAAGGAGAGAGAGGATAGGTAGAAACAGAACATTGAAGGCACCTGGGAGGGGGAAGATTCGTCTAATGTGATAGGAAAAGAAGCAGAAGTCGATTTAGAAGAGATAAAAGATCCAGTATTAGATTGAGAATTTAGGAGAGCTTTGGAGGACTTAAGATCAAATAAGGCAGAGAGGATGGATAACATTCCATGAGAATTTCTAAAATCATTGGGGTAAGTGGCAACAACAAGGCTATTCACGTTGATGTATACAATGCGTGAGTTCAGCGACATACCATCTGACTTTCGGAAAAATATCACCCACACAATTCCGAAGACTGCGAGAGCTCACAATTGCGAAGATTATCGCCCAGTCAGATTAACAACTCATGCATCTAAGTTGCTGACAAGAATAATAAACAGAAGAATGAAAAAAAAATTGAGAACGTGTTATATGACAGTCAGTTTGGCTTTAGGAAAGGCAAAGGCACCAGAGAGGCAATTCTGACGCTGCGTTTGATAATGGATGCAAAGCTAAAGAAAAATATAGACACGTTCATAGGATTTGTCGGCCTGGAAAAAGCGTTCGACAATGCAAAATGGTGCAAGAAGTTCGAAATTCTGAGGAAAATAGGGGAAGCTAAAGGGAGAGACGGGTAATATATAATATGTACAAGAGCCAAGGGTCAATTATAAGAGTGGTCAACCTAGAACTAAATGCTCGGATTAAAAAAAAAAGGTCTAAGACAGTTATATAGTCTTTCACCTCTACTGTTCAATCTGTACATCGAAGAAGCAATGACGAAAATAAATTAATTGTTCAAGAGAGAAATTAAAATTCAAGAGGAAAGGACATCAGTGTTAGTATTCGCAGATGACATTGCTATCCTTAGCGGAAGTGAAGAACAATTACATGATTTACTGAATGTGATGAACAGTTCAATGAGAGCAGAATAGGGATTGAGAGTGATTCGAAAAAACACGAAAATAATGAGAAGTAGGAGAAATGACAACTGTAAGAAACTCAGAATCGGGATTGACGGTAACGAAGTAGATGAAATTAAGGAATTCTACTACCTAGGCAGCAAAATAACCGACAGACAAGCAAGGAGGACATCAAAAGCAGACTAACAATGGCAAAAACCGCACTGCTGGTCAAGAGAAGTCTATGAAGTCTACTAGTATGAAACATAGGTGGTAATTTGAGAAAGATATTTCTGAGACCGTACGTTTGGAGCACAGCGTTGTATGGCAGGGTAACGTGGACTGTGGGAAAACCTGAACAGGAGTAAATCGAGGCATTTGAGATGTGGTGCTACAGGCTATAAGATGGACAGATAACGTAAGGGCTGAGGAGGTCCTGCGCAGGATTGGAGAGGAAAGGAATATGTGGAAAAAACTGACAGGATGATAGGACATCCGTTAAAATGTGAGGGAATGACTTCCATGGTACGAGAGGACGCTGTAGAGATCAAAAACTGTAGAGAAAGACCGAGACTGGAATACATTCGGTAAATAATTGAGGACATATGTGGCAAGTTATACGCTGTGATGAAGAAGTTGGCACGGAAGAGAAATTCGGGGGGGGGGGGGGGGCGCATCAAACCATTCAGAAGACTCATGACTCAGAAAAAATAAGATTGACTGCTCATTAGAAAATTGGACTAGATACCTCACATTAAGGGTTGGGATGATTTTGAGAAAAACATACGGATGGGGGAATTTCATATTTCGTCATTTGTTGTTTCATGGAAAACGCTTTATTGCCTAACAACAATTATTATGATTACAATTTAGGAAATTTGTAAAAAGACTAAAAACTCTCACAATAATTTAAAGAACTTCAACAGAATCAATTCATTAATAACAAATTTGGACAATTTTTATCATTAAGAACAAGGTTTAAAACCTGGAATATACAGCCCCCAAAAGTAAGAAACCACGCAAACTAAGTGTGGCTGGAAGAGGATTCAGCAAACTGTGTTTTATCAGTAAAATGAATTGCAAATGTCTGCCACTAGATGTACTAATAATTCCCAAGCAAATATGACACGTTAAACGAATGGATAACGCCCATCCAAAATACAGAAAGGATAACAAGTTACGCCACTGATTGCTGCAGTTGGAAAGCCTTTAACAACGTATAAGCTGTAATAACAGCTATTAAGCAATAAAATACACAATCCCCCAGAATACAAGCAAAGCTGGGAAGGCGTACAATTTAATTGTAACTCCCAGCCGGAGAAACATTGAGAATGACCCATATACAATTCTTCAAAGTACTAGATAAACCGTGAAGACATGCAATTTAAATTTGACTCCTAGGTGGTACACACCAGAAGAGACATTGAGAATGATCCTTAAACAAATATACAATTCTCCAAAATACAAGATAAGCTGGGAATACACGCAGTTGAAATGTGACTCCCAAATGGTATACACAAGCAGAAACATTGACAATGGCCCTTAAATAAATTTACCCTCTCCCAAAATACAAGATAAGCTGGGGAGACATACAATTTAAATGTGACTCCCAACTGGGACACACCAGCAGAAAAATTGAGAATGACTAGGACATACTCATCTACAAAGGATGCCTTGCCTTCGACACAGACTATGTTACAAATTTATTACCATAAATTCAATTTATAGCAGAGAATACTCGTACACTTGCAGGGAAAGTGGCCTGTAACAACAAATTACGATCACTTACACTGACTGGTGACCACACACACATCACTCGGAGAAGCGTTAGTGTAATAGGTGCAATTCAACATTAACATAAACGTGGCCTTACGATAAAAAGTACCCAAAAAATAAATTCAACCCTTAACTCCACTCAGGTGTCAAGGGCCGTGACTTCCAGGATTACAATCCGGGGTCGTTATTCCCTCGAATCGCACCGGGGGTCTTCGAGGTGCCGTAAAATTTAAGCTTGCAGAGTAGGCCGGCAAATTGCTGTTCTGGTTGCACGCGTCGTCCACTGCTCTTTCCGCAACCTTGCTATCAATTGTTATCCAGCCAGCAAGGCTTTCCTCCGACCAACTGAACCACTCGCGGGTTCTCGCGGCTCTTACCGGACAGCAGGAATCCTCCAAAACCAATCACGTACCTGCAACTGACTGTACCAGGACCCACCAAACCAACAATACACGCCCCGACCAAAGATCCTAGCTCCTGACATATGATCAGATCGATATCGGCAACCCAAGTAGTTAGTGGCGCTAGCGGTGTGCCATGCCCGCCAAAATTAAAGCCGCCACGGATCAAATGGTTCAAATGGCTCTGAGCACTATGGGACTTAACTACTGAGGTCATCAGTCCCCTAGAACTTAGAACTACTTAAACCTAACTAACCTAAGGACATCACACACATCCATGCCCGAGGCAGGATTCGAACCTGCGACTGTAGCGGTCACGCGGTTCCAAACTGACGCGCTTAGAACCGCACGGCCACACCGGCCGGCCCGCCACGGATCAACAAATACTGTACGTACCAATATAAGTCTTTTGTCAACAGTCCACAGTGTTCGCTACATGACAACCCTGTGCAGCTAGGTCTAACGGACACTGCAAGGCCAATGTAATTCCAAAATATAATTTAAAAAAGCTTTTAACAACTCGGTGCAATACTTGCCCTGTCCATCCCAGTAAGACTCCTACTAGTAGGACCCTTCACAGATTCACCAAAAAAAATAAACAATATCACAAGCAACTGAAACAATATTAGAACCAGTCACTGTGCAGCAACAGGGACGAACTGCAAGTAATCAGGGGCACACAGAACCCAGAACCCGTGAGAAGATCTAATACACATCGTCCGCCGAGACGACTGATCGACCCACAAACAGTCGTTCCCGATGAAATTACGGGCAAGGGAAAAGGCTGCAAGTGAATCGCCAACTGACAGCTTGTTACCAAATGGTCACTTCGACGGACGGCAACACAGTGAGCGGGGGCAGCAACACATTTTCGATGGAAAACCAATAGCAATCAGCCTCTCACGGAAAGGAGGCTTTGCTCACTTCCCACCTTCACCACACAACCCTCAACCCGACCGCTTCATCTCGGAACCCAAACTTCTTCGCCGGCCGAAGTGGCCGTGCGGTTAAAGGCGCTGCAGTCTGGAAGCGCAAGACCGCTACGGTCGCAGGTTCGAATCCTGCCTCGGGCATGGATGTTTGTGATGTCCTTAGGTTAGTTAGGTTTAACTAGTTCTAAGTTCTAGGGGACTAATGACCTCAGCAGTTGAGTCCCATAGTGCTCAGAGCCATTTGAACCAAACTTCTTCACGGTGCTGTCCAAATGAAATTTTGCCCACCTCCACGGCGCGGCGGCAGTGCCATCGTAAGACCAGGAAAAACCAACCAGAGGAAGTCACCCGGAACAGAAATCGACACGAGCAGGCACGGCTAAAATGTACTGACAACACTCTAATAAATTAAAAATTACATAAATTGGGATAAATACAGGAATCAAATAATTATCATTTTTCTTTTTATATCTCGAGAATCCTTTCAGATTTTTACTCATTTTCAGTTGGCCTAATACACTTGCATGTTCGTAATCAATGTATATAGAATAATGAAGCGTCGAATAGCAGATTGTTTCAATATTGTGTACAAACTGAACAGATGCCGCTTTACAACTGTAGGACAGCTGATGAACTTACGAAACAAAACTTCTTTGTCTCAGTGTCGTAAGAAAGTGGGTACTTGCAATATTTCTTAAGGTATCTTAATCTACAAGCAAGTGCGTGTAAGAGAAGGGCAACTTTCGGTTACTGAGGATGTTGTAATAGTTTTTCAGAAGTGTCAGGGGAACCAGAATTACAGGAGTCAACTCATGGTACCAAAACAACCTACAAAAAACAAAGATCCACCCGCGACCAGAACTGCACCCTCCACATAGATTCACCTATGGCCAGAACTTCACCATCTGTCCAGCGCAGGTTAATTGCCTCACTATCCATGGTAAACAGAAAGGCCTCGCATTGTTTGAAAACGGGTGCAGTCACGTCTCCTTGAACGATAGATCGCGCGTCCAGTCGGCTACGGTCCACTTTCTGTGTTGTTTCGCCCAATGAAGAAGTTCTGCTTTATACACCACTGTAAGCAGTGGTCTTCCGCGTGCTACCCTACTCTGTCAGCTGGATGGAGCTCCATTCGCAATGTTCGCTCGGAAACCTTGTCGAGATGGACTAGCATTCTCTAACAGCAGCAGTTTCTGTCGTCAGATCAGCAATTATCACCGCCAATTTTTGAAACCAATTTTAATTAACAAGACATGACAGACGTCTCCGGTTTCTGTCGATTAGATCCTTCTAACGACCTTAGTTCTTAGTCTGCGTTACGTGGCTCCTAGTGAAACACCACTCCTTGCAGACACGTTGGACGGCCCGCGTGGCTACACCAACAAATCGGGCAACCACATTCACGTTGTTTTCATCGACAAATAATACAACAGCTCCAGTCGTCCAGTCACGATTCCACGATGGCCCATCTAAGCGCACTGCAGCCTACTGCACGTACACACCACTTCATTGCTACGACTCTTATCAGAGTTGAAGTATCGCATGTCCTCCTGCTAGCAGGCCTACATCACCTACGGTACTCCACAGCGATCTTCGTTCTCTTTACATCTCCGTCTACACGGATACTCTGCAAATAACATTTAAGTGCCTGGCACAGGGTTCATCGAACCACCTTCACAATTCTCTATTATTCGAATCTCATATAGCGCGCGGAAAGAAGGAACACCTATATCTTTCCGTACGAGCTCTGATTTCTCTTATTTTATCATGGTGATCGTTTCTCCATACGTAGGTCGGTGTCAACAAAATATTTTCACATTCGGAGGAGAAAGTTGGTGATCGGAATTTGATTAGAAGTATCCGCCGCAACGAAAAGCGCCTTTGTTTTAATGATGTCCACCTTAAATCCTGTATCATTTCAGTGACACCCTCACCTCTATTTCGCGATAATACAGAACGTGCTGTCCTTCTTTAAAATTTTTCGATGTACTCCGTCAGTCTTGTCTGGTAAGGATCACACACCGCGCAGCAGTATTCTAAAAGACGTCGGACAGGCGTAGTGTAGGCAGTCTCCTTAGTAGATCTGTTACATCTTCTAAGTGACCTGCCAATAAAACGCAGTCTTTGGTTAGCCTTTCCCACAACATAATATATGCGTTCCTTCCAATTTAAGTTGTTCGTAATGGTAATTCTAGGTAATTAGTTGAATTTGCGGTTTTTAGATTTGACCGATTTATTGTGTAACCAAAGTTTAATGGATTCCTTTTAGCACTCATATGTGTGACCTCACACTTTTCGTTATTTAGTGTCAATTTCTAGTTTTTGCACCATACAGATATCTTTTCTAAATGGTTTTGCAATTTGTTTTGATCTTCTGATGACTTTATTAGTCGATATACGACAGAGACATCTGCAAAAAACCTAAGAAGGCTGCTCAGATTGTCTCAGAAATCGTTTATATAGATAACGAACAGCAAAGGGCCTAAAACTCTACCTTGGAGAATGCCAGAAATCACTTCCGTTTTACTCGATCACTTTCCGTCAATTACTACGAACTGTGACTTCTCTGACAGGAAATCACGAATCCAGTCACATAACTGAGACGATATTCCATGAGCACGCAATTTCACTACAAGCCGCCTGTGTGATACAGTGCCAAAAGCCTTCCGGAAACCCAGAAATACGGATCCCAATTGAAATCCCATGTCAACAGCACTCAACACTTCATGAGAATAAAGAGCTAGTTGTGTTTCAGAAGAACAATGTTTTCTAAATCCATGTTTACTGTGCGTCAATAGACCGTTTTCTTCGAAGTAATTTATAATGTTCGAATACAATATATGTTCCAAAATCCTGCTGCCTATCGATGTAAATGATATGGGCGTGTAACTTAATGGATTATTCCTACTACCTTTCTTGAATATTGGTGTGACCTGTGCAACTTTCCAGTCTTGGGTACTAATCTTTCGTCGAGCGAATGGTCGCATATGATTGTTAAGTATGGAGCTATTGTATCAGCATACTCTGAAAGGAACCTAATTGGTATACGGTCTGGATCAGAAGACTTGCTTTAGTTAAGTGATTTAAGTTGCTTCACTACTCCGAGGATATTTACTTTTACGTTACTCATTTTGGCAACCGTTGTTGATTCGAATTCTGGAATATTTACTTCCTCTTCTTTTGTGAAAGAATTTCGGAAGGCTGTGTTTAGTAGTTCTGCCTTGGCAGCTCTGTCTCCGATAGTATCTCCATTACTGTAGCGCAGAAAAGGCATTAATTGTGTCTTGCCACTAGCATACTTTACGGTCGCCCAGTCTCTGGATTTTATGCCAGGTTTCGAGACAAAGTTTCGTTATGGAAATTATTATAAGCATCTCGCATTGAAGTCCGCCCTATATTTCGAGCTCCTGTAAAAGATCGCCAATCTTGGGGATATTGCATCTGTTTAAATTTGGCATGTTTGTTTCGTTGTTTCTGCAACTGTTTCTTTAATGGGGATCACTGAAATTTTTTCTGGAAAACGTTGCAAGGGAGGAACTGAAACTGCAGAATAATTTCAAGTGCGCCTACTTTTAGAACATTTAATAGCAGTTAATGAGACAACTGCGAGTAGAAGGCACTCGGGTGCGAACAGAGAGTACAGTTAAATACGGGATGTAACAGTCAGCAATAGCATCCAACGAAGATAAATACTACTAAAATCAGTACTCACACAAAACTTAATTGCTTTCAAAAGTGGAAGTCCTTCAATGGACATTCGAGGAAAGTGTGTAATAAAAGTTTGTATCTTGTCTCAGTGTAGTCAGCATTAAAATTATTAGTTATGGAAGACATACAGTTTATTCGGCGCGAGAGCGTTACCGACTTGTGCAACCATCTCCAGTGGCAGACTGTACAAAATAGGCGCTGAGTTTCACGGAGAAGCTTATTGCTGAAATTTCGAGTGAGCATTTTCCGGGAAGAGCCCGGCAAAGCATAACTTCCTCCGATACATCACGAAATGACCACGACGAGAAAATTCGAGGAATGAGAGCTAATAAAATGGCTTACCGACAATCATTATTCCCATGCGCCATTCGCTAGTGGATCTCTGAAAGGGGGGTCGGTCAGTGGTACCGGAAGTATCACCAGCCACCCTCCATAAAAGACCTTGCGGAGTGTGTTCCAGATTTGTATATACTGTTCGAGTTTGTGGGATGTCTCATAATGCAATATGTAAAATCAGTACTGACAGATGATTGACATCACACACACACACACACACACACACACACACACACACGAAACTCATAAGTTGCAATTTTATGACGAACGAAGAAATATGAGATTGGTATCAAAAATTCAGGAATACAAATATACTTTCCATTTAGCAGAGACTGTATCCCATAACTCTTTGGTGTCTTACACAGGAATATTTTGATCTTCAGTGAGCTGTGACGATTAAGAAACCATTCTTTGAAAGTTGAAGGCAACAATTTCCTTTAAAGTTTTGCTACCATTGAGAACACAAAAGTTGCGACATTCGGAGTTTGGACAAAAATTTGAAACAATGGGAGAAATGCACGGTTGAATATAACTGCAGTTGGTAGCCAAGCCTGCAGGTGGCGCTCTTGTACGTAATCAGGAATGCCATCCGTGCGATGTCCTCTGTACGTTGCAAATGTCAGTCATAGAACAGTGTAGGATAGAGCAGGGCTAAATGAATAGAGGGACTGTATGAATAAATGTAAGCTTCTGCGCATGCACAGTGGCAACAGCAAAGAGCACACGCCATTATGTGAGTGATTATTGTTACCGGAAATCTTGCCTATCCTGTGAATAAGTCTACTTAATTTTCTGACTTCAGAAATGTACTCAAGATTTATTTTAAGTGTAGAAGGTAAGTGGCTCACAACTGTTCTTTGCACGGTTTGTAAAACTGACATGCTGTTCGCTAGGGATTTCCATTCAAGCCTTGTAAGACCTGGGTTCAGTCCCTGGTAGGGGGGGTCACTTCCCCTTGCTAAAGTTTCTCCAGGACGGCCCCATATCCACTCAGCCTGCTATCATATTAATTAGCAGGGATCATTCCTGTGGGAAAAGTCATCTGAGTGACGGGTTCGCCACCCTTCCACTCCTACTGCCGTGGCGAAAAAAAGACTGCACTCTAAGCGCAACAAAGCTACATGTCCGTTCACCCATTGAGTACCACAAATTCTACTTTACTTTTACTTATTCAAATGAACCAGCTGAATTTTTCAAGCTGTATAGTACTATGGTTCGACACCTACCTCAATATCCAGTGTCAAGAGTTGACTTTGGATTGGAGATTTCACGGTAACTCGAGCTCTCCAGACTCCCACGGGGCTCAGTTGTCGAGTTGTTGGTCCACTGCTTTATCTCTCTGTATATCAATGATGTTTCATCTATCATTCGTTCTCGTAAGCACTACTTATATGTTTAAGCTCCAGCCCGATGAACACCGCTGCTGCTATATTCGATATGAATTGTCATCTTTGTTCGGTATCACAATGGGGACAAAACGTGTCTTAAACTATGTTCTAAGAATGTTCCATTAAGTTTCCTTCGTCTTTTAATATTTCGGCTGTATAACGTTCAGCCATCTTCAGAGTGAGCCGCAAGACTGCCGCTGCAGTGCTCGCTTCGTCTCTTTATACTCGTGTACCGCGCAACTGCGCATGCGGCCACGGATGCAAATGCGCCAGAGACGTTGCTCGGCGACAGAGACGTGCACAATGCGCGAGTTACATCTATGACCCCACAGTCGATCTGTGTTGGCGCGCCGCTATATCATTGTGAGCTGCACTGTGATGATGTCTTTATGAGTTTATTACACCAAGTGCTGGATTCCATGATTTATCAAGGTTGAAACCACTATTTCTACTAATTAAATTCGTCGTCAAGCGAATCTCAATTGCCTCCTTCACTATCGAGTCCCAAAAAGATGATGTAGTTGCGAAAATTTCGACGTTGCCGTGCAATATACTGTGACCAGTATCAATACAGTGCTCCGCCACTGCCGACTTGTTAGGTTGCAAAATTCGTGTGTACCTCCGGTGTTCTGTTCATCTTTCTTAGACAGTACGAGTTGTTTGCCCAATGTAAAAAAGGCCACATTCACATGGAATTTTGTAAACTCCGTAAAAACGGTTTTTCGTACCTAGTTACCATTTCAGAAACCCAGTAAAAGACATCGGCGTAACCTTGGATGCCTTCCAAATTGCCAGATTCGGAACTACGAACTGTTCTAGCATGTAGCATGCAGGAAATCTCTTTCCAACCTGTATGTAAGCCAAAACTCTAGAAAAATATTTCCACCTAAAAAGAAAAAAAAAACGATCCCTGTACTTAGGTTCTACCAAATCTTTACTTTTTTGGTGTACTTCTACAGATAGTGCAAAGTTCATCCAGACAACATGAGCTTGGTATGAATGCTTGTGGAAGATGATCACATGTCTTTTCTACACTCAGTTATGTTGAACGTGACTGGATCTTGGTTGTAACTTTGCATAACACTAAATCTGTCTCCACCCCCTTCTCCATTTGAGTCCCACGATTGTGGAACAAATTACCTTGTAATTTCTCTATATTCAAGAAGAGATTAGAGTTTTATCTTATCTACTAAAGAGACTGCTTATACCACACTTATCCGCCCTATTCCGCAGTATTGCTGTGCGGTGTGGTATCCGCATCAGGTGGGACTGACGGATGACATTGAAAAAGTTCAAAGAAGGGCAGCTCGTTTTGTATTATCGCGAAAGAAGGGAGATAGTGCCACAGATTTGGAATGGCAATCATTAAAACAAAGGCGTTTTTCGTTGCAACAGGATCTTCTCAGAAAATTTCAACACCAGTTTTCGTCTCCGATTGCGAAAACACCACTTACATAGAGAGAAATGATCACCACGATAAAATAAGAGAAATCGGGGCTCGCACGTAAAAATTTAAGTGTTAGCTTTTCCCGCTCACCGTTCGAGAGTGCAACGGTAGAGAGACAGCTTGAAGGTGGTTCATTTGAACCCTCTGCCAGACACTTTATTGCGAATGGCAGAGTACTCACGTTGACGTAGATGTAACGGCTACCTTCCCTCTCGCTGTATCCTGTTTCCTGTCTGTCCAATAGAGAACCAGCATCTTTGTCACACTGTAAATTATTTACACCTATCTCAGCCCTGTCTTTTTGTGTTTTCGTTCTTCCGTCTCATAAGCTAATCTTAGTCTATCACATTCTAAGACAAAAAAAACCGGAAATAGGTACATTTGAAATACATGTACAGACAAGGAAATGACAAATGGAGTGGTTTGTTCAAGAGAAAGAGCTTCACAAACTGAGCAATTCAATAACGCTTTGGTCCCCCTCTGACCCTTATGCAAGCAATTATTGGCATTGATTACTGGATGTTCTCCTGAGGGATGTAGTACCAACTGGCGCGTTGACGCGTTAGACCGTCAACAACTCCAAATGGTGGGAGGGCCCTGCACATAATGCTCCAAATTCTGAATTGGCAAGAGAACCGGCGACCTTGCTGGACAAAGTAGGGTTTGGCAAACACGAAGACAAGCAGTAGAAATTCTCGTCGTGAGCGCGCGTGAATTATCTTGGTGAAATGTAACCCCCGTATCGCTCGCAGGAAGGTCTGTGAGAGTGGCGCTTAAGACAGCCGAGGGGCTTCTATGACAAGAGATGGCACACCAGACTATCACAATTTGCTGTCGGTCCGTATGACGGGCGACAGTTAGGTGGGTATCCCACCGCTGTCGGGGGCATATACTAACAAGTCTTCAGCCGGGAATCTCGTTGACTGAAGTGACATTGTCTTCAGTGACGAATCTTGCTTCGAACTGTGCCCCGATGATCAGGGAAGACGTGTCTGGAGACGTCCCGAACAGTAGTGGGGTACCAACCTATCGACCGCCATACCGACCGACAAGTGATGACTTGGGGTACCATGTCTTCTTCATAGCAGGACGCCTTTGGTTATCATCTGTTGCACCCTTACAACATAGCTTTTGCACACACGACCCTTTCTATTTTTGATTTCTTCCTTCCATCTCATTTATATACTGTATTTAGCTGAAGCAGCATTAGCCACGTTGAAAGAGTGCATTTATGTTCACTACTGGCCTTTAAAATTGCTACACCAAGAAGAAATGCAGATGATATACGGGTATTCATTGGACAAATATATTATACTAGAACTGACATGTGATTACATTTCCATGCAATTTGGGTGCATAGATGTTGAGTATTCAGTACCCAGAACAACCACCTCTGGTCGTAATAACGGCCTTGATACGCCTGGGCATTGAGTGAAACAGAGCTTGGATGGCGTGTACAGGTACAGCTGCCCATGGAGCTTTAACACGGTACGACAGTTCATCAAGATTAGTGACTGGCGTATTGTGACGAAACACTTGCTCGGCCACCGTTGACCAGATCTGGAGAATGTACTGGTTAGGGCAGCAGTCGAATATTTTCTGTGTCCAGAAAAGCCCGTACAGGACCATCAACCTGCAACGTGCGGTCGTGCGTTATCCTGCTGAAATGTAGGGATTCGTAGGGATTGAATGAAGGGTAGAGCCACGGGTCGTAACACATCTGAAATGTAACGTCCACTGTTCAGAGTGCCGTCAATGTGAACAAGAGGTGACCGAGACGTGTAATCAATGGCACCCCATACCATCACACCGGGTGATACGCCAGTATGGCGATGACGAATACATGCTTCCGATGTGCGTTCACCGCGATGTCGCCATACACGGATGCAACCATCATGATGCTGTAAACAAAACCTGGATTCATCCGAAAAAATGACGTTTTGCCATTCGTGCACCCACGTTTGTCGTTGAGTACACCATCGCAGGCGCTCCTGTCTGTGATGCAGCCTCAAGGTTAACCGCAGCCATGGTCTCCGAGCTGATAGTACATGCTGCTGCAAACGTCGTCGAACTGTTCGTGCAGATGGTTGTTGTCTTGCAAATGTCCCCATCTGTTGACTCAGGGATCGAGACGTGGCTGCACGATCCGTTACAGCCATGCGGATAAGATGCGTATCATCTCGACTGCTAGTGATACGAGGCTGTTGGGATCCAGCACGGCGTTCCGTATTACCCTCCTGAACCCACCTATTTCCTATTCTGCTAACAGTCATTGGATCTGGACCGATGCGAGCAGCAATGTCACGATACGATAAACCGCAATCGCGATAGGCTACAATACGACCTTTATCAAAGTTGAAAACGTGATGGTACGCATTTCTCCTCCTTACGTGAGGCATCACAACAACGTTTCACCAGGCAACGCCAGTCAACTGCTGTTTGTGTATGACAAATCTGTTGGAAACTTTCCTCATGTCAGCACGTTGTAGGTGTCGCCACCGGCGCCAACCTTGTGTGAATGCTCTGAAAAGCTAATCATTTGCATATCATAGCATCTTCTGCCTGTCGGTTAAATTTCGCGTCTGTAGCACGTCATCTTCGTGGTGTAGCAATTTTAATGGTCAGTAGTGTATTTTAGAAATATGTGTACCATGTGTAGCATAAGTGAGTTAAGAGCTGCTCCGACTGGACCTGCGTGAGTCAGACAATTGCTATAAATTGAACTACCTATCAAATGTGTTACTCAAACGCTCGTTATTTTAAAGGACATTAGTGATTTAAATGAGATCAAGTTAGAGACAAGTAACTGGGTTATGGTGTCGGTCTCTGCATATGCAGTACCTAAGTCGTTGGCGGTTAAAATTTCTAAGTATTGATACTGAATTCTAGGTTCAATTTAAACATGGCATTTGTTATTTAAATTCTCATGAGGGCAATAGAGTACAAGAACTCGACACCACGAAATAAAGTTGGATAGCAACGTATTTCTACGACAAACACTGGCCTAATTACTTGATATACTACAAGCTTGGCAAGGCCGCGCCAGTACGAGATAAGCTAATAGATGAAACGATACTGGTTGGAATGGCAATCACAGGACTTACCATCAGAGGCTAGCTACATATCTGATCACACATTTCTGTCTGTGGTGTTAGACTTAGTCTCTGACACCATGTTTATCCCGATAGGTTTCTAGTGAGCCAGTGAACATTTTAAATGTCAAATAGTGACTGAATCCGAGTTCTGATTGCGCCTAAACATCAACAAGGTCTCGAAACCCAGAACTGCTCGTACAACTTACCATTTGTCGGACTGCAACTGCAAGACGAGCTTAGCCGCTACCGATGCAGTAGTGAGCATCCGTTCCGAGATGGCTAGAAGTGATGTGATGGAATTTGCGAAACTCTTCGCCTCATCGTTATGCTTAACTGCACAGCTCTACTGTTTGTTAACACACCATAACATGCAACATGAAGGAGACGAAATGCTACCAACATATTGTATATAAATGCACCCTCGAAAAACCATCCGAACCCGATCAGATTGTACTAGATAATATGGGAGACTATATTGCTGTTGATTGTTTTATTTCTTATTTTTATCTGCTGTGTTCAATAAACCTACAAAAAACGCTATTTAGTACGCACCACTGCGCTTATATAAATGAATTAGAACTTATCATGATATCGTCACGACAAAGTATTTTTAATAAAACGAAGTTTTCCAAGTTGTCACGAATTAGCGGGATAATACGCACTTCCGGTTTCTAAACGGTCAGTCTCTACGTTCAGTCCACATTCATACTGAAGTAGCGTTACAGGACTATCATGAAAGTTTCCAAACGAAGGAGTAGGAGTAGATACATAACAAAATCGAGGTAACAGATCAATCAGTGCCACAATATGACAATGTATTTTATGGACGCCTAAGAAACAGACACTAATAAGTGTGGAGCTGTGCAATTCAATTATATTTTCACCTTTAGATCTACAGGAGGCAGGATGAAGGTAGTGAAAAACATTTGGAAAGTTGTTGTAAGGACTATGGGAGCAAACTGCTGAGGTCATCGGTCTCAAGGCTTACGCACTACTTAGTGTAACTTAAACTAATTTATGCTAAGGACAACACACACACCCATGCCCGAGGGAGGACTAGAACCTTCGACGGTAGGAACCGCACCAACCGTGACAAGATGCCCTGGACCGACTGGCTACACCGCACGATTAGTGAAAAAGACTTATGTGGGAGGGAGGAGGAGGGGGAGGGCAGAGAGGGAGTTAAGTATATCTTTATTGAGTGTTGACCTGCCTGCTAGTGGCTCTTTCACAGAAGAGGTAAGAATCTTCTCTCCAATGAGATTCGAAACGAAAACTAACTCTTTCAGTTGAGGGGCAAAGCATACAACATCGACAAACAACGCTCCTTGTTGCATCAGTGATGGCCAAGACAGAATTCGCAACGTAAGTAGCTGCGGTTTCAACGGAAAGAGCTTCCTTGACTCAAAACCATAAAATTTCTTCTCCTGTGTCACCCCCTAAGTGAGAATAATTCAAGATATTTATTATAAATGACAAAAAATTGGATAAATTCACCAAGATTATTCTGAACTAAACCAGGAAGTGAATCGACGGTGACGCAACTGAAAAACGTATCCTAGAACTTTGTTAATTTTCCATTAGGCTGCCTACAGGATGCTCTGCCGATGTGAACCTTGAGCTGGCTGGCACCGGCTCAGCTCGCCTTCCGAAGTCACGGTGACGCCGCATGCCACTGCGTCAACTAGGAAAAATGGTTCTGAGCACTATGCGACTTAACTTCTGCGGTCATCAGTCACCTAGAACTTAGAACTAATTAAACCTAACTAACCTAAGGACATCACACACATCCATGCCCGAGGCAGGATTCGAACCTGCGACCGTAGCGGTCACGCGGTGTCAACTAGGAGCACAAATACCTAGTATAGGCTAAAGAGGTTTGTTTCCATTTCTATAACTACTCTTTGGGTCTAGCGTGTAGTTACGAATAATGTCCAGATGCACCGACTGCAACTCGAATATCATAAACAAAGAGCAGGGACAATTACATCGGTAGGTCTTCTTTTCTGTAGCTGTTGTAGCTAGTTTTGTTTTTTCTGTTTTAAACAAACTGCAGACTAAAGGCGGATTTAGCGGAAGTCATTTTCTTTTTTCGCATCACCAGACGCTATTTTGCTTGTGAGTAATAACATTCATTTTAACATTATACTTGCAAACAGTTTTCCTTATGAATGCATGCACTGGTACCGTTTCTAACTCATAATAATAAGGACGAAAAGACAACATAGACCTGCTTGTGGTCATTTGCATTATGTAATCAAATATCATATGGTGCGGAAAACATATACTCATTCGGAAAAATAGGACTCAAAAGCTGCGAAGATGGCAGCCCCTTCTTTTCAAAGATCCAAGACCTAAAAAGGTAGCGATGTTGGATGTTGGGATCTGGTGCAAAATCGGCGTTCTGAGTCAACCCAGAGGCGCTGTAATGGCTTCAGGTCGGCATTGTGGACAGGCCAGGCCATTCCAGAAATATCATGGTCCATAAACCTCTGCCTCACAGATGCTGCCTTATGCATGTGTGCACTATCATGCTGATACAAACAATCATCGTCTCCGAACTGTTCCACTGCTGTAAGAAGCAGAAAACGCAGCAAAATATCTTAAAAGGGAGGCGATGACGTTTATACCACGGATTAACTTCAAACTATGTACACTCTTAAGAGTCCAATAGGACAACGTAATGTGCAAGTAATAAGGTGTACCACATAGGCGATTTCGAAAAATCGCAAGAGAAGATTTACGGGTCAGTGGTGTACCGTAGCTTTGCAACCCTGAGGACGAGCTGCTGTAATAACTACATCGAGTCTCTCTCATCTTTTTCTTAATTCATATTTTTTCAGCCCTTGTCATATTATTCCGTAGGTATTACATCTTAAAGGTAATACGACGAAAAGACAGGTATATTTGCATGACTTTTTTGAATTTCCAATATTATTTGGCTGTTTACTAATTTTTATTATTACAACAAATATTATGCGAGGAAAGTTAAAAACATTATCAGTCACCTGCAAAATTGTTCACAGTTGTTTGGCAACGAACGAGAAATTGGTTCTCGTGAAGATGTAATTACAATACATTCAGTCGTACGTCGCGTATTTTCGGCACCGGTATGTTGTGTTATGCTTGGTTCGCATCCAAACTGCCGGAAGAAAGAGAAAACCTGTCGGAAGAAAGAGATTTTTTTCAGAATGTCAGCGAGTTTTGTCTTTCCTTACAAACTATGAAGATTCCTTCTGCATGCGGAAAAATTGCGTTCATTCCATGTAGATCGTAGATACTTCGAATTCGTTGTTCGTGTCTGTATGAAAAATATCATCCTGCAAAATGTAATGTAGAAAGCACATCTGACGATTAATCCTACATTACTCTCATAATCTAGCATAACTCATGTTTTACTGAAGGAAGTTATTTACATCTTTATTTATGGATGTTTCACTTGGTGTTTCCAAGACGGTCTCTCGTCCTTGAAGCCTGTGTCTGCTGACCGAAGCGTGGAGATGCAAAGTAGATGTCGGTATGTCGGTACCTCACCCGACTGCAGGTATAAGGGTTTCCGGAATTCACGACAGGCATAAATCTTAAGGAAAAATTCATGCGTTTGGTCCTTTACTTGTCGATGATTATAAATATAATATTTGTTGTAATAAAAAAATAGCAAAAAATTAATTGAAATATGAAATTGAAAAAAGTTGAAGCGAATACACGTATCCTCTCATAAAATAACGTTTCATATGTTACATGTATAAAATAATATGACTAGTGTTGAAAATCATAAGTTAAAAAGAAAAACAATAAGCGGGGCTCTATCCAGTGACTGCGGAGCTTCACCACTAGCCACAATATCGTAGCCAGCTCATGTTCATGGTGGAAGGGCACCGGAACATCATTGAAGCGTAGAACTACTCTTGCGATTTTCTCGATATCACCTAAGTTGTACGCATTACTACTTGTAGATTATGTTGTCCTAATGGCGTACTAAAAGTGCACAAAGTCTGAAATGGTTCAAATGGCTCTGAGCACTATGCGACTTAACTTCTGAGGTCATCAGTAGCCTAGAACTTAGAGCTAATTAAACCTAACTAACCTAAGGACATCACACACATCCATGCCCGAGGCAGGATTCGAACCTGCGACCGTAGCGGTCACGCAGTTCCAGACTGAAGCGCCTTTAACCGCACGGCCACACCGGCCGGCCACAAAGTCTGAAGTAAATCCGTGATTTGAACGTTGTGATCCCCCCTCGTTAATATCCATCCGCATTCAGTGTGTTTTTAACCACAATAAGTGTACAAGTATCACATATTAGCCACGAAAGACATCCCCACAGCACCTCACTCCTGAAATTACACATTTACTGTTAATGTTCCACCCGACTGCCACGGGTACGGTGTGATTCATCAGTCCAAATCAATCGTTACTGGTCATCTACTGTCCCGTGACGTCGCTCTTTACACCACCTCAAGCGTCGCTTAGCTTTGAATACAGGAATGTGTAGCTTACGAGGAGCCACTGGATCAATGCTTATCGTTATTTTTAACCACTGTTCACGCTCATGGTATTAGGTGGACTCATAGTAGCACTCTGGAACTCACAACTGATTCTTTTTGCTGATTTCATGCGATTTGTTGCAACCACACACGGGGATGCTCTTCAGTCACTGTCCGTCAGTATATGAGGTCTGTCTGTGCAGTTTAGCTGTGACCGCGCTTCCACTTCACACGTACATAAGGAGCTGTCGACATAGGCGGGTTTAGAAGAATAGAAATACCCTTGATGGATCTGTTACTTGGGTGGCATCCAATGACAAGTCCACGTTCTAGGTCACTTAGCTCCAGTGGCCGACCCATTCAGCTGGCAATACAATTCTCTCCGCTTCCTTATATACTGGTGGGTCCCTCTGTTGTGACATCTAATGTCAATTCCGCATTATGCTGCATTGTCAGCATACTTCTGCTCAGATAGTATATTTACAGTCAAGATGAATCATTAAAGTTTCGGAACAAATAGCCGTAGTGATGGAAACGTTGCGTGAGGTGAACTCTCTCCGCTAGACTGCTGTACCTTTTCTGCTTGCGGGATCCCACGCAGACGGTGCGCCGGCGGACGCGGTGGGTCGGCACGGCTCGCCGCCGCGACGCGCCCCAGGCGCGGCAGGCGCGGACGCCGCACTGCACTCACTTTGATTTCCGCAGTAATTCCGCGCGTGGCTCGCCGTTTACTGTTGCACGCCGTTTCAATTTCACGGCTGATGTTTTATTCATTGAATATAACTAGGGATATTTTTTCGCCCGCGCCCGCGCTCGCGCCCGCCCATAGCTCGTCGGTTCCATTTTCGCCGCCGTGCCGCCTCCCGCCGCCGCGGGAACTTATTTCCGCAGGGCCGCTCCGCCCGCCGCCTCCCGCCGCTCGCCGCCTCCCCAGACATGCGGTGCGCGGCGCCGGCCCGGCCGGTGATTACATCTGCCCACGGCGCTCTGCCGCTCTCCCCACAAGAGCGGGCACCAGCAGTCGCGGTACCAGCGAAAGCGGGGAGCAGTGGATTATCTACTTACCGTACGTGCTACCGTCGACAAAAGCTCATGTAAGTGCGCACCGGAGATAATTTAATCCAATCCTCGTCCGCTCTGTTCGATTTCGAAAGGCGCTTCCATCCAAGATAAGGAGCACCGATATGCAAAGGATGAAGACGGCAGCCGTATTCCCATTTCCAGTGTAGATGAACTTTCCAAATCACTTCCAGAATGCAGCGGGTCGCGTCGTCGATGTAAAAGTAAAGATACCATGGAAACAGTTCTCACCTGGCACCTGACAATGGAAGCAACAATTCAGAAATATCATCACAAATCCGTAGCGTTTGACCATATACACTGAAGAGCCAAAGAAACTGGTGCGCCTGCCTAATATCGTGTAGATCCCTCGCGAGCACTTAGAAATGCCACAACACGACGTGGCATGGATTCGACTAATGTCTGAGTGAGTGCTGGAGGGAACTGACACCACGAATTCTGCAGGGCTATCCATAAAACCGTAGGAGAACGAGGGGCTTGAGATCTCTTCTGAACAGCGCGTTGCAAGGCATCCCAGATATGCTTAATAATGTTCATGTCTGGGGTGTTTGGTGTCACCTGTCAGAGCCGTATCTAGACGTATCAGGGGGTCCAATATGACTCCAAATGCATTTGTCCCACACCATCACAGAGCCTCCACCAAGTTGAAAAGTCCCCTGCTGACATACGGGGTCCATGGATTCATGAGGTTGTTCCATACTGTACACGTCCATCCACCCGATACAATGTGAAACGAGACTTGTCCGACCAGGCAACATGTTTCCAGTCATCAACGGTCCAATGTCGGTGATGATGGTCCAAGGCGACGCGTAAAACTTTGTGTCGTGCAGTCATCAAGGGTACACGAGTGGGCCTTCGGCTCCGGAAGCCCATATCGATGATGTTTCGTAGAATGGTTCGCACGGTGACACGTGTGGCGGCCCAGCATCGAAATCTGCAGTAATTTGCGGAAGGGTTGCACTTCTGTCACGTTGAACGATTCTTTTCAGTCGTCGTTGGTCCCGTTCTCTCATGATCTTCTTTCGGCCGCAGAAATGTCGGAGGTTTGGTATATTAACTGGATTTGCTGATATTCACAGTACACTCGTGGAATGGTCGTACGGGAAAATCCCTACTTCATCGCTACCTCGGAGATGCCGGATTCCATCGGTCGTGCTCCGACTATAACACCATGTCCAAACCTTCATAAATCTTGATAACCCGCCATTGTAACAGCAGTATCCGATCTAATAACTGCACCAGACACTTGTCGTTTTATATAGGCCTTTCCGGTCGCAGTGAAATATTCTACCTGCTTACATATCTCTGTATTTGAATACGCATGCCTAGACCAGTTTCTCTGACGGTTCAGAGTAGAAATACCGTTTGACGATGTAATATGGTGCAAGATGTTCGGAGTTCTCTTTAAAATTGGAGTAAGCTGTAGGGAATGGCAGTTGTATACAGTGTGCACAATAACAAAGAGTGAAAATAAAAATGGAAGACCAAGAACGATGTGCAGAGATTACAAGGAGTATAGAACAGGAATGTCGTCTTTGCCACTGTTATTCAACGTATATATCAACGAAGCAATGACGAGTATAAATGAAACTTCACAAGTGGGATTAAGATTCGGGGTGAAAACGACATGTTGACATCTCGAAATATCGAAGGTTGTCTTGGCGTCACCAATCTGCTTTCCAGTAAGTTTATCTTAACATTCCACACACTGGGAGAAGTTAACGTTTCACATGTTGATGATATGAGCAAATTTTTCTTCGTATGATTATTTAAGCTTCAGAAAAATTCATTCACACAAATTTATTTATATATATATAGTCTCCTGAATGGAAAATATATTTTGCCCGACATGTAGGCAATTTCTTGATCCCGTTTCCGTAAAATGAAAGTGGATGTTACAGCAGCCAGTTGCGTACGAACGCTTCGACAGCGCCAATGTTGTCAAATTTGCTTCCTCCTCCGACTGTTTCATTTCAATGTCCAGCTGTTTTTTTTTTTTTTTTGTTTATTAGCAACACATAGTGACAATGTACACATAATTGAATAAACAAATACAGATACGCATATTTACAAGAATAAAAAGCTTAACTGTTACAGTTTTGTACATAATGTTTTAAAAATTGAATTGAATTGGAAAATAATTAAAAGTGTCTTGGCTTACAATTCAGACTAATTCTGAAATATCTTCATCAGCAAGACATATTTATAATTTACGTACGCCATTAAAACCTACAGATTGTTACCAGTACTCTTGATGAAGTTAACTATCACTTTATATAGACGAACGTCTTTAGTACACAAAAGAGAAGAAGCTGATTGAGCAAGATGGTAGCCCATACTCAGCAATGTCTTCAGAAAGACCAACCGTTCACGGTCAAATTTGGGGCACATAAATAAGATGTGGTTGACATCAGCGTCCGACTCAGGATCATACTCACATGCTGGTGAACTGTAAACGTTGATCCGAGCTGTTATTCGGTGATTGTCTTCAATAATCTGGCTAACAATGCAGATATTCTGCTCAGCTCTGCTGGTCCTCAGGCAACGCCGGCGAGCTGCATTCCCAACTGTTTCTCGTCATCGTAGAAACTGTTTGTGTCATGTGCACACTTGAGTCTTTCTCTGGGTGATGCTCCCGAACTGTGCCGCAAGTCTGTCTAAAATTTCGGACGGTTTTACTCCGTTTGCTGTGTGAAACTCTATTATAATGCATTCCCAATAGATGACTGTACCCCTCGATCTGACATTGCTATTCTAACTTTCTTTTTTTTAATCGTCAGTCTTCTGACTCGTTTGATGCAGCCCGATGCTCTCTCCTGTGCCAACCACTTCGTCTCAGAGTTGCACTTGCAACCTATGTCATCAATTATTTGCTGGATGTATTCCAATCTCTGTTTTCCTCTACAGTTGTTGCCCTCTTCAGCTCCCTCTAGTACCGTGGAAGTCAGTCCCTGATGTCTTAACAGACTACATAAATGGTACATCGCTCTAGCCGTGGAGAATAATCACTAGAAACGAAAGCAACAATGAGACTAGATCGCAAAATGCTCCTTAAAACAAAAATTGCGGTTTATATTTGATTCACCCATGTACTTTACCGTCAGAAACGACAGGCTGTCATGGAAATAAACTCACTAAGCAAAATTTAGCCGTGTGGAGTACCAGTGCAAACAGTAATTTTGAGACTCCCGTAGGAGAAGTATGGTAAGATCAGAGGTGTAAAAGCTCTCGAGACATTTTCAGTTAGTTTTATTTTATTCCGTTCACTGTATTACAATTGGTATTTTATAGCCGTGATGTTTTAAACGATCGTGATGCACTAATCTCACTAGATATTTCTCGCGTTATCTAATGCTTGCTGTGTCGGCTTCTCCAGAGACAATGCAGATCGGCCTGCATTCTGTGGATCTGTCTCACGTAAATATCTACGGATATTTACCCAGTTTCGTGGTGCACAACGTGCTGGCCGAATTTGTACTATACAAAGTCTTTCGAAAAGATTAATTTGATCTGAAAACGCTATACGTTTTACATATATGAAGATAGTAACTTGGTACAAAATTTAATCTACGGTTAGGACGATGTAGTTAGTTTTTTAAAAAATACTGCAGATTTTACAAGGGTACCGGTAAATCTTTTGTATGAATGCAGATACAAACCTGAGGTACATTTTACAATTACACTACTTTTCTGAAGGTTCGATATTCAATCCAAAGGTGGCGCTAGGACTTTATCAGCTTCTTAAGCTTCTTTAACCTCTAGCAATGTGTTTTAATCCGAAAAATGACGAGTATCAGCGTCGTTTCTAGTCTATGTTAAGCTGTGGCCCTGCCCCCTTGTAAATGGCTGGGTAACTCAATTCATAGGTCTCGAGAAAGCAAAGCATGCAATCTTTAAAGGGACAATGCCAACTAAAGCACTGTGGCGATGAAACCAAGCTTCATCTTGAGGACAGTTGTATATGGCAGAATATTAAAGGTTGACACAGCCATAATTGATAGGAATGGTATTATCACTCTCTTTACAAGATCAGTGCTTACCTGCACGCAGAATCTAACACGAAGAGGCTTTCGTCTTCGAATGCTGAGGGCCGGTTCCTGGTTGGTCTGCTACACATATTGCGGAGGTTGCTGACATGTAGTCATTTCTCCTGTCAGGACAGTCCTAGGAATTGTAAAGTGTGTTCTCAGTACAATAGATCGCTAGTAACTAATTGGAAGCGTGGATAAACACGTATGAAAAAGCTCAGCAAAGAGTGTAACATGAGGCGATCCGCCAGAGTGATGAAGAGGTCGTAACGGACTCTCAGTCTTATCTATGGTCAACCTGTTAAAGAAGTGGTAGATATCCCAGATGCAACATATTTCACTCTACATTTCGAAAGGCAATCTACCTCCTTCTTAATTCGTAAATTGAGCATCCTTAAATTAAACAAGTTCCTTTTCAAGTAAATATTGTCTTCACCAGAGTGACGGTGTCATTTTTTTGTAATGTGCATTGGCAGCTGAAGCACTCGTTGACCTCTAGTACGACCAAGTTTATGTGACCTTCATACTGCACTTAAGTTTACTGACAAGGATCTACATGTATCTGACATCAGAACTTCGTCCGTTCAACAATCAGAACGTACTTGGATCACCTTGTTTCTATGGGCCAAGAATTGCAGTAGACTGCAGAGATGGGTGCTTACCGACCCGTTTTCCAGTGAGCAACACGTACAGCTGGGTTACACCCGCCCCGTCCCCTCCACATTGTTGTCCAGTCGTAGTGGGCAAAGAGACACAGGCTATAGGCATTGTACAAGAATAAATCATCTTATCTGTTCTCAGACAATACATTTAGACTTGCCTGTCGTGGAGACACAGCACCGCATTTGAATTACACAATAAGAAAGCTTCCAAGAGGTCTGTGTATATCAACCGATGAAAACACAAAGAAAATCTATGAAACTAGGGAGAAGTTTCAATTACGCAGAAATGAATCTCTTGCTCGACGTTACAAACACTTTAAATCAGAATTGCTGCATCGAGGGAATGGACGAGTAGAACTGGCCGTTTAGCTTTCATCGCACCCGGCACAATGACATTAGTGCAGTCCTATCTACCACCAACGTTCTTATGGCCAACGAAAGGTCTTCTAATTGTGTAACTAAAACAACATCTCTCAATCTCCTACGTGTCCTCATTGGTACTTCCTGGGGTGCCGATCGAATCACCCAAGCCGTCCGATGTGGCCGAGCGGTTCTAGGCGCTTCAGTCTGGAACCGGGCGACTGCTACGGTCGCAGGTTCAAATCCTGCCTCGGGCATGGATGTGTGTTATGTTCTTAGGTTAGTTAGGTTTAAGTAGTTCTAAGTTCTAGGGGACTGATGACCTCAGATGTTAAGTCCCATAGTGCTCAGAGCCATTTTTGAATCACCTTCCTCCGTCTGTACCGGTCCCTTGTCCATTCGAAACTCGACTATGGGTGCTCTTACGCCGTCTCAACACTATCCACCATCATGGTATCCGTTTGGCCACAGGCTCCTTTTATACCAGCCCTGTGGAGAGCGTGTATGCTAAAGCTGCTGAACTACCACTGTCCTACCGCCGTGACTTTCACCTCAGCAGGTACGCATGCCGTTTGTCTGCCATGCATGGCCACCCATCCTATGCCTCCTCCTTTGATGAATTATTTAATTGTAAGTATGGTGATCGTCCCTCTTCTCTGTTACCTCCTGGAGTCCACTTTCGCCAGTTACTACGGCGGCGTAACTTCACACTATCTGCAACTTCCCCAGTTGGTGTAAACCCTTCACCACCTTGGCTTCGTGAAGCGGCCCATGTTAACCTTGGCCTTAATTCGCTTCCTAAGGACACTACTCCACCCTCGCTCTATCGCCTCCGGTTTCAACGACCTTCGCATGGAACTTCGCGATAGTACCTTTGTATACACTTATGGCTCTCGGACTGACCATGTGGTCGGGTGTGCGTCATTGGCACCCGTGTCTTTCGACATCAGATTCCGGCACACTCTTCAGTATTTACAGCCAAGCTCTTCACCTTGTATCATGCCACGGAGTACATCCGGCTACACAGCCTTTCCAATTCTGCCCGGACTCACTCAGTGCCCTTCAAAGTCTATGTGTGCTGTACACCGCCCATCCCTTAGTGCGGCGGGTCCAGGAAAACTGTCACTTGCTCACTCTTGGTGGAGCCAGTGAAGTGTTTCTGTGGGTCCCTGGTCATGTCGGTCTGCCAGGAATCGAGGCTGCTGACGCTTCTGCCAAGGCTACAGTCCTCGTACCTACCTGTATTCCCTCCGATGACCTGTGCGTTACCTTCTGTCAGGAGGTGGTGTCCCTTTGGCATCGCCAATGGTCCTCTCTTCGCGGCAATAAGCTTCGTTTTATTAAGCTTGTCCCAGCGCCCTGGACAGCCTCCTGTCTACCCTCCCGCCGAGAGGAGATTATTTTAACTAGGCTTATAACACTCCACTCTGCTACTGCTCTACCCTAACCTCAAAACTGGAGGCAGTTTGCAAAACAGAATTATTTTGTTATAGCAGTTATGGTATAAAGCAACAGAGCAGAGTTACCCTCTGAGAGGAATTTTGTTATGTTGACCGTGTCGTTCCTAACGGAGGTGGCTTATCGGAAATGAAAGTCAAAATTACGTAAGATTTGGAATAGTAACAAACAAAATTTTGCCTAGCTATATTGTTTACAGAATAAGGGAAACGGTCGCCAGCCTAATTAGGCAAGAGAAAGAATAACGTTCTCGTTTATGAAAGTAGGTAAAGTAACTATAACGGACAAACACAACCTAGACTAGGTCACACGCGAGTGCAATGAACTCTGACACACATATGCTATAAGATTGAAGCTAACAACTGGGGCAGCACAAAAACTATTTGCAAAATTATAACACGTACAGAGAAAACACTATCACTTTCAAGGCTTACACAAACTGAGTGGTCTTTACACTGTTAATATGCACACAAAAGAGACAAACACTTAGTAATCATGAACATATAATTTCCTACTATACAGTTTTCCACTTTTAATACCATGAGACAATGTTAACAAAATTGCAAGAAACTGACTCACCTTTTAGAATTTACTGCAGACAATAATGTGATCGTTTGCCTTATAAGCCTCAGTCTTAAGAACTTTTCATATTGAAGTTAGCAACAACACTTTAAATAAGCAGTTTTACTAGGAAAATTATTTCAGCAAGCATCAATAACTTTAACTCACCCTCTTGCCACATTAACTTTAACTTTCTTTTAACTAAGTTCAAGAGGCATTAATTAGCAAAACTCTAGGCTTTAATTTCTTTTAGTAAGGACACTCGGATATCACTTTAGCTTAAACGGAGAGGAACCTGAGAGGTGTTATGATGAGGAGAAAAGTCAAGGTTGGTACATAAATTCAGATATAAATTACCTTATATTTCAGCACAATAACACATCCATTAAGCTGATCCTTCACTGTACATCATTATAGTATTACGTTGCAATGATTGCGCAATGTGGTGGCAACTGCACGTTGGTAGGTGGAATTGTAGGCAGAATTGCTGGACTTTGTCATTTCTTGGTGGCGATGATAGATACAAACTCCAGAATAGTTCCAGCTATTTATCCATCCACCCGAGGCCTTGGAAAGAAGCAGGAAAAGCCTCTCTCGGAATCAGTACAATATGCACACTGTGCATAGCAGTGCACAGTTTGGTAGCTCATCTCCGACCGGTGGCTTGTCCTCGACTCGTAGCTCGCCTCCGACTGCTGGCTCGTCCCCGACTGGCTATCAGTTCCACCTTTTCCACCTAGGCCAACCACAATTTGCGCGCGCTACACAGTTCTGTTCCCGAGGGGAACCACTACACCTTTTACATACGAACTAACTAAGAGCCCTAAGTGAGGATCAGCAGCTTACATAACAGCAAACAAATACATTAAATAAAACAGAACATTTTCACATATTGACACTTCTACAAAAAATTATTCACACAAAATTACAATCATATACAGTAAATATTGTTCCCTCCAAATGGGTCAAAGCATTTAAACGAGAGATATGTTACACAGCATACAATCAAATCATGACATCAAAGTTTGACAAAGAAAAGAGTACACAATTTTATGTTATCGATTCAAACACATTTACAAAAGATCAACAATGTGACATTAAATAAAACAAAAGCAAAAAAATCCATACAGCATAAGAGCTGTGGTGTTACACATGCCCCATGTTTCGTTGAAGTTTCCCGTCAGGGATACTTCAAGGAAACATCCATAACACCTAAGTGGTGCTGGTGGTGAAAAAAAAAATTATTCCATCCAACTTCAGTTGGGAGAAATAAAAAAACACACACATTACAAGCATACAGTATATACACTAAGAAATTGCTTATATTTCTTCCAAAAGATTTTCAAAATAAGATATTTACAGAAATTTTCATATTCACACTGGTTTAAGGATACTAATTTTCATCATTACACAAATTATCTTTAAGCATGTTCATTTCACACACACACAGTTCAATTAATAGGCAATCAATACACAAAATAAATCTGCATATTAGTAGAAAAGGTATAGCCTTCAAAATATAATAACAGAACAAACACATATACAATAGCACAGAAAATTTTAACTTAACAAAGCAGAAATTAGTCTTTCAATATTTTTAAAAGAATGTAAATTTCAGACACACAAGCATATTAATGATCACAGTACATTTTACAAGGTTCAACAATTAATGAAATGTTGAAAATTTCAGTTTGCATTCACATATGTACAAATATATACACAAATAGCTATGGAAACCTTTTCCAACTGACTCCTCAAATACCAAAGTAACTTTGCAAGGTTTTTTCAAAATAATTAACTTTAAAGCTGCTCTTCATTAATAGCAGTCCAAAATATTTGTTGCACATAAACACACTAACATATTCAGAGCCTATCTTTAATCATCACTGCTGTGTTTTAAAACAAGGCAGTCCAAAACTTTAAGTTATTTAAAAAAAAACTTAGTCTCAAGAACATCTACATCCATTTAAATAAGTTGCATATATATTTTATAATAACTTTTCACTGACTTCAATAAGAATAGTCAGTTTATAACATATTGCTCAAAAAACCTAACTTAATTCACTGCTTGCCTCAGCACTAGCAGTCCATGTTACACATTCTGCCCATTATTGGTTTAGCAGTCTTTTTACATACACATTTAGGCACAAATACACAATTTAGATAAAGAACACTAAAAAAAACACATTTTTAAATTGACACACTGCCCCATCCTCTAGGTTTGGCAGTTCATGACCACTTATCAGCTCCTTGCCCCACAATGGCAAGTCCTTTGGCTACTGCTCACATAACATATATGGTAGTCCTCAACTTCAGAACCACAGCATTTTGATTATTTTGTCTTGTTTTACTGCCCATCAACACATTTTTGAGCAGTTTATTGTCATCATCTTTAAGTTTTTTCATCTTTATGTCACCTCTTTGGTAAAATTTGCATTAATGGTATAAAACATTAAATCTGCAACTTTGAAACAGTAATTAGACACTGGTAACAAAACCATTTCTTTTCAAATGACACAATCAGGTAACATATACATTAATCAAGAAAATTTTAAATGTCATATTCAGGACCAAGTTAGGATAAAGTATTTTTACTACTCATATGTCAATGCTTTTCCACACACAGTTAGGTCATTACATACATCAAGATCAGGACAATAATTTCATATCCTATTGCAAGTGATTTCTGCCAACCCTTTTGCTGGCACTAGACACATACCTCACACACTTATTTCACATACTTTAGCCAGGTTCATCTCCTCAGCTTTAAACACATATACAGTTTTTCAATATCATATTTGCCCCTTTTTTCTCAAAAAAACATTTACATTTAATTATATTATAGTATTAATTTACCTTTTCTTTTCAATATTCTTACCTTTTCTCATCCATATTTCTCTTTCGAATTACTTTTCCATTACCTTTCCTCTTTAACAATATCCACAATACTTCATTATTCTTGGTCATTTTCTAGTGTACCCACAGTATTCTACATTATTTCCACACTATTCAATACACTCTGATAGAGAAGAAGGAAAGAAGATAGTAAAAGTTCTGAATGATGAAGAGGAAGGTTGGCAGCACGAAAAGAAATGGAAGTAGTGCTGACAACTACTCGGGTCCCTGGTGCTCGTCAGGCACCTAACAATGCAAAGAGTGCATTGCCCCCTGAGGGTTAACAACCCTCATCTGAGGACATGTACCTTTAAATAAACAACATTGTGCAAACATAAGCCCTTTCTGATCTTTAAGTATATCAGAAATAAATTATTATCATGTGGAGTTCATTGCACTTTCATTAAGTTACCATAAGCATCATTATTCATAAAGTTATAAGATTTGCCACACTACATGATCCTATCTTCATAATTAGGCTGGCAACAATAAGTATCCAATTAAAATTGAAACAGTTCCTAAGCAAAGTCAAACAGTACACCACAGAAAATAGGCAACAAACTGCCACAGGCCTAAAGGTCAACAAAACAATAATTGACTTTTAGGTAACACTCAGATACAATAATAATAAAGTCATGCATTATATTAACAGAGTATATACATACATCCTGCCCCCAGTCTCTTTATTAACAAGGCAGTCTTTTATGGTTCACAAACAGTGACTTAAATCTGGTGGCTTTTTAGGCCTCCTATTTTCTACATCTTTCACTAACCTATTCAGGTCTTGCCAACGTTTTGTTTCATCAGGTGGTTTTTTAGGTTTTCGAATTTCAAAGTCCTTAGCAAGGTACATGATCTCTTGTTCTGCTGTTATCTTACCAGGTGGTTCTTTTTGTTCCTGCAATTCACACTCCTTCAAAACTTTTGTTAAGGCTTGCCCCAGTATAGTATCATCTGGAGGTTCCTGCAAATTATGCCCCTGTGTTACATTACTGAGTAATTCATTCGGTTTTTGCCCAGTTCTACTTTCTGTATCTTGCTTTGGAAAAATGTCACTAATTTTTTCATACCCTCTTTCAGTAAAAGTCTATTCACTTTCGTTTACACCTGAAAATTCATCTTCACTAGAGTCATCACTACTCTCTTCCTCACCGTCGGATTCACTTAAGTACGCGACTTTTGAACAATAGGGAAAGTTAGTATACTGATTCTTATCTGTGTTCATATACCCTTCATCATCTGAACTATCACTGATTTCGTTTTCGTCATCAGATTCGAGCAGTAAGGCAACTTTTAAACAGTGAGGCATATTATCACTAGATGTTTCAGCCACTTCGTTTTTTGACTCATTTTCTACACAATGCACATTGTTTGGACAGTCAGACACTTCTGTTAAATCACTTTGAACGATTTCGGCCTTAACTTCATACTTAGTATAATCGTCATGTACTTCGATAACTTTCATTCCATTTTCCCCTTTGTTATCATTCTCATGTAATCGTGCGAAATACATACTAGACCCTTCTGCATTAGACTCATAAAACATCTTTCCATCAACAACAATTTCGTCTGCACTGCTTATAATGTCATGATTACTAACGTCCTCCTCTACATCATTTTCACCTATTTTTAATTGTGCACACGTCTTTTGCGTGGCATATTCTACCTCCCTTTCCTCTTTATTCATCATAACTTCCCCCACATCTACATCTTTTACCTCATACACATCATTAACAGTGCCAATATTTCCCTCTTTACGTGCCTTTTCTGGCTCCCTTTCATTCTTTAATGAAGTCTTTTCGCACGATTCCGTTACCGAGTTATCTTTATCATATGACATATCAATTTTATTCTCATTTCTACATACATCTACTACTGAAACCGGCCATCGGAAGTGTCCGATCCCGCCTCTTCTGTCTCTCTCTACGGCAGCCATCTTGTTCTGACGTCTGCCATTTGTGTCTGCTGCCAAGTGCAATGTACGCTGCTTCGGCAACCGCTGGCCCGAGCACGAACGGTCACGTGACTTCGCACTGGGAACGCCACTATGTATCACTCCGCGCCCGTCTGCTATAGGCGCACCCTTAACCTTCCTGCCCCATAGTTTACATCTTTCCTTCTCGAATCTAATATTTGGCATCTTTTCTTTGGGCCCAAAACCGGTTTCCGCGTGAATCCGGCCCGTAACACACGCGGTTTTTAGTTTTCCATTTCGTCTCTAGTTTGAGAATTCCGTGTCATGTATCCTCTACCACGCGTAGTATAATTTCCCCTGCCTCTAGCACGACCTCTTTGAATCGCGTTTACACGATATCTTTCGTTTTCAGGTCGTTCATTTTGGTCACTACTTTCTCGCAAATAATAATTGTTATTGTGGGCACGGTACTCGCGATTTCTTCGCCAGTGATCTTCATCCTCTACCCTTTCCAAGAACGCAGAAAAACTACTGTGTGTACTCCCAACATATCGTTTCGAATCCTCAGTCAGTTTCTGCCAAAGAACCCAAACGATCTCAGCTTCAGTTCTTCTAGCCTTCAAATGTATCAGTTTTCTATACCATGATTCGCAGAATTCTTTCATGGTTTGCCTACCCCTGATGTCATACAACCTGGCCATTAAAAACTCACGCCACAACTGGTCTCGTTTTTGTTCTGACCAGTACTCGTCAATAAACTTCTGTTTAAAGGTTTCAAAAGACATCTGGTTAGTATCAAGATTCAACCCCCACCTTTTTGCTTCTCCCGTTAATGCACTGATTACAACTTTAATTTTTTCCTGGTCAGACAAATATTCAGGAAAATTTCTTTCACAATTCTTTACAAAGTCTAAGGGGTGCCATCCATTATGTCTCTTCGCAGGGTCGAATTTTTCTTCGCCCTCTAATATTTTACTGAAAGGAATTTTTTCAGTAAAATGTGTAGGTCCTGACTGTATTTTTCTTTGCAAGTCATACACTTTGCCTTGGATTTGTGAAGTGTTATGTTCACACTTCTTTTCGCAAGTAACAATCTGTTTGGTTAATTCTCTACTTGTTTCTGTTACAGATTGTTTGATCTGTGCAAATTCCACGTTACATTCTGTTTGTATTTCGGATTTAATACCGAATACCTTTTCGTCTACTTTAGTGATGACTAAGGGTTCTATTTGATCTTGAATTTTAATTACTTCAGTGTCAAATCTTTCGTTAATGTCATCAATTTGTCCTTGTACATTGGCAATATTGCCATTGATAACAACAATTTCGCTTTTAAGGTTTTTAATTTCATTACTCACAATGTCTACTTTTACATCAACCTTCTCAATCTGTTTACTAATATCACTACCCTGTGTTGCAATTAACTGCCCCTGTGCTGCAATTTGTGCATTAATATTGTCATTTTGTGCAGCAAATTGCTGTCTTTGTTCTACATTTTGTTGTCCCAGTGCTGTAATTTGTGCAGACAACACTTTTAACAAATCTATCATATCTGAATTCTTTTCACTTTTATGTTCTGCTGCATTTCTGTGTGCAGGTTCTACTTTCCTTTCAGTTTTTGGTGATTCAAACATATCCCTCGATTCATCAGCATAGCCACTGTCTTCGACAACATCGCCTACATTGTCTTGCTTATTACGCGCTACACACATAGCTTCGATCTGTTTATTAACGTCTGCGTGATAACGTACATAATTTAACTCGCGCGTCATGCCATCTGTTGGTGTGCTGCCTGAACTTCTCTCGGTTGCATTCTGCTCTCGCGTGTCTACATTTATTTCTAATTTCCTGTCCATTTTAGCTATTATTCAGTGCTGATACCTTTTATTTAAACTGAACTTTCACTATCCGTTCTGTCAAATAATGTACAGGTTCGTGCCGCTGGACGTTTTATGTTCACTCTATATTTGTAAAATGCTAACTACTTATAATTTTTTTCCGTCTGTATGTGCAGACTGAACAACGTCCTGTCACGCGGCGCCACGTATAACACTACAACAGCGTTTTTACGTAGCTAATACTATGAAATACCAAGTTTGGTTTATTACCTAGTATGTCCCAACAGAACAAATAGTCCTGTCACGGAAAAGCCACGTATAACACTCCACTCTGCTACTGCTCTACCCTAACCTCAAAACTGGAGGCAGTTTGCAAAACTGAATTATTTTGTTATAGCAGTTATGGTATAAAGCAACAGAGCAGAGTTACCCTCTGAGAGGAATTTTGTTATGTTGACCGTGTCGTTCCTAACGGAGGTGGCTTATCGGAAATGAAAGTCAAAATTACGTAAAATTTGGAATAGTAACAAACAAAATTTTGCCTAGCTATATTGTTTACAGAATAAGGGAAACGGTCGCCAGCCTAATTAGGCAAGAGAAAGAATAACGTTCTCGTTTATGAAAGTAGGTAAAGTAACTATAACGGACAAACACAACCTAGACTAGGTCACACGCGAGTGCAATGAACTCTGACACACATATGCTATAAGATTGAAGCTAACAACTGGGGCAGCACAAAAACTATTTGCAAAATTATAACACGTACAGAGAAAACACTATCACTTTCAAGGCTTACACAAACTGAGTGGTCTTTACACTGTTAATATGCACACAAAAGAGACAAACACTTAGTAATCATGAACATATAATTTCCTACTATGCAGTTTTCCACTTTTAATACCATGAGACAATGTTAACAAAATTGCAAGAAACTGACTCACCTTTTAGAATTTACTGCAGACAATAATGTGATCGTTTGCCTTATAAGCCTCAGTCTTAAGAACTTTTCATATTGAAGTTAGCAACAACACTTTAAATAAGCAGTTTTACTAGGAAAATTATTTCAGCAAGCATCAATAACTTTAACTCACCCTCTTGCCACATTAACTTTAACTTTCTTTTAACTAAGTTCAAGAGGCATTAATTAGCAAAACTCTAGGCTTTAATTTCTTTTAGTAAGGACACTCGGATATCACTTTAGCTTAAACGGAGAGGAACCTGAGAGGTGTTATGATGAGGAGAAAAGTCAAGGTTGGTACATAAATTCAGATATAAATTACCTTATATTTCAGCACAATAACACATCCATTAAGCTGATCCTTCACTGTACATCATTATAGTATTACGTTGCAATGATTGCGCAATGTGGTGGCAACTGCACGTTGGTAGGTGGAATTGTAGGCAGAATTGCTGGACTTTGTCATTTCTTGGTGGCGATGATAGATACAAACTCCAGAATAGTTCCAGCTATTTATCCATCCACCCGAGGCCTTGGAAAGAAGCAGGAAAAGCCTCTCTCGGAATCAGTACAATATGCACACTGTGCATAGCAGTGCACAGTTTGGTAGCTCATCTCCGACCGGTGGCTTGTCCTCGACTCGTAGCTCGCCTCCGACTGCTGGCTCGTCCCCGACTGGCTATCAGTTCCACCTTTTCCACCTAGGCCAACCACAATTTGCGCGCGCTACACAGTTCCGTTCCCGAGGGGAACCACTACACCTTTTACATACGAACTTACTAAGAGCCCTAAGTGAGGATCAGCAGCTTACATAACAGCAAACAAATACATTAAATAAAACAGAACATTTTCACATATTGACACTTCTACAAAAAATTATTCACACAAAATTACAATCATATACAGTAAGTATTGTTCCCTCCAAATGGGTCAAAGCATTTAAACGAGAGATATGTTACACAGCATACAATCAAATCATGACATCAAAGTTTGACAAAGAAAAGAGTACACAATTTTATGTTATCGATTCAAACACATTTACAAAAGATCAACAATGTGACATTAAATAAAACAAAAGCAAAAAAATCCATACAGCATAAGAGCTGTGGTGTTACAGGCTGCGTATTGGGCACTGCCTGTTTCGCCATCGTCATTTGCTCAGAGACCCTGCCCCATCATTTTGTCTACATTGCGCACATATTTTAACTGTCCGCCACTTCCTGCTGGAATATCTTTGTTTTAACCATTTACGTTCCACCTTAGGTTTTCCACCTGATTTATCAGCCATTTTAGCGAATGACGCGCGGGCTGTGGACCACGTTTTACTTTTCATCCGCCGCAGCAGTATGGCGAAAGCCATTTAATTTTTAGTTTTGGACCTGCATTACTGTATGGCATTTTTAGTCGTTTTTTCCATGTGCCTGTTTTTAGCTGTCTCCTATTCTGTCCACTGGGACTAGCGTATAGTCGTTTAACTTCACTCTATGTTCGTGTTCTCTAGTTTTGAATTGGGCGCGTATGACCCCAGCAGATTATTGCCCCCTAAAGCAAAACAAAACAAACAAAATATTCAGGTAAATTTGTCATGAAAAAAAGTTATTCCAAAACAATGAATTTACAAATATTTTTATTCAGGATCGCATACATACTCACCTATTTCAAGAAGATACAGCCATGTTCTTATGTGGCACCATTACACCAGTTTTCACTTTGTCATTTGCAGAAAACGTGATAATTCAGCATATGCTACACAACAGCAGTTCACTACACTTTGATACATCTGAGACAAATAAGTTTGTTGTAACTGTGGCATATAGCATGTACTAAAGGTTTTTTTTCTTTTTTTTTTTGGCAACCGGTAACATCACCTTACGTCGAGTCATAGTGACTGCGAAGACATTTTTCTCATTTTTAATGACGAGGCCGTTGTCTCTCAATTTGTTTTCTTGCGAAATATAAACAAATAATCCATAATGTCAGGCCACCTATTGAAAGATAATCAAAACTCGAAGCTTCTATCCACTGTACGTCGATTGAATTGCTGCCGTTGATGGTCATTGCTTGTGTTTAAATGAGTCGATTGGAACAAAGAATGTAAGTCCGCGAGGTAGAAATTGGTACTATCCAAATAATTTAATGAAATAAATATGGGTAAATCTTTCACAAAATGTTTTGTATCTCTAAAACCATTAGGCACAAATCCTATGTGCATATGAAGTACTGGATTGCAAATAACCATTGTTTTCCTTCTGTTACAGCCGGTATAAGTACGTCGCATATAACCATTACAGTCACGACGAGTAATCTGTCCTTAATTTTCAAATATACTAAACAAACCAAAGGCCAGGAATTCCTCCAGTGTTAACGTGGTATGTACGGATGGACTCCACACTTGCACTCCAGTGTCAGAGATAAGCCAGACTGCGGTCAGAGCAGGCAGCTCAGCGTTCATTTGTCAGTGCCGTATCTGTGACGTGGCACAGCCAGCCAGAGAGGCTCTACTCGCATCTGCTGCCCTAATCCAGCAAGCTCTCACTGCACTGCTTTTTACGCCTGGCAGTAAAGAGACAGTTGCTACCAAGGTCCGTCGTCGAAAAAAGGAGCTTTCGTCTTCTTTTCACTTAGTGCCTCTTCCACACCATGTGTTCCATTATCTAAATCATTTTTCCCAACGCTTTACATTTTGTAAAATTAAATTTGAAACTGCAAATTGTAACTCACGATAAATTTTGTAAATACATGAATTAGTGTCAAGTGATCTAAAATGATTATCTGACACATATGAATCTTACTACTCGGTTTCCTCATGGCAGATAATGCTTTGCATCTTGTAGACAAGCACCTCGTTTCCTAAATCATTTTGGTTTACGTCTTCATCCTTTCGTAATATCCCATGACAACACTTAAGATCGATATTGCCTTCTCTGAATAGAATGATATTTCATCTGCTTTCACACAATTGTCAAGTTCATACCTCAAACTCGTTGCGACTTCGAAGGAAATTCCATACTGAGTACATCAGTGTAATTGCGTCCTTACCCTAAGCTTCAGCTGATGATTACAAATCCATTTCACTCCACATTTCGAAAGGCAATCTACCTCTTCCTTAATTCGTAAACTGAGCATCCTTAAACTAAACAAGTTCCTTTTAAAGTAAATATTGTCTTCACCAGAGTAACGGTATCATTTTATTGTAATCTGCATTGGCAATTATAATACATTAGTGAAGCACTGGTTGACCTCAAGCACGCGGAAGTTCATTCTGATACTGCTGAGTGATGGCAGCGTTGAAAAGTGATACAGAAACTAAACTACTTAACAACGAACAAGAAGAGTCAAATTCTATGCATGTGTATTAACAAAATTATGTTCTACACCATTGTGAAACTTCCCAACAGGTTAAAACACTTGTGGAAACGATGTGACGAATCAGTACTTGTACACAGGCTCTTTCAGTCTGTCGCCGTTTCACTATTGCATGCAATACACTACACAGTCGAAATCTCATTTTGGACAGAACGCCAAGAATAGCTAACATCACGTACACAAGGTGTGCAACAGAGCTTATATAAACTATGGAAAGTAGGACAGAGGTTCTGGTTAGTTACTGATGTCAGGAGACTGGAGATGGTTGGACCATTGGAGTGAGAGACAACCGTCCGAGTCGTTCTAATAGTTTTAACCTGTAGTGAAGTATCGCAAGGAGATTGGACACTGAGGCAAGGGGAAACCTGGGGTCGAGTAGTCTTAGGACAAGCATTCTAATATAGTGTATAAGGTGCCAGGACAACAGTTGCCATCAGGTATTGTGTAGTAAAATTGTTTATAACGACTCTCGTGTGTGATTTATCCAGTCGTAACTAGTTTAGACACTATGGTCAGGCATCCTTTTCATCATCTCTAGCTACAAAATTATTTTGTTGTAGAGTTCAAATGCTAACTTTGGAGAATGATGTTTTACAACAACACATCATTTCTACATCTGTGTCTAAGGGCCTGGAAAAGAGGCCGTTTACATGTAAACAACGAACATAGTTGAGTGGAAAATTAGTAGGTAAATACCATTTCTGCTGCATAAAAAATAATTCGTGGTTGAACTATCCAGCAGCCAGCGTCACGGAATCTACAGAATTATAAAATTCATCTGTTGATGTCTTCTAAAAATGGTACCTATAAACTGGCACTGCTGTTGCTGCTGTATTCTTTTAGAGGTCATTTTGTAAATAACTTTGCCACATATTTGTGGACGGATTACATAGTGAGGATAAGAATATCAGAAGACCGTACTATCGAGATTGATTACATTAACTGGACGTATCATAAGAGATGAATGAGCTACGGCTACATACAAAACACCTTGCCCTGCCACGAAGCACTGGGTCCAGCCTACAGTTTTGCACCGAGCGAGCTGGCGTAGTGGTTAGCACATTGAACTCGCCTGCGGAACGCTGATGGTTCAAATCACCGTCCGGCCATCGTGATTTGCTTTTCCCATGAGTTCCCTGACTTTCTTAAGGCAAATGTGGAAATGGTTTCTATGAAAGGGCGCGGTCTATTTCCTTCCCCATCTCTCTTTAGTCCTTGTCCTCCGTCTTTAATAAACTCGACGTCAACGGAACGCTAAACACTAATCTTCGTTCCTTCCTTCTTCTGTTTTTCCAGATGATTTTATGATTCACATAGTCACTACTCTGAGATACCTCCTAATACCATGTCGGACCTCTCCTGCTCTAGTATTACTTTTCCTCAACAGTAGTTGTCGACACCAGTATTATTTTTCGAATTTTGCACAGGTCACTATTATTTCAGCTGTTTTTCTGAAAACTTTCATATAAATTTAGAGATAATATGTTATATTTGAAGCTAAAACTTTTGAAAAGTATTTACTTTATTTTCGATATTACAATCAATAAACACTCGCTTTGAATGTACAGTTAAAATTATTTTTCTTAGAAACGTTTGAAATTAGGAATTATTTGGCACACTTAAAATTTTTCAATCTAGTACCGTTTACTATGTTTATTTCTTGATTCATTTATGAAGTAATAATCGAAATTAATAGAAATTCATTCGTCAAGAGAAATTGTAAACCCTTGGGAATATGATTATTGCAGATGAGTGGAGTAGTAGTAAGCATCCCTCTGAGTGATTGGACGTATCTTTGTGTTTTGGGCGAACAATGCAATTTCACCTTTGTTGACGTGAAAATTCAAAAGACTGAATGATATACTAAAATGTGACAAAATATATTAAGGTAACAACAAGAATTCTTCAACAACAATCTTCAATCTTATTTGGATCAGTTGAACCATGAGGACGAAAATGTGAGAATTTCAGATTCAAGAATCAGACCCATAGACAAGAAGACCTGGAGCCAAGAGAACCTAAGGAAACTAGTAAGTTTATTGTAGCCTTCGCTCCTCTCAATTTTTTCATAAAAGACTTTGCTTAATGTGGACCATAACTGGAATTAGGAAGCGAAGGAAGATTACACTCTGCAGAAATATCGAGTCTTGTTGCCTCTATAGCCGTTCATAATTGCGGAAATGGTGACGGTACAGGATTTTGTGCTCGAACTGACCTCTTGATCATGTCCCATAAATATTCGACGGGGTTCATGTCGGACAATGTAAGTGACCAAATCAGTTGCTCTTCCAGAACGTTCTTCAAACCATCTGCGAACAGTTACGGTCCGGTGACATCACGCGTTGTCATGGGGACATAAAGAACATGAATGACTGTAAATAGTCTCCAAGTAGCCGATTATAACCATTTCCAGTCAATGATCGGTTCTGGTGGACCATAGGACCCGGGACATTCTATGTAAACACAGCCCACACCGTTAAGGAGCCACCATCAGCTTCATAGTACCTTGAGGTCATCTTCGGTCCTTGGCTCCGCTACACTCGAACCCACAGTCAGCCCTTAAGAACTGAAATCGGGACTCATCCGACCTGGCCAGGGTTATCGAGTCGTCTATGGTCCAAGCTATATGGTCACTAGCTCAGGAGAGGCACTGCAGGTGGTGTGCTGTTAGCAATCCACTCGCGTCTGCCGTTTGCTGCAGTAGACCATTAACGCCATATTTCGCCGCACTGTCCTGACAGATAGGTTCGTCCTACGTCCACATTGATTTCTGTGGGTATTTCACGCAGTGTTGCTTGTCTGTTAGCACTGAAAACTCTACACTTACGCCGATGCTTTCGGACGTTAAGTGAAGGTCGTTGGCCACTGCCTTGTCCGTGAAGCTAGGTAATGTCTGAAATTGGGTATACTCAGCACAGTTTTGTACTGTTGATCTCGGAGTGTTGAATTACTTAACGATTTCGGAGACCGAACGCCCCATGCATCTAGCTCCCAATGTCATTCCGCCTTTAAAATTTGTGAATGCCAGTCGTGTGGCCGTAATCACTTCGGAAGCCTTTTTACATGAATCGCCTGACTACAAATGACACCTCCGCCAATCCACTGCCATTTTATACCTCGTGTACGCGATGCTGCTGTCATCTGTATATGTGCATATAGCTATCCCATGACTTTTTTCGCTCAGTCTGTAACGAGATTTCTTTTTTATTGAAGGTTTCTTAGTCCTCAGTTAATGTCTAGCGTTTGCAGGCCTATTTTTCTTGTTCTTTTGTCCTAATTCGTGGGTTTACTTCAGTTCTTTCTTGGGAGCATTATGTCTTCCTGATAGTATCCAGAGAAGCCACCATTTGCAGCACGGAATGCACCCAGCGCTTCGTGGAGATCTCCGTGTTTTCCTTAAATGTATGCGACGTGAACGGGCGACGGCCGCGGCCTCAGCGAAAAGGCTCCGAACTGGTTGAAGGCAGGCAACTGGAAGACAGCGAGGAAAACTGCTCCCTCCCCCTCACGCCACCACACCCGCCACCACCCTCCGCAGGGGTCAAACCTCACTGACATGAAGCTTGGCGAGCCATTATTATTGCACGGTGGCTGAGTAGGGACGCGGAAGGCGAAGTAGCAACTAAGCCTTTGATAATACTGTTACATTCCATCTTGAAATTTTCATAGTGTGTATGTATGGATAGATGTGAGATTGAGAGAGCGAATCTAATTTTAAACAATATTTTATTCTATCCTTTTTTTATTATTTTGGACAATGTAATTTTCAAATACAGGCTACACAGTAACTAACTGCAGAATTATCACCACACACCCAACACCGTTCTAAACCACTTTTGATGCATTAACATTTTGAAGTTTGTCGTGTGGATTACTCGCGGCACAATTTTAATCGTGACGACTGCTAATGCGTGTTCTCACACTGCTAATAAGTGCTAGCTCACGCTTAGAAACGGTTCGTGGAATCTGACGATACCGTGACACCGTTTGTAAGTGAAAGCGTTATGCCCTTATCACGAGACAATTACAGTCGCATTCCGCTCCACCTCGAAAGACGCAGCCCTAATATCCACGGGACATCCGACATTATACAAAAGTCGTGAATAAGTCACTAAGAGCAACTCTCATAGAGAACGATACTATCACAATAATCCTCTAGAAAACAACTTCCTCTGATAAAGCTTTTGTTCCTTGCCGTAGCATAACTGCTTTAAAAGAAGGCTTCTGCTGATGTGGCTTTTGTAGCAGAGGAATATAAAGGCTAAGCGGCAGAAGGCAACAAATTTTCAAAACGGAATCCGTAAAGTGGATGATATTCAGCGTGATATGAGACGTTGTAAGGATACATTGCGTAACCACACTTATAAATATCTACCGCCGGGGCTATGCAAGGCACAAAAGTGCTAAAGTAAACAGAATCGCAAGGAGCTGGTATTATGATCCCATTAGGAAGAGAAGTAGGATATGTGTTATCCAACCAAGCCCCAACACGCGTTTGTCTCTCCCTATTTCCAATCGCTAATAAATTCACCTTGATAATGGTTTCTCTTTAGCGAAACTTTATTCACAGGCCGTGTTTAAGAAGCAAATACTTGAATCATACAGGTCATGCACTGGATGCTTTGTACTTTCTCCTGTTTACTCACCCACTATGTACTTCCGATATCGGTAAAACTTTTACTAAAATTAGATACTGTTCATTGATCTTTCATCCCAAGAACACTCTTCACACAACTATCGTAGCATAGATTGGCAGGCATTCCAAAAATTACACAACATTCCCTTAACCTCGAATGTTAATTCTTAGAAGATGTATGCAATTTATTTCATTTAACAGCAGAGTAGAATTAAGAAGTTGATTACTATAATTTTCAATATCTGCCTCGAATTTAATGATTCGGTAAACGAATTCAACTTTGTTGATAAAATCGAAAGAATGATAACTTTTTAGATATTTTCCTTTTGTCTACGACAGAAGGGCTGTAGGGTTTAACGTTTCACTGTCGACGAGTTCGCTAGATACGGTCCGTAAATATCTACAGATAATATACTCGTTGATGCAGGAAAATTGTACATGCTTCTATGTTCATAAGTTGCGACATCTTCAGTGTCCACAGAAAAGGTTGAAGTGTGGGATAACGTGAACACAAAGACGCACACTCGTAACAGAGCGACACACATGGTCGGTTATGGGCGACGGATGACAACTTGTGTAGAGTCACTCTGCCGGCGACGTACAGAACCTGATTCCGGCGATAAGTTACTATTATTGTTCTTTTTCTGTTGTTCTAGCTAGTTATTTGCAAAAATTTAAAATATTGTGTATCAGCAGTAAGCAAGTAGTTTTATTTCCTGTCTGTTGTGAGTTCAGTAGAGGCTGAACGTTAGCACCCAGTGAATCAGAATGGCATCAGGGATGAGTCGTGGACTTGTCGAAGTAACCACCTCGGCATTCATCTCAAGTAAAACGGGGGCGCCATAGAACACTTTGAGCAAGAAGATAGACGGGGATTTGAATAAGTCTGGTGTACTAGCTGATCTCGGTCAGGTTTCTTATTTACGAATGTTATATGAAGAACCAGATGTTCGGAGAGGTATCTTAGTACGGTAATATTGGAGCCTCTGTGGCTTATTCTACGCTTTATCTTCTTTCTATGTAAATCGTTTAACAGGACCAATTTGCAGCCTGGTGTTGAGTAACAATTAACTAGTCCTGATGTGATTCGTGTTGTATATTATACTGCAGTAACTGGGGAATCAGCCCCACTACTGAATGATATTTACCTATAACCAATTGCGCAGTGAATATTCTAGGTAATTCCTATTTACAGAAAGGATAAAATGCACAACACATCACTTACTGTCATGTACTGAAGGTCTGGAATGCATGTCTTAAGATAGGATATTGTGACATTCCTCTAGGGAAAGAAGGTACGTCCTAAGAACCAGCATATAGAAAAACTATTCAAGTTAAAAAATGTTTGCTTTGACATATTGTCCGTCGGCAGACGTTAGTTTAGCGATTTTTTGAACTTTCGCCAGCACGTGTGGGGGCGTTCTAAAAGCTTCACCTGCATTGCTGATGGCGGACTGGTGAGTGAAGCTTTGATAATGCCGCCATTCGTGCTTCCGATATGTCAGAAATATCATGAGACAGACTTCAGCTAAAGAACCCGAGGGAGAAGCCAACAGTCGATTTGTCAACAAGTAGCCAAGAAAGCCACAACGGTTTTGTGCAGCTTTCTTTATTCACGGACAATATCTTGCATACAGTCGATGTAGGTGGGTACATAGATAGCGCATTAGACAGTGTACGACACTGCCAATTGCTAACCTGTATACGACAATACAGACTATCCTTACAGATACAATAATGACTCGAAACATTTTTGACCAACACAGCCCAGTACGTTCTCCTGGAGAACTTAGGATATAATTTCCACTTGGCGCATTTTAAGGAAAATAAGAAATTGCTCGATTTCAACGGTAATGGTCACGTCAAACAGACGAATGTCCGACTACAAGGTCGATGCTGAAGATTGTTTAAATATTTACGATAAACACTAAGATGCGATATGAAATGGGACAGCCAGATAAAAGTAGTAAGGAAGCAAATGGCAGACCTGGACCTGTTGGAGGTTTCATGGGGACGTGTGATGCATCTGTAGAGAAAACAGCAAAGAAGACCCTGACCCGATAACTTCTAGAGCTTTCTCTCAGAATTTAGAGTACTTATCAGGAAAGTTTAACAACAGGTATAAAACGAACAGAGAGACGCGCTGCTAGGATTGAAAGAGGTCGACGCAGTTCATACTAAAGTGTAACAGCGATGCTCGGGGGGGTTTACACGGGAAGAAACTGAATGACAAAGACGTACGGAAGTGGTAATTGCATTGCCCTGTGTGGTATCTGGTGCAGCTATCATGAGGGTAAGATAAGAGAAATTAAGGCACATACAGGAAATGCCAACAGTCAGATTTGACTCGTTGAAGGCCTGAAGGAATAGAATGGAGAATACCGGTACTGAGTCCACTGGCAGTACACTGAAATGCAGAATATATTTGCATATACAGACATACACACTGAACAGCTTCCAGTTGTAGTAAGTGTGGTTTGAAGAAAACCCGACTAAGATATAGCGCACTGAAAAGAAGTTTACCGCTCTAGGTTTTCTATTGTATTACTTAGCATTCTTCATTTAAAAATAATGAAGCAAAACGATATATTTGATGCTTGCCATAAGGTGCAGTCGTTTAAGTAATAAACAGCTTCTTCTTTCGCATCAGTTTCTCTTATGTGTTGATGGCTGTACAGAGTGTCAGCTGTGTTGTTCATAGAGAGGATGAAACCTGGCGTTAACAGGTAATAGGGTGCCACTGAGCTTAAAAACTTCATGGTGAGGGCGAGGTCTGTCAAAACCGTTGTGTGAGAGATTATAGAGAGCTTTGGCATTTAACTTAGGGCACTGTCACACAGTATGGTGATCTAAAACGTCGGACCACCGTCACGTCTCCCCTATTATCCAAAGGAAGGGGATAAAAATTCCTTCCATGGCAATATCGTCATTCAGAAATATTTCTCTCCTTGTTCACAGTCTTTGACGTCATTTGATCTCTCATCTTCTTTTTCCTTTTCTCTCCCTCGTAAATTTTATCAACCGTTAAAATTATTACAACAGAAGCAAGATCTTACAAAATAAATCCATTATGTAATCTCATATATTTATTGTCACTTGTTTGTTGTAGTTGTTAATCTGGAAACTATTTGGATGCAGCTCTGCACAATAGTCTGTCCCGTACAGTCTTAATATCTGCTGAGTGAGCTGACACACCGGTAAGACACTTCAGACGTACCTGGGGGTGGGGGGGGGGGGGGCGTTTAAAATCCACATCTTCCCATTCCAAGTTCATGTTTTTCCTGAATCGTTTCAGGTAAATGTTGTTATGTTTTCATTGAAAGGGAGCGGCTGATTCCACTGTGCATCCTTTAGCAATACGAGTGGGTGCTTTGTCCATAATAACCTCGTCATCGACGGTTCGTTAAACCTTGACTTACCTATCTTTTCTCATATCCGCATAAATACTGCACCTTACATTCATTTGAATCAAATTACTGTAGCGAAGCCTTGGTCTCCCTCTGCAATTCTTAGTCACACACTTCATTATTAACATTCCGTTGATGCCTCAGCGCACCGTCTACACCGAATTCTTTCTTTTATCTTTCCTTCAGTACCTCGTTTAGCTACCCATTCAGCCTTCAGAAGTCTTCTGCAGCACAATACTTCGAAGTTTCTAGTCTCTTCTTGTCTTCACTGTTCAACGTTCGCGTTTCAATTCCATTCAGCGCTGCAGTTCAGACAAATACTTTCACAAAAGACTTAAATTTATATTCAATGATCACATGTTTATCTCCTTTTCAGGAGAACTTTACATAGTATTGTTAATCAATGTATTACAATCTGTTTCGTTTTCCCATCGTCAGATATTTTGTCCGCAAACTAACAGCCGGCCGGAGTGGCCTAGCGGTTCCAGGCGCTACAGTCTGGAACCGTGCGACCGCTACGGTCGCAGGTTCGAATCCTGCCTCGGACATGGATGTGTGTGATGTCCTTGGGTTAGTTAGGTTTAAGTAGTTCTAAGTTCTAGGGGACTGATGACCTCAGAGCCATTTGAACCCCTTTCTGTGAGCCATCTATTACTGTTCCTTGTGGTCACTGTAGCACCAGTTCACATTCGCTCTATGATAATGACGAATTCGGGGCTCCTAGTGAGTGCCTCTCTGACGATTACTCGTGTCTCACTTTCTGTCGTCTTACTGGGTCGACCGACCACTTCCTTCTTGCGCTGTGCTCGACCATGGTTTGTCGATTAGTGGCACCACCCCTCTCCAAATGTCGAACGATTCGCCTGTCACTCCAACCGGCTACTTTGAGCCCAACTACACGTACTTTGTCAAATGCTGAAATCTATGTATGTTGCTCATGCACCAGTATGCGATGTGTAGTTACTGAGAAATTGAGCTCAAGGAACGAAATCCAAAAAGACTTTATGCCAAGGTATCGACATGTCCCCTGTATACAATCGATACCAGCTGCGTGGCGAAATTGCGCGGCAGCGTCACACATTCAACCACCGGGTGGCAAAGTTTACAATGTTGCATTTTGCGTCGGTATCTGTATAAACATCTACTTGAGACTAATCCAGTTTGCGTAATTTCTTCATTTTCTTTTTCGGGGCGGGGGGGTGGGGAGGGGATCGGTCTTCTCAATCTACGAATTGTACAATGTGGGTGATAACCTGCCTCATTCAGTTTTCAGTGAGTGCCTCTCTTTCACCGCAGTCCTATTGCTGTATAATATTGCTGTATGAAGTACGTACCACTATACCGTAAGACGTGACATGTTTCGTGTCATGCATACTACCGGCCGGCATAGCTAATTGCGAGTCAAACGTCACTGCACCTCTTTACAGCTGCGACCCTAGTTACGTAAATTGGTACACTTTGCTTGCGAAAGCTTTCGACTTTAACTTACACACACCTGGTTTTGGAATGGTGTCAATGTTAAAAGCTTCCTGACAGTATCTTACTGCCTGTAGGTTGTATGATAGAGTTATTAATTATAGTCTTCTGGTGGTTCAAGTGAGAAGTACTCAAAGTATCAATGATTATACAGTTAGTAATATGAATAGTTATAAGAAAATAACGTACATGCATATACTCTATTCTCAACATTGATGGCACAGTGCAGATCAGCTCTGACAATGGAAGTATTCAGCTGCTATAGCTCCTGATTCCCATTCTGCGTCTGCGCAGTCGATACGATCAATCCTGAAACCTCTGGAGAAGTAACTGAACGCTGACGCCTACACAAGTAACTCGGATATACTATTCGTTGTTGATTGAGTTTGACATCCAATTAACCCATCCGGTAAGCCGTTTCATACATCATAACTTTCTCACGAACTGATGCCGTGTCGTCACGTTGGTGGTTACAGACAGCCAGGTTAGTTTACATGTTTCATGGACCATAACTATGGGTCGGGTTGGTGTTACAGTTCTATCGTGCTTGTAAAATTTTAAAGCCTATATTGTGCTGTAATCCTTATTAAGTTCCACATAAATTTTCCCTGTTTAAATGTGCTTTCTTTACTAAGTGAATATAGCTCAAAAGAAAAATGTAGAACGAATTCTGACTGCCCTTCAGGTATGACACGATACAGACACACACACACTTACCGGAACGGATTTTCCTTGGCATTTAAAATGATTTACCATAGTTAACTGAGGAAGCTTCACATCACTGAATTTTAATTTTAATCCCATACGCATCATCTAGATTACTCCCAGTAGGAACCATACATCATAACATGACTTGTAACTCTTGACTTTTAGTAACCGGTAATACACAGTTCCCAAAAAACATTGCATTAATACTGTGAACTGTTCAACTGTATCTGAATTCCTAAGGGACCAAACTGCTGAGGTCATCGGTCCCTAGACTTACACACTACTTAAACTAACTTATGCTAGGAACAACACACACATCCATGGTCGAGAGAGGGCTCGAACCTCCGCCGGGAGGGTCAGCACAATTCGTGACATGGCGCCTATAAACCACGAGTCCACCCGCGCGGCTTACTTTGAACAACTACTGGTCTGGAATACTCGAGGAAAACTTTTTTTATGGAATCTGAAAACAGTTTATTACAGTAAGATAAGTCCTTGATGGCTGTGCAATTCGTGGATATGAGAAGCATTTATCATAAAAGTAATGTCGTAGTTAAAGGCACAATATCAGTTCTCTTATTGCTCCCATGCAAAGAATTGGTGTGTCGGCTCATGGTTACTCAATATCTCCATCATGAAAACTGCGCCTAATTTAATTAAACTGATGAAAAGAACGAAATATATGTAAATACATGAGATTTTCTTTTGATTTGTGGTTACCAGCTCCCCATGCACAAAAATGTCCTTCTGTAAGACCAAAACATTAACATTATATGAGTCAATTGGCGGTACAACGTCAATATCACACAGAGACGTAATTTTACGGATAGTTGTGAAATATACAAAGTGCGGAAATACAGCAGATAAACAGAATGGAAGCTGTCCCATATTAATCGTAACCGCAAATACCGCTCTGCTGTTCCTTCTGCCTTAGTAACCTTTGGAACATCTTCCAAATTGGCCACCAAATCATAAATAATTAAACACATTACTTTGTATTACGCTTTACATTGTAAGTAAGCTGTTTATGTTTTCTCTATGTAAGTAGGCTGTTTATGTTTTCTTATTGGCAACGTTACGTAGCGCTCAATATGAAAATCACTGGCTGTGCTGTGTGCAGTCTGTGGCTAGTTTGCATTGTTGTCTGCCATTGTAGTGTTGGGCAGCGGCAGCTGGCTGTGAACAGCGCGTAGCGTTGCGCAGTTGGAGGTGAGCCGCCAGCAGTGGTGGATGTGGGGAGAGAGATGGCGGAGGTTTGTAATGTGTCATGAACTGATATATATATTATGACTTGTGATGATATCAAGGTAAATACATTGTTCGTTCTCTATTAATATCTTTCATTTGCTAACTATCCCTATCAGTAGTTAGTGCCTTCCATAGTTTGAATCTTTTATTTAGCTGGCAGTAGTGGCGCTCGCTGTATTGCAGTAGCTTGAGCAGCGAAGATTTTTGTGAGGTAAGTGATTTGTGAAAGGTATAGTTTAATGTTAGTCAGGGCCATTCTTTTGTAGGGAATTTTGAAAGTCAGATTGCGTTGCGCTAAAAATATTGTATGTCAGTTTAAGCACAGTCGTGTATAAATTGTTCAAAGGGGACGTTTCATATGTCGACCCTTAGCCTAGGATACCTCACTGGAATCTTCTGATTTTTCTTGTAGTTTGTGTATTTAGTGTAGCTTTTGTTTATTGCTAGCGCGTAATTGTAGAGAGAATCTCCTTTGTAGTTGTAGCCTTTCATTGTTGTACAGTAAAACAGTTGTGGCATGCATATAGATTTGCACCAAGTATTTCGCAGCTGTAATTAACTAGATATTATTTTCAGTGCTATGTTAATGTGTTCCCTTATTTTTGCTCTTCAAATTGTGCTTTTCTGTGTTATCGTGTGAAATATTGTGACAATTATGGCGTGTGAAAAACGTAACACTAGGCTCCAAAGTAAATTGAGAAATGATAGTGACGACGATCGTAGCTTGCCAGCACCACTGGGTAATGAATTAACTAATGTTCAAAGTAGTAATTTGGTAATTGTGCATAGGGAAATGGAGCGGGCGGCAAACAATGGCGTGGACAGTGAAACAATTAGTGAAGAGGGAAGCATTATCGATCGATCGGTCGGCAACAGCTCGCCTCAGGAATCCGAAATGACAGGACACAATTTCGCAAATACTGTAGATTCAGGTTTTGGGTCATCACCGTTTTCTCAAATAAGTCAAGACACATTTTCTGCTTGTCAAAATGTGAATGTTGTCGGTGCAAATGCACTGCCGAAAAGCGTAGAGAAACAGATTCCAGACACTAATACATTATTATTGCAATTAATGCAACAAATGGAACAAAATCAGAGACAAACACAGCAAAAGCTTGAAAAGTTAGACACAATGGAACAACACCAGAGACAAACACAGCAACAGTTAGACACAGTGGAACAAAATCTCAAAAAGTTAGACACAGTGGAACAAAATCTCAAAAAGTTAGACACAATGGAACAAAATCTTCAAAAGTTAGACACCACACTTGAACAAACACGTGAAGATTTAACTAGTGAGTTACATAACATTGAATCGAAATGTCAAAAAGTCTGTAATGACGTAAAATCACAAATTTGTGAGCATTTCCAACCTATTTTTTCGCGGCATGAAAATGCATTACAGAATGATGAAGCAGCCATAAAAGAACTGCAAACTATTTTTCATGAAAATCACAACACCTTGCAAGCTAAAATTGACTCAGTTGCATCTACCGATTCGGTTACGCAACTTGCAAAAACTCAGGAAAACTTAAAGGTCACGGTAGAGACGATTGCAACACAAATGGACACTCTGAAACTTGGTTCAGAAAAACATACAGAGGAAATGATTTCACTATCGGATAAAGTAGCCGAACTTTCAGATCAGTTCACTAACTTATCTACAAAGGTAGATGATGATCTGAATGACACAACACCTGTAGCCTTCACTGACACAGAAGAGTATGAACAAATTAGAAAATTCAAACAAAATCAAAATCAAATCAATACACAGTACAAAAGAGAAATCCGGGAAGTGCAAGATCAGTTGGCACAAGTAGTACAAGAATTACGTATTTCAGAGGACACTCGCGCCCCAATACGGGAAGAGGGACATACAAATACGGAACAGACACAAAATAACAACACAGGGCACTTCGGAAATTGTGAAGGAAGTTGGCAAGGTACGCCGAATTTTGAGATGGAACCGCCGAAACGACGTAACTATGACCGAGATGCTACTCGCCGACACGATGATTTTGACTATAAGCTGTTCATTACTACACGTAAATTCAAAACATTTAAGAATTCTGGCAACGACATTCATCCACAAGCGTGGCTCCATCAATTCTCTCATTGTTTTCCTCCCAACTGGTCGTTGGAACACAGATTAGAATTTATGTGTGGCTACTTGGAGAATGAACCAGCTGTAAGAATGCGATCGGTAATTCACGATTGCCACAGTGAAGGAGAGTTTTACCATGCCTTCCTCTCAGCATATTGGTCTCAAGCCACACAAGACCGTGTAAAACATAGCATCATAATGATGAAACGTTTCGAACAATCTGAATTTTCCAGTCTTATGAAATATTTTGAAGACATGTTGCATAAGAATCAGTATCTTTCAAACCCATACAGCCCCTCAGAACTCATCCGCATTTGCTTAATCAAACTGCCTGAACATTTACGACATATTATTTTGGCAGGACGTTGCAAAGACGACATTGAAGCATTTCAGGAACTCTTACAAGAATTAGAAATTGACACTGACAATCGCGGAACGCGAAACCAGGAACACAGCAATTACAGGTCACATCCGTCGCAATTCCGCGATGAAAGAAGTAATAACTTTACACGACAAGGCTATTCTTACAACGCAAATCGTGACCAAAACAGACACCACCCATATGACAACCACTGGCAGAGTAATAATAGTTACAGAGAAAGATCGCATTTCCGTAGTAATGAATATGACAGAGATAACCACAGAAACAGACAATATGGGAACCAAAACAATTATTACCAGGGGAGACAGAATAACTTCAGACGCAACAGTTCAGCGCGGAGTTACGATTCAGGGAGAAATTCTCCACCACGTGACCGACAAGGAAGAAACTACGGATTCTACCGAAATGACGACAGACGATATGATCATAACGACAGACGTCAATTGCATCAGAACTGGCGGGATTCAAACAGAGCAGGGCCCTCTCGGCAAGGCGAATTTGTAGAAGTTAGGTCTCCTAATCCCAATAACGACGCGCGCCAACAAAGAAACAGACAATGACTCACACCGCAGGCAGCCGCGTGCGCCGGCTGGCTCAGAGAAAAATAACATTGACGCTAACCTTACAGAATCCGACGTATACCACATGATAATTGCGTTGAAGTTGAAACTCTGCGTACTAGGAAGAGTAAAGGTTTACACCACATTTCTCATGTAAAACCATTTATTGACAGATAATCTGCCTTTTAACTTTGTCTTTGCCATAAAACGTTTCACTTCACGTTACTAGTATGCTTTAGAAACTGTTACCATGCAACAATGTTTGAAGTTCAATATCCAGCCAAGAACCAAGAGAAATTATTTAAACAGAAATTACGAATGCATTGTTATTGCGAACAGACGACACAGTGTAATTGTGTGTGTACATTCTTGCTTGTTAGTTGTACGATTAGAACATTTACCAGTACTGCTAATGAGATTTTAATGCAACATTTTGGTTTACTTGAAAATACATTCCGGATTTAAAGTACTTTCTGAGAGATACCAGATGACACAGAGGTTAGTTTATGTGACAGCTACACGATTTTTATCACGACGCTACTAATGAGTGACAATTTACAATGTTGCTTTTGCAGTGTATCTGTTTTATATCTGCACAGTTTTCTGAATTCTTCTAGGAAGAAAAACATGTTTTAGTAGTAACTTTTGTGGTATAGCAACAATGAGACAGCCTTTTTCGTGGCATAACAATACGTTACTGTACAGTACTTTCCTCATCACGGCAATAAGCGTAATAACTAAGATATCTATACGCAAAGCATTTCACTTTTGTGTATCATGAGGTAAGTACATTGACTTTAGCAGAACTTTGCTTACAGAGGACGATAACTACGACAGTTCCACAGAATTATCTTACAGCAAGACGCGCATTTAGCGCTACAGGACACGCATTTGAGTGATTAATCTTATACTTAAAACACTTATTTTCAAAGATTTTTTAATTACAAAGAAAGTTTTCCGTGATACATTTCATTCCATTGCTGTAATTTGTAACACCTGAGGGTATAATTACATTTATCCTCAGGGGGGTACACGCTTACTTTGTGTACCATGTGTGTGGCAACCACAAGGAACCCTAGCTAATATGGTATTTGCTTATACAACTTTACACATCGGTACCTTATTTCTCTAACACACAAATTACACAGCTATCTGATTATTTAACTGAGAGAGACAAACATTTATTTTACTGCATCAGTGACAGATGTTTACGCAATTACACGGTTGGATAACTTCACACTTATGAAACTGTATTTTGTCTGTACTTTGTAAACTGTTCATATTTTTTTCGGAACCATTGTGATACTATGAGAGATTTGAATGATATATTTGGTAAGGGAGCATGATTTTAAAGTACGTTTGAGGTAGATGACACTATTGAAATGAGCAGAGAATTTTTTTTACGTTTTGAAATTTTTGGAGGAAGTTACGACGATTTTAAGATTTGACTGAAGTGTTATGATGTTATTATTACGACGACGATGTGTACTATGCTGTTGAGGTATGTTTATGATAAATAAGCTGATGCTATATGAGGAATCTGATTATGCTATGTAGCTATTATGATGAAATATTGAAGACGTGTTGATGAATATGAATATGTATATGTGTAATAAGGTAAGGAATAAGGAGTAGGGGTTAGGGACTCTGATTTATGAAAAGGTTGTTGGAAACCAAGAATCGTACTTTAAGAGTTATGAAATGTGTGTGTATATGCATGAATGTATCACAATGCCACTGAAAATTTTTTTGGACACTGTTATATTTATAGGGTTTTGTTTCTACAGATTTGTAACGCAAATTCTTGACCTGTGAAATATCTTTATATGCGACTGTCTCTGTAGCGGAAACTGCTGTCGTAAATATTTCCGTAAGAAAGTTAACGGACCACCTACACATAATGCGTCGTGGGCACCCAGCTGTGTCAGACGCCTGGAGAAAAAGCCATTAGCGCGTGCCTTTCAGAGCACAGGAAAACACCTGGAGAACAAGCCATTAGGGTGTGCCTTTCATCGCTAATGCGACACCCTCGTTACTTGAAAACATATGATTACTTGCACTTTGTGCTAATTGCTGAAATGCTTATGAATTGATGGGAAATATTTGTACATCTGCAAACCTGATAATGACAAGTGTCTTTCTATGAGAGTTGAGAGCTACTGACTTACGAAATGCCACATGACTATTGAATGATGTTTTTATGCTTTGGTTTGCGTAATTGCTTATTTCACTTGATATCTGGTTTCCAGCTGTGTTGCAGCATTGCTTTTATAAAATGAAATGCATTTGCTAATGTGAACTCTTTCTGTCAACAGATCTATTAAATAATTATTTTATGATCCACATTCTTTAAAAAAGGAGCACTTGGAAAGGAAAGAACAATAAGAAGGAACTAGTAACTGCATACATAATATTCTTTTCAAGTACATGGTAATATTTCTTTTACAATAAGTTGTTGTGGTGCACCACTTTAATTACATAGACATTAAGATGTGAATATACATTTCCCTTATCTGCATTGTTGTTTTTACTGTAATATTTTTTCTTCTTGAGCTATGTCATGTTTAGATATAAGCTGCTGTTTGCCAGGCATAGTGCTACGGAACTTTAATTTGTGTTACTCTGCTAAGCCAATTTTACTACTCATTGATTTTTCATGTTGCTGCACATTGGCTCATATTAGTTGTAATTTTGCATTTTATCTGTTAATTTAGATTTACGGTAGCTTGCTTTGCAATTTTCCAATTTTTTGGTAATTGCTGTTTATATTAATTGTTATGTGATGCTGCATTTCCTCGTCCCTTAGTTTAGCATCTGAGCTCAGTAGATTTAAGTTAGCTTAAGAGGGGGTAGCCTCTAAGAGAATGAGTTGCGATGAATTGGAAGAAATGCATTGAGAAAACAGGTTTAGGTAGGATTTTCTTGGAAATAAATGTTGAGGTAAGAAATGTGTGAACATATAAATACAGAAAGCATGCTTAGATAGAATTTTTTTTGGTGGAAACAAAGGATGAAATAAGAGGAAAGATATATGAAGTTTTGGGTTGGACTGCAGTACCAAATGTTACACTGAAAACGAACCCTGTCCTTTCCTATTGGTGTTATCCCACTATGTGTTTGTGTACCCTTGAGTATTTGTTTTCTTCCTGTCTCTGTGTACTGTTTCATAGAATTTTTTTCTCTTCTAATACTAAGCTATATTCACTATGAGGAGGAATACTGTTATCCTCAAATATAAGTTGCATTAATAATATGTTATTTTCTTTGTAAAGTTGTTTACAATTCTGTTCTGTTTCAATGTTCATGTGTGAAATTAATGTTTCGAAAACTATTCTCATTATTTTATGTATGTACTTATGTCACTATTTTTGTAACACTCATGTATATGTTTATTTCTATTCTTTTGTAAAGCCTGTACTACAAATGTTATCTGTATTATTATGTTTTTAATGATGTATTTTGTACCTTTGTAATTGTATTCTTATGTTATAAAATTGTAATTGTCACCAGTTCATGACATTATTAACTTGTTAGTTACATTTCACTGCACACGTTTCTGTTGGTCATAGTATGTGGACAATATATGAGAAGTAGGGACTGTTAGTGTTTGCACGTGTGTTAATAACTCAGCAAGGGACTGGATAACAGCATTGCTGGTTCTAAGGACAATTTCAAAAACTTTGTGAGTGCACAAGTGGTGGTTTATGGACTTGCTATATTATCCGCAAGACTCTTCAATGGTAATTGTGCACCTGCACAGTCACAACAGATGGCTGCTGGCCATCTCTTCAAGGACTACAGTGGGTCTACATCTTTGATGATCCATCAATACCATTATTTCTACAAGGACTGCACTGGGTCTGCACCTCTGGTGGCCCACCAATACCATACTCCCTACCAGGACTACAGTGGGTCCGCTCTGTGATGACTTACCTACCAATACTCTTCAAAACTTCGAATGACTCTGCTGTGGGTTTGCTCCATTGTGGCCCATTACCTGTCAGCATGTCAAGAGTCAGCACTGTCTTTCCGTTGGAAGGACAACACTACTTCTTCAAGACTGCATGGAAATCCACTACTTCTGTGTGCATTTTCTTTTACTGTTCAGACTTTGAAAAAAAAGGAAAAACACTGTCATTTTACTGTGATGAATCAGGACTGTCTTTATAGACCGTGAGAAAATTTTAGCTTTTGACCAACATTGTATCAATAAGTGTGTGCATTTTATATCTTTGTTACTGTAATTGTGAAAAATTTTTGTCAAATCTGTATTGGCCAGTGCCCAACACCATTTGTAAAAATTTTTTGTGGGGAGCATGGGGGTTATGTAAGTAAGCTGTTTATGTTTTCTCTATGTAAGTAGGCTGTTTATGTTTTCTTATTGGCAACGTTACGTAGCGCTCAATATGAAAATCACTGGCTGTGCTGTGTGCAGTCTGTGGCTAGTTTGCATTGTTGTCTGCCATTGTAGTGTTGGGCAGCGGCAGCTGGCTGTGAACAGCGCGTAGCGTTGCGCAGTTGGAGGTGAGCCGCCAGCAGTGGTGGATGTGGGGAGAGAGATGGCGGAGGTTTGTAATGTGTCATGAACTGATATATATATTATGACTTGTGATGATATCAAGGTAAATACATTGTTCGTTCTCTATTAATATCTTTCATTTGCTAACTATCCCTATCAGTAGTTAGTGCCTTCCATAGTTTGAATCTTTTATTTAGCTGGCAGTAGTGGCGCTCGCTGTATTGCAGTAGCTTGAGCAGCGAAGATTTTTGTGAGGTAAGTGATTTGTGAAAGGTATAGTTTAATGTTAGTCAGGGCCATTCTTTTGTAGGGAATTTTGAAAGTCAGATTGCGTTGCGCTAAAAATATTGTATGTCAGTTTAAGCACAGTCGTGTATAAATTGTTCAAAGGGGACGTTTCAACATTATGGATGTACAGTGAGATGTTGTGTGCAATATTTGCAGTATCACTTCGTGAATACAAACCCTAAGCTGCTTTGACACATCGCTTTCCATCTTTTTCAGTGTAAATCAATGCAGTCAATCTCAAAAGCCTACCATATCAAACACAAGCAAAAACACATATTCACTCCCGAATAGTTCAATCGGAATAGCAGGAAGAAGAAATCTTTGTTCTCCTTCAAATTAGCAAGCCGCTTGGAGCATCTCAGTGTCCTCAACTCTCATTGGCTGAGGCCGCTCTTACCTTAAGGCTCTTAGGCAACTTAAACTAGTATAGCAGACGCAGCAGTGAATATACGGAAAATCTGTATGCAGATATGACAGCAGAGATTGCTCACTAGTGGCAGACATGTAAGAACATAGTATGTGCAACTTGAAAAATTATGACAGCCTTCAAATTATAGTATATTATCTAAATGAAAATATGACAATATGCTAGCTATTTAAGTTATGTACTTTTGTCTGGTGATTTAAACTTAATAGTGTTGAACTTATTTCTTCCCTTCCCTCTCCCTCTGACTCTCTCTCTCTCTCTCTCTCTCAAACACAGACACAGACACACACACACACACACACACACACACACACACACACACACACACATACACATATTCAAAAAGTCTTCAATGGAGTAAAAAGAGTCATCAAGCAGATTTGTTTTCGTGTTGCATTCTTTATCCCATTAGATAAGTTGTCGAAGGTTTTTACAACTGAATATTTCACTCCTTACTATGACCACTGAGTCTAGCATAGTGTAAGACGTTTTTTTTCCTTTTTATACTATATTTATGAATGTAATTGCTGTTTTTAGATTGGTTGAATGTTGATGATAAATTCAAAAGGTAGTAAATTTACTGTGAGCCTGAAATCAGTATACAAAATTGTGTAAAGAGTTTACTACAGGACGCTGGCACCGCATGTTATCCTTATTACACGTTTCTGATACCAAACACTTCCCTCCACAACGAAAAATTACCACAGTATAAAGCCAGAAGGCACCAATGAATGAAAATAGGAATAGTAAGTCAAATTTTTTTACATTTCCTCCTCGTAATCTGTCCATAAGACAAAACCTACGAGTTTAAACGGTTAAGACCGTATATATCGACGAAGTGCTCATCTTCTCTGATTAGAATAAAGACATGACTTATAATATGCACTGATAAGTACGCACACTTAAGAAGACAATGCTATGGATAAACGCTACATCTTGAATTAATAGGAATATATCCACTTCGTGATAACAAATAGAGACACGCTCCTCCAAACTATAAACTATATGAAAATAATCAAATAGAACATGATGTTTCTCTTGGATCAAATGAGAAAATATTGCCTTTGATGAGGCACCAGTGGACGGGATGTTATTACAGGAGAACAGTACTACAATTTTAATAGCATTTGTCTCCACTCAGACAGCAACATTGCAGAATACAGTTATCAAATGTTTATCTTGTTCGGTTTACATTCACATGAGGCTATAATAGCCCGTTCGATACATTGTTTGCCCGCTGTAGAGTTATATTTGTTCGTTGCTAACAAGACAATTGTTCGTCCCGTGTTGTGTTCCTATACCATTCAGTCGATTATCTCCCCAACCCAGATCCACAGAATGTGTGAATGCGGATCGCGATACCAAGCACAGCTTTAATCTTCAGAAATTTTCAAGAGAAATTTATTCTTAACCAATGGATCAACCAGCCCCAGTCATTATTCCCTCTCTTTCTATCCTTCCTTCCCTCGCCCCTTTTCCCATAGACGCCCATCCATCTGCCGACTTCATGATACTATATAATTTCATCAGCTAACGATATCCCCCGTGGTCTAGGGGTAGCGTCTTTGATACATAATCAGAACATCTACGGTCCTGGGTTCGATCCCCGCCACTGCCTAAATTTTGATAAATAATCTGCATTAGCAGCCCAAGACTTCATGCATAAGAAGTCAGCCTCATTCTGCCAACGGCCTTGTCAAAGAGGGCGGAGGAACGGATAGAGGTTCAGGGCACTCTCTTGTCCTAGGGGTGGGAAATTGCCCCTAAAGGCGGAAGAATGAGCAATGATCAACGACATGAGGATGCAGAAGGAATGGAAACCACTGCATTAAAGACACGTAACGTGTATCCACAGGACATGTGGCCTGTAATTGAAGAAGTGTCATGATGATCTCTCCATTGGCAAAAGATTCCGGAATAGTCCCCCATTCGGATCTCCGGGAGGGGACTGCCAAGGGGGAGGTTACCATGAGAAAAAGATTGAATAATCAACGAATGGATAACGTTCTACGAGTCGGGGCGTGGAATGTCAGAAGCTTGAACGTGGTAGGGAAACTAGAAAATATCGGGTAATCTCAACAGCAGCAGAAAATGGTATAACAGGTGTAGGATTCGTTATGAATAGGAAGGTAGGGCAGAGGGTGTGTTACTGTGAACAGTTCAGTGACCGGGTTGTTCTAATCAGAATCGACAGCAGACCAACACCGACAACGATAGTTCAGGTATACATGCCGACGTCGCAAGCTGAAGATGAACAGATAGAGAAAGTGTATGAGGATATTGAAAGGGTAATGCAGTATGTAAAAGGGGACGAAAATCTAATAGTCATGGGCGACTGGAATGCAGTTGTAGGGGAAGGATTGGAAGAAGAGGTTACAGGAGGATATGGGCTTGGGACAAAGAATGAAAGAGGAGAAAGACTAATTGAGTTCTGTAACAAGTTTCAGCTAGTAATAGCGAATACCCTGTTCAAGAATCACAAGAGGAGGGGGTATACTTGGAAAAGGCCGGGAGATACGGGAAGATTTCAATTAGATTACATCACGGTCAGACAGAGATTTCGAAATAAGATACTGGATTGTAAGGCGTACCCAGGAGCAGATATAGACTCAGATCACAATATAGTAGTGATGAAGAGTAGGCTGAAGTTCAAGACATTAGTCAGGAAGAATCAATACGCAAAGAAGTGGGATACGGAAGTACTAATTAATGACGAGATACGTTTGAAGTTCTCTAACGCTATAGATACAGCAATAAGGAATAGCGCAGTAAGCAGTACAGTTGAAGAGGAATGGACATCTCTAAAAAGGGCCATCACAGAAGTTGGGAAGGAAAACATAGGTACAAAGAAGGTAGCTGCGAAGAAACCATGGGTAACAGAAAGAATACTTTAGTTGATTGATGAAAGGAGGAAGTACAAACATGTTCCGGGAAAATCAGGAATACAGAAATACAAGTCACTGAGGAATGAAATAAATAGGAAGTGCAGGGAAGCTAAGACGAAATGGCTGCAGGAAAAGCGTGAAGACATCGAAAAAGATATGATTGTCGGAAGGACAGACTCAGCATACAGGAAAGTCAAAACAACCTTTGGTGACATTAAAAGCAACGGTGGTAACATTAAGACTGCAACGGGAATTCCACTGTTAAATGCAGAGGAGAGAGCAGATAGGTGGAAAGAATACATTGAAAGCCTCTATGAGGGTGAAGATTTGTCTGATGTGATAGAAGAAGAAACAGGAGACGATTTAGAAGAGATAGGGGATCCAGTATTATAATCGGAATTTAAAAGAGCTTTGGTGGACTTACGGTCAAATAAGGCAGAAGGGATAGATAACATTCCATCAGAATTTCTAAAATCATTGGGGGAAGTGGCAACAAAACGACTATTCACGTTGGTGTGTAGAATATATAAGTCTGGCGATATACCATCTGACTTTCGGAAAAGCATCATCCACACAATTCCGAAGACGGCAAGAGCTGACAAGTGCGAGAATTATCGCACAATCAGCTTAACAGCTCATGCATCGGAGCTGCTTACAAGAATAATATACAGAAGAATGGAAAAGAAAATTGAGAATGCGCTAGGTGACGATCAGTTTGGCTTTAGGAAACGTAAAGGGACGAGAGGGGCAATTCTGACGTTACGGCTAATAATGGAAGCAAGGCTAAAGAAAAATCAAGACACTTTCATAGGATTTGTTGACCCGGAAAAAGCGTTCGACAATATAAAATGGAGCAAGCTGTTCGAGATTCTGAAAAAAGTAGGGGTAAGCTATAGGGAGAGACGGGTCATATACAACATGTAGAACAACCAAGAGGGAATAATAAGAGTGGACGATCAAGAACGAAGTGCTCGTATTAAGAAGGGTGTAAGACAAGGCTGTAGCCTTTCGCCCCTACTCTTCAATCTGTATATCGAGGAAGCAATTATGGAAATAAAAGAAAGGTTCAGGAGCGGAATAAAAATACAAGGCGAGAGGATATCAATGATACGATTCGCTGATGACATTGCTATCCTGAGTGAAAGTGAAGAAGAATTAAATGATCTGCTGAACGGAATGAACAGTCTAATGAGTACACAGTATGGTTTGACAGTAAATCGGAGAAAGACGAAAGTGATGAGAAGTAGTAGAAATGAGAACAGCGAGAAACTTAACATCAGGATTGATGGTCACGAAGTCAATGAAGTTAAGGAATTCTGCTACCTAGGCAGTAAAATAACCAATGACGGAGGGAGCAAGGAGGACATCAAAAGCAGACTCGCTATGGCAAAAAAGGCATTTCTGGCCAAGAGAAGTCTACTAATATCAAATACCGGCCTTAATTTGAGGAAGAAATTTCTGAGGATGTACGTCTGGAGTACAGCATTGTATGGTAGTGAAACATGGACTGTGGGAAAACCGGAACAGAAGAGAAACGAAGCCTTTGAGATGTGGTGCTATAGACGAATGTTGAGAATTAGGTGGACTGATAAGGTAGGGAATGAGGAGGTTCTACACAGAATCGGAGAGGAAAGGAAAATGTGGAAAACACTGATAAGGAGAAGGGACAGGACGATAGGACATCTGCTAAGACATGAGGGAATGACTTCCATGGTACTAGAGGGAGCTGTAGAGGGCAAAAATTGTAGAGGAAGACAGAGATTGGAATACGTCAAGCAAATAATTGAGGACGTAGGTTGCAAGTGCTACTCTGAGATGAAGAGGTTAGCACAGGAAAGTAATTCGTGGCGGGCCGCATCAACCCAGTCAGTAGACTGATGACAAAAAAAAAAAAAAAAAAAAAAACGTATAACGTATCTATGATGTTGTCGTCTTTAAACACCCTCGAATGCACAGAGTGACATTATGCAGAATGCGTTTAGTGGAAAGTCAGGAGTTTAGTGCATTCACTTTGCGAAAACAAGTAGGTTAGGTAGTGCTAGTATGCCTGATCGACGTGAAAGGCAGCAGTATCAGCAAGTGAGTGATTTCGGACGACGGAGTATGATCTGTTATTGCGATACTTTTTTGTTCATCATTATGATGCCGACTGCGTCGACTTCCTCTCCTCCGTCAACCTCTTGATATAACAGTGCTTCCATTCTTTTTGTATGTGTTGCAATCTCTGCCTTCCCCTTCACCTTTTCTCTTCGACGTGTTTCTCTAACAGCATTGAAAGTTATTCGTTGATAGCTTACTACATGACCTATCATCCGCTCTGTTTTTCTACTTAGTGTTTTCCACGTAATCCTTTTCTTTCTAATTCCAAGGAATAACTCCTAGTTTCTCCTCTTCACATAATTTTCAACATCTTTCTGTAATATCACACCTCAAATGCTTCAATGCTCTCGTTTTCCGTTTCTTCCACTGTTCAAACAGTGCTGTGCGTTAAAAGCATACTCTGAAAAATTTCTTCGTAAAATTAAGCCCTATATTCGATCCTTCAGTTGGCCTCTGTTGGTTTTCTTGCTTTTAAACCTCCATTCTGTCGCGAAATTAGGAGGTCCGTGAAAATCCGGTGAAGCTTTGTGCGGATGTGTTGTCCAGTGTCTCTAATATGCTCGTGTATCGCATCACGTTCGAATTTTCAGTTCTGAACTTTTTCTATATCGACTAAGCCTATGAAAACAGCTTCATAGTTCTTAACTCTTTCCTTCATTATTAAGCACATCATCAAACCTGCTTACAAATGTAGTCGTTTTTGCTCCAAGGGAGACACATACTACCCACCGTAGGATGGATCGCTATCACCTATTCATTTTTTGACCACTTCCATTGACCTGCGCAGGCCGCTGTGGCCGAGCGGTTCTAGGCGCTTCAGTCCGGAACCGCGCTGCTGCTACGGTTGCAAGTTTGAATCCTGCCTCGGACATGGATGTGTGTGATGTCCTTAGGTTAGTTAGGTTTAAGTAGTTCTTAGTCTAGGGGACTGATGACCTCAGATGTTAAGTCCCATGGTGTTTAGAGCCATTTGAACCATTTGAACCATTGTCCTGGAACCTAAAAGCTCCGTATTGCATTGGGCATGTGAACATCGTCGCTCATGTGCAGAATGACAAAAATGTGGCTTCAGGCAGTGTCAAGTCAACCAACTCCAGTGTAACGGCCGCATCTATGATTTTTTATCTTTTTCGTCTTTACAGCTATTTCATCATGATCTGCCCCCTTGAATTGCTATTGTAAGTCCCTTGACATACAAATCGTATTGTATTACAGTGCATTATTGTTCAAATTGCAACCATTATGTAATTTGCACAGTGAAATGAAATGAAACTGGTATACGCCCGTTACCAAATAAAAAACAATATCTGAAGCCCATTGATGTACTACTATTTTGGTTCTATTACGCAGACGTTCTAGTTATCATAGCTGTCTACAAGGGACATTCAGAATTATCCACCCCTTATGCATCCTAACATAAGCAGCTACACTATATCTTAACTTTAGGTTCTTTTACTTACATGGTAAAGTGGTAGGACTGTGGTCATCTCCGGTGCAAGCATGATCTTGTTTCATTGACTCGATATACATGTGTTTGTATTACCAAATGACGTTGCGTGTATTCCGAAATGAGTCATGAATGTTGTAGGAATAATCAGGGTCAACAAAATACTGCCTGTGAAAGTCTACATACTAAATGTTTTGCGGTTTTATACCTCCAAAATGCCATCGTCAACAACATGGAATAAACTACAATTCTGTGATGTGCCGTTAAGTATGATATCTTGAAAGTGAAATACTGTTAGTGTCTGTAATGAGAAACGCATTATTTACATTCTTCTGATGTAAATTGTTAATCAATTTATTGTAAATTAAAATGTTGGAGATTACTTTAAGCATTAGTGTTTATAATGTGTGATACACGGAATGAGGGTGAAAAATACAGATACAGATATACTTTCGAAAACATACCTCACGTCGGCAGTTTAAAGACTTCTTAGTATCTTCATCTGCGTTTTTGCTATATAGTATGCAGCTTTCTTAGTGTCAGGATAATATTAACTCAGTACTAATATCCCACGCAGAGATCATTCTATCCACAAACATGGAATACAAAGAATCAGAACAAAAACATTTGTTTTTCTAACTTTGAACCTCGCAACTGTCGTTGCAAACTGTATTTCCTACAACTTCACAATAATTTACGCTACATGTTCTGTGCGTTGCGCAGTTGAGATTATCACCTGAGGAGTCATTATCAGATGCACTGAATAAGGTCTTGACTGGCTGACTTCAGTTACCCATCTTTCCAGTGATCTTCAAAACAGTACACAGGGTCACACTTCGTATGTGTGCGCCCATCATAACGTCAAATTGTCTGCCACTCTACAATGCTTGAAGCTGGTTTCGCATAAATAAAGCCTCATTTTATTGTGACACCAATAACATTAAGGTCGGCATCATTCTTTCCAAAGGAGAGGATGTGGTCTTGTCAGAAAATTCTGGCTCATTTTCTTCCGCTTATCGTTAGCACCATAAGATAGACGTATGACACACACAGAAACTAGGGAATTTTTAGCATGAAGAAGGTAATTACTATTTGTAGCAATCAACAGTAAATTACCGCTCAGCTGTACATTACTACAGGCATAGATTGTATATCAGCATCTACTATTTGATTGTTGCATTATTTCACTACGTAAAATAAATTGCAAATAATGACTTCGAACTAAAGGTAGGTGTGGTCGAATACGACAGGACATTAAACGGCTGAGAAATGCATCATTGCTGATTATCGGCTAGTGCAATAAGACCTGTTTCTACACATTGTTCGTGTACATTGTTGGTGTAATAGAAGAGTGCCGACTGAGGAAAGCGGAACTGTGGCAATAGATCTTGGATCTGCATTTGGGCTTTTCGACTAGTATTAGCATTATGTCTGGGCGGAAACTTTCGTAGGTGTGGGTTCACAAGTAGCTTCTCAAAAGAAGGCTGATGAAAGGTAGCATGTTGGAATGCTTAATCCCAGATGGAGACTGTGATCATTATGAATGCGCTGTAGGTGGGCGGAGTGACACCCCAAATCTTACGGAAGGATCCGCCCAGTGTACGCGTCATGTCCAGTGAAATCATCCCAAAGATATAGCGTGTTGCTGTACCAGCATCGGCGACTATCACCAGGCAGTTCAACAAGACCACATATCGTTATGAATAAGAATTACTGTACGTCTGACTGCAATGAAACAGTCTCTAATTTTTTTATTGTAACATGGTCATTTTCGAGACTACTAGCGTCATTCAGATGAAACTGATATATGCCAGTCAAATTGTTAGTATCTGGTAGCTAGTAGCCTCGAAATGGATCATGTTAGAATTTAAAAAGTTGAAAACCATTTATTTGCTCTCTAAGGTAAACGAATTCCTACTCTCATGCTATCACACGGCAGCTTTCCTGCGGTTCCGTCAACGATGGAAAGAGCTTTTTCATTTGCGTATGTACTGCCTGTGGTAGCGTTCTGTAATTTGACTATTATTTTAAATTTAATTATGGTAGTGTAGTACCTTCCTGTCTCCGCAATTTTCAGTTACCCTAAGGGAGCAAAGTAGTGTTTTCCAGCAGGGAACTGCGTAATTATTTTCCTATGCGTATGTACATATACAAGGTGAGTCACGTAGTACGTAACAGCCTTTTTATTTTATGAAGGGTTTCAGATATCAAAATAGGGTTTCTGGCAAATGCTAGTACGCTAAGGGGCACGTACTTTCCTGCGTGATAAAGAGGCCTAACTCTTGTATCGATCGAGGTACTGAAGCAAGTATGATTTTTAAAGTGGAATGATATACACTTTAATGGCATCCGAAAGGGCTTTGAAAGACGACTACAATGATGTACTGCTTGTTAATTTTGAAGATGAGACTCTTCTCAAAATAATCCGAGAGATGTCTTCAAATTGGAAAGCAGTGTGACCAGCGTCGACTATTGAGGTGTAAACACTGGCCAGCAGAGCTCTCAAGCGAGGCTCCGTCGTTGTATGCCGCAAGACAGACTTAAAGTACTAAGAAATTATTCAATTCCTATACTATATACATACAGGGTCAGCTGCGATTATTATACGTGGATCTAGGACATAAATTAGCTTCTGGCGCAACGGATGCGACTTAGTAAAACAGTCCGAAATGTGTATATGTTTTCAGTTTTCAGACTTTTCAGGAAACAATTACAGGCCAGGCAGTTCTAATTTTAAAGCCTCCCTGTCGCTGCTTACTTGTCAGAGCCGAAACAGAGAGTTAGATCATTCATATTTCATACTGATGAGAAGCCCTATTTACAGTAAAGATAAACTAGTTTGGTAACTTTCTTAGATCAAATAATAATAATACCATACGTCTCCAGAATGAGATTTTCACTCTGCACCGGAGTGTGCGCTGTTATTAAACTTCCTGTCAGATTAAAAACTGTGTGCCGGACCGAGACTCGAACTTGGGACCTTTGCCTTTCGCGGGCAAAGGTCCCGAGTTCGAGTCTCGGTCCGGCACACAGTTTTCAGCTGGCAGGAGGTTTAATATCAGACACTCTTAGCTGGAGGGCCTTCATGCCCCTTAAAAAATAAAGCACCTGCTGTCGACAAATGAGTCTATAGATACTACTCGAAATTGTAGTCAAACGGAATGAACTTAAAAGAAATTAAATATGTTATTCAGAATGTCTGACGTCTTGTCACCCACAAAATACTTGTCCTAATGAAACATTATTTTATCTTTTACTTAAGCATAAGTTCAAATTATTTACTATCAACTGCAAGGCGCATTTGAAATCGCTGTTCGAGAGATAAGAGAGACAAAAGGAAGTGCTATTGTGCCCAGAAGTATCCGAAGGCCGTGAATTGTATTTAGCCTGATTTTCATGCAGCTGTTTTGCGGATCATCTAACCTCTTTGCAGCACAGTCGTTCGATTATAAATAACACATACCACAAGAGATCACTGGGGAATACTTTCTTTAAAATAATCAGTTCAGATGTAAATCAACACCGCAGTACTACAAATGCTAGAAGCCACGACATTAGAAATGAGACAGTTCTTAACGCTTGTAAACTCGATTTTATTACGGGAAGTGACATTTCAGAAAGAAAATACGGTAATGTGATACTCTAAACAATACTACCATGGAAATAATTTATTAAATCTTTTTTCAAAACATGTTATCGGAAATAAATTTGACCATTTGTTATCATCTCAACGACAAAGGGAAGTATGGATGCAAATCGAGGAAATCGTGAGGGAACAACATAAGGGTGCTAGATTAAACGTCACACTGACGTAGAGAAGGAAACCGTTTCATACTGGGAGAAAATTACATTTACGGCGAGAAAGTGTGTTCTACTGCACCAAATACTACAGTCCATCAAGATCGACCAAGTGGAGCGAGATTCGACAGCAAATATGCCCATCAGAGGCAAACGTGTGACCAATCTGCTGTCACAGTTTGGAGATGGAGACCAGCAAATGGTTGCGGCCATCTGTGTCAACTGGACCGTCAGTTTTCTAATTATCACTACTGGAAAATACTGGAGAACGTAATGCTTCCTTCTGTTCCTCAGAGATATCCTGGAGCCTCAGTGATCTTAATGACCGTTCTCCTGACCACAGAGTGATCTGTGTAAAACACAGGATTTAAATGAACAAAGACATTGAGCTGTTAGATTTGCTATCCAGACCTCAGTCCTACAGAACATGCACGGTCATAGATGGGGTATATTAACAGGTGTAGATGACGGTTACCGACAACCAAGCCAGCACTGTCAGAAGGAATTCGTTACGCATGGAAAGACTTGTCACAAAATAACAATTTCAAACGGAAGAGGAGGACGGATACTGGACACGTTTCTGAATTACAGTGTTATTAGGAAAAACTGAATTACAGTGTTATTAGGAAAAAAGCTTTGAATATGACAAATGGGCGTTTTGTTTCCCCTCGAAGAAGAGGAAAATTCACTTGTCTTATCTTTTTTTTAGAAAAAAAGAGGAGCATATTCCACTCTTCAATAGTTTCATACAATCTTTCTCTTAAATTATTTTGCGAGTATTGGTCAAAAAAGCTGATAAAAACATGAAACTAATTTCTTTTTCACTTGGCGCATAATGTCAATGCCGATGAAGGCGTCATAGAGGGAGTACTTTTTTTATGCCGAGAAATAGCAACATCTTAATTTGTGTTCTCTTTATTTACATGCAAACAGGACACGAACATCGACGAAAGAATTTGAGTTAACAGCTGTTAAGTTCTTACACTCTTCCACGCACGGCGTCTTGAAAACAAGGGGATCTGATTAAACCTAGCAGAATACCTACTGCGTCACTTTCGAGGAGTTTATTTCCTACAAAACTCCGTCCAAACTCAGTCGAAGACGCAATACGTTGCTTTCACGCACTATATCATTACTTTCTTACGTAAAAAGTGTGACATCACACACTATATCATACCCTCTCGCAAGGGCAATATACGCGCTTGGTAGAATGATATAGCGGTTAAAGCGGCCACTTCGTAATCTGCAGGTAGGGGATTCAAATCCTGTCATTTCCATTAATTTTAAATCGCCGTTGGAATTATTAGTTTATAATGGCAACAAGAATTATTTAGCAGTCATAATTTTAAAGTATAAGTATGCTTATGTATTTCCATTTAATGATAATTTGTTCAGTTGTCTAGCGCGAGGGACAACAAAGACCACGATAGACATCCCTAAACCACTGTACCGTTTCGACAGCATGTCCTTGACGTTCACCTTATAAAATTAACATATCTAACTTAATTGGTGTTCATATCTGCATGCCAAGGATGTTGAAACGAAAATGAGTTGACGATAGACGACATTGGTCCTGTTAGTTCTGCAGTGCAGACAAGAAAACATACGAAAAGTTTGATACAATGACGTAGTTTGGATGAGCTTGTTTACTGCGCACTGGCCTATTTCAGTCGACTTACCTTTCAGATTCAGAATATTTGTCGCATTGTTTTGTGAAGACTTTCAGTCTCAGAGTTAAAAAGCATCGTATCAGTGTACTCGTCATTTCAAGCGAACTCGGATGCCGTTGTAAATAGCACATCACTCCATTAAAAATAATCATATTGGCTTGAATATCTCGATCGATAGAAGAGAGTGTTTATCACACACTAACGTACCTGCTCCTTAGCGTACTATCATTATATCTGGAACTGTTCACGAAATAAAAGGGGTGTTACGTCTTAGTGACTCTGTGCAAATATTCGTGCACTGCATATTTGAAACAGAGAATGAGGCATCTTGTAAGCTGAGTTGACGAATATAAAAATCGCCTGAAAACCACGGGCTGATCCTGACAGCATGCCAACGGTCGTTAATCTAAAGGCTGAATTAAGTCTGCATTTTACTCACCTCCCTGACGGTGGGTCACCATAACGTATTTGGCCAGATCGACGCAATAATTGTTCCGGAATAATTTTATTGAATTTTAGAGAGAATGTAAAAGAAGTTTTTCTGATTTCATATACTGGAAACGAGGAAGAATCGCTCGATAGCGCGTCTGGAGGATAGCATTGCAGGCAAGTAAAAACATGGCCGTAGAGAGTGTGGAAAAGAAGAAACGTGGAACTACCGAAGAATGCTAAAAATTTAGTGGACAAATAAAGAATATGAACGGCACATGACAATTGCAAGAATTTGTGAGGGTACAGTCTCCTCGTTGACAATACGCTGGAGATCAGTTATTGTTGTGGTACGAGTTCGTTGGAGTTGGGCTTTCGGCCGCGACGGAGTGAGAAGAGCTTGGATGGTGCATTCGTCGGCACTGTTCGGTAACCGTCTTAATTCTATCATAGCGTGTTCGTGTCGCGATCGTTCGTTGCTTAACTTTCAGTCTGGAAGTGATCGGTGGCAGATTGTGACATTTAGATTGAAATGCTGAATGTTATCAAAAGTGTTATGTTTACTTAGTGTTTGAATAAATTACGAGGGCTGTTCAGAAAGTAACCTCTGGTTGATTTAAAAAAATACACCAAGTTAAATAAAAATATTTTAATATATACATCTTACAACTACATCTTTGCACTATTTTTCTACATAGTCTCTATAGCGATTGAGGCACTTATCGTATCTCTTCACAAGCTTTGAAATTCCTTCTGCATAAAAATCACCCGCTTGTGCCTGGAGCCAGCCTGTGACCGCATCTTTGAGCTCTTCGTCGTCATCAAACCGCTGTGACCCGAGCCATTTCTTCAAATGCATGAAGAGGTGATAATCACTTGGCGCCAGGTCTGGGCTGTAAGGTGGATGGTTGATAACGTCCCACTTGAAGGACTCAAGAAGGGCCGTTGTTCTGCGAGCAGAGTGAGGACGGGCGTTATCGTGCAAAAAAACGATACCGGAAGTCAGCATACCACGGCGTTTGTTCTGTATAGCCCGTCATAACTTTTTTATTGTTTCACAGTACACGTCTTGATTAATGGTCGTACCACGTTCCATGAATTCAACCAACAACACCCCTTTGGCATCCCAAAACACCGTTGCCATCAGTTTTCTGGCAGAAAAATCTTGCGAGGCTTTTCTTGGTTTGGTAGGCGAATTTGAATGTGCCCACATCTTTGATTGTTCTTTTGTCTCAGGGTTCACGTACTTAATCCAGGTTTAGTCACCGGTCACGATTCTGTTTAACAATGGTTCTCCTTCGTCCTCATAACGTGACAGAAAGTCTAATGCAGAGGCCATTCTTTGAGTTTTGTGGTGGTCGGTAAGAATTTTGGGCACCCATCCTGCACAGAACTTACGGTAACTCAATCTTGCTGTCACTATCTCGTACAAGAGAGTCTTAGAAATCTGTGGAAAACCAGTAGACAACTCCGACATTGAGAAACGTCGATTTTCACGAACTTTTGCATCAACTGTCTGAACGAGTTCGTCAGTCACCAATGGTGGTCTACCACTCCTCTCTTCATCATGAACGTTTTCTCGTCCACTTTTAAATAAACGTACCCATTCACGGACAACTCCTTCACTCATAACTCTTGGTCCGTACACGGCACAAAGCTCACGATGAATAGCTGCTGCAGAATATCCTTTGGCTGTAAAAAACCTTATGACAGCACGCACTTCACATTTGGCGGGGTTTTCTATTGCAGCACACATTTCAAACTGCCACAAAAACTAAACTAGCGCAGGTACGACGTTCACTCGACCACGGCTTGATGCCGACTGACCTGTTGAGTGCGTGAACGCACAGATGGCGTCGCTACTCCCCCACAACCCGCACTGTGACCAATCGGAGGTTACTTTCTGAACCGTCCTCGTATAATTCGTGACCCCTTGACAATCGAAGTTCTCGCTCTAAACAGTTATCATAGTATCCCTGGAGGAATTATTTAATGAGATCAACTGTACGGAAAGTTTGTTGGAAAAGTAAGGAGAGACTGCGACCTGATCTAGCGGATCTGGAGGAATACCAACGGGGAGGTTACAAAGTGACTGATGAATAAGTGCAGAATGGATCGCTTGCATTAATATTTTGATTTAACCGTTAATGATTCAAGTAAATTGATTAATTAACCTCGTGGCAAGTTAAAGGATTATAAGTTGACTGCTCATATCAATACGATCGTGAGGAACTGGTGAACTGTTTTCGAATTTTGTGAAAATTTATCTGCCCACTTTTAATGATTTAAGAAATGAACTAAGTTAATTTCAACAAGTTAATCCCAAGTGGGCACTCAAGGACACGTCCGTTAAGAGTGACGCTGATGGTGAAGTTCTCTATCACATAAGCCTCCATGATAACGCTATCTATTTTTTTGATGCCTGCCAACATAAAAAAACAGACCCATCGCCACTGTACCTATAGAAAGAATTAAGAGTGCCGTGTCTTATGGCTCATCAGTTCTGTTAACATTGGGGCAGTATGGAGTGGATTTCATATATCTCTCCTCCGGGACTGAGATAGTAAAATGAGGATATCATTTTAATACTCTCATTTATCTCACATTTACCTCATATATCACAATTGTCCCTCACGGCTGCAATCGCGTATCTTGTGCGCATCTGATTTCAGTTTAACACAGTGTTGGACATCACCTCGTTGTTTTCCAAAATAATAGGAGTTGCTACAAACCATTAAAGCAGTTTAAAATCAGAATGGTTTCCGATTTATCGTACGAATAGTCTAATGGGTGCACTGTTTCACGTGCATGACGAGCGTTCTGAGGCACAGACACTGCTGCCAAAAGGAGGGGAGGTAGTCGACTATGGTCAACTACAGCAGCAGACGTCAGCTACAATGTGCGCCATGCAAGAGGGGGGGCCACATCAAGCAGCGGGTGCAATTGCAGCCACATTCAGCAGGACTGAAAGGCACACAGTCTCTCGCTCCACAGTGGTACGGTGACTGCAAGCGGGCTTCTCATTGTACTACGACCAGTACGTTGTGTTAACACCCTAGATATCTGTGTTACCGTTTGCCATGATGACGAGACCATAGGAAATGGACCAAAGCAGTGTAGGATCACTTGTGTACTAATTCTTCCTGACCAATCTACTAAACTAAAGCCTGCTCTTCATCACCATTACATTGTAATCTGTATCTATATCTGCTCCTGGGTATTCCTTACAATCCAGTATCTGATTTTGGAATCTCTGTTTGACCATGTTGTAATCTAACTGGAATCTTCCCGTATCACCCTGTCTTTTCCACGTATACCTCCTACTCTTGTGATTCTTGAACAGAGTATTCGCTATTACTAACTGAAATTTATTACAAAACTCAATTAGTCTTTCTCCTCTCTCATTACTTGTCCAAAGCCTATATTCTTTCACCTTCTATTTTAATTCCATTCCTGCACCTTTCTTTTATTTCCATCGTTTCTTCTTCGGTGTTCAATTTTCTTATACTCCTTCTCGTACAACTGCATTCCAGTCGCCCATCACTGTTAGATTTTCATTTCACTTTACGTACTGTACTATCCTTTCAACATCCTCATATATACTTCCTCTCTTTCTTCATATTCAGCTTGCGACGTCGGCATGTACATCTGAACTATCGTTACCGGTGTTGATTTGCTGTCGATTCTGATAAAAACAACCCTAACACTGAACTGTTCACAGCAACACACTCTCTGCCCTGCCTTCCTACTCATAATGAATCCTACTCCCGTTATACCATGTACTGTTGCTGTTGATACTACCCTGTACCCATCTAATCAAAAATCCTTGTCTTCTTTCCATTTCATTTCACCGAGTCTTACTATATCTAGATTGAGCCTTTGCATCTCCCTTTTTAGGTTTTCTAGTTTCCCTCCAACGTTTCACTTCTCACTTGGCAGTGTCCTTCCTGAGATCCGAATGGAGGACTGTTCCAGAATCGTTTGCCAGTGGTGAGATCATCACGACACTTTTTCAATTGTAAGTCGCATGTCCTGGGATACATGTTACGTGTCTTTTTTAATGTAGCGATTTCCATTGCCTTCTGCATCCTCATTCCGTTGATCATTGCTGATTCTTCCGCCTTTGAGGGCAGTTTACCAACCCAAAGACAAGAGAGTTCCATCCTCTTTGACAATTCCGTTGTCAGAATGAGAGCGATTTTCTCATGCCGGAATTATGTTAGCGGTGGCGAATTTGGAATCCGGCACCGAGGAATTTTTGATGGCCAATCAAAGACGCAACCTCTAGATTTTCATTCAAAGAGGATAATTACACTGAGGTCACCGCGATTTATGACGGCGTAAAATGGCTCTTAATACGATGTGTGATCACAAGAGGGCTGTAAATGCTCTGCAATGTGCTCCCATGCACACCTCAAGGTTAGTAGGGAATTCTTGTGGTAGGCTGTCCTATTCATCCATCAGGAAAAAGGCAGGGAAATCCGTCGAATATCCTCTCATTCCAAGCGCTCTCCACCAGCCCTTAAGAGTGCAATGGAAATTCCACTGTTAAATGCAGAGGAGAGAGCAAGTAGGTAGATAAAGTACATTGAAGGCCTCTATGAAGGGGAAGATTTATCCGATGTGATAGAAGAAGAAACAGAAGCAATTTAGAAGAGGTAGGGGATCCAGTATTAGAATCAGAATTTAAGAGAGCCATGGAGGACTTGAGATCAAATAAGGCAGTATAGATAGATTTACATTGGTTCGTAGAATGTATGAGTCTGGCGATATACCATCTGACTATCGGAAAAATATCATCCACATAATTACGAAGACTGCAGGTGCTGACAAATGCGAGGATTATGTCACGATAAGAATAACACACAGAAGAATGAAAAAATAGATATGAGGATGGGTTAGATGAACATCAGTTTTGATTTAGGAAAGATTAAAGGTCCGCAGCTCGTGGTCGTGCGGTAGCGTTCCCGCTTCCCGCGCCCGGGTTCCCGGGTTCGATTCCCGGCGGGGTCAGGGATTTTCTCTGCCTCGTGATGACTGGGTGTTGTTTGATGTCCTTAGGTTAGTTAAGTTTAAGTAGTTCTTAGTTCTAGGGGACTGACGACCATAGATGTTAAGTCCCATAGAGCTCAGAGCCATTTGAACCGTTTGAAAGATTAAAGTCACTAGTGAGGCTATTCTGACGATGCGGTTGATAATGGAAGCAAGACTAAAGAAAAACTAAAACACGTTCATAACATTCGTCAGCCTGGAAAAAGCGTTCGACAATGTGTAATGGTGCAAGATGTTCGAAATTCTGCGGAAAATAGGGGTAAGCTATAGGAAGAGACGGGTAATATACAATATGTACAATAGGCAAGAGGAAACAATAAGAATGGACGAATAAGAACAAAGTGCTCGGACTAGAAAGGGTGTAAGACAGGCCTGTGGTCTTTCGCCCCTACTATTCAATTTGTACATAGATGAAGAAATGAAAATAAAAGATAGGTGCAGAAGTGGAATTAGAATTCAAGGTAAAAGGATATCAATGATACGATTCGCTGATGACATTGCTGTCTTGAGTGAAAGTGAAGAAGATTTATATGATCTGCTGAGTGGAATGAATAATCCAATGAGTACAGAACGTGGACCGAAAGTCAATCGAGAAACGACGAATGTGATAAGAAGCAGCAGAAGTGAGAATAACAAGAAACTTAACGTCAGGACTGATGGTCACAAAGTAGATGAAGTCATTCTACTACATTCTTTCTTTATTTTCTTTTGCTTGTGCCGTTTTTCCGGCTGATACGCAGCGTCGGCGAGGTTAATTAGATGTGGCAATGTTATTTGAAGGGGTGGCCAGATGCCCTTCCTGCCGCCACCCTGAACCCCCCCTCCCCCCCACCCCAGGAAGGAATTAGTGTACCCCAACTGTCTGCGACCAGTGTAATCCATGGAATAGTGCGAAAAAGTTCAGATGTCCGCGAGCCGGGGAACTGAGGTGGGACGTGGGGACCAGCCCAGTATTCACCTAGGGGGATGTGGAAAACCGCCTAAAAACCACATCCAGGCTGGCCAGCACACCGGCCCACGTCGTTAATCCGCCAGGCGGATTCGTCCGGGGTCAGTGCGCCTACCCGAGTCCAGGGCCGGGTTAAGTCATTCTACTACCTAGGCAGCAAAATAACCAATGACGGATGGAGAAGAAGAAATCAAAAGCAGACTAGCACTGGCTAGAAGGCACTCCTGGTGAATATGGAATGGGAGTAAAGAATGAAAGAGGAAGCCGCCTGGTAGAATTTTGCACAGAGCATAACTTAATCGTAGCTAACACTGGGCTCAAGAATCATAAAGAAGGTTGTATACATGGAAGAAGCCTGGAGATACTAGAAGGTGTCAGATAGATTAAATAATGGTAAGACAGAGATTTAGGAACCAGGTTTTAAATTGTAAGAAATAGAATGAACCAGAGGTTGTAGAGAGTTTCAGGGAGAGCATTAGGGAACGACTGACAAGAATGGGGGAAGAAATACAGCAGAAGAAGAATTGGTAGCTTTGAGAGATGAAATAGTGAAAGCAGTAGAGGATCAAGTAGGTAAAAAGACGAGGGCTAATGGAAATCCTCGGGTAACAGAAGATGATATTGAATTTAATTGCTGAAAGGAGAAAATATAAAAATGCAGTAAATGAAGCAGACAAAAAGGAATACAAACGTCTCAAAAATGAGATCAACAAGAAGTGCAAAATGGCTAAGCAGGGTTGGCTAGAGGACAAATGTAAGGATGTACAGGCATATCTCACTAGGGGTAAGATAGAAACTGCCTACAGGAAAATTAAAGAGACCCTTGGAGAAAAGAGAGCCACTTGTACGAATATCAAGAGTTCAGATGGAAACCCAGTTCTAAGCAAAGAAGGGAAAGCAGAAAGGTGGAAGGAGTATGTAGAGGGTCTATACAAGGCAATGTTCTTGAGGACAATATTATGGAAATGGAAGAGGAGGTAGAAGAAGATGAAATGGGTGATATCATACTGCGTGAATTTGACAGAGCACTGATAGACCTAAGCCGAAACAAGGCTCCGGGAGTAGACAACATTCCATTTGAACTACTGACGGCCTTGGGAGAGCCAGTCCTGACAAAACTCTACCATCTGGTGAGCACGATGTATAAGACATGCGAAATACCTTCAGGCTTTAAGAAGAATATAATAATTCCAATCCCAAAGAAAGTAGGTGCTGACAGATGTGAAAATTACCGAACTATCAGTTTAATAAGACACGGCTGCAAAATACTAACACGAATTCTTTACAGACGAATGGAAAAACTAGTAGAAGCCGTCCTCGGGGAAGATCAGTTTGCATTCCGTAGAATTGTTGGAACACGTGAGGCAATACTGACCCCACGACTTATCTTAGAGAATAGTTTAAGGAAAGGTAAGCCTACGTTTCTAGCGTTTGTAGACTTAGAGAAAGATTTTGACAATGTTGATTTGAATACTCTCTTTCATATTCTGAAGGCGCAGGGGTAAAATACAGGGAGCGAAAGGCTATTTACAATTTGTACAGAAACCAGATAGCAGTTATAAGAGACGAGGGACATGAAAGGGACGCAGTGGCTGGGAAGGGAGTGAGACAGGGTTGTAGCCCCTCCCCGATGTGATTCACTCTGTACATTGAGCAAGCAGTGAAGGAAACAAAAGAAATTCAGAGTAGGAATTAAAATCGATGGAGAAGAAATAAAAACTTTGAGTTTCGCCGATGACATTGTGATTCTGTCAGAGACAGCAAAGGACCTGGAAGAGCTGCTGAATGGAATGGACAGTGTGTTGAAATGAGGATATAAGATGAACATCAACAACAGCAAAACAAGGATAATGGAATGTAGTCGAATTAAATCGGGTGATGCTGCGGGAATTAGATTAGGAAATGAGACGCTTAAAGCAGTAAACGTGTTTTGCTGTTTGGGGAGCAAAATAACTCACGATGGTCGAAATAGAGAGGATATAAAATGTAGACTGGTAATGGCAAGGAAAGTGTTTCAGAAAAAGAGAAATTTGTTAACATCGAGTATAGATTTAAGTGTCATGAAGTCGTTTCTGAAAGTATTTGTATGAACTGTAGCCATGTATGGAAGTGAAACGTGGACGATATATAGTTTGGACAATAAGAGAATAGAAGCTTTCGAGATGTGATGCTACAGAAGAATGCTGAAGATTAGGTGGGTAGATCACATAACTATTGAGGAGGTATTGAATAGAATTGGGGAGAAGAGGAATTTGTGGCACAACTTGACTAGGAGAAGGTGTCGGTTGGTACGACATAGTCTGAGGCATCAAGTGATCACCAATTTAGTATTGGAGGGCAGCGTGGAGGATAAAAATCGTAGAGGGAGACCAAGAGATGAATGCACTAAACAGATTCAGAAGGATGTAGGTTGCAGTAGGTACTGGGAGATGAGGAAGCTTGCACAGGATAGAGTGTCATGGAAAGCTGCATCAAACCAGTCTCTGGACTGATTAGCACAAGAACAAGATCGATCCAGCGAGGATTAAGCTAGTTTTCCCACTTACGAATCGCAATAAAGGGACTTCGCACTTTAACTATGTAGGGTATTTGCCATAGCATACAGGAGGGAGCAGCAGACGAAAAAAAGAGAATATGTGAAATAGGTTGTGTATGGACTATGCTGTGTGTGATATTTACGTAGAAGTACAATGACAAAAAAAGTGATCTCATATATCAGTACCACACTACTGGTGTCGAAGTTGCAATGGAATTGCTAGTTTCCCTCAGATACCGATGGTGGTCGTGTGAGATCCAGCGGACCCAATGGAGCACACCCATTCCTCCAGCAGTTCGGTACCACAAGCGCCCTCTGCAGCCATGACATTGGATGGTAGATGGCTGCCTCACAGCCCACTCTCACTTGGAGCCATTTCGGTACGTGACGCTACGCAGACGCTGCCCAGTCGTGTCTCGAACACGTCGTGTGCTTTATTAACTTTTTGATAGTGATAGAGGCATTAGTTGTAGATAGTCTTTGTACGCTTGGAGGAACACAAATTTGTTGTGTTATCTTGTTTATTAATCATTTATTCTTGTATGTGGCGACAGTTGCCGCACCACTCTGCAACCCACCTCTCATTACCGTTACGTACGAAGTAGTACGCAACAAAAATGGACAGCGCACACGTCCCGAAGGACCGATGACAAAAAATGGTTTTCAGTCCTTCTCTGATAAACACGTTCTAGGGGAAATGTCTGCAACTAAATGGCACCTCATCGGTCTCGTACAGAGTGTTCCCCGAAAGAGAAGCGTGTCTGGGGCTGGCGCGGCGCCTCGAGAGCAGCCGCCTCGGTGCCAGTGGCGGCGCTGACGGCGCGCCGCGCGCTGCGGTTGGGCGCCGGAGTGCCGCGCCGGCTGACGGATGGATCAGCGCCGGCGTTGACTGATGACGCGCCGCCAGCTGTGCCGCTGACGCCCGGGGCCGACGCGACGCACAAAGGCGGCTACGCGGCGACAAGGCGCTCCAGCCAGCCAGTAGCAGCCGGCAGCCGGCAGCCAGGTGAAATATTGCGGGCCCTGCGCTGAGTGCCGCCGCTGGAGGGTCCCACCCGCGCAAGACTCGCGCAGGTGAGCACCGCGCCTAACGACACTCCCCGCGTAAGGTGACACTTCCTCCGGCGTGCGTAATGAACCCTCAAGGTCAGGCAAACTACGAGAGGCATTCAACAAGTAATGCAAGCCTTTTCTTCTCTGACACTTTCAGTTGAAAAAAAACAAAATTCAGAATTTGTTGTGGGACATTGTGGAATATTCCCGCATCAGCGCCTATAGTTTCTTGTAGTCCCGACAGGTGGCGACGCTATAGGTAGCTTTCAAAATGGTGTCTGTAATGGGTGTTGTATTCCAAGCAGAGAACTATCAATGAATTTCTTTTGGTGGAAAACTAGAGCATCACAGATATTCGTAGATACTCCTAGACTGTCTACGGAGATCTGGAAGGGAACAAAAGCACGGTGAGTTGTTGGACGAGGCACCTGTCGTCATCGCATCAAGGCTACCTCTGGTCTCCCGCTTGCCGGACGGCCGCATACAGCTGCGACTTCGGTAATGTTAGAAAGTCCGGATGGTCTCCTTCGAGGTGATCTACAGATGACAATCAAATACCTCACTGCTCAACCGAACGTCTAGTGCTGACGCTCGCGTCCAGCAGTTGGGAGACTCAAAGGTGTGTGCCGTTGGATTTCTCGCCGCCTAACAGAAGATCATAAAGAGCAACGAAGGACCGTCTGTGGGGAATTAATTGCGAGTTACAAGGCTGATCGTGACAATGTTTTGTCGAACATCGTCACAAGCGATGGAATATGGGATAATCACTCCGAACCGGAAACGAAACGGCAACCCATGGAGTGGGACGCCACAACACCTCTCCTCAGAAGAAAAAGTTCAAAACCGTACCCTCAGCTGATAAAGTCTTCTGGAACTCTGAAGCGGTTACGCTGTTTGTGTCAACCGAACGGGGTGGCGTAGTGGTTAGCACACTGGACTCGCATTCGGGAAGACGACGGTACAAACCCGTCTCCGGCCATCCTGATTTAGGTTTTCCGTGATTTCCCTAACTAGTTTCAGGCAAATGCCGGGATGGTTCCTTTGAAAGGGAACGGTCGATTTCCTTCCTAATCTTTCTCTAATCGTAGGTTGTGCTCCGTCTCTAACGACCTCGTCGTCGACGGCACGTTAAACACTAAATCTCCTCGTCCTCCTCTGTTTGTTGTCCTCCATCATGATGCAACGATCAACTCTGAAGTGTAGCTTGCGGACCCCTGAGATAGATGGCGTGAAGGGACAATAAGTTACTGAGAAATCTGGAGAAACAACTTCAGCGTATTCGTCGCCACAAAAATGCAAACGAACTTCTCCATGACAACGCAAGGCCTCACACAAGCTGGGCATCAGAGAGGAGCTCACAAAACTTCATCGAACTGTTCTTCCTCACCCACCCTACATGCTGTGTCTCGCACCTCCATACCTTCATCTTTTTGGCCCAATGAAGTATTCACTCCACTGGAAGCAGTACGTGATGATGTAAAGGCTACCGATGCAGCAAGGCTGGTACCGACATTATGTTGAAAACGTTGGGGAATAATGTGGTGTACTGGAATCCTGAATGAAACCAACCTGCTTTCAGAAGAAAAGGCATATTGCATTCCTTACTGAACTACTCTCGTATTATCACCACATCAGAATTACTTTAATTAGAGCTTAAACAGCTTTTGCGACAAACACTGACATTCCCATAAGAAATAATAAATTTTGGATAAAATTTAATGCTTTTTTGTGTTTGTTACGAGGGCAGGCGAGGAAGATCAAATAGAGAATAATAATGCCCCAGTATAGAGACAATGTTCATATTTTTACTCGTCGTAACTGCAGTTAGTTAAGAAAACGTGAAACTAAACATTGCGCTATGTATTCCTCCGCACTTGATGTTACCTGATGAGGTACGTAAATGACAATCAGTCGATTACAGTCGGGTACAGCCTCGCAGTATTCAATTTACGACTCTTTGTATCGACAATGAAATAATTCTCGGTAAGACTCCTTAATACGCTACTCAAGGGATCAAGCAGATACAGAAAGATTACAGAAAAACCTGTCGTAAACACAGGAAATTTCATCTAAGTAAGGTATGTGTAACGTAAGATCGTACTATCCAGATTTGAACAGCAGGAAGTTTACGTACGTTGTTTCTTGCGCTCACCTAGGACAGTAGACAAAGAATCTACGACGGAAGGTTTTAATACCGAAATTTGTCGTAGAGGTAGCGACGGATTTTTCTTCGGAAAATACGAAAAACATCTCGACGACATTCAGCTCATTCCGTTTGTTCTTGAATTTTAACGGTTTTCCGCGCCTACGTTCCACTATAGAACATGAAGCAACCTCAAACGGATTCGTGGCATATAAGAACAACCACGTGAGAAAGACTGGCCAGTCTAAGGAAAACGACTGTCCATTTAGATCTAAAATTAGAGCTACAAAAGTTAAACATTCAGCAAGGCGAATGGCGGAAACAGTGAAGAACTTGATTGCTTTAGCGTCCCACATTGTGCCACTCACGCTGGAATATCGATGAAGTGCTGCATAGCCTCTTTCCAGTGGCGTCAGAACGTGTAGTACAGCTACACTGCGCCCGACGACCTATTCCTGTGCATGCTGAGCAGCTTTTGTTTACGACAGATTTAAACTCATTATGAATAAAGTATAGTACACTTGTTGTAACAAACGAAACCGACAATCTTTCAGCCGTAGAGGGTGTCATTACGAATAAATTACGGATACGAACCCTCGTTTGGGAGCGGTGGAACTCTTATCGGATCTTCCGTAGCGCCGCGCGAAAGCCCCATCGTGACTGTACCCAGAATCCACACTGCGCTACCTGCGTGATAAATTACGCGAGGTATCGCTACACAGATTCATCGTAAATGTTTATTGACGGATTCGGGTTAATACTTTGCACCTGTAAACTATTAAATCACTCCAAATAATCGTCGTCAGTAACATTTTAATCTGCGAGACATAGTTAAATTGCCGCTTTCTCATCACTAACACAGTATCCAGTCACATTAATGTGACCAACCTGTCAAAAGCCTGAATAACTACCTTTTGCAGCCCGGTCTGCTGCGAAACGTACGGAAAGAGAGTCAATGAGGTTCTGCAAGACTCGACAGGCACGTGGAGCCCTTCCAACTCCAGTGCTGTGGACACCTGCAGTAGGTTTCTCGGTTGGGATAGTCCTATAGATTCTCGATTGAGCTCAACCCCGGGGAGTTTGGTGGTCAGGGTGGAACGGTAACCCCATTCTGGTGTTATTCGAACCATGTACATACACTGCGAGGCATGATACGTTGCATCATCCTTGTGGTACATGACATCGTGCCGAGGAAAAGGAAACTGCATGTAAGGTTGGACATCGTTACCAAAGGATTGATACATACTTCTGTTGATCCATTGTGCCTTTCAGAAAGACGACATCGCGTCAGGAACGCCTACCGACTTGGAACTTTCTGAGGATTATTGAAGGGCTTTTGCTTTAAGACGTTTTAAGCTGTTAATGCCAATGGCCATCTGTTAGATGGAGCATATAACTTGATTCATCTGAAAAGATCACCTGTCGCTGTTCAGAGGACGTCCCGTTGCAGTATTGACCTTCAGACTCCAGCTTTAGTCACCAAGGAACAGCAGCAGCACGTATGCTTCAGGCAGGGGTCTGCTGTGGAGGTTCATACTCAGCAAAGTTCACTGTGTAGTCGTTGAGGAGACACAGTTTGTAGCCAATCGGTTCACCTGGGCACTCAGCTGCTCAACAGTTGCACGTCTATTTGCCCATACAATTTCCATGGTCTTCATTCACTCCGTCGTCTATCGCCCATTACTCGAGTGATTGCGTAATCGATGATCAGGAAATACTTTATGGCTAAAAAGGATATCTACATCAAGCTAAACAGAAAGATAAGACGCAACCAGGAGAGGTGTGATCTACTACATTGAGTGCCAACAACCGATTCTATAACTGTTGAATACAGGTCAGTTTCATTTCCATTTTGACACTGAAGAGGCATGTTGGCTAGCAACGTGCCGACATGTTCCATCACTCAGGCCACAGTAAGCTCCTCCATACTCCAAAGGGCGCAGGAGAGCCATTTAATTGGTGAAGTGACTGACGTTTAGTAGATCTAAGGCATGTTCCCAGTTCCTTTCGTAATATAAATCTGGTAATAGTAGCTGAACCTTCTCCTAGTGACTAGCAGAGATCCCAGCAACTAGTGACTATGCAGGATATCTTACAACTCTGTGGTAGCAAGTCTTTGATCAGAGTAGTATGCGAAATTGTAGAAGCCTTTTCTGCCTACGCTGGTAATAACAATGCAACTATAAAACACGAGAGGCGGGAACTGCTAGGAGAGTGCGCGGCCCCAATGAAAAACTAGTGATCAAAGAACAATCAAACTTTGTGGTCTAAAATATGTGAGACTGGTTCTGATCTATCTTCCTGACACGATTGCGCAAGGACGCTCTGTGAGTGTTTTAGGAATTTGTGTTGAACCTATGGCCTGCAAGAGAAGAAGACACTAGCTCACCATGCAGAGTTCAGAGGAGTCGGGTTGTGTTGTTTGGGGGAGGACACCCAGCAGCGAAGTCATTGGTCTCATCGGATTAAAGAAGGACGGGGAAGGAAGTCGGCTATGCCCTTTCAAAGGAACTATCCCAGCATTTGCCTGAAGCGATTTTGGGAAATCATGGAAAACCTAAATCAGGATGGGCAGATACGGGATGGAAATGTCGTCCTCCCGAATGCGAGTCCAGTGTGCTAACCACTGTGCCACCTCGCTCAGTGCTCAGAAGAGTGCAGCAGTATGGACAGTGATGTAATCAGACAATGATCTCAATGTAAAGGAAACGTTATCATTAACAGCAATTAGTGTACGGGTTCAGGTGTGAAAATATGTTAGCAAAAATGAAAACCTCAGATTTTAGTTATTAAGGTTTATTTTTACTCTATGTATCACTTCATAACATGTTGTTGTTGTTGTGTCTTCAGTCCTGAGATTGGTTTGATGCAGCTCACCATGCTAATCTATCCTGTGCAAGCTCCTTCATCTCCCAGTACCTACAGCAACCTACATCCTTCTGAATCTCCTTAGTGTATTCATCTCTTGGTCTCCCTCTACGATGTTTATCCTCCACGCTGCCCTCCAATGCTAAATTTGTGATCCCTTGATGCCTCAGGACATGCCCTATCAACCGATCCCTTCTTCTAGTCACGTTGTGCCACAAATTTCTCTTCTCCCCAATCCTATTCAATACCTCTTCATTAGTTACGTGATCTACCCACCTAATCTTCAACATTCTTCTGTAGCACCACATTTCGAAAGCTTCTATTCTCTTCTTGTCGAAACTATTTATCGTCCATGTTTCACTTCCATACATGGCTACACTCCATACAAATACTATGAGAAACGACTTCCTGACACTTATATCTATACTCGATGTTACCAAATTTCTCTTCATCAGAAACGCTTTCCTTGCCATTAACAGTCTACATTTTAAATCCTCTCTACTTCGACCATCATCAGTTATTTTGCTCCCCAAATAGCAGAACTCCTTTACTACTTTAAGTGTCTCATTTCCTAATCTAATTCGACTACATTCCATTTTCCTCGTTTTACTTTTGTTGATGTTCATCTTATATCCTCCTTTCAAGACACAGTCCATTCCGTTCAACTGCTCTTCCAAGTCCTTTGCTGTCTCTGACAGAATTACAATGTCATCGGCGAACCTCAAAGTTTTTATTTCTTCTCCGTGGATTTTAATACCTACTCCAAATTTTTCTTTTGTTTCCTTTACTGCTTGCTCAATACACAGATTGAATAACATCTGGGAGAGGCTACAACCCTGTCTCACTCCCTTCCCAACCACTGCTTCCATTTCATGTCCCTCGACTCTTATAACTGCCATCTGGCATCTGTACAAATCGTAAATACCCTTTCGCACCCCGTATTTTACCCCTGCCACCTTTAGAATTTGAGAGTATTCCAGTCAACATTGTCAAAAGCTTTCTCTAAGTCTACAAATGCTAGAAACGTAGGTTTGCCTTTCCTTAATCTTTCCTCTAAGACAAGTCGTAAGGTCAGTATTGCCTCACGTGTTCCAACATTTGTACAGAATCCAAACTAATCTTCCCCGAGGTCGGCTTCTACCAGTTTTTCCATTCATCTGTAAATAATTCCCGTTAGTTTTTTACAGCTGTGGCTTATTTAACTGATAGTTCGGTAACTTTCACATCTGTCAACACCTGCTTTCTTTGGGATTGGCATTATTATATTATTCTTGAAGTCTGAGGGTATTTCATCTGTCTCATACATCTTGTTCACCAGATGGTAGAGTTTTGTCAGGACTGGCTCTCCCAAGGCCGTCGGTAGTTCCAATGGAATGTTGTCTACTCCAAGGGCCTTGTTTCGACTCAGGTCTTTCAGTGCTCTGTCAAACTCTTCACGCAGTATCGTATCTCCCATTTCATCTTCATCTACATCCTCTTCCATTTCCATAATATTGTCCTCAAGTACATCGCCCTTGTATAGACCCTCTATATACTCCTTCCACCTTTCTGCTTTCCCCTCTTTGCTTAGAACTGGGTTTCCATCTGAGCTCTTGATATTCATACAAGTGGCTCTCTTTTCTCCAAAGGTCTCTTTAATTTTCCTGTAGGCTATATCTATCTTGCCCCTAGTGAGGTAAGCCTCTACATCCTTACATTTGTCCTCTAGCCATTCCTGCTTAGCCAGTTTGCACTTCCTCTCGATCTCATTTTTGAGCCGTTTGTATTCCTTTTTGCCTGCTTCATTTACTGCATTTTTATATTTTCTCCTTTCATCAATTAAATTCAATATTTCTTCTGTTACCCAAGGATTTCTACTAGCCCTCGTCTTTTTACCTACTTGATCCTCTCCTGCCTTCACTACTTCATCCTTCAGAGCTACCCATTCGTTTTCTACTGTATTTCTTTCCCCCATTCCTGTCAATTGTTCCCTTATGCTGTCCATGAAACTCTGTACAACCGCTGGTTCTTTCAGTTTATCCAGGTCCCATCTCCTTAAATATCCACCTCTTTGCAATTTCTTCAGTTTTAGTCTACAGTTCATAACCAATAGATTATGGTCAGAGTCCACATCTGCCCCTGGAAGTGTCCTACAATTTAAAACCTGGTTCCTAAATCTCTGTCTTACCATTATATAATCTATCTAATACCTTTTAGTATCTCCAGGGTTCTTCCGTGTATACAATCTTCTTTTATGATTCTTGAACCAAGTGTTGGCGATGAATAAGTTATGTTCTGTGCAAAATTCTACCAGACGGATTCCTCTTTCATTTCTTAGCCCCAATCCAAATTCACCTACTGCGTTTCCTTCTCTCCCTTTTCCTACTGTCGAATTCCAGTCATCCATGACTATTAAATTTTCGTCTCCCTTCACTATCTGAATAATTTCTTTTATCTCATCATACATATCTTCAATTTCTTCGTCATATGCAGAGCTAGTTGGCATATAAACTTGTACTACTGTAGTAGGCATGGGCTGCGTGTCTATCTTGGCCACTATAATACGTTCACTATGCTGTTTGTAGTAGCTTACCCGCACTCCTATTTTTTTTATTCATTATTAAACCTAATCCTGCATTACTCCTATTTGGTTTTGTATTTATAACCCTGTATTCACCTGACCAGAAGTCTTGTTCCTCCTGCCACCGAACTTCACTAATTCCCACTATATCTAACTTTAACCTATCCATTTCCCTTTTTAAATTTTCTAACCTACCTGCCCGATTAAGGGATCTGACATTCCACGCTCCGATCTGTAGAATGCCAGTTTTCTCTCTCCTGATAATGACGTCCTCCTGATAGTCCCCGCCCGGAGATCCGAATGGGGGACTATTTTACCTCCTTCATAACATAACAATCATAAATATAATACGTAAAGGACGGTAAAATATTGATACTGGGTGTTCACAACTGTGAAGAAAAATTCCTAACTGTTCTTTAATGGTATGATGGTTGATGATCATGTCTGGAAGTCGATAAAATACAAACAAATGAAGTACAATTGATATTATTTACTGATACCTATTGGCAGTTACTCTTTACATTTTTTGATGTTGCATACATGATGAAGTCCTAAACTTTTGTCTGTCTTTCAATTCATTAGTTCTACAGCTTTGTTGTGAGCAATTCTAAGTATTACCACAGGCCCTTTGTATGCCCTGAAAAGCTTATGGCTCTTTTGTTTGTGTTTATTGGAAAGACAATTGGTTTTCAAAAACATCTTCTGCCCTACTGTGAATGTCCTTTTCACTGCTGTTTTATCCCCTCTTTCCTTTCTTTTCATGGCTGCCCTTTTATTGTTTGTTAATGCTGTGGCTGTAATCTGTTTGTGTTGCCTGCTTGGTACTGTGAGAAATCTTATTGTTTCTTAGGTTTTGTCAGCAGCTTCAATGTTTTCAAGTACTGTGATGGGTGGAAGTAGGATAGTGCTGTGGGGCATTTTGTTTATAATGTCTTGGAAATCTCTCAAATGTACATCACAAGTGTTATGTTCTTTGTTGGCATACAAGCGACATAAACTACCTATGTCTTTCATTGAGAGTGCTGCTGGATTTGCACTGGGTTTATATTTTGATATAAAAATATATTTAATTTTGTACTGCTTCAACGAGTCCTGCCACAGAGCTGATTTGTATTGTGGACCAGTATCTGAAAGGATTTGTTCTAATATATCAAATTGAGAAAATCCGGTTTGAACACTTTGATTATTGTAACCCCCATTACCTGCTTTAAAAGCTTTAAAGTGACATATTTTGAAGTTAATTCCAGTACTGGAAAGGTGAAAGTGTAGCCCTTCTTTGTGTGTGGGAGAGGTCCCATTAAATATGTTGCCACTATCTGTTTTAATGTGTCAGGAGTTATTGGAATAATAGGTGGTTTGGTCTGAAAAGTGACATGTTTTGTTCTCATACTTTTTTTGCACTTTAATAAAACTTTCGTTACTCGCCTTTCCATATCAGGGAAGTGGCTTGTTTGTTTTAGTTTCAGGAAGCATTTTTTCCTCCAAAGTGGCCACTACTCAAATGTGTGTACCATATGTATTGATTAACTATTTCAGACAGGATACAAACCAACTATTCTCTGGTGTCAACATTTCATCTGAAAACTAAGATATCATTTTTCAGGAGATAATATTGTCTAAAATATGGGAAATCTCTGCTTTCCCATTCTTGTTTGGAGTATATCTGGATCTTTGTTCTGTTCTTCACCTATGTTTCACAATGCAGTAGTAATGAAGTTTTCGAACGGTACATTTTTCATGTAATACATTGTTAACTGATCTTCCTCCACCTCCAAAACTATGCTCTTAGATGCTCCCTGTGGACATTGTGACAGGTGATCTGCTAATATATTGTATGGTCCTGCAATGTGTGTTATTGTGAAATCAAACTCCTGTAAAGTTAGCATCCATCTAGCTAGCATTCCATGAGTTAATTTGCCAAATAATAGGAACTCTAAAGCCATGTGGTCTATGAATTCTTTTGTTTTTCTTCCGAATAGGACATATCTAAAATGTGGAAGCCTCATACAACGCCCAATGCTTCGAACTCTGTAATCAGACAATCTTTCTCACTTTTTGTGAATACTCGGTAGGCAAATGCAATTGCTTTGTAGTTCAACTGTCCTTCCTGTTAGTATTCCTGGAACGGAATAATTTCTAACCCTGTTTTTGTGCTGTCCATGCCTATACAAAAATTTTGTTTCAAGTCAAGGTGAGCTAGTATTGGTGCTTAAAAATTCTTCATTAGCTTGCTGACCCCATACCCATGGCATGTTTTTTCCAGTAAGTGCACATAGATGTTGTGCCAATCCATATGAATTTTTGGTAAAAGCTGATTAGTCCTAAAAATCCCCTTGAAGTCTTTTTATTACATGGTGTACATAATCCTTAAATCGTTTTTAATTTGGTTGGGTCTGGCATCACTCCGTTTTCTGATATTATGTGTCCTAAGAATTTGACTTCTTGCACTCCAAATTTGGATTTACTTCCTTTATGGTCTGCAAAAACTGTCTTAGTGTGTTGTTGTGCTGCTCTGATGAAGGTTCTGCTATAATGACATCATCTACATAACACATCATTTTCTGCAAGATTTCAGGACTCAGTATGATGTTAAGCTCCCTAATGAATGCAACTAGTCGTTTAAATTGGTAACATCTGCCAAAAACTATGGGTGCTATATATTTTCTACATTCAATCTGCCAGAAGCTATAACGTAAGTCAATGGACGAGAAAACCTAAGTGCCATGAAATTTTTTAATTGGCCCTTCTAACTTTCCAGGACGATCTGTCTCTGTAATAATGATGGTGTTTATCTGTCAGGAATCAAGCACTAACCTGATACTAGCATCTTTTTTATTCATAACATGGAGAGGGCTATTATATTTTGAAGAGGCTGATTTAATGACGTCATTGTTTAAAATTTTGCATGTCTCCCTAAATACTTTATCCTTGTAACTTAGTGGTATTATATATGGTGGTACTCTAAATGGTTTGTATCCCTTGACTTCAAATCTGTATTGGAAGTGTTTAATATGCCTGGCTTGCGTAAAAAACTTCTACTTCTGCCTTATCCCACAAAATATTTTCTAACTCCCTTTTACTTACATACTGAACATCTCGTACCTTTAGTAATCTATCTTCTATGTCTTTATGTACTTGCAACAGAGTTCTCTAGTGAGATGAGGTGATTCTCCTCTTCCTACGTGTCATTCTGGTTCCTCATCATCCTTGTCTAACATCATTCTTAATTGGCTATTGATTACTGGCATTTCTTCTAATTTCGGCCTTTGCTCAAAGAGAAGTGTAATGCTCCCAAATGTCACACTACCCTTTCCCATATTTATCACAGCTCATCTTTCATTCAGAAAATCCACACCTATTATCACATCCACAGTCAATTTCGGTATAATAACGAAATTACATTCGATCTTTTGACCTCGCCACGCAAATGTTAACCCTGTCTGTCTGTTGACATCAGTAGCATGATTTTTGATGGGACCCTTCACTTTAATTGTGGTGTCACCGCTAGACACCACACTTGCTAGGAGGTAGCCTTTAAATCGGCTGCGGTCTGTTAGTATACGTCGGACCCGCGTGTCGCCACTATCAGTGATTGCAGACCGAGCACGGCAGGTCTAGAGAGACTTCCTAGCACTCGCCCCAGTTGTACAACCGACTTTGCTAGCGATGGTTCACTGAGAAAAGACGCTCTCATTTGCCAAGACGATAGTTAGCATAGCCTTCAGCTACGTCATTTGCTACGACCTAGCAAGGCGCCATTACCAGTTACTATTGATACTGTGAATCATGTACCGTTAAGAGCGACGTTCACCATTAATGGATTAAAGTTAAGTATTCCACCAGCTACGTCCGTTTTTTCTAAATTCTAATTTCCTTGTCCTGTTCCAGACCTCACGCCAGCCTGCGTGAGATAAAACGCGTGCCTTTTGGCTTCCTCTAGTAACACGGTGTTGGCTCTCCTGCCAACCACAACATTGGCGACGAGGCAATACCGCATTCTTAACTATACTGCCCTGATTTACTTGTGTAATGGCTTCGCCACCATCTCCAGATGTACTGTCCGAATTTTATCGCTTACAGAATCAGCAGACGCAGGCATTACTAGATGCCCTTGAACAGCTCGTCCAGGGTCAACGTGCAATGCAAAACGATGCGGCAGCCGCTGCTCTACCGCTAACGCAGCCACAACACGCAGTTGCACCAACTTTTCGTCCTTTTTATGCTGCACTGGAAAGCTGGACGGAGTGGTCACGCCAATTTGAATTCCATCTCGTCGCCTACAGAATTCAAGGTAACGAGCGGCAGCCGTTTTTGTTGTCTTTGGTCGGCGTACAAACGTACCATGTGATAGTCAAATTATTTCCCCAACGCGACGTAGCAACTCTGTCCTACGACGAAATTTTGTCTGCATTAGATTCATATTTCAAACACTCAGTCAATGTAGTTGCCAAACGGTATAACTTCTTTAGTACAAAACGTACGGCAGGTCAGACTAATCCGGAGTGGGTTGCAACCTTGCAAGGCCTTACTACGGATTGTGCTTTTGAGTGTCAATGTGGACTCCCTTATTCAGATACTATGGTGCGTGATGCAATTGCACAGAACGTTTCTGATGTTCGTATAAGGGAACAGATTTTGAAACTAGTCAATCACTCCCTTCAAGAGCCGGCCGGTGTGGCCTTGCAGTTCTAGGCGCTTCAGTCTGGAACCGCGTGACCACCACGGTCGCAGGTTCGAATCCTGCCTCGGGCATGGATGTGTGTGATGTCCTTAGGTTAGTTAGGTTTAAGTAGTTCTACGTTCTAGGTGACTGATGACCACAGATGTTAAGTCCCATAGTGCTCAGAGCCATTTGAACCATCCCTTCAACAGTGATGGACATATTAGATCGGCAGGACACACTTGACTTTGCTCAGGAATCATTTGCAACTTCGCCACCCATGTGTCAGGTTAACTGGCCCGCCGGGCGAGCTGCACGGAACAGTAAACAGCCCTCGCACCTGGCTGCGCCGCTGCCACCAGGCTCTCAGCCACGTTTACCATGCCAGCAAGCAAATGCAGTGCTAAAATCATGCCCGTGGTGTGCTACTAGACATTCGCATGAGAATTGCCCGTCACGGCAAGCTATTTGCTTTTACTGTAATAAAAAAGGACATGTTCAAAGTGTTTGCCAGAAAAAGCTCAGGTCAGAAACTCAAAATCATTCCAGGCCCTTTGCTCCGCGCCGGAATTGGAATCGAACCAAGGATACTCAGGCTCGCGAAACTTCACCCATGAAAATTCATATATACTCCATTCACCGAAACAAGAGACGTACTGTAAACATGGCAAGGCGCGTGACCACAGTGCTGCCGTTGAGGGGTGTACGAGGCTGGGGCATCAGAAATTAGAAAATGAAAGTCGTGTTTTTTATAATTTGGCACCTGAACATGATCAAATGATGTGAGAACTACCTTCTGACACCTTTATTTACATTACATTAAAATTTATTGTCACTCAAAAAGAGAAATATTTAAGCTTTCAGGAAAAGTTGTTTTTTCGCGCTACTCTATATTTATCACGCCATATCTCCTAAAATGTATGTCGCACAGCAAAATAATTTTATAATTGCCTTCAGTGCTATATGTTGATGAAGTCTTCAAATTTTCTGCCCAACAGAGTCAGTAATAGTGAAGCAATGAATTAAAATCTCACGTCTGATATAGAACTTTTACCAAATAATCATCCGAAATATAGTAAGCGACAAACTTTTTCCCTTTAAATTCCTTTGTGGGGGTGTAAGCGAGAAAAGTTTCAGAAAGGTATGAATTTAATTTTGTAGTTTGTTCGAATGTGATGGGTGCAACCGTTTGTCCTTTATGAGCGATACATTGTGTGGTTCGCAGGCGCGGCGCTCAGTCAGTGTGGCCGCCTCAGTTGCAAGTGTCAGCTCGTTAGTGGGTGTTGTACAGCAGGTATTTCAGGATATCTTAAGTTCATCTGTAAAGACGCTTGAAAGACTAGTTAATGATTATTAGAGTGAAGTATATGTGTTTGTAGTCACGCTGAGCATTCACTGTTTATGTGCGCATCCAATAGCACCACATGGTTTCTTATTTTATATATTCACTTATTTCATTAGCATCACATAGGGCTGTCCTTATTATGTCATCCTCGGATTCAGCGAGCGAGGTCGACGTGTCAGTTTTGAGTCCATCAAAGAAGCGAGCAAAAAAGAAATCATTAAGTTCTTCTGAGAAGCACATGGTGCTTAATGTGTATAAAACGGAACTTTTACATCCAGAGCAGTCGATGAGCGATATTGTTTCGAAAACAGCTGCGGCTACAGGTGTTGGACGTTCTTCAGTGTATCATGTGATAAGTGAGTACAAGGCCACACACTCTTTGAAGTCTACCAAGAAAGGAAAATTACGACAAACTTTCTGAAAATGTTGATGACTTCGATAGAAATGCGATACGAAGTAAAGTACACGAATTTTTTTTTTTTCGTAACGTATTGCCATCAATTGACAAAGTGGTTACAGTCGTGAACGAAGATGCAGATCTGGCCAATGTTCGGAGAACTACATTTTATAAGTTATTGAGCGCAATGAATTTCATATATGTACGGTGTGCGCGCGATAGCATGCTTATAGACAGGGATGACATCTTTTTATGGAGGCGGCGTTATCTTCGAACCATTAAACGGTTGAGAGATGAAGGCAGACCCATTTACTATTTGGACGAGACGTGGGTGAACGCAGGACATACCTGAAGTTACGTCAGGGTAGATGACACTATAAATTCCTCAAAACGAGCGTTTCTGTCTGGGTTATCCACCGGAAGGAAGGGTCCATCAGGTAAACGGAAACGTCTGATTATCTCACACATTGGCAGCAAAGCAGGGTTCGTTGAAGGATGTTTGTGGACTTTCGAATCCAAGAAAAGTGGAGATTATCATGAGGAGATGTGCACCGAAACCTTCGAGAAGATGTTCTTCCTAGGCTTCAGGAAAATGCAGTTATTGTTCTTGATAACGCGCCGTACCATTCTCGAAGAAAAGAAAAAGTTCCCAATGCGAATTCCAGTAAGCACGAAATATCAGAGTAGCTAAAACGTAAAAACATCGATTTCGAAGACGGTATGTTGAAGAAAGAACTTTTAGATATAGTTAAAAATCACAGAACAGCGCACAACGAATACGTAATAGATGAAATGGCGAATAATGCAGGGAAAACAGTTTTCATAATTCCTCCGTACCACTGTGAATTAAACACCATCGAGTTCGTGTGGGCCAGAATCAAAGGCTATGTTGCAGCGAAAAGGAAAACATACAAAATGCCAGAAGTTAAAGTACTGCTAGAAGAAGCAGTAAGAACAGTGACTGCAGAGGATTGGAACAAGTGCGTCCTCCATGTCGTAGAAAAAGTGGAAAATCAAATGTGGAAATTAGACTGCATTATAGAGGAGAGAGAGGAGCGGTTTGTTATAAATCTCAATGAAAACAGTTCAAGTTCGACAGAGTGAACCTTGTTTCGTCCTTTCGCATTATCATTACTGGTATTGTTATTAAAATTAACAATTAATTGCGTTTTAATGGAGCGTTTTGTTAGCAACCTGAACGAAAATAAATCTACTTCGACAGAATGAACTCAGTTCAACATTATTTTAACATTATTGTTAAATTTATTTCGTACATTGTTGCCCAGGTTTCTCACGGTCCGCTGTGACAGCTCGGCAGCCAGCCGAACGCTGCCAGCTGCAAAGCGTGCGCCAAGGATTTTCCACACCCCTACGTATCACGTGAACACCGAATGCTTACTCTGGAAACGAGCGTAGTCGCTCACGTGACACTGTTTTTGTTTCGTCCCAGCTCTCGGTGAATAGTTCATTCCACTCCGCCCAGTCCCACTCTCTCTAACAGTGACTGTGTTCGTCCTACAGATAGTGTGCGTCGACATCGCCGGAACTCCCTCAAGTCGCAAGTGATTTTGTACCAATGTCAGTTCACGTTGCACGAGACAGTCGCTCTTGTCGTCAGCAGGGCAATAAACTTTTTGTGGACTTGGACATTAACGGGAAAGTGATACCATTCCAGCTCGATACCGGGGCTGCAGTTTCACTGATCAGTCAAGACACTTATAAACTGCTTGGTACACCTCCGTTGCGTGCCGTAACTGTTAAGTTAACTAGCTATTCAGGTCAAGAGATCCTTGTGTTAGGACAGTGCAGCCTTTTTGCAACATACAAGGGACAAACAAAACTTGTGTCATTTTACGTCCTTCGTTCTTCTTCTGCAGTGAACTTGTTTGGTTTCGATTTATTTCAGTTGTTTAACTTGTCTATAGTAGATCAGGTCCTATCAGTGAACCAGACTGAGCCTTCCGACAGTGTTTCTCGTGTATGTGAAGAATTTGCAGAGATTTTTGCACCGGGCCACAGGTGCGCTAAGAACTATAAAGCACATTTGGAATTGAAAGTAAACGCACAATCGAAATTTTTCAGCGCGCGCAATGTTCCCTACGCATTGCGTGATGAGGTCGCAAAACATTACACGATTTGGAATCACAAGGTGTAATTGAACGTGTGCAGGCTTCTCTCTGGGCATCACCCTTAGTAATTTTGCCAAAACCTTCCGGAAAATTGAGACTTTGTGTGGACTTCAAGGCAACAGTGAATCCACAACTAGTGACTGCAACTTTTCCTTTACTCCTCCCGGAAGATCTTTTCGACAAACTGTGCCCGGGTAAATATTTTTCGAAGTTGGACCTAGCGGATGCGTATTTGCAAATACCGGTGGACGAAGAATCCCAGCGCGTTTTGGTGGTTAACACACATCCTGGTTTGTATCGATTCAAACGACTGCCATTAGGGTGTGCATCCGCCCCTGCATTATCTCAGCAATATCTACAAACTGTTTGTGCGTCGGTCCCTACTGCAGCAAACTATCTGGACGATATTGTGATCTCCGGTAAGACGGAAGAAGAACATTTAGCCAATCTCAGAACATTATTTCAGGTCTTGCGACAAAATGGTCTTCGCTTGCGGAAGGACAAATGTGTGTTTGTTGCTCGTGACTTGCCCTACCTGGGACATGTACTCAATGCCCAAGGCATACATCCCAGTCCCGAGCACCTCCGTGCCATACAAGACTTGCCTTCGCCGCAGAATTTGAAGCAGCTACACAGTGTGCTGGGAAAAATTAACTATTATAACAGATATGTTCCACATGCCTCTTCCATTTCAGCTCCGCTTCATCGCTTACGTCGTAAAGGTGTTCCGTTCGTCTGGACGACGGAATGCGAACGCGCCTTTCGGCAGTTGAAATCGGCGTTGCTTTCCAATACTTGCCTTACGCCATTCGATCCCCAGAAGCCCCTTTTGTTGATGGTGGATGCATCGGATTTCGGGATCGGTGCTGTGCTTGCGCACAAAGATGGATCGCACGATCGCCCTATTGCCTTTGCATCCAAATTGCTCTCGTCTGTGCAAAGAAATTATTCACAGATCGAGAGAGGAGCATTGGCTCTCGTATTTGGTGTCACAAAGTTTCATGATTTCTTGTATGGTCGTCACTCTTTTTTTTAAAAAAAAATTCTTTATTCTATCGAATTATTTCATACATCGTAACCCACCACCTTATACATTAGTGGCTCTTAAATCTACATTACATTTTATTAGTATTAGCAGCATTTTTACTTCTATTTCTAGGTATTAGAGAGCTTACTTGCTACAGGAAATGATGAGTTAGTTTCTTAATGGGTAAGATCTAATGTCTAAGCTTAACTAACTAATCTAGGGGCTACTTCCTGCAGCGTTACAGGCGTGCCAGTTGTATATAAACCTACTATGTGGCCGTGCCCACTGAGCTAATCCCAGTGAGCATGCCCCTGGCACTGGGCTGGCCTTTAAGAAGATCGCTGCAGGCTCTGTTTGGGGTCTTCTTTCTACTATCTACGTAAAGGTTAAATAACTACTAAGTCACTATCTGTGCACAGTTGTTAAATTCGGGTGTTAGCGCTCCCTCCCCCTGTTCCAGAGCATGGCGGATTCCTACCATCACGGCGATTGGCCAGTCCACGCCCCGGCGGAATGGGATGGGTCGCCTTAAGTCATGTCATGTCTGGTAGTTCATATATTTTCCCTTAGATATTCTCGCAGGACCTTTGCTGATACCTCGCTGGCAAGGCGGTTTATTATATCGAATGTGGTAGGGTCTCTGATTAACTGATATGTGTCGTTGTTAGGTAGCTGGTTTCTTAGATCACTGGCTACGTCATCGAAGACAGGGCACTCGTAGATCACATGATCCAGAGTACCCCGTTTGGCTCCGCAGTCACACGAGGGGGTAGCCCTTTTCCCGAATCGGCAAAAATATGCCAGATACGGTCCATGACCTGTGAGGAAGTGCAACAGTCCCTTACTCGGTTGGAAATGCGAAAGTTGGAGGCGTTCTTTGATGTTTGGGAGCAGCTGGTAAGTCCTTCGGCCTGTTGCCTCTGCATCCCAGAGTTCTTGCCATAGCTCTTCTCCTCTCCTCTTGATTGCAAACTTGTCCCCTACCCGCACTCCCAAGATGCTCTCAGTCTTTTCTACATCTCCCCTTTTCACCCAATACCAGGCTGCCTCTTCCCGGATTTTGATGTCCAGGGGACACACCCCCATGAGTGTTAGTAGTGCCCCTCCTGGAGATGTTCTGTATGCTCCAATGGAGCGTAGAAGCATCTTGCATTGCACCCTCCTCACAGACATAGAGGGCATGACCCTCATGAGCCTGTGCCCACACTTCAGATCAGTAACCCACGATGGAAACAAGAATGGTATTATGGTACAACTTTATGAGTTCTGGGGGAAGATGAAATCTGTTGTGTCCTATCATGATCAAACTGTTTAGGATTTTAAACATGGCTGCAGCAGCAACTGTTAAAATTCTTCACAATAAAGGATGGCAGCCAAAAACAGTTGCAGGATAGAATTTTTTTATTAAAATTCTTGACCAAGGTTTCGGTACATATAAATATACCTTCATCAGAAGTAAAACTTCCTGAATAGAAAGACACATTCATTAGAAAAGCCATATCAACGAAAGTGAGAAACAGAAGCTTAAATAACGGTGAAATTACTAAAGTAATACAGGCACACAATCTTTAGTACTTACTAAAATTACATCATGCACTGGAGAATAATAAAACAATTATGCCAAAAGGCGTCGTCAGTAATTAAAATATCATCTCCATTTGTACAACATATGTAATGGGCACAGGTACAAAGCGAACAGTTTAACAATGTTACTTCGCCTATGAACTGTTGAGACACGAGTGTGAAGGCACTAAGGTAGATTGTTTCGCCGAGAGAGGGCACTTACATGTGCCAGACTCGCGCATATTACAATCCATAAATACATACATAAGCGCATCAAAAATTATTAAAGGTTGTGTTAATTCAAACTTTGTCTTAATAAATAAAGCGTATCACCCCAATTAAAGACATTTATGTATACAGTTGTCGGAACTTATGTCACTACTGCAGGTTGTACTAGATTACAATTACTTTCAGTTTAATGGTAAAATGTATGAACAACCATTCGGCTTAGCCATGGGTTGCCCGTTAGCTGGCATCTTTGCTGACATCTTTATGAATGCACTAGAAGAAAATTTCTTCAAAAACAACCCTACGTTAGGCAATATGATTTCTTTTTATGCTCGTTATGTTGATGATATACTCATACTATTTCAAGGTTGTGACCAAGATCTACAACAACTGTTTCATGTTTTCAACAGTTTCCACGAGAAAATGAAATTTACAAAAGAGGTACAAAATAACGAGAGAGAACTCAATTTTCTTGAATTGAAACTTAAGTTATCGGGTAACACTATTAGCTTCGACATTTTCCGTAAAGAAACTTTTTCTGATAATATTATTCCTGCAGATTCCTGTCATCCTCAAACTCACAACATCGCCTTTTTTCATTCTGCAGTTCATCGCGCTGTGAGCACACCTTTAGCACAGAATTGTTTTGAAAATGAAATATTTTTATTAAAATCAATAGCTACTAACAATGGATACGACCCTAAATTAATTGACCAAATTGCTAAGAAAAAAACAGCTGTAAAATTTTTTACTTTAGGAGATAACAGGGCAAAAAACTATGAGAGTAATAACTTTATTTCTATTCCATTTTTAGGGAACGTTTCATATAAGATTAAAAGACTTTTACAGAAACAATACGGTTATAGAGTTGCTTTTTCCGTAAATGATAGCCTCAAACGTAGAGTAATTCATAATATTGGAGCACGAGAAGAACTCAGCACTAAGTCCGGTGTATACAAAATTACTTGTAACGACTGCCCAAACTATTACATAGGGCAGACAGGTAGACCCATTAAAGTTAGGTATAAAGAACACAGGTTAGGTAAAAATGGGGAAAACGTATATAATTCCACCTTTGCTGAACATCTATGGCTCTTACAGCACACGCCAAGTGAACTGGACGACGTAGAGCTGCTTCATGAAGCTGATAAAGGTGACAAACTAGACTTGCTCGAAGAATTAGAGATTTTCAAGCACCTGTCTCTAAAAGATGGTTTTGTTCTTAATGAACAGGTGCAGCTTCGAAACTAAAATTTTTTAGACAGTTTCAAACCCCTCATTGCCTTAATGTAATATAGTCTGGCTGACTAGGAGTTATTTTCTTGCTTGTTGATGCCGGTGAAATGCGCTTTTCCTGTCTTGTTGGGATCTACATATTGTGATGTTTGTTAATTATGAATTTCAATGTGTATGTGTGGTTAAATGACTACTATGTTTTATTCATACAGACAGATGGTTTCGTTTTATATAACATTTTGGTTGTTTCGCTAGTATGTATTTCACTGCCTACGTTACGCGAGACTCTCGCGCATTACAGTAGTGCCCTCTCTCGTTAGATGTTCCAAGCGCAAGCTTTATCCGTTTGACACTAGGACACAGGTAAATTTGGTTCTATATTTCTAGTTTACATAAATGTCTTTAATTGGCGTGATACGCTTTATTTATTAAGACAAAGTTTGAATTAACACAACCTTTAATAATTTTTGATGCGCTTATGTATGTATTTATGGATTGTAATATGCGCGAGTCTGGCACATGCAAGTGCCCTCTCTCGGCGAAACAATCTACCTTAGTGCCTTCACACTCGTGTCTCAACAGTTCATAGGCGAAGTAACATTGTTAAACTGTTCGCTTTGTACCTGTGCCCATTACATATGTTGTACAAACGGAGATGATATTTTAATTACTGACGACGCCTTTTGGCATAATTGTTTTATTATTCTCCAGTGCATGATGTAATTTTAGTAAGTACTAAAGATTGTGTGCCTGTATTACTTTAGCAATTTCACCGTTATTTAAGCTTCTGTTTCTCACTTTCGTTGATATGGCTTTTCTAATGAATGTGTCTTTCTATTCAGGAAGTTTTACTTCTGATGAAGGTATATTTATATGTACCGAAACCTTGGTCAAGAATTTTAATAAAAAAATTCTATCCTGCAACTGTTTTTGGCTGCCATCCTTTATTGTGAAAAACTGTTTAGGGCTTCTAGTGATCTTTATGTAGCTGTTTCAATATGTTTGGCAAAGTTCCACCTTTCATCAATTATTACTCCTAGATACCGGACCTCACGACGCCGAATCACCGGTGAGCCCTCAATTCTTACCGTTGGATTCCTGGCCAATTGGCCTTTCAGTAATAGATATGTCAACTTGTTAGGCGCAGTAGTCATTCTCATGTTCTGGCACCACTGTGTGAGAATTGCTAGTGTTCTATTGATTTTGGGTCCAAGGTGTTCGCGACTTCGGCCGCCAACCAGCAGGAGGAGGTCGTCAGCGTAAGCTATCGCCTCTAGCACATCCACACTGTTCTCCAAGCTCTCCAGGAGAGGCTCCATATTTATATCCCAAAAGAGTGGCCCCAGGACAGAGCCCTGTGGACACCCCTTCGTGATTTTCTTACCAATTCGCCCGCTAGGACGCCCCAGACCTCTCTTTCCATACAATAGCTCCTAAAACTGCCGTTAGCGGCCCTGGACACTCCTTCTCCCGCAGGCAGGAGAGGAGCGAAGGCCACTACAGGTAGTCAAAGGCGCTACTGATGTCCACCATGATGCCAAATATGTACTTGTGCGGAGACGACCCACAGACCTCGGACGCGAGAGCAATTGCGTCACACGCAGATCGCCCCTGCCGAAAACCAAATTGTCTGTCACTCATTCTGCACAGCACTCGGTGTGCTGGCAGTCTATCAGCTAGTAACCTCTCCAGCAATTTGCCTAACAGGTCCAACAGACAGATAGGTCTATAGGACTTTGCTTCTTTAGGGTCTTTATCCTGCCCTTTTTGATAATTACGACGTGTGTCTGTTTCCAGATTGTGGGGAATGTTCTGAGGTGCAGGGCCTCATTGTAAATTCTTGCTAAAGGTGTCACCAGTTGAGGAGTGAGGTATTGCACCACCTCCGTGATGATGCCGTCTGGTCCCGGGGCCTTTCCTTTCTTTAGGGATTTTATGTGTGCTGCCACTTCCTCTTCTGAGAAAGGGTATGCCATGGTGTTATTCTGGTAGTTTGCCTGCATAGCCTGCCTAATTAGGCGTTGTTCTTCTGTGTCCTCTTCCACTTGATCATCAGGGAGGAGTGAGTGGAGGAGGACCTCAGCAGTTTCCTGCCAAGACCCAGTCATCCGGTTTCCGTCCCTGATAGTGGAGAGCATCATTGGCGACCTGATTTTTTCCCTTACTATTTTGTAAGGAGTGCCCCAGAGATCCATAGCCAATTGGCTGTGCACGTATTTTTTCCAACTTTCCAACGTGACTGCTCGCAGTTCCTTCTGAAACTGCTCTTTGGCTTCCCTGTATGTTTGTAGCCATCTTTGTTTTTCTTCCCAGACGACACTTAGCTGGTAATACCTCCTTGCCCTCCTGACAGACTGATGCATCTGCCCTAGCTCCGCAGACCACGGTGATGGAGAAGCCGCAACATCTCTCCTCCTGGTTGGTACAGCAGCCTTTACCGCCCTGGTAAGAGCGCCCACCAGATCTTCGGCGCGTTTATTGATATCATCGTCATCTTCTGGCCATGCCGGAGGGTCAAACTCTCTTGCAAGGCGCTCCCAGTTGGTCCTGTTGTAGTTTAGTTGTACTTCCCACCCTATGTCCCAGTGGTACTCCCGATCTAAGATTGTAAATGTGATTAAGTTGTGATCGCTGGTTGTGTCTCAGTCAGTAACAATCCAATTTTGTGTTACTTTAAATCCGTCTTGATTGCAAATTTTTTTTTATTATTCATATGACCGGTTTCGGTTCATTCAGAACCATCTTCAGATCTGGTATTTAAGTTACAGGAGTAACCCGTCCAATTCAGCAACTTTCACATGTGACGTAGCATGTGAAAGTTGCTGAATTGGACGGGTTACTCCTGTAACTTAAATACCAGATCTGAAGATGGTTCTGAATGAACCGAAACCGGTCATATGAATAATAAAAAAAATTTGCAATCAAGACGGATTTAAAGTAACATAAAATCACTGATTGCTGTTATCCCATAAGACATTATGTCTGTTTTTGCAAAAATCCAATTTTGTACAGCGGCAGCGATGTTGGCTGTCATCATCGTAATGTCAATGTTGGTTCCATCTCCTTCCCCTCCTGTGTAGGTGGGGGGGTTTCCTGGTCTATTGGCAATGGGAAGTTGTAGACACATGATAGTCTCTTCCAGCTTGCCTCCTCTTTCATCTCGAGTGCCACTGCGCCACAGGGGGGATTTGGCGTTCACGTGCGCCACCACAACTGCCTTTCTGCCCCTCAGCACCATTGCCACCTGCGTGAGTTGGTCGAGGTACACGTCAATGTCTGTACCGTACTGAAAGTACATATTTATTAGGTATATGACGCCAATTGGTGACTGAAGTTCAATAACATTGCAGTGGTCGTCCGAAAGATGTGAGAGCACTGTTACCCGCAGTGCCTTATTAGTTATTATGATGGTGGCTTTCGGGTCGTCCCTGAAGCTTACTACTTGCCAACTCATGGCAGCGAAGGCTACATTCCCCGCAAGAGAGTATGGCTCCTGCAAACAGAGCACATCAAGGTTCCTCTCCTCCACCACTCTCCGAAGCTCCTGCATGACCAGACTACTGTTATGTGCGTTTAGCTGCCCTATCTGTATTTCTGTAGTCATGGGAAATATGTGTGTACGTATGATTCTGGGAAGGTTTTCGTCCAGTTGTAAGCTATTCTCCCATTGGATAGGACAGACTGATTGTATATTTCGTTTAAGTTGAAGGTTTCATTTCTTCTCTCAAACACCTTTTTTACTAGGTCACGCAGGGTGCCGAAGTCGGTGGGAAGATTCATGGACTTTAGTTGAACCCTGTCCACAGCCTCCATGGGCGAGAAGGTGACCTTACGCCAGTACCTATGTCCTACCCACTCTAGATGTCGCAGTGCGGTGGTCAGGACAGCCTGCTCCTCCAGGCGGGATAATTGTAGAGAATGTTCAAGATTGGGGTATATTCTGACCGGATCAACCGCTGTTCTCACAGCTGTTGGTTGTCTCGAGTCAGTGCTGACATTGGTGTTATTTGTTGTTTCTGTATTTGAGCTTGTTATTGTGTTGACCTGCACCGGCGGTTCCAGTACAGGACTCCCTGGAACGAATGCTGGTCGGCCCACCGCTAGAGGACGCCTGTCTCGAGTTGCCCGATTTCCTGGCGTTCGCGATCCCCAGCAATAGGGAGAGGGGGCTACCACTTGTTCTTGTGGGTCCGTTTGGACACATGCATCCTTCATTCCCCTCCTGCCATCTCTTCCTTCTGCAAGTGTCGCGAAGAATTGTTTGAACTGGGCTGCTCTTGCCACGTCCCTTCTCCTCTTGCATGGGGATTTTCTTTTAGGCATCCTGGGTGCCGTAGTAGACTCAGCCATAGTCAGTACTTGATATTAACCTCTGTTCCAGCATCCGGTACGTTGGGCAGTTGCGACCAGAGGCATTGCAAGTCTTTTTGCCTCTCCTTGTGCAGGGGATACATATTGCAGATCTTGTACAGTTATTTCTGATGTGATTTTCTTCTCCACACCTGGAGCAAGCCGACTTCCTTTCACAGTATTTATGCACGTGATCAAGATCGCCGCAATTATGGCAGCGAGGTACCACCAAACAGTCCCGCACATTAATGGCGTGGAAGTCAATGTAAATCTTACCCATTGAGGTTAGTTTCTTCCACATCTGGCCAGAGACTTCCGCCACATGATGCACAACGTCTTTGTCTCTTGGCCCCGTTTTGAATTTAAGTTTGAATTCATTCTTGAAATCGTCTGTACTTATATCGTCAAAGTTCTGATTTCAGATTGTTTCATGAAGCTCATTATTATCAAATGTGACTGGTATATCATACATAATCACAAGCGGATTTCTCTTTTTTGGGGGTTTACATTTTATGGCTTTGCACAGTTTCTGATTATTTAGTATTTTATTCTTGTCATCTTCTGTCGCCACATCGACTATTACTACGTTCTTTGTAGCGTTCACATTGTTTACTTTGATTTTGTCCTTTGCAGGATTGATCATTGTTGTGAAGATTTCTTGCACTTTCTTAGTGTCTTGACCGGGCAATGGTCTCAAAAAGACAGCAGTGTCCGGTTTTTGTGATACTTTAGCAATGGTATCCCTTGTCGTTTGGCTCTTAAGTGCAGTTTGAGCGACTACACTTGCCCATGATTTTGTTGGCTGCTTGCGCAGCCTTTAATTCTCCTTCTGTAGTTCTTCGAACCGCCCCTCGAGCTTCACATGAGCAATAGCCCAGGAGGCGAGTTCATTTTTCAAAGTCAAGATCGCAGCCTGGGTTATCTTGCCGTTTTTCACATTGACTTCCAGGTATTGTGTAATCTTGGCATGCCTCTCACTAATGCTTTCCTCGGTCTGCCCCGTGCCCCCTGATGGGGAGGGAACAGTAAGCAAAGAAGCCCTCGAAGGCGCATATGAATCGCTTGTCTCTGTCTCAGCCATATTGTCGACAAGCGAAAAAAGGATTCGGAGCCTGTCTCTTGCCCCAGACCGGCTCCTCTGGCATGGGGGGGGGGGGGGAGGACTATTGCAGCTCGCCCACCGGCCTCGCCCCAAGACCAAGGGCACTCTTCGAACTGCAGGGTTCAGCGCACCGTTGCCAGCGCACTGGTCCCCTTCGGTGGCTCCGTCATCGTCGATTTCACCCGACGATTCTCGGCAAGTGCACCCCGCACTCCGGAGAGGCGGATGCACCTGTCGCCCTTCGCCGCTTACTAGCCCGAGCTTCCACCTCTTGGCCAAGGACCCACTCCTACTCAGGTGGTGGGTCGGTCACCCAGTCGTTCCGCGGTCTGGACCCATCTACCCTAGCCCAGGCGATGTCACCATCTCATGGGTTTGGCAGAACACGCCCCCGGTTACCCAGGGGTGCGGCGAAGCACCCTTGCTGAGTCGCGCCGCGATCCCACGCCGACAAACGAGGTCTCCGGCATGCAGAGCACCTGATGGTCTGTACCCTGCGAACAGAGAGGGACTGGTGTTCGGTCCCTTCTCACAGCTCCCCCCTCTGCCACGCACCCTTCGCTTTCGCATCGGGTTGGGTCGCAGCTCTCCCTTTTGTCGCAAGGCAGAATGCCGAGTTTAACATCTGGCGCCATGGGAAGGCGGAAAGAGCCACTTGGGAAGGAGAGGCTATGAGAGACGCGTCACTTCCCCGAGTGAGGACTGCTGCTGCACGCCCGACTGGAAGCGATACGCCCCAGTGCGAGCTTCCGTGCCTTACGGCGCGCCAGCAACGGGCAGGCCCACGCTGAAACGCGCCGTCAAGCGACTGACCTCACACCAGACATGGTCGTCACTTTACCATAATCACAGACCACAAACCTTTGACATCGCTTTTTCATCCGACCAAGCCTGTACCTCCACATACAGCGCAGAAATTCATTCGCTGGTCTATTTTCCTCTCGCAGTACCACTACGATATCTTGTATCGGTCCACTGCTAAGCACGGAAACGCTGATGCATTGTCCCGTTTGCCTGTTGCTGAGGATAGAGCATTCGATTCCTCCAAACTTGCTTGCATGTCATTGATTCGGAAACCGATGACGTGGTCGAATCGTTTCCAAAAAATTTTCCTCGTGTAGCTACAGCCACAGCTGCCGACCCTGTCCTTGCTACCGTTCTGCGTTTTGTTGCTACGCAATGGCCCTTGTCAAAGTCACACATCGGGGATCCGTTGGTTCGCCGATTTTTTGCTCACCAGGAGAGAATTTTTGTACAATGTGGTGTTTTGCTGTTGCGTTCTAATAATGATCAGTCCAGGGTCGTGGTCCCACGTTCGTTAGACTCCTCTGTCTTACAGCTTCTCCAGCAAGGACATTGGGGTATAGTGAGAACGCAACAACTTGCTCGTCAGCACTGTACTTGGTTCGCAATCGAAGCCGCGATTACGAATATGTGCTCTTCTTGCATGGTGTGTGCCGAACAACAATGTGCACCTCCGCGGAAATTCTTTGCATGGCCAAAAGCCACTTCCCCTTGGCAACGCTTACACATCAATTTTGCTGGTCCATTCTGGAATGCTCGATGGTTGGTTGTGGTAGATTCATTCAGTAATTTTCCTTTTGTTGTCCGGATGTCTTCCACGATGTCATCTGCCACCATCCATCTTTTTCATTGAAGGTCTTCCACAGACTATTGTTTCCGACAATGGCCCACAATTCATGTCCGCAGAATATCAGTCATTCTGCAAGGCCAATGGTATTCAACATCTGACGTCCGTGCCGTTTTCGCCACAGTCAAACGGTGCCGCTGAACGATTGGTCAGGACTTTCAAGTCACAGTTGAAGTTGAAAGAGTCGCATTCTCGGGAGGACGCGTTATTGCTCTTTTTGTCCTCGTATCGCTCTCATCCCCGAGATGGTCGCTCGCCGGCTGAGTTGCTCCATGGTCGCCCACATCGAACCTTGATGTCTTTGCTACATCCGCCGTATCAGGTTCCTGTGCAGCGGCAGACACCTGCTTTTGCCCCAGGCCACGTTGTCTACTACCGCCACTATAGAGGTTCACGGCGTTAGCTCGAAGGGCGCATTCTTCGCCGCCTCAGCCGCGCTATGTATCTGGTTTTGGGGGCCTCTGGTGAGGTGCATCGGCATCTCAAGCAGCTGCGCCTCTGTCGTCGCACGGGATCTGCCGCTCCCCGTGTGCTTTCAGCGACGGTGCCGTCCGGTCAGCACCCTGGGGACCCACCTACTGGCTCGCCTCGGTCCCAGGTGTTACCGACGCTGCCTTCCATTTTGGCCCATGGCGACCCGCCGCCGCCACCGCCGCCGTCGCCTGTTCTCCCGCCGTCGACGCCCGCAGTGGACGCGTCGCTGCAACCGCCGGGCGCCTCCCTGGGTCACGCGCCGCCGATCGCTTCCCGTGACCAGTTGTCCTCCGACATGGAACTCTTGCCCGCTCTGGACCGTATGTCGTCTTCGCCCGTCGGGTGCCCCGGCCCGATGGAGGTCGACCCTTCGGCCCCTCCTGTCTCTCTGCGGGCGCATACACCGCATGTTGCCGTGCACCCTGGAGCAGGTTTCCAGGCGTTTCCTAGCTCCCCGCGGTCCGAATGGCAGGGTGCGGGTGGCACAGCCTCGGCTGTTGTTAGGCTTCCCACCCCGTCGCATACGTCAAGATGGGGTCCTCCCCATGGCGGGCGGAAGCCTTATGCCACAACTGTATGCTGATTTGCGGGGGAGGAATGTGGTGTCACCGCTAGAGGTGGTAGCCTTTAAATCGGCCGCGGTCCGTTAGTATACGTCGGACCCGCGTGTCGCCACTATCAGTGATTGCAGACCGAGCGCCACCACACGGCAGGTCTAGAGAGACTTCCTAGCACTCGCCCCAGTTGTACAACCGACATTGCTAGTGATGGTTCACTGACAAAATACATTCTCATTTGTCGAGACGATAGCATAGCCTTCAGCTACGGCATTAGCTACGACCTAGCAAGGCGCCATTACCAGTTACTATTGATACTGTGAATCATTTACCGTTAAGAGCGACGCTCACCATTAATGGATTAAAGTATTCCACCAGCTACGTCCGTTTTTTCTAAATTCTAATTTCATTGTCCTGTTCCAGACCTCACGCCAGCCTGCGTGAGATAAAACGCGTGCCTTTCAGCTTCCTCTAGTAACACGGTGTTGGCTCTCCTGCCAACCACAACATTAATCTTCTTCGTTTTCAAGATCGGTAATTCTCCATTAGGATTGTATTGGTAATTTTTTTTTTTTTTTGTTATCAGTCTACTGACTGGTTTGATGCGGCCCGCCATGAATTCCTTTCCTGTGCTAACCTCTTCATCTCAGAGTAGCACTTGCAACCTACGTCCTCAATTATTTGCTTGATGTATTCCAATCTCTGTCTTCCTCTACAGTTTATGCCCTCTACAGCTCCCTCTAGTACCATGGAAGTCATTCCCTCATGTCTTAACAGATGTCCTATCATCCTGTCCCTTCACCTTATCAGTGTTTTCCACATATTCCTTTCCTCTCCGATTCTGCGTAGAACCTCCTCATTCCTTACCTTATCAGTCCATCTAATTTTCAACATTCGTCTATAGCACCACATCTCAAATGCTTCGATTCTCTTCTGTTCCGGTTTTCCCACAGTCCATGTTTCACTACTGTACTCCAGACGTACATCTTCAGAAATTCCTTCCTCAAATTAAGGCCGGTATTTGATATTAGTAGACTTCTCTTGGCCAGAAATGCCTTTTTTGCCATAGCGAGTCTGCTTTTGATGTCCTCCTTGCTCTGTCCGTCATTGGTTATTTTACTGCCTAGGTAGCAGAATTCCTTAACTTCATTGACCTCGTGACCATCAATCCTGATGTTAAGTTTCTCGCTGTTCTCATTTCTACTACTTCTCATTACCTTCGTCTTTCTCCGATTTACTCTCAAACCATACTGTGTACTCATTAGACTGTTCATTCCGTTCAGCAGATCATTTAATTCTTCTTCACTTTCACTCAGGATAGCAATGTCATCAGCGAATCGTATCATTGATATCCTTTCACCTTGTATTTTAATTCCACTCCTGAACCTTTCTTTTATTTCCATCATTGCTTCCTCGATGTACAGATTGAAGAGTAGGGGCGAAAGGTTACAGCCTTGTCTTACACCCTTCTTAATACGAGCACTTCGTTCTTGATCGTCCAGTCTTATTATACCCTCTTGGTTGTTGTACATATTGTATATGACCCGTCTCTCCCTATAGCTTACCCCTACTTTTTTCAGAATCTCGAACAGCTTGCTCCATTTTATATTGTCGAACGCTTTTTCCAGGTCGAAAAATCCCATGAAAGTGTAGATTTTTCTTTAGCCTTGCTTCCATTATTAGCCGTAACGTTAGAATTGCCTCTCTCGTCCCTTTGCCTAAAGCCTAAAGCCAAACTGATAGTCACCTAGCGCATTCTCAATTTTCTTTTCCATTCTTCTGTATATTACTCTTGTAAGCAGCTTCGATGCATGAGCTGTTAAGTGATTGTGCGATAATTCTCGCACTTGTCAGCTCTTGCCGCCTTCGGAATTGTGTAGATGATGCTTTTCTGAAAGTCAGATGGTATATCGCCAGACTCATATATTCTACACACCAACGTGAATAGTCGTTTTGTTGCCACTTCCCCCAATGATTTTAGAAATTCTGATGGAATGTTATCTATCCCTTCTGCCTTATTTGACCGTAAGTCCACCAAAGCTCTTTTAAATTCCGATTATAATACTGGATCCCCTATCTCTTCTAAATCGTCTCCTGTTTCTTCTTCTATCACATCAGACAAATCTTCACCCTCATAGAGGCTTTCAATGTATTCTTTCCACCTATCTGCTCTCTCCTCTGCATTTAACAGTGGAATTCCCGTTGCACTCTTAATGTTACCACCGTTGCTTTTAATGTCACCAAAGGTTGTTTTGACTTTCCTGTATGCTGAGTCTGTCCTTCCGACAATCATATCTTTTTCGATGTCTTCACATTTTTCCTGCAGCCATTTCGTCTTAGCTTCACTGCACTTCCTGTTTATTTCATTCCTCAGTGACTTGTATTTCTGTATTCCTGATTTTCCCGGAACATGTTTGTACTTCCTCCTTTCATCAATCAACTGAAGTATTTCTTCTGTTGCCCTTGGTAACCCATGATTCCATTCCGGAATCTCTGACTGACCATGATGTAATCTAATTGAAATCTTCCCGTATCTCCCGGCCTTTTCCAAGTATACCTCCTTCTCTTGTGATTCTTGAACAGGGTATTCGCTATTACTAGCTGAAACTTGTTACAGAACTCAATTAGTCTTGTCCCAAGCCCATATCCTCCTGTAACCTTTTCTTCTACTCCTTCCCCTACAACTGCATTCCAGTCGCCCATGACTATTAGATTTTCGTCCCCCTTTACATACTGCATTACCCTTTCAATATCCTCATACACTTTCTCTATCTGCTGATCTTTAGCTTGCGACGTCGGCATGTATACCTGAACTATCGTTGTCGGTGTTGGTCTGCTGTCGATTCTGATTAGAACAACCCGGTCACTGAACTGTTCACAGTAACACACCCTCTGCCCTACCTTCCTATTCATAACGAATCCTACACCTGTTATACCATTTTCTGCTGCTGTTGATATTACCCGATACTCATCTGACCAGAAATCCTTGTCTTCCTTCCACTTCAATTCACTGACCCCTACTATAATTAGATTGAGCCTTTGCATTTCCCTTTTCAGATTTTCTAGTTTCCCTACCACGTTCAAGCTTCTGACATTCCACGCCCCGACTCGTAGAACGTTGTCCTTTCGTTGATTATTCAATCTTTTTCTCATGGTAACCTCCCCCTTGGCAGTCCCCTCCAGGAGATCCGAATGGGGGCTATTCCGGAATCTTTTGCCAATGGAGAGATCGTCATGACACTTCTTCAATTACAGGTCACATGTCCTGTGGATACACGTTACGTGTCCTTAATGCAGTGGTTTCCATTGCCTTCTGCATCCTCATGTCGTTGATCACTGCTGATTCTTCCGCCTTTAGGGGCAATTTCCCACCCCTAGGCTAAGAGAGTGGCCTGAACCTCTATCCGCTCCTCCGCCCTCTTTGACAAGGCCGTTGGCAGAATGAGGCTGACTTCTTATGCCGGAAGTCTTCGGCCGCCAATGCTGATTATAATTGGTTAAATACGTTATCCAAAATCGCGGTTAGCTCGCTTCCGCTGTCTATGACTACATTAATTGGGATTTTTGCTACTATGGCCTTCACAACTAGTTGAATCTCGACCGATTTTCTCTGTTCTTCCTCATCTCCCTGCATTAAAGCATCCTCTGTTGAATCATACTTGAGTCGTGTCAGTATTTTTACCTGTGAATTACAGCCTTCTGTAGGATATGCCTCAACCACTATCTCTCTCTCTTCTACAACTCCCTCTGCACATTTAACTTCGTCTTCCATCAGCCCAACTACGTCTGCCTCTTCTTTCTTCGTGGAAACTCGCAAATAATCGCATCTAAAAGACCTTATTATATCTCTGTAACTTCCATCTTTGTACAACTTGGGACCTGTTCCCAATTGTAATTTATCTTCAACTTCCGTTGACCGCGCATTATCCTCCGTGAGTTAGTTTTCCCTGGTCTTAATTTCAAATAACTGGGCAGTTGTATTTATTTCGTCCCTATTCTCTTTTACTTTACCTATTAACTCGACATCTTTTATGCTTGCCTCTTTTTGTTCTCGTAGTCCGTTTTTCGCGAAATCTGCCCAACTAATTAGTCTCCAACCTTATGTTCGCTGTATCTCGCCTTCTTTCGGACTCTGCGGTTCTGATACTTCATCTTTCACCTGGAGCTTGCCTGGGTAGGTGCACTGTTCTCCTTGGCGTGGCTGCTTACTCGTCAATTCGAACGTTCATCAGGGTTTGATGGCCTTATCCCCACGTCTTATTTCGATTCTTCCTGTCTTTGTTCGACTTGCTGATACGGGTTTCGTGCTGGAAATTTGTCGGTCTGTTTGTCCTCTAATATCCGTTGCGATTGCCGTTATTCCCCTTGTAGCAATGATTGTCATTCCTGGGTGGATAACCATTGCCGTTTCTTGTTCCGTATCCATACTCATTTCTCTGCTGGAATCGATTGTTATTTCTCGGCGCGAAGTTATCACGTGGTCTGTAATTGCTGACATTCCTTCGTATGGTATCCGGTGCATTCCGCGATTTTTTGTACACGTTTTGACGCGGGTTACGTTTTTCTTTTTTTCCGTGCCTCATATTCTGAGAATATAAAGTAAAGTTCTCTCATAATTCCTTCGAAAGCTTCAATGTCATCACCTCCGCGAATTACCGATGGCTGTTGTTATTTCAGTGGCAGTCATGCTATAAAATTTGATCAATTCTCCGTCGTTGATTGGCAGATCTAAACTAGGTTTTCCTTTGCCATTGCTTCAAAAAACTTCACTGGGCTCTTCTCACCGGGATTCTCAAAGTATGGATATTGTAGTAGTTCATAGTTATCTCTATTTTGCGCTTCACTCAACCAAAAGCGTGAGAGAAACTTACCTCTGGAATCTTCATATGATCGACATGTGGCTGCTACGTTTTTCATCATTTCTGCAGCTGTTCAGACAAATGGGCTCATATAAAGTCTAGTTTGTGTGCTAATGTCCAATGTTCTGGTAGTCATACTCTGAATTGATCAATGAAGGTTCGTGGATGCACTGAGTTTCCTTTACGGGAATGCTGAAACTTCCTTCCAGTGAAGAAATGATTGTTGTTGTACCTCGTCATGTTACCGTAAGAAATTTGAGAATTCTCGCCGCTTCTGTTTCCGATCATTTCACGTGTCAGTCTTACAGGTTGTGGTAAACCCATTAGATATTGCCCAGTGTAACTTTCACCTGGTCTTACACGATGTCGTTGCAATGGAACGCAATGCCTTTCTTCCATCGGCTCTGCGCGAGTGGCGGTATGCATTACATTATACCCATCGCGCCCTTGCATTTCCCTGTCACGTATTGGTTCGGTGTCTTGCCTGGCTAATATTGCCATTTCATCATATGGTCCGAATTGTTCCAAAGAGTATGCTTGTGGTATCCGATGTCTTCGTGGTACTGAATGATCTTCAAAGGTTACGAAACGTGTCTGTTCTGTTACTGGCGACCGGATATCACGTAATTTCTCTTCCGTCTGTGATTGGAATCGGATTTGCGTGAAATCATTTTCCGTTCCTCTTGGAAAACTTCTCGCTCTTCTGGTGGCGTTATTGACTCGGAAGTTGTTACAGATTCAGAGTTTCCACGATCCTGATAGCTTCGCTCTTGTATTGTTCACAACAGCTCTTCCCTGAGTTTTTCGAATTGGCACTTTGTTTTCGCTTCTGTCCTCACTATACGAGTATCGTACCTCTTTAGAACTGCTTTCGTGATGCATTTTTGTAACACAATGTCATCAACAATTTGTCATCCTGCAACAGCTGCTCGACGTGTAATGGCATTAACCTGTTTGGCTGTCTTTGCAATTTCGCGCTGGGTATCGTCACGTAATGTCTTTTTGTCATCAAATAATATTTTGATGTCATCAGATAATGTATTACTATCACCCTGAGTGGCGTCATGCAACGTTTACATTTCGGTAAGGGTGTCATCCCACAATGTCTGCACGTCCACTACGACCTTGTCAATATCTGTTCTTAATTACGTGTGACCTATTATTAAATTTTTGATCGCATCTCGGGATTCTTTTACCTCTTCTTCAATGTGACGTAATTCTTCATTGATTTCTATGTATTTTTTTTTTAAATTTCGTGCACTTGTTTCGTTGTTTCTACATTCTGCTCGCGAATCTGTCTCTTAAAGTGAAAACTTTGTGTCGTTATAGTACACGTTAATTGCTAGAGTATTTCCAACAAATTAACGTGTCTTATAACCGCTTGTTCCAACGTGTTTCGTTCTACGTTCTCATTGTTCTCAATCTTGTATCGTTCCACGACTGATTGCAGTGAACCATGTGATGACACATTTCTGCTTGTATTGCCTGTACTTGGTTGTGAGGGAGGCCTTATTACATTTACTATGGGTTCTACGCATTCAAGCCATTCCCCATGTTCCTGCACCTCTGAAATATGTTGATCGCCGCTTTCGACACCTTGTTGATCTATTTCTCGTGACATTGTGTCATCTGTTGTACCGTCCTGTGGTTTCCGTATGTTATCTTGCTGGATGTCTGTCTCTATTCGGTCAAGGTATCTCTCTGCCACTGTTAATCTCTCTCATTCCCGTTTTTGCAGTTTTAACAGACACGCCCACTTTGCATAATCATGCGATCATACTACCATTCTCGCTTCATAAAATTATTACCTTCACCCTTTCTATGCTGTTCCTAGTTCCATTGACACAGTAACAAATGGTTCAAATGGCTCTGAGCACTATGGGACTTTACTTCTAAGGTCATCAGTCCCCTAGAACTTAGAACTACTTAAACCTAACTAACCTAAGGACATCACACACATCCATGCCCGAGGCAGGATTCGAACCTGCGACCGTAGCGGTCGCGCGGTTCCAAACTGTAGCGCCTAGAACCGCCGGGGCCACACAGGCCGCCAATCAGTAACAAGACTGTACGACCGTCACTTACTAGTTGGGCCAGAAACAACTTATCAACGCTGTGTCAACCACCTGTGTGCTTGCAAGAAAAACTTAAGCTAACAAAAGTTTTACAACTATACTAGGGGGATACTGCGTACATCTCTCTGTACATTGCACGTCTCCGTCTCCCTACTGACTTGTCAGTAGCCACTGATATTTATCATTGGTTGTTACAAACAAAAAAAGGATAGGATTATGAAAATATTTTAAAGGGATATTTTTTCTGACCTACTAATTACTAAGCGAAAATTCACAATGAAAATTCCAAAAAATGAATGGTGTCTGCATAGGGTACGTAAATATCACTGCAAATATAACTGGACAACTGAAACAGTTCAGTAACTTCAGAGTATCAATTCTTTTCGTTAAGTCGGTATCTCACGTTTCTGCTTCAGTTAAGCCTGACAGTCAAACAAATTTGACTCTGTGCCACGACTATGCGTGTCGGAATAAGTCAAATGTTTAGATGGCTGACTCAAGACAAATAAGTACACCCACACATCACTCGTTGTGTGCGTGATGCTAGAGGCAGTATCTCTGACAGTTCAGATGGTGACTGGCACAGGCTCTAAGTGGCACACTAGCAAAGGACACAAGTGTCACAGTTTAGGTAGAGACCTGCAGTACTTTACTAGTGAAGCGTCAGTACGAGAGCGTTCTCTCTTTTTCTCAGCTTCCCTCCCCAGATCGGTAGCAAAACTCATTTACATCTTAGACTACTCCTACTTTAGCAGAAGCCAATCACAAGCTGGAACACTGCGTTCGAAGATGGGAGACTGCCCTTTGCTCTGCATACACAGATTTGAAGACTCAGAGACTTTAAAGTTAATTGGGAGAAAAGGAAAACAAAAAGATTCGGCTTCATGGACTTTTTCCCACGCATTTAAGTCGTGTCTTTTGCTAACAACATGACCTGGATAGAACCACAGACCTCAATAAAAAGATCGTTATCTTCCCTGTTACGTCCATTTTGAAGTTTTCAAGGAATGGTCATAAAATCGCTAAAAGCCTCGTGCTTTCACAGATATGTTTTGTAACAGAGTCTGGACGGCTGGGAGCCAGTGACCTGTCCTACAGAAATTCGCAGAATTCTCACAGCTGTCTCGTCAGCTTCCTGCCTACCAAGGGCCCATCCTCTGCTTTACTGATGGTCTACAATGTGCTGGCCATTGCAGCGGCAACGTCTTGGCACTAGTCAGTCTACCTGAACGCAGATGCCGACCGACAGGCGCCAACCAACATGTCTGCACAATGAGACTGCGGACCTTGGCCATCCAGAAATGTTTCCACCCAGGTTCCACAGAAAAAACGCACTTCCCTTGGCCCACTTTCACCGTGCACTTTTACTGCAGTCATTTAAATCGGCACCGTATTCGTTTGAACGCAGGTTAAGCTTACCGCTATTCCTTCCCTAGAGCACACAAGCAAGAGCATCAACTACTGCCCCCCATTTCATCATAATGTATGAAGTCAAATCGTAATAAAGATCATCTTCCCTAAGAACATGAAGTAGCATAACACCGAATCAGAAGTGAGAGTGCTCTCCAATCTCTCACAACCTCCCAGTTCCTCTAAAATTTATTTGTGGGGAATGTCAAACGTTAAAAGGTTAGTGTGACGCAGAACAGAATATATTGTGACACTTTAGTTGGGTCATTATCAAAGCAACAGACACGAATCAATTTTTGTTCACCATAAATCCCAGCACAATGTTATTCTCTGTCTTTACCACATTCAACCAGGGGTCATCCATACACTCTCTGGTGCATGCCTACAAAATTAAAGTGGGAAATAAAAATGTGATGGGCCTATCATTGGGTCATATTCTTGAAGACCCAGACTTAAATGACAATTACTAAATTGTTACAGGGTCATGCAGACATTTACCTACTCATTCATCCTAAAATTGGGACCAGAGAAGGTTATTCCCTAACCTGAATATAATGTTATTGTCTTGAAGATTCTCTGCCCCACGGAAAATTTCTACCCCTGCTCAATTATACACATGGCTGCATTCATTCCTTGATAGAACATTGATCACAAACACTCACATTCACCCAATGTAAAAGGTTCCTAGGTTTCATTTTGCATGTTTTTTCTGTGCATCTTATTTCTCTAAAATATGTCAGTCTGTCCCTTAAGTACAAACATACGATCGCCATGCAACAGGTAAATCTTTACACAAAACCAAAAAATAATACATGAGTTCATTAAAGAAAAAATAAAGCTTGATAAGAAAACATAGAAAATACAAGTAATCTTGTAAAACTGAAAGCAGCAAGGCACATATAAAACATATGTAAAAGAAACATACGTAAAACACTTAATGAAGATGATAAGCCTCCTACAGCTCGCTTCTCAAAGGTCTTTAGGGAATACAATTTTTTTTTTAAATTTACATTTGTCACACAAAAACACCGCACTACACATGTTATGTAACAGGGTAGATGTGGCAGCTGTGTGGGATGAGTTTGACGATCATCAGAAGAACCAGGCTGCATATAGACACAGTTTTGAGGTGAATCACCTCCCACCATCTCCGTCGCCATCGACCGTGTCTCCAGACATGTAATACCTCCACTCAGCGCTGTCCGGTGCACACCGCTGGCGTGGGCCTCAGACTTCCATTGAGCAGTACGTCCCTCGGGACCTTGTAGTGGCAGCGGCGGCGAAAGTGCTCCATTAAGGCTGTGCACCAGCCCCCTGTTGACAGCTCGAGGGGGGAAGGGACTTGCCCACTCCTACTCCATTCATGCTGCCCTGTAATCAGTAAGTGGGTCACCATCGCCTGCTGTGTACCCCCTGCTCACACGGCTGTTGGACAGAATGCCGGACATTTGCCACGCCGGACATTTGCCACGCCGGACATTTGCCACGCCGGACATTTGCCACGCCGGACATTTGCCACACTTGCCCCTTCACCATCCCTCAGGTAAGGGACGCCCTTCCTCGTACTTCTTCTGTCCGCTTTCAAACCGCCGACTCCACATCTTACTCGATACAACCAGTACATAAGGGACCTTCTTCTTCTTTGACATCTTGGCCAAATACAGAGCTTCTCTTCCGAAATCGAAATATTTATAACTTTTTGGAAACAAAAGCAATACCAACGATTATGTCAGTATGTAATTAGTTCTCCCAAATATAAACACAGATTCCTCTGTCTGTACGGTACCTTCCTTTCACGCTTGCTGATTGCGATAGAAACAGTCCATCGCCTTGGGAGCAACAAGAAAGGAACGATGTAAAGAGAATGCGAATGTACGCTAATCATTTCTTTTTGATCACTGCATTTGTGCCTACTTTAATTACTGCAACTGCATGCCCAAAAGACAATAAGGAAAGAAGAAATGGGTATGTGAATGTTTGAAAAGAAGAACGACATACTCCATATTAATTTACTCTGTAAAATGCGATATGCCTTGCGGTGAAACATTAGTTAGTAATGTGTAGGGGGACAATGTTCAAAACATGACTGAAAATACGTTCACTAAATAGAGATAAGAACATCTATGATTGATATGTCATCTAAAGTTGACGTACATTTTTAAAATGTTAGAAATAAGGAAATGAAGTAATACAGAATGCTATACTTGTAACTTACGTTGTTGTTCTACATTGTTTAGCTCTGGTATTTACAGGGTCACAGAGAAAGCATCCTACGTTTTGGAGGGAAAAGCCGTAATTGTAATGATCTGCACTACAACAGAAACAGGAAGCACAATTTAAGGAAAAAAACTGTAATGTGTGTTCCAGCTCACAATCGAAATTGAAACAAATAGTTCATGTGACTTAGTGTGGGCAGAGGTTATATTCGACAACCAGAATAAATTAATAACTGGTTCCTTTTACCGACCACTGGTCTGAGATGAAACAGTTGCTAAACAGTTCAGTTCAAAGAAAACTTGAGTCTCATCACAAATATGTAGCCTACTCATACAATTATACTTGGCAGTGACTTCAATCTACCTTCCGTATGTTGACAAAAATACACCTTCAGATCCTATTGTAGATAGAAAACAACTTCCGTAATTGTTCTAAATGCTTTTCTTAAGATTATTTTGAACAATTAGTTCGCGAGGCCATTCAAATTGTAAATGGTTACGAAAACACACTTGACCCCTTAGCCACAAATAATCCTGAGCATCACGACTGATACAAGGATTAGTGAACACACAGTCGTAGCGTGGCTCAATTCCGTAACAAAGAAATTCACCAAAACTAAACGCGAAATATATTTTTTTATAAAAGCAACCAAAAATTCGGTTGACGTCTTTCTAAGAGACAGTCTCCAATCCTCCCAAACTATGTAAGTGAAGACCATGTATGGCTTAAATTCAAAGAAATAGTATCAACAGCACATGAGAGATTCACACCAAATAAATTAATAAGAGACAGAACTGATCCCCCATGGTACACAAAATACGACAGGAAGCTGCTGCAGGAGCACCGAAAAAGGCAAGTATAATTTAGATGAACGCAAAATCTCCCAGATTGGCGAAAGTTTACTGCCATCTTTGGCACTCCCCGCATAGAGATCTCCTTCACCGACAAAAAGCACGGTCCTCGACACAGCGTCAACATGAAATACCCAGCCATGCGGTCGGCCTGGACCACGTGCTGCGGCTACCCCCGTTGCTCCAGCTAATGTTCCCCATCACTGGTTGCTGACGAGCCCTGGCTTGTCGAGCGGCTCGTGCGGCCACGCCAACTCCGAACTTAGAATGTTTTCAGGGCGCCACAACTCGCCCATTACCTCACAAGCTTCAAAAGCAGAAAATAAACGAACGGGAGAACTTGTAATAACGACGTTTTAGGCTGAGATTGAGGCTATATTGTATCAGCATCTGGCATTTCACTGATCCTGACAATCGAGGTACTCACGAGCGGCATTGAGCCCACCTGCTTGTCTCAGTAGTTGCAGAAAACTACAAACAGTAGTGCAGATACATGTAAGGAAATGTGGCCATACAATTTTATGCTGGTGTATTGTTGGGTGTATTTGGTAGACAAATCGTTATTCAGGAATTAATAGGGCAATTCATTGAGACATCGTTCAGCCACTTTCTTGAAGTCCTTCACGGAAACAGGAGCCCGACTCTCGAATAACCTCTTGAATAATATTAGGGAACGGAATACCATCTCCAGCTTCAGGAGACAGTTAACGACATATCTACTAAAGCAACAATAAGGATTACCATTACGCACTTGTTTCCCTTGTACATCCTTATTTGCAACCAGTTCTTTCTCTTTTTCCTAATATTCTTAGTTGGTGCAGTCACTTTAAATTTTCATTCCCCATAACTCGTTGTATTAGAAAACATCTACATCATAGACCTGTAAGTTCTCTTTTTATCTGGCACTATCGTTACTGTTATTATTGTCAGTATTATTATTATTATTGTTACTGTTATTACTATTATCACCATTAGTGACAGGAGCTACAGTAGTACAAATAGGGCCAGTATGAACTTTGTGAGTTCACAATCAGTATTATTTACCTACATGCCACTTGAGACATTCACAGTATCTTAATACTATTTGTCGAATCAAAATTGTTATTTTTTAGGGAACTGTGATATAAAAAAGGCACTGTATGTGTGAAATGATGGTCCTATGTAGGAGAGGGCCAAAGGCTCCAATCATATAGGGTTGAATAAATAAATACGCTACTGTATTGGATGCACACAATAACAAATTTGAATTCGAAACGGCTCTGAGCACTATGGGACTTAACATCTGAAGTCATCAGTCCCATAGAACTTAGAACTACTTAAACCTAACCAACCTAAGGACATCCCACAGATCCATGCCCGAGGCAGGATTCGAACGTTCGACCGTTGCGGCCCCGCGGTTCCAGACTGTAGCGCCTAGAACCGCTTGGCCACACTGGCCGGCTAAATTTGAATTCGGCACCAGGTGGTACACTCTTTGGGTTTGTACCGGTTCCTAAGTCGCTTAAGTCGATGCCTGAGTGAAGCTGTCTTATGGTTTACTTTCCTCTCTTTGCCTTTGGATTTATAACTTCTTGAATGTATTCTGTATTTGTTGGCCTTTCGTTGTTCCGTACCTTATTTCTTCAAGTAAAGAGTGATTTACGTGGAAGGCGACTAGAGTATCATTACAATGAGTTGGAAACAGTCTGTAAGAAATGGAAGTGATGAAACAAGCAAAAACCAATGAAGACTAGTCAAGGGTGGTAGGCATGCAATTGATTCAATGCTGCAAGAGAGCTTTCATAAAATCTGCAGCTCAAAACTTTAAAATTATGATATTTAATTGCAGATCCAACTGGTTTCTGAATGATTAATTGACTACCTCAGTAAGTGTATCAGGTACAAGCTTTTTAGATATAGCGCAGTCAAAAAAGTGGTTGCACATGAGAAAGTAACAACTGTTTTCCTGCAGTGTATGTCAGTCTAGAAGGAGCAAAATCGTGAAATTTATTCCTCGTCGTACTGATCGGTTTTATCCCAAGTATTTATGGCATGAGGAGTAGCTCAAACACGTGGAAGTGCTATAGAGCAGCAGCGGAAGAAAAATTTCAATGTTTAATCAGCACACAGCTGAACTGTTTCCTTAGCGCTGTTATGATAAGACCGGTAAAATTGTTGTTCACTGAACTTCACTTTGTAGACTGCAGAGTGATTTTCCAAGTCCTTGAATTCAGATAGCACTGTAATTAGTGTATTATATAAAAGTGAATGATAATGCCATGGTAATCCGGCACTCGTGAGAACCTCTGTGCAACTGTGGCTTGCTGCCTTTCATCCATTAGATTATTGGTCCTTTCTGCTGAACAATCAAGCGGACTTACAATGTCGGGAGAAATATTGGTCTTTTTTTGGGAAGTATCTGGGTTCGGTGTTCATGGACCCTCCGGGTATCTCGAGTGTTCCAGGTAAGAGAAGAGATAGCTGACGATCGTTCAGGATTCGAGATCGAGTTCAGCCTGTGTATGTAGGGGGCAGAGCTCCTCATCATGCGAAAAATGACTTGGACGATCTCGGTGCTCAGTTGTTGTAGGATTTTCTGTACCTTGTTAGTATGGTATTTATTTTGGAATTGAAACAAACATAAATAAATAAAAAGAAGAACCTCTGGTGTCTCCCACTTCGATGTCTTTCCCAGACCCTTGAAAGCCGCGTGGGATTAGCCGAGCGATCTAAGGCGCTGCAGTCATGGACTGTGCGGCTGGTCCCGGTAGAGGTGCGAGTCCTCCCTCGGGCATGGGTGTGTGTGTTTGTCCTTAGGATAATTTAGATTAAGTAGTGTGTAAGCTTAGGGACTGATGACCTTAGCAGTTAAGTCCCATAATATTTCACACACATTTGAACGTTTTTGAGCTAGATCCTTGAGGAGGGCGACAGTGGCCAGACCTCGAATGGCGATGCCTATCCTCTATGCTGCCATGCTCCATCACATAAAAACAAAACAAAAAATCGTAATTGACCGTTCTGTGGAGGGAAGGCTGCGTTAGCTCTAGGTTGTGGTCTCTCTAGAGGCCTCAGCAGTTTGTGTGCTTTTTATTTCTTCTCTTATCAGGCTGAAAGTTTTCGGATCGAAATTTTACTTAAAAAGTAGCAAAATAGCTGCATAGCAAGCAGGAGACACGGGTTCGATTCCCGCCCTTGGTGCAAATTTTCACTCGTCGCTTCAGTATATAAACATAAAATCATATCTGTATGAGACCAATAAATATGAAATAGTATGATTTCATCCGAATTATTATTCTTATGAGTTCAAATGGGTCTGAGCACTATGCGACTTAACTTCTGAGGTCATCAGTCGCCTAGAACTTAGAACTAATTAAACCTAACTAACCTGCCCGAGGCAGGATTCGAACCTGCGACCGTAGCGGTCGCTCGGCTCCAGACTGTAGCGCCCAGAACCGCACGACCACTCCGGCCGGCCTATTCTTATGAGTATTTACTGTACTGTGAAAAGTATGTTGAAATCTACACACATTTAATTTCATATCACTACAGAAGGTAGCATCACTTCTTCTCCACCGAGAGAATTTGTTAATGGAGAGCAAATGAATGAATCAGCATCGCATGAGCTGAACAAGTTCGGTTTTGCTTAGATCGGCGCTCATGCCCTTACTTTCGACGAATGCGAATTATCCTGGGCTCTAATTAAAACTGCATCTCGTTCGCTTAACCGGAGTCGGCCGACTGTGATGCGAATCTCATTTAGGAGGGCGATCGGATCGCACGCGCTCCGCCGGCGGAATTCCCACTCCGGCCGTCCGGCGGTCGTTCAGGGCGGCATTCACCGCCACCCAGACGGAGCCAGCAGCACCGACACACGCGCCCTCTTGAGAGAACGCCTAATGCGTTACTTTTAGGCGTTCGTAAAATTTTCAAAGCAGTCGGTAAGGATTTTCTATTTCGTAGGAGCAGGAATATAAACGTTACACCCTGCTATACGAACAGGGACGAAACACGAAATTAGAGATGCTACTGGGCATCGAATCGTTTTTATTTTAATTTCGTCTCTCACTAATTTATCGAAAAATCAAGCTGGTATTTTTAGGATGAATAGACAAACTACGGACCAGAGAGACGTTGCCAATATTCTGAATTTAAATGTGATGGAGGACGCCCGTCGACATTCTTACAAGGGGTAACTCTCCATCGCAGCCCCCTCAGATTTAGTGGTAAGATGGGCCAGTGGATAGCTCGTCGAAAACTTACCACAGACCAAGCATGAGAACAGGAAGAAAGTGTACTGAACTGCGAAAAAGAAAGCAAAATAGAAACAGTGAGCAGTGCAAGCTTAAGACGTGCAAGATCGAGCAGTGTAGTATTGCCATGGTGTCGTGGTCAGGTGATCGCAGTGTCACAGTACAAGGGGATGAACCATGTTCAAAACTCTATAGCGCCAACGTTTTTTTCAACCGCCACTGAAATGTTTGTTCTCTGTCTGTAGTCTTGGCAATTGTCATACAATACATTGGTTACATAATATGTGCCACGTGGTAAGAATACATTACCACCACAAGAAAATCTTATAAGTAGTGAGAGCAGGCGAGATACGACATTCACATCTCACTGAAATGAAAACAACAAATAAACGGGAGTGAACGACGTTACAACAAAGTAATTCAGGAGTCAAAATATCCAAATCGGAACGCAACTTCAAAAACATTAAAAACGTATGTTTTGACAGAGCACACAGAAAACTGTGTGATTGTGAAACTCTTGCGATCATTTGTTGCAGCTTATGTGGCAAACTATTACGTTTTAATCATTTCTTTGTGAGTGATCACATTCACATTCATACGAACACCTATATGGGGCACGGAGGCATATCTCACTCATTCACCAGGAGTGCAAGTTAGGTGCGTTGATAAGAGATTCCCATCATATGACACACGTACTCTCACTAATGCCGTATATGACACACCAGACGTGTTTTCTGGTGTGGGATTCGGTTGACTTATCGTCTTGTCATCAAACGTTTGCGGTTCCCATTCGAAAGCCATCTCATTTCGGCTACTAATAGAGCAGTTTTATTATGAGTGCCTTCCTTACACATTGCTGTTGCAAACGGATATCACACCACAACATATAAATAAATTTGAATACAGCGAACAAACACGCCAATGACCGGTTAGGCAGTTCATAATATTGTGAAAAAAAATATGGCCCAAGGGAGTCTAGAACAGGGCTCGCCCGGTTTGGACTCCAACACCGTGATCACTTAACAACGGGGCTGTGACTTGGCGTTCTTGTTCGATGTTGAACTTCTTCAGCTTGAACCGTTCACTGTTCCTATTTTGCTTTTCTCCCGAGTTCAGTACACCTTCTTCCTGTTCTCGTGCTTGACCTGTCTTCAGTTTTTGACAGGATGTCCACTGGGCCCCCTTACCGTTAAATGTGAGGGGGGGGGGAGGGGGCTTGCAATGGCGAGTTTCTTTTGTTAGCAGGAAGGAAGATTACTGAATAACGCCTCGTCGATGATGAGTTGGAAATTGGATTTTTTAAGGGTAGGAAAGGAAATCGGTCGTGATTTTCTTAAAGGACTCATGTTTGAGCGATTTAGGGAAACCTCGAAACGCTTGCAAAATCTGTTCAGGGATGGGTAGGTGTTCCCGTATAGTAACTATTTTGTAATTTATCAGTGAAATTTTAAAACTTATTTTGTCTATTAGTATCTGAGAATAGTGCAATAAAACATGACAAAGAGTTATATTTTAGTTTGAAAATCAGATAGAGGTGCAGAAGGCTATAAACTTTAAAGATGGCACATATTTTGGCGGACAAAGCTCCGTCATTTTCAGCGGGTGAATGTGAGGTGTTAACTGGTGATTGTTTAGAATGTAGACAGGAATGGGTACCGTCGTCACGTCGGACTCAGCTGCAGTTATGACTAGAAGATGTATCGCTATGGGAAGGCTTGTTTATTGTCGATTAAAAATAAGAATTGCACATGTTAATAATCGTTGCCACGAAGTTTCCAAACTCACCACTCTTTCTTTAGTTGTCAGAACTTTCATTTAGTTAATAGTGAGCTACAAGTATGAGTAATATTAACAGATACTGACTATAAATTACAAAAGTTTCTGTGAACTAACATTGGAAAATGGACTTCATAGGATATCGGAAAGTACGGAAGTGTTCGCCCAAGATGGCTGTAATCTGCTTCAATATCGGTTAGCTGCATACGTGTCCTCCCTATGATCAGGAGTATAAAGTTGTTATTCAATACAGAATTCTCGAACACTTCTAGAAGTGATTGCCGTGGTTCCACAAAACCTCTCGTTTAGCCGATTGTAGCAATATGAGGCCGATCGCAGTGAGACAGAACTACAGTAATGACTGTCTAGCATATTTGTTTCGTTATCACAAATGGAAAATTATGCTACTTTCTTCGGAGTAACGGCATTTTTGAGCAGACGTAAACTCAAAGCAGTTGCAACCGCCGCAGGACGGTAATGAAACATCGTCTCTTCATACTCGATCTTGTTTGGGTACACAGAAGAACCGGCCAGCGATTCTCGGAAAGAACCACCGTCGCCAGTCTGTTGCAGCACGACTTAAACGTGATTGTCCTGCTGTGATCCTCGTCTTCGCTGATATTTTTGGTTGTCGTGCCGTTGGTCGTGTGGATGGGAATTGATTAGGTTGTCGGATGGTTCTTCAGCCGTCCCTAGGTCGTGCTGCCACCCTATTATTTAGTGTTACGCTTGGCTGCCTGTCTCACCTAAACTATTGTTAGAGTTTCCTCCCCAGGCCGACCCTTGGAACACTTCTGGGCACCACTGTTCTGCTGTTTGTGATTGTGATTTTCTTTTGTCGCAAGTACTGTGCCAGGCCTTCAGCCATGTATAAATTTTGTCTGTTCTATGTTCAGTATATGGCCTTCAGCTGAACCTTATTTGGAGTATTTTAAGATTAGGCATTCAGCCGTGTTTATTTAAAATTCTTGTTTGCTCTATATTTTGGCCTTCAGCTGCGTTTGTTTTAAAAACTGTGGCTTTCAGCCGTAATGTGTAAAATCCTGTCTGTATGGTTTCTCTTTAATTATCTTGAATTCTTAAAATGGCCTTCATCCGTACTGTGTAAATGTTTATCTTATGGTTTGTCTTTAATTATTTTGAATAATTCTTTGGGCCTTCAGCCGTCAAGATATTTCTAGTTTTCTTGAGAGCGTTTTCTGTTGTACTGTGTAAATGCTTGTCTTTAAAGGTTCCTTTTTATTATATTGAAATATTATTGGGCTTTTAGCAGAGGAATTCATTTAAATTTTCCTTAATATGGCTTTTAGCCGAAATTTGTAAATGCTTACATTTTAAAGAATTTCCTTTGCTGATCTGAAATATTATTTGGGCCTTTAGCTGAGACGATATTTTAATTTTACTTAAGTAAGGCCTTCAGCCGTTTGTCTAAATTCTTGTGCCTTAAAAGGAATTATTTAAACTTTTTTATTGAGAAGTGACTTGGGCCCTCAGCCGTGAATTGATCCTTGTTCTTGTGCAACTAAACTGATCTTGGTCCCTTTCCACAACCTGATCCGCTCTGTCCTGAACCGGATTTCAGTATTATCAATAAAATTTATGAAGTATGAAGCATTATTCTGGAAAAGTTATAGTCTATTCTGCATTCCTGTAGGGTTGACAGCTATCCAGCTCCGACGAGAAGAGGGGTCAAGGTGGAGGGAGGGGGGATCGGGTGAGCGGGGCAGCGGGTGCTCTACCTCTGGGGCCCACATTGTAGCATGGGTCCCAGGCGTCACGCAAAAGGCTCATCTGGCAGATTTATTAACCTTAAAAGTAACACAACTGGAATTACCAGGTATAATTTTTCCCTGATGATAAACTGGTATAAATACACTCTCTCTCTCTCTCACTCTCTCTCCTCTCTCTCTCTCTCTCTCTCTCTCTCTCTCTCTCTCTCTCTCTCTATATATATATATATATATATATATATATATATATATATATATATATATATATAGGGTGTTTCAAAAATGACCGGTATATTTGAAACGGCAATAAAAACTAAACGAGCAGCGATAGAAATACACCGTTTGTTGCAATATGCTTGGGACAACAGTACATTTTCAGGCAGACAAACTTTCGAAATTACAGTAGTCACAATTTTCAACAACAGATGGCGCTGCGGTCTGGGAAACTCTATAGTACGATATTTTCCACATATCCACCATGCGTAGCAATAATATGGCGTAGTCTCTGAATGAAATTACGCGAAACCTTTGACAACGTGTCTGGCGGAATGGCTTCACATGCAGATGAGATGTACTGCTTCAGCTGTTCAATTGTTTCTGGATTCTGGCGGTACACCTGGTCTTTCAAGTGTCCCCACAGAAAGAAGTCACAAGGGTTCATGTCTGGCTAATAGGGAGGCCAATCCACGCCGCCTCCTGTATGTTTCGGATAGCCCAAAGCAATCACACGATCATCGAAATATTCATTCAGGAAATTAAAGACGTCGGCCGTGCGATGTGGCCGGGCATCATCTTGCATAAACCACGAGGTGTTCGCAGTGTCGTCTAAGGCAGTTTGTACCGCCACAAATTCACGAAGAATGTCCAGATAGCGTGATGCAGTAATCGTTTCGGATCTGAAAAATGGGCCAATGATTCCTTTGGAAGAAATGGCGGCCCAGACCAGTACTTTTTGAGGATGCAGGGACGATGGGACTGCAACATGGGGCTTTTCGGTTCCCCATATGCGCCAGTTCTGTTTATTGACGAAGCTGTCCAGGTAAAAATAAGCTTCGTCAGTAAACCAAATGCTGCCCACATGCGTATCGCCGTCATCAATCCTGTGCACTATATGGTTAGCGAATGTCTCTCGTGCAGCAATGGTAGCGGCGCTGAGGGGTTGCCGCATTTGAATTTTGTATGGATAGAGGTGTAAACTCTGGCGCATGAGACGATACGTGGACGTTGGCGTCATTTGGACCGCAGCTGCAACACGGCGAACGGAAACCCGAGGCCGCTGTTGGATCACCTGCTGCACTAGCTGCGCGTTGCCCTCTGTGGTTGCCGTACGCGGTCGCCCTACCTATCCAGCACGTTCATCCGTCACGTTCCCAGTCCGTTGAAATTTTTCAAACATATCCTTTATTGTATCGCTTTTCGGTTCTTTGGTTACATTAAACCTCCGTTGAAAACTTCGTCTTGTTGCAACAACACTGTGTTCTAGGTGGTGGAATTCCAACACCAGAAAAATCCTCTGTTCTAAGGAATAAACCATGTTGTCTACAGCACACTTGCACGTTGTGAACAGCACACGCTTACAGCAGAAAGACGACGTACAGAATGGCGCACCCACAGACTGCGTTGTCTTCTATATCTTTCACATCACTTGCAGCGCCATCTGTTGTTGAAAATTGTAACTACTGTAATTTCGAAAGTTTGTCCGCCTGAAAATGTACTGTTGTCTCAAGCATATTGCAACAAACGGTGTGTTTCTATCGCTGCTCGTTTAGTTTTTATTGCCGTTTCAAATATACCGGTCATTTTTGAAACACCCTGTATATATATATATATATATATATATATATATATATATATATATATACAGGGTGTTACAAAAAGGTACGGCCAAACTTTCAGGAAACATTCCTCACACACAAAGAAAGAAAATATGTTATGTGGACATGTGTCCGTAATCGCTTACTTTCCATGTTAGAGCTCATTTTATTACTTCTCTTCAAATCACATTAATCATGGAATGGAAATACACAGCAACAGAACGTACCAGCGTGACTTCAAACACTTTGTTACAGGAAATGTTCAAAATGTCCTCCGTTAGCGAGGATACATGCATCCACCTTCCGTCGCATGGAATCCCTGATGCGCTGATGCAGCCCTGGAGAATGGCGTATTGTATCCCAGCCGTCCACAATACGAGCACGAAGAGGCTCTACATTTGGTACCGGGGATGCGTAGACAAGAGCTTTCAAATGCCCCCATAAATTAAAGTCAAGAGGGTTGAGGTCAGGAGAGCGTGGAGGTTATGGAATTGGTCCGCCTCTACCAATCCATCGGTCACCGAATCTGTTGTTGAGAAGCGTACGAACACTTCGACTGAAATGTGCAGGAGCTCCGTCGTGCATGAACCACATGTTGTGTCGTACTTGTAAAGGCATATGTTCTAGCAGCACAGGTAGAGTATCCCGTATGAAATCATGATAACGTGCTCCATTGAGCGTAGGTGGAAGAACATGGGGCCCAATCAAGACATCACCAACAATGCCTGCCCAAACGTTCACAGATAATCTGTGTTGATGACGTGATTGCACAATATTGTGCGGATTCTCGTCAGCCCACACATGTCGATTGTGAAAATTTACAATTTGATCACGTTGGGTTGAAGCCTCATCCGTAAAGAGAACATTTGCACTGAAATGAGGATTGACACATTGTTGGATGAACCATAAGCAGAAGTGTACTCGTGGAGGCCATTCAGCTGCTGGTAGTGCCTGCACACGTTGTACATGGTACGGAAACAACTGGTTCTCCCGTAGCACTCTCCATACAGTGACGTGGTCAACGTTACCTTGTACAGCAGCAACTTCTCTGACATTAAGGTTATCGTCAACTGCACGAAGGATTGCCTCGTCCATTGCAGGTGTCCTCGTTGTTCTAGATCTTCCCCAGTCGCGAGTCATAGGCTGGAATGTTCCGTGCTCCCTAAGACGCCGATCAATTGCTTCGAACGTCTTTCTGTCGGGACACCTTAGTTCTGGAAATCTGTCTCGATACAAACGTACCGCGCCACGGCTAATCCGTACATCAAATGGGCATTTGCCAACTCCGCATTTGTAAACATTGCCCTGACTGCAAAACCACGTTCGTGACGAACACTAACCTGTTGATGCTACGTACTGATGTGCTTGATGCTAGTACTGTAGAGCAATGAGTCGCATGTCAACACAAGCACCGAAGTCAACATTATCTTCCTTCAATTGGGCCAACTGGCGGTGAATCGAGGAAGTACAATACATACTGACGAAATTAAAATGAGCTCTAACATGGAAATTAAGCGTATCCGGGCACATGTCGACATAATATCTTTTATTTATTTGTGTGTGAGGAATGTTTCCTAAAAGTTTGGCCGTACCTTTTTGTAACACCCTGTATATATATAAAACGGACGCGCTACGGAGGAGTAGTCTGAATGGGACGGAAATCGGTAGAAGTGATATACATGTATAGGCAATGAATTGAATACAATTTCAGGAAAAATTGGGTAATTCATTCAAAACAAAGAGCTTTACAAATTGAGCAAGTCAGTAACACATTGGTCCACCTCTAGTCCTTATGAAACCAGCTATTCTCCTTTGCATTGATTGATAGAGTTGTTAGACATCCTCTTGAGGGATTTCGTTGCAGATTCTGTCAACTAGCTCGTTAGATCCTCAAAATCCCGAGATGGTTGGAGGACCCTGCCCATATGCTTCTAACGTTCTCAGTTAGGGAGAAGTCGACCTAAAAACGGTAGAGTTTTGCAAGCAGTAGAAATTCTTGATATGTGCGAGCGGGCGTTATCTTGCTGAAATGTAACCCCTGGATGGCTTGCCATGAAGGGCAACAGAACAGGGCATAGAATGTCGTCGACGTACCGCTGTGCTGTAAGAATGCCACAAGTGACAACCAGAGCGGTACCGCTATGAAAAGAAACGACAGCCTCGACCATCAGTCCCGACTGTCGAGCGGTATGGCGTACGACAGTCAGATTGGTATCCCACCGCTGTCCAAGACGTCACCAGAGACGCCTTGGCTGGTCGTCGGGGCTCAGTTCGAAGCGGGCAATGCTAGTCCATTCGACGAGATTCCACTCCGAAGCTGTGTCTGGAGATTTGAGAAGCACTTACTCTTGAATACATCATCCAATTTCTCTGAAACTGTAATCATCTGTGTGACTTTACCGTCTACATAACATCCTCCGCTTCCCGTCCCATTCTGATAATTTTTTGTGGTGTGTCATTATTTTTGTCTTACGGTGTATTTACCACCCCTTATATCACAGCAGACCTAGAAATAAATAATAAGTTGAACATGTTCGTTCATAGCTATTCTCAGAAACTACATACTTCCATAGATTTCATTGTGTGCTAGGAAAATGTTTTGCCACTTAAAGGATTAAAATTAAAAAGTGTGAATGTAAGAAAGGTGAATGTATAGAAGTCTCATTTTACAGTTGGAAGAATGCCATCTCCTCTACAGAAGCTGTAACACCTGACACGAGCGTGGAGTCACTGTGCTGGAAATATCCAAGAGGACGTTGTTGTGGATTGGCAAGACAGCCAACCCACTATGAGAGGAAGCTGAAAGGCACGCGTTTTATTTCATGCAGGCTGGCGTGAGGTCTGGAACAGGTCAAGGGAATGAGACTAACAAAAAACGTACGTAGCTGCTGTAATACATAATTGGTGAACATCGCTCTTGACGGTACATGTTTTACAGCATCAGTAGTAACTGGTAATGGCGCCTTGCTGGGTCGTAGCAAATGACGTAGCTGAAGTCTATGCTAACTATTGTCTCGGCAAATGAGAGCGTATTTTGTCAGTGAACCATCGCTAGCAAAGTTGGTTGTACAGCTGGGGCGAGTGCTAGGAAGTCTCTCTAGACCTGCCGTGTGGCGGCGCTCGGTCTGCAATCACTGATAGTGGCGACACACGGGTCCGACGTATACTAACGGACCGCAGCCGATTTAAAGGCTACCACCTAGCAAGTCTGGTGTCTGGCGGTGACACCACATTCCTCCCCCGCAAATCGGCGGACGGTTGTGGCATAAGGCTTCCGCCCGCCGTGGGGAGGACCCCACGTTGACGTATGCGACGAGGTGGGAAGCCTAACAACAGGCGAGGCTGTGCCACCCGCACCCTGCCATTCAGACCGAGGGGAGCTAGGAAACGCCTGAAAACCTGCTTCAGGGTGCACGCCATCATGCAGTGTATGCGCCCGTAGAGAGTCAGGAGGGGCCGAAGGGTCGACCTCCATCGGGCCGGGGCACCCGACGGGCGAAGACGACATATGGTCCGGAGCGGGCAAGAGTTCCATGTCGGAGGACAACTGGTCACGGGAAGCGATCGGCGGCGCGTGACCCAGGGAGGCGCCCGGCGGTTGCAGCGACGCGTCCACTGCGGGCGCCGCCGGCGGGAGAACAGGCGGCGGCGGTGGCGGCGCGTCGCCATGGGGCAAAATGGAAGGCAGCGTCGGTAACACCTGGGGCCATCTACTGATGGGTCCCCAGGGCGCTGACCGGACGGCACCGTCGCTGAAAGCAAACGGGGAACGGCAGATGCCGTGCGACGACAGAGGCGCAGCTGATTGAGATGCCGACGCACCTCACCAGAGGCCCCCATAACCAGATACATAGCGCGGCAGAGGCAGCGAAGAATGCGCCCTTGGAGCCAACGCCGTGAACCTCGATAGTTGCGATAGTAGACAACGTAGCCTGGAGCAAAAGCAGGTGTCTGCCGTTGCACAGGAACCTGATGCGGCGGATGTAGCAAAGACATCAAGGTGCGATGAGGGCGACCGTGCAGCAACTCAGCCGGCGAGCGACCATCTCGGGGCTGAGAGCGATACTTGAACAAAAAGAGCAAAACGCGTCCTCCCGAGAATGCGACTCTTTCAACTTGAATATCTGTGACTTGAAAGTCCTGACCAAACGTTCAGCGGCACCGTTTGACTGTGGCGAAAACGGCGCGGACGACAGATGTTGAATACCATTGGCCTTGCAGAATGACTGAAATTCTGCGGACATGAATTGTGGGCCATTGTCGGAAACAATTGTCTGTGGAAGACCTTCAATGCAAAAGATAGCAGATAACACTTGGATGGTGGCAGATGACGTCGTGGAAGACATCCGGACAACAAAAGGAAAATTACTGAATGAATCTACCACAACCAACCATCGAGCATTCCAGAATGGACCAGCAAAATCGATGTGTAAACGTTGCCAAGGGGAAGTGGCTTTTGACCATGCAAAGAATTTCCGCGGAGGTGCTGATTGTTGTTCGGCACACACCATGCAAGAAGAACACATATTCGTAATCGCGGCATCGATTGCGAACCAAGTACAGTGCTGACGAGCAAGTTGTTGCGTTCTCACTATACCCCAATGTCTTAGGTGGAGAAGCTGTAAGACAGAGGACTGTAACGAACGTGGGACCACGACCCTGGACTGATCATTATCAGAACGCAACAGACGTTATCTCATTTCATAGTGGTGGAAAGAGGTGTAGCCTGTGTGGAAGCTTGGTGAGCTAATTTAGTGCATTACGAATATTTAACAACAAGAGCACGCTGCTGCCAGGATCAGACATTCAGAATCGAAATGAGACTAATCCCGTGAACTTCAGTGAGCTAAAACGAAAGTAACAACCCTTCATATTTTCAGTGCTGGCGTGGCGTGCCTCAGTGGCCCAGAAAAAGTCAGCGACTGATATGTAATTTCTTAGTAATTCGGACTTCGGTACAAAGAATATATATCTTCAAAATGTGAAGGCACCGTAGCAATAAGGTTTACGTTCTCCGGAATGTTACGCAATAGTCCTTTCTCTTCACTAACAACTTTCGACACAAATCTTTCAATATTCTCGACTTAGTTTAGGGTGATGAAAGCTATAAAAGTAGCAACCAAGACGTGTTTTACGAAGGTTTTTAACCTTCAAAGAGACAAGCGTTCAGCAACTTTGAAAGTAAAATTTTGTCAACCGTTTTAATTAAAAAAGGTTTTGGCTTTACGTAACTGTTTGAAATTTTAGCGACGACACAGACAACGAAACAGGAGATAAAAGAGAGACGGCCGAAATATTGAATTAGGTCTTCCGAAATTGTTTCACTGCGGACAATCGTAATAGAATCACCTTACGAATGTGGAAATGGCAGATTGACGTGAATTCTGTTGTAGGATTATGGAATAAGTTATATGATGAGGAATTATGACCTTCTTGGTGAACGTCTATCTTTCTATAAAAATCAGTATGGATTCCGCAAACAGAGATCTTTCGAATCTCAGGTTGCTCTGTTCCTCCGTAAGATCCATACCGCTCTAGGCAACGACACTTAGCTTGATGTAGCATTCCTTGACTTCAGGAAGAATCTGACACAGTCCCACACTGCCGCATAGTATAAAAAATGCGAGGTTACCGAGTATCGGACCACATTAGCGACTGGTTCAGTATGTCCTTGCAGAGAAAACTCAACATGTCGCACTTAACGAAGCAAAATCGACAGATGTGAAGGTAGTTCCCGGAGTACTCCAAGGAACTGTTTTCATTGTATATAAATGATGTAGTAGAAAGCGTCGAAAGCCCTTGAAGACTGTTCGCAGACGATACAGTTGTCTGTAAGAAGGTAGCAACTCCAGAATACAACATGAACTTGCGAAACGACCTACAGGCGATTGATTAGTGGTGTAGAGACAAGCAGTTAACCCTGAACGTAAATAAATATAATATATTGCGCATACATAGAAAAAGAAACCCACTACTTTGCAACTCCGCTATTGTGACTTGTTGCTGGAAACGGTATTTATCATAAAACAGAAGTAACTTTACAGAGCGACCTTAAATGGAATGAACACGTAAAACAAATAGCACGGAAAGGACACGCCAGACTGAGATTCATAGGAAGAACTTACGGAAATATAGCCCATCCAAGTGTCAAGTTACGTGTATGTAGGTAATCGGCTGCCTAGAGTTTGTACGATATAAGGTGAAGTAGTTATACAACTGAACGCTAGCGGGCCCAGGGCTCAGAGCTTGACGTGGCCGACGTAGCTAGGAGACGGCTGCGACATAACAAGTCATTTGTTGTCACTAGAAGTTTGATCCCGGGTCGCGCTTTAAGTGAGCGCTCGCGGGGACCGGTGAGGCCGGCTCAGGCAGCAGCGGGAGAGAGCGGGATGAAGGAAGGTGGCGGGGGGTGGGGGGAGTGGTTAGCTGCAGATCGCTCCATGTGCACCTGTCAGGTTCCAACGGCTGACCGTTACGTTACGTCACGCAGGTTTACCCCATTCCAGTGCACGGCTTTAAGTCAATGCTTTATCCACGCTTACGTTGAAATGAAATGAAATGAGCTTATGGCATCGTTGGCCGGGAGGCCCCGTACGGGGAAGTTCAGCCGCCAAGAGCAAGTCTTATTTCAGTCGACGCCACATTGGGCGACTTGCGAGCAGGTGATGAGGATGAAACGATGATGAGGACAACACAACACCCAACCGGGAATCGAACCCGGGTCAGCTTGCATGGGAAGCTAGCATGTTACCACCCAGCTAAAAGGCGGACTCACGTTTACGTTGATTACACGCAACCGCAAATTAGTACGACGAATTAGTATATGGCAAATAAAAGACTATTTGAGACGAATCAGGCGAAACGTTGATACGATTTACAAGAATTTTATTTCAAAAGATATTAAACAAACAAATTTGCAATATGTATAATTTACTCAGTAATTTATAACTTTTGAACCAATGCCGGCACAGAGTAGGGCGGGTGCTCATTTTAAAGATCTCATCGAAACGCAACGATTGACATACTTGTATAATTCACAGCGCTAATATTTCTCCGGTAAAACACTGCTTTTATTAATTTGTTGTTAATAATTCATTAAAACAAATAACACAAGAGCGATAGCCGGCCGCTATGACCGAGCGGTTCTAGACGCTTCAGTCCGGAACCGCGCTGCTGCTGCGGTTGCAGGTTCGAATCCTGCCTCGGGTATGGATGTGTGTGATGTCCTTAGGTTAGTTAGGTTTAAGTAGTTCGAAGTCTAGGGGACTGATGACCTCAGATGTTAAGTCCCATAGTGCTCAGAGCCATTTGAACAAGACAGATAAACGAACAGCAAGGCACTATATGATAGCGGATATCGTTATACACATTTCAAAACGACTAGTTTGCGATATTTGTAATTATTGTGATTTGTTTTCTTTGTTTATTACTAGTTTTTGCATACTTTTGCCCATATTTGTTTAGACTTTGTATATACGTAAATTCCGATCATCGCATCAGAAAGAGCGCTGCAAATCCGTATGGAAAGTGGTACTTTGTAAAGAACTGTAGTGTTATTTAGTGGCCCAAATGGGCAAAAGCTATTTTCGCTCTCTGCAAAGATAATTGTAAAAATTTAAAAAAATAATTCTGGGCAAACTAATGCAGCTACAAATGTGGGTAATATATGTTTTTTTGATGAGAATTTGAACGCACATATTACGGCGCAAAGAGAACTGTTCATCTTCTGTGTAAAAATTTATGCAAAGAAGAGATGGTCAACGGAAAGCACTTATGTGACGTAGTTTGGGAAGTTTCCGATCGAGGGTATTTAAGCGGTGCTGACACAAAGCTCCAGAGGTCAGAGTTCTGCGCTCCTCTGCCAACGCCGGACCTGTGTTGCTCGACGCGACAGTTTTTTGATAGTTTTCGCGGTTTCACAAGTGTCTAAGTTAACCGAATTTCGCGCGTGCGTGCGAAAGGAAGATAGAATTTTTCACAACGAATCCGGACTTGGATATTTTCGTTGTAGAACACAGTAGAGACTTGTGTGTTTCATGCATTGTGTCTTTTGGTAATTGTTAGGTAAGCAAACGGGGCTTCGCTGCAAAACCATAGCTGTAGGACTCTGTTTCCTTTCGAGGTACTCCACATTTTGCCGCTGAAGCATTACTATGGGACTCTGTTTTCAGCATTCCGAACTGTTTTTTGGGATACCTACGGGACTTAGTTTCTGATATGGTCAGGTTGGACTCTAATTCTTTTCACAACGTTTAGGTGATTGATTCAGAAACTTGAACTGTTTTTAAACCAGTCGGGACTCCGAATATTTTGGGGCATCCGACACTTAAGAATTCGCGCTAGTGTCGAGTGAACTTTAGATCATCGGGATTAAGCCGTGGTTCAGCAAACTGATCGATTTGCTGAATATCAGTCGATGTTCTTCAGCACTGAAGAACTTTTATTAAAATTTATAGCGTGTTCAGTAGCGCTGTTGGTGGCTCGAGAAATAATGAAAAAAGTCACGCGGGGTAGCCACGATCCTTCTTACAGCACTCCCCCCCCCCCCCCCCCTCCGGGGGTTCGAGTCCTCCCTCGGGCATGGGTGTTTGGGGTGTGTGTGTTGTCCATAGCGTAAGTTAAAAAGTTAAAGTTAGATTAAGTAGTGTGTAGGCTTAGGGAGCGATGACCTGAGCAGTTTGGTCCCATAAGACCTTACCACAAATTTCCAAAACGTTTCCAAATAATTGAAACGGTACGTAATTGTTTGGAAGATACCACCAGTGACCTGTATTTAGTTATGGACAAGAACTTATGAATGTTAATGAATTCAACACACACACTGGATTCATCATTTGACTTGAGCCTCCTAGACTGTTTCCGGGTTATCATTTGTACTTGTCGGTCAGCAGCATCGGGGATGTTGTATTTATGAACTTTAACAGGTGTTAATCGCACATATCTGACGGTTCAAAGTGTAGGATGGACTCGCATTCGGAAGGACGACGGTTCAATCCCGCGTCCGGCCATCCTGATTTAGGTTTTCCGTGATTTCCCTAAATCGCTCCAGGCAAATGCCGGGATGGTTCCTTTCAAAAGGCACGGCCGACTTCCTTCCCCGTCCTTCCCTAATCCGATGAGACCGATGACCTCGCTGTCTGGTCTCCTTCCCCAAAACAACCCAACCCAACTCACCACAAAGTGTAGGAGATCATCCCCGATGTAGACGGCGACAGCCAGCGAGCAGAATCATTTGCAGCCCCATTCCATTCCCTCGACCGTCGAACCGATATGTGGGACTCCATGTGCAGAGTTTTGGTCGGAAATAGGGAAAATCCTGCTACAGGGAATTTGAACAAAGCATCGAAAACGTAAGATGGCCGGCTGTGCTGAAGCAATAGCCACACTGAATGATGGCATCTGCAAGCTCTTTGGAATTCGACAATAAATCACAGTCAAATAATAAAGCTGATCTGACTACATCGACGAACTTATAGATAAATGAGGCACATCAAATGACAGAACAATATTTTCAACATCTTTAAAACTACTACTATCAATACTTACAGTGACTGTGCACCTTCACAGTAAATCTATAATTTATCATTTTAAACGCGTCACGCGATTTCAACAGACGATATCTCGGATTATAGCATCGCACTGTAGTTATCGGCGCTGTAAGCCACTCACCTGTATCCATTTTATTTACTGACCTGTGACATCTTTTATAGCTTTCAATTACGCAAATGTTTATCAGAACGCCGTGTTCTCCACAATTACGCAGTAAATGAATCGAGAATGAGTACCTCACACCTTGTCATCCTTGTGAAGTTGTTTAATGAACAGTTAACTATTTGGTTAGTGACTTTATTTAAATATTGATTTCAAATGTTATTAAACAACCATGGTAATTTAAAAAGTCCCCAACTGCATGTGTTAGCGCCACCACTATTGTGCAGAGTGATAAAAGATGCTTCTGACAAGTAGACCTTAGTAATTGTTCAAACAACATTTGACGACAATCTATTGTGTGTTATCGTGAGCACACTTTCACAAGAATGCTGGGCTATTTATTAGAGAGCAAACCTTTATTTGTAGTTATTGCGAGTGGTCTGAGTGTGACTGAATTTTTATGACATTTCTTTATTTAAATACTGTTGTAGTATGGGAAATGGTTATGTTGAATCAAATCACGGCTATAGAACGATGTATTTTTGGTGGGGACTGCCTTCAGACAATGGAAAAGCAGACAATATCTGAACACTATGGAAGTCAAGTGGAGACTAGGACCTTCGAATGAAGAGCTCAAGGGAGCGATTCTGGAGACTTTTAGGTTTTCTCTTGAGGGCAGACCTGCCACTGAAATTGTGCATTTTTCGGTCGAGCGATTTATAGGTTCCGACCGATGGATGGCTGCTATGATGCTTATTTCCGATTGAGTTACGGTATCGAGGGCGACAGCTACTCGTTATGTTGTAACTTGTTAATCTTCATACAGAACTCTGAACTATTTTGAGGTGGTCAATATTTCGCGTATTGTCATTACGAAATGAACTTCTTTTCCACTCATCTTAGATGACTATTTAACTTGGAGATTTGGCTACCTTTCTCGTAACGGTCTCAATGCAACTTTACTGCATTGGAAAAGGGTATTTTCTGTTCGTATTTTAGCTGGGTATTGTAGGACAATTTCCCGTTTATTTCAGGTTTCCTTTTTTTTAATACACATTATTCTCTGTCGTCTACATCAATTATAGACTTTGAAATAGAATCATTTTTATTAGATTATTCATTTATCTTTTACTTAATATTTCTGTGTATTTTATTAATTCGCAATTCCAGGTACTGTACAGAATATTTGATTACAGTATCACAGCTACAGATTATTATTTGCAGCACGTTAGCGCGACGGCATGAAAGCAGACGTGTGTGGTTCGACCCTATGACTAAATCGAGCTATTCCTTTTAAACGGAGTCCAACTGCCTAAGCTGAGAGTAACATCAGAAAAAGAAGCAACTGGTTTGTTCGTACGTGATGCTGTTTAGAGAGTAACTGTTCAGCTGAAACGCGAAATAGCGTCACAATTGGGATATTTCCTTCCGTGAAATGAATCTAATTCCAATAATTCAGAATATTCTGTGATTCAGATCCTACGTTTATTGCATGATAAGCTGTTTGCATGGGGGCTGAGAGCATAATAATCCGCAGCAGTTGCGTGGGGGAGAACTGGAAGCAAAAGTTTGGCGCAGAACTTCAGTAAAGAAGAAGAAGGCTATGCCGTGGCGCGTAGAGTTCCATTCTGAAGAGGCAAACACCATCCTAGACTTCGACGGCGCTAGCAGCAGCGGAGGAGCAATGGTGGAGATTTCGTCAGCGTTGGCAATGACATCGGCAGACTCTACACTTTCAGCGGGACCAGTACAGCAGAAGAAGCCTTCATGAAGTTAAGTACACGTGCGAATAACGTCAACATGTGTGAACCAGCAGGGTCATCGTCAGTGATGCAGCTTCCAACGATTAAACCGTAACCCAGCCTTTTTGGTACAGATAATAGGCTACTAATGGACCGGTTAGAGCTACGTCTGAACTTGGAAGTGACGAAATGAAACTTACTGATAGGGCAGGTAATCCAAAATGAGGAAGGAGAAGCAAGCCTTCAGACAATACACTGCATAGCCAATGCAAATTTTGCTAAAAATGCTATCTAGTATGGAGGGATTGGTAATAGAGCTAAGATTAGTAAAAAGAGAGCCAGGTTCAGTAGGAAAAAACACTGAGAATGTAGAGACAAGTGTAGTAGAAAGTGTAAAAGCTGGCCGGCTGGAGTGGCCGAGCGGTTCTGGGCGCTACAGTCTGGAACCGCGAGACCGCTACGGTCGCAGGTTCGAATCCTTCCTCGGGCATGGACGTGCGTGATGTTCTTAGGTTAATTAGGTTTTAGTGGTTCTAAGGAACTGATGACCTCAGAAGTTAAGTCGCATAGTGCTCAGAGCCATTTGAACCATTTTGTAAAAGCTGAGGAAGAAAAAGTAAATAAATCCGATAGAGAAGGGATGATTGATTCAATGTGGGCAAGATTTCTGCGTCAATACAGCACAAAAAAATTTGTGGCCCAAGTTGGAAAAGATAACGACGAGCTGGTTGGCGACGTTAGGAACTGTGCGCTGAGGCAACATGCGCTTGGGGAAGTGATCACTTAATCTACTAACAACTTTTTCTGGTAGAGTGATTATGTGTGTATGAAAACAAGGTGGTGAAAAGTAGCCAATAGTCGAAATGGAGATTAGTAACATAGTTTTGCAGCACAAACAGCAAATCAAAGAAGTGCGGGCAGAATTATGTTCTTTAGCAGCAAATCAAGACACGAGTGTGATAGGTGTTCCGTGGGGTGATTCAGGATTGACAAAGTACTTCGCTAATAATGGAGAGTGCCACCCAGATGAATACGTTGCTGCATGTAGGGATGGTTTTGTGCAAAGAATGTCGATAGGGACATCTTGAGGGCAACGTAAAATTAAGGACAATTTTAATGAGTGCTTTATTTACTACATATCAGGTCTCTGAGAATCATTTCCTGAAAAAATATTGGACTGACGCCAAGCAAACGCGACTTCAGAACGAGTACCTAAGGGGCCCAAGTTTCAGACACAGGAGTGGAACGATGCGGGTTTTGTTTTGAGCGTGAATAAGTTGACACTTATAAATCGTTCGCTATGAGTGTTGGCAGACATAACGATTCTCAAGAGGTGCTTATCGGTACATTTATTGGAAATTTGTGGTAAGTTTCTGTGGGAGCGAAATACTGAGGTCATCGGTACCTACGTTTACACTCTACTTCATCTAACTGAAACTAACATACGCTAACGACAACACACACCCGTGCCCGAGGGATGACTCGAACCTCATACGGGGGGATACGAGCGCACCGTGACAAGGCGTCCCAGACCGCGCGGTGGAACATTTATAATGGTATCGTATTAACAGTCGAACAAATTGCGTCGACGAATTTTTAGATTATATTGAGAAACCTAACCATGTGTTGAAATTCAAGCCACATAATGGCAACAGTAGACAGCGAAATGAGTACCAGAACAGGAACAGTACATATCCACGATAATTATAATGATCACAAGAGAAATAATTATCACTGTAATAACGATTTGCAAAGGTGTAAACGGGAACTTTCACAATGGAAATAAAATCGGAGAGCCAAGATCTGAAGGGCAGTAGACTCTGTAAATACAACGCCAGAATACTAGACAAGGAAATTAATGGTTGCCGCGTCTAAGATCGGGTGGTGGTGAAATAAACCGACGCTGAAAAGGACACGTTATTTTAAAAATTCTGTGGGTGTCTAAAATTTGGCAAAGAAGCCACAAACATTGGAGATGGAGGTTAAAGAAGGCACACTACTGGCCATTAAAATTGCTACACCAAGAAGAAATGCAGATGATAAACGGGTATTCATTGGACAAATATACTGTACTAGAACTGACATGTGATTGCATTTTCATGCATTTTGGGTGCATAGATCCTGAGAAATCAGTACCCAGAACAACCACCTCTGGCCATAATAACGGCCTTGATACGCCGGCGCATTGAGTCAAACAGAGCTTGGATGGCCCATGCAGCTTCAACACCATACAACAGTTCATCAAGAGTAGTGACTGGCGTATTGTGACGAGCCAGTTGCTGGACCACCATTGACCAGACGTTTTCAGTTGGTGAGAGATTTGGAGATTGCGCTGGCCAGGGCAGCAGACGAACATTTTCTGTATCCAGAAAGGCTCGCACAGGACCTGCAACATGCGGTCGTGTATTACCCTGCTGAAATGTAGGGTTTCGCAGGGATCGAATGAAGGGAAGAGCCACAGGTCATAACACATCTGAAATGTAACGTCCACTGTTCAAAGTGCCGTCAATGCGAACAAGAGGTAACCGAAACGTGTAACCAATGGCACCCCATACAATCACGCCGGGTGACACGCCAATATGGCGATGACGAATACATGCTTCCAACGTGTGTTCACCGCGATGTCGCCAAACACGAATGCGACCATCATGATGCTGTAGACAGAACCTGGATTCATCGGAAAAAATGACGTTTTGCCATTCGTGCACCCACGTTTGTCGTTGAGTACACCATCGCAGGCCCTCCTGTCTGTGATGCAGCGTCAAGGGTAACAGCAGTCATGGTCTCCGAGCTAACAGTCCATGCTGCTGCAAACGTCGTCGAACTGTTCGTGCAGATGGTTGTTGTCTTGCAAACGTCCCCAACTGTTGACTTAGGGATCGAGACGTGGCTGCACGATCCGTTACAACCATGCGGATAAGATGGGTGTCATCTTGACTGCTAGTGATACAAGGCAGTTGGGATCCAGCACGGCGTTCCGTATTACCCTCCTGAAACCACCGATTCCATATTCTGCTAACAGTCATTGGATCTCGACCAACGCGAGCAGCAATGTCGCGATACTATGAACTGCAATCGCGATAGGCTACAGTCGGACCTTTATCAAATTTGGAAACGTGATGGTACGCGTTTCTCCTCCTTAGACGAGGCATCACAACAACGTTTCCCCAGGCAACGCCGGTCAACTGCTGTTTGTGTATGAGAAATCGGTTGGAAAGTTTCCTCATGTCAGCACGTTGTAGGTGTCGCCGCCGGCGTTATCCATGTGTGAATGCTCTGGAAAGGTAATCATTTGCATATCACAGCATCTTCTTCCTGTCGGTTAAATTTCGCGTCTGTAGCACGTCATATTCGTGGTGTAGCAATTTTATAGGCCAGTAGTGTAAAATGAAAAATAATTTTAAGCAGCGGAATCACATAGAGGGTGCAAGAAATATCGTGAAATGTGTTGAGATAGTCATTAATGATGATATTGGGCTGGAGAAATTGTTTTGTGGAAGTGGAATGAATGGTGGAATGCATGCATGAGGGAAAAATTCTGCGATCAGAAGAGAGACAGAGGTACATCCAGGTTTGGCGGAATTCATGTTACTGTGAATTCTAATGTGGACCGATGTAGTAGCAGCAATTTTTATGACATATCAGCGATGTATCGGTGTTGACGGAGTTATTGGTGATGAATTTTATAACGTATGGACGGATGTAATGAACGTTTTAAGTAATTAATCTTATAATTTATCTGTGAATATTAATGAAGTTAACTGAGATAATGTATATAGGTATCGGAGGAAGAAAAGAGAGATTTTGTTTAAGGAAGACGAAGTATTAAGTTGTGAGATTAAGTGTGAGGAGTATTCAGCTACTGGTATCATTACTTCATAGGAAAAGAACACTATGCTAGATGCTTACGAAGACCATGAAATGACGGATTTTGAGGAAGATTTAAGTGCTGCAGATGGTTTGGAGGTAAATGAGGAGAATCTAGGAATGGGTAATGAGATTGTGATTTGGCCTGAAATTACAATGTGTATCGTAAGCATGGAGGAAAATGGAAGGGATGTGAAAGTTAACCTTCGAAAGAGCAATCTTTGGAGAGATATGAAATTAAAAATGTGCAGTCGATAAGTGAAATGATCGCTCTTGATTAAGAAAGAAAGAATGCACCTCTGTAAACTAAACATGGTGTCCCAGCGATAGTCAAAAATTTTTTCTGTGAACATAAGAGTCCGTTGGTGTACGAGGGAAGAGGGCTCAAACCTGAGCAGGTGTAAAAGAAGAAAAAAGTGAGACTCACAAGGCACTCACTCTGGCGAAACAGGTCTTATAAGAGGCACCATGTAACAGAAGAACGTCATATGTATTAATATAAGTGTGTAAATAAGTGTATTTTCATGTGTAGTTTTCAGACTTTTGGGAGTTGTATTGGTTGTGTAAAGGGCAAATTTTGTGAATTTAAGATGTATGGAAACAAAACTCAGTTCACAAATCTAGATGCGAGGAGGCCGACAGAACGAGGAGGCCGACAGAACGTAGTGTTTCATCATTTACAAGGAGAGAAATATAAATTCAGTTATACGTTAGATTTGCAGTGGAAATGTCAAGGTTTTACTTTTAATATTTTGGATAGATTTCTCGCGTAATATATGCTGTTTATTACTAATTATTGTTCGCACAAAAATTGGTGTTTGGAAGTCATCAGACCTCATTAAAATTTTTATTGCTTGTGAGAGTAGAAAGTGCAGTTATGTGTAAAGCATAAGCTACATTTTTGGGGGTATACTACGTTGGGTTAACTACGTAATATGCCTTTTGGAAGGAGTTCGAATAGTGTTATATAAGTAAATGTTGCGGATAACGTCGTATGAAGCTCATGAGAATAATTATTGGGATAAGTGCTTCACTATATTAATAAGACAACGATGAATTACAATCTAGTTACGTGTTGAGTTAAAATAAAAGTTATATGGACAATTTATGCACCGAATAGTATTAGTTTTAAAGTTTCTAATTATACACAGGGAAATCGTAGATAAGTGACAAGTATTAGTTGATTTATAGTGTCGAACGAGTTTCATAGCACAAAAATTTGTTCCCTAGTCGGAACATAAATAAAGTGTTTGAAATGTCCAGCTAAATCAAGAGTGTTTTGCCTATGCTATAAATAGGTGTTTGCTGTATCGATTCCACTGGGAAGGGCGTTCACTGCCTGGTCTTTGAGAATTCAGAGAATCATTTGATTACTGGTAAATACACCATAATCGTACTTCGACATCTGTCATCCTCCAAAACTATTGGTGACTGCGGATTGACCAGTGCTTCGACGCAGTACGTGGCCAAGGCTGTCATGAATTCCCAGAGGCGGTATAACTGCGAACGTGTGAAGTGCTATTAACAGAGAGCAACAGCGCAAAAACCTGTGTAATTCTGAAGTTTCTTTAAATTAATGTTCTTTGTTTATTTTGGCATTTAATTAATATACCGTAACTTGTTATAAGCAGCCCCATCAGTCAAACAAATCAGTAACAGCTTGCACCGTACGTGCTTGAGCATTGTCCTGCAAAATTTATCTGATAATATATGTTATGATATGTCCTAGGAAATGGATAGCGTTTCAAACACTACCACAAAGACATTTACACTGCTGTTCTGACACACAAATGTTGTGCTCTGTTTGTTATGATATGTATGTATTTTTATGTTACTTATGTATGTCAAATTTGGTGCGAGTTAATGTGCCAAGTTAGCGAGCTAATGTGAGACATTAAGTGGAGGTGTGTAACTTCACGTGTATGTAGGCGCGCTGATCGGCCGCTTGGTGTTGGTACGACAAAAGGTGAATCTGTCATGCAGTTGAACGCTACACCGGACCCAGGGCCCAGGACGCGCCACGGCCGATTCAGCTACGTGACTGGTACGCGCGAATCCAAGTGTGAAGGCTTGGCCAGAAATGGCGAAAATTCAGGTATGGAGAATTTGGTCATTGCGTCAATCGCTTACGATGGCCGGCTGTGCTCCAGCAATGACATAACTGAAATATAGCTTCTTACAGCCGGAATTCCACAATAAATTACCGTCAGATAATACAGCTAATCTGAAAACGAAACATCTACGATCTAAGATAAATGAGGCATATCATACTGCACAAGAATGTTTTCAATGTCTTTAAAGCTACTACTGTTAATATTTACAGTGACCAGGAATTTTCACAATAAACCTCTAATTTATCAACTCTTAAACGACTCGCGCGATTCCAACAAATGGTATCTCAGATTATAGTAGTGCACTGTAGTTATCATCGCTGTAAGACATCTGTAAACATTTTATTTATTGACTTATGACGTCTGTTATAGCCTTTAATTACGCAGATGTCTGCATGTTCTCTACAGTTAAGCAGCAAATGAAATCAGCACGAGTACCTCACATGTCGTCATACTTGTGTAGTTATTTAATGAACAGTTTACTATTTGGCCAGTAACTTTATTTAAATGTTGATTTAAAGTGTGATTAAACAATCATGGTAATTTAAAAAGTCGCCAATCACCTGTGTTAGCTGATACCACTGTTGTGATGAGTGATAGAAGACGCTTCTGACAAGCAGGCCTAAATAATTGTTTAAATAATATTTAACGACAATCTATTGTGAGTTACCGTGCGCACACTTTCACAAGAATACTGGCTTATCCATTAATGAGCAAACCTTTATTTGTAGTTATTGTAAACGTTCTCAGTGTGACTGGACTTTTAACACATTTCTTTATTTAAATACTGTTGTAATATATTAATGCGGAAAATGATCACGTGAAGTCAATGTGGAGTGAAAGCCTGTAAAACTTAAGAACGACGTATTTTTGGTACGGACGGCCTTTACGCAATGACAACTACATAACGCTGTTCGTACCAACATAAAATAAAGCAGGAAATAATTGTTTCTAGTCATATTAACAATAGTTTTATTGTAGAGAAAATCACATTGTTCCTCGACGAAAATTAACTACGACTTTAAATACGTTTCATTTTAGAGCTGAAGAGCGACTGAAAATTTAAGAAAACATTCGAAAGTGAGCAGCAAAAATTTCAGTTATTGCTTTGCTAGAATTTAAAATGAAATTATTAATATTTTTGGAAACATTATTCGAGATGACATACGGGTTGCTGCTAATTGTGCTACTAAATTCTCAACTTTTTCTGATGAAACGACTAAAATTGGAGGGTAGAGCAGTTATCGTTGGAATTAGATTTCCTGTAGGTATTAATAAAGAAAGAAATATTAGTAATGAATAACTTTGGGCAGTTTGCCTACTTTAGTAAAAATGGTATATCGACAGTAAGTGTTAAATTTTAATCCTAAAATGAAAACTTTTGTTGACCATGGGTACGACTGGCCGCGATGGAAGGAAAGGAAAGAGGTGTCCAAGTAAAAATTGGAAATGAGTACCTCAAACCAATATTTGTGTACTGTTGCTCATATCCCCTAGATTTAGTAGTGGCTAAGTCCACCCCCGGTAGCTGAGTGGTCAACGCGACAGACTGTCAATCCTAAGGGCCCGGGTTTGATTCCCGGTTGGGTCGGAGATTTTCTCCGCTCAGGGACTGGGGGTTGTGTTGTCCTAATCATAATCATTTCATCTCCATCGACGCGCAAATCGCCGAAGTGACGTTACCTCGAAAGACTTACACCAGGCGAACGGCCTGCCCGACGGGAGGCGCTAGCCACACGGCATTTCATTTCATTTTTAGTGGTGGCTAAGTGAAGTAAGTGATATGCAGCATATAGTTGGTACCCTAAAGAACATAATTAATTTTTTTCGAGAAAGTTCTCAAGAAGGGCTGCTGTTCGAAATATTCCTGTCTTGTGTGAAATTCTGATTGTAAAAAGGTTAAGTATTCGAATACTTGCATACCATTTCACAATAACTGTGAACTAGCTGCAGAATTCCTCATGATGCCAACAGGAATTGAAGACAGACGACACACCAGTTGTAGAGTGCTTGCCATCACATGAAAGCTTGTAGTGATTAGGATACATTCTTCAACGCTATAATTAGTAGTATGTCAGTCTCTGTAAGCCATTGAATTGAATTTATTAAAAATACATACCCATGTAGAAGAAATAATCAACATTCTGAAACAGTACAGGAAAAATTCAGTACAACTGTTTGAAGCTGTACATGTAGCTCCTAAAATGTGGCAGGTGGAATAAATGTGAATCTTTTGGTGTCCAGACAATCTAAGAAGCAAACTTACGGACCAAACCATTTCTGTGACACTCTAAATGAGTATACCAGACAACCAATTTTCATTTCATATCAAAATTGCATAATTTTCACTTGGCAATCTTGATTTCCAGATGAACGCACAGAAACATTTAGTTAATTACATCATGCCCTCTGAAAAATAAAATTTTCTACAAAAAATAATTCGATAAAATAGCAACACATATTAAAAATTTTTATAATACTGATAATTTCATATCTGTAGCAACACTGTGGTATGAGGCTTGGTCAATGAGATCACAAATACCTAAAAATCTACCAGTTACTTCTATTCTTTATAAACATACAGAATCTGGCTCTGCTATGAAAAGAGTTTTTTAATTTTTTGAGTAATTAGTCTTCTGACTGGTTTTATATGTCTGCAATGAATTCCTTTACTGTGCCAACATCTTCCTCTCAGAGTAAAATTTCCAAACTACGTCCACAATTACGAGGGTTGGAACTTCAATAGTGGCAACTGTTTATTTACAGCTCGTACAAAATAGATATGTATTTCAAAGTTGTACTGACCTTCAAAGTAGTTACTAGCATTGTGTATAACCCGCTGCCAGCGATGTGCAAGTCGTAGGATACTCTCAGGCAGTGCCAGTTGTGTTGACAGTTCGAGCGGCGCGGTCTATTGCCCGACGAATTTTTAGCAGTTCTGAATCGTAAGCCGTGAAGTGTTTCCTTCAGTTTAGAGATAGAGTTGAACTCACGAGGGCTTAAGTCAGGGGCGTGCAGTAGGTGGTATCGCACTTAGCAGCCCCATCAGTCAAACAAATCTGTAACAGCTTGCACTGTACGTGCTTGAGCATTGGCCTGCAAAATGATGGTCAGATCCTGTAAAATTTGTCATAACCTCTGTCTCTAAGCTGGTCGTACGCTGTTTTCCAAAAATGAACAGCACAGAGACGGGTTATACACGATGCTGGTGATTACTTTGAAGGTCAGTACAACTTTGAAACAAGTATATATTTTGTACGAGCTGTAAATAAATAGTTGCCACTATTGAAGTTTCAACCCCCGTATTTGCTGGATGTTCGCCAATCTCTGTCTTCCTGTACAGCATTTATTCTCTACATTTCTCTGTAGTATCATGGAAGTTATTTCTTGATGTCATAACAAATGTGCTATGTTCCTGCCACCTCTTTCCCATACATTCCTTTCCTCTCTGATTCTGAAGAGAACCTCCTCATTCTTCACCTTATCAGTCCACATAATGTTCAGTATTCTACTGTAGCACCATGTCTGAAATGCTTCCATTCTTCTGTTCCGGTTTCCCAACAGGCCAACTACCATACAACGTTGTGCTCCAAACGTATCTTTTCAGCTATTTCCTCCTCAGATTAAGACCTTTGTTTGATACTAGTGGACGTCTTGGGCCAGGATTGCCCTTTCTATCAAAACTAGTCTGATTTTTATGTCCTCCTTCTTCGTCTGTCTAGGTAGCATAATTACTCAGAATTATTCATGATCACCAGTGCTCATATCAAATTCCTTTCTGTTCTATTTTCTGCTGCTTCTCATTGCTTTCGTCTTCCTTCGATTTACTCTCAATCCACATTCTGCACATATGAGACTGTTCATTGCATCCAGGAGATCCTGTAATTCTGCTTCATTTTGGCTAAAGACAGCAGCGACATCAGAAAATATTATCACTGTTATCCTTTCACCTTGAATTTTAATCCCACTCTTGAGCTTTTGTTTTATTTCCGTCATTGCTTCTTCGATGTATGAGTTGGACAGTATGGGCGAATGATAACATCCATGTCTTAAACGCTGTTTAATCCGAGTATTTCGTTCTTTGCCTTCCACTCTTATTGTTTCCTTTGGCTCTTGTACATATTGTATGTTAGTCATCTTTCCCTTCTAGCTTACCCCAATTTTTCTCAGAATTTCGAGCTTCTTGTACGTTTTACACTGTCGAAAGCTTTTTACAGGTAAAAAAATCCTATGAATGTGTCTTTAGTCTTGCTTCAATTATCAACTGCAACGTCTTAACTGTACATTATTCTTGCCAACAACTTGGATGCAAGAGCCGTTAAGCTATTGTCCGACAATTCTCGCTATTGTCGGCTCTCGCAGTCTTCGTAATTTTGTGGATAATTTGCCGAAAGTGAGATAGTACGTCGCCAGGATCATACCTTCTAAACACCTACGTGAACATTCGTCTTATTGCCATTTTCCCCAAATGATTTTAAAAATTCTCATGGAATTTTATCCTTTCTTCCGTATTTGATTTTAAATCTTCTAAAGCTCTTTTAAATTCAGATTTTACTTCCGGGTTCTCTGTGTCTTCTATGTCGACTCCTGCTTCTTCTTCTATCGCATCAATGGACAAATCTCCCCCTCACAGAGGGCTTTAGTATAAAGTTTTCATCTATTCACTCCTCCGTTGTATTTAACAAAGGAATTACCATTACGCTCTTAATGTTACTACCCCTGCTTTTAATGTTATCGACGTTTGTTTTGACTTTTCTATCGCTGAGTCAGTACTTCCCACAATATCCATCTTTTGATTTGCAACTCCTCCTATTGGCCGAGTTTACAGTTAACTTTTTTGGGATTTGAGGTCCACCAGTTACGCAAAACACCGTTTTTCGTAGTACCAAAGAATGTGTCGTCACCACTGTGCCATCATCAGTGGGTTTTCGTTTTTATTTATTCTCTAGTGTGGACATTTTTGTTACATGATTATAAAAAGACGTGCATTTTTAGTTCAAACAACAGATCGTTTCTTTTTGTAAATACCTTTACATTTGATGAGCATGAATTTTCTCGACCACTTTTGTGTTAATTATTACAGGTAGCTTGTTATCTGCGACCAAACGATGTTGATGAGAAAGTTTATTTGCTGAGAGTTAACCTATCTTCTAGAGTGTAATTTAGTTTTTCGCGATGTTTTCACGCCTATTTTCATATTTACTTACGCTTTTCACGACACCAGAACACAGTGTGATTGTGGTTTGTTATGTGTCCCAGCCCATTCAGTGTTCATTTGTTCACGAGAGAGTTCGGCGATAAACTTGAATTTTATTTGCATTTTATCTTTGTGTGTGTGTGTGTGTGTGTGTGTGTGTGTGTGTGCGTGTGCGTCTGTGTGTGTGTTTTCTGTGTGTTTCTTAGCTGTGTGTGTTGTCTTTTATATGGTATTTCTATTTGTGTGTAAATGGTGCGTCTCAGCAGATTTTAGTGTATTTATTTTTCGTGTGTGTGTGTGTGTGTGTGTGTGTGTATGTGTGTGTGTGTGTGTGTACATGCATGCGCGCGTGTGCTTGTGTGTAGACTTTATCTGTTTGTGCTGTTTTTATTTGTAAAGTTCCTTTAATGTGTTAAATAGTGTGCCCTTGCAGAGTGTAGTGTATTTGCTTAAGACCTATTTTCCTTCCGCTATTGCCTTCTGTATATGGAAGTTTTCCTCAATGGTCAGTTTGCTGTTTTAGGCTGTCGCTGGGTTTTATCCTAAATCTTTGCGCATTTTTTCTTCCTAACTAGACTCTTGAATTTAGCCTACTCTTCATAAGTATTAAATTCTGATTTGAGTCCATATCTGCTCCTGGGTACACCTTATAATCAAGTATCCGAATTCGGAATCTCTGTCTGACCATGATGTAATATAACTGAAATCTTCCCACATCTCCCTTCGTTTTCCACGTCCATCTCCTCCTCTTATGATTTTGAAACAGAATATTCGTTATTACTCTCCGAAAGTTATTGCAGAACTCAGTCTTTCTTCTCTTTCAGATCTCGTACCAAGCCCATATTCTCCTGCAGTCCTTTCTTCTACTCCTTATCCTACAACCCCATTCCAGTCCCCCATGACTACTAGAATTTATTCTCCCTTTTAATACTGAATTACCTGTTCAATGACCTCATATACTTTGTCTCTTGGTCTTCAGCCTAAGATGTCGGCACATATAACTGAACTATCGTTTTCGGTGTGGTATGTTTTCTGTTATCACGAGAACTATCATATCGCTGTAACGTTCACAGTAACTCCCACTCTGCCCTACTTTCCTATTCATTATAAATCCTACTCCCATTATACCACTTTCTGCTGCTGTTGAAATTACGCAATCCTCATCTGACCAGAAAACCTTATTCTCTTTCCATTTCACCTCACTGGTTCCGCTGTATCTATATGGAGCCTTAGCATTTTTTCAGATTTTCTAGCTTCCCAACCACGTTAAAACTTCTAACATTCCACGCCCCGATTGGTGGAACGTCATCCTTACGTTGCTTATTCAATCTTGTTCCCATGACCACCCCCGCCTCGGCAACCCCCTCCATTAGATCCGAATGGGGGACCAGTCCTGAAGCTTTTGCCAATGAAAAAATCACCATGACACTTTTTAACTGTAGGCCACATTTACTGTGGAAACACATTATCTGTCTTTAATGTAGTGCTTTCCATTGCCTTCTGCATCCTCACGCATTGATCTTTGGAGAGTCTTGCGCCTTTAGGGGCAGTTTCCTAACCCAAGAGCAGAAGAGTACCCTGAAGCTCTCTACCCTCCTCCGTCGACTTTGATAAAGTCTTTGGCTGAATGGTGGTAATTTCTTATACCGGAAATGTTCGATCGCGAATGACGATGATTGTTATTCAGAATTTAAGCGTTGGGGATGTCTGAAATAGGAATGCTGGACTTTTGAGTACTAACCAAAGACTGCGACGCCTTGACCACGGACGCAGTACTCTACAAATACTAAAAATGGGGCTTCCTTGTTTGATGAATGAAAGCAGGTTATGTGGGTTGTGCACGCTAAGTGTGATTGAAACCCTTTTAGTATGCAACTGCACGCTGTATAGTTTTATATCACTTTATTCAGTTCAGAATACGTAACCTAAGTTATTATATACCATAACAAAGCTGTTATTAATCATTTCTGAATATGAAAATGCACTACCGAAATGTGAAACTGTAGTTATTAGACCATCTTGACATAAAAGTTATTATTTACTCTAGTTTTCCCCTCTGCATGTCTAAAGTGGTATAATGAGATACACTGTAGTCAGCTACAGAAATACAATCATGTCAAATGACTGCATTGTTTTGGACATTGCTCAAAACTCAGCTGACTAATTTCCTTTATAAAGCTGATTCTCCCTTTAATATAGCGCGAGATAATACTGCTGATGCATCTACAAATGCTACGCAAATTAATTTTATGTGCAATGAGCATTCTTCTCAAAATCTATGTAATTAACTACCAAACACTTTCATAAATACTCTTCACCATGAGAGTCTGCAAAATGCTTTCCAGGAAGGAGATGGGGGGCAAGACAATGTTAGAATTGTAATTTTACATATAAATGAGTTAGTCAGTTTCGATAGGTGTCATGCCACAAGAACAAAGTTTTGTAGCTGACACGAAAAACTTATTTTAGAACAGAGAACTCAGTAGCCGTTACACACATATTACTTTGATACCTAGAAGGTAAGAGCGATTTCATGATTACCTTTAAGGTATACCTTTTGTACAACTAAAATGATTGTGGCTGTGACACATTTTTTAAAGTTGAACTGAAATAGTATACTTACGTCACTAAATCTTTCATGTACCCAAAAAATTATCAAACGAGTTGGGAAATAATCAATAAAATATTTAGAAAAGGTATTTTTAATCATGCACCAAAAGTGTTACATTGATACTGTATGTGAAAAGTCTGAAGTATAAAGAAGGAGAAATGAGATTCCTGTTGATTATAAACTAAAATACTCTCTCAAAAAGAGCATTTGATTAATTTTCTTTGGAGATGGAAACGCAAGGTACAAATTACAAAGAAATGCTTATGCACTGTTATCTATAATAGTGCTTACATCGCGTTACACTACTTACATTAACAGATATTATTCATTATTTTCATATCTTACGTATTTTAATATTGATAGACATAAACAGAATTCACCAATCTGTGTGCTGGAACGTACATTATTATCTTGTTTGTGTAGTTTGTATGTCAGGCTCAGTATTTGTCTGAGTGAATGTGAGACACCTCCAAAACCCACAGCAAAATTGGCGAATAGAGCCGGTTCATAACCATGTTGGCTTAAACCAAGAGTGCCTTCACCTGTCCAGAAGTTGAATGCAGTATCGTGCAGACAATCAAACGTAGTTTAGAACTAGGAACAATAACTGCATGCTGAATGTTTACACGCCATGAGGTTCAAGAAGGTGCCAACTTCTCGAGACGGTACCTTCTCAGGCCTGAAAAAGATTTATGTCTTTTTTCTTTGCAGCTCCTAGTACACAAAGCGAAGCATCTGGGCTCAAAGTGAGTGAATCAGCATGAAAAGAAAAAGAAAGGAAGTCGAAATGACGATTTGTTGTACATGGTCAGCTGGAAATAAACCATTCTTTAGTGTCTCATAGTATGGTTTCTCATAGTATGGTTTGGTTTGTAGATAACAGGAACGAAACTGCAGCATTATCAGTTCTATCTAATAATATACTAATGTTGATCGTCATTCACAAAAGATAGATGTTTTAGTAATGTAATAATGAACTTCATCTTCCTCAGTCGCTGAATTCACTCCCTTGAACAATGGGAATGTTTATACACTGACAGTATGATTTAATAAAAATATACTAATAAGGAATCAAAGTAGTTCCAATGGTTCAAATGACTCTGAGTACTATGGGACGTAACATCTGAGGTCATCAGTCCCCTAGAACGTAGAACTACTTAAACCTAACTAACCTAAGGACAGCACACACACCCATTCCCGAGGCAGGATTCGAACCCGCGACCGTAACAGTCGCGTGGTTCCAGACTGAAGCACCTAAAACCGCTCTGCCACAGCGTCCGGCATCAAAATAGTATCAAACACAAATTTATTGTGTAACACAGAGAGCACAATTTTATAATTTACACAATAAATGCAATTTCGCTCATATCAAGTAGAAACTTACAAATTAAAATTCTAAATAATTAAATAGTTAATTATTTTCTTAACAAGAAGTAATGAAGAACAGAGTATCCATGAAGGGCCACAATGTGACATGAAACTACACCTGAGAGTATTTGAGGAAGAATAACAATCACCGAGTCTGTCGCCCAAACTTGTTAATGAGGAAGTTAGTGAATTCATTTTTTTCTATTTTTGTGAACACTTAGCATGGACTAAGTGTGAGAGTAAACGTACAAGTTTCTGCTGGGAACAGATGTAATGAATTTGCGCACCTGATGAAACTGACGATGTCATTCTAATAGGGCGAGACTACTCTGGTGAACAGGACGAAGAAGCAGACGTATGAAGGCCATCTCAAGGAACAACGCACACGTTAGTAGCAATTTGTCAGCTTTCTATATCTGGTCCTCTTTCGTACTCTGTACATTATTATTTGTTTGTTGCTAGGGTAAATCATGTGACGCAATAATTGTGAAGCTTCAAATAGAACTAAAAGGAAAACAGACCTAGATTGGAAATAACGAAGACGACATCGTTAATACAACTGCCTTAAAAACTTGCTTGTAACGTTACGCATATGTTAGAGAGCTAATCGGATGCCCGTTACTGGTATGAGGTAAGATGAATTTGTTGTACTGGTGAGCGATGGCGGACAATCCAAGGGCTGTCAAAGCCCCGCGGACAGTCCAGAGACAGCGGCTGCAGCAGGCGAGTCCAGGCGCGGGCGCAGAGGTGTGGGCGGGAATGGGGAAAATTTTGACGCTTAAGAGGACAGACAGTGCTCCAAGAAATTCCTGAGTGTCAGACAAACTGAAGACTCTTTGAGAATGTATGATAATTTACAGTCCAATATTAGTGGAAATTTTAATACAACTACTATCTCAGAAAATGAGGCGCATTCTGTGACATCTTAATATTTTAATATTTTTAAGACTACAGACGTTAATATTCACAGTTAATAAACATATTCACAATGAACCTCTGAAGTAACAACTTTTAATCGCTTAGTCTGAGTTAATCACACAATATCTCAGATGATATTATTGCACAGCATGTATCATCTCTCAAAGTTATATATATATCTGTATTTATTATATTTCTTCTTACATATCTCTTTTTTTTAGTACGCAAATGTTTGTCAGAACGTCGTATTCTCCATATTTGTACAGTAAATGACCCACAGCATCAGTAACTCGTATCTTGTCATACTTATGTTTTTATTAAATGAATAGTTAACTGTTTTGGCAGTGTCATTAAAAATCTACGATAATTTAAAAGTGATCAGTCGTATGTGTTGGCAGACGACACAGCAGAAAAGAGGACCAAAAGACGCTTCTGTCAAGAAGGCACTAACAGTTGTTTGAATAAAATTTAATGACAGTTCGTTGTCATTTAATGTGAATGCAATACCTCAAAACTACTACCTTATTAATTTTTAATTATTGTGAATGACTTGATTGTGAACAACTCTTGCAAACATTTCTCTATTTAAATATTGTTATAATATATTAATTTAGTACGAGACATGATCATGCTGAGTGAAATCATATCCGTAGCGCTTATGAACGACGTATTTTCGGTGGGGACGCCTTCAGCTAATGGAAAGTAGCGGAGCACTACGGGAGTTAATTGGTGACTGCGAATTTTTTGAATTAAGAGCTCAAAGGGCTTGAAATGTTGTGTGATGTGGCTGGCGTCTGTGAGAGTGCTTGTTTTGGTAATGCCGTGCTGCCTCTCGACCGTTTCCATCTTCTCAGCACAAACAGCATCGCGCCTTGTTCCCGACGTGAATACGAGATCATATTGCAGCTTACAGTGCGCTGCGTCAGTCACACAGCCTGCAACACACGAGGAACAAACGGCACGGGGTCAGAGGAAATTTCATTCATCAGCGTCGTCTACCACGGCAGCGATGCATTTCCTCACAAATGTTCGTAGGATCTTTTTTTCTCAATTTCCAGTCAGGAATCCGTCTCTGCAATGTGTCGGTTTTATTAATGGTCCCAGGGTGTCACCACGTGCCCTCTGCGACCGGTTATTGCGCGTTAACATCGAACGTAGAAGGAGGATGTTTTAATAAGCGTGGACAGTGTATAGCTTCTTCTGAGACTTTGTAGGACAATCTTCCCATCTTTTCTCCATCTACATGTCACACAGCCACTACGGTATATTCCAATTACGTCTTTTCTTTTGTGGCTTGTTTTCACTATCTTTCCTGTAAATATTTTCTATTTATTGGGAATGTAATTTAGAATAAGACATTCGTTTTGCCTTTTGGTTTTAATCTGCCGACCAGATGGAATACATAAGTAGCACATTGATGATGCTGAGGCTGAAAAGTCACAAGAAAGATATAGTTCTGATACAGGTCTACACGCCAATCAGCCAACACAGCGACGATGAGATTGAAGAGTGCTACAGTAGAATTGAATCCTGGTGTAGAGAGAGAAGAAAAAGCCATGCATCATAGTAATGGGAGATTGGAATGCGGTGGTTGGCGAAGGGAAAGATGGAGATGTGGTTGGAAAGTGTGGATTGGGTAACAGAAACAGACGAGGTGTGAGAATAGGTTTTGTGAGGAAAACTCATTGGTAGTCAGAAACACTCTTTTTGAACATCAGAAAAGAAAATGGTACACATTGACATCGAATATAGACAATAGCTGGTACCAAATAGATTACATACTAACACAGAGTAGATTCCAGTCATGCATGAGAAATTCCACGGCTTATCCAGGAGCAGATATTAACTCTGACCACAACTTGGTTGTAGCAGATTTGCACGTTAGATTGAAAAGAATGTTGGTTGGTAAAGTGACAGAGAAATTTAACGTTGGTGCTCTAAAGGAAGAAGGAATAACCAAAAAGAAGAGTTCCGAGACAAGTGGAAAATAAGAGAAAAGCAAAGGGCATAAATGAACAGTGGAACCAGTTCAGAGACACCCTGCAAGCAACCAGTACAGATGTCGTTGGTCTGGTGAGGTGCAAGCGGAGAAGAAAACCATGGGTCACAGATGGTATGGAAGATGGCAGAAAGGAGAAAATGGAAAAACACACAAACTGATGAAGGAAAAAGGCAATAGAGAAGACTGATCAATGAGCTGAGAAGAGTAACTGATCAGGTCAGGGAAAAATGGACGAGAGAAATCTGCTCAGAAATTGAGACACTGGAGAAAGAGAGCAAGTACGAAAAGATGTGTCTTGTAGTGAAGGAAATAGTATTTCGTGTGCTGTAACCTGTTGTAACCGCTACCGGAACGGTAGCGGGATGGCCGAGAAAGCGCGGCGGGACCAAACGGAGAGCAACAGCGAACAAACAAACGAACGGAAAGGACGGACACGAAACAACAACGGACGATGGAGAGAGACCTTACGACGACAACATGCAAGAAGCAACGGAGTGACAGAGACAACCAAACGAATAAGACGTCCACTAGTAATGAAAACAGAGAACGATAAACACTCTGTCTGTTGTCGAGGCGATGTGTCAAGATTCACGCAACTATTAGACTGGCTTTCTGAGCGAGAGGCAGGCGCTGAAATACTCAATCGGGGGCGCCGCTATTGGCCGCTGGAACCACGTGTTCCACTGTGGCGCCCTCACACTAAATGAGGGCCAGGACGCGCGCGTCGCCACAGCTTACGGCGCGATGGTGCAGAGATCTCTAGGGGTCTTCGACGTCCATGACGTCTGGCGCGGATTCAAATTCCACGGCGCGCGGTACCAGATCGGGGAAGGAACAATCAAACATATATGGGGATAGAAAGGAAAGATGAAACTCTTTAATGTGACCCACACGCTGATAGACGGAAAGAATATATTGAAACTCTCTATGAATGGGATCAAAGACATTACGATCTTCAGACTGAGAAAGAAGAGTCAGTAAATGAAGATGAAAAGGAGATTTTATCCTAGGTTCAGAGTTAAATAAGACATTGGGAGAACGTACAAACAACAAAGAGCGTGGTGTAGATGACATTGAGGCAGCAATCTTAAAGAGTTTAAAAGAAACAGACGAAAATGAGTTGACCTCTCTTTGTAACTAAATCTATGACAAAGGGGAATGACCAGAAGGCTTTCTCGTAAGTATAATAGTCCCAGTCCCAAATACTAACAATCCAAAAAAGTGTGAAGACCACAGGACAATCAGCCTAATATCACAGGCAGTAAAAGCAGTTCTAATTCCGAATAGGAGACGATATGGAACGCTTGATAAAAACATTTGGTGAAGAACAGTAATAATTGGAAAGGGAACACGAGATGCCATTGGAGTTCTAAGAACCATCGCGGAAAGACATATAGAAAAGGGCAAATAAGTGTATGCTGTCTTCATAGACCACGAAAGGCCTTTGATGGAGAGCAGTGGGATAAGCTATTAGATATCTCAAAAAAGCAGGGAGTAAAGTGGAAGGAGAGAAGATTGATCACAAATCTGTACCTAAATCAGAAATCTTGGGTACGAACAGGTAATGGGAACTCTGAAGACAGTAAGATTGGGAGAGGTGTTAGACAGGGCTGCTGTCTCTTGCAGATCCTATTTCTATTTAACATCTGTCTGGAGGAAGTACTGGAAAGCTGTTTGGATGGGACAAGAGGCGTCAGGATAGGTGGGCGGAAAATCGAGTGTAAGATTTGCATGCCATGGCGACCCTCGCAGAAAATCAAGAGACGCTGACTCAAGTGCTAAATGTCCTGAATGAAGCCTGTGCAGCATATGGTATGAAAATTAGTAAAAGGAAAACCAAAAGCATGGTCGTAAGCCCAAACAAAAGAAAAATGAAAATTAAGTTGAGGTCCGAAATCGTAGAAGAGGTACAAAGTTGGATTAAAGAAGTCATGGGTTGCCAGCAAGATATCAAAGTGGGAATGGCTCTGACGAAAGAGGGATTTTAAAAGCAGAGAATACTCCTAACCTGCTGTTTAAACAAGGAATTAAGGAAGCGAGTGGTTCAAATGGCTCTGAGCACTATGGGACTTAATATCTGAGGTCATCAGTCTCCTAGAACTCAGAACTACTTAAAACTAACAAACCTAAGGACATCACACACATCCATGCCCGAGGTAGGATTCGAACCTGCGACCGTAGTAGTCGCGCGGTTCCAGACCGAAGCGCCTAGAACGTGGACTTTGAGAAATTAGGATGAGAAGAAAATTGAAGCTTGTGAAATGTGGATATGGCGTAGAATTGAGAAGATCAGCTGGACTGACAAAGTCAGGAATGAAGAAGTACTGAGGAGAGTTGGAGAAGAACGGAGGATGCTGCTGATGGTGAAGAACAGGAAACTAAACTGGATAGGCCATAAACTAAGAAGAGATTGCCTTCTAGTAGAGGCAACTGAAGGTTTCGTTCTGGGAAAGAGAGGGAAGGGCAAGAGAAGGTTCCAGATGCTGGATGATGTCAGCAGGCCACTAGGGAGGGGTGGGGGTGGGGGTGGGGGTACCAAAGAATGAAGAGGAAAGCAGAGAAGCATGGAGGGCCGTAAGGCAGAGAACCCATGATGATGAGATGATGGTTGAAGTGACCGCAATACCACAAAAGTACTAATATCAGTATCTCTGGCCCCTGTTTTGATCACAACAGAGGTAGAATCTTCCGACACGTCGGTCTGGGGCGTGCAGATGGCGTAGTAAATCGCTGAAGCTGGTTGCCAAATAGAATAAAGTTGTAAACTAGACGTCTGAGAGGTGTTTAATTTGATATTGGTCATAGTTGTCCCCTAAACTGTTCGTCTTCAGTGGGTGAAGCAACACAAAAATCGTACAGCGGCCGACTGGGGCTGGCATCGCGAACCGGCGAGTCGCGATTTTCCTACTGTTTCAAACGATTCAAGGCATATAGTGCACTGACCACCCAAAGAGATGTATAATCCGCATAGTTTCGAAGGTATAGTACACGCCTGATGTGGTTCTATGATATTTCGGAGAGTGTTTCTCGTTCCATTACTCGTGAACGCTCGTCCAGGTAACGGTGAATATGAACCTAGATGTTTGCATGAGAATTCTCAGAGACTAAGTGTTGCCATTTCTTTTACATCTTCATACGTATCCTTTGGACACTCTGTTATCTGACAACAGCCGTATTTACAGGGCTGCACACATACTTTCCGGTGTGATCAACATTCAAATGCCCTATAGCACCTCGTTCCGTCATTTGAATAAGCTGATCTTTATCTCACATGAAATGTCTAGAACTATAAGGGGCTGACGAAGAAGAACAGCAACCAGCATCTCCGAAGCCTGGCACTCTCCAACATCCAGTCAAGAAGGAACGCCTTGAGCTTGACATGGTATAAATGAAAGAAACTTGTGGGCTGACTCCCTCGGAGAACTAAGGCCTTTATCACTGCTACACACTGTATTAGCGTGGTACCTTCTGGAGCGACACATTTCTAGTCGTCTCTGCTTAGGTAAGCTGCACTGCTATCTTTACCGCCTGAACGACGTACGACGTACGTTTAGAAAACACATATAATCAGCTTTGGTCAATCGTAATTCGAAAATAATTGGCAGACAACTTTCTTTCTGTCTGAACGAGAGCAGATCGGAGTAACATACGCGGTTCAGCCACACTACTTGATCTGTACCTATGTTAGATGTTATAGTGCAATAACCACTCACTTACGGCAGGTGCTAGCACTAACGGTGTGACGCAGAAGGCAGTGCAGCCGTTGTCGTAATGTGGAAACGGGGTAACTTTTCTGACGTCCAGAAAGGGCCTGACCACTCGCTTTCTGGCCGAGGGTGGAAGCATTTCCGAAACGACTAAATCTGTGAACAGTTGGCATGCCGCTGTGGATAAAGAATAGCTTTCACGGCAAGGTGGCGCTGTCACAAGCAGAGCCGAGACATTTGTGGTGCACCAAGGCCCATAGGTGACTGTGGTATACGACGACTTTGGATATGTGTATGGGCGGACAGACACGCAGCGCTTGGACAACTGACCGCCCGGATGATCCCCCGGGTTACCAACAGTGTCTCCTCAATGACTGTTCAGCGGAAGTTGCTCCGAATGGACCTCCATAGCAGGAGCCTGGTTCGCGCACCCACGCCAATTGCTGTTCATCGGCGAGGAAGGCTCAAATGTGCACGCCAGTACCGCAACTGAGCGTACACTGAGTGACGGCTGGGGACTTTTTCTCAGATGTATAACGTTGTATGCTTGATAGGACAGATGGATGTTGTTGTGTGCGGCGTGAAACGTCTGCAAGCAAACAGCCTGCAACAATCATCGGCAGAGTCCAGGTCGGAGAAGGTAGAGTTGTGGTCTGGGGAATGTTTTCGTGATCAGTCACTCTCGAAGGCACAATAGATCAACACAGCTATGCATCTATTCATGGGGTGTGTGCCCACCCATTCATGGAGTTTACTTATACTTGGCGCAATGACGTCTACCAGCAGGACAATGCGGCGGGTCACACAGTTCGCAGTGTACGTGCGTAGTTCGAAGATCACCTGGATGAGTTTACCGTACTCCCCTGGTCATCAAAGTCCCAGCATTTAAACTCAGTAGAGAATTGGTGGGGCCGGATCGATCGGACTGTTCGCTTCATGGGTCTTCAACTGAGAAACCTAGCACAGCTGGTCACGGCACTGGAGTGGCCACGGCTCCGCATCCCTGTCGCTACCTTCCAGCATCTCACTGACTCATTCTGCACGCCTCGTAGCGACCTGCACTGCAAAATGTTGCTATTCAGACTTTTGACAGGTGGTGACGTTAGTGTGACTGGGCAGTGTAGCTTCCAATATTACACCGGCAGCGGACCACTGCAAACGGGCAGCAATCGCAAGAAGATACCGCCGTTTTGCTCTCCCTACGATCATTATTTAAAACATTGTAAATGTGAAAAATACTGAAATTTATAACTCGTCCGGATAGGTGGATTGTCATATGATGTAACAGGGATAACGACAGTAGTGGCTTATTTGTTCGAAAGTAAAAATAAATATTTATTTGTGAAACGTTACGAAGTTACGTCGGATTAAGATTTTATTTATCACGTTAACCAGTTTTTTTTTTTTTTTTTTTGAGGAACATAAAGTGGAAGAACAGTATTTCTATAAAAATCCAAATCCAAAGACGATCTGTTAATGTTAGTCATTGGCAAGCTATGAAAACGTCAGAGATGTAGAATAATGGTAAACATTCAAATATTATGAAATTTGTTAAAAAGAAAGGTTAAGCCACACTCCTACTCTGAATGTATCAAAAAATAAGATAAGAAATCTGTAAAGAAATTCTGTGTTTTAGGCATTGGTTAAAAGCAGCTCGGAGCTTCACGTTATAGGAACGGCGTGAACAGTACCATAAGAACTACTAACCTACAACGCCGGATACTTATTAAGATTTTTTTCTCCTACGAAAAACTAAATTAAACGAATAACATGTATATAAAGTATGATGATGCAGCAGAACGGCTAATTCTTGGACAATGGTCCAACTTGTTTATTCCTTTGAAATTACACTTGTGTGTATTGTGTATTGTGTATTGAACCGGGGACCTAGACACGAAGGAGAGGCTTCGTCCCATCGTAGCCCTCAGTGGTAAACAACCCCACAACAGACCACAGCAGTCCACCCACCCCACCGCCGTCCATCACCGAACTCAGGGTTATGGCGCGCTTCGGCCCCCAATGGATCCACCGGGAACGTCTCATACCACACGAGTGTAATCCCAAATTTTTGCGTGGTAGAGTAATGATGGTGTACGCGTACGTGGAGACAGTGTTTGCAACAGCAATCGCCGACATAGTGTAACTGAGGCGGAGTAAGGGGAACCAGCCGCATTCGCCGAGGCAGATTGAAAACCGCCTTACAAACCATCCACAGGCTGGCCAGCACACCGGGCAGATTCGTTTCGGGGACCGGCACGCCTTCCCGCTCGGGAAGCAGCGCTTTAGACCACGCGGATAGACGTGAGGGCTCGAAATTACACTTACTCAGTATTATTTATTTACTTTAGTTGCCCAGGACTTAAATAATACAAAGTAAAGGGGAAAAAACAAAGTTCTGTCAAGAACTGCTCGTTTCCTGTTAGATGGACCGCTTTCTTAATGGCTTTATCACTTGTTGCATTTAGGTTTGCGCAAACCAGGAGATGCTGAATCATGCAGGTCACCACATTTACAGCACTCATCCTCACTCAACAAGCCCAACTACTTGAGGTTCGCCTTGCATCGTGACACTCCTAATCTCAATCGGTTTAGTGCGTTCCATGTCACATACGGGTGATGAAACCTCGGGATAGGTTCCCCTTCATTACTCTCCCCAGTCCTTTCTTTTAATGAATTTCGCCATATATCCGTGTTCGGCGAGTTGCAGGTGCTGATGTAATTACTGGTGTTGAGCGCATTTAGCTCCTCCTCGACCTTAACGTAGCTTTCTGTGTATCATATCCAAATATAGGGTGTCTGGGATCGATTCTCTGCTTCTTGTTCTCGATTTCTGTTCTTTTGCGGATGTCAGGTGGTACTAATCCTAATTCGATAAATTTTCAAAAAATGGTTCAAATGGTTGGTTCAAATGGCTCTGAGCACTATGGGACTGAACATCTTAGGTTATCAGTCCCCCACAATTTAGAACTACTTAAACCTAATTAAACCAAAGGACATCACACACATCCATGCCCGAGGCAAGATTCGAATCTGCGACCGTAGCGGTCGCGCGGTTCCAGACTGTAGCGCCTAGAACCGCTCGGCCGCGCCAACCGGGTCATGAGTTAAGAGTATGGCTGTAGAGATGAGAGACTGTGTACTGTTAGTACAACTGTTCTATACGAGCGACGGCAATCACAATTCTCCATCGAGAGAGTATCGTGGTTGAAAGGTCTGAGGTGAGTTCCGATGTGATTAAATGCTTTAAAGAAGATCGTATTGAAATTCGACAACGCTGGTGAGCTTGGTGTGGCACATGGAAGAGAAAGACGTCCTCTGCCGATGGAAGTTATTGATGAGGTTGCTGTTGCTGTAACTGACCATGCAGCGCATGCTCCGGATAGTGCTAGTGCTGGTACAGTGTCACGACAATTGTCTATCCCACGGTCAACAGTACGGAAAGTTTAACCGTCTATTTTACACTCGTACCCCTACAAGAACCATGGACCTTGGACCTTGCCGTTGGTGGGGAGACATGCGTTCCTCAACTATACAGATAGCCGTACCGTAGGTGCAACCAAAACGGAGGGGTATCTGTTGAGAGGCCAGACAAACGTCTGGTTCCTGAAGAGGGGCAGCAGACTTTTCAGTAATTGCAGGGGAAACAGTCTGGATGATTCACTGATCTGGCCCTGTAACACTAACCAAAACGGCGTTGCTGTTGTGGTACTGCGAACGGCTGAAAGCAAGGGGAAACTACAGCCGTAATTTTTCCCGAGGGCGTGCTGCTTTACTGTATGATTAAACGATGATGACGTCGTCTTGGGTAAAATATTCCGGAGGTAAAATAGTCCCCCATTCGAATCTCCGAGCGGGGACTACTCAAGAGGACGTCGTTATCAGGAGAAAGAAAACTGGCGTTCTACGGATCGGAGGGTGGAATGTCAGATCCCTTAATCGAGCAGGTAGGTTAGAAAATTTAAAAATGGAAATGGATAGGTTAAAGTTAGATATAGTGGGAATTAGTGAAATTCGATGGCAGGAGGAACAAGACTTTTGGTCAGGTGAATACAGGGTTATAAATACAAAATCAAATAGGGGTAATGCAGGAGTAGGTTTAATACTGAATAAAAAAGTAGGATTGCGGGTAAGCTACTACCAACAGCATAGTGAACGCATTATTGTGGCCAAGATAGACACGAAGCCCATGCTTACTACAGTAGTACAAGTTTATATGCCAATTATCTCTGCAGATGATGAAGAAATTGATGAAATGTATGATGAGATAAAAGAAATTATTCAGGTAGTGAAGGGAGACGAAAATTTAATAGTCATGGGTGACTGGAATTCGAGAGTAGGAAAAGGGAGAGAAGGAAACATAGTGGGTGAATATGGATTTGGGGAGAGAAATGAAAGATGAAGCCGCCTGGTAGAATTTTGCACAGAGCATAACTTAATCATAGCTAACACTTGGTTCAAGAATCATAAAAGAAGGTTGTATACATGGAAGAATCCTGGAGATACTAGAAGGTATCAGATAGATTATATAATGGTAAGACAGAGATTTAGGAACCAGATTTTAAATTGCATTTCCAGGGGCAGATGTGGACTCTGACCACAATCTATTGGTTATGAACTGTAGATTAAAACTGAAGAAACTGCAAAAAGGTGGGAATTTTAGGAGATGGGACCTAGATAAACTTAAAGAACCAGAGGTTGTATAGAGTTTCAGGGAGAGCATAAGGGAACAATTGACAGGAATGGGGGAAAGAAATACGGTAGAAGAAGAATGGGTAACTTTGAGGAATGAAACAGTGAAAGCAGCAGAGCATCAAGTAGGTAAAAAGACGAGGGCTAGTAGAAATCCTTGGGTAACAGAAGAGATACTGAATTTAATTGATGAAAGGAGAAAATACAAAAATACGGTAAGTAAAGCAGGCAAAAAGGAATACAAACGTCTCAAAAATGAGATCGACAGCAATTGCAAAATGACTAAGCAGGGATGGCTAGAGGACTAACGTAAGGATGTAGAGGCTTATCTCACGAGGGGTAAGATAGATACTGCCTACAGGAAAATTAAAGACACCTTTGGAGAAAAGAGAACCACTTGCATGAATATCAAGAGCTGAGATGGAAACCCAGTTCTAAGCAAAGAAGGGAAAGCAGAAAGGTGGAAGGAGTATATCGAGGGTCTATACAGGGGCGATGTTCTTGAGGACAATATTATGGAAATGGAAGAGGAGGTAGATGAAGATGAAATGGGACATATGATACTGCGAGAAGAGTTTGATAGAGCACTGAAAGACCTAAGTCGAAACAAGGCCCCGGGAGTAGACAACATTCCATTAGAACTACTGACAGCCTTGGGAGAGCCAGTCCTGACAAAACTTTACCATCTGGTGAGCAAGATGTATGAGTCAGGCGAAATTCCCTCAGACTTCAAGAAGAATATAATAATTCCAATCCCAAAGAAAGCAGGTGTTCACAGATGTGAAAATTACCGAACTATCGGTTTAATAAGTCACAGCTGCAAAATGCTAACGCGAATTCTTTACAGACGAATGGAAAAACTGGTAGAAGCCGACCTCGGGGAAGATTAGTTTGGATTCCGTAGAAATGTTGGGACACGTGAGGCAATACTGACCCTACGTCTTATCTTGGAAGAAAGATTAAGCAAAGGCAAACCTACGTTTCTAGCATTTGTAGACTTAGTGAAAGCTTTTGACAATGTTGACCGGAATACTCTCTTTCAAATTCTGAAGGTGGCAGGGGTAAAACACAGGGAGCGAAAGGCTACTTACAATTTGTACAGAAACCAGATGACTGTTATAAGAGTCTAGGGACATGAAAGGGAAGCAGTGGCTGGGAAGGGAGTGAGACAGGGTTGTAGCCTCTCCCCGATGCTGTTCAATCTGTGTATTGAGCAAGCAGTGAAGGAAACAAAAGAAAAGTTCGGAGTAGGTATTAAAATATATGGAGAGGAAACAAAAACTTTGAGGTTCGCCGATGACATTGTAATTTTGTCAGAGACAGCAAAGGACTTGGAAGAGCAGTTGAACGCAATGGACAGTGTTTTGAAAGGAGGTCTATAAGATGAACATCAACAAAAGCAAAACGAGGATAATGGAATGTAGTCGAATTAAGTCGGGTGATGCTGAGGGAATTTGATTAGGACGTGAGACACTTAAAGTAGTAAAGGAGTTTTGCTATTTGGGGAGCAAAATAACTGATGATGGTCGAAGTAGAGAGGATGTAAAATGTAGACTGGCAATGGCAAGGAAAGCGTTTCTGAAGAAGTGAAACATGGACGATAAATAGTTTAGATAAGAAGAGAATAGAAGCTTTCGAAATGTGGTGCTACAGAAGAATGCTGAAGATTAGATGGGTAGATCACATAACTAATGAGGAGGTATTGAATAGAATTGGGGAGAAGAGGAGTTTGCGGCACAACTTAACTAGAAGAAGGAATCGGTTGGTGCGACATGTTCTGAGGCATCAAGGGATCACCAATTTAGTATTGGAGGGCAGCGTGGAGGGTAAAAGTCATGGAGACGAAAAGATGAATACACTAAGGAGATTCAGATGGATGTAGGTTGCAGTAGGTACTGGGAGATGAAGAAGCTTGCACAGGATAGAGTTGCATGGACAGCTGCATCAAACCAGTCTCTGGACTGAAGACCACACCAACAGCAACCCCTACAAGACCCAAACGGTGCAAGAACTGAAAGCTCATGATGCGCAGTTACGTTCTGAAATTGTTGTTTGGTTTTTGGCACCGACTGATATTGATGACATGTGGCCTGGAAATATTGTATGGAGGGACGAGGCACATATTATTTTCGTGTAACAGGGTGCTGTAAATACACAAAAATGTTGAATCTGTGGTCCTGTTAGGCCGCATATTACGCACGAAGAGCCGTTGCATTCGCCGTATGTGTCCGTGTAGTGTGGATTCACATGACCCGAGGATTCAAATCCACCTTTATTCTCTTCTTTTCTACCGTGAAAAGAATTGTCCAGAGGGCCTGTCAAGTGCATCGTAACGTCTACACGTTGGAAAGACCTCCTTCTGCAGTAAGTGATTCCTCGTAAAGAGCGCAACTATGTGTAAACAACTCCTTTCATGTAATATGACGCAACATCTCGTGTCGCTTGCTTAGTGAAAGATATACTTAATGCAGCCCTCTACATGCGTGGATTCTTCGGAGGTTTTCGAGAAGCATGGCCTGCAAGATCAGCTGATCTGATTCCAAATGACTTTTTGCTCTGGGGCTATCTAAAAACACGCAATTACTAGGTACATTTTCAGTCTCTACCCGATCTGAAGGTCAATATACAGGAACACGTTTCTCTGATTCCCCCGGAACTGATGCTAGCTACTGTTGATCACGCCGTTTTACGGATATTGATCATGTCGTTTCATTGATGTAGCATGTAGTGGACGTCTCTGGTGCTCATGCTGAACAATTTAATAAACAAATTAATAAAATCATCGTTATGCTTTTCTCAGTTCTATGACAGTTCCTGCCAGTATACTGTTCCTAAAACTTTAGAGAAAAATTTCTATACGTCTTTCTTGCATTCAGAGCGCCGGATTTGCATCTGGTGGTCAAAATTGAACTAATTGCTTTTTCTGCCAAGTTTCGCTACCATACGATAATTACAGCCGGCACTGGACCTCAGTGAGTAGCTGCACTTTAATTATAACCACACGGTACGACCAAACTTTATTCCCAGGTACACTGGAGTATCGTCGTAGGATGATTGTTGTCCTCTGCCGGCCGGAGTGGCCGAGTGGTTCTAGGCACTGCGATCCGGAACCACCCGACCGCTACGGTCGCAGGTTGGAATCCTGCCTCGGGCATGGATGTGTGTGATGTCCTTAGGTTAGTTAGGTTTAAGTAATTCTAAGTCCTATGGGACTGATGAGCTCAGAAATTAAGTTCCATAGTGCTCAGAGCCATTTGAACCATTTGTTGTCCTCTCCCGATAATATTTAGCTTCCTCCCGACTTTACAGTTTCTCAGATGAAAGGCACAGTCAGGCATCTTTCCAGGATTTGGATTTGGGGGTTATCATCATAGCACTTGACGAGATCTTCAGTTATCTAAGAAGCTGCTGCTACATAAGCTTTTCTGGTTGATAGACATTCCTCTTCTGAAAAGCAGTGATTACTGAATGAACACAGAGAAAGAAAGTGTCTGTGGCAGCTGCGCATATAAAAGTAACACCTTCTAGCTGTACCGTCAATTGTGCTTGTATGCCACAGATGCGACCTGTGGGTGGCTGCCAGTATTTTAGGCGAAAGGAAGGACATGCGATAAGGACGGACAGTCAACTATGCTTACTGCAGGCGGCCGCGCAGCTGGCTGGAGCTCGGGTCTGCGGGGCTGTTAATAACGAATATTGCCCGCCTGGTGTGCCGAGTGGGCGGTGAGGCTGCAGGCGGCGCTGGCTGTGGGCGTCTCCCTCCCCCCTCTCCCCCCTTTCTCTCTCTCGCTCGCAATGGCTCTTTCGTGGCGCTTTCTTCCAATAAATTATCGACTACTCTGTGGACGAAAAGCTCGCTCTTGCCAGCCGTCCTCGCCTGGGGAATTTATCTGCAGCGGCTGCGGCTGCGGGAAATGAGAAGTAATGGAATAGCAGCCGGAGTGGATGGGACGCGCAGAATGCATTCCCCGATTGCTGAGCTTACCCTGCAAATAACGCGGCCAGAGGCGGCACTGACTGTGGTCGACTGACGTCTCCGATCGTGCCTCGCTACCTTTTCATACCGGTTAGCCAACCTTATGCTCAGATCATGACGTGCTGTGGACCGGAGGGAGAACTATAGATGGCTTGGGAAGCCTCTGATGCTCCGTTCACAGTGTGGCAGCAAGTTAAAACAGAACGTAGTTCGTTTTCCTGTTTACCCAAACATGTTTCGCCACCAATGTACCTTCACCTGTGACTCTCTACTTACTTTGTAAAAATATTATATAAGTTTCATGCCTCTTTTTCTATTTTACGCCTAAAAATTATAACACGTGTATTGCTTTTCTTTACTTTGCTTTGATTACTGACCTGAAACTATATTAATTCTGAAAGGGGATTTGAACAGCTTGGTTTACGTATGTTTTTCATGGCTTGACAGCATGTCTTCTTTAAAATAGCCAAGAAAAATTTGCTTAAAGATTTATTAACTTTGAACCACTTTCTTTGGGAGTAGTAGTGGTTCTCTGTTGTTTTGTACATTTCTGGTGTGTTTTCCGTTTTGGTTATACTATAAATACATTCACAGTTTTTCTCACCTTTTCGCTTTACTCTAACTTGGTATCAAACGTTTTCGTAATCAAAATGAGATTTCTCATCGAGAAACGCTATATTCTTTTCACTTCTCACTATGTAACTTTTCAAGTTTTCTCGACAGATCTGTTCCAAATACTTTTCCCGGTTTTGCCGTCGGATCATATTGTGCGAATCAACATTTCGTCAGAGCTACTGTTCGACATCTTCAGGTGGTGGCAGCTGCTGTTTTCACTGCTACAGGTCGAGCCGCTTTCCTCCAAACTCGAGCGTCTTCTAGCGCACGCTTATTGTCTGCTCTCGGCCTGATAAATTTCGACGCCGCCGCACGCATGTCGTACATCACACCTTGCAGAAGTGACAACAGCATCTACCACCATCAGAAGATGTCGAGCAGTTGTATCGACGAAATATTGTGGGATTTCACAATACGATCCAACGGCAAGCGCGAGAAGTGTATTCGCTTCTCACTACTTCTACCTTTTTTTCCTTTTTTTCCAATTATTCTGAATGTGGTGTGAATTATTGTGTGCATCTGTTAGGCGACAACTTGATTGTGTGTATGTGAGAGAGGGAGAGAGAGAGGGAGTGAGAGATAGATAAAGAGAGTACGGGAGGGAGGGAGGGAGGCAGGGAGGGGGATAGAGAGGGAAAGAGAGACAGAGAGATGGGGGCGGGGTGACTCCGAGAAGCAAGTGGTTTTTCGTTATCGAGAGTATTTGATGTATTGTTTTTTCTTTGAGGAAATATCTTGCCATAATTCACTTAATGTTGCGAACAGTGAACAGTATTTTTTTGCATTGTGTTATGTATTAGTTCAAACTTTTCTTCACTTACATTTCTATTTTTTCTATGTACTAGTTCCCTGTATTGTAATATTTTGGTTGAGGCTCTTGCTTTTAGGACTTTGAGACCTATTTTAATATTATTTTGGTTATGATTTTCCTCTATGAAATTACCTCGTAGACGAGCGGAGTGTATACATTCACTTTTTAAGGCTCTGTGGTGTTCACAGTATCTAGTTTGAAATTACCTGCATCTTTGGCCTGTGTAGACAGACTGTCATGAATTGCAAAAGAACTGGTAGATATCAGCTTTGATTAATGTGTCAGTAAAAACAGGGTTTACAAGAATGTCCACACAAACTACGGATGCAATATTATCTAACTGGTAGCAGACAACGCTGAAGTGAAGCACGCTTTGGACATTAAGGTTGTCTTTAGCACAGAAAAGGGTGCGCAACGCTGCAACAAAAATTTTTGGCCACTTACCCAGTGATATAAAATGTCTAAAGGACAGAAAGATAAAATTTGAAAATAAATTGAAAAGTTTCTCCTTGACAACTCCTTCTATTCCGTAGAAGAACTGCTATGTTTGTAATGTGTAAAAGGTGGTGGGTAGGAATTGCTAACTAAATCTGTATATCATGTTCTCATTTTGGGTGAAAAGAATAATAACAATTATATGTTGATGTTTAGAGTAGAAAAATATGTACACATTAATTAGCAATACGAATGTAAAATGATTAGTTCCACATCATGACGATTTATCCTGCAAAATGATCCATTGAACATGAAAGTAACTAACTAACTAACCACTTTTTCTTTCTAGCTTCCTAGGAATACGATTTGTTTTATAATCTGACGGCACTGGTGCTTTTTGCTGTATGATATACTGATAACTTACATTCCGGCAGTGTGCAGAACGAGAGATTTTGGTAATCATTCACAGTTTATGGCACACTGATAATCATTTTTATCGATTTGCATTGTGAGGTTACTAAAACTTGCATGATTTAGACACGTGTTTCACATGTCAAAATCTGGCATTTACTTCGTTGCAAGAAGAGCATGTTTCGATGCTCGGTACAGAATTTGTTTGCTGTTAATTCATCCGAATGGTAAAACAGCTACTTTCGTCACACAATATAAGTGAAGATTTGCCAGTGATTTGTGACTCATATTGATGTCACTTCGTTTAATTTTCTTACATATTTGCACTCTGTGTGCTGTGATTTTTCTGAAGATTACTTCAAGTGCTGCTGTGATTATAATTACTTTTCTGAGATCGATCCTATTAAATAGATTCAACGATACTTTCAAATAAATTTTCCATTGCCAACAACTTTTATATTCAGACGAGTATGCGTCGACATGCATTCAGCAGTCAGCATACGACTACTCGATGTGAAACGCGCAGCTTGGCTTCAGCAATTAGTAATACTTTATACAGTTCTTACTGCAACTGACATCAAAATTTACATCAGTTACTATTAGTAGTATACCTGGTGAGAGATTTACTACGATTGTTTTCAGTCCAGTATAATAAATAAATCTCAGAATTTCTTTTTTAGTTTAACATATCAGACATCCACATGCTCTACCTTACAGCCCATAACCTTTGGCTTAAGTTCACTGTTACAGAGGCTCAGTATGTTGAAATGGCCGGCTTCTTCCTCGATGGGATGCTTGATTCTTCGATGGCTCTTTGATGTGGTACCGCCATAATAACCTTGTGTCGTACTTTTCATTTCAGCACTGTAGTTTTCTATGTTTATACTGTCAGAGTCTCATTATAAGAAAACAATTTTATCGTAGAAATAGATATTAGTGTCTCCAGAAGTTTACCTGCGATGCTATTAAGCATTACAGGAATTATTTTTATCTGCGATGCTATTAAGCATTACAGGTATTATTGCATAAGCTGACACTGTGAGCTATTACGTGTACTTCGAATCTGTCAAAACAGCGCATCTCGTTCCGAAAATGTTCATGCTGGTAGGTTTAGGCGAATCACTAAGTATAAGAAATATCAAGGTGTTAGCACAGTTTGTACGTACACGTTAAGTAACATATATTCCCAATTTGTAAATATACAGTAAATCTCCAGGTGACACTTATTACACTTCTCCATCCCGGTAGCTGCGGGATCAGCACGTCAGATTGATAACCGAAGTTATACGAGTTCGATTCCAGGCCGGCTAGGAAATTTTCTCCGTTTCGGGACTGGATATTGTATTGTGTTCATAATCGTTTCATTACCACTGGAATGCAAGTCGCCTAAATGGCTTTGCATAAAAAGACTTGCACACAACGGTGCGGCCGCTACGTGATATATATATATACAGGGTGTCCCAGCTATCTTGTCCACCCAAAATATCTCTGGAACAATAACAGCTATTGGAAAACGACTTTCACCGGTATCAATGTAGGGCTGGGGCCCATGAATGTACGTATTTGGAAACATTCTAAAACGAAAGCATATGTGTTTTTTAACACAAACTTATGTTTTTTTTAAATGGACCTCCTATATTTTTTCTTCAGCAATCCATAGCATGACAAAGCAGATACACAATGGCGTTGATTGCATCGCAATATTCCCATTACATCCCGAGATATTGAGACGCGAAGTTGACGCTTGGAACACCCGACATGCGCTGCTAGCGCACGTCCTGAGTCTCAGGCGTGAACCCCATGCTGCCCATAATCGCGATGTGATTGACATGCGTAATCACACTTCCATACTTATCAAGAGGTCCGAAACGAATAATACGGTCTGCTGCCATCCTGCTGCGATTACGGGCAACATGGGGTTCACGCCTGAGCCTCAGGACGTGCGCTAGCAGCGCATGTCGGGTGTTCCAAGCGTCAAATTCGCGTCTTAAAATCTCGGGATGGAATGGGAATATTGCGATGCAATCAACGCCATTGTATATCTGCTTTGTCATGCTATGGATTGCTGAAGAAAAAGAGAGAGAGAGAGATTTATTTTAGGGTAGAGGGGGTCTAATTGAGTAGAGGGTCCATATGAATAGCTGTAAACTACTAAGTATGCATTGTGACGTAAGCAGCGATGAAATGCCATAATGTGAGTGACTGTGGCTGTTATAAGTCTTGACTGTCCGATGAACAAGTCTGTTTACACTGTAAGTTCAGAATTCGTCAAGATTTCTTTACACTGTAGAAGGTAAGTGATTCACAAATGCTCATTGTGCGGTTTGTAGAACTGACTTGGTACCATGTAAGGATTTCTTGCAGTTTATGAGACTTGAAGTTGAGATGTAATACTGGATCGTTCCTACACCACACTAATGACGATAGCTTTTAGATGTACTTTGCTGTTATATGAATAATTGACAATGGAGTTTTATGAATAGCTAGTGGCAAAATATTTTTTTGTTTTGTGATACCAGTTTAATTATTATTTCATTTGCATCAGGTGGTGAGGACCAAGGAAAAGAGGTAGAATGGAATGGGGCGAGGGCTCGCTGAAGCAGTGATGAGACGAACGTAGGTATTAGAGCCCACTAAACTTAATTTGTTCGACGTTGTCAAAGGAAACCCTTAACACTACGGGTGTTAATACACCTTAAAAAACAAAAGAAATATGCGTGTAATAATCCTAATGGATAGCTAAATATAATTTTTGAAGATTTGGAAACCTCTCTTGCCATTATAAGAATATATTTGGGGAAAGAATTTGGACTCACACAGGAAATTATATTTAATAGGAGGCTTCATACTAGCTGTCCGGAACAACATTGAATACCTCTGAAAATTAATGGGTGGCGAGGCTGGCATGTTTCATTCCGAAAAACAAATCTTTCATTGATATAGCAAGAGAGTCTCTCGAAAGCAAAAGCAGCCGCGCTAAGCAAAGAAATTGTTAAACAGCACTTCGAACTACTAAAACAGCTTCTTACCAGTCTTTCCCTCCATGACAAACCACCTAATACATATAACATGGTCGAAACAGAGTTATTACTCAGCAATAGACTTCCGAGGTCATTGCAGAGGAAGGAACAACAGAGATCCCTTCTACAGGGTGTCCGAAAAGTCTTTCCCTGATTACAAAAATTGATAACTAAGGCTAGAAGTAAGATACAAATATGAAACTTGTGTCGAATTGTTTACAACTATCAAAGTTTTTTTCTGTTTTAGGTTCGCAGTACATAAGTAGTGGATGAGGTGCAATGCCCAAGAAGCCATGTTAACCAATCAGGAGAAGGCACAGTGTGTCCTGTGGTACCATGAGACACGATCACCAACAACAGTTCAGAGACACTTCCAGACAACATTTGGAAGAAATCCACCTGATATCAAGATCATTAAAGCTGGGTATGACAGGTTCAAGAACGCAGGATCGGTTGCTGACCTTCCGAGGTCTGGTCGACCAAGAACCTCAGCAGACAGGGTGGAAGTTGTAAGGCAGTCTTTTCTGCGAACTCCAAAGAAATCGGTGCGCAGGGCCTCACGTGAATTACAAATGCCAAAAAGCTCTTTCCATGACATTTTACACAAACGCTTATTGTTTCGTGCATACAAAGTGCAAATCGTTCAGGCCTTGTTGCCCAATGACAGTACACGTGGATATGATTTTGCGGTCGAAATACTATCACGTATTGAGGACGATGATGGATATCTCAGACGAATTGCCTTTTCTGACGAAGGGACCTTTTTTGTCAGTGGAATAGTGAATCGCCACAATGTGCGCATTTGGGGTTCACAACCCCCTGGCGAGGTCATGGAGTGCACCAGAGACAGTCCACGATCGAATTATCGGACCATTCTTCTTCGCTGAGGCTACCATCACATCTGCAGTGTATCTGGACATGTTGCATCTGTATGCTGTTCCTCAGCTGCTTCAAAATCACACCGATGTCTTGTTTCATCAAGACGGTGCACCGCCTCATTGGGGTTTGGACGTCCGTACCTATCTCGATATGACCTTTCCTGGGCGATGGATTAGTCGTGATGGGGCAGTGGCTTGGCCTCCACACTCTCCTGACATAACCCCATTAGACTTCATTTCATGGGGTTATGTCAAGGACGAGGTCTACCGAACACGTGTACCATATCCTGAAATCCTGCGGCAACGGATAACCACAGTCGTTGAATCGATACCTCCAGTGATGTTGGCTAATGTGTGGACGGAAATTGAATATCGCGTAGATGTGCTACGTGCTACCAAGGGTACTCATGTGGAAGTTTACAGATGTGTGAAAAAAACTTTGATAGTTTGTAAACAATTAGACACCAATTTCATATTTGTATCTTACTCCTAGCCTGAGTTATCAATTTATGTAATCAGGGAAACTCTGTATGACCAGCGCTGGGAGAGGTGCGAACAATGTGGCTCAAAAATGGCTCTGAGCACTATGGGACTTGACTTCTGTGGTCATCAGTCCCCTAGAACTTAGAACTACTTAAACCTAACTAACCTAAGGACATCACACACATCCATGCCCGAGGCAGGATTCGAACCTGCGACCGTAGCAGTCCCGCGGTTCCGGACTGCGCGCCTAGAACCCGAACAATATGGCAATCGCTTGTTGCGGCAGGAACATATCTACTACCCCTTGTGATCTTCAAGGGTCAAAGATACAAGGTGGAGCTATCTACGTACTTGCCAAATTGATCTGTTCCATGCATTAACAAATGAGGAAATATTTCACGAACGTTTACAGGGAGTCCCGGGAAAATTCTTGTTTTGGATGCGGATCTCTAACGTTCTTTCCTTGCAGCGCTGGAATTTCTCCTGGATAATGAGATACAAATGTTCTGTTTACCGTTATATACCACCCATGTTCTACAGCTTTTGGACAGATGTGTTTTCAGGATTCTCAAGACACAATACTAAGAGAGGGCAGCAAATTGGAAGCAAAGAAATCTCAAACCAGAATGGGCAAAAATCATTTCAATGACCTGTTCAGTGAAACGTGTATATCAGCTTCGTCAGTCCACTTAGATGTAAATGAATATTCCTGTACGAGGATATACCCGTTTAACCTTGTTGTGATTGAGGATTGTTTACTCTCTCTGATGCCCTAAGCGTAGCCACAGAAACAAACAGAGGAAATTTTGAAACTAGCGGTAAGCAGTCAACAGCTACTCCAGAAGCCTCCATTCGGGATGTCCTTCCTTCTCCACAGAAACAGCCTGCAAAAATCTCCTCCAGATGTGTACCAAACACTCATTACACAACATCTCCAGAAACATTGCCGTAGTAAGTACAAAGAAGGAATTACTGACGCAGAACAAAGTAAAAAGAAGCAGAACATAATGGTGGCAGAAAAAAGAGTTCCAGTACCAGAAAGAGAGCCTGTATAGATCTATTCAAGATGACGGCTGTGAAAATCAAAAAGGGATGTAGACACCGATTCAAACTGCACTTTCAACTATGTTGTACTTCTAAATGTTTGTGTAGAAGAGACGACAGATGGAAACGTGGATTACGCTAGGGAGAAAGGGCAAGTGTTCCAAATGAACATAAAAATGAGGGAATACAAAGCCAATCTGTACTTTCTGGAATCATGAATACTGCGCCGGTGCTAGAGGTTGTAAGCAATTTCTCCGAGAACGCCACATGATGTATAAGAAACATGCAACTATTCACGAAGGTTAATTTCTATTAATGTGGAATTGTTGTAGTATCATTAGGCCTGTTGTTATTGTCTTCAGAGACTGGTTTGATGCAGCCCTCCATGCTACTCTATCCCGCGCAAGCTTCTTCATCTCCAAGTAACTACTGCAACCTACGCCCTTCTGAATCTGCTTAGTGTATTCATCTCTTTGTCTCCCTCTCAGAGTTTTACCCTCCACGCTGCCCTCTAATACTAAATTCATGATTTCTTGATGCCTCAGGAAATGTCCTACCAACCGATCCCTTCTTCTAATCAAGTTGTGCCACAAGTTTCTCTTCTCCCCAATTCTATTCAGTACCTCTTCATCAGTTACGTGATCTACCCATCTAATCTTTAGCGTTATTCTGTAGCACCACATTTCGAAAGTTTCTATCCTCTCCTTGTCTAAACTATTTATGTCCATGTTTCACTTCCATACATGGCTACACTCCATACAAATATTTTCAGAAAAGATTGCCTGTCTCTCAAATCTTTACTCGATGTTAACAAATTTCTCTTCTTCAGAAAAGCTTTCCTTGCATTGCCAGTCTACATTTTAAATCCTCTCTACTTCGACCATCAGCAGCTAGTTTGCTCCCCAAATTTCAAAACTCATGTACTACTTTCAATGTCTGATTTGCTAGTCTAATTCCCAAAGCATCACCTGATTTAATTCGACTATATTCCATTACTCTCAGTTTCCTTTTGTTGATGTTCATCTTGTATCCTCATTTCAAGACACTGTCCATTACAGTCAAGATGGTCAAATCCTTGCTCTAAGTCTAAAAATGCTACAAACGTAGGTTTGCCTTTCCTTTATCTTCTGAGATGAGTCTTAGGGTCAGTATTGGATCACATGTTCCAACACTTCTATAGAATCCAAACTGATTTTCCCCGAGGTTGGCTTCTACAATTTTTTTCTTCGTCTGTAAAGAATCTGTGTTAGTATTTCGCAGCAGTGACTTATCAGACGGATAGTTCAGTAAATTTCACACCTGTCAGCAGTTATTTTCTTTGGGATTGGAATTATTATATTGTTCTTGAAGTCTGAGGGTATTTCGCTTGTCTAATACATCTTGCTCACCAGATGGTAGAGTTTTGTCGGGGCTGGCTATCAGTAGTTACAATGAAATGTTGTCTATTCGTGGGGCTTTGTTTTGACTTAGGTCTTTCAGTGCTCTGTCAAACTCTTCACGCAGTATCATATTTCCCATTTCATCTTCATTTACATCTTCTTCCATTTCCATAATACTGCCCTCAAGTACGTCTCCCTTATGTAGACCGTCTATATACTCCTTCCAACTTTATGCCATGCCTTCTTCCATCTCTCTGTCATTCCTTCTTTGCTTAGAACTTTTTTCCGATCTGAACTGTTGATATTCATGCAGATGGTTCTCTTTTCTCCAAAGATCTCTTTAATATCCCTGTACACAGCACTATTTTCCCCTAGTGATATAAGCATCTAAATCCTTACATTTGTCCTGTAGCCATTCCTGCTTAGCCACTTTGAGCTTCCTGTCGATCTCAATGTTGAGACGTTTGTATTACTTTTTGCCTGCTTCATTTACTGCATTTTTATATTTTCCCATTTCATCAGATAAATTCAATATATCTTCTATTACCTAAGGATTTCTACTAGCCCTCGTCTTTTTAGCTACTTAGTCCTCTGCTGCCTCCACTATTTCATCTCTCAAAGCCACTCGCTGTTCTTCTACTGTGTTTCTTTCCCCAGTTCTTGTCAACCGCTCCCTAATGCTCTCTCTTAAACTCTCTACAACCTCTGATTATTTCAGCTTATCCACGTCCCATCTCCTTAAATTCCCACTATCTGTAGTTTCTTCAGTTTTAATCTACAGTTCATAACCAATAGATTGTGGTCAGTGTCATCATCCGCTCCTGGAAATGTCTTACAGTTGAAAAGCTGGTGCATAAATCTCTGTCTTACCTTTATATAATCTATTTGAAACCTCCCAGTGTCTCCAGGCCTCTTACACGTATACAGCCTTTTTTAATGATTCTTAAACCAAGTGTTAGCTATGATTAAGTTATGCTCTGTGCGAAATTCTACCAGTCGGATTTTCTTTCATCCCTTACCCCAATTCCACATTCACCTACTACTTTTGCTTGTCTTCTTTTTCCTACTATCGACTTCCAGTCCTCCATGATTATTAAATTTTTGTCTCTCTTCACTATCTGAATAATTTTATCTCATCACAAATTCCTTCAACCTCTTTGTCGTTTGCGAATCTAGTTGGCATATAAACTTGTACTACTGTGGTAGGCGTGGGCTTCGTATCTATCTTCGCTACAATAATGCATTCACTATGCATTTCGTAGTTGCTTAATCGCGCTCCCATTTTTTTTATTCAACATTAAACCTACTCCTGCATTACCCCTATTAGATTTTGTATTTATAACCCTGTATTCACCTGACCAGAAGTCTTGTTCCTCCTGCCACCAAACTTCACTAATTCCCACTATATATTGCTTTAACCTGTTCATTCCCCTTTTCAAATTCTCTTTCCTACCTGTGTGATTAAGGGTTCTGACATTCCACGCTCCGATCTGTAGGGTGCCAGTTTTCTTTCTCCTGATAACGACGTCCTCCTGAGTAGTCACTGCCCGGAGATACGAATGGGGGACTATTTTACCTCTGGAATATTTTACCCAACAGGTTGTCATCATCATTTAACAACACAGTAAATCTGCATGCCCTCGGGAAAAAATACGACTGTAGTTTCTCCTTGCTTTCAGCCTTTGGCAGTACCAGCATATCAATGCTATTTTGGTTCATTTTACAAGGCCAGATCAGTCAATCATCCAGACTGGTGCCCCTGGAACTGCTGAAAAACTGAAAAGGCTGCTGCCCCATTTTAGGAACCACACGTTTGTCTGGCCTCTCAACAGATACCCCTCCATTGTGGTTGCACTGACGGTACGAGTATCTGCATCGCTGAGGCACGTATGCCTCCCCACCAATGCCAAGGTCTATATGGTTCATGGGAGGCCTAAGCAATATTAAGTAGAAATTGACAGCGTTTTCAGCTAAACATCTGTTGTGTCATGAGTTTTAAAATTATTTTCATTCTTTGTAACTAAATTGCTTTTATGGCTTTGTTTGAATAAATCCAAGTATTGTTTGGAAATTAGCTCGTAAAATATTGCATTTGTTTTTAGCCTAGCACTTTCTTTTGGGACATAAATTACAAGACAGTACTTAGCTATATTTACAATAATAATCGCGAATTGAGCCTTACATCTAACTACTGTAATTTCGTGGTGTAAATGATTTTGTAAGCAATGACCAAGAAAAAAAATCTCGTGACAATAAGTGTCTACGTAAAGTACCTACATTCGCATCAGAAAATAAACTATGCCCTATTTTCGCTTCACAAAATAAACTATGCCATTGTAAATGACTGTCATTGTAAATATTTCGCACTATCAAGGTTTAACAGTTCATAGTCCTAGACCTTCCCTTCATAACATTACTTGAAATTACGTCTTTGTTGGTTCTCAGCCAGGTCAACTGAAAAATCAATCCTTCATTGTACACCTACTTGTTTCAGTATAAATAATATTTGCTCCAGGTCCCGTGAAATACAAATGTTATACTAGCTGCGCGTGCAGTGGTACGACTAAAAGGAAAAGTATTAAAATTCCAATTTGCCGCCTAATGGCGGTTATCTTGTAACTCCTGGGATGCTTCGTTCTCTCGACTGCTCAGTGTGCTAAAATTACTGCAAATGTTCCGTTATTTGTCACAGGGCGATTATAACCACGAAATGAAAGAATTAAATAACAGTAAGTTAAAAAAAAACTATTTCACAATTAATAACACGTTATACAGTCGTACAGACACGGAAAACGCAGAGCTATCTTATAACAACGACAGATTCTGAGAAAGAGCGCTAGAGAGAGAGAGAATGTCAAAGAGAGAGATACTATAAAATGGCGCTTCTTTACGTACACTAAAATGCAAGAGTCAAAGATATAAACAGTATACCATTTCGTAGCACATTACATCAAGTTTTTAATGTCATTGGTTTTCTCCAATGTAACGTTTCTTAGAAATGACAAACTTATATTTCATGTCCATTGATTTTCTTTTAGACTGGTTCTTACATTACACAGAGTTTCCTTTATTAAAGTCACTCAGTTCATTAATTCGTAACAAATGCACCAATGTACATGTGGGAACCCTATACATCCACGTGTTTTCATTGTATACCTGCTCTTAAATACCCTTATTCAAATAACTCCGACCACCATCCGAATAGCTTTCCTCAAATGCGTGTTTGCCCAATCGAGATGGTCAATCGAATAAGAATATAACACAAATACTTGACAACTGCATTTCATAGCTAGGATAGGTATATCCTTAGAAGTATTATAGATGCCTAAAACGAAAATCGGGTTAACAATTCACTGGGAAAATGTTATGTAGGTTGACATTATTCTTGTAGCTCCGCTGTATCCAAATTTTTGCAGCCATTCTACTTTCAAATTCTGGGAACAGACCTGCACATCAATAAAAATTGTAAGTGTACATGAGGAGGACTAAACAAAGTAATTTATTCATTAACGTTAACAATAATCATGCATATCTGTCCTGAAAACGGGCTCGTTCGTCATCAATATCGCTGTAAAAATTCTAGATTAAGTAAATATCCAGCTAACTGGCGTACTGCCTGTGGAAATCGATTACATTCTTAGATTTCTTACGACACTTTTACGAAAATATTTCACAATGCTGTAATCAGTTTTCATCAGTCAGTGATCACTACCAGAAAAAAATAATAAAATAAAAATAAATAAATAAATAAAGAGCTTGCTGCAAGTATGTTACTTTTTCAGATGAATCGTCAACGTAAAATGTGAACAACGTAACAGGAACATTGTGGAACGCTTTAAGCATGCTTTTCAGTCTAATATTGACCACTGGCTAGTGAAAACTGTTCTGACATCAGATGCTTTTATGATTGTCTCAAAAATAAATAAACAAGTAAATGAAGTAAAATAAAATAAAATAAAACGAATAAATGAAAAAAAACTGTGAGGACACTACTGACAGTGGTTTATGGGCGTAAATTGATACGTAACATTTACTGGTGAAATTTGCTCACATGAAGTCGTGCTGCTACCAGCTAACTGCTTCGGAGCCCGCATCCAGTTCCTTGTGAAGACAGCTTTGGGAGGAAACGGCCGTCGTGTGTCGCGGGTCTGCCTGAACGCCAGGGGTCCCCTGGGAGCAGCTGTAAGCAGCTTGGTGGGCCGCCGTAACGGCCTAATGGACCCACTGCGCACGCGGCTGTGCCTTCGTCTGCTCTTGGCGAGCAGGGCCGCAGCTCAACGTCGTATTTAGTTACATTGTGGAGACCAGTCTAAGTAAATCACTGTACTTTCACGAGGGCTGTAAAGGCAACGCTTCAAGCCGCTGTATTGTTTAAGGGCGAGCATCCATAAAAACCGTCTATGGCCTTAATCCCACAACAGCTCTATTTTCCGTTTTTAAAAAGTGGTCTGCTGTTTCGAGGCGACAAAAACAGACCAGAAAAAATATTGATAGCCATAGTTACTGAAACACGCTTAATGTGAGGTATTAGTATGCATCATTATTGCCAAAATACAGTCCACGGATGTGTTCGCGCTCATAACCCTGCTGTGGTACAGTTTTAGCATTTATAGTCAAGGCTACACTACCATATTAGGCGAGCGGCCATTTCCGATCGTACTAGGAATCCAACACTAAGCAGTGCCATTGACGGAACTAGTGTGTCTGACAGGTCCGTCAGGAACTGTATGAAAGGAGATGGACTCGAGCGAACCGAGTGATTGCTAATTTTTGCTTACAATGTGAACTTTTTTACCAGAACCAGCAATTCCGTACCCATGAAAACTATGTATACATAGGGCCTGCCTAAATGTTACGTTACTCTGTCCTGAAAGCGCCAAGAAAGTATGAAAGTAAGGGACATAAAATTAGTATTTCCTTAAACCAGACAACTGTAACATGATGCAGCACCTGCTGCGTGTTCAGGTACAGCTAAATTATTACTCACACTGATAGGTAATACATGAAATACATATCTATCAGCGACTAATGGTAAGATTTACAACAACAGATCCAGTCTAGAATGTCAACAGATGTAAGCAATCTCTACACAGAACTTTAGACAAAGTAATAACGATTGTTGCTAATAAAATAGTAGGAGGTTTACGGTTAATTTATCCTGGTGGGGTAAGGCAAATATCGTGTACGCTTGTGTCTGTCTGTACAGGGTGCTTAGAACAGTCTGAAAAGCTTGTAATAGTTTTGTTGCAGATGTAGGAGGTTGTTGCGAAAAAAATCGAGACGTTGCGCCGTTTTAGAGTTATTTAACTTTGGAGCTAGCTAATCAGGTTTCTGCTCGTGCATATTCAAGCACCCTGTGCAGTGTAACGACGTAAGTTTTGTATAAATGATTTTCTTTGGACATATGACCATGTGCAGACTTCGTCACCTACGTGAGTTACAACACACTTCAGAATTATTTAAACTCTTTTTAAATTGTCTCTGAATGGTTCTTGAACGAAACTATAATTAAAACATCATCATTTGAGTCGTATGCGCAGAATTACGTCACTCACTCCTATTGGTTTGCGCAAACTTTTTCTCAATTTAGATGTCGTTTTGTTTCTTCTCAGAAGTTATATTAACGCAAGTTATCTGGTTTAATAAATATTAGAACCACATTGCATAATCCATCAAGACTCAAACTCGCGATGAACGTTGTCAAAATTAATGATCTTGTCAAATAGATTATTAATTCATTCACATAATTCTTCATAAATAAATTCTCGGAACACGTATAGTAGTATAGACTACTTTATTAGCTTCATACATATAGACGTGAACCTGAGCCTTGACAAGATAGGACTGAACACTTACACATGATTAAACTTTCTATGGCGTCATTGTTGTGCAAAACATTAAAAAATCACAATTTTTCAATTTTTAGAAGCACGACGCAACAACTCGGTTTCAGGATCTTCTGTTGCTCTTTGGCTGTCGACCCGCGGCGCATAGTGGCCAGCAATTTTCTCTCTGGTCCCGGCAACGAAGATGCTGTCTCCGTTTGTTGCGCCACCCCCTCCGTACATGAAACATAAAAAATAAATACAAACTTTAGACAATTCACAACCATTACAAATATTACAAAAAAATACATAAACAAAAACTAAATTAAACCTATATTCACCTGCAAACTGGGCTGACACTGGTGGAGGGATGACGCTTCAATTTCGCCTCCCACTACACCTGCCAGATACAATTTGTAGTTCTCATAGCATAGATGACATCACAAGAGACTGCTCTGCAGTTGGCTGGTCTTCGATCCTTACTACCGTCTCATGTCCAATTTCTGTATCGCTCTCTCGTTCCGTGGTAGGAAACCAAACGGACACCACGTTTAGCGACACTATCTCTGGCTTGTTGGTTTTTGCACGCGCAACGGCGTGACTGGCAAAATTCAATTCTAATTCGTAAATAATAGATTTCAGCTATCAGTCGTTCTTTTGAAATTTTATTGGCAGATCTAGATTTCAGATAGAAACCAGCCATTCTCAAAGCACTTTCGTGGCTAGTTTCCAGCTGAAGTCTAGATCTGCCAATAAAATTGAAAAAGGACGACTGATAGCTGAAATCTATTATTTACAAGTCAACATAGCAGTCGCCGAGTGCAACAGTCTTCTGAATGGAAGGTAACGTGATAAATTCTAATTGACTCAGAAATGGCCCAACGTAAGAAATTTTTTTCTTAACGCTTATTTCTGAGCACAACCTACCCTGCAACACCCTTAAAGGCTTTTTAATATTGTTTCTGACCAGAAGGGAGTCGTTACACCCCAAATGGCTAGATCTGGCATATATTTATGCTCAATTTGAAATTTCTTTTATTGAAATATTCGGAAAATTTCTATTTTAAATGAATATTTGAAAATAACCTTGCACTGGCATTTTTCAGAATTTTGTTTCGTAAAATCGGTGCAGAGTAAACCCTATGTGACTTTTCGATTACAAAACTAGAGTGTATTAAGCATGTGCAAAAGAGGATGGTCATAAGACTGAGTAGACTAAAATAGCAATTTGGAAGTGATAAGCTATCAGATGGTCTAAGGCGTTGAGTAACCGATGAAGAAATTGATCATATTAGACAATATTATGGTATAGCTAGTAGAAGTAACAGGGATAAATTAGAAGACATGGAGAGAGATCCGTTTGGACAGTTTATTTCCACAAGCTGTCTACTGATGCTGAACCAATTCGCAACATGTGTTCCACTGAGTGGCGTAAATACCTGGATGCAAAAGGGGAAGAAAAATTATACTTTTCCTTACACAAAATTACTGTAACAAATGGTGTCGTGCTTGTCATGAAATCTGTGTTTCAGGATCTTGCTCATTCACAGCTGTTGAAGAAATGTCTGAAAGGCAAAATAGAAAACGCCAACAAATATTTTAACAGTATTGTATGGTCAAGGATACCAAAAAACGTTTTCATTGGAAGGTGAGTCTTCGAATTTGGCGTTTTTGACTCTGTTCTTATTTTTAATGATGGCTGTTCCGGGAGACTACAGGTTTTGGAGCATCTTGGAATTTATAAAGGTGCAAGTGTGATACAGTTGGGCCAACTGCGAATCATGAAGGCAGAGATTTCAGCAAACAGTATGTCAAAACAAGCCAAATACAAGGTAAGGAGGGCAGAATTAAGTGAGAAAGATGAACAAGCAGATGAGGAGCACCAGGCAGGAGAATTCTAATACATTATGAATGTATCAGTTGGCTGTATATTAACTTTTTTCTTTAAAATTACTCTTATTCTCAGAAACTTCTACATCTGCACCTGTGAATTATTTATCATATAATATAGATAGCACAGTGACGTTATAGGTCTACTTTAGTAGCATTTACTTTAATAGTTAAAATTCAAGAAATTAATATCGTAAGAATTTACGTCAAAAAATTATATATTTAGGAAAAAACCATAATTTTTTTCTAATGTTCAATTTAAAGTGATTGTAGAGAAGTAAATTCACAAAACATGAGAGAACATGTGGTAAAAGTCTCATATTATATATACAGGTTGGTCCATTGATCATGTCCGGACCAAACTATTACAGCGCCATTTATCACAAAGCAAAAAACGTGGTCCAACTAAAACATTCATATTTCTTTACGTACTACACGAATATGTAATAAAAAATCGGGGTTCCTATTTAAAAAACGCAGTTTATATCCGTTTGACCTATTGCAGCGCGATCTAGCGAGCCAACCATAACGCCATCTGGTGTCCCCCTTCAAGCTAGACGAGTTTCGTTCTTCGTAGTTTTTTCGTTTTATTTCGTGACATATTTGGCCCTGTGACTATCGGTGGACCACCCTGTACACTCAACAGTTCTTGAGAAAACGTGGCATTTCTATAGCTAATTTAACATTTGTTAAATAATAAATGTTTTAAAAAGTAAAAACCTTTAATGTCTAGACCGCAATTTCCGTATCACTATTAAAACTAGGAAACTAGTTTTATTGCTATTTGTAACCATCTTCAAATCGCTCAAAATATGAAAAGGTGGTGAATAAGCATCGGAAGGCATCATTCGCTGTAATCATGCCTCAACATACATTCGTAAGTACCAAAATAATAACAGTACGTAGTTGAAAACGTCACCGCGACTAAGCCAGTTGGAAATGGTAATTTCGAAGGAAATTGACGAGTTGCATGCCTTTGATCCTACTTCTACTCTTGCAACCGGACAATCTCCTATATGACTGTCAACCTGCGAAACTACCATCCACTAACTGGCTTGCTCGCGATGAGGTTTTCAATGTTATTGTTTTGGTACTTACCAATGCATGCTGTTTCGTGACTATAACCAATGGGTCTTTCCGACTCCTATTCACCGCCTTTTCGTATTTTGAGCGTTATGAAGACAGTTTCGGAGAGCAGCCGAGATTAGTTATCGACCTTTAATTGTGATAGAAAAATTGCGGTCTAGGCATTAAAAGTTATTATTTTTTAAAAAAACTATTTAATAAACCACATTAAGACCGTCATCTCTGTCCATCCCCCTCGCCTCCCTCCGACAATGTCAGGCTTCAGCAATTTCACACTGTAGACGTAGGGTTGTACGATTCCCCTTCCGTGTCGAATATTTTCTTAACAATTATTTCTCCATATGACCTACCCTGCAACACCCTTACAAACTTTTCAGACATGATCAGTCTGTATTTTACAGTGAGGATTTGGAATTTCGGTTCCAAACAGAAGCAATATCCGTATAAATTAAATTATAACTAATGAGAACGTTTGTAAGTTACCTCCTACTTAAGAAATAAGAAGAAACAACAAGCGATGCCACTAATGTAATGTCATTCCTCAAGTTATTCGTTGTGGTTCAAAACTGAACACATTAACTGTTGTACATATAGGGAAGAATGGACTGGATGTTTCAGTGAGAACATTGAACGAGGTGTGCTGTGTTTAAAATACCAGCCTGTCTTAGGGAGGTGGTGGCGGTGAGGGGGAGGGGGGTATGGGAGGCTCTGAGACACACGCCTGCTCGTCCTGAATTAGGTTTGTCGTGGGTTCCTTAACAATGTAAGACGAATGTCAGAAGAGTAATTTATTCGAACCTGCGACTGTAGCAGTAGCGCGGTTCCGGACTGAAGCGCCTAGAACCGCACGGCCACACCAGCCGGCTCTGGCATCATGGCATCATATTTATCCAGCTATGTTCGAGCTACACCATGCAGGAGTCTCTTTCATAGCGAAAGTTTCGTTGCAAGAAGCTTCGGTAAAATTATACATAGCGTGGGAAACCCAACAGTATCAATGTTTTGTTTTCGTTAAAACGTAACAATTTTAATGTGCATAACAATTGCAGGACATTTTTCTTCGAAGGAAAGACCTTCCATTTGTATCTCACAACGGAGAATTAAAAAATTGTTACATTCCTCTATAAGCGCCGGATGTGGAGAAGAAGTTAGAAATAGATAAACAGGAATTGATAATTCATGTCTTAATATGATTCAGATCGAATGTGTGCTCACATGTAAATGATTCAGCCCTTACAGAATTTAATGGCGGAAGGAAAGAATTAAGTGTAGGTATATACACAACTTTTAAAATTCCGCTTACATGACGCAGGGCAATAAACAATTTCATAAAAGTATTAAAAGAGAACGTTTACAGGATGTCTATCAGGTCAGAACAGTGATCTAATGTACATTTCTCAATATGTGGACTGTTATGGTGACCCTGAGTCTTTTGGAGAGACTTTTTTGAGTCTACATCTAGTAGAGAAGAGTGAATATCGATATCAAAATATGAGCATGTAATATATCATCAGGTAATAGCTAGTGGTACCAACAATTAATAGTGTCTTGTCGTTAAACAAGGTTCCAGAGACTGGCAGTAGAGGCGGTATAGAGACAGCTTCGGAGAGTGGTGTCGACATTGTTTGTGGCGTAGCTCATAGTTTCTCTTTATGTTGTCACTATTACAGAAAGGAAGCTATGAGTAATTCAGATGGATCAAATGGATCTAAGCACTATGGGACTTAACATCTGTCATCAGTCCCCTAGACTTAGAACCACTTAAACCTAACTAATCTAAGAACATCACACACATCCATGCCCCAAGCAGGATTCGAACCTGCGACCGTAGCTGCAGCACGGTTCCGGCTGAAGCGCCTAGAACCGCTCGGCCACAGCGGCCGGCTATGGGTAATTGAACCCGTGGCATGATATTACTGCATGATTGGAGAAAATCTTTTTCAGTGGTGGCAGCATCAGCTGAAGCTGCAATAGAAACAAAGGCAGTAACAACAGGAACAATAATGCAAATTCAAGAGGCAGTTTGAGATTTCTGTAGCGCGTAGCAGAGCAGTCACTTTCCACCAACAGAATCAACACCCTCATAGCTGCCTCAGCGTTTTCAGCACCTACCCTTCCGGCGTTTGATATTCCGATAGAAATTTGGAATACATATCTCTAACTACATTTATTGTTTTACGGGGCTAGTAACATTTCGGGTCTTCGTCATATTGTATAAAACTACTGCTGTAGGAAACCAACGTTTTGGACACGGTTGCAGCGGCCTTCTTCTGGGTCTACAGGTGATCGGATCTTCACATTCAGTCTGCTTCTAGTAGTAAATATTTAAGAACTTGTTCAAAACTTTCGACCTATCACAGAACTTAGATTATCGTTTGACATCTTGTATACCTTTTGGTCCACTCATATCAAGATGCAAGCGCATGTAGTGACTGCTAAACAATCTTTCATTCATTGTCAATAGGGAGTCGCGTATGCAAGATGTCGCCAATACAATTTTCTGTGTTCACAGTCTAACACATCTTGTTTCGAATTCTTAAATTTGGACTTAATTATGTATCGAACGTCGAACCGCAATGTCTGCGATAGTTGAAGTGAGATTGTTCACGCAGTTTCTTCATGGGCAACTGCATCAGTGGCACATCGTACATTCGACGTTGACCGGTTCCCTTCACTATGTAAATTCAAAGTTGACAGGTGTAGCAAACGTGTGTGTAAACTACTTAGTTGCATAAAGTACACTAATGACATCATCTGTAGGTCCCAAAGCTCTATCGGGTAACATTGCGGAAAAGTCGATTAGGAATGTAGTTAGAAAATCCTGCCCAACATCGATGCGATCAAAAACACGACGTAGCGCAGATATAAATTCTAGTAGTAGTAGTAGTAGTAGTAGTAGTAATTAGTAGTTGTAGAAGTAATGGTGCTCGTCGTGGTGGTTATGGTGGTGATCAAGATACAAAGGAATTAAAGATATGTAGCTGCAAATGGGCATTGATTTACATCACTGGGGAAGCTGCCGGTCCGAGATTCGAATCCGCGTCCCCGGTTCACAAGGCAGATGCTCTGAGCAATAGGCCTTCCGGACTACCTTATCAGATCTCCCGTCAGACCCAAATTCTCAACTTATCCACACATACTGATGTAGTGCCCCTGACCATTACCCTAATTACTCGCGACGGTTCGCCTATTTCCGTAAGACAGCGAGCGTGGTATATCTGTACTGAAGTGATCATTGGCCAGCCTCGCCTTAGTAGTCCTATATGTGGTGTCCGTTCTTTCAGACAAGTCTGAAAGAACAGACACCACACATACGGAGGGGTCCAGAAATATGTAGACACTTTTGTAATAGTCAGTTTTAATGGAATAAAATGACACACCGTCAGAATCCTTGCTTGGTTGGGAGGAGGGGGGGAGGGGGGCGGGGGGGGGGGGGAGTGACACCCGTTAACATCCAAATAACGTCGATGCCGCTGAGCTGTTGACCAAACTAGGGCTGTGAGTGCTGCCGGTGTAATAGCTGGACAGGACGCCTCGAGGTTTTTCGTTGCTCGTTCAGTGTAACTGGCTTATGTTGATGAACCTCATTTTTCAAGGTCCCCCACAGACAGAAGTTAAGACTTCTGGAGGCCGTGTCGGTTACTCAACATCTCTTCTTCCATCTATCCACCATCCAGGTAGATTTTCCTCCAAGTAGGCTCTGGCATCTTTGTCGTACTGAGGCTGAGCGCCATCTTTTTGTAGGTAAAGTCTTTCATTTTGAAACACCTCTCGGATGGCAGGTAAAATGGATGTTTGCAGCATATGAAGATACGCCTCACCAGTTGCGGTACCTTCAGAGAAGAATAGGCCAACCAAACCGCGCGATGACAGACCGCCACGCATTAACGCCCTACAGATTAACGTGTCTGTCCACGTGAATGTAAGGATTCTGAGGAGCCCAGTACACGCAGTTGTGGCGTTCAGTCTGAACTGCGCCTTACCAGACCAACTAACCATCCTCGCAAGGCACGCATTCAAACCATTCTCAGTACTCCATTCTTCGATCCGAGTCGTCCTCGTTCATGGCGGGCGGTGGTCTTGGAATGTATTCTTTCCACTTAGCAACCTTCAGAATTCGTCGTATGCTTGATCGGCTTACTCCGTTGTCACATGCACCCTGTTTAACCGGTTTCTGAGGTGACCTAGTAAAATGTTGCTAAACAGGAGCGCTGGAAGCTGAACTTGATGTTTCTAGTCGGCCAGACCATTCCTTATGCACATCTCGAACAGTACAGTCGGCGTCATATTTGTCCCGAATACAATAAATTGTTGTACACGTCGGTGGCCGCATTCCGTAAACGTTACGCCATTGCCGTTGTACCTCCACTATGTTTTAGAACTTCCAGCACCACTTCAATATGGCCTGGGGTTACTCAAACGACAATTTTACTTCATTTATTTCTGCACTGTCATCTGCTGCAAATCGCTCACCACGATCTGTTGAGAAAACGATGGACTACGCTACCGCGCAAAATTGCAAACATATGCCACTTTGTTCCAAAAATATTAGCCATCAAAGAGTGTCTACATTTTTCTGGACCGCTGTGTGTATGATAGTGATAGTTCACAAGCTGTAGCGAAAACATGCACATACAGCACTACATGTCTCTGTAGTTGCAACCAACGCATTCACCCACAACGAACGATATGTAATACGCATGCAAGAAATGTGCAAGTGGCCCCCGTCTATCAGCCACCCATGACCTTATGGTACGACACGGTGCCGCCATTTATAGCATCATACACTCATCAACTGATGACAATACATCACTCAAACGTAATAATAGGCAGTCGACAGGGATTAATTACTTCATTTAGAGCGAGGTAAGAGTTAAACTGAAGTAACAGCATTTTTGCATGTCACTTGCACTTCACTTGTGTTTAACTTGCACTTAGCAGTTTCAGCCAAAAATGAATAGTAACCTTTACTACTCATTTTCGGCTGAAATCGCCAAGTGCAAGTAAAACGCAAGTGAAGCGCAAGTGAAATGCAAGAATGCTCTTACTTCAGTTAACTTTTATCTCGCTCTAAATGAAGTGATTAATCCCGGTGGACTGCCTCTTACTGTGCTAGAGTAGTAACGCTAGTTCGACCCTCTTCATACTATCACAGGCAACAGACTACGAGAAGACTGAGGAGGTCGAACTACTGCAACCAATTTTGAAAGTCACATCCCCGCCAGAAGACCAAGTGCCTGAGGCCGTTCCCGCGCCACCAAATGCCGCTGAGCATGCAGGGAGGCCCTCCAACCCTGCTCCCACCGACCACTGGCCAGTTCCACCCTGAACACTGCTGCTCCTTTGGGTCGGTTCAAGGGTGGGTGTGGAAAGATCTAATGTCCGCCACACCAGGGTAGTGAGCTGCCTATTTAGTGCCAGTCAGCGGCACAGAATGTGCACATTTCTGTGAACACTGAGTGGTCCATTGGCAGTCGATCACGGATTTTTGAATTACGTTTGGCGGTGACCAACCTTCTCACTATGTCAGTATCCTTTCTTTGCTGCCGTTTCTCGAATCTTTCAACAGGAGGTTCATTTACGGTAGCGTTAGCCGCGAGAGGGAAGATTTGTATTGCAGCCCCAATCCACCTCTCAGATTCAGTCCTCAAAATAGTTCCATGAGCTGGACTTTTTAAGATTCACCTACCTCCAGCTGCTGTATATGGGCTTACATTATTTAAAGTGCTCAGCGGTTGGAACCTTTCAAATACTTTAATATCCTAGCCATTGTAACAACTTCGTTATATGAGCATTTGTTAATAGTTTAATGAACCCACTGTGTTACGCTCTCTCAGTATGAATTCTATACTTCTCCTTTGAGATTTTTGTTCTGATAAAGAAAATTACGGCTATTTTGTTACATTAGATATGCCATGAATTGTACTGATGTGTACTGAAACTCTCTTGATCGATTTCATTCTGGCTTAACCGTTAATAATTTTCTTTCTGTGGCTCTTGATCGCTACTAAGTATTTACCACGTGGAAGCTCTGATGAGACCACATAAGATCACAGTTAATCACTCTTTAAATAGTTGTAAGAAATGCTTGCAGATGTCAGAATATCAACAATAATTTGCCTTTAAACTTCTCTTGGTTGGGTGACTGTCGCTGAATACTGTCGTGGGGATAATTATTGTTCTTTCTCACAAGTTGTATTTCTTGTTAAAAGTTTTAGCTTTACATTGCTGACTTATTGTTGAACAGAACTTCGAATTTTCCATAAATTTCTGTGGATAGAAACCCATACGCCTCACTTTGTTTCCTGTACTATGTGGGTATTTGGATCCTATCTAAGATAGCGTGGTCTCTTATTTGCTTCAAGCGTCTCATATCTACCTTGTCCATATGATAAAGATGAATATTGTTTTAGTGCATACTATTGTGTCCAGAATCAGTGGCGTCCTCTGCCTTAGCTGAATACTGTTGTGAAAATTTCTGACGCATTCAGACTGTTTGATGGATCCTGGATCCTTGCATTCCTTAGAAAATATTCTACAGAATGATCTACACCGGATTCACGATCTTTCTCTTGTCTTTAATTTTGACAACACCTATCGTCTACCGAGCAGGAGAGCTTGTGCAGTATTTGGAAAATAAGGAATTAACAAGCCTACGATTTTCTGGATCAGCTGACTAATGAGAAATAAAGAACGCGGTGGAAATGAGCTGTAACCTTAACCGGAATTGCAAATTAGTAAAATGAAATAGATTCCGATTCAATTTAAGAGCATATTGCTTCCACCAGTTTAAATTATTTGCCGACCAATTTCCCAACAGTCTTCGAAAAGTTTTCTGAAATTCATATGCAAATTCTACGTTGAGTCAATAAAATGATTAGCAGGTTTTCTTTACATAAAAAGGCGTTCCCTGTCTAGCGGCAGATGAGCGGTGGGTAACCAAGAGCAGGAAGTGTGCCCTGGCGTCGCTGGAAGATCGAACGGACAGGCGGAGCAGCGCCCAAGTTTTTAACTAGCAAAGTTCGCTTTCGTTTGCGCAGAGCTGCTGTATATGCATAATCTGCCATATTGGCACCGCACTTGCTGTTCGGAAGTTGTCGAACTCCATCACCGCAAGATTCTCAGACACGAAGTCTTTGCCTCGGCAGGCGGAAGGGGCCAAGACAGCCGCTAGACTTCACAAGTTGTGGGTTTCCGCAGCTAATTCCAAACTGCATTGACCCAGGAACGAACGTGCTAGAACTACACCTCTTCAAAGCTTCAGAGATGTGAATTGTGGTCGGCTGATAAAACGTTTCAACCAGGTACAGAATTGTTTTTTTCAATTTAGCGTTTCCGTCTTCGTATATTGTAGACGACTACGTAACCTACTAAAGGTCATACAGAAGCAATTGTGCCATGCACATTATAAATGCTGAACCGGCTGGATAGACTTGGCAGAAATTTATAATGGAATTAGCTTATACCTGAATAAGCACACAGGCTACTTTTTAAAGTGTGCAGTACAAGATATTTATTTATTCGAAGAATATAACAAGAAGTGTGGAACGATAGTTACTCTTAGAAAACGCGATTTATTCTTCGACTTTTGAAGTATATCGTATTTGCGAAAAGTTTTCATCGTTTAATACGTCCTACGTAGTACTATTAAAGGTAATGAATTCAATGGTTAACAATCATCGAAGTATTTTAATCCATACATCCATACAAGCCCACTGTCTTTTAGCCGCTGAGCGCAAGGCGTATCTTAAAGCTTGTGACACTTTGTTTATAGAGGCATATTACAGTAATTTCTTGCTCTCCATACACACTAAGGCAATTACAATCTTTTCCGTGCTAAGCATGTTGCAAACAGTCATGAAGTTATTTACTTTATATCTTGGCACAGTTTTCAATTCGCTACTCGGTCACGTTATAATTTTTTCCCGAAACGAAACGAGTGAGTTGTGAGTAACATGTATTCTGCCAGCTCCTCCTACGTCTCAAAATTTGGTGGTTTTCTTCCGATGTGACGCAGCTTGCTGAGCCGTAAGTGGCTCGCACCTCAATGCCTCCAAGAGATAAGTTTTGTTCAAAGTGGTTCAAATGGCTCTGAACACTATGGGACTTAACATCTGAGATCATCAGTCCCCTAGAACTTAGAACTACTTAAACCTAACTAACCTAAGGACATCTCACAACACCCAGTCATCACGAGGCAGAGAAAATCCCTGACCCCGCCGGGAATCGAACCCGGGAACCTGGGCGTGGGAAGCGAGAACGCTACCGCACGACCACGAGCTGCGGACGATAAGTTTTGTGATTACGCATACAGGAGACTAGTGATATTCGGCTTTGACATTTCTTTATAAATAACTGCTTAACCGCAAATAGCAGCGCGGGACGCAGCTAGTTTCCTATACTTCATAAAATACTCTGTCCACCCATAATGAGCATTTAAAATTAACCCTGAAACATCGATTTGCATGAAAATAGTATAAGACCAAGCAGACATTTGGATGCATTTTAATAACTTTTCTGATGTCCTGAGCACATTATTTATTATTTCCGAAATCACCTTACGACATTCCGTTATTTCCAAAGGCTATAAAATACAACACAAAACTGGTTTCACAAAATATGAAAATATGTTACATTTCGCCATATATTAAAGACCTAGCATAATGAGTATAATATGGATTTTTAGGTAACCAGTGTTATTACAACTCTAAAAATTCTCCAATTCCTGAAGCGTATTTGAGGGCAGCCCATTTGCGGCCTTGTAGGGAATCTGATGATTAGTTTGTATTTCGCCTAAAGTGTGGTTGTTTTTTTTGCTTTATTGAATTTAGATTCTTCGGTGGGGGGAGCAGGCTGTCAGCAGCTTAAAATGCCGCTCTACAGCCGACAGAATAGTTAAAAAATATAATGAGGAGATAGCAAATAATAAAAACAGGCGGTAAAACGGTGACTTCGTGTAAACTGTAAAATGGCAGAACGTTGTGGAACTTAAAAAATAAAAACATGGGGTTGATGATGCTAATGAAGACGCACACTAAGCAGACAGGCACAATTAAAAAACGTGGCGACAATCTGGTTTCTGTTCGCAACACTTGAAAAAGGGGATGCACAACACTGATCATTCATGTCAACACTGCACTATAGAGTAGACACAAAGATGACACACGACAACCTAAGGCAGAAGGGTGGGGGGGTAGGGGGGTTGGACGACCCAGGCAGTTGAGGGGAGAAAAGGGGGGAGGAGAGGAAAAAACAAAAAGGGGGAGCCGATGCAGAGGGTGGACACATAAAAAGGGGGGCAGGGCAGACACGAGAAGGAGTGGTGAAGGCAGAGGAAGGGAAAGCAAAAGAACTCGGGGGGAGAGAATGGAGACAAAGAGAGGGTAGATGGGGAAAAACACAATGGAACAGGGAAGGTGAAGAGGGAGCCCAGGAAAAGAACACAGGTAGGGAGGGGGGTGAGGATTAGAGTTGATAGGAGGGATAAATGGAGGGAGAGAGGGCATCATCTGGGAGGGGGAGTTGATGGAAGCCACCTTGGGAAAGGAGATGAGGGATGTAGAAGTGGAGGGTGGTTGGGTTGCAGCAGTGAAGGCGTGGTAGCAGGCAGAATTTGGAGAGCAGAGGAGCAATCAGGGGATGGGGGCATCAAGTCAGCAGCAGGAATAGAGGACTCGAATATGTTTGATGGAAAGGAGAAGACAGGGGAATGGCATCACGTCATAGAGGATCTGCGTGGGGGACGAGAGGCATATACAGAAGGTGAGGTGGAGTGCATGGTGCTCGAGGATGTGGAAGGACTTATAGAATTTGGGGGAGGTGGATATCCAGGTGGGTCTAGCATAGCAGAGGATGGGAGGGATCAAGAATTTGTAGATGTGGAGGATGGTAGAGGAGTTCAACCCCCATGTCTGGCCAGACAGGAGTTTAAGGAGACAGAAGAGGTTGTGGGCTTTGGACTGGATAGAACGGAGATGAGAGATCGAGGTGAGGTGATGGCCAATGGTAGGTGAAGGTGAGGCATGTGGTTCTTTTGCAAAATATGCCATTTTATACAGTCTGCACAGGCATGCTCTCTAAAAACGTTTTTTGAAGTACCTGCCAGTCTGTGCTATATTAAATTTCTCGCAGTCACCACACTTAATCCTGTAAACCCCCCAAGTCATCATAAAATTAATGATGCTTGAGGAATTTGAAATTTTTCAGAGTAAAATAAAATTTTCATCAAGTATAATAAACGAACACACTTCACAAAAAACTAGTTTTTCAATTTATTTACAGGGCACTTATAGTTATACTGCTATCCTAGGACATCGGTAGATAGTGACACACTACAGTTCACTGTCACACAATATTCTTCTCATGATAAAGACCGCATCATTCTGTATTTTACCCTGAAGTCTGTGCTCCTTTGTGTGGTTTCCTCATGTGTTTTATTTTCTAGACAAAACGACTAAATGTTCTTATTCACTACATACATAGCCCTCCTCAGGGGGCACTACCTTACTGCAGCACTATCCGTGTGGGTGAGCATGTATGTGTGCTCTGGATCCTGAGGGCTATGCTGGTGGTAGCTTAGCTACCAGCAGGGTCACCCATGCCGGATTGGCTGAGGGGAGGAGGCAGACAAAGTGTGTCCCGCAACGGCCCACTGGACCTTTTCACCTATCCCAAGTCTGTCCTTACCCTGTCCTTTTTCTGCCATCTCAAATCATAATAAAGGGTAGGTGGGACTCTTAGGCATAGGGAAGCCAGTCGCCGTAGGGGAGTAAACCCTTAAAAGAAAATCAGGCAAGTCAGGAGGCTCGTAGGTGGCAGCCCCACCACCAGACTAGGGAGCTGTGGGCCAATCACTGGCACTCCCAAAAACAAATGATTAAAGAAACAGCAGAAAAGAACAGCCAGACAGACTCAAATATGACGACCTTTGGCATGAAAAGGACAACAAAAATAGGTTTCTGGAATATTAAAACATTGAGAGAAGCCAGCAGACTGAAACAGGTTACAAAGGAAATGGCCAGTTACAGATTGGACACTCTCGGACTTAGTGAGGTGAGATGGCTAGATTTTGGAGAAATCCAAACACAAGATATTCTGACACTCTCGACCCACTGGAGAGGATGCAGAACACAGAAACGGAGAGGGACTTTTGTTAACCAAAGGAGCGAAAAAGAGCCTTATGGAATGGAATCCGGTATCAGAAAGACTACTGACAGCGCGTTTTAAGACAAACATTCTAAATGTCAGAGTCATCCAATGTTATGCTCCTACAGAGACCTTAGATACTGAACAGAAAAAAGAGTTCTACCTCTCCTTAAGTAACACCATTAAAAGTGCCAGTAAGAGAGACATCTTGATTATTATGGGAAACATAAATGCAAAAGTCAGAAAGAGTAATGAAGGCCTAGAGCATGTAAAGGGAGTCTGCGGTATCGGAGAAATGAATGAAAATGGGGATAAGTTTTCAAATTTCTGTGACAGTCACGATTTGGTGATTGGAGGTACATTATTCTCACACAAGAATTGACATAAGGTTATGTGGGTATCCCCTGATCACGGAACGGAAAAACCAAATTGATCATATAGCGCTAAGCAAAAAATTTAGAACGTCGCTGATGAACGTGAGAAATAAACGTGGGGGCCATGTTGTCAGTGATCACCACCTTATTGTTGCAAATTTTACACTAAAAATCGTGGCTACAAATAGAAATTTCGAACAACGGAACAAAAGATATGACGTGGGAAAACATAGAAAACAGCAAAAGAAGAGGCTTTCTGTATTGAGCTTAGGAATCGCTACGAGGCACTCCAAGAAGCACAGGTTGGTTCAAATGGCTCTGAGCACTATGGGACTTAACATCTATGGTCATCAGTCCCCTAGAACTTAGAACTACATAAACCTAACTAACCTAAGGACATCACATACATCCATGCCTGAGGCAGGATTCGAACCTGCGACCGTAGCAGTCGCGCGGCTCCGGACTGAGCGCCTAGAAAAGAAGCGCAGGAAAACGATGAAAATAGTGTTGATGACACATGGACTCAGATTAAGGACGTCTATTTCAATGTGAACAAACAGGGCCTTGGCTTTAAAAACCATTTAAAGAAAGATTGGATGTATGAGCGTACATGGAATTTGATCAGCTGTAGGAAGGAGATCATGGCAAAATTAAATATGAGTGAAACAAGACAACAGAAAAATCGAACGCAAGCTGAATATGCAGCTACTGACTCTCAAATAAAGAGGAGTGTGAGGAATGATAAGAGAAAGTGGATGGATGAGCAAGCTCTGAGAGCAGAGACAACCACAGCAAGGGGCATGCAAAGGAACTGTACCGCATCACTAGAAAGTTTGGCCAAAAAAAGTTTCAACAAGAACAGACCTGTGAAAAGCAAGGAGGGTCGACTGTTGACGACAGAAGAAGACCAACTTAGAATATGAAAACATTTTTCTGAAGTCTTAAACAGAGAGCAACCTGAAGAGAGGGAGAGGAAATGGAATTTTCCAGACGCCAGTGACAGAATCAATGTAAACACACCATCTAAGACTGAAATTAAAGTACCTTTCAAACAGATAAAGAACGGGAAGGCTCCAGGAAAGGATCATATTGCACCTGAGGTGCTAAAAGCAGACATCGACACCACCGTACATCTACTGCATCCATTGTTTGAGAAGACATGGTCAGAAGAGAAAATACCAAAGGATTGGAAAGAAGGGCTAATTATTAAGTTGCCAAAGAAATAACTGGTGAGGCATCACCCTCCTATCTGTACCAAGTAAAGTAATCTGTAGATTGATGCCAAAGTGTATGAAGGACTCAGTCGAGGCACGACTGAGGAAAGAGCAGGCTGGGTTTAGAGAACACAGAAGTTGTGTCGATCTCATCAACAAACTGCGTATAATACTTGAGCAGAGTGCAGAATGGTAGAACACACTCTACCTTACATTTACTGATTTTGTAAAGGCATTTGACTCTCTTAGTAGGAGAGTTACGTGGCATATCTTAGAAGAATATGGAATACCATCAAATATAATAAATATTATTAAAACCATGTATGATTGATACAAATGTAGGGTGCTACACAGACGGAAACTTACTGAATCCATCCAAACAAATACGGGGGTGAGGCAGGGATGTATTTTGTCACCTACCTTGTTCTTGTTGGTACTGGACAGCGTAATGAAAAGAGTTGTTGATGGTAGGAGAAAAGGGATTCAGTGGGGAATGCAAGACAGGCTTGAAGGCCTTGACTTTGCTGATGGTATCTGTCTGCTCTCGTAAAGAGTGTGTGACATGGAAGAAAAGCTGTAAAGACTGAAAGGGGAAGCAGAAATTGCAGGACTTAAAATAAATGGTCAGTAAACTTAGGAAATGAGAATGCGATCTGAAAAACAAGAGAAGCTAGCAGTGTATGGAAAGGAATTGGAACAAGTAGACTCCTTTGTAGATCTGGGAAGTACCGTCTCTAAAGGTGAAGGGGCTGAGGAGGATGTAAAGAGTCAGATACGGAGGGCAAATGGAGCCTTTGTGCAACTGTACCCTGTCTGGCTGCGCTTGTTCAGTAGCAAACGTAAAGTCAGTCCTCCTGTATAGTTGCGATACATGGAAGGTAACAAACATGATTGTAAACCAGTCTTAACTGGTGTGTTCGGCAAATTATAAATGTGAGGTGGCAAGATGTTATATCAAATGACGAATTGTGGGAGATGACAAACCAGCGACCAATCCGTGAACAAATAAAGGAAAGAAAATGGAGGTGGAGTGGTTACACAATACGCAGACAACGAGGAGCTGTTGAAAAGGCAGCACTGGATTGGAACCCACAAGGAACATGTAGACGTGGGCGCCCGAAAAAGAATGGAAAAAAAACGGTGGAAGAAGAAGCTCTGAAAGCTGGTAAAACATGGAGTGAGGTGAAATGTTTGGCTGCCAACAAAACCACATGGGAGGTCTTTACTGCTGCCCTATGATCCAACAAGAACAACAGGAAAAAAACATACACAGCGGCATTCGCTCGTATTGGTGATAGGCAGATAGAGTATTGATACTCTATTTCCAATCGCTTGACGCTGAATGACACAAACTGAATTCATAGAAAACGACTTCATAGTCACTGAATTGTGGAAGATGTTATCTAATTCCAAGTATGTCATTTCTAAACATACTTCCTTCACATCCTCGTCTAATCTCTATAACCTTCAATTTTGTTAGTTTTTCAATTATCATAAAGACAATTACACCTTAAGGTTTGTTATATGGTCATACCTATTCCTCTAAGAAATACTTTCAGGAGAAAAAAAAATTGCGACATGTAACGTAAGTAAAAGGGAAAACGTTATGTAAGGTAGTAAAATTGCCAATGTACTATTAGCAATAATGCTGCACTGGTTTTACATTATTGTATTGTGGATGGTGCTTTAGTTAAAGTGATATTTGGGGGTTAAGAAGTGTTCATAAGGTAGTTGGGATCGTGGCCATATACTGCTGATGGAACTCCTGTATGGGGTTCCAAGATTGCTCCCTCTCAAACTGAGTGAATTTCCTGTATACATGCATTTGCTTCAATTGGCGAAAATAGCAATGCATGGGTGCCATCTGTCCGTCATAAGTGAATTCTACATGCCTCAGCTGGTATCTGTAGTCTGTGTAAATTCTTATAAAGTGGTGTTTACGAACTTTTACTGATGTTAGTAATGTATATACTGCAGGTCGTCAAAAAACCAACGTGCTCTTCCAGTATGTTATTTTCGACCACCCGAAAAACCTGTTAAACATTGTTTTGAGAAGAAATACCTTTTTAAAACATTGTAATGTGTTTTTCCATGGACTATTTACTGATGAAATTATTTTATTCGATGTAGCGCTGGAAATGCAATTGTAATCAAACAAATCAACGTGTACCACATATCCAAAACTGCCAAGCGGCTTTCAGTTTTTCCCTTGTCAGCAATTTGCACTTGTCTCGTGCCTGAGAATATTAACGAGGTGCACTGTATGTAACGAACAGTTTTATATGATTGACGTAACACTGGAAAGCTAGAAAGTCGTATTCTACTCATTATGCTGTGTCTCTGATCAGTGGTGAAATGTAACATATTTTTATGTTTTCTGATATCAGTTCCTTGTTGTATTTTACTATCTTTGAAAACGACAGTATGTCGAAACGCGTCAGGTGATCTTTTATATTATAGAAAGCGTGGAGAAGACGTCAGGAAACAGGAAACTTAGTAAAGTTAATTCTGAAAGCCACAAGACACACAGCGGTACGTAAGTGGGCTCGTGTTCTATAGAAGTGGCTCACAACCTCGCCGAGCAACTGATATTTATATTTCTCATTTTTTTCGGTTAGGTGGTTCAAAAATGGCTCTGAGCACTATGGAACTTAACATCTGTGGTCATCAGTCCCCTAGAACTTAGAACTGCTTAAACCTAACTAACCTAAGGACATCACACACATCCATGCCCGAGGCAGGATTCGAACCTGCGACCGTAGCAGTCGCGTGGTTCCGGACTGAGCGCCTAGAACCGCTAGACCACCGCGGCCGGTTAGGTGGTGCCAACGATATTTTGATATCTATATGTAACTTAGTTAATTAGAAATGGCATTAATACATGCTCCACTAATATTGTAGAATCCCAAATCCGCGTCTCCGGTGGATATATTTATCTTGTGGTTGTCCAGGGTTGCAGGTCGTCCAGTCATCTTTATCACTAAGGTGATCTTGGTTTTGCAAATAACAAACAAATACTTCGAGTACCGCTTGTTTATTACTGTTCATTGCAAGAAGAATGAGTTCAGAAAGATGCATTGAAATATCTCATTGCATGAGTTTGCCAGCTTCACACTCGGCAAAAACAGTACAGTTTATCTTGAAAAAATATGTATCTACAGGTGATAAAGTGTCTGCTTGCACCCCTGTTGATATCTTTGCCAAGACTCTGCTCCTACAACCGCTGCGTCCAATGCTGACCACGCGACTGCCTTCACCTGAGGCAGCTGAGTTTATGCGATGGCTTGTATCAATTTCCTTGTGTCAGACAAACTCTACGTCAGAATAGCGACGTGTCTTATGAAAGAAATTAAGTTTCATATTATTTTAAGCTATGCTGATGGCTAATTATACAAATAGTTCAGTGCATCCAAATGTGACTGGCAGTTATTGCAATACATCAATTGAACCGGGCTGTAGGGATGGATGGGCTAATAACATACGAAAACAAAAACCACTAGAAAAAAGACCAAATAAGAATTAAACATAATGTTTCTGTAATGTGATGCCACTCTCATGTATGTGTGGACTCCGTTCATCAGAGGACAACCAAACTCAAATTGGATTTTCCTTAGGCAAGGTATTACAAAAGTTATCGACATATCTTTATAGCTGCTTTAATTAATTAATTTATAGTAACTAAAATGCTGGTTTTTAAAGAAAAACTACACACAATTAAAGGATCACTTCTTGGACACCAGGTAATTATTTCCAATTGTGACGTATAAGTTTGAAATTTAGCTCAAATGTGGCTATAGCGTTCCTCTGTAATGGAGCAAAACCGTGGCGTCCTGCAACGTCAACATCAGGCTTGGCGCTGCATCAACGTCAAATTGTCGACACACGCGAAAGAAAGGCCAGAGCTCAGAAGTTCACGTGATATGTAAGGTGGGTTAATAATACCCACCGAGGACGTTCAACACTACGGAAAGGTCGTCGCACCCCCTCTTAAGTACATTTTACCCGTTCCTTTGGCCCCTCCGCGATGGAGGTTAGAACCGCGATCCAGCATCGAAATCACTCGCTTTTCTTACGTGTGGCCAAGGAGGACGCTTCGGACACACCGTTGCTCAGAACAGACAAGAAGTGGCCACAGCAGGTGGCATAAAGGGCATCAACGGAGTCGCCCCTTACCATGAGGCGTTGATTCCCACCATTTTTACGGTCCACTTCAAAGGGGGTCACATTTAGTGAGACTGCTGGCCCACAATATCTTTAGAGAAGGCGTGAAGCGTCCGTTGGGCGCCAGCGGTGTCAAAAATTGTCAAGAACGTTGTCTTGTTGCTCATCGCACTGTGATCTGTCATTTCTGACTGCAAAATGAGCGGGAAGCAAGGTATGGGGTGATTTCATTGACTCTCCTTATGCCACCCACTGGGACATTTTCGTTTGAACTCTGACCGACGGTGTGTCCGGAATGTTATTCTCGGCCATACGTAACAAATCCTCGTTATTTCAACGCTGGGCGTCTTGGTCCTAACCTCCATCGCAGACGCTTAAGGAAAATGGGTGAAATGTGAGGAAGAGGGGTGCGACGTTATGCCCATAGTGTTGCACGTCCACGGTGGCGTTGGAAGAAATTATGGTGAAATTTGATGCCAATATTACATTTTTAACCCACTTTACAGCTCACATGAACTTCTGAGCTCTGACCTTATTTCGCATCTTTTCAGTGTCAATAAACTTTACTAAGAGCCGTACATTTTAAGATATTTCATTTGATTCTCTAAGCAACCAGTTTCGGCAATTCATTTTGCCATCTTCAGGCCCAATAAACTTTTTTCAAATCAACGAAATTATCGTATAGTGCAATAAAACTGGATATGGAGAATTCCAGTGGTGCATCTTGCTGTCACGCTCTCGTATGAAGCAGATGCACAATGACTGGAGTTTACGATGTTCAGTTTTATGGTGTTACACGATGAGTTAGTTGATTTGAAAAAAGCTTAATGGGCCTGAAGATGGCAAGATGAATTGCCGAAATTGGTTGCATCGAGAATAAAATAAAATATCCTAAAGTGTACGGCTGTTGGTAAAGTTTATTGACAGTGAAAAGTACGTACCAGCCGACGTCCCCTGGCCATAATGGATCAACAGAGATTATTTCGAATCCGTCGACACCTTGCTGTTTGAAACGTCGCCGAGACCGAGGCTGACATCGCAGGGTGCTACGCTTTTGCATCTTACAGAAGAGGAATGAGACAAATTTGAAATTATGCGTAACAATCAAAAATAATTAGGGGTTTTCGAAAAGGTGATCCCTTAATTCTGTTTCACAGTAGTTAGTAGCATCGAAGTATCTTCACGTCGCGCTGCGATTCAAATAACGTAATTGGTTCATAAGCCATTTCCACAAAGGTGTTAAAATTAAACCAAGATCACTTCAATGTTCTCAGATCAGGGATTGTGTCACTGCGAATAATAGGAGGCACTGACTTACAGTGCATTTTAGTGAATGTGAGGATAATTTCTTGAAAGAGAAACCTGATACGTAAACTTGAACCACACAAAAAGAACTGGTAAAGTAAATACAAGTATGAAGCTCTGTCTGGAAACGGACGATTAGTTTCAAGCAGTTTCATGTGGCCCAAAATGTCTGTTATTTTACTTCAGAACAAACTTCTCATTACGTACAATTTTAGGCTATTCTTGAGAGAGGAGGTTACATCTGAAGTAGTAGATACCCTTAACTGTAGCCCTCCGTTCATTATTAAGTGTTACATAGAACGTTAATTGCAGGAATTCTTCAATTTTCATGTGTGAGAAGGCAAAGTGCCCACTACAAGAGATCTCTGAAAAGTACTTAAACAATAACATACTGACAGACATGCGCTAATGCTGTGGCCAATTAATTCATTGGGAAGATCAGTGCCACAGTCTTTCAGTGGAAGATACACATTGGAGTTCATGAATAGATAAAAATAAATGTACCACTAATACTCGGTGTTGTACTTATCAGTCCGAAGACCAGTTTTATGCAGAGTTCCACCATGAACTTGTTCTTAGACACCTTGCGCTAGAGCGTTTTCAATCCAATTACTGTATTATAGCATTGATCTTGCACTGAAAAACTTCAGTATCTTCTAGTCAATTTCTGTCTTAAATTCCTCAGATTCAATAGTTTACTCGATACGCCAGCTAATATTCAGCAATCTACTGTAGCATTACATTTCACAAACTTCTGTTCTCTTCTTGGCTGTATTGGTTACCATTCTGCGAAGGATCATAGTGGGCAATTACTATGTATCTAAAATAAATATAGTATCAGAAACATGACACAGATTAATGCTTATGACAAATTTTTGCGTTATGGAACTTCGTCACGCTTTGCAGATAGTTTTAGAGAAAAGAAGGAAAACAGAACATTAGGATTAATTTCATGTCGACGTTGAAGTCATTAGAAAAACTATTATTTGTAATTTGGTCGAAGTTGCAGTGAGAAATATCTTCAATTTGCGGTGACTAGTTTCGCACACGAATGTCATAAAATCACCACCTTCGTCTTGTGTTGTGAAACGTATTACACACTAGTATTAAAAAAAAGAAGCAGCACGAAGGACTTATGCACGTTGGTCACAAATTGATATGCGTACATCTATTGACGGTAAATGCAAAATTGTAGACTTTGGCAGCCGATGGATGAATGTGGGACGCTGCAGCTCGATTTCACCAAGCAGCTGGCAACGCCAGTAAACAAGGGACATGTCAATACCAGCGCGTACAGTCTGCGCAAATTTCATTCCGTGTACTCGTTTGGACAGTAACTATGCCTTGCAGACAAGTGCTTGAACAATATACGCTGATATTAGTATTTGATATATGACATGTAGTTCGGCTCAGAGAAGCCAGTTGAAATAATCGGCGAATCGCTCGATATTTGAAAAGGAGCGATTTCATTATTCGCCGATGTTGGCAGGAATCGGTGAACCATGGCCGAACACAGCGTCAACAAAGAAGTGGTCGACCGAAAGAGACGACAAAACCTGAGTAACGAGCAATCCGGTTAGAGGTACTCAGAGCCCCAAATTCACCACTATCATTTATCCATCGTGAAGCTGGTGCTTCAGTGACCACAAGAACCAGTAATGTTGTTGTTGTTGTGGTCTTCAGTCCTGAGACTGGTTTGATGCAGCTCTCCATGCTACTCTATCCTGTGCAAGCCTCTTCATCTCCCAGTACCTACTGCAGCCTACATCCTTCTGAATCTGCTTAGTGTATCCATCTCTTGGTCTCCCTCTACGATTTTTACCCTCCACGCTGCCCTCCAGTACCAAATTGGTGATCCCTTGTTGCCTCAGAACATGTCCTACCAACCGATCTCTTCTTCTAGTCAGGTTGTGCGACAAACTCCTCCCCAATTCTATTCAATACCTCCTCATTACTTATGTGATCTACTCATCTAATCTTCAGCATTCTTCTGTAGCACCACATTTCGAAAGCTTCTATTCTCTTCTTGTTCAAACTATTTATGGTCTATGTTTCACTTCCATACATGGCTACACTCCATACAAATAGTGTACAGTAATAGGTGGCTCAATTAAAGACGGCTGATCTCATGGGACCCCTTGCGCCAACCTATGTACACTGGCGAGTCCGTTTGCACTGGTGTCGAGCACATTCCGTTCGGAATCTCAGTTACTGGAGTAGAGTTGTCTTCAGTAGTGAGTCTCACTTCGAACTGAGTCCCGATGACCAACGAAGTTCTGTCTGGAGACGCCACGGGTAGCGGTGGAATACCAACCTGATTGTCGCCCGCTGTACGGTTTCACATCCAGGAGTGATGGTCTGGGGTGCCACTTCTTTTCATGTCGTAACAGGGCCCCTTTGGTTGTCATCCGCAGCACCCTCACACCACAGCGATACTTCGATGATATTCTACGCCCCGTTTTGTTGCCATTCATGGCAGGCCATCCTGGGCCCTCATTTAAGGAAGATAATAATAGAGGAAATACTTTAGTTAATCGATTGAAAAAGGAAGTACAAATATGTTCAGGGAATTCAGGAATACAGAAATACAAGTCACTAGGGAAATAAATAAATAGGAAGTGCAGAAAGAGTAAGGCGATATGGATGCACGACAAATGTGAAAAAATTGAAAAAAGAAAAAAAAAGTGACTGTCGGTGGGACTGGCTGAACATACTGAGCCGGCCGCGGTGGTCTAGCGGTTCTAGGCGTTCAGTCCGGAGCCGCGCGACTGCTACGGTCGCAGGTTCGAATCCTGCCTCGGGCATGGATGTGTGTGATGTCCTTAGGTTAGTTAGGTTTAAGCAGTTCTAAGTTCTAGGGGACTGATGACTATATATGTTATGTCCCATAGTGCTTAGAGCCATTTGAACCATTTTTTTGAACGTACTGAAAAGTCAAAACAACTGTCGGTGAAATTAAAAACAAGGGTCGTAAAAATAAGACTGCAATGCAAATTTCACTGTTAAATACATAAATTGGAGAGAGTGGATAAGTGGAAAGGGTACACTGAACGCCTAATTGAGGAGGAAAACTTGTCCGGTGACATGACAGAAGAAGAAACAGGAGGCAACATAGAAGAGAAATGGGACCCAGTACTAGATTCAGAATTTAAAAGAGCTTTGGAAGACTTAGGATCAATTAAGACAGAAGGGATTGAAAATCAGAATTTCTAAATCAATGGAGAAAGCGGCACAAAACAACTGTTCACGTTGGTGTGTAGAATATGTGAGGCTGGAAATATATCATCTGAACTGTCGGAAAAACATCATCCACACAATTCCGAAGATTGCAAGAGTTGAGAAGTGCGAAAATTATCGCGCAATCAGCTTAACAGCTCATGCAAACAAGTTGCTGACAAGAATAAAATATAGAAAAACGGAAAAAATTGCGGTTGTGTCAGATGACGATGTTCAGCTTTAGGAAAGGTAAAGACACCAGAGAGGCAGTTCTGACGTTGGGGAGAAAAATCAAGATATGTTCATAGGATTCAATCTCTGTTGATCCATAATGGATAGGGGACATCGGCTGGTTAAGTAATTGTCAATATGAACGAAATTCTCTAACAGCCGGGTAACTAAGATGTTGTTCTATTTTATTTTGATGACAATCAGTTTTCGTAATTCCACTATGCCACCTTCAGGCCCCAAATGCATCTCTCAAAACAAACGATAATGCCATATAGCACCGTATGTCCCTGGATTTCGTGAATTAAAATCGTTTCACAACTGCTTCATTCGGAGACGTTGTAGCAACTGCCTAAAAAGTCTTACAAGTCTTCGAATGAAGCAATTGTGAAACGGTTTGAGTTCACGAATTCGAGGGGCATTATCGCTTGTCTTGAGAGCTGCATATGGCGCATGAAGATGGTATAGTGGAATGCTGAAACTGCTTGTCGTCAAAATAAATTAAATAATATCTCTGTTACACGGGTGTTGGAGAATTTCATTGATACTGACATTTCATCTGATTTGTCGACATGGAAAAAGCATTCGACAGTGGCAAATGGCGCAAGAAGTTCGAAATTCTGAAAAAAATTAGGCGTAAGCTACAGGAGGAATAAAAGAATGGAAGACCAAGAATGAATAGCGCGGATTAAAATGGTCGTAAGACAGTGAGGAAACCTTCGCCTCTACTATTCAATCTATAAATGGAAGAAGTAACGACGGAAGTAAAAGAAAGATTCAAAAATGGAGTTAGAATTCAAAGTGAAGGGATATCAATGACAAAATTCACTATGACATTGTTATTGTCAGTGAAAATGAAGAAGAATTACAGGATATACTGAATGGAATGAACAGTCTAACGAGTACAAGATATGGACTGAGAGCATATCGAAGAAAGACAAAAGTAATGAGAAGTAGCAGAAACGAGGTCAGCGAAAAACTTAACATCAGGATAGGTGATCACAAAGTAGATGAGTTAAGGAATTCTGCTACCTAGGCGGCAAAATAACCCATGACAAACGGAGCAAGAAGGACATCAAAAGAGGACAAGCATTGTGCAAAAAGGGCATTCCTGCCCAAGAGAAGTGTATTAGTGTCAAACAGGCCTTAATTTGAGAAATGCAGCGTTGCATGTTTGTGAAACATGGACGGTAGGGAGACATGAAAAGAAGAGCCTGAAGTATTTGACATATGGTGCTACGGAAGAATGTTGAAAAGCATGTGGACTGATAGGGTAAGAAAAGGGAAGGTTCTCAGCAGAATCGTCGTGGAAAGGAATATACGGAAAACACAAAAAAAAGAAGTGACAGGATGCTATGACATCTGTTAGGATATCACGGATTGGCTTCCACAGTACTGGAGGGAGCTGTAGTGTAAGACCAGTAGAGGAAGCCAGAGACTGGAATACATCAAGCAAATAACACAGCAACTGAGGACGCAGGTTACAAGTGGTACTCTGAGATGAGGACTTCAGAAGACGGATGAACAAAAAAAGAGAAAAGAAGACGTAATTTCGCAGCATATTTCTCAGGACGATATCCAACAACTCTTTCAATCAATGCCAAGTCGAGTGGCTGCTTGCGTAAGGAATAGAGGTGGAACAACGCGTTATTAACTTGCCCAATCTGTGACGCTCTTTCTCTTGCATAATTTTTCTGAAATGTTAATCATTTGGTTGTCTGTACAAGTACATCACATTTGCTGATTTCCGTCCCTTTCGGACGGACTGTATTACGAGTGCTTGTTGCCACTTGTGCTGTGTGGTAAAAGCAACCATAATATGTTGTAGATAGTATTATAAATGTTAGTCATGATTGCCGATTGTGGCTGTTTGCAGTTGTTCTGGTTATATTATGATTCGATGAAGCGATGTTTTGAAATTCGATGTCGTGTCAGAATCTTTTCATCCTAAATAAAGGATATTTCTCATTGGCACTTCGAAAAAATTACAAATAGAGCTTTTGATAATAAAAGTTGCTGGCCAGTATTAACTGCATTACACTGAGTGAGGCGACGAAAGTTATGGGATAGCGATATGCACACACGAAGATGGCGGTAGCATCACGTACACGAGGTAGAAAAGGACCGTGCATTGGCGGAGCTGTTATTTGTATCCAGGTGATTAATGCAAAAAGGTTTCTGAAGTGATTATGGCCGCGCTACAGGAACTAACAGATTCTGAAAGCGGAACGGTAGTTGGAGATAGAGGCGTGCGTCTTTCCATATCACGAAACGTTAGAGGATTCGGTATTACGAGATCCACAATCTGAAGAAAGTGCCGAGAATTCCAAATTTCACTTATCATCTCTCAACAAGGACGACACAGTGGCTGGAAGTCTTTATTTAACGATCGAGAGCAGCGGTGTTTGTGTTGAATTGTCAATGCTAGCAGACAAGTAACACTGCGTGAAATAATAGACGTCAGTGTGGGACGTACGAAACGCATTCCTTAGGGCAGTGTGGCGCAATTTGGTGTTAATGGTATATGGCGCAGACAACTGACGTGTCTTTGCTAACAGCACGATATCGCCCAAGGAGCCTCTCCTGGGCTCGTGACCATATCGTTTGGAGCCTCGACGACTGGAAACCCATGACCTGACCAGTTTCAGTTGGTAAGAGCTGATGGTAGGATTCGTGTGTGGAGCAGACCCCCACGAAGCCATGAACCCAAGCTGTCAACAAGACACTGTTCAAGCTGGTGTGGCTCTATAATGGCTTAGTCTGTGTTAACATGGAATGGACAGAGTCCAAAATGAATCGATCATTATTTGGCAATAGTTACATTCGGCTACCTGGTGACCGCCTGCAGCCATTCATGGATTTCATGTTTCCAAGAAGCGATGGTATTTCTATGGATGACAATGTGTCTTGTCATCAGGCGACGATTATTCGCGACTGATGTGAAGAACATGGTTGGCAAGCCGAGTGAATGATTTGGCCACCGAGATAGCCAGACATGAATCCCATAGAAGGTTTATGGGACATAATCGAGAGGGCAGAACCGGCACAATATCCTGCACCAGTAACACTTCGGCAACTATAGGCCACTACAAAGACAGCATGCCTCAATATTTCTGCAGGGGACTTCCAACGACTTGTGGAGGCAATTCGACGCATAGTTGTTGCTCTACGCCGTAAAAGGAGGTCCGACACGATATTAAGAGGTATCCTATGACTCCGATCACCTCAGTGTATGCTGGCGGTTCATAATTGAGGACAATTAGTCGGAGAACATACTCGGTCTGTTGAAGGACGGGGAAACAAATCTGTCGCGCATTTTTCAAAGGTACCAATCCGGCATTTGCTTTAAACGATTTATGAAAACCAGGGAGATCCTAAATCAGGCTAACCTGGCGAAATTTGTACTGACAACCTCCTAAACACGGGACGAGTACCTTACCACTGCGCCGACACGCTCTATACACTGACATGGATGTGCAGCAGCATGTTACAAAGTAAGGCAACTGGAACAGTTAATAACGTAATCTTATTTTCATTTACTCAGTACAGTAGTTACCTACAAGGAAATATACATTCTCGGGCGTTGCACGGCGCGATTAAAAATCAGTATGATCTGGACCTGTTTCAGAATAAGGCACTTTATTTTTACTTTGCTTTCAATAGTTCATAGTTTATGGCCGTGATTTACTCTGGTTTTCGTGTGGCGGTAATATTTTCATTACTGCTCATCTGCTGCAAATATATTCAGTTGACTTATTGGAATACTTGGAACCTTCAATAATTTAATTTATTACATTTAACAAATTGTTTCGTTAATTAATCTGGAAGGTCTTAAAATGCGATTCTTTATACTAAAATAATTTTGTATAAATCTGTTTTTTTGCGGATCGGTGCCTAATGCCCCTGAATTTGATAGTTTTTTCCTCTCTTTACCCCTGAGTTACTGAACGACTTATATAATACCACTTTTAAAATAGGAAGTTTGTTTTTCCCACTCTCTACCTTCACTCTTATACAATTCTCCAACGATATGTATCGAATTTGGTGTTGTATAGTTTTACGCTTGTTTCCTGGAGAAATACTGATACAGATTAACAGTCTCCGAGACATCTTCATTGTATCATAGAAAATTCCAATGGCGACAGTAACACAAATAAGGCCTGGCAGGGGATTATTGATGTAGATAACTATTAACAGATGTTTCCAGAATGAGATTTTCACTCTGCAGCCGAGTGTGCGCTGATATGAAACTTCCTGGCACATTAAAATTGTGTGCCGGACCGAGACTCGAACTCGGGACCTTTGCCTTTTGCAGGCAAGTGCTCTACCAACTAAGCTACCCAAGCACGACTCAGGCCCCGTCCTCACAGCTTTACTTCTGCCAGTACCTCGTCTCCTACCTTCCAGACTTTACTGAAGCTCTCCTGCGAACCATGCAGAACTAGCACTCCTGAAAGAAATGATATTGCATAGACATGGTCATTAAGGGCTCACGAAACAAAAAAAACTTCGTACTATTCTTCTTTTCCTCAGAACTCCTACTACTCTTAGCTAAAACATTACTGTGAAGTCAGTCTTGTCTCTCTCGGTATTTATGTAGTTAATTGTGTTTTCTTTCATATCTTTTCATGTTCCTGTCAGTAAACATATTCTGGAATTTTTGAGATGGCACATACTTTGGAATATCAGAAGCCAGAAACACGACGTTTCATTGACAACATAGAAGCTCATTTCCATAATCCTCCGGTTAGTAGGATATTGTTGTTCCATTGCGTATTATAGTGAACATGTTAACTAAAAAGGCAATTACATTGATCTCACGTTATTTACAATATTGCTTTGTAATCGTGACCAACAATTACCACTGATCGTATTATTCTGCTGATTCTGTATCATAATTAATGCCTTTTCTTGACTTTGTAATGTAAATGTTATTTTAAGGTTACAGAAGCTGGTAATTATTTTACTGCAGCGTTACGACTTTGTGACGATATAAAATGATTGGTCTGTTCGTTCACCTATGCAACAGGTATTAATTTAAACGCAACTACGTGATTTTTTAACACTTTGCTAATGGTTTTTGGACGTGTTCCCTACAGGCCGCTCCAGAATGACTTTTTAACAGCTAAATGTTTAACATCCCGAAACCATTAAAATTAGAGATTATCACTTAATTTCTTTTAACGCGAAATTGAGTCCATATACAAAGGTAATTAAAATGTACTCATTAATATGAAAGTACACTTGATACCACAATCATAGTTATTCATTTACTGTATTATAACGTAAAAAATTAGAAAGTAATGATAAATAATACGTTTCCTATATTCTTATTATCTTTATATTATGAAATTAAACAGCATTTTACACGTCTTTATGGCCTTTGTCTCTAAAACACTTTAAATATTCCTTGATATTGCATTAGTAGAAGTCGTCATACGCAGCATTACTATCGTAGTTGTTTCATATCTTCTGTCACAGCTAATGAAATTTCCCTCTCTGCCACATTCACATGAAGAACATGGCGCGGTAGAGATGTGGCCGGAATCTACCGTAATTAAATCGAAGTCTTGCCATTGTCTCTATAAATTTTCTGCTGTATTTTGTACCAAGGATGTGACGGGAGATTAGGCACCACTGCAGGCTAGTGTCTCTCTTTAATTTTGTAAAAAAGGTGCAGGTTCTCGTTCCTCTGCTCCTTCTTTTCATGCCTTACGGTATATAGAAGTATACAGGTGGCTCTTTGTCATTTTTCACTAAATTTGTGTACACGACTTCCTTGGCCAGAGTATCAACTTCTTTGTTTCTCTTTTTCCACTCTGTAACTTCACCAAAAACATAACGGCAATCTTATTAGGTGGAAAAATTCCTTAACTACTTCTATAATTCGATATACTAGATACTTTTTAGTACTGTTGGCATCGTAGCATTTTGACAGCAGCACCAGTGCTGAGCGTGAATCTGATAAAATAATGATTGTTACTTCTTGAATTTCTTTTGCGGATTTAAGTCCACTTAAAATCGCTGTTAATTCTGCAGTGAGTATGGATATCACTTGAGAGAGTGTAATTTGCACGCTCTATTGGTTATGCCATTTACGAATTCATTTCCTGTTCCGCCTTTGTTTTTCTAGACCAGTCTGCTCAAATCTGTCTCGAGGATGGGTATGCTGGTACGTCAGTAACTAATAGTTTTTTATTCAGTGTACTTTTTACATGTGAAAGACGCGTCTTAATGTTCACCTTTACTGAGTTGTTAGCATGTGGCGTGTTGAAGCGGCACAGATTTTGGCAGCTGGTGACGTATTCACGCAAAAATAAAGAATCGAGATAAAAATTTCCGAAGGATGGCAACGTTTTTTAATCAATATCAGTGTTTCATGTAAGAAATGCAATCGTCTGAACAGGAATTTGATACTGAAATTTATCTGTGTAGGTATGAGGGAATTTCATTTGCTTCCATCATCTAGGCATTAGCTGTAATCGATTTCAATGCCCCGGTACAAAAATTGGAAATTTGTGTTAAGTTCCTACGGGACCAAACTGCTGAGGTCATCGGCCCCTAGGTTTACACACTACTTACACTAACTTACGCTAACTACAACACACACACCCATACTCGAGGGAGGACTCGAACGTGCGGCGGGGCGGAGGGGGGGGGGGGGGAGGAGCGGCATTGGTCGCGCGATCCGTGGCAAGGCGCCGATGACCGCGCGGCTACCCCGCGCAGCCACGGTACAGACTGTGGTGGTTCTATAGGTTTTATACAGGCACATAACTACTTTCTGTAGACTTGTGTTGCTGAACCGTAGCAGATGCACCCTCAATCCATATGGGTTCTTATTAGAGTCTGATATACACTGAAGTGCCAAAGAAACTGGTATAGGAATGCGTATTCAAATATAGAGATATGTAAACAGGCAGAACACGGCGCTGCGGTCGGGAACACCTATAAGACAACAAGTGTATGGCGCAGTTGTTAGACCGGTTACTGCTGCTACAGTGGCAGGTTATCAAGATTTAAGTGAGTTTGAACGTGGTGTTATAGTCGGCACATGAGCGGTGGGACACAGCATCTCCGAGATAGCGGTGATGTGGGGATTTTCCCGTACGACCATTTCACGAGTGTACTGTGCATATCAGGAATCTGGTAACACTTCAAATTTTCGACATCGCTGCGGCCCGAAAAAGACCCCGCAAAAACTGGACCAACGACGACTGAAGACAATCGTCCAATGTGACAGAGGTGCAACCCTTCCGCAAACTGCTGCCGATTTCAGTGCTGGGCCATGAAAAGTGTCAATGTGCGAACCATTCAACGAAACATTATCGATATGGGCATTCGGAGCTGAGGGCCTACTCGTGTACCCTTGATGACTGTATGACACAAAGTTTTGCACCTTGCATGGGCCCGTCAAATCGACATTGGACTGTTGATGACTGGAAACATATCGCCTTGTTGGACGAGTCTCGTTCCAAATTGTATCGAACGGATGGACGTGTACGGCTGTGGAGACAACTTGATGAATCCATGGACCCTACATGACGGCAGGGGACTGCTGAAGCTGGTGGGAGCTCTGTAACGGTGTGGAGCGTGTGCAGTTGGAGTGTCGAGGGACCCCTGATACGTATAGATACGATTCTGACATGTGATACGTACGTAAGCATCCTGTGTGATTACCTATATCTATTGATGTCCATTGTGCGCTCCGACGCACTTGGGAAATTCCAGCAGGACAATGCGACGACAATGCGACACTCCACACATCCAGAATTGCTACAGAGTGGCTCCAGGAACACTTAGGAACATTTATGCTGTCCATCAAACCGAGCAGACATGAACATTATTGAGCATATCTGGGATGTCTTGCAACATACTGCTCAAAAGGTATCTCCATCCCCTCCTACTTATACGGATTTATGGACTGCCCTGGAGGTTTCATGGTGTGAATTCCCTTCAGCACTACTTCAGACATTAGTCGTGTCCATGCCACGTCGTGTTGCGGCAGTTCTGCGTGCTCGCGGGGGTCCTGTACGATATTAGGTAGGTGTACCAGTTTCTTTGGCTCTTCAATGTATGTTAATGCAGGTTCTCGAATCTGCTCCCCTAATAACTGCCTTACACAGGGTGAAGGATATTCGTTGTAGCTTTAAAGTTCTGAATTACGTGCTTAATGTGACGTTACCATGTCATACCACCCTTTTGACCAGGAACAGGGTCCTACTCTTTCGTTTCCTATCCTGTTCAGTCTACGTCAGGTATCTTCGCACTACCATAGCGTTATTCATATATTTGAATATTTAGGTTAAGCGCTGAGTACATGTCTGACTTAAATAGATTTAATAAAAACGCGGAGCCTTGGTATAACCCTATATTTGCTTTTGGTCCTAGGGTTTAATTGTTCCTTGTAATGGTCAGGTTTCTGTCGATTAAGAAACGATGTAGCTTTTGAATGAACCATGACGGGCAATATTTTTCAACTGATACCCAATAGGGTTGTAAGGACACTTTCATAAACGTTTACGATATCCTTATACACTGCTACCAAATATTGACTGTAGCTGAACATGAAATCAGTGACTAGCGTTCCATTTGTGCCTTTACGCTTTCTAACACTGGTTTTTCAAACGAGCTTCTCAATCCATCATTATAATCCGTTCGAACGCCTTGCACCCCCATGATAGAAGAGTGATGAGTCTTATGAAGAAACTCTCTCAGGCGCCTTTCCCATTTGATGCACTGCTACGACCAGTGAATTCTTCATTTTTAGGATATGGAGTTAGCTGGTCCATATTTTGTTTAAGAAGTTCAGCAGATGTATTCATTCTTTCTCTGACATGTTTTCGAGTATTGGATAAGAAATATTATGCGGTTCCGCGGCTGTACTCTTCATGTGAGCTATTCCTCGATTAAATTTTGATGATGTGTGCTGTTCTTGGTCCAGTTCTGCGTCCATCGTATGGACTTTTACTAACAGATTTTCAGGTTCTCGCTGTACCTTCACCAGTACTGCATTAATTCGTCTAATACTCTTGATAGTATTCATGGAGAATGCTATAGAACGACAATTACATTACCACTACTAGGTTTCCACCTTTTCATTTTTGTAAACGCACTTGCCCAGCTGTGGCTGAAATTAAGAAAACTCCCTCATCGACTGACTCTTACAGGTCTTGAGTGTTTATTCCCTTTCCTTAGCTGTTGTCTCATATTCTTCAGCCCACGATATCGGAGGTGTCACTGCTTGGTCAAATAAGGGCGAGTTTTGTGGGACTGATGTGTCAGTTGCCCTTTCACTATTATTTACTAGGTTGGCGTAGTCAGCTCTGACATTTTAATTTTTCTAAAGGTTTTTCATCTTCTCCGTCAGCACATCCCCATATTCTGCCCACTTTGAATTTCTTATATGCTGTTTTTATTCTGTACTGGGTGTGTGTCGACATTCTATCTTTATTGGTAGGTGGTTAGATCTGACTAGGTTCTGTAATACACTGGTGCGCAAAGCGTAGGGACCTAAACTAGTATCCCATCATTTGTCTCTGATATATGTGCAAAAAACTGCGATAATATAGTACAGCACATTACAGTACAGAAAGTGTCTGGAAGACATACGCAGTAAGACGAACATACATGAGACTTTTAATCAAAGACACCGAAAGCACCACTAATGATAGTCCCATGGAAATTGGAAACGGCGAGACATTGTTCTTATTACGGTGCGTAACCAGCACGGACGGGAATCCGTCGTCCGCAACGTACTCCAATGCTGTCCACAAGATTGGTAAGAAGTGGACAACTGCTGGATGCTCGTTGGTGCGTTTTGTAATTCTCCTTCCCACGCATACTCGATGGTGCTTAAGTCGGGGACCGGAAGACCACTCCATTCGTCTAATATCTTCTCGTTCCAAGCCCACCTCCACCTGCACTGTTCGATGCGGTCGCGTATTGTCATCCATGAAATTGAATTCAGGGTCCAGTGCACCCCGATAACACTGACATGGGGAAGGAGTACATTGTCACAATAACGTTGACCAGTGAGTGTAACATCTCCATAGATTTGGAGGTCAGTACACGCGTAACACCTGAACCACCAAAACTGCAGTGTTCGTCAATATTCCCGTATGCCTTAAATGTTCCCAACTCCCGCCATTTGACGGAACATAACGCACCCAGGCTCTATGACACGAAGATTCTGCGATTTATTGTGTATATCGTGGTAAATTGTAAAAGACATTGCCTGCCTTAGAGCGAAGTCAGTCATGTTTGACAAGCTCCTCTTTGCTGCAAAACTCTGTCATTCTAGGCATTCCACTTGACTGGTCATTGACTGTATTAACTGACATATAAAATAACACGAAAATGTTAACATTATTTTATAATATATTACATGGTACCTCCTACTTGTCTAAAAACTTTGTAATGATGATTCAGTCAGTGGCACTTCTAATGGAATGACACAAGAAGAAATGGTATAGAAACAGAGCAAGAGAATTTCAGTTCTTGCACTATGGTGTTGATCTCTATATGCAGGGTGATCCAGCTGCCCCTGCCTGTGGGTTTTATGCAACCCGAAATGCGTGTGTGAAATTTTCCATATTCTCTCGCTCACTAGAACTAGAAAAATTGGCATTTGGTTACTCCATCATAAATAAAATTGGGGCTGCAGCATCTCTGGAAATTCAACCACCAAAGGAGTGAAATAGTGGGTGAAATGTTTCTGAAAATAAATCTTTATTAAAGTACAACTGAACCATTTTTGTAGCTAAATCTATGAAAATTGATATTTGACTGCTCAGAAGTAAATAAAGTACAAATTCCTGTATTTTTAGAAATTCAACCCCAAAGAGGGTGGAATAGCGGATGAAAATTTTAATGAAAACATTGCCTCATTAAACCATTGTCGAAGCCAAATCTATGAAAACTGGTACTTCTAAAGAAGTATGTGTTAGGGGATGAAAGTCTCTCTTCAAATATCACCACAAGAACTCAAAAAGCAGAATTAACAAAGCTGTTAGTTAACAGAATCGTATTTTGGCCAGAAGTACATTTGAAAAAGATTGTGCTTCTACAGCCTTAATTGGCATGAGAAGCTTAGAAGATGTCGTCATATATGAACAATTTAAAAATTCGATTAAAGAATACAAAATAATCTGCATGCCATACAGTATACGGTAGCAGAGCAATGGGCACTATGTTAATTCCTTATATATTTATTTTACTTTCGTCCTGGTTACTAGTTTTGGGCACCAGCAACAGTTTCATGTAACATATATGTGGTACCTACAGTACTATATTGCAATGACAAATGAACTTAGTATTAAATTACACAATATTAATATGTACATTTAATAATCTAACAAATTCTAACTTCTATTAACAACAGCTTCCCATATTATTGCATGACCAAAAGCCTTAGTTCGAAAGGGCTATGCTACTACATCCCAACCGCTAGCACTCTCTTTACGAATAACACGAATTTCGGAAAAAAAATTTGCTGATCCTTTTCCGACAGTTTCTTCAATGCTTGCTTATATCATAGCCTGTTATCTGCATACATAAAAGGACAACCACTGTTCGCGTCTGTAGCATACCTAAGCTTCATGTGTCCCCTGGGAAGTGCTAAAGAACAGTCACTTTGAGGCAGCCAAATAATCCTCCACCTTGATCGTTGGTCTCCTGGCTAATTGTAAATTGACTATCACTGATATGAAACGCACCAACATGCCTGACTATGCAAGGCCACAATAATGTTGCGGTACAATTTGAAAAGCCACAGGGGACTATGAGTTTACGACCTGACAGCAGTCACTTTAACTAGTAAGCCTACCACTTGACTACCTGGTCAGTACTTCTGCTAGATTGATTTTGGAATTAGATGTGGTTATTGTTGTTAGCCTGCATTAGAGGTTATCACTTGTATCATAATCTTAATTACCTGGAATGCTGAAATAATTTAGTAAAATGGCGGCCTTGTCATTATTGTAGTCAATTGTTGATGGGCGATTAATATACCAACACAGGATTGATTTTTTATAAAAATTATGGCACAAGTTTATTGATCACAAAATAGGACAAACGATACAAGTCAAGCGTGATGACAAGTAAATCACAAACTATTGGCAACACAAATAGACACAACATATTAATTGATACTCCACGTGGTGGCGATTGGTTGGCAAAGACTAACGTTTGCCTGATTGAACTGTTTACCCCAGCTCAGGACAAGGATAATGCCATTTGAAATTCTCTAACGCTGAATAGTATTTGATAGATTTATTCTACACAGAAGTTATACTACGTTGGTGCAGCTGGGGACAAGTGGCGAGAGTGTGATACTGTTTGCCGTAACAAGCCGACGCTGCAATACTATACCTCTTAATGTTCATTGGTCCTTTGGGTCGAAAATTAAGAATAGCTGTCTACCCAGTTAATAAGCGCTACACCATCACCTGTTCTGTATTTCCACATGGTGTGGTGACTGTAAAAATCCCACTATATATGGTAGTTGTGGTAGGTTGGGCAGGACTTCTTGAGGCAGCGCTTGGTGGTTTGTTGACATTACTAACTGACAGTTCTCCTATCTTGACAACATCTTCATGTATGTCGTCATGTGCTGTTGCTGAGCACAGATGGGCATCTCCGATTACAGACCAAACATATGTGGCCACTCAATAGGCACGATGATACACTGTACCAACTACATTGAAACCTGAAACCTTCCCTCTTTGTTTATCTTTATCTTCACCGTGAGTTTCCTGAACAGCGACCAGATCGATGTTGTCATCACATAAAATCTAACTTAATACTTGACATTCAGTCCAGCTTATTCTCTCTATGTTAATCTGGAAAATATTGGTGCTAGGCCCAAGGGGCCTCGTCCTTGGATTCTGAGAAGGGCCTTTTCTATAGATGAGAAAAGACGACACACTTTCCAACTATTTTTCATATTCAACGCTACTCTTTAATGTTGATTTTGCACCACAGACATCGTTTTCGTGAGACTTCATGCAGTTGGCAATATGAGCAAGCACTCATGGGAGCATGTAAGTTGTTAATGTGTGTGGGATCTTGACGGTGGCTCTCCTTAAAATAATATTTTCTGGAGTACAAGCAGGCAGTTTGGTCATTTAACAGCAAATCCTGCAGTGGACGCCACTTGCATGAACCTATTGAAGCACTTACTGGGAACAGAATGCCAGTCCAAGTATTTCTCACACTGGTGTGCAGACAACGCTTTCTGCCCAAGAGGCGGAAAAACTGCCTACCTGGATCTACTTGTCAGGCATCTGTAGCCGTAGCAGGGGCAGGGAGGTGAAAGAAATTTAGGTCGCCTGGCCAAGGCGTTTCGAGACTTTTATAAACGCCCTTTGTGAACAGGCAAGGCGGCCATAAAAAATCGAGAGTTTCCATGTTCACCGTGGAGCAGACACTTCGGGGAGCCATCAGGTGATGTCATCCCTGGTGAGATTTTTGGTAGCCTCAGGCCTTTGAATCAGTTTTAAAATGGAGTGCTGCATCTCTGGTGGCTCTGAATTGGTCATGTTGGGACACAAAAGCACTCTTCTTAGTTTAGCCGAAGCTTGCGGTTCGATACACTGTAACGTTTGTGCACCCAGAGAATGGTCTCTGTCATAAATGTGCTGTTCACTTTAGAGCTTAACGGAAACTCAAGACATGCTACCTAACAAGTCGGGAGCATAATATGTTCTCCTCTCTGTCAGGGATTGGCTGCTTGTTCAGAAAAAACAAGAATATTGTTAACTTTGATTGGCATTGGCCGATGGGTAGAGGAGACGCGTCAGAGGGGATTAATGGAGCTTGTGGAGTCTTATGACTAGCACGAAACCCTTATGGGGGCGGTTGTGTGACTGCTTTTGTAGAGTTTACCACAGATGGTGAGGAGAGGAGAAGCGTGGGATTCTATTTCAAACTCCAGTCTGGAGAGAATTCTGGTCTTGACTATTGTTTAGGTTGCACTTGGGACACTTGTCCTGAGCGTAAATTCGCACTAGCATTGGTCTTGACTGGGGAGCCAGTGGTGAGCACTTAGCTGGAGCCGGCCGCGGTGGTCTACTGGTTCTAGGCGCGCAGTCCGGAACCGCGCGGCTGCTACGGTCGCAGGTTCGAGTCCTGCCTCGGGCATGGATGTGTGTGATGTCCTTAGGTTAGTTAGGTTTAAGTAGTTCTAAGTTCTAGGGAACTGATGACCACAGATGTTAAGTCCCATAGTGCTCAGAGCCATTTGAACCATTTTTGAACTGCTGTAACGACAGTTTACACCTCTGTCATCTCGGACAACTTGCTGTGCTGAGGGCAGTCTTATTCAGGTCAGATATGCCACCTTGACATTTGATCTATTTGTGCACTATGCCGTATAAGTGAGTCAAATTTGTCCATGGTATGACCAACAAACGGGAGTGTCACACGCTGGATTCTGCCGAGATTTCAGGGCTCCATTAGAGAGTAATGGCGATCCGTCTAAAAGACGCATATTTCGTGCCCGCAATAACGAATTACAGGAACACAACCCAGATCTCGGCTTTAAGACGTTTGGCAAAAACCAAGCACCATTACATTCTTCAGGACACGTATCAACAGACCTCGCTCACAGCCAAACATTACCCAATCTGATCGAAATTTAAACTAATATACCAGTAAGAATAAACATACAACGCCCAAGGTAATATTTCAGAAAAACGAAGTGGAATTTCTACATGGAGAAACTGGATAAATGCTTGGGACGGATCCACCAACAACCAGTAACTATGACTCATAGGTGCCAATAAAAGCGCAACAAAATCCAGTGTCCCTAGGGGACCCGCAAACAATATGTACGAGGCTGGGACAAAAGGTGTGAAAGCAAGTACCAAATATTCCTTAAGAGAGGAGACTCTGAATAAATTGTAGACGACCTGCTGCGCAGCCTAGACGATGATCAGCGAGAGAAATGCATCGACACCACAGAGTCGCTTGATTTCAAAACATTTAATAGAAAGGCCTGGTCTCTCCTCTGAAAATTAGGTCTAGCTGACAACTTACATCATAACTCTACAGATATTTATGCAAATGGGATTTCACCTCACATACAGGCTCCAAGGGACAAAAACAGTACAAGAAAAATAGGTCGTGAACTTAGTGCCCTTAAGAGATACCTGCCAAACAAACAACACATCTTTCGATCAATATTCTTCCAAATTTACCACTACTGAAATAAGAGACGCGGTGAAGAATGTCAGTGCAGGAAAGGCACCAGGCTTGGATGGAACACGCCCAGAATTTCTTCCTCGCTGTGGGAAATATTCTATTAATTTTTTTCGGAGTTTTATACAAACGTAATGACAACAGGGAACATAGCACAGAAAATGAAGCACTCAAAGATCAACACACTGCCTAAGCAAGAAAAACCAAGCGACTATCCAAAGACCTGAAGACTACTTCTTTAAAGTCAGTACCGCCATTAGACTGTTTTTTATTTGCAGTGTTACATTTACACGATCATGATTTCGCTTCAAAGTGCCATTAACAAGTGTTTTAATGTAATACAGTGCCTAAGATGGCATACTGTCGTATTTAAAATACACTATTAGACACATGGCACTTTGAAGCAGAAATCTTGATCGTGTAAATGTAACACTGCAAATAAAAAAACAGACTAGTGGCGGTGCTGACTTTAAAGAAATATATTATGACTGTGGCCCCACATTGTGAAAAAAACCCTAAAGACTAATTGCACTGTTCAGTGTCATATATAAGCTGTTCCAGAGATTCCTATACAACAGACTGAGCCCAAATATATTGGAATCAATCCAGAAAAACAAGTAGGATTCCGACCTAATAGAAGCTGCACTGACCAATGCTTTCCCTGAAAACCTATGTAGGGGCAAAAAAAAAAAAAAAACATCAACTGCATTCATATATCTGAGTGCAGCCTATGACACTGTCTGGAACAATGACTGTTGTCCAAACTAATTCACATAATTACATGCTGCAATATTATCATATTAATCGATGACATGATAGGATGAAATTGCAACATGTGTTCCTAAAACTACGACAAAATTTCCATCCTTTCGCGGGAATATAAGCACAATGTGCATTAATCATTGCAAACTCATGCCTCACCCCCGCGCTGCCACTGAGTCGGAAGTGTCGAGTTGACAACTAGGTAGTCCTCCGCTGACCTCCCACCGTGCGCCGTCGACTCTGCCAAGTAGAATTCACCCCGTCGATCTGCTTTTGCGGCAAGACCACTGGTACCGCGTTTTTCCCGTCGCTGGACTCGAAATTACTGGATGCCATCCTATGATCACATTATCTTCACTCTCCCATATCCATTAACAGTTTAAATGTCATCATCTGCTCAATATCGTGGTAATAAACACCCATTCAAATACTTTGTACCTGCAATGATCCAGAACAACACCAACACGTTGTTTCATGGAATGTTTACTACAGTCACCTCAGCTCTTCGAAAAGTCGGTTAAATAATCGTCGCTCCATTTGCCAAAAATTATCTCTATCCGTTCTTCTGGACGATTCCCTGTAATCATTGTTCATAAAATCCGTATCATCACCCCTGTTCGGAAGTAATGTGTCTCCTAATATTCATTGTTTGTACCAAATACTGTCACACCTAATCAATATTTACGCGGAAATCTTTACAATAATCATTTATAATGTATCAAAAGCACAGCAAAATTCAGATTCACAGTTCCTTTCAAACGTGCACTATTCAGAAATTCCTCCCACTTCAGTTAATCGCTATCTGATCCCTGTTTTTCAGTTTTTACGAGTGATTTTCTCCACCAGGGTTCACTGTCAAAGAACATTTAATACTACGTCGATCAGACATCGTTTACTGGCTGTTTCCCCAAGTGCCAAGTGTAATACGAGGCGTATTCCGAAAGTAAGGTCCTATCAATCGTGAAATGGAAACCACAGTGAAAATCCGATAAAGCTTTGCATAAGTGTGTTGGGCAGTGTCTCTAGTATGCCCGTAGATCGCGTCACGTCTGTCTTTTCAGTTCTGAGCGCACAGTGAGCTCATAAAGATGCCTAGAAAACAGTGTCTACCGCCAAGTATGAGTGAGGATGGCAATGACATTACCGAACTTATTATTTATATCGTTTCACCTCAAATTTTAATCTCACTCTTGAACCTTTCTTTTCTTCCCTGACTTCTTCTTCGACGTATAGCTTGAACAGCAGGGGCGAGTGACTACATCCCTGTCTTGCACCCTTTGTAATCGGAGCACTTCTGAGCCGTGCACAGCTCGCGTTTATCCCATTTACTGTTTTTCATCTTCTATTACGGTACTGCCGCCTCGTATTCTTATTCCGTTTACTGGCGTCACTAACTTCCTGCCTTACTTGTCCGTGAGCGGCAGCAGCAGCACGTATCGATAAGTGCACTGTGTACCACCTCTGGGGCGACTGATAGTACACTCCTGGAAATTGAAATAAGAACACCGTGAATTCATTGTCCCAGGAAGGGGAAACTTTATTGACACATTCCTGGGGTCAGATACATCTCATGATCACACTGACAGAACCACAGGCACATAGACACAGGCAACAGAGCATGCACAATGTCGGCACTAGTACAGTGTATATCCACCTTTCGCAGCAATGCAGGCTGCTATTCTCCCATGGAGACGATCATAGAGATGCTGGATGTAGTCCTGTGGAACGGCTTGCCATGCCATTTCCACCTGGCGCCTCAGTTGGACCAGCGTTCGTGCTGGACGTGCAGACCGCGTGAGACGACGCTTCATCCAGTCCCAAACATGCTCAATGGGGGACAGATCCGGAGATCTTGCTGGCCAGGGTAGTTGACTTACACCTTCTAGAGCACGTTGGGTGGCACGGGATACATGCGGACGTGCATTGTCCTGTTGGAACAGCAAGTTCCCTTGCCGGTCTAGGAATGGTAGAACGATGGGTTCGATGACGGTTTGGATGTACCGTGCACTATTCAGTGTCCCCTCGACGATCACCAGTGGTGTACGGCCAGTGTAGGAGATCGCTCCCCACACCATGATGCCGGGTGTTGGCCCTGTGTGCCTCGGTCGTATGCAGTCCTGATTGTGGCGCTCACCTGCACGGCGCCAAACACGCATACGACCATCATTGGCACCAAGGCAGAAGCGACTCTCATCGCTGAAGACGACACGTCTCCATTCGTCCCTCCATTCACGCCTGTCGCGACACCACTGGAGGCGGGCTGCACGATGTTGGGGCGTGAGCGGAAGACGGCCTAACGGTGTGCGGGACCGTAGCCCAGCTTCATGGAGACGGTGGCGAATGGTCCTCGCCGATACCCCAGGAGCAACAGTGTCCCTAATTTGCTGGGAAGTGGCGGTGCGGTCCCCTACGGCACTGCGTAGGATCCTACGGTCTTGGCGTGCATCCGTGCGTCGCTGCGGTCCGGTCCCAGGTCGACGGGCACGTGCACCTTCCGCCGACCACTGGCGACAACATCGATGTACTGTGGAGACCTCACGCCCCACGTGTTGAGCAATTCGGCGGTACATCCACCCGGCCTCCCGCAGGCCCATTATGCGCCCTCGCTCAAAGTCCGTCAACTGCACATACGGTTCACGTCCACGCTGTCGCGGCATGCTACCAGTGTTAAAGACTGCGATGGAGCTCCGTATGCCACGGCAAACTGGCTGACACTGACGGCGGCGGTGCACAAATGCTGCGCAGCTAGCGCCATTCGACGGCCAACACCGCGGTTCCTGGTGTGTCCGCTGTGCCGTGCGTGTGATCATTGCTTGTACAGCCCTCTCGCAGTGTCCGGAGCAAGTATGGTGGGTCTGACACACCGGTGTCAATGTGTTCTTTTTTCCATTTCCAGGAGTGTATTTCCGGGTCGTCATGTGTCTGGCGGTCAGTTGGAGACGGACCAGCGGTGCAGTCGGGACGCAGCAGCAGTGGAGTCGGGGACGGAGCGCCGGTGAGGCGCCGACAGCCAGTGCTCGCCGGCCGACGCACATGAACTGTCCGACGGAGGGAGAGTGGAGCAGGACGACCGTTGGTTGATCGTTCGCTTGTTCGTCTCATCGGCCGACGTATATTCGGTCCTTTCACCATTTCCGGGCCTGGGCAGTAGATCGGTTCGTGGAGCACCGAGGAAATCTCCGCGGAGCATAGTTTGGCCTGGCCCACTGGCAGCCTCTCTGCGGCGTCGGAGTGTGTGGTGCTGTTCCCATTGCTACGAGGTTCGTGTCTCACCGATCCTGGACATGAAAGTTGAGTTTCAACTTAATAAACAAGCAAGTCACGACTGTTCACATTGAACCGTTTGTAGTTCGTTGTCGGCTGTTGGGATATTCCCGCGAACAACAAGGTGTTTTTTCAAGTTGGCAAATTTTAGCTACCCTCCGGTGGAGTTTAGCTGTACTTGGTTATTTGAATTGAGGTGCACCAGCGGAATCTTCTGCCTTGTGACCGTTAACGTTCCGGTTACCTGCCCTGGCCGTTGACGTAACTTCGGGCAGTGTATTCTCCTCGTCGTGTTGTCACTGTCCAGCAAAGCGTGTAGTTTGACAGCTCAATGCATAACTGGTTGTGGGCGCCAATGCCTTCTACGTTGTTCCATTGAACTCACTGTTGTGTGCTGGTCGGGTGAAGCGGACGTTAGCTGTCGGTTGGGTTGTCGTCGGATCGACAATGGTTGGGCCGACTGCCTGTCTCACCTAAGCAGGCGTTAGTGTTTGAATTCCAGGCCGACCCTCGGAACTTCTGAGCACCCTTGGGTGTACTGCCTTTTCTTGTTTGTTCTTGTTGTTTGTACTTGTATGGCTTCTAGCCGATTTTTAGATTAAGGTTGTTTTGCCCTTAAGGTGTCAGATGGTTAGGGCCTTCATCCTAATTTAAGAACTGTTATACGTAAAGCCTCTGGAATTTTTAAAATTAATATTACGGAGTCTTAAGTGTTGGGCCTTCACCCAATTTTGAATTTAAGTTGTTTGCTCTTAAAGTGTCGGTTTTTTTTGGGCTTGCAGCCTAATTAAGGAACTGTTTTAAGATAACGCTTTGCCTTTGAAATTTTTGAGTTTGGTTTAGCTTTAAGTTATTGGCTTTCAGCCATTTTTAAATTAAAGTGGTCTTGCCCTTAATGCATGAGATTGTACGGCGCATTCAGCCGCTAATTAAGTTCCAAAACTCAAGCTGTGTTTTTCTTATTAAAAAATTTTTTTTTGGCTGTTTTAATGCTTGATCAAATAAAAGGTTGTATGTTCGAGTGTTGCTGACAGCCGCTTATTTTGGCCCCTTTCCACAACTTAAACTACCTGTCCTGGCCGGCCGAAGTGGCCGTGCGGTTAAAGGCGCTGCAGTCTGGAACCGCAAGACCGCTACGGTCGCAGGTTCGAATCCTGCCTGGGGCATGGATGTTTGTGATGTCCTTAGGTTAGTTAGGTTTAACTAGTTCTAAGTTCTAGGGGACTAATAACCTCAGCAGTTGAGTCCCATAGTGCTCATAGCCATTTTTGAACCTACCTGTCCTGTCCTGCGGGCTTGGCGTCTCAATTTCGTTCTTGGTCTTCCAGTCTTATTGTTCCCTCTTGGTTCTTGTAGATATTGTATGTCACCCGCCTTTCCCTATAGGTTATCCCTAGTTTCCTCAGAATTTCGAAGATCTTTTACCATTTACATAGTCGAACGTTTTTTCCTAGTCGACAAAGCCTATGAACGTGTCGGGATTTCTCTTCACTCTTGCTTCCATTATCAACAGCAACGTCAGAAATCCCTGTCTAGTGATTTTACCTTTTCCAAAGCAAAACTGGTCGTCATCTGAAAGATCTTCAATTTTGTTTTCCATTCTTCTGTATATTATTCTTGTCACCTATTTGGATTCATGAGCTGTTAAGCTGTCTGTGCAATGATTCTCGCACTTATCGGCTCATGCTATCTTCGGAAACGTGTGGATGATCTTTTTACGAAAGTCTGATGGTATATCGCCAATTTCATACATCATACACATTAACGCAAATAGTCGTTTTGTTGCCACATCCCCCAATGATATTAGAAATTCCGACTGAATGTTATCGGCACCTTCTGCTTTATTTGATCTTAAATCTACCTAAGCTAATCCTGATTCTAATACTGGATCCCCTCTCTCTTCTAAATCTACTCCTTGTTCTTCTTCTATAACGTCATAAGACATGTGTTTCCTCCTCACAGAGGGCTTCAATGTACTGTTTCCACCTGTCCACTCTCTCTTTTGTTTTGAACAGTGATATTCCTATTACACCTCTTATGTTACACCCTTCTTTTAATTTTACCGGAGGTTGTTTTGACTTTTATATATGCTAGAGTCAGTCCTTCTGGCAATCATATCTTTTTCGATATCTTCACATTTTCATGCAGCTCTTTTGCCGCAGCTTTCCTGCAGTTACTATCTATTTCATTTCTAAGCGATTTGTATTTCTGTGTCCCTGAATTTCCCTAAACGTTTTTGTAATATTTCTTCTGTTATCCGTGGTTTATTCGCAGTTGCAGTCTTTGTGTTTCTCTTTCCAAGTTCTGTGATTGACTTTTTTAGAGATGTACGTTCCTCTTCCACTGCATTGTTTACTAAGTTATTTCTTATTGTTTTATCTACAGCTTCAAAGAACTTCAAGCATGTCTGTTCATTTCGTATCGAACTTCCTTGCGTATTGTTTCTCTTAAACTTCAGCCTACTCTTTATCATTACTAAACTGTGACTTGAATTTATATCTGCTCCTTGGTACGCCTTATAATTCAACATCTGATTTCGGAATATCTTTCGTGTCTCAGGTGTTTCCAAATGTAACTCCTCCTCTTGTGATTGTTAAATAAAGTATTCGCTATTACTAGCTAAAATTTATTGCAGAAGTCGATCAAGCGCTCTCGTGTCTTGTTTCTAATACCAAGCCTATGTTCGCCTGTAACCTTTTCTTCTACTCCATCCCCTGCAACCGCATTCCAATCTGCCATGACTTTTAGATTTTCATCTCCCTTTACGTAGTGAATTTCCTATTTTAGTATCCTCATATGATTTCTCTTTCTCTTCATCCTCTGCTTTCGAAGCCCACAGTTATACCTGGACTATCGTTGTCGGTGGTGGTTTGCTGTTGATTCTGATGAGAACAACGCTATAACTGAACTGTTCATAGTAGCTCACATTTTGCCCTGCCTTCCTACTCGTAACGAATCCTACTCCCGTTATACCATTTTCTTCAGCTGCTGACAATACCCTACAATTGTCTGACCAGAAATCTTCTCCTTTCTTCCATTTTACTTCACTGGCCCCTACTGTATCTACACTCATTTTAAGCATTTCCCTTTTCAGAGTCTACTGCTTCCCTACCACGTTCAAACTTCTGACATTTCACGCCCCGACTCTAGAAAGTTATCCTTTCGCTGGATATTCAATCTTTTTCTCAGGGTCACCCCCCCCCCCCCCCCCCCCTTGGCAGTTCCTTGGCGGAGATTCGCCTGAAGGTACAGATTTTAATCGTCGCACACATTGGTTGTATGTCACTCTCTATGGCCCACTGCTACCGCGACTTACTGTACTGCGGAGTTACAACCAGGCGATGGAAGAGAAATAGGTCATGTCTACCCCCAACATGCTATTTTTAATCTGAAAAATATTAATAATATGAGTACGTAATATCTCAGTATCATGCACATTTACGTTCAATATTATTTTAGCAGTATTCGAGTTTTGTTATTCTGAAACAGTTACATCAAAATGAATAAAACTATGCGACTGTGTGAAATAAAGATTTGCAGTTTTATCATAAGTCACGTCGGAGAACAGCTCAGCTCCTATAACTTTTAAAGTGTTAGCTTTACAATCCAAAGAAAGTAACGCACAACAGCCATGTTAATAAGAAATAGCACTATGCTACTTCTTTAACGACTCATTCATTCTTTTGCACATCATTTCTCGCGCGAAATATAAAAATGACCAGAGCAAAGAGATCTGTGACAGCAGCTACAAATTTGAAGCCTCGCCCTTTGACGCAATGAACAAAGCACGTTACGAATGTCAAAACAATATTACAGTGGATGTTCAAAGTGATCTATACGGTCACTAGTGTAGTCGCTTCAATACCAGGTGTACTGGAAAACTAGCCGAAAGAATGGTGCATGTAACTTCCTGTAAAGAAGAGACAGTATTTGAAGGACGTGTAGAAAACATATATCGAACAGCCGTAAATTAATGGAATAATTTTATTATGCTACCAGCTTCGGTGCTCTCATTGGCACCCAAACTGGTAGCACAGTAAAATTATTCCATGATGTTACAGCTGTTGGATTTCCGTTTTCTGCAAGTCTTCGACCAGCGGCAGTCTCGTTATTCCATTTATATAACAATGATTAACAGTAACAATTGAAGGAAATTTTTTCGCTTGCCGAAGTGTACATTAATGCCCAGAAACTGTGTCGAGTTGTTAAACCTGCGGACGGAGCTCCTTAACACGCAGTAGCCAAAACATCCAGTGGTTGACAGTATCTTGTTCCACCTGGTGGTATCGGCAATAAGTTACATAAACTGCAGTGTTTTCTGGTTGATATTTCAATAATTTAGAGTTCCTCTTTACGGTTCTGAAAGACAGATTTCCCTTCTTTTTGCTTTTCCAGAAGGAAACAGCTCGTTTCGTATGTTTCTCTGTTACGGACAGGGGCAAAATAGTATCCAACGAACTACATATCCACAGCAGGCCTCACCATGATCTTCTTTCTCGTTTTTACTTCCCTGCCCCGTTGTAACAATGAAGCTGTTCCAAGAATGAGACTGTGGTGAAAGAGTACTCTCATTAACGTTATCCTCAAAGAAAGAAGCATCGAGCATGTCCATTAATTTGGTCAACATCTAGCACATCTTCACTCATAAAGTTGTCAATAAGCACGACACAGAAACTGATAGATATAAAAAGACTTGCTGCCTGATATCATAACAATCAGGTCGTACATGATTCCATTTTATATTTAATTGTTCATTATTCCCCATTACTAAAAAGATTTCTTATTCCACCTAACTGGTAAATTTTTTTGTGAGTAGTAAAACAAAGGTAATAACCATAAGGTACAAAGAAAATTAAATTTGTTTTAGGAAATGGAGTATTAAAATAATAAATTTTAGCGGTTTCGAATAAAATAATAGAAAAATAGGAAAGGGGAGATCAGCAAATTTTCTATTACTGTTAAAAAGAAATATATAAATTATGGTTCGTATTTTTACTATTCCAGGTGGGAGGCCACAGCAGAAATACTAAACCTGTTTCACTTGAAGTAGCGTACCAAATTATATGTTCTTGTATTACTGAATGAAATACGTCGTGACCATGAGTATATTTGTTTGTGCTGCCTAGGAACTTGTACTATTTATTGCATCTTCTAAGTGCTTATGTAGGATATACCTATTGCACTAATAATGTTGCTATATCTGGAAATAGTTCTACATGTTGTTTGTGCGCTGTTACGTTGTATGTCTGTGTGCTTGTTGCTGTTTCCCTTAACTAGAGCCATAGGCGGGAAGGGAGATTCAGAAGTGAAACTTCCTACCTCACCTCTGCCTATGGCGTGTTTCTTAAAGGTAAGGATTGGATCGTTGCTTAAATTAATCATTTTCTTTAATATTATCTGGTTGTCATACTTAAAGTACAGTTTAGATGCATAAATCAGTGACATACTATGTGATAACATACTATATGTTATTTATCTATTTTGGCTGACTACCAACCGGTGTGCACAAAGTTTAAAAGCTGTACATTCAGAAGGGCATAGCTGCGTACTGTCAGACTTACGGCAAAAATTTTCATGTGGAATCGATTGCTAGAGCTGGTATCTTGCAAGTGAGCTTTCTTAAAAGATGTGGTCTAGCAGCGAATTTTTTACGTCCCCACAAATGCTAAAACAAGACACGGTCATTTTCGGCCCATAGTCAATCGCTTTGCAAGTGTCAGACCTTCATAAACAAGTTACCGCTTTAGTGAGTCGCAGCAGAAGGCCGATGAGCTTTTGCGAAGCCCGCCAAAATACTTGAAATGGAGAAATTCGACGGCAATTTAAAATATACACAACTTACAGATACTATACACGTGGTGGGAGGAGCAACTCTCTGTTCTTGTTCTTCTCATACCACACAAAATGTTTGAAGCTGAAACGTCTAGTAAAAAACAATTTGATTACAAATTATGTGCCTAGTCCTTCAAAATTTATAACCAAGAACACCATAAATAAACAACTAAAAATAATATGGCCTGCTCAAAGGAAACACTTTTTTGAGCACTATTCAATCGTGGTGTCAGAATTCACCTAAGTTGAACTACTTTCACGCAGCATATGTCTTTAGTAAGAGCTAATAATGAATCACTCTAAAAGCAATAGATAAAATATATTGATAATTAAGGAATGGCTCGGGTACGATAAGCCATGTTTATTACGTCTGTATGTCTAGAAGAATGATCTTCCTGATACATTTGCGTTGACAGCAACTAAAACATTTCAGTCTGGTATAACAGTAACGTGTGACTTTCAGTGACAATACCTGGCGCCCTCAGCTATTGTCTAACATGTTGATCGTAAAGATCGGTTCAAGCAGTTAATTAGATATTAATTTTCGACGGTTTAAGTAATTTTTTGACATATTGTGCCGACGTAACTTCCGTAATTTTTAAAGTAAAATTATTATTAGAACGGCAGTGCACGCTCCTCGGTATCGTAATCATGATGACGTACTTGAATTTCTGATATGAGTTTCTGTGGTTCATATGTAACGTCATAGCATTCTGCAGTAGCTATTGCTCGCCATTTTTTGAAGTCAAAAATTTTTGACAAGTACTCCTTTGTCGCCAGACGCAACCGCTGTCGCCCTGTCCCTAGTATTCCGGGAATTCCACTCGACATGGCCTTACCTGTTGGCTCGCCGCCGCGGTCACTTGGCCTGCGCCCAACCGCCACGTCACATGTTCACAGACTGGCCGCTGACAGAAAGCCAAAGGAGCATTGCTTTATGTGACAACGTTTCTTGTCCTGCGAGAGCACCAGCAGCAGCGAGTACTGTTTGTATGAAGCGTTTATTTTGCATTTTGTTTACGACCTTCCACTAAGGAAGGGATTCTATTTGTGTTTATCTGCTCTGCATAGTAACTAACAGTTCTTGATAAAACTTTACGTAGTTTTCGTGTTAGATTTCTTAGTGTTTTCTTGATCGTTTAGAACAGAAAGCGCCCTAAAACCGTCTTTTGTTTGTTTCGCGGCCGTTAGCCACTAGTCACTTGAATCAGCAGTTGTCTTGTGACAGCCAGAGCGAGAGCACCACCAGCAGCGAGTACTGTTTGTATAAAGCGTTTATTTTGCATTTTGTTTACGACCATCCACTAAGGAAGGGATTCTATTCGTGTTTATCTGCTCTGCATAGTAACTAACAGTTCTTGATAAAACTTTACGTAGTTTTCGTGTTAGATTTCTTAGTGTTTTCTTGATCGTTTAGAACAGAAAGCGCCCTAAAACCGTCTTTTGTTTGTTTCGCGGCCGTTAGCCACTAGTCACTTGAATCAGCAGTTGTCTTGTGACAGCCAGAGCGAGAGCACCAGCAGCAGCGAGTACTGTTTGTATAAAGCGTTTTTGTACTTATTTGCTGCGCTTAGCTTTTAAATAGTTTTTCTGGGAAAACCTAGCGTAGTTTTCGCGTTTCGTATTTCAGTGAGTGTTTCTTGATTATCAGAGTAGCTCATCAGAAGATTATCTTGGGAATTTGTCACCGTATAGAGTAGGGTAAACATAGTCATGTGTAGGGACTGTGGTTGTTGTGAGCGGACGCAAGGAGAATTGGCCACTCTTCGGGGGCAGGTGGAGGCTTTGTCTGTTAGGCTCATCGAGCTCGAGGCGCAGGCGTCGGCTCGTAGTGGCGTTGGGGCAACTGTGGTGAGACCTATGCCTACTTCGGTGGCCTTGGAATCACATGGGACCCCTGATGTCGCTGCGTCTTCCGGCAGTGAGCATCTTACCGGTCAGCCATCACTCCAGGGTGAATGGCGGACAGTGGTGGGCTCGCGCGTGCCTGGCCGAAAGGCGAAGGTGGGATCTGGCCGCGTGGCAGCTGCCTTACCCCTTTCCAACAGGTACGGGGTGCTTCCTAGTGGTGATGACATCGTTTCCGAGCCACCACAGGATGCCTCGCCTGTTGGGCCAGTGGCCGATTCTCCGGCAAGGTCCCGACAGTCACAGAGGGCGGGCCTATTAGTTATAGGGAGCTCCAACGTTAGGCGGGTTATGGAGCCCCTCAGGAAAATAGCGGGTAGGTCGGGGAAGAATGCCAGTGTGCACTCGGTGTGCTTGCCGGGGGGTCTCGTCCGTAATGTGGAGGAGGCCCTTCCGGCAGCTATTGAACGCACTGGGTGTGACCGGCTGCAGGTAGTAGCACATGTCGGAACGAATGACGCCTGCCGCTTGGGTTCTGAGGCCATCCTTGGTTCCTTCCGGCGGCTGGCTGATTTGGTGAAGACAACCAGCATCGCGCGCGGAGTGCAAGCTGAGCTTAATATCTGCAGCATAGTGCCCAGATTCGATCGCGGTCCTCTGGTTTGGAGCCGTGTGGAGGGTCTAAACCAGAGGCTCAGACGACTCTGCGACTATAATGGTTGCAAATTCATCGACCTCCGTTATTGGGTGGAGAACTGTAGGGCCCCCCGAGACAGGTCAGGCGTGCACTACACACCGGAAGCAGCTACTAGGGTAGCAGAGTACGTGTGGCGTGCACACGGGGGTTTTTTAGGTTAGAGGGACCCCCCCTTGGGCGAAACGATAAAATACCTGACGGCTTACCAGAGAGGACATTATCATCGTTGATAAAGAACGTCCGACCTCAGAGACCAAAAACAGGAAAAGTTAACGTAATATTGGTAAACTGCAGGAGTATCCAGGGCAAGGTTCCTGAATTAGTATCTCTTATTGAAGGAAATAGTGCGCATATAGTATTAGGAACGGAAGGTTGGTTAAAACCGGAAGTGAACAGTAACGAAATCCTAGACACAGAATGGAATATATACCGCAAGGATAGGATAAACGCCAATGGTGGAGGAGTATTTATAGCAGTAAAAAATTCAATAATATCCAGTGAAGTTATTAGCGAATGCGAATGTGAAATAATCTGGGTTAAGTTAAGTATCAAAGGTGGGTCAGATATGATAGTCGGATGCTTCTATAGACCACCTGCATCAGCAACCGTAGTAGTTGAGCGCCTCAGAGAGAACCTGCAGAACGTCGTGAAGAAGTTTCGTAATCATACTATTGTAATAGGGGGAGACTTAAATCTACCAGGTATACAATGGGATAGTCACACAATCAGAACTGGAGCCAGGGACAGAGACTCTTGTGACATTATCCTGACTGCCTTGTCCGAGAATTACTTCGAGCAGATAGTTAGAAAACCAACTCGTGAAGCTAACGTTTTAGACCTCATAGCAACAAATAGACCGGAACTTTTCGACTCCGTGAATGTAGAAGAGGGTATCAGTGATCATAAGTCAGTGGTTGCATCAATGACTACAAGTGTAATAAGAAATGCCAAGAAAGGAAGGAAAATATATTTGCTTAACAAGAGTGATAGGGCACAAATCGCAGAATATCTGAGTGACCACCATCAAACGTTCATTTCTGAGGAAGAGGATGTGGAACAAAAATGGAAAAAATTCAGAAACATCGTCCAGTACGCCTTAGATAAGTTCGTACCGACTAAGGTCCAAAGCGAGGGGAAAGATCCACCGTGGTATAACAATCATGTACGAAAGGTACTACGGAAACAAAGAAAGCTTCATCATAGGTTTAAGAGTAGTCGAATCATAGCTGATAAGGAAAAGCTGAACGAAGCGAAAAAGAGCGTAAAGAGAGCAATGAGAGAAGCATTCAACGAATTCGAACATAAAACATTGGCAAACAATCTAAACAAGAACCCTAAAAAGTTTTGGTCATATGTAAAATCGGTAAGCGGATCTAAATCCCCTATTCACTCACTCGTTGACCACGATGGCACCGAAACAGAGGACGACCGAAGAAAGGCAGAAATACTGAATTCAGTGTTCCGAAACTGTTTCACTGCGGAAAATCGTAACACGGTCCCTGACTTCAGCCGTCGCACGGACGCCAAAATGGAAAATATTGAAATAAACGATATCGGAATTGAAAAACAACTGCTATCACTTAGTAGCGGAAAAGCATCCGGACCAGACGAGATACCCTTAAGATTCTACAGTGATTATGCTAAAGAACTTGTCCCCTTTCTATCAGCAATTTATCGTAGATCGCTGGAAGAACGTAAAGTACCTAGCGACTGGAAGAAAGCGCAGGTCGTTCCCATTTTCAAGAAGGGTCATAAATCAGATGCGAATAATTATAGGCCTATTTCGCTTACGTCAATCTGTTGTAGAATAATGGAACATGTTTTGTGTTCTCGTATTATGACGTTCTTAGATAATACAAATCTCCTTCATCATAACCAACATGGATTCCGCAAACAGAGATCATGTGAAACTCAGCTCGCCCTATTTGCCCAAGAAATTCACAGTGCCGTAGACACTGGCGAGCAGATTGATGCCGTATTCCTGGACTTCAGGAAGGCATTTGATACTGTTCCGCACTTACGTTTAGTGAAAAAAATATGAGCTTACGGAATATCGGACCAGGTTTGTGATTGGATTCAGGATTTCCTAGAAGAAAGAACACAACTTGTCATTCCTAACGGTTCAAAATCTGCAGATGTAGAGGTAATTTCGGGAGTACCGCAGGGAAGCGTGATAGGACCTTTATTGTTTACAATATACATAAATGACTTAGTTGACAACATCGGTAGCTCCGTGAGGCTATTTGCAGATGACACGGTTGTCTACAAGAAAGTAGCAACATCAGAAGACTCGTACGTACTCCAGGAAGACCTGCAGAGGATTAATGCATGGTGCGACAGCTGGCAGCTTTCCCTAAACGTAGATAAATGTAATATAATGCGCATACATAGGGGCAGAAATCCATTCCAGTACGATTATGCCATAGGTGGTAAATCATTGGAAGCGGTAACGACCGTAAAATACTTAGGAGTTACTATCCGGAGCGATCTGAAGTGGAATGATCACATAAAACAAATAGTGGGAAAAGCAGGCGCCAGGTTGAGATTCATAGGAAGAATTCTAAGAAAATGTGACTCATCGACGAAAGAAGTAGCTTACAAAACGCTTGTTCGTCCGATTCTTGAGTATTGCTCATCAGTATGGGACCCTTACCAGGTTGGATTAATAGAAGAGATAGACATGATCCAGCGAAAAGCAGCGCGATTCGTCATGGGGACATTTAGTCAGCGCGAGAGCGTTACGGAGATGCTGAACAAGCTCCAGTGGCGGACACTTCAAGAAAGGCGTTACGCAATACGGAGAGGTTTATTATCGAAATTACGAGAGAGCACATTCCGGGAAGAGATGGGCAACATATTACTACCGCCCACATATATCTCGCGTAATGATCACAACGAAAAGATCCGAGAAATTAGAGCAAATACGGAGACTTACAAGCAGTCGTTCTTCCCACGCACAATTCGTGAATGGAACAGGGAAGGGGGGATCAGATAGTGGTACAATAAGTACCCTCCGCCACACACCGTAAGGTGGCTCGCGGAGTATAGATGTAGATGTAGATGTAAGAATATTATGAATATTTCTTCCCCTGTATTCACAAATCTGGGTATATATGCCTTCAGATTATTCATTGAAATAGTAGACTGTGACCCAAAGTTACTGGTAAATAAGACAGAGCAACTTCAATTTCAGTACTTTTATCCTTGGCAGGTACTACATGGCTGACACTGCTGCTAATTCCGACATCCATGCGATGGTAAAGTTTGCCCGCTGACACTGGGGACAACCTTCCAGTGTTACAAACATAATCACTGAAATGGTATTAAACTGTTGCTGTGTACTTCAGCTGCCTCTCGTGTTGCCGTTGGACTGACACCAGAGATGCAGCTAGCGCGTTCCGCAACCTTTTTCTCGCACTCTACGCTTCTAGCTTGCTTGACCTGTCCTCCCGCCGCCTTCAGACGTTTCTTTGTTTCTCTGTCTTCCTAAACTGTCGTGTTGTCTCGTTTCTGCCCATTCTTTTGAAGCGGCATATCCTCTTCATTCACCACTACAGAAACAATTGCGGATGTTGCCGCTCGCAGACCCGCAGATTCTTGATGAGTGATTAATGACACTGATAGCTGATGAAATTGCTTCAGAAATACACTCCTGGAAATGGAAAAAAGAACACATTGACACCGGTGTGTCAGACCCACCATACTTGCTCCGGACACTGCGAGAGGGCTGTACAAGCAATGATCACACGCACGGCACAGCGGACACACCAGGAACCGCGGTGTTGGCCGTCGAATGGCGCTAGCTGCGCAGCATTTGTGCACCGCCGCCGTCAGTGTCAGCCAGTTTGCCGTGGCATACGGAGCTCCATCGCAGTCCTTAACACTGGTAGCATGCCGCGACAGCGTGGACGTGAACCGTATGTGCAGTTGACGGACTTTGAGCGAGGGCGTATAGTGGGCGTGCGGGAGGCCGGGTGGACGTACCGCCGAATTGCTCAACACGTGGGGCGTGAGGTCTCCACAGTACATCGATGTTGTCGCCAGTGGTCGGCGGAAGGTGCACGTGCCCTTCGACCTGGGACCGGACCGCAGCGACGCACGGATGCACGCCAAGACCGTAGGATCCTACGCAGTGCCGTAGGGGACCGCACCGCCACTTCCCAGCAAATTAGGCACACTGTTGCTCCTGGGGTATCGGCGAGGACCATTCGCAACCGTCTCCATGAAGCTGGGCTACGGTCCCGCACACCGTTAGGCCGTCTTCCGCTCACGCCCCAACATCGTGCAGCCCGCCTCCAGTGGTGTCGCGACAGGCGTGAATGGAGGGACGAATGGAGACGTGTCGTCTTCAGCGATGAGAGTCGCTTCTGCCTTGGTGCCAATGATGGTCGTATGCGTGTTTGGCGCCGTGCAGGTGAGCGCCACAATCAGGACTGCATACGACCGAGGCACACAGGGCCAACACCCGGCATCATGGTGTGGGGAGCGATCTCCTACACTGGTCGTACACCACTGGTGATCGTCGAGGGGACACTGAATAGTGCACGGTACATCCAAACCGTCATCGAACCCATCGTTCTGCCATTCCTAGACCGGCAAGGGAACTTGCTGTTCCAACAGGACAGTGCACGTCCGCATGTATCCCGTGCCACCCAACGTGCTCTAGAAGGTGTAAGTCAACTACCCTGGCCAGCAAGATCTCCGGATCTGTCCGCCATTGAGCATGTTTGGGACTGGATGAAGCGTCGTCTCACGCGGTCTGCACGTCCAGCACGAACGCTGGTCCAACTGAGGCGCCAGGTGGAAATGGCATGGCAAGCCGTTCCACAGGACTACATCCAGCATCTCTACGATCGTCTCCATGTGCCTGTGGTTCTGTCAGTGTGATCATGTGATGTATCTGACCCGAGGAATGTGTCAATAAAGTTTCTCCTTCCTGGGACAATGAATTCATGGTGTTCTTATTTCAATTTCCAGGAGTGTATATTGTCACTGTGAGACTGCACGAACGCATAATGACCACCACTCGCGTACTCGCCACTGGCCATAGCGACTCACTTCCGAACATGGGTGGAACACTCGCACGGACTGACACTCGCACGGAGTGACACTTGGACGGAGCTCGAGACTCTTGCCGGGCTAACCGGCTTTTCACAGGCACAGGCACGCAAAGAAATCTTGCAGATTAGCAGAGCAGCTTGTGTGAGCTGGCTCACGCCAACACCACAGCAGTGAAAAACCATGTGTCACTGCAGGGTGGCTCATTAACGCGTTTAGTGGCAGATTTAAGCTTAAGATTGTTGTATTAATGAGAACTGACAGTGAAATTCAAACCCTCTAAAAAGAGAAGTTGAATTTATTGTGATGAAAAGAATGGGGACAGCTACGTAAGAAACATGATATTTCTTACGACTGTTGCGGCCTCATGATGACTGCCGTTTCAGGACGAAATTGAAACACGCAAATTTATATTTCGTTACAGTTTTAATTAAACATTAAACACAGAATTTCAACGAATATAACTTATGTTGCTTCTCACTAAAGAATCAATGTCTGTTATTATTTTTCGAGTAATGCTAATTGAAGTCTGCCAGTGGGTTTCTGTGGGTGGATTTCATTCTCTTTGTTGCGTAAAAAAGCAGCATGTACATGTAAGTCTAAACTTGGACGTAATCGTAGCTACATATTTGTAAAGTTGTGAAAATTCAGTTTGGGTGAACATAAGTCTACAAGACTAAATTCGCTACGAAACTAATCACGCAAACGTTACACTGTTGTTGTGGTCTTCAGTCCTGAGACTGGTTTGATGCAGCTCTCCATGCTACTCTATCCTGTGCAAGCATCTTCATCTCCCAGTACCTACTGCAACCTACATCCTTCTGAATATGCTTAGTGTATCCATCTCTTGGTCTCCCTCTACGATTTTTACCCTCCACGCTGCCCTCCAATACTAAATTTGTGATCCCTTGATGCTTAAAAACATGTCCTACCAACCAATCCCTTCTTATAGTCAAGTTGTGCCACAAACTTCTCTTCTCCCCAATCCTATTTAATACCTCCTCATTAGTTACGTGATCTACCCACCTTATCTTCAGCAGTATTCTGTAGCACCACATTTCGAAAGCTTCTATTCTCTTCTTGTCCAAACTAGTTATCGTCCATGTTTCACTTCCATACATGGCTACACTCCATACAAATACTTTCAGAAACGACTTCCTGACTCTTAAATCTATACTCGATGTTAACAAATTTCTCTTCTTCAGGAACGATTTCCTTGTCATTGCCAGTCTACACTTTATATCCTCTCTACTTCGACCATCATCAGTTATTTTACTCCCTAAACAGCAAAACTCATTTACTACTTTAAGTGTCTCGTTTCCTAATCTAATTCCCTCAGCATCACCCGACTTAATTCGACTACATTCCATTATCCTTGTTTTGCTCTTGTTGATATTCATCTTACACCCTCCTTTCAAGACACTGTCCATTCCGTTCAACTGCTCTTCCAAGTCCAATGCTAACCCTGACAGAATTACAATGTCATCGGCGAACCTCAAAGTTTTTATTTCTTCTCCATGGATTTTAATACCTACTCCGAACTTTTCTTTCGTTTCCTTTACTGCTTGCTCAATATACAGATTGAATAGCAACGGGGAGAGGCTATAACCCTGTCTCACTCCCTTCCCAACCACTGCTTCCCTTTCATGTCCCTCGACTCTTATAACTGCCATATGGTTTCTGTACAAATTGTAAATAGACTTTCGCTCCATGTATTTTACCCCTGCCACCTTCAGAATTTGAAAGAGAGTATTCCAGTTAACATTGTCAAAAGCTTTCTCTAAGTCTACAAATGCTATAAACGTAGGTTTGCCTTTTCTTAATCTTTCTTCTAAGATAAGTCGTAAGGTTAGTATTGCCTCACGTGTTCCAACATTTCTACGGAATCCAAACTGATCTTCCCCGAGGTCCGCTTCTACCAGTTTTTCCATTCGTCTGTAAAGAATTCGCGTTAGTATTTTGCAGCTGTGACTTATTAAACTGATAGTTCAGTAATTTTCACATCTGTCAACACCCGCTTTCTTTGGGATTGGAATTATTATATTCCTCTTGAAGTCTGAGGGTATTTCGTCTGTCTCATACATCTTGCTCACCAGATGGCATTGTTTTGTCATGACTGGCTCTCCCAAGGCCATCAGTAGTTCTATTGGAATGTTGTCTACCCCCGGGGCCTTGGTTCGACTCAGGTCTTTCAGTGCTCTATCAAACTCTTCACGCAGTATCTTATCTCCCATTTCGTCTTCATCTTCATCCTCTTCCATTTCCATAATATTGTCCTCAAGTACAGCGCCCTTGTATAAACCCTCTATATACTCCTTCCACATTTCTGCCTTCCCTTCTTTGCTTAGACCTGGGTTGCCATCTGAGCTCTTGATATTCATACAAGTGGTTCTCTTCTCTCCAAAGGTCTCTTTAATTTTCCTGTAGGCAGTATCTATCTTACGCCTAGTGAGACAAGCCTCTACATCCTTACATTTGTCCTCTAGCCATCCCTGCTTAGCCATTTTGCACTTCCTGTCGATCTCATTTTTGAGACGTTTGTATTCCTATTTGCCTGCTTCATTTACTGCATTTTTATATTTTCTCCTTTCATCAATTAAATTCAATATTTCTTCTGTTACCCAAGGATTTCTATTAGCCCTCGTCTATTTACCTACTTGATCGTCTGCTGCCTTCAGTACTTCATCCCTCAGAGCTACCCATTCTTCTTCTACTGTATTTCCTTCCCCCATTCCTGTCAATAGTTCCCTTATGCTCTCTCTGAAACTCTCTACAACCTCTGGTTCTTTCAGTTTATCCAGGTCCCATCTCCTTAAATTCCCACCTTTTTGCAGTTTCTTCAGTTTCAATCTGCAGTTCATAACCAATAGATTGCGGCCAGAATCCACATCTGCCGCTGGAAATATCTTACATGTTAAAACCTGGTTCCTAAATCTCTGTCTTACCATTATATAATCTGATACCTTTTAGTATCTCCAGGATTCTTCCAGGTATACAACCTTCTTTTAATGGTTCTTGAACCAAGTGTTAGCTATGATTAAGTTATGCTCTGTGGAACATTCTACAAGGCGGCTTCCTCTTTCATTTCATCCCCCCAATCCATATTCACCTACTATGTTTCCTTCTCTCCCTTTTCCTACTGACGAATTCCAGTCACCCATGACTATTAAATTTTCGTCTCCCTTCACTACCTGAATAATTTCTTTTATCTCGTCATACATTTCATCAATTTCTTTATCATCTGCAGAGCTAGTTGGCATATAAACTTGTACTACTGTAGTAGGCATGGGCTTTGTGTCTATCGTGGCCACAATAATGCGTACACTATGCTGTTTGTAGTAGCTAACCCGCACTCCTATTTTTTTATTCATTATTAAACCTACTCCTGCATTACCCCTATTTGATTTTGTATTTATAACCCTGTAATCACCTGGCCAAAAGTCTTGTTCCTCCTGCCACCGAACTTCACTAATCGCCACTATATCTAACTTTAACCTATCCATTTCCTTTTTTAAATTTTCTAACCTACCTGCCCGATTAAGGGATCTGACATTCCACGCTCCGATCCGTAGAACGCCAGTTTTCTTTCTCCCAATATAGGCTGATAACGACGCCCTCTTGAGTAGTCCCCGCCAGAAGATCCGAATGGGGACTATTTTACCTCCGGAATATTTTACCCAAGAGGACGCCATCATCATTTAATCATACAGTAAAGCTGCATGACCTCGGGAAAAATTACGGCTGTAGTTTCCCCTGGCTTTCAGCCGTTCGCAGTACCAGCACAGCAAGGCTGTTTTGGTTAATGTTACAAGGCCAGATCTGTTGATCATCCAGACTGCTGCCCCTGCAACTACCGAAAAGGCTGCTGCCCCTCTTCAGGAACCACATGTTTGTCTGGCCTCTCATACCCCTCCGTTGTGGTTGCACCTACGGTACGGCCATCTGTATCGCTGAGGCACGCAAGCCTCCCCACCAACAACAAAGTCCATGGTTCATGGACACTGTAGGTGCATAATTTCTAGCTGTAGCAGAGTTCCCACACTGTCAACATAACCCGAAAATCAGTGAAACTATGAAATTCTTTGCAACCTCAAAAGCAGTATGGTGACTTCATCTAACCGTAGATTCCTCGCTGAGCGTTCCTTCTGAAAACAAAACTGTATTTTCATAGTAAAGATGTTGAAAAAATTATTGAGTCGTTATTTTCTCTGCTCCCGTATGATGAATACTTCCTTCGTCATGTTTCTTAAAAGGGTACGATTTTTTTAATCTTTTGCATGGAAATCTGTTGTAGCGTTGTTGTAAACTGAATGCTTTCGTCGTGTTCAAAGTTTCGAAGTATATAAATACAATGAAGGCTTTCACGACCAGATGACACTGCTAGTGGTAAACCTTTCGCGGTATAAGGTCGTGGTCTGAGAAACCCTTCTGTTCGTAACGCTTCGTCAAGAACTGCACTGGATATCTTCAGAGGGAGGATTCAACATAGGAGCAACGGTTCTGAAGATGTCCAGCACAGTTCTGTACGAAACATTAGGAACAGAAGAGTTTCGTGGATAATGTCATGAGCTTATACCGAGAAAGATTTAACAACAGCACGTTAATAGAACATTAAGAGTTTCAAGACACCATTGCATACAATAAACATACAGACGAGGCATCCCGCACTAAAACATAGATGTTGATGTGTACTGACCGCGCTGAAGTTCCTAACCCGCCCATCATGCTACTTTTCATCCCTTTAAGAGCCGCTACTTTGCAATTTAAGAGTACACTGCGCTCAAAAACTTCATTTTTTTAAAAAAAGAAACTATTTCACATCTTTGGAGTGTTTGTTCTTAGATCCCAAAACGTATTGGTGTATTCGAATTACAAGTACGTTTAAGAAATGTTTGAAATACTGACTGCGTAACGGGCTGTGGCATACCGAAAGATGCCAAAGTAAATTTTGATTTCTATGACCATCAAACAGAACCATCCTTACGCCTACTCAAACTGGGAAAAGCAAGTTGCAAGAATTCCTGCTAAACTGAAGCGAAACGATTGGAAGCCAGTCAGCGGAAATCAATTACTTTGCCTGCTGACTGTGTAAATATGAATTTAAGGAATACACTGAAGTTCTGTCCAGTACAGTCAACAAAGTCCAGGAAAACAGGCATTGGCTTACAATCAGATATTCCTACCACTGAACCTCCTCAAGAGGACTGTGAGTACACTTTTATTCAGAAACTTCAGGAAAAATGGTACCCTGAACTGATGAAGAAGCCTCATATCAGCAGGAAGGTAAAACGCTATGGTCCCACTGAATTTTAACAGCTGTATGTCTTGCAGCCACATTCATTTTTTGGTAAAATGTTAAAATCCATTTTACTATAACTTTGTTTTCTGAACTCAATGCCAACTTTATCATAAACATCAATCAACCTAAATAAAATTTTTGCAGGAAGTAGTTCTGATTTGTTTACATATTTCTATGCATTAATATTAAAGAAAACGTAATTTGTATATTCTCTCATCACATTTAAGCATCGACAATTAGAGAAAATTTAAGGCTGAAATTTGAAACAAACACTGAAAACAAATTATTAATATTTCTCATAATTTGAATGCACAAGACAGTTGAACGATGTCTTGTGAATGTAACTGAAAATCTGGCATGTGACAATTGTCTTGTGAGTAAAAAAAACTGAATAGAAGAAAACTTAAATTTTTGGGTGGAGTCTCCCCTTAAGCAATGCGCCGCATAAACTGTTTGTTCGTAACTAAGGCTTCTCCAAATCTAATTATGGTCATTCGTCTGAAGACAGAATATTGTTTGCACATCTCCTGCGCTACTAGTCGGCCTTTCTGCCCTACGTAGCGACATTTCACCGTCCCACTCTACCGTGAGTTCTCACAACCCAGGCGGCGAGTGTGCTTGAGCGCTCTTGCCTATCTAGCTGCAGCCTCAACAGGCCTGCTGCATTCATGTGCTACTAGAAATTAGTTTTAACATATGTTGAAATGTTGCAAAACTGCAACTAGTGTCTTTTTTATAATAATTTATTTTGACCTTACCAGTTTCATTCTAATTTACTCACCTTCTTCTAATGGAAAATGTATGGATTTAATTGCATGTCATTTCCCTCTGTTTCCGCAGCAAAGATTCCGTGTTTATCCATACAGATTTTGAGTCTAAGAACGTCTCAAGGCGAATGCTACAATTATTCCCCAGAAAAACCTTGGCGTTTGCGATAGTCTTGTCAATCTTCATTACAGAATATTTTACAAATTTCTAAAGACATCTAGCTAACTTTATGTCGTTTCCAGGGAACACCACGACATGGTTAACTCATTTCATCCCCAATCAAATTTATTTGCAATTTGTACAATATTCAGAAGATTATCAATAACTATATTAAACTTCTTTTCAAAATTTACAATTTGTTCATGGATTCTGACTTTTTAGTCATCATTGTAACTTCTGTGTGTAGGTTACACAAGTCAGAAATGATTTTAATACCCTATGAGTTCAAAGTGTCTTTAAAGCCTTTTCAATCATTTCGTCAGTCTTCATTGCTGACTTTTCTTCTTTTCCCATCAACATTTAAAATTAATCAGTCAAACTGATGTCCGTGGTACTCCTCATCTTCTCGTAGATTTATCACTAATGAATAAGCATTCGGTTAAACTTTTAATATTAATGTACTTATTCTTCTGTTCCATCATTTCTGAGGCGTTGTTAGTGTGATGGCGCCTTCAACTGCTATTCAACATATCTCTTGGCATGTGTTCGTTATCGATCCACTGGTCCACTAGATAGTCATCAAAGTCCTGAAGATTTTGATTTTCAGGTGTACTGTCGTGAATACACAGGCGACCATCACCCAACATTTCCATGGAAAGATGTGCTAGAGCAGAACACATTCTCATGCGACAGAGTATTTCCACGTTTTCCTTACAGAGTAGAACGAAACCACAATATTGAACTTGTTTCCACAAACATTGATTAAGATGATAACTGCAGCTAGTAACCTCAGTTCCAGAAAATACACTGTTAGCTGCTTGGGAGACGGCAACTTCGAAATCCGTCATCAGAGAAGCGGGTTTTCATCCAGGCACGTTAGTTTTAATAGCTTTAAAAAAAGATTAATATGTTTCTCACTTTTTATTTGGCGGAAAAGCGTAAATACTGAAGTGGTTTTTGTTTCCTCCGAAGAATTATGAAGGTCTGCGTCGAGTATAAACAAGTGCCCAAACTGCTTGCTCGAACTCTTGAACGTTCCTTCCACAAGGAATGATTCGCAGTTTTATAAACACATTTTTCCCTTTTCGCTGGCAAAAACCAGTATTCCGTCATTCGGTCCTCTGTTATCATCTGAAAGTATCTGTTATCATCTACAACTGCTACCAGTAAATTATTTTCTTGGAAAAGTATTCCTACAGAATAGGTGAGATCTTGTGTAGTTCCCATATATTTTCGTGCAATGTGAATGTTAACGATTGTTTCACACTTCTGTGTGCTGATAATGATGTTACTAAGTCGTACTCTCGATTAAAGAGCTGCCCTACTTCTTCAACGTAAACTGATGAAACTGTAGCGTCTGTTTCTATTGCCCGCCACTTTGCGCTGAAAAAATGTTTTCGCACTTCACTTGCCGCTTCATTTGGAATTACGAAATTGGCTACCTTCCACTTCCCCTAATAATCTTCCTTTGCATTTATTGTTTTCAAAGTTTACACAACGCCAGTAAACCACTTCGTGTTTGTTTGGTGCCCGTTGTAAATCACTTAAGGCTTCCTTTGGTATTCTCAGTGCACTCCATCATCTCAGCACTAAAACACGGAACACTACCTACCAGAGATCAGCTGCAGTACTGGATTCTGGGAGAAAGCCACACGCAGTATGAACTGGTGCTGGAACAGGGAACTTAGTGCAGGTTCAAAAAATGGTTCAAATGGCTCTGAGCACTATGGGACTCAACTTCTGAGGTCATTAGTCCCCTAGAACTTAGAACTAGTTAAACCTAACTAACCTAAGGACATCACAAACATCCATGCCCGAGGCAGGATTCGAACCTGCGACAGTAGCGGTCTTGCGGTTCCAGACTGCAGCGCCTTTAACCGCACGGCCACTTCGGCCGGCTTAGTGCAGGAAATGGACTTTGTCCCCCCTCTCCCCCGCCCCCAGAATATGTCGTAGATATAGCGGCGGACAGGCCGGTGCATCCTACATCTTGAAACCCTCTCCACTAGTGACAGTATCCCCCGCTCAGTCCAAAATTCAACACATTCCCTCTCCGTATAAGTGTCACTCCATGTAAGTGCACAAACTCCTTCCGAACTACTGCCTCACGTAACTAAGGTGCGTCAGTTCGAGGTTCCTTGTGACACAACCAGTCAGTTCAAAATCTACATTTGACTGTTGCTCCAGGAGGAAAGAACTGTTTAAAATGTCTCAGTCTGGCGAAATAAATAAAAGCGATTTGCGGTACCATTGTTGTATGCGTTGCCAAAAGGACATCGATGGAGTCTTTCTAACAGATATTGTTCTGGTGTAACCACAGGCGCCGGAACGAAGGTGCGGAACGCAAGAGCAGAGAAGGCAGTGAGGAAACTGTGAGGTCACCGCCAGACACTACAATTGCTAGGTGGTAGCCTTTAAATCGGCCGCGGTCCGTTAGTATACGTCGGACCCGCGTGTCGCCACTATCAGTGATTGCAGACCGAGCGCCGCCACACGGCAGGTCTAGAGAGACTTCCTAGCACTCGCCCCAGTTGTACAGCCGACTTTGCTAGCGATGGTTCACTGACAAAATACGCTCTCAATTGCCGAGACGATAGTTAGCATAGCCTTTAGCTACGTCATTTGCTACGACCTAGCAAGGCGCCATTACCAGTTACTATTGATGCTGTAAAACATGTACCGTCAAGAGCGATGTTCACCAATTATGGATTAAAGTTAAGTATTCCAGCAGCTACGTACGTTTTTTGTTAGTCTCATTTCCTTGACCTGTTCCAGACCTCACGCCAGCCTGCGTGAGCTAAAACCCGTGCCTTTCGGCTTCCTCTCATAGTGGGTTGGCTGTCTTGCCAATCCACAACAGAAACATCGGCCATTGGTGCGCGGAATTGGACCGCACCGCGCCAAAAGCGGCACCTGGGAGAAAGGAATACAAACGCCGCTCCTGCAACCTTGTCCTCTCAAATCGGCCCATTCTGCAACGGTATTAGTGCTAAGCTATCAGATTGTCGTGTTCCGTATCAAGTGCTTGGTTGGACTTTGCGTATAGCAAGAAATTTACTGTTTCCATGTCCCCTCTCACTAGCGAAATTTGCTGTAACAAAGTTTTTCTAGAAATAAAACTTCTAACGTTATTTGTTTGAATTGTTGTATAGCATTCCGAGAACGCAACATCCTCTAGACACACTATAAGCAACGAATGGGCAAGATCCCACAGATATTGTTTCCTTAAGAATAAACTCCCAGCAGTTAAAACTGTGCTTCTGTACCAATCCGGCTGACATTTAGTAATACTTTCGAATTTGTTACGATAGTACAAAAAATGAATGTTGTTGCGAAAAATTCTTTCTTAAACGTGTTACTGGCAATAGAATAAAAAAAAATATCCGTCATTCCAATTAGATCTGTAGCTATTGGACACAATGACATTATAGTCCAAATGGTCAAGTTTGTTACTGACCCACTACAACGTTTGACTCCAAGTGTTTTCCCAACAGCCTGGAAACAGGGACTTGTCGAGCCACTGCATCTACGTCCACACTTACCTATATACTGGGCAAGCCAACGAACGTTGCGTGGCGGAGGGTACCCTGTATCACTACCAGTCACTTCCGTCCCAGTTCAACTGGCAAAAAAGAGCGAGAGAAAGACAACTGTCTATAAGCCGCCCTGAGAGCTATAGCTTCTCCTGTCTTTGTGGTCGCTACGTGAAATGTACTTTGGCGGCAGTAAAATCGTTCTGCAGTCAGCTACAAGATGGATGGAGTCACAATGCCTTCTACCACCTGATTTTTCTTGTAGTACTCGTCACGCGGTAAACTATGTGGTCCACAACGTACTAGAGGAATACCAATTAGGGTCCTACGAACATAGTACACAGAATACTCTTTAATAAAAGCAAGAGAAAATCAGGGCACATAATGCGACGGTCTCATTTTATTGTTAGAGTTAGCAAAACCTTTTATCCTGTTGAGTTTGGCAGACTTCGCAGTGGAATGGTTTCTCTCAAAACAGACGTTTCGCGAACACGCCATCACATCTACGACCACAAAGACGTAATGGAGACTATGAGGCGATCCCTGGGGTTCGGTGTTAGCTCTCACAGTTTTTTCTTTGTGTGTGAATGATGTGCTATGAGTTCTGTCTTACTATAAATACAACACGTATACTGAACACCTTCAGTTATGCAAATGCGCAAAAAATCCGTTATGACAGCTATCAAGAATGTCAATGTAACCTGTCTGCATCGTCAAGAGCGCCAGAGAATATAAGATGAAAGGTCAATTCATCCAAAACTAAAGCGGTCCTGGTTGGCCATTCCAGGCTCATTAATCCGAAATTTAATGGATCCTTAAAATGTTTTTGGCATGGGCTTTAGACTGAATACTGATTTGCTGCAGATCTCCACGGTGCTCTATCCCGTGCAAGCTTCTTCATCTCCGAGTAGCTACTGCTACCTACAACCATCTGGACCTGCTTACTGTATTCAAGCCTTGGTCTAACGCCACCATTTTGACTTCTAACGCTTCCCTCAAGTGCTAAATGTTCCTCTACGAATATGTTCTATCAACTGATGTCTTCTTTTAGTCACGTTATGCCACAAATTTGTTTTTTCCACAATTATGTTCAGTATTTTCTTAGTAGTTACGCAATCTAAGCATTTAATCTTCAGTATTCTTCTCTAGCACCACATTTCTAAAGTTTCTGTTCTCTTATTCACGTCTAAACTGCTTATCGGTCATGTTTCAGTTCTGTAAAACGCTACACTGCAGACAAATAACTCCAGAAAAGGCTTCCTAAAATTTAAGTTTATATACGATTTTAACAAATTTCTCTTTTTCAGAATCTGTTTCCTTCCCGTTGTTTGTTTTTGTTGATGTTCATTTTATAGCCTCCTTCCAAGAGCCTCTCCATTCCGTTCAACTGCTCTTCCAATACAATGTCATCGGCAAACCTCAAGGTATTTGTTTCTTTTCCCTGGACGTTAATTCCTTCCCCAAATATTTCCTTGGTTTCCTTTACTATTTGCTCAGTGTTCGTCGGTTTTAGGATACAACACTGCCATCCTTCTGTGCTTTTCTACTCGTATAATTGCCCCTGGTTCGTGTAGAAGTTTGTATATAAACTTTCGCTGCTTGCCTTGTACCCCTGTTATAGTTCTGGGTGGAGATTTTAATTTGCCGGATATAGACTGGAAGACTCAAACGTTCATAACGGGTGGCAGGGACAAAGAATCCAGTGAAATTTTTTTAAGTGCTTTATCCGAAAACTACCTTGAGCAGTTAAACAGAGAACCGACTCGTGGCGATAACATATTAGACCTTCTGGTGACAAACAGACCCGAACTATTTGAAACAGTTAACGCAGAACAGGGAATCAGCGATCATAAAGCGGTTACGGCATCGATGATTTCAGCCGTAAATAGAAATATTAAAAAAAGGTAGTAAGATTTTTCTGTTTAGCAAAAGTGACAAAATGCAGATTACAGAGTACCTGACGGCTCAACACAAAAGTTTTGTCTCAAGTACAGATAGTGTTGAGGATCAGTGGACAAAGTTCAAAACCATCGTACAATATGCGTTAGATGACTATGTGCAAAGCAAGATCGTAAGAGATGGAAAAGAGCCACCGTGGTACAGCAACCGAGTTAGAAAACTGCTGCGGAAGCAAAGGGAACTTCACAGCAAACATAAACATAGCCAAAGCCTTGCAGACAAACAAAAACTACGCGAAGCGAAATGTAGTGTGAGGAGGGCTATGCGAGAGGCGTTCAACGAATTCGAAAGTAAAGTTTTATGTACTGACTTGGCAGAAAATCGTAAGAAATTTTGGTCTTATGTCAAAGCGGTAGGTGGAACAAAACAAAATGTCCAGACACTCTGTGATCAAAATGGTACTGAAACAGAGGATGACAGACTAAAGGCCGAAATACTAAATTTCTTTTTCCAAACCTGTTTCACTGTAGTTCCTTCTCTAGATTGTCGCACAGATGAAAAAATGGTAGATATCGAAATAGACGACAGAGGGATAGAGATACAATTAAAATCGCTCAAAAGAGGAAAGGCCGCTGGACCTGATGGGATACCAGTTCGATTTTACACAGAGTACGCGAAGGAACTTGCCCCCCTTCTTGCAGCGGTGTACCGTAGGTCTCTAGAAGAGCGTAGCGTTCCAAAGGATTGGAAAAGGGCACAGGTCATCCCGTTTTCAAGAAGGGACGTCGAACAGATGTGCAGAACTATAGATCTATATCTCTAACGTCGATCAGTTGTAGAATTTTGGAACACGTGTTATGTTCGAATATAATTACTTTTCTGGAGACTAGAAATCTACTCTGTAGGAATCAGCATGGGTTTCGAAAAAGACGGTCGTGTGAAACCCAGCTCGCGCTATTCGTCCACGAGATTCAGAGGGCCATAGACACGGGTTCACAGGTAGATGCCGTGTTTCTTGACTTCCACAAGGCGTTCGATACAGTTCCCCACAGCCGTTTAATGAACAAAGTAAGAGCATATGGACTATCAGACCAATTGTGTGATTGGATTGAAGAGTTCCTGGATAACAGAACGCAGCATGTCATTCTCAATGGAGAGAAGTCATCCGAAGTAAGAGTGTTTTCAGGTGTGCCGCAGGGGAGTGTCATAGGACCGTTACTATTCACGATATACATAAATGACCTTGTGGATGACATCGGAAGTTCACTGAGGCTTTTTGCAGATGATGCTGTGGTGTATCGAGAGGTTGTAACAATGGAAAATTGTACTGAAATGCAGGGGGATCTGCAGCGAATTGACACATGGTGCAGGGATTGGCAATTGAATTTCAATGTAGACAAGTGTAATGTGCTGCGAATACATAGAAAGATAGATCCCTTATCATTTAGCTACAAAATAGCAGGTCAGCAACTGGAATCAGTTAATTCCATAAATTATCTGGGAGTACGCATTAAGAGTGATTTAAAATGGAATGATCATATAAAGTTGATCGTCGGTAAAGCAGATGCCAGACTGAGATTCATTGGAAGAATCCTAAGGAAATGCAGTCCGAAAACAAAGGAAGTAGGTTACAGTACGCTTGTTCGCCCACTGCTTGAATACTGCTCAGCAGTGTGGGATTCGTACCAGATAGGGTTGATAGAAGAGATAGAGAAGATCCAACGGAGAGCAGCACGCTTCGTTACAGGATCATTTAGTAATCGCGAAAGCGTTACGGAGATGATAGATAAACTCCAGTGGAAGACTCTGCAGGAGAGACGCTCAGTAGCTCGGTACGTGCTTTTGTTAAAGTTACGAGCACATACCTTCACCGAAGAGTCAAGCAGTATATTGCTCCCTCCTACGTATATCTCGCGAAGAGACCATGAGGATAAAAATCAGAGAGATTAGAGTCCACACAGAAGCACACCGACAATCCTTCTTTCCACGAACAATACGAGACTGGAATAGAAGGGAGAACCGGTAGAGGTACTCAGGGTACCCTCCGCCACACACCGTCAGGTTGCTTGCGGAGTATGGATGTAGATGTAGATGTAGATGTAGCTTCAGAATTTCCAAGAGTTTATTGCTATCAACAGTGTCCAAAGAATTCTCTAACTCAACAAATGTTATAGACGTGGTTTGCCTTTGATCGATCTATCGTAAGTTAATTACTGCTTCTTCCTATTTTTCTCTGAAACACAAACTATATTTATTCCTATATACGAGAAATATAATTTTTTCCCGCGCCACACGGAGTCTATGGGTGACAATAGATAAAAGTCTAAACTGGGCTTAGTTTATACTTAAAGTCTGCGATAAGGCATTAATGTCTTTCCAAGCTGGGCAAAAGTGCAAAAAGGCTTTTACATTTTGACCTAATAGACTTGTAGTTGTTCATTATAGGGTTGTTATCCTGTAAGGTCTTTCTCAAAAAGTTCATGACGCTTGCTGTTGAGGACCTACGTACGATGTATCAGCTACGTTAGAAAGTTTTATCATATTTTACTTTTTTTCACAACCATCCCGGTTACGTGCAGACAAGCACAGAGATTAATAAACACTATGTCTAATAAAGAAGAAACAATAGTTCCCATCAGAGTAAAATCTTTTCCGTCCCTATCAATCACTCAGCCACATTCTCAACTTCCTTTGTAGGAGCAGGAGCTTGACTTTTGAAAAATCTGCCTCAGAGCTCCGAGAGCTAAATATCATCGCCAGCTTCAAATGACAGAGAATGGTGAGTCCACCACAAGAACAACAATACCTGCCTTACTGTTTTACAGCTAAGTACTTTCTTTCCCACGGGAGCTAAATCATATCCAAAATCCTCTAGCTGGGTCAATCGCTCTATAATTCTCCCCTCAGAACTCGCTGTATCACAAAATCTCATTTTTATAGACCCAAGAATTCATTTCATGTCTTCTAGTGTTAACTGTGTTATTATTACTAGCAATAGTACTACGGCCGAGGTGGCCGAGAGGTTCTAGGCGCTACAATCTGGAACCGCTCGACCGCTACGGTCACACGTTCGAATCCTGCCCTCGGGCATGGATGTGTGTGATGTCCTTAGGTTAGTTAGGTTTAAGTAGTTCTAAGTTCTAGGGGACTAATGACCTCAGAAGTTAAGTCCCATAGTGCTGAGAGCCATTTGAACCATTTGAACCTAATCAGTACTGTTATTCCAAAGACGTTAGTTTAATTCAAATTTTGTATTAAATCATATTTAACTGTATTACTACCAGTTCATTTCTGTGTGTCATATAAAATTATCATTCTCTAATAGGGACAGTAACGCCATGGTGCCATGTAAAGGATAGTCTGAAAGCTCTAAGTTGATACAATTGAATAAATGAATGTAAATAAATAAATAAAATACAGACAAGTGTTTTTGGCTTATCTATTTATGCTTATTAGTTTTTGAAATAATATCTCTCATGCGTTCGTAAACTGAGGAAAAACACGGGCATTGATAAGAAACAGACGAGAAGTATCATAAGGCTATGACGCGTAAGCATTAATTATCGAATATGTATAAACCGGCAGAAACCACACATTTTGTGTGGTGTCACCGCCAGACACCACACTTGCTAGGTGGTAGCCTTTAAATCGGCCGCGGTCCATTAGTATACGTCGGACCCGCGTGTCGCCACTGCCAGTGATAGCAGGCCGAGCGCCACCACACGGCAGGTCTAGAGAGACGTCCTGGCACTCGCCCCAGTTGTACAGCCGACTTTGCCAGAGATGGATGACTGACAACTACGCTCTCATTTGCCGAGACGATAGTTAGCATAGCCTTCAGCTACGTCATTTGCTACGACCTAGCAAGGCGCCATAGCCTTTGATATTATTTTATATTGTGGTTATAACATGTACAATCAAGAGCGATGTTCTACAATTATGGATTAAAGTTAAGTATTACAGCAACTGCGTCCATTTTCTAAGTTCGCATCTCCTTTAACTGTTCCAGACCTTACCCCATCCTGCGTGAGCTTATAGCGTGCATTTCGGCCTCTTCTAACAACACGGTGTTGGCACCTCTGCCAACACTACATTTTGTGTCATATTTTAACAGATGGTCGCTACTTGAGTCTTCTCTGTGACATCAGTGGTTAGAGACCTACAGTTCGTTTTCTTTCGTCTGGCTTATGTTCGGAAACCAATATCAACCTGACGTGTGGTGTACGAGGAAGTTTCACAAGTACTGGGATGAGAAAATAGCGTTCTCTCTCTCTCATTGTTTGTGTGGATGTGTGTGTGGGTTTCTGTATGTGTACGTGTGTGTGTGTGTGTGTGTGTGTGTGTGTGTGTGTGTGTGTGTGTGTGTGTGTGTTTGTGTGTGTCCGTGTGTGTGTATGTGCCCACGCGCTTCCGTGGAAAGAGAGAGAGAGAGAGAGAGAGAGAGAGAGCAGCTCCTCCGCTGTGGAACATAAGCGCAAATTCACCTCCGGTGCACATGTGAATGCCGCCTGGGGAGCTCCATTAGGCCGAGCGCGCGATTTGACGGTTCGAGGAGGCCCCTGGTGCTGCGAAACTTGGTTGTAAATGTAAATTTACCCGTTTAGGGAAGACGCATTAGTTAGCTCTCGCCGGAGGGTTGGCAGCCGAGCAGATGCGCGGGTGGTGCGCACCCGGCCCGCGGGCCTGCCGGCGTCAGCGGCAGGTGCTGCCAACTTGCACGCAAGAAACAGTAACAAGCAGCAGGCGGCTAAGAGTGTCTGTTCTCAGTGAAGGGCCGACTCACAGACACTGCCGCAGCCAACGAAACGCGTGCCTGTTCGCACTGCTGCAAAACACGACTATGTTTCAACTAGCTCACCATTTCGGTCGATTCTTGTATGGTTTGACGACAGAAGATATACTACGTCTACAAAAGAACTTGTACGTTTTAGGAAGGATACTTGAGAGTGCAGAAAGAGATATTCAGTCAGTAGATTTTCAGAGTGATCAAATAATCGCAACAACAACTTTGAAGCTCACCGCTGTCTCCTTCCTACAGACAGTAATACTGGGAATGCTCAGCGGAGCTTAAGATACTTGGGAGATGATCCAACGACAAGTAAAATAATTGGTGTGTTCAGACAGAGTTTCTGGGAGCACACAGCCTGCAAGAAAGGTTCTGATTCCGATCGCGGTTCGATATATGTGTTAACTTGTCTCGTATGACTATTTCTGTGCAGACTCCGCTGACGAATAAGAACAATCCATCTCAGAATGATGCTTCTTTTGTAATCCACGATGAAGAGGTTATAACAATTCCTCACAGATAGGCCGGTTGTACATTTTTTAAGTATCGGTTTTCTAGTTGCTTTAGTGGGCATTTCAAATACCTTGCGAAGACTTCTTCTATGTTGAAATAGCTTGTAAAGGTATTCAAATGGTTCAAGTGGCTCTGAGCACTATGGGACTTAACATCTGAGATCATCAGTCCCCAAGAACTTAGAACTACTTAAACTTAACTAACCTATGGACATGACACACATCCATGCCCGAGGCAGGATTCGAACCTGCGACCGTAGCGGTCGCGCGGTTCCAGACTGAAGCGCCTTGAACCGCTCGGCCACTCAGGCCGGCTGCAAAGGTGTCATGCCTCGATTGTTAAGCACAGATTTAGAACTGCGTGGCTGGTACCTTTATACAGTACATTGCTCTGCGAAACTCGAGGACGAGATATATAAAGTGACGTAGCACATTAACAACTCAATGGAAATGAATAGAAGTTGGGGAGTGTGTTGCCAGAAGTCTCTCAGTTCTGCGGAGAAAGATGGACATCACATCGCGTGAGATTAGCGTGACTATAGGCAACATGAGGCAGTTGAAGGAACGGGAAAAGACAGTACGTGCCAATACTGTAATGCAGTGTGAGACACTGCGCTGACGATCGACAGCCGTATTTAATTAAGAATGAACTCGCAAATGATGATTATGATTCCGCATCATCTCTAGGATAATTCAGCCGAACTCGGATTTCCAGTTTGTCACGAGTGATCGTCCTAACTAGTTCGTCTATCCTATCACTCCCCCAGGAGCGGCTGGAATCCCCGTTTCATCCAGTGTCTTCACTCCCTTGTGCAGTGATGGTGTTCTTCATTACCACATGACCTGTTGACAGCATTCGGATGGCTGTACACGGGAAGAATCATCGGGAACAAGGAAGAAGGACGAAGTGTGACGAGTGTAGTCAAAGACTTTGGTATTACTCATGTGCATCGGGACCGCTCCGAAAAGTAGGCGCAGCTGCCTGAGGCAGAGGAGGTAGTCGACCGCGGTCAGCTACAGTAACAGATGACCGCTTCTCTGTGCTACATGCAAGAGCGGACTCAGTGAATTACAACCAAATTTAACAATTTAACAGGATGAAAAAGCACGCAGTCTGTTGCTGCACATCGGCACGGCAACTGCATTGGAGTGATCTCATTGGCCAACGAGCAATAAGTTGTGATCCGTCACAGCCGCACATCTTTGACGCCGTTTGGGATGTTGCGGAGAGCGTAGAGATTGGACCAAGAATAGAAGGGCCGCATGCTCTTCTCATATGAGAGCAGATTCTGCTGAATTACAGCTCGGTTAGCAATTTCGAAATCAGATATTGGATTGTAAAGCGTACCAAGTATTTCAGTATTTTACTTCCTTCCACACTGAGTGTTTTGAACAATTTCTCTGAATCATCAGCCTGCCCTTCATAGCTCCTGGATATGCGGTACTATCTAATTTCTGGCCATGACGTAAACCCGCTGGAATCTTCGCATACCTTCCAGCCTTTTCCGATCATACTTATTTCTCTTGCAGTTCTTGAATTTATTTCCTTCTGCCAACTAAAATTTATTGCAGTGTTTACCAGTCTTTCTTCTATCTGACTTCCTCTACCGAGTTGGTATTGCTCTGTGTCTTCAACTCCCTCCCATACCTCAACTTTCCGATTGGAACTGAATACCTCCCTGTTCTCGTCACCATCTCCTACACTACACATTACCTCACACCTCATTCCGGTCACAGCGTTGCAACTGGACCTGAATACCTTCCTGTTCTCCTCACTACCTCTTACACTACACATTACCTCACAACTTGTCACCCCATCGTGATCTCGATTCAAAAGTTATCTGCGACTATATCCACACCAAACGCAATGTGTACTGGGAATCCATAGATACCTAGGCTGGAAGGCACTCCCTAACCTTCCAGCAACTTGTCCCACCGCTGGCTCCCAGCTTGTAGTACTTGGGTAACATGCCACGATCATAATCAAACACAATCACAGCACATGACATAAATCAAGTACTTCACAGGAAACACAACACTCCTCTGGTCACAACCGCATTTCCTATCGACGCCTCCAAGAATGCCGTGTCTCATTTCCAGTCACGATTGCAATCCTTTGTACCATTAAACAGGCTACTATCCGGAACTGAGATAAGCCTCCAACATCCTACTCTTTCTCAAACTGCATTGAAACCCTTAATGATAACTCACCTTACAGTCATATCTGCCTCACTTCCATGTCTTTGAATCCATCCATCCATCCTCTCCCGAATCATCCACCAACACTTGAACCAACACCACCCATTACCTAGAGTGGCTCACGTCCCATCTTTTGATGACCAGCACCAGCACCTCATCCATCCTCTACCCCACCAGCTCCACACGCGTAAATCTCGTTGTTGTTGACTTCCTTGACCTTGAGAAAACCTACGACGGTGTATCGCAATGCAGCCTCCTTTTGAAACTACGGACGTGCGCATTTACAGTAAATCATGTCCGCCCTATTGCATTCTTGCTCTCTAATCACTCAATCTTTGTCATCATTGACAGCACGAGTCCTCCCGCCAGGGCACCTCCTTTTTACTTTCGTTACAGTAATGACTGCGTCTTGTACTTCAGCCTGCTGTTTCATCCGTTTCTTTATTTTCCAGCCTTTCGGAATGCATAACAACATGTACCTTTTTATTGTTGCCCTTGAAACCTTGCCATCTGAACGATTTTCGAATTAAAATTCTATATTTTTTTCACAAGTGAAAGCTCGTTATACGCACTGAATGTAAACTTCTCGTTTCAGACACTATGGAAGCCTGCTTCTAATAATAATGTTCAGTTTGCCAAAGGCACTTTTGTCATTTTTACTCTTATTTTTATTTATTTTTCTCTGCATCTAGTATTTGGCTTTACTTGTCATATACTTTCCTTGAACCTAAAAACGATTATTTATTGAGATGTAGTGTTTTTTGAATAAATCTCTGGTACGTTATTATCAATATTGTACAGTTGTTTTGTAGTTGTATAATATCCGTGCCTATCTTATCTTTTAGTGTTGATTTTTCCACTGTCAAAATGGAAGCTATAACATCATATACTGAAGAGGCAAAAAAAACTGGTACACCTGCCTAATGTCGTGTAAGGCCCCCGAGTGCACGCAGAAGTGCCTCAACACGACGTCGCATGGACTCGACTAATGTCTGAGGTAGTTCTGGAGAGAACTGACACCATGAATCCTGCAGAGCTGTCCATAAATCCGTAACAGTACGAGGATGGTTTTTAATTACTCAGCAAGACAAAGTGGCTTCTGAATTGTCCACTTATAAATTGTGGACGGAGTAATCTAAGTATGAATAACTATTTTGTTGGGATACATGGATTCTGAAAAAGCTTTCGACTCAACTTCAACAAAGCTGCTCTGATAGTCCTTGAAAAATAGGGATCTCATTCTATCAACCTACATATCCAGGGTGTTTCCAAAGTGATTGTCAGTATTCAGGGATATGACAGGAATTATCATTCAAAACTAAAAATTCAAGTGAAAATGGGACCTAAAACGCATACCTTAAGAGCTATGAGTAATTCTTGTTCTTCGATACCGTGAAACATATCTCTTCTACTGCAAGCGCTTTGCTTTCCATATTTTGGGAAGTGGTAGTATGGACCAAAACAAGAAAAAATGTCTTATCCACATTTGCTCTAAAATGCATGACTCAAAAGTTATCGTCACTTGTTCATTAGAATAGCTGTGTTTCGAAATAGCAAAGATGAAGAAGTGCTCATAGCTGTTAAGGTATGGGTCCAGGAACCCATGTTTACTTGACTTGTTTGTTTTGAATCATCGTTTCTGTCACATCCCTGATTATTGCCATCACTTCTAAAACATCCTGTACATCAGAATACATACGCTGAAGCGCACAAAGAAACTGGTATAGGCGTGCGTATTCAAATACAGTGATAGGTAAACAGGCAGAATACGGCGCTGCGGCCGGCAACGCCTATATAAGACAAGTGTCCAACGCAGTTGTTAGATCGGTTACCGCTGCTAAAATATCACGTCATCAAGATTTAAGTGAGTTTGAAGGTGGTGTTATACTCGGCGCCCGAGCGATGGGACACAGCATCTCCCAGGTAGCGATGAAGAGGGGTTGTCCAATACGACGATTTCACTAGTGTAACCTGAATAACAGGAATTAGGTCAAACATCAAATCACGGACATCACTGCTGCTGGAAAAAAGATCCTGCAAAAAGAGACCAACAACAAGTGAAGGGGGTCGGTCAACGTGACAGAAGTGCAACCCTTCCGTGAACTGCTGCAGCTTTCAGTGCTGGAACACCAACAACTACCAGCGCACGAATCATTCAACAAAACATCATGGATATCGGCTTCGGGAGCCGAAGACTCACTCGTGTAACCTTGATGACTGCACGGCACAAAGCTTTATGCCTAGCCTGGGCCCGTCAATACCATTTCAATGACAGGAAGCATGTTGCCTGGTCGGACGGACCTGCGGATGGACGTGTACAGGTATGGAGAGAACGTCATGAATCTATCGTCTCTGCAAGTCAGCAGGGGACTGTTCAAGCTGGTAGAGCCTCTGTAATGATGTGGGGCATGTGCAGTTGGAGTGATATGAGACACTTGATACGTCTAGATACGACTCTGACAGGTGACACGTACGTAAACATCCTGTCTGATCACCTGCATCTATTCATGTCCATTGTGCAATCCGACGGACTTGGGCAATTCCAGCAGGACAATGCGTCATTCACACGTCTAGAATTGCTACAGAGCGGCTCCAGGAACGCTCTTCAGAGTTTAAACGCTTCCACTGGTCACTAAACTCCCCAGGCATGAACATTACTGATCGTATCTTGGATGCCTTGCAACGTGCTATTCAGAAAAGATCTCCACCCCGTCTTACTGTTACGGATTTATGGACAGCCCTGCAGGATTCATGGTGTCAGTTCTCTCCAGCACTATTTCAGACATTAGTCGAGTCCATGCCACGTCGTGTTGAGGCTCTTCTGTGTGCACGCGGGGGCCCTACGCTATATTAGGCAGGTGAATCAGTTTCTTTGGTACTTCAGTGTGAAATGTGTCGCTATTAATGCAATTTTGAAGCTACTGCTATGAAACCCTAAAGGGTTGAAATAGAGGACGATAATTTTTAAGAAAACATTTCATTTACTAAATTTTTTTAAAGGTAAATACATGAACTCTCGTGTTTCACTTCTCTGCCAGATATAAAGCAATAAGCGTTAGGTGATAAAAGTTTCTAATAAAATTTGACCACATGAACACAGAAGGCGTTCTTGGGCTCCAGCTACCAGAACCGCTTTTTGGTCAGAAGTATGTTCGGAAAAGACGATGCTTGTGTGGCCTCAATTAGCGTGAAAAGTTTAGAACGTTCTGGAATTTGTAAAGAATATTAAGATTCGGTTGAAGAAGAACAAAAGAATCTATAATAATAATGTCGTGTGACGAGGGCCTCCCGTCGGGTAGACCGTTCGCCTGGTGCAAGTCTTTCGAGTTGACGCCACTTCGCCGACTCGCGCGTCGATGGGGATGAAATGATGATGATTAGGACAACACAACACCCAGTCCCTGAGGGAAGAAAATCTCCGACCCAGTCGGGAATCGAACCCGGGCCCTTTGGACTGACAGTCTGTCGCGGTGACCACTTAGCTACCGGGGGCGGACAAAAAAAAAAGCAGTGAAGCCCATAAGGTCTAACCGAGTAGCGTAGCGTGCTCTGAGCTAGTAAAAGTATACTTCGAGAGATTCGAGCTGACACTGAGGTCTACCAACAATCATTACTCCCGTACAGTACTTGCAACTCGAACAGGGACGGGGGTAACTGACAGTGGTACACAAAGCGCCCTTCTCCACATCACATGAGATGGCTGTAGACGTAGGTGTGGATATTCAAAGCGTTTACGTGACAGGACATAGCGCTGTACCACGTCGAAATGCTCGAGAGCGCCTTTCGCCTTATTGTAGATAGGGAGCTCTTAGCGCCTGCTCTCTGTCCCAGACGGCGACCACCGCGAGTTTTTCTGCCGGCGGTCCGCAGCCGTGGCGGCGTCCACCCGGCGCGGCCGACCCCCGGACATCTGGTCGCGCCGCAGCTGCGCGGGCCCGTCATTCCTCATTCAGGCCGGCAAATTCCTTGCGCAAACCGGCGGCCTGCGGCCGGCGGCCGGCGCAAATTTGCGCTGCTATTTGCCGACGCGGGGCTACCCGTCCTGCACAAATATTGGACCACCGGCAGCGGGGCCCGGGTCCGGCCACAGCGCGCCGCGCGCCTGTCTTCCGAAGAGCTCACTGCGCTGCGACGGCGGGGGCCACGTGGTGGATAAACGACGCGAAAGCAATACTTTAACAGTGTTAGGCTCGGGTAACCTGAGAGTAGTCCAGCAGGAATGTCAGATGCTTCTAAATAAACTTAACGCCAAATCTTTGCTTCTGATACAGTATGCTGCGAAATCTTTAACCTACACTACTGGCTACTAAAATTTCTACACCAAGAAGAAATGCAGATGATAAACGGGTATTCATTGGACAAATATATTGTACTAGAACTGACATGTGATTACATTTTCACTTAATTTGGGTGCATAGATCCTGAGAAATCTGTACCCAGAACAACCACCTCTGACCGTAATAACGGCCTTGATACGTCTGGGCATTGAGTCAAACAGAGCTTGGATGGCGCGTACGGGTACAGCTGCCCATGCAGCTTCAACACGATACCACAGTTCATCAAGAGCAGTGACTGGCGTATTGTGACGAGCCAGTTCCTCGGCCACCATTGACCAGACGTTTTCAATTGGTGAGAGATCTGGAGAATGTGCTCGTCAGGGCAACAGTCGAACAATTTCCATATCCAGAATGGCCCGTACAGGACCTACTATATGCGGTCGTCCATTATCCTGCTGAAATGTAGGGTTTCGCAGGGATCGAATGAGGGGTAAAGCCACGGGTCGTAACACATCTGAAATTTAACGTCCACTGTTCAAAGGGCCGTCAGTGCGAACAAGAGGTGACCGAGACGTGTAACCAATGGCAGCCCATAACATCACGCTGGGTGATACGCCAGTATGGCGATGACGAATACACGCTTCCAAAGTGCGTTCACCGCGATGTCGCCAAACACGGTTGCAACCATCATGATGCTCGAAACAGGACATGCATACATCCGAAAAAATGACGTTTTGCCATTCATCCACCCAGGTTCGTCGTTCAGTACACCATCGCTGGCGCTCCTGTCTGTGATGCAGTGTCAAGGGTAACCGCAGCCATGGTCTCCGAGCTGATAGTCCATGCTGCTGCAAACGTCGTCAAACTGTTCGTGCAGATGGTTGTTGTCTTGCAAACGTCCCCATCTGTTGACTCAGGGATCGAGACGTGGCTGCACGAACCTTTACAGCCATGCGGATAAGATGCCTGACATCTCGACTGCAACTGATACGAGGTCGTTGGGATCCAGCACGGCGTTCCGTATTACCTTCCTGAACCCAGCGATTCCATTTTCTCCAAACAGTCACTGGATCTCGACCAACGAGAGCAGCAATGTCGCGATACGATAAACCACAATCACGATAGTCTACAATCCGACCTTTATCAAAATCGAAAACGCGACTTGCCATTATGAGAAGTACCAATAGAAAATAAACCTCAAGTGAACCTGTACCTGTGCGTGGATCTGGCAACCGACAAACGTACAAACTTCGGGTAGCGTCGGCATTTCCATCCACCGCCCCGTAAGCACTTTGCTTGGTTGCCATGCCAAAAAAAGCGCTGTATCTCCTGTCCGCTCTTAACAGTAGCAAACACAAGAGTGTCCCCGCTTGATGACAATTGGCAAACCACACTCCGCAGTTTCCACAGGCGCTCCCCTCAAACACCTGTCAAACAGGCATTTGAAGTCTCAAAAGCAACGAGTTGACGGGCCAGTAGGAGACAGAAGAAACGAAGTGTTGTCCCGCCTGGAGTATCCGCAACTACAGTGTTTAAAAATGTCCGAACCACATCGAAATCGTGGCCTTGCAGACCTGCTACCATGACGGCTTGGAGGCCATTTTGTCTGCTTACCGTCTTGCCGGCACGCGACGCTGTTTAACGACTTCTAGTGCCATAGGCTAAGGGATGCAGACATGTGTTGCTATGTGAAATGTGTTTGTATGACCCACTCTACCAGCCCTCTCATTTTCTACATTCATTTCAGATACAACCTATGTTTATATGTTGTTTTCAAAAATCTAAAAAGGTGGTTTATAGGTTTACTTCGGAGTTCGATAAACGTAGGCTATATATTTTTTAAACAATAATATGCAGGTTTGCTGTTAAAACCAACTACGACAAAGAAAATGCTGTTCTATGCTGTGCGGTGAAAATGTGTGGTTTCGTTTTCTTTCTCGAAATCAGTTTCAACTACGACAACATGCCGCGTAAACTATTAGATAATTCGTTTCTCCCATGTATATACTTATATGTTGTTGTTGTTGTGGTCTGCAGTCCTGAGACTGGTTTGATGCAGCTCTCCATGCTACTCTATTCTGTGCAAGCTTCTTCATCTCCCAGTACCTACTGCAGCCTACATCCTTCTGAATCTGCTTAGTGTATTCGTCTCTTGGTCTCCCTCTACGATTTTTACCCTCCACGCTGCCCTCAGGTACTAAATTGGTGATCCCTTGATGCCTCAGCACATGTCCTACCAACCGATCCCTTCTTCTAGTCAAGTTGTGCCACAAACTCCTCTTCTCCCCAATTCTATTCAATACCTCCTCAGTAGTTATGTGATCTACCCATCTAATCTTCAGCATTCTTCTGTAGCACCACATTTCGAAAGCTTCTATTATCCTCTTTTCTAAACTATTTATCGTCCATGTTTCACTTCCATACATGGCTACACTCCATACAAATACATTCAGAAACGACTTCCTGACACTTAAATCAATACTCGATGTTAACAAACTTCTCTTCTTCAGAAACGCTTTCCTTGCCATTGCCAGTCTACATTTTATATCCTCTCTACTTTGACTATCATCAGTTATTTTGCTCCCCAAATAGCAAAACTCCTTTTCTAATTTAAGTGTCTCATTTCCTAATCTAATTCCCTCAGCATCACCCGACTTAATTCGACTACATTCCATAATCCTATTTTGCTTTTGTTGATCTTCATCTTATACCCTCCTTTCAAGACACTGTCCACTCCGTTCAACTGCTCTTGTTAGTCCTTTGCTGTCTCTGACAGAATTACAATGTCATCGGTGAATCTCAAAGTTTATATATCTTCTCCATGGATTTTAATAACTACTCCAAACTCTTCTTTTGTTACCTTTACTGCTTGCTCAATATACAGATTGAATAACATCGGGGAGAGGCTACAACCCTGTCTCACTCCCTTCCCAACCACTACTTCCCTTTCATGCCCCTCGACTCTTATAACTGGCATCTGGTTTCTGTCCAAATTGTAGATAGCCTTTCGCTAGCTGTATTTTACCCCTGCCACCTTCAGAATTTGAAGGAGAGTATTCCAGTCAACATTGTGAAAAGCTTTCTCCAAGTCTACAAATGCTAGAAACGTAGGTTTGCCTTTCCTTAATCTTTCTTCTAAGATAAGTCGTAGGGTCAGTATTGCCTCACGTGTTCCAACATTTCTACGGAATCCAAACTGATATTCCCCGAGGTGGGCTTCTACAGTTTTTCTACTCGTCTGTTAAGAATTGGCGTTAGTATTTTGCAGCTGTGGCTTATTAAACTGACAGTTCGGTAATTTTCACATCTGTCAACACCTGATTTGGCGTTAGTATTTTGCAGCTGTGGCTTATTAAACTGACAGTTCGGTAATTTTCACATCTGTCAACACCTGATTTCTTTGGGATTGGAATTATTATATTCTTCTTGAAGTCCGAGGGAATTTCGTACGTCTCATATATCTTGCTCACCAGATGGTAGAGTTTTGTCAGGCCTGGCTCTCCCAAGGCTGTCAATAGTTCTAATGGAATGTTGTTTACTCCTGGGCCCTTGTTTCGACTTAGGTCTTTCAGTGCTCCGTCAAACTCTTCACACAGTATCATATCTCCCATTTTGTCTTCATCTACATCCTCTTCCATTTCCATAATATTGTCCTCAAGAACATCGCCCATGTATAGACCCTCTATATACTCCTTCCACCTTTCTGCTTTCCCTTCTTTGCTTAGAACTGGGTTTCAATCTGAGCTCTTGATATTCATGCAAGTAGTTCTCTTTTCTCCAAAGGTCTCTTTAATTTTCCTGTAGGCAGTGTCTATCTTACCCCTCGTGAGATAAGCCTCTACATCCTTACTTTTGTTTTCTAGCCATCCCTGCTTAGCCACTTTGCACTTCCTGTCGATCTCATTTTTGAGACGTTTGTATTCCTTTTTGCTGCTTCACTTACTGCATTTTTGTATTTTCTCCTTTCATCAATTAAATTTAGTATCTCTTCTGTTACCCAAGGATTTCTACTAGCCCTCGTCTTTTTACCTAGTTGATCCTCTGTTGCCTTCACTATTTCATTCCTCAAAGCTTCTCATTTTTCTTCTACTGTATTTCTTTCCCCCATTCCTGTCAATTATTCCCTTATGCTCTTCCTGAAACTCTGTACAACCTCTGATTCTTTCAGTTTATCCAGGTCCCATCTCCTTAAATTCCCACCTTTTTGCAGTTTCTTCAGTTTTAATCTACAGGTCATAACCAACAGATTGTGGTCAAAGTCCACATCTGCCCCGGGAAATGTCTTACAATTTAAAATCTGGTTCCTAAATCTCTGTCTTACCATTATATAATCTATCTGAAACCTTCTAGTATCTCCTGGGTTCCTCCTTATATATAGGTTATAATCTTATAAACGTTGTATGAAACTGTCTGCACAACTGCATGCTATTTTGTCTTCTTCATCGCAGTCTGTTTTAAAAGAAAATAGGGAAGTTATATGTATGGCTTATGATTAGAATACTACTACTGCATCTGAACTCAGCAGTCCTACTCGTTTGGAGATTAAAACTATGTGAAATACTATCATTGGAGCTGCTATTGTCACAGATCAAGCAGCAGTGGAGGTCTCTCATATCCATCTATACAAATGATCCATAACGATTTTCCCACTTACTTTAAACGACTTCAATTTCCAGTCAAGGTGTCGTCGGCTACAACATTACACAAGGCTCAAGGTCTAAGAGAGGGAAAAGAAAGAGACAATGGGGACGAGGGGAGGGATGGACACAAAGAGGGGGAAGGACGAGATGAACAGAGAGAGGAGGAGGAGATAAACTGGGAGAGGTGAGAGGAGGAAATGGACGGAGTGGAGGTAAGAAGGAGATCAGGACGTATATTCAGTGCCATTACGTATATAGCCTTAGCAAAGAAATACGGCGTTCGGTAGTTATATACATTTTCTAACAATTTAAATGGTACTGAACGACAAACAAATAATGAATAAGCATTTCAATGTTATGATTTATTCTTGAATTTCTCTTAGGACTTCGAGTCCTTTGCTTCACAATCCATTCAGCAATCTTTGCCAGCTTGCTTGTCAGGATGAACATACAAATTACTTCATGAAATATCTCCCTCACACCAGTAGTGGTCACTGGATAAGTTGACATAATAAACTGTTATACATAGAATGAGTTTAAAGGGACAATGGTCTATCTCAAAATATGAAATGAGAACAGCGTTACTCTTTCACATTTCTTTTAGTGTAGTAACTTGATGTTGCAGGTTAAATACGTTTGAAAACTCCGATACTGAGTCAGCGAACCAGTATCTGATATTCTTGATGTAATAAAATGCGAACTTCAGAAGTAGCAGCAAGAACTCGTACCGCCCCCTTTAACTCATCTAGAAGACTCATTCCTGAATAATGAATTTTAAAACAAGCGTAGGGACTGGATTATCACCACCGATATAATATGTCTGTTTTGATGACGCGCATTGTTAATTACGGATTTATAATGTCGTAATGAAAATAATTTCGTGACAAAATTTCAAATAACAAATTAAATACAACAAAATGTGTAATACGGTGCTTCATTTGATAACTTCGTGGATGTTATCGAACACGGTGAGTTCTGGATGCAGTGCGATTTCCTTGGAGCCTACAACGAGGCGAGCGACAGTTTTGTGCTCGAGAGGTAATAATATTTTTCTGCTCGGAGTTGTCGCGTGGTAGATTGGGAAATGTGCCTTGGCATCTTGAAAATCGATTCGCTACTAACATATCAGCAAAGCAGATAATAGTGATTGATGAAATCTCTCAATACATTAAGAACGTTATTATAATATTTACTTTCTTACCTGCATACATCAAAAATAATGCTCTTAGTCTCATAAATGTAGCTCATTTATCCAGTGGAAGAGAAAAACAGATTTCTCCGATCAGAGAAATAGTATTCACGACCAAATAACATTATTCACAATGTGGGTTGATTGTTGCAGAGAATATGACAGCAACAGCAACATTTTACAGTGCTATTTATTGATATAAGTAGCACTGCCATTACCAGTTTCGAATCGACAGCTACATCATCAGACGGCTAGCTCACGATAAGATATATTTCTGTAATTTAAATTAGTTTTCGCTTTTTACTCTTCGATGTGGTGAAAATACCTTGAAGTGATAGTGCCCTACAACCAAAACATGACGTGAGAAACTGTCCGTTTAACCCTTTTTGTGCCTAATGAGAACAAGCCGCCTGATAATGAACTCGCCTGTTTGTGACAATAAACAGCATTATAAAATTTGATGTTTGTTGTTATGTTCTATGGAAGAATCAACCTGTATTTTGTGCACAGCAAAGGTTTCAAAACGTCAGTTTTCAACAAAACAACGTTATTCACACTCTCAATCTAATTACGTGTACGACCACGAAATATTTCTTGAATAAATATCATACAAATCTCTGAAATTTGGTTTTGAAGTGTCCATGGTATCTTTTCGTAGAAGTTGGTTAAGTGTGTAAACATACTTTGATCCTTGATATCTGTTGTATTTTCACCAACTGTTGGCTAATCGTTAATACCAAAGGACAATAAATAAAAAAAATACACTATGTACTTGGTCCTTTTAGACGTAATACATATATAAATGGTCAAGATCTTTAGACAGAGTATGTTTTATTATACACTTGGCAGTCTATGATGCTATTGCCAGAATCATCAGAGGAAATATCATTAAGCGTCATGTGCTCCAGTAAATAAACTATCATTCTTTGTCATTGATATGCAACGAACGGAAAAGGAATCCTGAGGATTTGAAGAAGCAAGTTAGACAAAGGGCTAAATCTTTTAAGTCAAGCCTGGATACAGAGCTTTCTAGTGACTCAGAAAATCCGTTCCTGGGGTACTGAAACAAATCAAATTTCAAATACATACTAATTTCACTCATTTTATCATAGCCAAGTCATAATGTTTTTTGAAGGGCATTACCAACAGAAAGTCATGGAAAAGTTGTATTTTTCACAGCTATAAAAAAACTTAATGTCTGAGGAATAGTCAGAAATGTATTGGAATCCGTTTTAAGTACATCTCAAACAAATATACAACGATCCTCCAAAAAATTATCTTCATAGTTCATGTTATTTAAAAGAAATGTTTCTCAAAATAACATGGCGGGTATAGACGCGTGCAGGCTCTGACTCCTGCATCCTGTTGACTGTACAGATGGCGAATTCCGTCCTGGGATACGTTATTCTATACCAGTTCGGCTTGTTACGTCGTTCTGTAATTGTTGGTTGACGAGTCACTTTTTCTCCCGTCATATCCCGCGGAGAGAAGTCCGGAGACCGTGTTGACCAGGGAAGCCGTTGCACGTCTTGCAGAGCACGTTGAGTTACACTTGGAGTGTGTGGGCGAGCGTTATCCTGTTAGATGAACACCGTCTTGTTGCAAGAACGGCAAAAGAAGATGTCTGGCATTCTGCACGCACCGAACTTTGGTTTGCGTCCCCTCCAGAAACACCAAGGGTGAACGAGAGTTACAGCTTACCGTACCCCAGACCATAAGTCCTGTGGTTGGGTCAGTGGGTCTTGGACGAAGGCACTCTACGAGACAGCATCACGTTCAGGCACAACCTGCTTTCATCGCTGAAGACCACGGCGCGCTATTCCATCTTCCAGGTGGCACCTGGTGGTACCAGTCGATCGGTGCTCGTAGATGCTGTGGCTTGAGTGGAAGACAGGCTAGAGGTGTGCGTGCCCGTACTTTCATTGCTAATAACTGCTCCGCAACAGTTAGTGCTGACACACGTCCTCTTACCAATGCTATGGAAGCTGTGCTATCTGCCTCTTGCTGTCCCTACGATACGAGGATCCAGGTGGATGTCTGTGCTCCGTGGACGTCCAGAACCTCATCTAAGGGTGTGATATTGTTTATGTTACTACTAATACCAGGGTCGTTGCCTAACTGACGCAGCACGTTCAACTTTTGTGGCAATTCACTGAAAGGATCATCCCACCACCCGTAAAGCCACAATTTGACACGCTCAGTTGGCTGTAGCAGACACGAGTGCGTCTCCTTGCCATGGCAGCCTGGTTGTTTCAAACATTTGCACCACAGACTTCTGGCTGTGAGCATTACCTATTAAAGGGGAGTAATAGACGACGCTCTGGTAGCTATGCCCCCACGCTATCTGTTGGCAGACGACGTTGAAACCAGCATCAGTACATCTACCTCCCTTCACCTCTAAGGGATACGTAATCAGCATGGTTTCAGAAAACATCGTTCTTGTGCAACGCAGCTAGCTCTTTATTCGCACGAAATAATGGCCGCTATCGACAGGGAATCTCAAGTTGATTCCGTATTTCTGGATTTCCGGAAAGCTTTTGACACCGTTCCTCCCAAACGACTTCTAATCAAGCTGCGGGCCTATGGGGTATCGTCTCAGTTGTGCGACTGGATTCGTGATTTCCTGTCAGGAAGGTCGCAGTTCGTAGTAATAGACGGTAAATCATCGAGTAAATCTGAAGTGATATCAGGTGTTCCCCAGGGAAGCGTCCTGGGACCTCTGCTGTTCCCGATCTATATAAATGGCCTGGGTGACAATCGGGGCAATTCTCTTAGGTTGTTAGCAGATGATGCTGTAATTTACCGTCTAGTAAGGTCATCCGAAGACCAGTATCAGTTGCAAAGCGATTTAGAAAAGATTTCTGCATGGTGTGGCAGGTGGCGGCTGACGCTAAATAACGAAAAGTGTGAGGTGGTCCACATGAGTTCCAAAAGAAATCCGTTGGATTACTCGATAAATAGTACAATTCTCAAGGCTGTCAATTCAACTAAGTACCTGGGTGTTAAAATTACGAACAACTTCAGTTGGAAAGACCACATAGAAAATATTGTGGGGAAGGCGAGCCAATGGTTGCGTTTCATTGACAGGACACTTAGAAGATGCAACAAGTCTACTAAAGAGACAGCATACACTACACTCGTTCGTCCTCTGTCAGATTATTGCTGCGCGGTGTGGGATCCTTACCAGGGGGGATTGACAGAGGACATCGAAAGGGTACAAAACAGGGCAGCTCGTTTTGTATTATCACGTAATATGGGAGAGAGTGTGGCAGATATGATACGCGAGTTGGGATGGAAGTCATTAAAGCAAAGACGTTTTTCTCTTCCGAATGCGAAAATATTTTGTTGAGCCCAAGCTACATAGATAGGAATGATCATTAAAATAAAATAAGAGAAATCAGAGCTCGAACAGAAAGGTTTAGGTGTTCGTTTTTCCCGCGCGCTGTTCGGGAGTGGAATGGTAGAGAGATAGTATGATTGTGGTTCGATGAGCTCTCACTTAAATGTGAATTGCAGAGTACTGATGTAGATGTAGATGTATTCCGGGAAACACTTCACAGTATCCTGGACAGAGGACTTCATGCCGCTGTAAGACATTTCTTTTCGTTCCACTTATAAATGCAACGAGGAAAGAACGATTGCGTAATTTCCTCTGCTCCTTATTTTGTCCTTGCAGTACTTACGAGGGGTGGATATTGAAGGTAGCGGAACATTTGTACATCTGTAAGAAATTCCTTTTATGTAAACTTCCTCAACAGTGTTTCTAGGAAGATCGTCTTCTTCCTATAAAGATTCCCGTATAAATTCACGGAACATTTCCGTAACTTTCTCGTACTGATCGAACCGCACGTAACGAATCCAGCATATGGCCTCTGAATTTCTTCGAAATCTTCCTTTAATCCGAAGTGATGACCTCTCAAATATTCGAGCAATATTCAAGAATGTGTCGCTCAAGCGTTCAGTATCTTCCTCATTTATAGGTACGCTACATCCTCCCAGAACTAAAAACCGCAGTCGCCTATTCGTGTTAGGTATAAGTGGATTTATGTTCCGTTTCCAGTTCATAATTTTTCGCAATTTTAGACGTATAATCGACGTAGTTAGATGAATCTACAAACGGCACCATATATGGCAGTACTGCAGATATGCTGTACACACCAGTCTGGATTAAGTTACATGTATATAAATTTAAAGCAATCTGCCATTCGTTGAACCTAATAGAAATTAAGCCCAAGCGATCACGAATCTCCGTGTACTCACTCTAAGAAACCAATTTCCCTTACACGTTATCCGATAGCTCGTTCAATGATGAACAAAAGCGAGCCAATTTTATTGCTATCGGGCACTACTCGCTGATAGTTACTCGCCAACGTGGACAACACTCTTATATTCTTCAAAACGTCTTTGAGTCAGTCACGTATATGAAAACATATTTTTTAGCCTCGTACTTTTGTTTACAGTATACAGTGTTGTTCAGTGTCGAACGCATTCCGAGTATCGCTTGTGAAGCAAATATGTCTGTTGACTACATCCATATTTAAAAGGAAATAATGTCTGAAAAAGCTAAGTTGCATGGTGTATAATTTAGCTTTTCTTATGAAGCATGTTTTTACAAAAATGTACTAGGAACTTACTTTTTATTTTTATTTTTTTTTGAATAGACAGTCCTCTTACTCAGTTGATGCGGGTCATCACGAATTTCTATTCTTTACCAACCTCTGATTCTCATTGTAGTACTTGCATGGAGCGTCCTCAGTTACTTGGCGGATTTCAATTACCGTCTTGCCCGACAGTTTTTACGTTCTACAACTCCCTGAAGTACCGTACAAAATTATTCCTTGATTTCTTAACACATTTCCTATCACATTGTCCCTCTTTATCAATGCTTCCCACACCTTCCTTTCTTTGACGGTTCTGTCCGTAAGCTCTACAGTCATCATCTTATCAATCCTCCTAATATCCAACGTCTTTCTATTGTACCAAATCTCACACACTTCGGTTATTTTCTTCTCCGGTTCTCCCACCGGCCACGATTCATTTTCAAAAATTACTGTGCTCCTAACGCACATTCTCAAAAATTTCTTCTTGAATTTAAGATGAATGTTTGGTAACAGTTAACTACTTCTGGTCAGGAACTACCTCTGTGCCAGTGCTAGTTTTCTTTCTATTTCCTCCTTATTGGTCAAAACTGGAAAACACAAGTCCACAAACAAATATTTTACTCTTATGAAAACTGTCAGGTGCCACTAAAGGAGGTGCTCAATATTGTTGTCAATGATTTTACACGACGTTCAGCCCTCCTCTTCAAAGAATTTTTCGGACATAATATTCGAATGAATGATGTCATGCACATGTTGAAATGCACGGGTTGGCCAACACGACTATTGGTACACTAATTAGTTCTGGTGTATCTAGTAAAATTCTGAAGTTTGAAGTAACGTTCCCATCAAATTTTCCTTGTAGTGGAAACTTATACCAGTTGCACATACCAGCAGCAAACAAATCTCATCGAGAATGCCACCACAAAAAGACTACAGCGTTCGCTTGATGATTATGTGCTATAGCCGATAATTCCCAGAGCACGGCACTTCCATTTCATAACGACATGCGGGGCACAGCTTAGCTTCGGATGCGGCCTAGGAAAGGATGCAATTAATTAGGACGAGTGCAGTTTGAGGGGCCTGCGGAAGGCGGCTGGGCGCGGCGCGGCGCGGGCTGCGAGCGCCGGCCGGCTCATCAGGAGACCGCGGCCGCCAGACAGCGGTCCATCTTGAGCGACGCGCACTTGTTTTACGGGGGCAGCGCGGCGTTCACTTAGCGAGATGAAACTCCTGTCCACGGACGCTGACAAAAGAAGTTAATTACGCTAAATGAAGTGCAGGTCGCGCCGTGGTGTACTGCACGGCTCTGCAGGACGTAAGTGTGGCGTGCCGTAGGGTGGAAAACTATTACAAAAGGACAGAACGCGGACGCTAATGCGAATTAATAAATAACCCTGGAAGTTTAATGCGGGTCTAACTAGGTATGTTGTGTATGTAATTATCTTAGATATATTTTACACAATGCGCGTGTTACCAGAGAGAAGTCAAAGGGAAAGTTAATTTGATTTGATTTGTGCAGGGAGACTACTGCCTAGACCGAAACTGAGGTTATTTAGTGTGTGTTTTGCTCCCTGTGAATCAATAAAAGCTATCTAGTGTACTTAAAGAGTGGTAGGAGACCCTTTGATAGTTTCTTGTTGGATACAATTTCTTCAGGAGTTAAATGACACGAATATTCTGTACCTTGTGACCTCCTTCGCATTCGAAGGTTAGATTTGGTACTGTCTCACTTCCTCACCACGTAATCAACAGTGAGGGGCCTCTTTCTCTTTGTCTACTGTGTGTAGCTGTTTCTTAAAGCTCCCATGCTTAACAAGAGCCCAGCCATTAGCTTAATCTGTGTCCCATAACAGTCTAGGATTAGAGGACTTGAAGTGGTGGTTGATAGTTGGAGACAAAACATCGTTGAGATGGCTCTGAACACTATGGGACTTGACTTCTGAGGTTATCAGTCCCCTAGAACATAGAACTACTTAAACCTAACTAACCTGAGGACATCACACACATCGATGCCCGAGGCAGGATTCGAACCTGCGACCGTAGCGGTCGCGCAGTTGCAGACTGTAGCGCCTAGAACCGTTCGGCCACCCAGGCCGGCAAAACATCGTTCTTACAGGTAGTCTGTGATTACCAGTTCACAGACGTTGGCCACCGATGAATCGCATATACGATTGTAGTTAGCCCCCACTGAGCGTCAGTTGAGGCCTGTATATGGTGTACTGAAGCACCGAAACAGGTAAGTATATAATAAACAATATATTAACGATTGCTGTAGGTGTTCCATTTATCACATAATAAATGGCGTCGCCGCACCTGTCTTAGGCAGATTATTATGCTTGTTCAATGTCATAAATTGCTGAATGATCAGACACCCTGTTGCTTTCCCCTGGTCTCACAAGGGCATCATGGCATTCTGATATCATCATTGATCTCGTTGCAACGGCTGACAGAGGTTTCAGAGCTCCTTCGCTGGCTGAATAAATGTAAAGATCACGATCCTTGAAGCACCTCCACAAATTCTCCTCGGCGCCCACACTGGTAGCGGATATTTCCTCCTGGAATACCGTGACCAGCTTCCCTAGAGAGATTTCTCTGCCTAGTCTATGCTGCGCTCTGTGTACGCCGACCCCAGCTCATTCGTACGTTTTCGACCTTTTAGTTGACCACGCTTGAATGGTGTCGTAGTTTGTTCATCCATTGGTCCCGTCTTCCAAATGTTACACTGAAAAGTTTATTGAAGCAGTTGGACTTCTTGTATGACCATCTAGCATTCCTATATTTATCGCACTCACTGTATTGGTGTGCCACTCTGGATGTCCTAAGCCATGTAGCTAGATCCAGTTTTTAGTCTCTGTGCCCTTGCCACTGCCTCCATTGTAGCCCGAAGGCATCAAGTGGCCATTTACAGTACGCCCATCCCAACAACGTGTGTGCTGTGAATTTCGTCTGTTATGGCTAGGCAGGCCAATCTCTGCACCTTCCCAAGTTCCTTAGCAACTACTTTCTGTTCTATTTCTTCTACCACACCGTAGCGTCTTAAATTACCATGGATCTTTTTATAGTGGTGTATATCCAGTGCTTTCTCCTAGGGTGGAGGTCCCAGTTTTTACGCCGGACCCTTCCAGCAAACGTAAGAGTACCTTTCGCTTTGGAACAACATTCTTTACATGAGGGGACCTTGATAGTTTCACACCCAGAGTTACCCATAGATACTTCACTAACCCCTTTTCCGGTAGAGTTCCGTCGAGTACCTTGAAACTGCAGTACATATAGTGGATATGCTTCCTTGTAAATGTTCTGCAACAGTTTTCTTGGGACTTACTCTTGGACATCCTGTTTTCTGCACCAGTTTTTCAGAACGATAAGTGCAAATTGTTGTAACAGAACCACCAGATTTGGCAAGTATTAGATCGTCTGCTTATCGTTGACAAAAGTGGATAAAAAACTCTTTCTTGCAGGCGTCCCCTGGTAGTGTTCACCATTTCCTCATTCATCCATATATAGTGGCTTGAAGGCCATTCTCTTCAGCAGCTTTCAGCAGGGATTCGAAGCTCGAACGTTAATGTCAGTCTCCAGTTAACATATTACTAGAGTCTCAGTCAAATGTTTCAGCCATACAGTCCACCGAAAAAGTTCGAAGACCAGATGTACAGGACGTCAGCTCACACAGCCAGCACTCTTGTAAGCATACGAGGTTCGAAGTGTGGAGAAGCAACACTACCATTTCTTCACCTTTTCGAAGAAAATTTACTTAGTGATCAACTCTGCAGTGAAATACGTGCCTGTTTGAATGTTATTGGTACATAAAACTGTCAGCAGGGAATTTCAAATTAGTACACTCTCCGCTGCATAGTTAACATTCATTCCGGAAACATTCCGCCTGGCTGTGTCTAAGCCACAGCTTGGCAGTGTCGTTTCTTCTAGGGGTGCTAGTCTCGCCAAGCCATGCAGGATAACTTTTATGAAGTGTGGAACGTAGGAGATGAGGCACTGGCGGAATTAAAGTTGTGAGGGCAGGTTAGGAGTAGTGCTTGGATAGCTCAGTGGGTAACTAGCATTCTCCATGAGACAACCACGCAGTGTGCACTGCGCGCACTGGGGCAGGAGAGTTTACGTCGGTGCGGTGAGGCGCGAGCGTACGTTGTGCAGCAGCTGTAGCTGCGACATAGCTAGTGCAGACTAACATGGAATAATGGCGCAAACGGGCAGAAAAGATTCCATGAAGTTTATCATTAACAACCATTTTCCCAGACCAGAGTCATTTAAAGTAGAGTCATGGTTACAAGAAGTCACGAAAATAAGCTTCGATAAATGGTTCAAATGGCTCTAAGCACTATGGGACTTAACTTCTAAGGTCATCAGTTCCCTAGAACTTAGAACTAATTAAACCTAACTAACCTAAGGACATCACACACATCCATGCCCGAGGCAGGATTCGAACCTGCGACCAGAGCGGTCCCGCGGTTCCAGACTGTAGCGCCTAGAACCGCTCGGCCACCCTGGCCGGCTAACCTTCGATAATTCTGTGGATAATAATTTCTCTACAGTAAGAGGCGTTGTTTGCCTCGAACTGAAAAATCTCCGAAATGTGTGACGGAGTAACAGAATCTTGCGGAGGGGCATAGAAATTCAAACATAAAGATGGTAACGTAAGCGATATACCAGTTATGTCCGCCCTGGTAGCTGAGTGGTCAGCGTGACAGACTGTCAATCCTAAGGGCCCGGGTTCGATTCCCGGCTGGGTCGGAAATTTTCTCCGCTCAGGGACTGGGTGTTGTGTTGTCCTAATCATCATCATTTCATCCCCATCGACGCGCAGGTCGCCGAAGTGGCGTCAAATCGAAAGACCTGCACCAGGCGAACGGTCTACCCGACGGGAGGCCCTAGCCACACGACATTTCCATTTTATACCAGTTATGCATACGAGACTGGCATCCAAACAGAATTTTCTAGCTACCCTTATAAATTAGAATATAGCAGGTACAATCTGTAGTATCGCCTTTTCGTAAGATGCTGAATAATTGTACCGGAAAGTGTTCTAACACTGATAAATACCTGGCGCTTAAGTGGGTGAGGCGGGTTAACTCTTTGAAGGGCAGGCATCATTATAGCCTACCACGTATATAGACGCTTTGAAACGGCGGTGGCCACCGTGGCTGAACACATATCTTTCTCAGTTTCCCGCTCAGGGGCGATAATTCTCTCAACTATTTCTTGACCAAAGTTTTGCTAGAATCACAGTGCAATTACGTGCCGCATATTTACGACACGAGCTGATATTTCGTACATTGTTCTCGTTGTTAGTGGAAATGTCACGCATTTATCTCCATAGATGTTCTTTATACGGCTATTCTTGCCAGTAATTGCCTGTATTTATGTATTGGCCTTCCATAAATCTACAAGTAATATTACTTTTTATTCGAATAGAATTATCTATACCTCACAGACGGATTTCTGTGTCGTTAGTGGCATTGATCACCGCCCTTCTTCTCCATCTAGTATATGTCGCCAATAAAGAATAACAGAGAAAGAACATTACCGAATAATGTTTGATGAAATTCCTTCTAATGACAACAGTGTTCACAGTGAACGGAAGTGACGACGATGACCCGATATTAACTTTCGTCGAGAGGCACGCAAGCCATACGTAGACGAAAGTATTTGCCAGGAAAACAGTAAACATTAGCCTATTCACTAATCAACTACAAGATGTGCAGTTTACAGCTCAAGAGAAACCCTGGTCGGATCTGTGTGAGTGTGTTTAGTGTGTAAAGTACCTTTCCGCCTGAGAGCAGGAAAGAACTGTTTCAAGAAATATCAAGAAAAGTAAAAGAAAGTTACACCACAGTTGTACCACCAACTATCGAACTGGTATACTGTAATGGGGTGATGGTTAGTTGCAGTGACCACATTTAACACTAATTTATTATTGTTAAAGCGAATTTTTGGAAACCTACTGTGCAAAACATGTTGTTGTTGTGGTCTTCAGTCCTGAGACTGGTTTGATGCTGCTCTCCATGCTACTCTATCCTGTGCAAGCTTCTTCATCTCCTAGTACGTATTGCAGCCTACATCCTCCTGAATCTGCTTAGTATATTCATCTCTTGGTCTCCCTCTACGATTTTTACCCTCCACGCTGTCCTCCAATACTAAATTGGTGATCCCTCGATGTCTCAGAACATGTCCTACCAACCGATCCTTATTTCTCGTCAAGTTGTGCCACAAGCTTCTCTTCTCTCCCATTCTATTCAATACCTCCTCATTAGGTATGTGATCGACCCATCTAATCTTCGCATTCTCCTGTAGCACCGCATTTCGAAAGCTTCTATTCTCTTCTTGTCCAAACTATTTATCGTCCATGTTTCACTTCCATACATGGCTACACTCCATACAAATACTCTTAGAAACGACTTCCTGACATTTAAATCTATACTCGATGTTAAGAAATTTTTCTTCTTCAGAAGCGCTTGCCATTGCCAGTCTATAATTTATATCCTCTCTACTTCGACCATCATCAGTTATTTTGCTCTCCAAATAGCAAAACTCCTTTACTACTTCAAGTGTCTCATTTCCTAACTAATTCCCTCAGCATCACCCGACTTAATTCGACTACATTCCATAATCATCGTTTTGCTTTTGTTGATGTTCATCTTATACCCTCCTTTCAAGACACTGTCCATTCCGTTCAACTGCTCTACCGGGTCCTTTGATGACTCTGGCAGAATTACAATGTCATCGGCGAACCTCAAAGTTTTTATTTCTTCTCCATGGATTTTAATTCTTTTGTTTCCTTTACTGCTTCCTCAATATACAGATTGAATAGCATCGGGGAGAGGCTACAACCCTGTATCACTCCCTTCCCAACCATTGCTTCCCTTTCATGTCCCTCGACTCTTATAACTGGCATCTGGTTTCTGTACAAATTGTAAATAGCCTTTTGCTCCCTGTATTTTACGCCTGCCACCTTCAGAATTTGAAAGAGAGTATTCCAATCACCATTGTCAAAAGCTTTCTCTAAGTCTACAAATGCTTGGAAACGTAAGTTTGCCTTTCCTTAATCTTTCTTCTAAGATAAGTCGTAGGGTCAGTATTGCCTCACGTGTTCCAACATTTCTACGGAATCCAAACTGATCTTCCCCGAGGTCAGTTTCTATCAGTTTTTCCATTCGTGCAAAACATATCGCAATAATAAAACTAAAGTGTTTCAAGTGGATAAAATTTGAAATAATGTAAATTATTGTTCATGCACTTCTACGATAAAATTTTACGACGTTTATGTGGCCCTCAAAGAATGAAGATACACCTTCAGAACCACATACGTCACAGAATGTTGACAATGCCCTGTTCTAATGCACGACGGGCAATCTCGTGCATGTGCTGGCTGTGGATCGCTCGGCCATGTTCTCGCACAGTGCATGCAAGAAAGACAGATACCTGCCGTTGAAGCAACGAGTCCCCCTTTCACAATGGCGCTGCCCTTGATGATCGCAGTGACAGCTACTGGACTGAAGCTCGCCTCTCTTCTAGAAGTAAGCGTTTTTGAGCACGTAGTACTAGTGAGTGTGCTATCCGTGCGTGGAAAGGGACAGCTGCGCTATCTATCTGAGTTTGACAGAAGGCAGATTGTGATGGCCCGGAGGCTCGGCGCGAGCATTTCTGAGGAACTGCACGGCTTGTCGGGTGTTCGAGGAGTGCTGCGGTGAGTGTTTTCAACCAAGGTGGAACCACGTCCAGGCGTCGTAAGGGTGGGCAGTCGCCCCTCATTACAGATGTCGGAGTGGTAAAACAGGATAAGAGGCGAACTGTGGCGGAACTGACATCAGTCTTTAGTGACTGCCAAAGGACGAATGTGTCTGAACACTCCTCATGAAGGACCTCCTCACCCGACAACCCATCCACGTGCCAATGTTATCACTACTGTATTGGAAACTACGACTGAAATTGGCACATGACAATGGGCAGTGGAAGTTGGTGCAGGTGCAGAGCGTTACATGGTCTGACGAATTTCAAAATCTTCTTCATCAAACCAAAGGGAACAGCTCATTGACATCCGTACTGCGGGGCAGAAACAAAATCTCGGTGGCTCCGTTATGCTCTGGGGAACATTCATGTGGGTATCCGTGAGTCCAGTAGAGTTCGTGCAAGGCACCGCGATTGCCAACGAGTATTGTGCACTGGTTGCAAACCAGACACATCCCTTCATAACGATCATGTTTCCCGATGACAGTGGCACTCTTGAGAAAGATAATGCACCATGTTACAAGGCCAGGAGTGTAATGGGATGGTTCAAGGAACGCAGTGGTGAGTTCCAACTGACGTGCAGGCCCCCAATTCACCAGTTCTGAGCCCGATCGTACACATCTAGGATGTGATTGAACGTGGCGTCAGAGTTCATCACTCCTCTCCGCAAAATGTATTCGAATTAGATGACATGTCTGTGCAGATGTTGTGTCATCTTCCTCCAGTAATCTTCAAAGGCCTCACAGCTTCCCTGCCATGACTTTTCGCCGCTGAGATCCGTGCCAAAGATGGTTATGTTCTGGCTGGCCAGTGTACGTATTGCTGTGTCGAGTCCTTGCGCCTACTCAGCCAGCATCCAACAGCACATACGGATTACGTGGGCAACCGACCTCTCTACGGACAATAGACAAGAGGCCACATTTCGCTATGCCACCGGAAGTATTTTGTTTTCTTTTTTGTTCCAACTAACTCCCGCCACAGAAGACTGCGATGTAATAAATTACATATTCATTACAAATCTGGGTACTTTGCTCGCATATAACGTTTAAGACAGGGATGTCCAGGCCGGCAGCTGTGGCCCAGCTGTTGTAGGAGCTTCAGTCCGGTACGGCGCTGCTGCTACGGTCGCAGGTTCGAATCCTGCCTCAGGCATGGGTGTGTGTGAGGTCCTTTGGTTAAGTTAGATTTATGTGGTTCTAAGTTCTAGGCGACTGATGACCTCAGATGTTATGTCCCACAGTAATCAGAGCCACATGTGGCCCACAAGTATCAGTATGCCCGAAGAGTAAGTATCTATCATTTCGGTTTGTGTAAAGTTATGACACACTGAAAGTTTCATTTTCAATCACCTGGCGCACATCCTCCAACCCCACTTTTTTTGTCAGCAGTTATGTGTTAAGTGTGTTATGTATGGCCCCAAAAATACTTATCTTCATCCACTGTGTTCCACGTAAGCTAAAAGGATGGACACCACTTGTTGAAGACAAGGAAGTAAATATACGGCATAGATGATTTCAGATCGGCAGGTAAGTCGCGGTGTTGTCTGATTACGGTTCTGAGCCTAACTTCTAGCACCAGCAAAAAGCTTTAGCGAGCATGACCTTATTTCCGTATTGTTCTCGCTTCCAGTGTAATTCAGATGGGTAAAGCACGGACAAAATAACATGTCGCCTGCGCAGAAACGCATAGTTGTCCTGAGTGCTGGGCTATTACATCCATTTCCTCCGAATGATTGTCACCTGTCTTTTGCTTACCCGCACACTTCGAACGTCTCGTTACTGCAGAGTATGGCAAGATTATCTACGCACAGCGTAGTTGCACAGAAAGTTATTCATTACAGTGGAATTGTGATTATGTGCAATTCCAACACAGAACATTGACAACACAAACAAGGAAGCAAAAAGTCTCATTAATATCAATGTTTGAAAGGGTTGCAGCAACTGCTAGCTCTTCCAGTCGCAAAATAAGGAGCATAAAGATAGAGAAGGGGAATAATAATTAACACTATTCTGGTGTTTATTCTGCACATACACTTAACATGTTCGGGCCAAAAGAGACCGCATTTTTTTTCGGCTTCCTGTAGAAACCCTTTTAGAAATTTGCGTACCGAAATCTTAAACGAAGTTATAATTTGGGTAAATTAATGTATTAATCACTTAAACTGGATAATAGGATAATACAACAACACAATAATCGAATAGTATATTTACACTCTCGCCATTAAAATTGCTACACCACGAAGATGACGTGTGGCAGACGCAAAATTTAACCGACAGGAAGAAGATGCTGTGATATGCCAATGATTAGCTTTCCAGAGCATTCACACAAGTTTGGCGCTGGTGGCGACACCTACAACGTGGTGACATGAGGAAAGTTTCCAACCGATTTCTCATACACAAACAGCAGTTGACCGGCGTTGACTGGTGGAACATTGTTGTGATGCCTCGTGTAAGGAGGAGAAATGCGTACCATCACGTTTCCGACTTTGATAATGGTCGGATTGTAGCCTATCGCGATTGTGGTTTATCATATCGCGACGTTGCTGCTCGCGTTGGTCAAGATACAAAGACTTTTAGCGGAATATGGAATCGGTGGGTTCAGGAAGGTAATACGGAACGCCGTGCTGGATCCCAACGGCCTCGTATCAGTTGCAGTCGAGATGTCAGGCATCTTATCCGCATGGCTGTAAAGGTTCGTGCAGCCACGTCTCGATCCCTGAGTCAACAGATGGGGGCGTTTGCAAGACAACAACCATCTGCACGAACAGTTTGACGACGTTTGCAGCAGCATGGACTATCAGCTTGGATACCATGGATTCGGTTACCCTTGACGATGCATCACAGACAGGAGCTCCTGCGATGGTGTACTCAACGACGAACCTGGGTGCACGAATGGCAAAACGTCATTTTTTCGGATGAATCCAGGTTCTGTTTACAGCACCATGATGATCACATCCGTGTTTGGCGACATCGCGGCGAACACACATTCGAAGCGTGTCTTCGTCGCGCCATACTGGTGTATAACCCGGCCTGATGATATGGGGTGCCATTGGTTATACGTCTCGGTCACCTCTTGTACGCAGTGACGGCACTTTGAACAGTGGACGTTAAATATCAGATTTGTTACGACCTGTGGCTCTACCCTTCATTCGATCCCTGCGAAACCCTACGTTTCAGCAGGATAATGCACGACCGTATGTTGCAGGTCCTGTACGGGCCTTTCTGGATACAGAAAATGTTCCACTGCTGGCCTGGCCAGCATATTCTCCAGATCTCTCACCAATTGAAAACGTCTGGTCAATGGTGGCCGAGCAACTGGCTCGTCACAATACGCCAGTCACTACTCTTGATGAACTGTGGTATCGTGTTGAAGCTGCATGGGCAGCTGTTCCTGTACAGGCCATCCAAGCTCTGTTTGAATCAATGCCCAGGGGTATCAAGGCCGTTATTATGGCTAGAGGTGGTTGTTCTCGGTACTGATTTCCCAGAATCTATGCACCCAAATTGCGTGAAAATATAATCACATGTCAGTTCTAGTACAATATATTTGTCCAATGAATACACGTTTATCATCTTCATTTCTTCTTGGTGTAGCAATTTTAATGGCCAGTAATGTATGTGTGCGCTGAGTTTACTACACTACGCCTAACTTTTACTAACAGTTTTTACATGTATATCTATGATGGTTCTTACAAGTGAAGTTTTTACACTTAACACATTTCACTGAACTTTTTTTATCAGTTTTACCACATAGATGATATCTGCCTCTCTTCTCAGTCCCAGTATCATTTTCTTCCGATGTGGACGATACAGATTCAAACGATGTTCTTCTCTCTACAGCTTCTCCTGCAGCTTTTCTTCTTGGAAGATGTCCTCGTGTCTTCATGCCTCCATCAATTACCTGTTCGCTAAGAATTTCTAGAAATATTCTTTTTTCTGTAAAGTGCTAGCTTTCCTTTGGGCGGGGGGGGGGGGGGGGGTGGTAAGTTGCCTTGTACAGGGCGCAAGAGCTGTACGTATGTTGATGATATTTGAAAACAATAATAGGCCGCCTGTTTCTCTTCTTTTTTACTGTACAATTCAGCACCATCTTGTGCAGTGTTGTAGTCTAAAATAATTTGAGATTTTCTCATGGTACCATCACTGATTTTTGTATCATGATGTAGAGTTCTTTCCACATTTGTTTTTCTTTGGGATGTATCATACAAGCATTCTGTCATTTGCTGTAGTTGCCGTGGGATCTAGAGCTTCTTTCTTCGCACAGTTCTCTTCATCAGAATTTTTTCCAGCTAGTAGGAAGCGAAAATGTTGTCGCAAGTCGTGTTATGCTCTTTAAAGCCATAAAGCTAGTCAATTATAAAGCTTAGACCTTGGTTCTTTCTCGGGACACCCAGTGACTGAATAATCCATTCATAACTTGTTTCTTTTTCACAAAATACCTAAAATTTGAGGCCATATTTTGCCGGTTTACTAGGCACATTCTGGAGGAAAGGGCAGTTTCCCCTAAATGCAATAATTATTTTGTCTAATGTAACAAACATATTTGGATTGTATAATAATTTAATTTCTCGCACATATCCTTTATAAACAGTTTTTGATGTTGCTGAGCATCAATCATACAATAATTTTCAAATGAACACACCGCCATTTGACTGCATCGTTGTTTATTTAATTACGACTCAGGTTTCGTACTGTTCTGCTATTTTCAAGTGAAGTTTATGTCATTAACACATATTGCAGAACATCAAATTCAAAATTGGCCATAAATTAAGAAAATTATTCGCTCCTCACAAAACGAAGATGTAAAACCACCAACTGATCTACTTAGAAGATGATGGTTTTACATAAGGCATTTTGTGGAGAGGAATATTTTTCTTAATTTATGTCCAATTTTGAGCTTGATGTCCTGCAACATGTGTTAATAACGTAAACTTAGCCTGAAAATGGTATTAAAGACTGAAACCTGGGTCATAATTAAAAAACATCAATACAACCAAATGGCGGTGTGTTCATTTAAAAAAGAAAAATCATCTATAGGTGCAAACTTATCTTGTTCACGTCTTTGTATTTTTGTCTCACGGTCATCTTTTTTGAATGTTTCTACTGACATTGTATCTCTGAAAACTGGCCACTTTTGTATTCTTCCTATAAACTAGATACATTATTGACTTATAAAGTCCTGCAACAACAGACCTATGTAAGCATCTAGGTAAAGAACATATAAATTTTTCCTCCTATCTCCATATTAGCACATTCATTCACCATTAGAATGGCTGACTATGTTTTCAATTGACAGAGGAAGGAATAACTTGAAAGGTGAACACTGATTTAATTTGTAATGCGAGAAGTGGCATATTCTGTTGGCCTTGGAGTCAGGTGAACTATATTACATGCCGCGTTTCAGTCTCCCATTCAGTTGATCTATCCTTTGGCATCATAATTGCACTGCTTACGGTAAAACGAAGAACTACGTTCCGAAACTCCTTCATCACCATCAGATGTGTTCATCAGTATGCCTGCCACTTCATCATCTTGAAAAGAGGTCGTTATCATGGGAAAAATCTTAAAAATATATGAACTGTAACGGTAGAAACCTAGTGACCTGAGTAGTATTAATCACTTTAAAAACTTATTTGGTTAAATGGACTAGCAATACCACGCCCTCTCTTTTCCCTCATTTCCACAAAAACAGACATTCTGTTATTCAGACCAACACTATCTTAATTTTTTATACTCACATTACTGCACACATACACGTTCTATTCTTGATAAATTGAATACTGTCAGAATCTGCAGTAATATTGAAGGATAAAATACACAGTCTCTAAAAAGACCCGAACAGTTGAGAAACACTGTTTCTGTGGATGCGAAACTACAGCTCCAAAATAATTCTTTTTTCTGTAAGTATATACTTCGCTAAGGAGCAAACAAAGTCAGTGAAGGAAATTTTTTAAAATCAAATATTTTCAAAATTATAGACCTTCAAAAATCCTTGTGAAGATTAAAAGCATATCTCAGCGCTTCAGTACTTTCGAAGGATTTGAAAGAGTGAGAAGAAAATTTTATCTTTAGGTAATAATGTCCCCCATGAACCATGGACCTTGCCGTTGGTGGGGAGGCTTGCGTGCCTCAGCGATACAAATAGCCGTACCGTAGGTGCAACCACAACGGACGGGTATCTGTTGAGAGGCCAGACAAACGTGTGGTTCCTGAAGAGGGGCAGCAGTTGCAAGGGCAGTAGTTGCAGGGGCAACAGTCTGGATGACTGACTGATCTGGCCTTGTAACAATAACCAAAACGGCCTTTTGTGCTGGTACTGCGAACGGATGAAAGGGAGGGGAAACTACAGCCGTAATTTTTCCCGAGGGCATGCAGCTTTACTGTATGATTAAATGATGATGGCGTCCTCTTGGGTAAAATATTCCGGAGGTAAAATAGCCCCCCATTCGGATCTCCGGGCGGGGACTACTCAAGAGGATGTCGTTATCAGGAGAAAGAAAACTGGCGTTCTACGGATCGTAGAGTGGAATGTCAGATCCCCTAATGGGGCAGGTAGGTTAGAAAATTTAAAAAGGGAAATGGATAGGTTAAAGTTAGATATAGTGGGAATGAGTGAAGTTCGGTGGCAGGAGGAACAAGACTTTTGGTCAGGTGACTACAGGGTTATAAAAACAAAATCAAATAGGCGTAATGCAGGAGTAGGTTTAATAACGAATAGGAGAATAGGAATGGGGGTAAGCTACTACAAACAGCATAGTGAACGCATTATTGTGGCCAAGATAGATACGGAGCCCACACCTACTACAGTAGTACAAGTTTATAAGCCAACTATCTCTGCAGATGACGAAAAAATTGAGGAAATGTATGATGAAATAAAAGAAATTATTCAGATTGTAAAGGGAGAAGAAAATTTAATAGTCATGGGTGACTGTAATTCGAGTGTAGGAAAAGGGAGAGAAGGAAACGTAGTAGGTGAATATGGATTGGGGCTAAGAAATGAAAGAGGAAGCCACCTGGTAGAATTTTGCACAGAGCACAAAATAATCATAGCTAACACTTGGTTTAAGAATCGTGAAAGAAGATTGTATACATGGAAGAACTCTGGAGATACTAAAAGGTATCAGATAGATTATATAATGGTAAGACAGAGTTTTAGGAACAAGGTTTTAAATTGTAAGACATTTCCAGGGGCAGATGTGAACTCTGACCACAATCTATTGGTTATGACCTGTAGATTAAAACTGAAGAAACTCCAAACAGGTGGGAATTTAAGGAGATGGGACCTGGATAAACTGAAAGAACCAGAGGTTGTACTGATTTTCAGGGAGAGCATAAGAGAACAATTGACAGAAATGGGGGAAGAAATACAGTAGAAGAAGAATGGGTAGCTTTAAGAGGTGTTGTAGTGAAGGCAGCAGAGGATCAAGTAGGTAAAAAGACGAGGGCTAGTAGAAATCCTTGGGTAACAGAAGAAATATTGAATTTAATTGATGAAAGGAGAAAATATAAAAATGCAGTAAATGAAGCAGGCAAAAAGGAATACAAACGTCTCAAAAATGAGATCGACAGGAAGTGCAAAATGGCTAAGCAGGGATGGCTAGAGGACAAATGTAAGGATGTAGAGGCTTGTTCACTAGGGGTAAGATAGATACTGCCTACAGGAAAATTAAAGAGACCTTTGGAGATAGGAGAACGACTTGTATGAATATCAAGAGCTCAGATGGAAACCCAGTTTTAAGCAAAGAAGGGAAAGCAGAAAGGTGGAAGGAGTATATAGAGCGTCTATACAAGGGCGATGTACTTGAGGACAATATTATGGAAGTGGAAGAGGATGTAGATGAAGACGAAATGGGAGATACGATACAGCGTGAAGAGTTTGACAGAGCTCTGAAAGCCATGAGTCGAAACAAGGCCCCGGGAGTAGACAACATTCCATTGGAACTATTGACGGCCTTGGGAGAGCCAGTCCTGACAAAACTCTACCATCTGGTGAGCAAGATGATGAAACAGGCGAAATACCCTCAGACTTCAAGAAGAATATAATAATTCCAATCCCAAAGAAAGCAGGTGTTGACAGATGTGAAAATTACCGAACAATCAGTTCAATAAGCCACAGCTGCAAAATACTTACACGAATTCTTTACAGACGAATGGAAAAACTAGTAGAAGCCGACCTCGGGGAAGATCAATTTGGATTCCGTAGAAACACTTTAACACGTGAGGCAATACTGACCTTACGACTTATCTTAGAAGAAAGATTAAGGAAAGGCAAACCTACGTTTCTAGCGTGGAGGGTAAAAATCGTAGAGGGAGAACAAGATATGAATACACTAAGCAGATTGCAGGTTGCAGTAGGTACTGGGAGATGAAGAGGCTTGCACAGGATAGAGTAGCATGGAGAGCTGCATCAAACCAGTCTCAGGGCTGAAGACCACAACAACAACAGGTAATAATGGCGAAGAGATTTTCCAGTACAATGACATGTAATTTCCACGTGACACATATTTTTTTTAATTTTATATGGCATCACTGCTAGCGACATTGCACGTAAGTTATATTTTCAGCGATTTTTTGTTTTATAAAATTTCCTTTTGGCAGCGAGTGGTCGGACTTGTTTCGCTTTGGTTGATCCCTGTGTGGTTATATCTTTTTGGTATTCTAGCGAGAAACTATTAACATTGTACTGGAAAAATACATGGCCTGCTGACAGGTAATGCTTCCGAACTTTCTATGTGAAAACTGCTAAAGTTTTTTAATAAAACAAACGTTATTAACATTCGAAATCTTTATTCTTCGTGTGTACGTATTTGCAGCCCTTTGCCGCTAAACGGATTCGCATTGTGTTGATGCGCATTCTTAGGCCGGCCGGTGTGACCGATCGGTTCTAGGCGCTTCAGTCTGGAACCGCGCGACCGCTACGGTCGCAGGTTTGAATCCTGCCTCGGGCATGGATGTATGTGATGTCCTTAGGTTAGTTAGGTATAAGTAGTTCTAAGTTCTAGGGGACTGATGACCTCAGATGTTAAGTCCCATAGTGCTCAGATCCATTTGAACCATATTTTTGCGCATACTTTGGTTAATCTGCCTGTGTACTGTTGATCCAGACTGCTGCGCTATATCCTGTCACGGTGCACACAAATCTGTGAGCACAAGTTCTTAGTGTTGGTGCTGATGAACCACTTGTGGAAACACAAATTCCTACAGGATGCCGTTTCTAGTCCATCTAAGTGGCAGTTCTCAGCAACTGCTCGTTAAAGTTGAGCGTCCAGTCAAGATTGACCACTAGATATCATGACTTCTATTATGCCTCATCCGTTTCTCCTCCAAATATGTCTTTATTTCCTTATTGACGAGGTTTTACGAATTTCTGAATTTTTATCTGTGTTCTAAATATGTGTGCATGTATTTTTAAAGAAAAAAGTTTTCTCGAGTGAAGTGCTACTAGCCGTACGATAAATAAATAAATAAATCTCTTAATTTGCATAAACCATTTAGAGCGACCACGGAAAATATAAATTTGACTGGAGGATTGGAACCGCCGTCTTCCAAAAGCGGGTCGCCTGGCTCCTTCACAACTGCGCCACCTCACTATGTAGCTGCAGTTTGAGGAGCTGACGATGTAGGAACAATGACGAGGTGAAAAAAGCGTTCTATATTTGTAACTAAAATACACAGTTAAGAAAAAAATTGTTTTCTTGTAGCATATTGAAATCTTCCATTAATATTTCTGGAGCGATGTACAGCTGCATGGCGATTTTTTCACTTTTGTACATCACTTCCTGTCCCAGTCGCTTCTGCTGCGCGGGAAGAACGACTGCTTGCAAGTCACCGACGAGCTAGAATTTCTCTTATCCTGTTTTCTACATCTACTCTTCGTGACTACTCTGCAACGCACACTTCGGGAAAGTTAACACTTAAATCTTCCTGTACGACTCTGATTTCTCTTATTTAATTATTATGACCGTTTATCCCTGTGTAGGTTGAAGACAATAAAATATTTACACTTTCAGGGGAGAAAGTTTATGATTGAAATTTCGTGAAAAGGCCTCGCTCAACGCAAAACGACTTTGTTGTAATGACTGCTATCCCAGTTCGCTCAAGCGTAGTGCAGGCATAGCTGACGTGTTGCATTTACGAAATGTCCTCCCAACAAAATGTATTATTCGTGACCACATAACATTATTTCTGTGATCGTTCAAACTTGAAATTTGTATGAGTTATCGTGTAACCGAAATTTAACAGATTTCTTCTGTACTCACGCGGATGACCTCACATTTTTCATTATTGAGGGGCAACTGCCTCTTTCCGTACCGTACAGATACCTTGCCTAAGTCATTTTGAAATTGCTTTTGATATTATGATGACTTTACTAGACGGCAAACGACGGTACCTTCTGCAAACAATGTAAGACAGCTGCTCAGATTGTCTCCTAAATCGTTTACATAGATTAGGAACAGCCGAAGTACTAAACCAGTTCCATGGGGAGTGCCAAATGTCACTTCTGATTTACTCGACGGCTACGTACTGTGACATTTCTGACAGGAAATCACTCATCCTTTGTGGCCTCTTAGCGAAATAAACGTAGGAAGAAGCAATAATTGCATTTCCTGTGGCTTTTCCGACGGATTAGCTGCGGAAATGATTCTCGGGCGAGACGTGGGAGGTCCATTTGAGTTCTGCACAGCCTTTCATCAGTACAACTGCCACACATATTCAGTTCTGACGAAGAGTGCGTTTGTCGCAACAAGTGATGTCGGTCTGTTGCACCGATGAAACAGCGTGGGGACTTCACAACGATATGCCAGAGAACCATTTCTACAGATGAGATATTGGTTCACTCTTCTAGGAATGCGTGCTCCCAGAACCATAACAGTAAAGTACAAAGTGATACAAGACGCCTCTGTTGCAGCGTCTGACACTAGAACTGGGTGACCATCTATGTGATACTTCTGTGCTTACTAAACGAATGTGGGACGTAAAGAGTTGCTCTTTTTTGAATTACCTCTATGGCCTCTATCAGCCCTGTCTGACACAAATCCTAGACTGACGAGTAGAATTCAAGTATCGGTGGAACAAGCATTCAGTAAACCACCTCCTGCGTGGCTGGACTACAGTTTCTGATGATTTATCCATTCTTACGGCCATTAATTTTATGTAAGTTGTTTTAATATAAATAGGTCACTTCACCTACTCTCAGGTATCCAGGAAGTGTGACTGCTACCAGTGATTGTTCAGTAATCATGTACTTAGACAATAAAGGGCTATCTGCCAAATTATGCACAATGTGTAAGATATGCTTATGTTAATTGTTTTCTTGTAGTATGTGTCCACACTCTCCATAAATTTTTAAAGGATATTTTGCTTTCAGCTGTTAGAATTTTATTTTGTGATTGCAGCTGCAGCATTAAACCAGTTTCAAGCATAAGATTTTAACATATTGGTTTATGTTAGGCAGAGATAATTAATATTCATCCTCCACTTATCTCCCGTCACCATCTTCGTTCTTTGTTGAGTATGTGGGACTAGAATCTTTGCTGGACAAGTATTCTTTTAACTAACGGAAAAATGTAACATGTACATTCGACATACAGTCATAAGCATCTCATCAGAATTTAACATTACCCCATTCAAATCAATACACTATTTTCCATCTTCTATTATATGAACATTTTCACATTGCAGATATGATGAAATCTCCTGCTTTTCCTGCTCCTTAGAGTGTCCACATCAGTCGCACAGCATGCCTCACCCTGTACGGTCCTAAATATATTGCAAAAAATTTGTGACTTAATGACTGTCATTTACTTTACAATTAAGTGATCTTATTAACACGTTTTGACCTACTGTTACAGGCTTTGCTACTTCCCTGAGCTTATCATTCCTCTTGCGTCAGTTAGCAGCATTCCTAATGTTCCTAAACACTAGTTGCGCAACTTCACCATGTATCAACTTGGTATTTCTTGAAAATGCTATTACAAAAGTGTGCTGAAGAGTAACACCTCCGTTAAAAGTTTGTAATGCGATCAGCAACAGCCATTAAACTTGACAATGAATAGAAGTAAAATGAACCGCAAGAAAGCTGTAATTGGTGATCTCTTTAGCGACAGAAGCGGTTTCGTAGCATTAAAACAGAATCTTCAAATGAAACAGTGTCACATTAACGCAGCAAGATGCCTCCATCGTTTGTAGTAAAAAATCAAACCCCTTAAGAGGGTATTTGGGTGATTCCAACTGTGACTGACTGATATTCACAGAATGCTATGGTTTCTCGTTTTGTAAAATGCACTGTTTTACATTTCTGTATATTTAAAGTAAGTTGCCAATCTTTGCATCTCTTTGAAATATTACCAAGGTCTGGCTGAACATTTGTACAGCTTAGTTCAGACCGCACTTCATTGCAGGTAACAACATCATCTGCAAAAAAGTCTGAAGTTACTATTAGTATTGTCCGCAAGGTGGTAATTACACAATATGAACAGAAAGATACTCAACACACTTCCATGGGCTAAGCAGAAGCTACTTCTACATTTGCCGATGACTCTTCTTTCAACGTAACGTGCTTCGTCCTCCTTTCCAAGAATTCTTCAGTCTAGTAATAAATTCCACTTGATACCACATACGATCGTACTTCTGAGACTGAGCGTAGGTTACGTACTGAGTCAAATGCTTTTCGGAAATCGAGAAATACTACCTTCCTGTCTTGATCCATGTCGTTCAGGATTCCAGTTGAGGAAGATGCGAGTTGAGTTTCACATGATCTCTGTTTCGAAGTCCATGTTGGTTGGCATGGGGGAGGTCGATCTGCTCGAAATACTATACGCAGAATATATTCTAGTATTTCATAACAACGGACATCATGGTGCATGATGAGAGAAAGTTTTAATTTTGACCTTTTGACGGGGCATGCATATCCATTTTCAAAAGCAGCGTTTTTCATGAAGCTTGGGAAAACCCTTCCTGGCAACAAAGTGACAAAGCTTAAATAAACATGCCAAACCGATTAGTCAGGAATGAAAAAAAAACACTTGCGTATACCCTCACCTCTGTTCTTGGATAAAATATCTTTTCTTGCCCAATGGAGTGGCAGAATGGCGAAGTTATTATGATCTTCCAGTTTAGCGTTTAAGTTTTTCCGTGTTGCTTCCTTGTCTCACTCCATAGCAATATTTTCAGGGAAGTCGCCATAAAATTACTAGAAGCGACATGCCGCAAGCACATGATAATGATGTTGTTTTCCTTGACATCATCCTCAGTGTCACGATTCAACCATAGAGGAGATGTCGAAAGTGCATCAGAACGATGATGTCGTGACTGGGCGTGTAAACAATTGTGAAATTAAACTCGTGAAGATACAATACCCACCTTGCCCACCTTGCACTCACTAAATATCTGTTCCTTGCGGTTGGTATAAACATTGGTCATCTGCCCTAATAAGTAACATCTAAATTTCACAAAGCAGCTTCGATGTCAGCTAATGAACAGTTGCGTTCAAACTGCATAGAACCCTGCTAGCTGAAACTATAGTGTGACTCTTCACCATTCCATCTATCCCTATACTGAAATAGCTCAGCATAACTACCTGTCTTAACTACCTGAACTTTAATAAAAATCCATACTCAGACGTAGATGTGAAATGAGAGGGCTCTCTGAAACAACTTGTTCTTTACTCTCAAATTCTGTTAGTGCTCGTGCATCTCATTCCCTAGTAGCACCTTTCCCATCATAGCACGCTAATGTGATACAGACAGAACAAATACACGCCACTTTTGTAAAATTAATCAGCCTCAGAAATCCTGCCTTGTTTTAGGAATAGGAAAGTATCTAATTGCTTCTGACGGTATCAAATAACATCTTTGGCGCTGTGAGAAAGTGCCCTGGAAATTATACTTATTCTAACTTTTTACACCATATTCTTTGAAGACACCTAACAAATTGTCCAAAACCTCACTGTACTTACCTCAACTGTCTTCTGAAATGGTGAATGTAGCTGAACTGACATCCAACCCGAAAGGTAACTTGTTGAACTGATAACTTAAACATACAGTGAACTTTCGACATCAAGCATGCAGCTCAAAAAACCTAGAACTGTGCCAGAACAGGCTATGAAGTCTCTACGTTTCCGACCGGCCGCCGTGTCATCCTCAGACCACAGGCATCACCGGATGCTGATATGGAGTGGCATACGGTCAGCACACAGCTCTCCCGGCCTTATGCCAGTTTCCGAGACCAGAGCCACTACTTCTCAATCAAGTAACTCCTCAGTTTGCCTCATAACGGTTGAGTGCACCCCGCTTGCCAACAGCGCTCGGCAGACTGCATGGTCACCTATTCAAGTGCTAGCCCAGCTCGACAGTGCTTAACTTCGGTGCTCTGCCAGTACCGGTGTTACCATTGCGGAAAAGCCGTTGGCGAGGTATGCAGCTCAATCTGTTAATAACTTTCTTGAAGATCTATAGATGGCAGGAGCTTAAGACAGTGGAGTTTCTGGATAACTCTTCTCTGTAAACGGCTATAATTTCTTCACAAAGTTACCGTATTAATTTGCCTGGAATCCAACACCAACCTAATGCTGATTCCCTTCTTTGGAAAAACTAGCAAGGCACCATTGTAGGACCTAACAGCAGTTTCAGTCACCCCTTGCTGCAGCATCTTTTCTATTTCTGCCTCAAACTCTTCCTTGTAGGTTACTGCTATAGTATTTAGTGCAAAAGGGACTCTCTGTATCTTTTTTAACTTTAAATTGATATGAAAATCCCTCCATCATACTAGTACATTGAGAAAACACATTCAGAATGACACTGCAGCACCACAAACAAACTTCGTTTCACTTTCATCTGCCTTGTCGACACCGGCAACCCGATTCTGCATTTCTTGATTAGCAAACATGTGTTTGGCAATCTAGTAATAGAATATGCGTTAGCCATACTCCGATTCACAACAGATTTCGCCCCAAAAATCAGTGTAGACATGGAGAGAAACTGAAAACAGTGCTTCAAATTATTTTCTTTAATCGCACAAAACTCCAGTTGCACTTCAATATCATTACAACCCCAGTTCCTGACTGTTTAGTGCAGGGTCAAGAATCAGTTCGCAGTATAACGTCAGCCACGAAATTAACAGAGAACCTCTTGTTGGTGTTGTCCAGAGACTGCTCTCCATGCTAATCTCTCCTATGCAAGCTTCTTCATCTCTCAGTACTCACTGCAACCTACATCCTTCTGAATCGGTTTCCTGTATTCATCTCTTCGCCTCCCTCTGCAATTTTTAACTTCCACGCTGCCCTTCAATACTAAATTGGTGATCCCTAGATACTTCAGAATATGTCCTACCAACCTATCCCTTCTTCTAATCAAGTTGTGCCACAAACTCCTCTTCTCCCCAATTCTATTCAATACCTCCTCATTAGTTATGTGATCTACCCATCTAATCTTCAGCATTCTTCTGCAGCACAACATTTAGAAAGCTTCTATTCTCTCCAAACTATTTATCGTCCATGTTTCACTTCCATACATGGCTTCACTCCATACAAGTACTTCCAGGAACGACTTCCTGACTCTTAATTCTATATTCGATGTTAACGGATTTCTCTTCTTCAGAACGCTTTCCTTCCCATTGCCAGTCTACATTTTATATCCTCTCTACTTCGACCATCATCAGTTATTTTGCTCCCCAAATAGCAAAACTTCTTTGCTACTTTAAGTGTCTCATTTCTTAGTCTAATTCCCTCAGCATCACCCGATTTAATTCGACTACATTCCATTATCCTTGTTTTGCTTTTGTTGATGTTCATCTTATATCCTTCTTTCAAGACACTGCCCATTCTGTTCAGCTGCTCTTCCAGGTCCTTTGCTGTCTCTGACTGAATTTCAATATCATCGGCAAGTCTCAAAGTTTTTATTTCTTCTCCATGGGTTTTAATACCTAATCCGAATTTTTCTTTTGTTTCCTTTACTGCTTCCACAATATACACATTGAATAACATCGGGGAGAGGCTACAACCCTGCCTCACTCCCATCCCAACCACTGCTTCCCTTTCATGCACCTCGACTCGTATAACTGCCATCTGGTTTCTGTACAAATTGTAAATAGCCTTTCGCTTGCCTTTAAAACATAAGAAACAATAAAAGCAGGCGATAAAACGGTAATGTAAATTGTAAAACGAAGGAAAATTGTGGAAAGTTAAAATATAAAACACAGGGTGGGCGTCGCTAATAAATTACACAGGAATCAGACAGGTAAAACAGTAGGCAGACAAAAAACGCGGTGACAGTCTAGTTTCTGTTCGCAAGAGATATAGAAATCACACCCAGCGACAGCATGATGTCTCTTCGCAACACTTCGGAAAAGACACACAACACTTAACATTCGCTGTAAACACTGCACTAAAAAGTCGGCACGAAGGGGCGACCTGGACAGATAAGGGGGGAAAATGGAGGAGGAAAGGAAAAACGAAAGGGGGAGGGGGGGGGGTCTTTCGGGTGTTTCACGTTTTTAGTAAACCAGTGTATCTTGCAAATAAATGAGAACGTTGCGTGTAGGTGCTACTCTGATGTTAAGATATTGGCACAGAAGAGCAAGTAATGGAGTGTAGAAAGGTGATTTTCGTCCTTTCTAATGGTCATGTTACGGGAGTATAAAACGTGTTCCAAATCTGTGCAACAGACTGACGCTATACGTTTGAGATACACAGTGGAGATGTAGCGCCGCTAGCGCTTTCTTGCAGTTTCTGCGAGTGCCAACACGTGGAAGTGTCGCCCCCTTGTGCAGGCAGCCCGCAGCGCAACCCCCTGCCTCCCGCCTTTGCATAACAAGGCGATGCGAGCGGCGGTTTGCGGCCTGGAAAGTGCGGGGCGTTTATCGGGCGGCGGTCGCTGTCTGCCGAAGGCGGCGTTTATACGCGGCGCGCCCAACACTAAGTGATTCATTGGGGTCGGCCGGCGCGAGTTACAACAAAAGATACCGCCATGAAATACGGCGCCCGTGCCTCGATAAATCCTCCCTCCTCTCAGAATAAGGAAGGCCTTCGCGGAAGAAGGCGGCGCTCGTCTGCCGCCGCTTATGCACACCATACGTGGACCAGTCGTGTAAACGTATTCCGTTTCTTGTAAGTTTACCGAGTTTCGTGGTTGATTCTATTTCTCGTTTATGTTTACAATCAATTTCACTTATTTCCGTAAAACGTAAGTAGCTATATCGTTTACGTCACTGACTCAGTTTCTCTCACATTTGTAATTTCTATTCAGATCTGACTGAAACACGAGTCTGCTTTCAGTTTACTTAAAAGTGATGCAGTACCGGCATTAAAATGAAAATCATATAGAAAGCGTACAAAAAATATAACGTACCATTTCATGTTCTTCTTCTATTAAAGACGTTTCAGAAGTTCACAAAGTAACTACTTAAGTTCTTCGTGAACAAGGATTCTACCAATGCACGTAGTAAGACGCAGCGGTATGGCAAAAGTATGGAAACACCAAAAGCAATTTTTTTTTGGTCGTCAGTCTTCTGCCTGCTTTGATGCCATCCGCCACGAATTCCTCTCCTGTGCGAACCTCTTCGTCTCAGAGTAGCACTTCTAACATATGTCCTCAATTATTTGCTGGATGTATTCCAAAGTCTATCTTCCTCTACAGTTTTTTCCTTTCATAGCTCCCTCTAGTACCATGAGAGTCATTCCCTTATGTGTTAACTGATGTCCTATCATCCTGTCCCTTCTCCTATCAGTGTTTTCCACATACTTCTTTCCCCTCCGACTCTGCGTAGACCCTCCTCATTCGTTAACTTATCAGTCCACGTAATTTTCAACATTCGTCTGTAGCACATTGCCGTGGCTTAATAGGAGTACGAAAATATTTGGGCATTCCATATACAGGGCGAGTCACCTAACGTTGCCGCAGGATGTATTTCGTAAACCACATCAAATCCTGACGAATCGATTCCACAGACCGAACGTGAGGAGAGGGGCTAGTGTAATTGGTTAATACAAACCATACAAAAATGCACGGTAGTATGTTTTTTAACACAAACCTACGTTTTTTTTTAAATGGAACCACGTTAGTTTTGTTAGAACATCTGAACACACAAACAAATACGTAATCAGTGCCGTTTGTTGCATTGTAAAATGTTAATTACATCCGGAGATATTGTAACCTAAAGTTGACGCTTGAAACCTCGGACGTTCAGTTGCGTGTTGTAACAAACACGGGCCACGGTCGGCGAGCAGCATCTGCAGGGACATGTTTACGATGACGACCGTGTTTACGAGTGTGGCTGTAGTGCACTGTTGTGGTTTGGTCTAGCTGTCGCAGTGTCCGTATGTAGTGCTTGCTGCAATTGTTATTCTGCATTCGTCTCCGCACGCAGACCAACTGTAGTACACCGTGTTACCAGACGTCTGTGATAGTGTAGTGTTGTAGGAACTGTGACCATGGTGTATTCGAACTCTGAAAAGGCGGAGATGATACTCATCCTTGGCGAGTGTCGACGAAATGCAGCTGAAGCCTGCAGGGTGTATGCAGAACGGTACCCGGACAGAGAGCATCCAACGAGCCGCACATTGCAAAACATCTACCGCCAACTGTATGCAACAGGTATGGTCATAGCACGCAAACGGGTCCGTAACAGGCCCGTCACAGGAGAAGCGGGTGCAGTTGGTGTGTTTGCTGTTGTTGCCATGAACCCACACATGAGTACACGGGACATTGCGAGAGCCGGTGGACTGAGTCAAAGTAGTGTCATGCGCATACTGCATCGTCACCGCTTTCACCCGTTTCATGAGTCGCTACATCAGCAACTACATGGTGATAACTTTAATCATCGAGTGCAATTCTGTCAATGGGCATTAACAGAGAATGCGTTGCAGTTCTACCTGTTTACCGATGAAGCGGGTTTCACAAACCACGGGACAATGAATCTACGGAACATGCATTACTGGTCCGTGGACAATCCTCGCTGGCTCAGACAGGTAGAGCGACAGCGACCGTGGACTGTAAATGTATGGTGCGAAATCATTGGCGACCACCTCAATGGTCCTCACTTCATTGCAGGGGCCAAAACAGCTGCAACATACATCGCGTTTCTACAGAATGATCTGCCAACGTTGCTCGAAAATGTCCCACTGTAGACGCGTCGACGTATGTGGTATCAGCATGATGGTGCACCTGCACATTCCGCAATTAACACTAGGCTGACCCTTGACAGGATGTTCGACGGGCGTTTCATAGGACGTGGGGGACGCATAAATTGGCCAGCCCGTTCTCCTGATCTTACACCTCTGGACTTCTTTCTGTGGGGTACGTTAAAGGAGAATGTGTACCGTGATGTGCCTGCAACCCCAGAGGATATGAAACAACGTATTGTGGCAGCCTGCGGCGACATTACACCAGATGTACTGCGGCGTGTACGACATTCATTGCGCCAGAGATTGCAATTGTGTGCAGCAAATGATGGCCACCACATTGAACATCTATTGGCCTGACATGTCGGGACACACTCTATTCCACTCCGTAATTGAAAACGGAAACCACGTGTGTACGTGTACCTTACCCCTCATGGTAATGTACATGTGCGTCAGTGAAAAAGGCCAATAAAAAGGTGTTAGCATGTGGACGTAATGTGCTGTTCCAGTTTCTTCTGTACATAAGGTCCATCACCGTTCCCTTTGGATCCCTACGTAATTCGGTGCTCTCCGATAGACACTATCGAACAGCGGAGGAGTGGTGCTCAAGCGTCAACTTTAGGTTACAATATCTCCGGATGTAATTAACATTTTACAGTGCAGCAAACGGCACGGATTACGCATTTGTTTATATGTTCAGATGTGCTAACAAAACTAACGGGGTTCCATTTAAAAAAAACGTAGGTTTGTGTTAAAAAACATACTTCCGTGCATTTTTTATGGTTTGTATTAACCAATTACACTAGCCCCTCTGCTCACGTTCGGTCTGTGGAATCGATTCGTCAGTATTTGATGTGGTTTACGAAATATATCCAGCGGTAATGTTAGGTGACTAACCCTGTATATATAGGTTGTGTACTGTTTTCAAGTAAAGCTTATAGCAATGTTCCTACAAAATATTGGCAATTTCACGTAACAATGATGGGTAGCGATCACGCACCGTTCTCTACGAAGCAGACCACAAGAACTCAATAATACTGAGACCTAATAACTCTGGTGGCCAGAATAGATGCGAAAATTCGTCCTCGAGTTCACAAAACCAATCTGGACGTTGCGAGCTGTGTGAATACGGGCCCTGTCCTCTTGGAACACTGCATCACCACTGGGAAAAAACATTGTTCCGTGCGGTGGATCTTATCAGCCAAATTGGTCACTAACCCCTTACAGTAATATAATCATGCAGAGTACCCGTCAGGAGCATGGAATACCACGATATGGCTACCATCACCAAAACACGATCATATTTCACTCTTGGGGCGTAGACTCGCCAGAAGTTGAAAACAGTGTGAAACAAGACTCATCCGACCAAAGAACTTTCTTCCACGGCTCCATAGTCCTTATTTTAAAGTTGAGGCACCAAATTTTCCTATTACGGTCATTTTCATCACTGATGAGTGGATTTGGAGTTCCAGCTTGTGCTGCAATTCCCCGGTAACGGAGCTTCTTCATGTCGCGTTGGTGTTAACAGTGTTCGCGAGTGCGACATTCAGTTCCGCAATGACTTTTACGGCTGCCGTCCTCTTATTTTTCGTCGCAATCCCCTCCAATGACCGTGTCACGACAACTCTACATACGCTTTCATCCGCGTTGTGACTTAACGGATGGCGCTTCTCCCCTTTCCTTTATGCTGCATAAATCTTCGATACGGTGCCTACTGTTACAGCGGACACTTGGGATCCTCTGGTTACGGGATTGGCTTTCCGATTTCATTACTGTTATTTACTATAGTTACAAAATTTTTATTCTTATTAATCCTGTAGTTATAACAACTTCAGATTTATTACTGTAACTGCTGTACTACATATATTAAGTGAATAAAATCATGTGTAGAGAAATTATAAGCTTCAGACGCTATATTTGGTTAAGAATCTTCCATTTTTTTCGGAGTGCAGTAAGAAGGCTAACTGAAAAATTTGCGAAGGCTTCTCCCTTCGTATTATTTTATGAACGCATCAGAATGTATATAGCCGTGATTGATTTTATGCGGGCTAGTAAACTGTGTTTACAGATTTGTTGTTCTGTAACGCTTTAGTCTTCACTTGTATGTTTCCCAAACTCTGTTAAGTTTTGCATTTGCATTTTGTCTTCCGCTTACGTTGGTGTCAGATCACAGTTGCTACGGGTTAAATGCAAGAGTGAAGACTGTACTATAAACGTTTGTGATGTCACCTTATTGAGATATATAGGTGTGAATGCTATACCATTTGAGATGAGTGATTTACAACATGATCTTATAAATCAAAGGAAAATAGAATGGGAGCATGAAAATACAATGTAGCAACTAAACAATAGTAACCAAACAAAAAATGAAATATATAAAGGTCGATGATTGGCTGAACTTCTTTCTAACCTGTAGGAATACTTCTTACGTCCATTACAGCTAACTCTGTGATGTAATACACTTTTTATCTCCGTATTCGTGGGCTAGACACACCTTAATTTTCAGGAGTGTTTATTTCAATTTTAACACCCTCTAATTGTAATCTTACCGCAGAAGCCTCCCAGCCTTCAATCGACATGCAAGCTACTGACTCACCTTACTGACACCTGGATAGGCGTGTGGGCTCGAATGGTAAAATTCATGCTGTCAACGTTGCAGTGCCGAACGAATGAAGAATTAGGCCCTCGGTAGATATGACTCACTTACCGCATTCACTTTGCCCTGAGACGTTGACGGGAGCCTTAAGGCGATGGGTGATGCCCCTGTGGTCGTACAATGCGGCGGCCTTCATTGTTGATTCTCTGAGGCTGTCCGTCTGTTACTGGGGTGTGTTCTTTCTGCAGTGCTGCGAACCTCCAGTCGCATACACCCGCTCTCCCCTGCCGCTGTCGCTGGCGGTGGTCATTTTGAAAACAACCAGTGATGGCCAGTTGTTTCGTTACTCCTCAGAATCCCCATGACTAATGTATGCATAAATGTTGTTCTTTAGTGTGTGCTACCAGAGGTATGGTACAAGAGTGGGTGATGAAACTTTTCAAAATACGGTATCTCTATTTTACCTTAATTTTAATCTGTTAATGTCAGTAGGTGTTGTCCCATTTAAAAATGAGTATGTTTGCATAAAAAGTTGATTCCCTAACAATACGAGCACTAGACTATTAGTCCATACTGTGAAAACAACTCGTCAATAGCTCTTTCCATTTCCTCAATATTTGCGGTGAAACTTTTATGTGGTTTACCTTATTGCTCATCTCTAGATGCTAGCGTGATCCCCACGTTGATCGTAATCGCGATGTGATTGACATACATAATCTTACTTTGACTGTTGTCACGAAAGCCGAGAGATTTTATAGAGTTTCCTGCAACAAACATTGATATGTCCTAATCACGCTTGCATCTCGAGATGTGCAATAGCGGTGCATTTCGTTTCTTTCACGCGTCAACTTCGTGGTGTAATTTTTCAGGATATAATTGACGTATTGCGATGCAACCAACGGAGATATTTTTCGTCGTTTTTCATGTTATTGATCCCGTAAGAAATAATACATGATGTCCATTAAAAAAACGTAAGTTAGTGCTGAACCTCCTGTTTGCTTACGTTTTAGAATGTCTCATAGTATTTATTTTCATGAACCACTGTTTTACATTCACACAGGTAAAAGTAGTTTTACAATATCTATTTTTGTTCAATAGATTTTTGCTCTGAAAGTTATATATATATATATATATATATTACTGTAAAAGTAAGATGATTGGTAAATTCTAGGATTAACTGGTGAAACCTAAAACTTGCCATCATGGTAATTTCTTACAATATGTGTAGATTTCGAGTTCTTACCAAGAGACGTTGTTAAATCTTAGGATGTGTCCATACTAACTGGTAAAACCGTATTCATTAAAAAAAATCAGCTTAGTAATTTATTCAAACAGTTTGTATTTATTGTAAATTGGCTCATTTTAAACATTCTTGCAACCCAATGTGATTATAATGAGCAAGATTTCATATTCTAAAAAATGTTACCTTGTCAACGTTAATTTTTGTTACAACAAGACTCACTATTGTGGCCTTTCGAATTACGTAATATGGAAGATTATTTACACAAGCATTTTTTAGTTGAACACTATTTTAAGCAATTGCACTTTTTGAAACATTGTCCTCCAACAAAAGATTGTTTGGCAACCACGTCCCGTAGACCGATTCCTTGTCTTGCTACTTCTGCGACGCTGATAAAATTTTCCTTGCACAATATAAATTTGTTCCTAATGTACAATGACATCATTTTACCAGCTTTGGTACTAAGTTGATAAGGTTCGTTATCCTGAATGTTTATCACTACTGCTATTATAGATCCTTGCCCTGTCTACGTCTGGTACTTTAATTCTCACATTCTGGCCAACTGAAAGTTTTGGAATTCATTTTCTTTGTCTGGACCTTCTTAGGCAACCTCTCGGATCCGTTTCACTTTATTAACACTGTTGGAAGTTGTAAGCGTTTCATCACAACCATCAGTTGGTGCCGGTGCCTCGTTGTTAGCTGTCGTCAAATCCTGTGTTTCCTCACCTGCTGCAGCCGCACTTTCTGCCTCCGTTCCTTCTGCAGCCGTGCTTGATTCAGAGGCATCAATTCCTTAGCCGTAATTTTCATTTTCCTGTGAGTCAGTGGAAGTGGTGTTTAACATGGTTTCCAAGTCTTCTTCAGTGTTTATATTTTTTATTAAACCACGTGGAACAACTGAGGCCGCAATGCCCATTTTCATTGGAACCCCAAACATGGCTTCATATGGTGAACATCTGATCCCTTCATGATAAGCCCTATTTTTCGTTGCTTGCACAAACCTCAGCTCTTCAGACCATTTTCAAGTTTCATTTGTTTCCATCCAAGTTGATAATGTATTTTCGATATCTTGATTTGCTCTTTCGTCTGATCCCTGAAACTAGCTGTGCCTTGGCTTCCTGTGGACTATTCTTATATCCCTCCACAACCCACATAAAATTGGAATTACTTGGTTGAAAAACTCTCTACTATTATCAGAACTTGGGCACAAAGGTGGTAAAAATGTCCGAAAGATGATATGCTACTTCAGCAGCCCGTTTCGAAGGTAGTACGTGGAGGATAACAAATTTTGTTAAATGATTTTGGTATACAAGTATGAACTTTGACTTATTGTCTGGGTTTGCCTGCATGTCGAGTAAGTCAATTTGGCATCGTGAATTCATTTCATTGTGTATCATAGATTTCACTACAACACCCCTTTTCAATGTTTTTTGCTTTTTCTGGCATTGCTCATACAATCTCAAACAAGTAACGATTGATTTAACAGTTACATTCTTGTACTTACGATTTAGTTCCACATCATCTGTGTTCGTTCGCCGTGGCTTATAGTAATGTGGGTCTCATGTAGTACGTTAAACAGCTCATCAAAATGAACGTAATAAAGAATTTCTTCTTTTCCAGCAGATATCGGTGCTATGAATTTCTTTTCACCTCCGATGTTGAGGGCGACATATCGCTTCAAACGTCTGCAGTGAACAGTTTTTTTTATTGGAAACGATTTTTGCAGTTTTAAGTTCACCTAACAGAATATTTTATTGCTCAGCAGCTACAAAAAATTGTTGTCCTTTTTCTTATTATCTGAGTCACTTAAGAGTTCTTAAAATCTGTTACGCATAACATAATTCGTTATGATGCAAAGCTGCAGAAGAAACCCATTAAAACGAATCGCAAAGATGACCGTCACCCGATGCTCGACACTGACTGAAACTACGCAGCGGTGAGCGGACTGATAACTCATAATTGCCAACAAAGAAACTTATCCGAACACAAAATTGGCAACAATGAAACTCGTCTGAACCTGCACGACGGAGTCGAGAGTCTTCTATCCAGCTTTTACGAGTCTGCATTGATAAATCGTAAGAATTACCAATGTCTATTGGTAAAAGTTCGAAATCTATGCTTATAACGAGAAATATCCACTGCTCAGAATGGAGTCAAATTTGAACAGAATATTATTGATGCAAGTGAAAACTTCACATAAAAGAAAACTTAACCAAAATATTACCAACAGATGGCGCTATATGCGTCTCAACGTAAATGGGCCTACTACAAATGACAGATAAATCGCGATATGATGGCTATGGTTTGAGTTACTTATTACACCACTCATACTGTTCAATGTGTGTGACTGCACAATTTCGGCAGTCGGCGGTTGTGGCACTCATAAGTAATACCATCTACCATGGTAGGATCTTACCAAATCGGATGGGAAAAATAGATTTTTCATTGTCCTGATGCCAGATATCGCAAACAGAGTAAAATGACATCGGTTTTTAACCGTCCTGGGGCAAAAAACCACATAAAAACAAAATGATATTGGGTTCTAATTGTCTTGAGACTGACGCAGTACCTGTTCAATATGCTCTCTACCGTTTTCTGCGACAATTTGTACTCGAGAAACAGCGTGTTACACAACAGGCCGGAGCGTCACAAGGGTCACGTTCTGAATGTGCTGCGGAGTGCGTGTCTTCCATTCAGCTGCGTTCGTAATTGGAACACTGAACACAACGTCTTTCAGACAGCCCCACTGCCAGAAGCCACGCGGGTTAAGATCAAGTGAACTGTACTTAAGCCGTAGGGAAATGACGGCTGATAATTCTAGCATTTCAGAAATGCCTATGCAGTAGCCACTTCACTGGCTGTGCAATGCGCGGAGTAACGCCATCTTGCATAAAAATTATCCAATCCACACATCGACCGTGATGAAGGATTGCAACGAAGCTGGTGCGCAAAAGAATCTCATAGCGTTCAGGGGACTTCCGTTAAGTACGTGACGGGTTTTCTTTAAAATTGGTCTGCCCCCCCCCCCCCCCCCCCCCTGCTGAGATTTGGAGAGACTGAGAGAAGACTTGTTAAATTATTGAAATATGGTACGGAAAAGCTTCCGCTACTTATCTCTATTTCAGGTCCTCATATTACTGAATTCAGGCTACATTTAGGAACTCCTAGTCATGTGTATCTGAGGAGGGCCCCTCAGATATGTGAGCCGGCTCCATAACACTACATTCTTAGAGATGCATTTATTCATCATTCTCTGTTCATGTGCGACGTTAAATTTGGAAACTAGCACAAGTCAAAATATCGCCCCCGCTATGTGGTAGTTGGGAAGCTAATTTTGTATCAACAACTTCGATTTTCTTTACTTCGCTGCCTGAGACGGGAATGTTCCTTGAAACGCTCTGTATTTGCCTTAAACATGCCAGAGTCACCGTTAGTGATGTTTAACGGCGAACCTCTCGTTCGTTAACTCAAAGTTTTCCTCATGGTAAATAAACATGGCCGGAAAATCTGAATGCTACTGAATTATTAAAGCAGACAAATTCTCGTTTTTAAATCATCCAAAATTTGTTTTATAATTCTTTTATCTAAGTGCTAACATTTTATTACTATCGTTATAATTTGACATTTTCTGTCTATATCTCACGCAACGCGAGGTGCCCTTTTTCAGACATGATTCACTATGGTATCGTGCGACATGAATCGTCCGCATTGTATCAAAGATATGTACCTAACTTCGTTATATTCATCTATTTAGTCTTAACATTAACTGCGGTCTCTTTTTTATATACTGTTATCAACTTGCACGCCGTATAGGGTATGATTGTGCCCTCGCAACCTAAGATTCTAATTATTTTCGACAACATCACAAAGTGAATCATTTACACTCATGCACCGATGACACACATTTCTTGCCAATAATATTATGGTCTTGCAATTATTAACTGCTCGGCCGACTATGAATTTTCCTCCTGTGAGCATATGGGAAATGATAATGACAAAACTACATGAAACAATTCTGTTAATTAAAAAAATTATGCACGTCACTTCCTAGAGTTTAAATTAAATTCTTAGGTTCGGCAAAGCACATCGTTCAACGGACCATGAGGCCTTAATCGGACAGTCGATCGATGGCATATGGATTCACTGTGGACCCCAAGTAGATTCTGAAATTTGCACACTCATTTTCTTTCATTGCTTGTCATTAACTAATTCTAATACACGTCACTGCCTACAGTGAGCACCATCACGATTCTCGGTAATCTACATGCAATTCCGTCCATGAATAGCATGGCGACGATTACCGGATATGTACTCACTGTGTAGTAATTCCAATTTGCTTTCTACACTCGCATTTTCTCAACTTATAATGTGGCTCAAGCGCTGTATATTTTCCTTGCTGCCATTTCAGTGCAAATGTGATACACACCCCACAGAGATACAGGCGCTAATATTACTCACTAGAACACGTGCTTGGCCACTGAACAAAGTATTTCACGCAAAATGAAAATAAAATCTTGGATTAATGTTTAGAATTTACAGCAACCTTAAGTTAACACACGCATTTAAATATTTCAGTTATCTCTAAGACACACTGTCCTAAAACTAATTCATGAAACCTGAACAAAGGACCTTAGTGTCGCCCAGCTCTAACAACTGAATTAACACTCCACCAAAGTGAAATGTCCCTCCACCAATTAATACAAAATATTACCTGCAAGAAGAAGCTTTTTGATTACTATTCAGACTTCAATATTCCACATGCTTAAAATGTTGGGGATGGCCTTTCGTTTCATAGCACTAAAAAAAGTACGCCTTCTCCATCCTACCAACAGTGTAACCTCTCCAGCAGTCCCCGACCCGCAGTGGTGCTAACCGCCAGTTCCTTCCACTTCCGAACAGTGGAGGGAAGGTCTGCCTAACCAGACTGTCCAGCAGCCACTCATGGAACCTCGGCACCGACGTCTTTGCTTTCTTTTACTAAGGTGCTGAGAATCGAACTAGTAAATTTCCGACTTCACCTGTACGACATCTGCCAGACCCAATGTTAGTAGCAGAAGGCTCACTCACACAAATCCAAATGTGCAAAATTTAAACAAAATTAAATTACTGAATGAGGACACAGGAAGTCAAATGTTAGGAAGTGATCACATACATAAGAATTAAAAACGAAACACAGATGTCATTGCAAGTATGACTTGACACCAAGTGAACACTATATTACTTGAAAAAGTTGAAAGAAAATATACAGAACCCTTTCAAAATGTCGTGGGATGCTCCACCGTCCTGCACCCCTCCCCCCTCACGCCAACACCCGCCCTAACGTGAAGCTTCACCCATGGTTGGTTAAAAATATGTCAAAATGAAAGTTTTTTATTTGTTTTTCACTAAAGCACTTACAGAAAAGTGTTATATTTTGACGTGGTTAAAAATACTATTTTAAGCATGTCAACCCTGGGTAGTATTCAGATGGCCAGAGACAGACTGACATAAAGGCCCCCAAAAAAATTGTATTAACCGCTTTGATGGATACCTAAAAAATAGATCTTTGATTGGTACATTATATACATTCACTGTTATTGAACTTTCGCTTACTTTGCAGAAGAAGGACAAAATTGTTTGCAACTTGATTTATGAGGTCGAAAAGAGAATTTTTGTCGGTGATCACCAGGTTACCTTCCTTCCAGAAACGATTAACATCTTGGTCGCATGTGTGTTTCGACTTGTCGGCATCCCACTTAATACACGCATTGTAACAGTTTTGATACACATCCATGCTGAACACAATAACATCGGCTTCATATGCAGAATGTCACAACTGATGCACTGACTGACACGCAGTGATTTCGAACGGCGCGGCAGAGAACTCTCCAAATGCAATCTGACACTGAGCGACAAATTGAGGAATCCCGGGCATGCACACATGTAAAGCATTCACTTCAGCTCAGAAAAGCCATAAACATTGGTGGGCACGTTAATACTGTCCAAAATAAAGATACATATTCTCTGACTAAAAAGTTGACGTAAGATTTTCACCCACCCTCACTATTTAAATGAGATTTGGTGAGGTTCTGCCGGACCGCTCCCTCCCCAGACACCATTCTGAGCTCATGGACATACCAGTGACAGTAAATGTAACAGAATCAGCAGGCCACATCGCCTCTAAAAAAATACAGCTCCACGATAAACGATACCGTCAACCCGCAGAATAAATTGGTACCGGATGATGTGCATGCCGATTTTCCAGTACCAGTATTCTGCGTATTGACAATTTCCTTGGAAATCCAAATGGACTTCGTCTGATCACAGAATGTTTCATAGCCATTCGTTGTCCTCTTTCATTCGAGCAAGAAACTCCAGAGCGGATGTTTATCTTTGCTGGCAGGTTAGAAGGAAGCAACTCCTGAACATTGTTATTTTGTACGGATAACAATGCAGGATGTTTCGAGGGACTTTACGCACCGTGTTCGCAGAAATGTCCAACTTTCGGGCAATTCCCGGTGCACCGCCTCTCGGCCCCTCTTTCAGTTATGTGGCCACATCTTTCCACACTCTGCCATCTTGTAATAATTTTCTGCAGAACCTTAACAAATCTCGCATCAATGCCATTTTTCATACCGTTGTGTGTCCAGAACTCCTGCAAAGCTACTGGCGCTTAGTCACCGTTCTTTTAAAACAGCTGTACAAGCAGAGCGCGATCCTTCACGAAGACATTCATGTTAGGCGTCTTATCGCAAATAGAGGAACAGCCTTGTGCCGAGGGTCTGTCGGTGTGCATATTCTGACACTCGCAGTGCCATTTATTTATCAAATTTTCGTTAAACGATTTTTTGTTTCACCACGCGACGGCGGACAACTGCTGTTTGTGTATGAGAAATCAGTTGCAAACTTTCCTCGTGTCAGCAAGTTGTAGGTGTCGTCACCGGCGCCAACCTTGTGTGAATGCTCTGAAAAGTTAATCATTTGCATATCACAGCATCTTCTTCCTGTCGGTTAAATTTTGCGTTTGTAGCACGTCGTCTTCGTGGTGCAGCAATTTTAATGGCCAGTAGTGTATATGGGCCACCGCTCAGTACACGGCGCATGCGCCGCCCACCACGGTTGCTGCCCTCCAAGACAGGGAGGTGGCGCCGCCCTTATTAGAACACTAATGGCAACGATATATCGCAATCAGGGGCGCACCGAATAACGTTCAATTTTGATACGAGATAATACAGGATTGCACGTCTTGTTAAGGGGAAACCCATTGTCTCTGTTGCTTAAATAGCGGTTTAGTTATGCTGAATGGCGGCGAGATTTTAGCTGTTAATGAAATGAACTCTGGAAAAGCGATTAATTGTGCACAGCTCAAGTAGACGTAGATCTGGGTTCAGGTCCCAATTTGGTATACAGTTGTAATTTGTCGCAAAATGTTTGTAATGCGTAAGCTCCTAAAAAGTAAATATGAAAGCTATCCAGGAGAGGGAAAAATGGTTCAAATGGCTCGGAGCACTATAGGACTTAACATCGGAGGTCATCAGTCCCCTAGAACTTGGAACTACTTAAACCTAACTAACCTAAGTACATCACACACATCCATGCCCGAAGCAGGATTCGAACCTGCGACCGTAGCAGTCGCGCGGTTCTGGACTGAAGCGCCTAGAACCACTCGGCCACCGCGGCCGGCAGGAGATGGAAGTAGTTGACAGAATGGAACAATCGATACACCAACTTTCACAATAGGTCAGTGTGTCTGGAGTCGTGATAGGCAAAAAGCCGAGTTGCTCCTGGGTCGTCTACAGTGCCGGTTCAGAATTAACAACGTCATTTAAAATTTCACCGAAAGTGAAAATCTGTTCTGTGATGAGGTTTCTGTGGCATAAGCTTTCAATGCTGTGGACATTCATTGCTCAATTTGTGTTGCACGCGAACCATATGTAATGTAAGTCTGTGTCTACGCTGTGCTGTGTTGTTCAAGAGTCGAAGGATGATGATGAAGGAATAAAATCTCCACGAACTGGCGTAGCAAACAACAAACAAAATTCGTGATACTTGGCATTTCTCTCTGTATCATTTGTCAGACAACATTTCACTGATTACTCGGAAAGTTCTACACGAAATCGCAAACAAAAAATTAGAGAACACCAAGTTCTGTCCTAGCGGAGTTTCAGAACTTCTTTTTAAGAATCACAAAGCTCAAAAGATTGTTGCCATGGACTTCCGTTTTCGTTAATTGAGTAAGGAGAACGCCTACTGAACGGAATAGTAACTAGTAACATGTTCCTTAGCTAGTGCGGTGACAAAACAGCGTGCACTGATGTGGGGTCAAACCGGCTCATCACAAAAACTGAGAGAAAAGACACGTCAAACACTGTCAGTCAGAAATCTTAAGGCTACCGTTTTCTGTGGCACTGAAAGGATTTCGGTTTTGAGTATTATGGATCACTGAAATTAGTTCAAATTTGATTGTCCAACGAGACGACATGAAACCTGAGAAAAGCCATTTGAAACAAGTGTAGGTGTCTCTTGACTGCCGGTGCCGCGTATCTGTTGCGTCATTTTAAATGGTACATTCTCGAAAATCCGCCCTACAGTACAAATATGGCTGTAAGTTATTTGCGTCTCTTTCTACAGATGAAAAAGTGGCTTGACTCCCAGTGCTTCCTTTGACTTCGAAGAAGGTGCTCTCACGGAATGGCTACAGTCTCAGAGGGCAGAGGTGATTTGCCAACTCGTTAACCACTGTAATAAATGCTTGAACCTGAATGGTGATGATGTCATAGAAGTAATACAACTATGTATTTACAAAAATTTTCCAGTGAATTTGCTTTAACGATTTCACTATTTAAAATCTAACCTTACGGGTTTTTCTTTTTGGATAACCCTCGAACATATCACATAAACTATATTAAATGAATTTGCAGTTGCGAATAAGGATAACCATCAGCTGTAGAACGGAATGACGACAATGAAAATTTGTATCGGACCAGAAGTCGAATCCAGATTTCCCGCTTATCGCGAGCGGTCACCTTATCATTAGGCTATCCGTGCATGACTCAACGGCCAGACCTAAACTTCCATATGTTGTCAACCATGCATCTACGACATATGGAAGCATGTCCAAAGGAACAGAAGAACACAGGCACTACTATATCGTATACACTACGTCACATCTTTACAACAGCTATAGAAAAATAAAGTGAATTTGTTATAATTATCTGAGACCAACCATATTAAATTACATTTTTGATTTGTTTTCATTATTTTATGTGCTTCCTTCAGAATATCTTGCTGAAACAGGTCTGTTGGGAGTTTGTTATTTGCATTTCAGGAATTTGCACATACTATGGATGTCTCAGACGCTAAGCGACAATTTTGAATCGAGCGTCATTCACGTGCAGTCTTTGTTCAGAGTAGCTATGTCGCTGGAAGGTGTGCTTGTTTTTGTTATGCTAATGGCTGACAACGAAGAGCGCGGGCGTTCTATCGTGAGTGGAGCAGTGAGACAGACGCCGAGTAGAGAACTGCTGGCAATGTGGACGTAAAGTTCAGTTCATCTGTGTCCCAGTAAAATGATTTGTGTTTAAATAGTCTGAAACAGAAGAGAAAGATTCTATTACAGATTTAGGATGAAATGGGACGTAATGAGATGAAATTAGAAAAGAGAACGAAGAGGAATGAAGGTAATATTTTTTATTTAATGGCAGTGCACTCATTGTTGAATGGAATATTTTTTTATTTATTGGTATTGCACTGATTGTTGAGTGAGACATCCATATCAGGGACTGTATAATTTTCACCGTAAGGTATCTTTTACGTTTATCAGTTATTTGTCTATCATTTGTGAGAGTAAGAGTTTGATATTGTCCATGTTAGTGAGTGTTCTAACATGAATTTCAAACAGTTGATATTGTATCAGATAATTTAAAACCAGGTTGTTAAAGAAGTATTTCACGTAATAGCATCATCCTCGAACACAATTTAACTTTTTTTTAAAGTAGTGTCTCACTCAATGATGCGTGTAAAATAGTTTGCTTGTTGACTGGCGCATTGCACTAAGCTCTCAGCAACTGCAGTTAGTAATTTGCAATTGGCGCAAAGAAAGCAGTAAGCACCACGTTTCCAAGCAATTACATTACAATGTAAGACATTTTCGTTTCAGGATCAGTTTGCTACGAAAATTATGAGCGCTCATGGACCATTTCAGGAACAGTGTTATTAGGCACGTCATTATCCCACAAGGACCGCTTTCCGCTTTGTTTAATTAACGAGATTAACAGTGAAGTTCAGGATTCAATCAGTCTGCACAGTTTTTTTCGAAAGATTATGAATCAGCGCCAAATTCATGTCGTATATATTCTCTCTCTCGCATCTGGAAATGCACAGTCAACCAAAGCTAAACAACAGCTAAGTTACAACCAACCAACCAAAATAGTACGAGTTCTAAATCAAATCGAAAGAAAAGAATTTTTTCAATGATGATTTCAGTAGTAATCCACTAGAAGCTGCAAAATGAAAAATATTTTATGTGCTATTAATATTAATTAAGTAAAAACCATATCGCACATCAAATATCATTACAGCATTTGACAGAGGTAATAGTATGACATCAGCTGAGAATTTTGAGCAGTGATGATCCATTAAACATCAAATCCGAAAATTGTCCCATGGATAGTCAAACTAATAGTCTTTATGATTACAGTGGTTACAATACTTACATTTGCAGAAGAAGTGGTTTCGTAAAGACTCTGCATACTACACTGCCAGATAAAAAACGTGAAGTACCCAGAAGCATACGAGGATACGAAATGAAGCTTCACGGGTATAGATGGTATGTGATGTTATTACAGTGATTACATCTCTACTAAAATTTATAAAGAACTCGGCAGTATGAACACATTATGACGATGCACCAACCCATGCCTGGATGCATGCCCTGATTCGGTTGGGAAGGGTGTATTAAAGCAGTTGTTTCCTCTCCTGAGACAAGGTGGCCCACAATTGTTGTAAATGGACCCTCGGTACCCTGGATAATGGCATTCGGACGGAACTGACTTCCACGCTGGTCTCTCACATGTTCTGTCGGGGACACATCTGGGGGTCTTGCTGGCCATGGAAGTGCCTCAACATCACACAAACAGTTCATGGACAAGAGCCGCCCTATAAACGTAGGCTTCGGTTGTCACTGACATAGTCAATAAAATTTTTCTGGGTCCAGTAAACAAAAACACCCTGAAGAAGCTCACTTGCAACAGTGACCGAAACGTCGGTAATTTTACGAATTGACGAGGCGGTCACAAACCCAGAAAAATTATTCATAAATACCGTCCTGTTGAATAATGTCACCACGATATGTTCTGTGAGAGGTAACACATGTGGGCGAAGGATGTCGGTGATGTACCGTTATACCATCAGAGTTCCATCAGTTCCCTCAATCACTTCATGCCTCAACTGAGGGCATAACCAACGGCTTCACATACTATGACACCGGGAATAACACCCGTATGCCTATCTTAAGAATTAGAAGAGTAGGACCTCTCTCCAGGTCACCAGCATAATCGCTGACGATGGTTGTCTGGGATGATCCGGAATCGCGCTCATCGCCGAGAACAGTGCCACGCCATACATCAGCGGTACTTGCTCCCTGGTCACGCCGACCACAAGCAGCCATTGTTGTTGTGGTGATAACGGCAGCCTACACGCAGAACGATACTTCCGTAGTCCAGCCTGTGCGAGTCCACCGCCACTGGCCTAGGATGATAGAGAATGTTGAAAAGAGTCCATTACTTGTTTTCGAATAGCAGGTGCAGATGTGAAGGGGTTAAGATGTGCTTGATGCACAGCTCGACGATCCTGCCTTGCAATAGGCAGACGTGGTCAGTAGGAACCTAGACGACGAATATTCCTGGCATCGGGTTCCTATGCAATGCAACATCGAGCCACTGTGACATCCGAATGCCCCACAAAACTAGATATTGCACAATTCTGCCGACTGGCCAAAGGAAGATCCACAATGAGGCCCTTTCAAACCATGTTAAGTGCTGGTAACTTTGTCTCACATCAGTAGGCAGCATCTTCGTGTCTTTCACAGTGATCATTCAACATTTGACGCTGCTCACACCCTGCATACATTTGCGAGGCCTTGCAACGATATGAACAACACTAATGCATTCTGGAAGACGCTCGTAATTAACATAGCATCATTCGTGAGCACGAATAAGTAGCAACGTTGACGTCCAAACATGTCTTCTGGGTCATCACTTTTTTCTCTGGCAGTATATATTCACTGAAAATAATTTTCGCGGGTCTAACATTCATCTCGGTATACTGCTTAGCCTTGTTCTCTCGCGACGCAAAGGAAATGTTTCATAACACACTGAATTGAACTACACTTACATAAAGCTGTGTTCATATTTCAATTTTGAAATGATCTCTAGTACATTCAGTTAAACTAAAATTTATTCAGTTTAATCGTATGGCTAGGGTTTCCCGTCGGGCTGACCGTTCGCCGGGTGCTGGTCTTACAATTTCAGCCACTTCGGCGACCTTTAGTCGATGAGAATGATAGGATGATGATGAAGACAGCACAATACACAGTCCCTGGGCGGAGAAAATTCTCCGACCCAGCCGAGAATCGAACCAGGGTCCAGAGAATTGACAGTCTGTCACGCTGACCATTAAGCTACCGGGTGCGGACAGTTAACCTGAAATGAGACACCTTCATTAGCTGCATGTATAAACAATGAAACAGGAACACACTTTAATTGCCTGTAATTAATGTTTCTTTTGTTGCAACAGATTTTAGCTCTGCCTGTTCCTTAGTCATTCCTGTTATGTATGATATAAACGCTTGATCGCTATCTCAATTCTGAGGATTTGGCGCTTTTTAGAGCAAACAGTAATGTAAACTTCATGTGAAATTCTAAGGAGGCAAGGAGTCAGCATTTGATAAACTTTGGAGACATCGACTCCTGGTAGAAGATTTCGCACAGGACATCTTGAAAACGTTATTGTCTAATTTCACTCAGGGACCAGGTGCATCGTTTAATCCAATGGGCTGGCATTAGGGAGGAGGGTTAAATCCGCGCCTGTCAATCCAGACTGAAGTATTCCGTGGTACCTCTAAATTATTTGAGGCAAATAGCGCTATGGGTCACTTCCTTCCTCAGTCCTACGCTGGTTGAGGGTTCGCTCCGTCCATAATGCCTTTCTCGTCGACGGAAAGTTAAATCCTTCGCTTCTTTTTGCCTGCCTTTCTTGTCCAGTTCTGAATATCAGTACAAAGTAATATCACCAACGTGACCTCATATTTTAAGGAAGAAAAAGCACAGTGGTAAGATATCAGCCCCAGCAACAGATTCCGAGTGACCGTTTGGGCCATAATTCTAACACTACGCAGTTTGACCTTCTAGAAGTACAGTTTATAAACTTTCGCACGCACGAGTTGTCCGACAATCGCTTCGCCCCGCTGCAGCCACCTAATGCCAGGATGGAGTGAGCAAGAGTATGCGAAGCAGAATTTTGACATTAGTAACGTACTTGTTCATTTTGTAAAGTGCACGGTTTCTAACCTTAGCTGTCGCCAGATACGTCTTTGCTTTCAATATTTTTAGGTCGAAATTCACAAATGCAGTGTAAATGGACGAAAAGAATGATTGCGTGGTTAAAGAAGTAGAGTAGCGCTATTTAATCATTAACATCGCTGTTGTGTGCTATTTTCCTTGGCCTTTAAAGATAATTCTGTGAAAGTGAAGTACATTTGCAGGAGCACTTTCTTCAACGTGATTTGCATGATTACATTCTAAAACTTCAAGTCGAAAATCATCAGCTTCATTTTACCATAATTGTTTAGTTGGTTCTGTTCATTAATTTTGATTTTGAGGCGTAGGCACTGATCAGCCAGATCATTATGACCACCTGCCTAAAACCTGGTATCTCCACCTTTGTCGCGGACAACAGCGGTGACGCGTCGCGGCATGGAAGCAATGACGCCTTGGTAAGTTTCTGGAGGGAGTTTGCACCACACCTACACATACAAATCACCTAATTCCGTAAATTCCGCGGAGAGGAGCGATGAGCTCACATTGCAGATGTGTTCGATCGGGTTCAGATCTGGCGAGTTGAGGGGCCAGCACATCAATTAGAACCCCCCCTCTGTGTGCCTCGAACCACTCCATCACACTCCTGGCCTTGTGACATGGCGCATTATATTGCTGAAAAATGCCACTGCCACCGGGAAGCATGATCGTCACGACGGGGTGTACGTTGCCTACAATCAGTGTACGACACTCCTTGGCGGTCGTGATGCTTTGCAGGAGCTCCATCGGATCCACGGATGCCCAGGTGATTGTTCCACGGAGTATAGTGGAGCCGCCACCAGATTGTCTCCGCCCCCCCCCCCCCCCCCGAACCACTCCATCACACTCCTGGGCTTGTGACATGGCGCATTATATTGCTGAAAAATGCCACTGCCACCGGGAAGCATGATCGTCACGACGGGGTGTACGTTGCCTACAATTAGTGTACGACACTCCTTGGCGGTCGTGATGCCTTGCACGAGCTCCATTGGATCCACGGATGCTCAGGTGATTATTCCACGGAGTATAATGGAGCTGCCACCAGATTGTCTCCGCCCCTCACCCCCCCCCCCCCCCCCCCATAGCGGTGTCAAGGAGCTGTTCCACTGGAAGACGACGGATTCGCGCCCTCCCATCGATGGTATCGGAATTCGTCTGACCATACAACGCTCTGCCACAGCACCAACGTCCAGTGTCAATGATCACGTGCCCATTTCAATCGAAGTTGCCGATGTCGTGGTGTTAAAATTGGCACATATATGGGTCGTCGACTGCGGATTCCCTTCGCTAGAAATATTCCGTGAACCTTGCGTTCAGACACACTTGTACACTGCCCAGGAATAAATTTTGACGTTAGTTTCACCATAGATCGCCACCTGTCCTGTTTTACTAGTCTACCCAGCCTACAACGTGTAACATCTGTTATGTGGGCTGGCCGCCCAACGCCGCATCGTCTGTACTCCTCGAACTCTCGACAAGTCGTTCAGTTTCCGAAGTGCTTGTGCCGCGTCTCCGGGCCATCACAATCTGCCCTCTGTCAAACTCAGTTAGGTCGCACGCCTTCCCCACTTTACACACTGACAGCACGCTCACTGACACTACATACCGTGTGTGTGTCTGACTTGCAGTCATTCCTCGCCATGTGACGCTGCTATCGCCTGGAGGGGCTTGTATCGGTAGTAAGTGGGTGTTCGTACTGTTCTGGCTGATCATTATATATAGCTGCAGAATATCGATACAAGAATATTGTTAAAATAATATTGAACGTATGAGGTTGAAATTTGCGTATACTGTAGGTATTGTAGCGAAATGCAGGAAGATCTGTAGCGGATAGGCACTTGGTGCAGGGAGTGGCAACTGACCCTTAACATAGACAAATGTAATGTATTGCGAATACATAGAAAGAAGGATCCTTTATTGTATGATTATATGATAGCGGAACAAACACTGGTAGCAGTTACTTCTGTAAAATATCTGGGAGTATGCGTGCGGAACGATTTGAAGTGGAATGATTATATAAAATTAATTGTTGGTAAGGCGGGCACAAGGTTGAGATTCATTGGGAGAGTGCTTAGAAGATGTAGTCCATCAACAAAGGAGGTGGCTTACAAAACACTCGTTCGACCTATACTTGAGTATTGCTCATCAGTGTGGGATCCGTACCAGATCGGTCTGACGGAGGAGATAGAGAAGATCCAAAGAAGAGCGACGCGTTTCGTCACAGGGTTATTTGGTAACCGTGATAGCGTTACGGAGATGTTTAATAAACTCAAGTGGCAGACTATGCAAGAGAGGCGCTCTGCATCGCGGTGTAGCTTGCTCGCCAGGTTTCGAGAGGGTGCGTTTCTGGATGAGGTATCGAATATATTGCTTCCCCCTACTTATACCTCCCGAGGAGATCACGAATGTAAAATTAGAGAGATTAGAGCGCGCACGGATGCTTTCAGACAGTCGTTCTTCCCGCGAACCATACGCGACTGGAACAGGAAAGGGAGGTAATGACAGTGGCACGTAAAGTGCCCTCCGCCACACACCGTTGGGTGGCTTGCGGAGTATCAATGTAGATGTAGATATCTTTCGCGTGTAGTACCATTTGTTCTCCAAGAAGAGTTCAGAACGCGTTGGGCAGATATTTCCAGTTCCACTTGCCGCAGCTTTAACATTCCGGTATTAGTTTAGGCTCAATTGGTCAATCCGCTGTGCAGTACCCCGCGCTTGGGCGGTGGGTGGCTGAAGTGGGACCGAGCTAGTGAAAAACAACCAGTGCGTGAGGAAGTTTAAGAGCTGTACTGCCAGCAAGTAATCAGAAGCTTATATCAGAATTAGTGCCCAAATATCCGTGGGGGATCGATTGCTGGAGCTCATATCTTGAAAGTGTGCTTATTTCTCCTTAAATTACGAAGCAAAGTTAGTGATATTTCCTCGTTATAAATATGGTTGAGTCTGCCGTCGCCCCGTAAACCGATCAAGAAAACCGTATCAAAATTATTCTTATCAACTCGAGTCAAGAAGAGTTGCTAAATGTAAGAACTGATAATCTTCGCTCCTTATAGGAGCTGATAATCTTCGCTCCTTACCAGTTCATCCACCTTTCAAACTGCTCTATGCTTTTCCATGTGAAGTAAGTTCAGGATGTATGGTATATATCAATTTCGCCTCAGAAGATCTATTTGACAGAGGGAGCATTCATGAGGTCGTTGCCTCCTCATTCGGTCCTTCCACTCCCAGCCTGACTGCCCCGGCTAGCCCCCTCTGGGAACTTTCATCCGCTGCAGGCGCTCCCACCCTCGTGCGCCAGGGAGACTGCAGGGGATGGTGGCGACACCCAACGGCACACATCAAAGGCGCGCCGGCCCGCGTCGGGACAATTCTTTCCCCTTTCAGATTTCCACTTGCTACGTCAGCGGAAAATATCACTTTTATTGGAAATTCTGTCACATAAGCAGATTTCTGGTACCAAAAGCTTTCTTTTCTCGTAGTCACGTTTAGGCTCTTTCCTCCATATCCCCCTATCGAAATCTGCCTCACCTGATTCACGCTTGCTGTCCAGAAACATAAAACAGCTCAGAGAGGGCAAACATGAAAAATCTGTGCGATACAAAAGTCTGATCTAGCGTCTCCTCCGAATGTTGAGAGACGAATTAGGAAACTATTTACAGGCACAGAGTTACGCGCCACACGTTTTGAAAAGCGTAAACAAGATGTTGACAGGATGGTTTTTATAGTGTAAAAGCCGGAAATGTAATCACCACATGGGTTTAGATAACTACATCCACGACTCACAAGCCACTATACACGTACGTAGTTACTATGTTAACTACTTTGTATCCTCTCTCACTCATCTGTTTGACCGCCCTCATTTCTCTCTTTCTCGTGATCACTGCATTGGACGCACGATGGTAGAAGAAAACCATCCCTACGGTCTTTTTTGAAAAAAGGATCTTTAAATTTACACACTATCTTGTATGAGGAACAGCCGCACCCATATGTAGACATCCTGAGTAATAACCGCTTGGCTGCTCTGTAGTTGTAAATAATTTATTTAACGATCGGTTCCGTAGCAACATTACCAGTTTGACCTGTTAAATTAGAAAATTCAGTCACTATAATTGTGATCTTTTATAGTTACAACAATAGTGAGAAACAGAGCTCTTTTTATGGTATGTCTTTTTCATCAGAATACAAATTTCCGCATCGGTTATGGTTTTTATACTGTTTCTATTACTTAGTAGATCCTTGTGTCGGCGCTTTTGATGGACTGTGACTCTCAATCTAATGCTTAACTTGTTATGTTCGACCTATTGTCGTCCACGTTAGGTGACTACATGTCTGGCTACATGTTTCAGGCCATTGTTATTTTTATGTTACATTCTCATAGGTTTTAGGAAATTTCTTATTGTGTCACAGTAGTGGTCGAAACCGGTCACCTTGTTAAATAAATCGTTATCAAAACTGTTTTTAATAGTAATTATTTATAAGACATTGATCACTGCTGTTCCCGTAATGCATTCAAAAGTAATTCATTTTCTTGATGATTCAGAAAGTTTTTTAAACAATTTATTGGGCATGCTTCATGAATCGTGGACCCATTCTTTCCGCTTGCCTGACGGTAGACAAAGAATGTTAGGTCCCGTCCATGTCGGAAGCTTAATGCTATGATTTAACATGTAAATAATTTGCCGCATTTCTCACTATTGATTGTAGCTATAATAGACAACAAATGTGGCGAACTCTTTATCTAACAGATCCGACGTAATGATGTGATTCCAAGCTACGAAACTGATTGTTAAGTAAATTATTTTGGAGAATAGCCAAGCGATTATTATTCAGGATGTTTTTTAAATGTAGCTAAACAGTTTTCGTGGGAACAATAGCCTCTTTCTATCAATGATCCCCATTTAAAATTTGTCACACTTTCGTATGAACTATAATCACCTGTTAGTATCCCGGCAGAGCATCTCAAAATGACTCAGGTCATCTTGAAGAGGACTCTAATGCTATAACATCACAACTCGTAGCACAAGGTTCTAACACGAGGCTTCCTTTGCATTTTCCCAGAAAGCTTTGAACAGTCCAACAAATCTCCTAGGCGGCTTCTCTAGTACTGATTGTACGTGTTCTCTGCATTTTATATCGCTTCTTATTTGAAGTCAAAATGTTAGCTGAAGCACCTATTGAATTTATGCACTGTGAAGATCAAACCTTCGTCTTCTGAAGTTCTGTACAAGAAACTGCTATGAGGCTTGTTCTCCAAAACACGTAAATTCTAGTGTTTTCACGTTGCAAATAGTTGGGTGAGCCGCCTTTTTCCATCTATTTTATACAACTACGACCTCATATCCATTACGGATAAAATCAAAGTTTGATTATTTGCGTTACCGTTAACTATTCAAACGCGTGGGGTGCTCCAGATGTCGCAGCTAGTCTTGTAAACGGATACAATCACGTTCTTCCTCTTTGTTATAGACAATATCTTGCATTCAAAGCAGCTGACACTCATTACATCAAGTAGAAATTTTGTCCAATAGTTTAATATTTCTTTACGACCGTCCATCGACATTATGGTGACAACAGCGTTGTTAGCCAACATTCTGAAACTGTTGTTGATCCTACTTGATGAATCGTTTGTGTATATTGAGAACTGGATGTTCTATTATCCCTCACATCTTTGAGACATACCAGATGTTACTTTGATTCTGTAGAACAGTCAGCTCAAAAATGGTTCAAATGCGTCTGAGCACTATGGGACCGAACATCTGAAGTCCTCAGTCCCCTAGAACTTAGAACTACTTAAACCTAACTAACCTAAGGACATCACACATATCCATACCCGAGGAAGGATTCGAACCTGCTGAGGCGTAGCGCCGTATAACGATCCTGCCTTGGAGGTAGTTAAGTGGGCGATGTGTCTCAGAGCTGGATAGTGACAGATGGTGACGCGAGACTGGACGCGCACGTAGTTTATGTATCAGCCGATAGAGGACAATATTGAATAGGGGGACTGTGATTTTAGTTTCGATTGTGCCCACTAGAGTGCACTAAAGTAGTAGAATGTTTTTCATAAACTGTTCTAGTATTTTCATAAAGTGTTATTATGTCTTTTTGTGTATGTAAAATGTTATAAATGTGTTTTAGCAGTATGAATGATGCTTGAGTGTGGATTAATGTTAATATGAAGATAATTGTTTAACGAGTTATGTAGTAGGATTTTGTGTGAGAACATTTCGAAGAGGTATGGATATGAATAAAGGGGAGTTTTGTAGAATAGATTTGTAAAGTAAGTTTATGGTAAAGGTCAAGTTAATTCAGGTATAAATAACAGTAGTAAATAAATTTATGCATAAACAAAACTTCAGCATATTAGATAATTACGTCGGTAAAAGGTGCAGTCGTTAGGTTTACTGTTTTCCCATTGGTTATTGATGAAAAGCGCGGAATGACGCGGGAGAGTGTTGTTTTCATATTGGCTGTTGAGTAAACTGACCAATGGTAAAGCAATATTCTTCGCGCGCTTTTCTCGGATGGTAGAGAAGAGAAGACTTATATTCTAGAGAGGAGTCGAAGCCTAGCCATGAAAGAGATTGGACGTGTGCAGTAGTAGTTCCGATGGAAATGATAAGTTGCCGGGTCTAGCAGTGTTTCATACATCAAAAGTGTTGGAAAGTGACGGCATAACTATTCCGATGTGTGTAGAAATTTCGGAATTTTTAAGTGAATTTTGTGGCGAGAAAAGACATACATTCCGCGTGGCGTATTGAGCAGGTCGGTGGCTAAAACTGTGACTGCGTTTGGTACCGACAGACTTAGTATTTGGCGAGCATTATCATCAAAAAGAATCAGTATTTTTGTAGCTATTACGTTTTCGGGAAATGCAACACAATAAACTTGCTAACGTGTGTGAAAGGGATTGTGAGTGACTGTGTTACGACTAGCACGGGATTGGCAGTGATACTTGTTCACCTAAGTTTTAGAATATATTAATTGAGGACAAAATTTCCAACCTTTCATTAGTGACATAACTTTCTCCCGAAACGTAGATTAGTGACTTTAAGTGCAGCCTGGTTCACGTCGAAGTACAGTAGGTTTCACTTGGCTTTCCTACTGATGATCTGCTGAGACAATGTTCACAGGTAGATGCAGGTTCCTCGTAAAGGGACGAAAAGAACCACGCCGCCGCACTGCGACCGTAGCAGTCGCGCGGTTCCGGACTGAAGCGCCTAGAACCGCTCGGCCACCGAGGCCGGCAGAACAGACAGTATCCTGTATTATGTACCGTGTTCTACTAGTCAAAAATTCATCGAGCCAATATCATATTTGTCAAGTTTTCGAATCTACATTCTGCGCTCAGTAGCCTGTTCTGTTTATCTTCAACTAATTTCATTTCCACTACTCCGCATTCCTCGAATCTACATTCTATGCTTAGTAGCCAGTTCATTCTATTCAGCACATCCTGTAATTCTTCGTCGCTTCCACAGAGGATAGCAAGTCAACATGAAATTTTCTGAACCTTTCTTTTATTCTCTTCATTGCTTCTTCTGCCTACTGGTTGAATCGTAGAAGATAGACTTAAACATTTTTTAATCTGAGAACGTTTTTCTGAATTATCCGTTCTTATTTTTTCCTGATATGCCTTGTACATATTGTAATTTACCTGAATTTTCCTATAGCACATACGTATTTTGTTTATGTCTTACTTCCATTGTCATGGATAATATCATTACTTTGTCTTTTCTTTTTTTAAAAAAAAAGAAAAAAAGAAAAAATGTCACCTACAGTCCAACAGATTTTAGTGTAACAGATCTTCAGTCTATTTTCGATTGTTGTGTATAATAACCTGGTCACCAAGCAGATGCTTCCCAGGAAATCCGATGGTACGCTTCTGTTCTCCAGTTACCATTCCTCCCAATGATTTTAAGGACTACAAAGCATAATAACCTGCCTTTATGGATAGAATGTCTACCAAAATCCTGTCAAACTCGGCCTTAGTGTAATTCCCTTCTATCATCAGGAGGTTTCAACATCACAGTGCTTTACTAGCCACGGTCTTGTTGGTGGTGATATGCCGTTGTCTTCTTCCGACATCTGAAATGACTCACCTAGCCAGTTACAGGGAACCTAGTTTAACGTGGACTCCTGGTCATGGAAACGTTCCGCGTTTTCCACATTGACAGACATAGATGGAGCTGGAAAGAAGTGATAAGTGACAAATAAAAATTGTACATCTGAACTCCAAACTTACACCCAACTGTACCACATTTCCGCTTCTTCCCTTCTATGTTGTCTTTTCACGTATCCGCTCCCTCCTCCGCGTTTGTCAGTGCAGTTTCCTTCCCATGCGTTTCCCAAGTTTTTGGGGCCCTGAAGAAATACATTTGTGGCTACCGATTTCCTTCGGACAAACAGACGCACCCTTGCATAGAGCCTAGATTTGATACGCTACTGCAGTGCCTGTGTTGTTTAGAATTACAACGCAGTGCTCCTTCGGTCATATATGTATGTCCAAATTAACAGGCACTGCGGTGACTACAGGTGGCTTCCCCGCATGTCGCGAGCGCTCCAGCACAGATTTTCACTGTCGTCATTCCATTATACAGCTGCTGGTTGTCCATATCAGCAAATGCGAATACATTTCATGTATACCATGGTTCATTAGACAACGGAAAACACTTTTCCATGAAACACTGACCGCCTTGTCTCACGCTGGGATAAATTTATTAAGAGTTGTGAAGTTTACTTTGGAAATGATAAACTTTTTTCCGTGTTTTTAGTTTTCATTTGATTGCCCCTTACACCTACTGGGATATTAAATATCGGAGTATCCACAGCCTCAGAGAACTTCGAACAGACATTATTGTTCCACAATCGTATCACACATTCTTTGTTGGATGATCATTCCTTAAACTTCAGCTATTCCTCGTAAAAATACTACCGTCCGTCTGTTCCTGGGTACCCCCCTTACGATCCAGGGATCCGTGCTGTATCTTCTAGTGTCTCCAGTAGTAAGAGTATAAATATATATTACTATTGATAGCCAACCAGGCAGGCACCATTATCACAGGATTCTTCTCATTATCCTTTCCAGGACTCACTGATACCCCTAAGCGGAAAATGGTTTACTATTTAAACTTAAGTGACCACATTTCAGTAACAAAACTATAAAAGCCTGAAAAGGAACAAACAAAATGGGTACTTAGCAACGTTAAGTTCATCCGGCCATATCGATGAAACATAGGATGGACAACGGAGAAACAATTCGTGGAAGTGTCAACCAGTGCCAAGGGAAGAATCCAAGCATTTGACTGTGCGGGGGTATATAATGTGCTACGTCACAGTGGCAGCAAAATGAACACTTCTCACCTGTTCCACCGAATATGGGAATCCGGAGGGGAAGCATCTCAGTCCCACTCCTGAGGCAAGGGAAGGACACTTGTTGACAAAATAGAAACTGTAGCTTTGCGCTCACGAACTGTCTGTGAAATACTTTGGACAGGCTGGTGAATTGCCATGCCCTGGCGATGTGGTGCAGTGGAAGTCGTTTGACTCTTATTCAGGAAAAGGGGTCAAATCTGTGTGACCATTCTGTTATAGGGTTACCGTAATTTCTTTAAATGGTTTTAGAGCACGGGTGGACAAATGCGCTAATGCTTTCCCGCGGGCGCTGTCACCCAGCAGTTCCCCTCCAGGTCTCTGCTAACGTCGCTCGTCCGTACCCGGCACGCGCTAGTGGCAAGACCGGCCTGTTTACTTCGTGCCGTTAGTGTCGTCGGTATCGAAGACTCTTTCGCTTTCGTGTTAGGACAAAATTTGTGAGAGTAAATCGACTGGGAGATCCTCAAAATTAAAATTGGTCGGGACCCCATGCATCAATCCGCAATGGGAAGAAGATTATATTTTATCGAGAAACAAACTAGCTCTAAGTGTCTCCCAGTGTCTCTTTTGTAATGCTACACTACTGGCCATTAAAATTGCTACACCAAGAAGAAATGCTGATGATAAACGGGTGTTCATTGGACAAATTTATTATACCAGAACTGACATGTGATTACATTTGCACGCCGTTTGGGTGTATAGATCTTGAGAAATCAGTACCCAGAACAACCACCTCTGTCCGTAATAACGGGCTTGATACGCCTGGCCATTGAGTCAAATAGAACTTGGATGGCGTGTACAGGTACAGCTGCCCATGCAGCTTCAACACGATACCACAGTTCATCAAGAGTAGTGACTGGCGTATTGTGACGAGCCAGTTGCTCGGCCACCATTGACCAGACGTTTTCAATTGGTGAGAGATCTGGAGAATGTGCTGACCAGGGCAGCAGTCGAACATTTTCTGTATCCAGGAAGGCCCGTACAGGACCTGCAACATGCGGTCGTACATTATCGTGCTGAAATGTAGGATTTCACAGGGATCGAATGAGGGGTAGAGCCACGGGTCGTAACACATTTGAAATGTAACGTCCACTGTTCAAAGTGCAGTCAATGCGAACTAGAAGTGACCGAGACGTGTAACCAATGGCACCCCACACCATCACGCCGGCTGATACGCCAGTATGACGATGACGAATACACGCATCCAATGTGTGTTCACCGCGATGTCCCCAAACACGGATGCGACCGTCATGATGCTGTAAACAGAACCTGGATTCATCGGAGAAAATGACGTTTTGCCATTCGTGCACCCAGGTTCGTCGTTGAGTACACCATCGCAGGCGCCCCTGTCTGTGATGCAGCGTCAAGGGTAACCGCAGTTGTGGTCTCCGAGCTGATAGTGCACGCTGCTGCAAACGTCGTCGAACTGTTCGTGCACATGGTTGTTGTCTTGCAAACGTCCCCATCTGTTGACTCAGGGATCGAGACGTGGCTGCACGATCCGTTACAGCCATGCGGATAAGATGCCCGTCATCTCGACTGCTAGTGATACGAGGCCGTTGGGATCCAGCACGGCGTTTCGTTATACCCTCCTGAACCCACCGATTCCATATTCTGCTAACAGTCATTGGATCTCGACCAACGAGAGCAGCAATGTCGCGATACGATAAACCGCAATCGCGATAGGCTACAATCCGACCATTATCAAAGTCGGAAACGTGATGGTACGCATTTCTCCTCCTTACACGAGGCATCACAACAACGTTTCACCAGGCAACGCCGGTCAACTGCTGTTTGTGTATGAGTAATCGGTTGGAAACTTTCCTCATGTCAGAACGTTGTAGGTGTCGCTACCAGCGCCAACCTTGTGTGAATGCTCTGAAAAGCTAATCATTTTCATATCACAGCATCTTCTTCCTGTCCGTTAAATTTCGCGTCTGTAGCACGTCATCTTAGTGGTGTAGCAATTTTAATGGCCAGTAGTGTACTTTATCAGCATGGAAGAAGTACAATGTGAACCGATATATTCCACTCCTTCATAAGAAACTCGTGATGACATTGGATATATGGAAAAGGTAGGCCAAGCTTCTCGAGCTAAAACAGAAGACAGAGAAAGAAGTAATTTCATATATATATATGTCATTTTTTAAAAATAATATTATTATTTATAAAGCATTATGAGGTGTCGACGCTACAACCTACGACACATTTTCTTGCTTAGAAAACATTGACTAATTTGATCTTCGTTGGGAAAAAATAGTCCTCGATTGCACGGATGGACACCTGCAATGACTGATCAGATTTCTGGTGTAATTGTTTTGGCAAGAGAAAAGCGTAAAGAATTTCTTACCCAATAGGAAAGATCTTCGAGACAGCGCCCTGCATCCCATTAACCTGATCTGCCAAAATATGTGGCGTCATGAACATTTTTGTGAAAACTGTTAATAAACGAAGATCACGCGGTTTGGAGATGGGCAAGTTAAATCCTATCCTGGGTGATCTAGAGTGCCACAATGGCGATGTGCCGGATTTTAGTGAAATACACTGGCTGAGTCGAGATTTTGTTTTAGAACGTTTCTTCATCTTACGTAAAGACATGGTGTTATTAACTTCTAACTGGTCTTACAAAGTACATCCATGACTTGAGTACAAAAGGATGAATTGTTTTTGTGGACTAAGAAACTTTCAAAAGTGTAATTTGCGAACTTTTCAATATTGCACAAGTTGTAGAAGAAATAAATCTTGTTTAAAGCAGGCATTGAGCAAAAATTGTGTGAATTTGTTACTGCCTTACAAGTTTTGTTACAAAATTTTGATAATACATTTAGTGATTTTGGTATGTATCAATCCCTTTGGCAGTGGACGTTGAAGGTGCTCCTCCTGAAATTTAGCTCGAGCTCATTGACTTTGAGTGTAGACGTGTGCTCAGGGAGAGGTTTCACACTGCAGAAAATACTGATATAGTTCAAGAGAAATATCCTCAAAAATAGTTCGCGCAATAGCTGCTGGAGGCTGCAATATGTTCTAGACTATATATTTGTGTGAAAGTATTTTCTCAACACTAAAATTAACAAAATCGACAGTTAAGACTAGTTTTACTAACGTTCTTGAGTTTCATGACAAGGGATCCAGGTATCGATATGTTAGTAAAAACACATTTAAAGCCAATAGTAGATTGATTAAGATAGATATGTCTTCTTCTTTCGTAAGTAATAGGCCATCTACAAAAAGTGTTTACTAAAAAGAAAGCATATGCCTCTGTTGTATTAATGACCGGTAATTTAAGTCGACGAGAGCAGTACTTTATTCTCACTATCTTGATCCCCCATTCCTTCCCAGTTCTTCTATGAACAAAAAGACGGAATTTAGAACGTATCACACAGCTTGTACCTAATGTCAGCATGTGCCCTGTATTTATTATTTTGCGGCGCTTCTGTGCCCATTACGGCATTACACAGTGAAGAAATTATTATTTACTCATTTCTTTGTCGCTGTGTTGTGTCTCTATTGAATAGCGATCCGTCAACCGCTTTTATGTCGTTTGCTGGTGATATCTGAACGTGTAGCTGCCTTCGCTGTATTTCAAACAAAGCTCAGAGGAAAGTGGAACATGAAGTACGAGCCGATCGCACAGGAAAAAAAAATAAAAAATAAAATTTCCCTTAGTGACAAACATAGGAAAACAACGCGACTGTTCAACATGCAGAGCTTTATGTGACGAGATGGCGCATATGCATCTACATCTACATGGATACTCAGCAAATCACACTTAAGTGCCTGGCAGAGAATACATGGAACCACTTTGACAATAATTCTATGTTACTCCACTCCCTAACAGCGCGAGGAAGAAACGAACACTTAAATCTTTCTGTGCGAGCTCTGATTTCTCTTATTTTATTACCATTGTCCTTTCCCCCAACATGGGCTGGCGATAGCAAAATATTTTCGTATTCTAAGAAGAAAGTTGGTGATTAAATTTTGTCAGAAGATCTCGCCGCAAAGAGAAACGCCATTGTTTTAAAGCTGGCCACCCCAAATCCTGTATCATGTCCGTGACGCTCTTACTCCTATTTTTCGATAATAGAAAACATGATGCACTTCTTTGAATTTACTCAATGCACTCTGTTAATCCTAAGTGTAAAGAGTCCCACACCACGCAGCAGTACCCCAAAAGAGGACGGACAACCGTAGTGTAAGCAGGCTCTTTAGTAGTGTTCGCCAATAAAACGCAGTCTTTGGTTCGCCTTTCCCACAAGGTTTTCTATTTGTTTTTCGCAGTTTAAGTTGTTCGTAATTGTAATTTTAGGTATTTAGCTGAATTTACGGCCTTTAAATTTGATTAATTTATCGTGTAACCGAGGATTAAAGCATTCATTTTAGCACTCGTGTGGATTAGCTCACACTTTTTATTATTTAGTGCTAATTGCCAATATCCAGACCATAGAGGTATCTTATCTAAATCGTCCTGCAATACGTTTTGATCTTATGGTGACTTAAGTTGATGATAAGCTACAGCACCATCTGCAAGGAACCATAGACGGCAGCTCTGATTGTCACTTAATTTTTTTATACAGATAAGGAACAACAAAGAGTATATAACACTACATTGGGTAATACCTGAAATTACTTCTGTTTTTCTCGATTATTTTCCATCAGTTACTATGAACTGTGACCTCTCTGACTGGAAATCATAAACCTAAGCACATATCAGAGGTGATATTCCATAAGCACACAATTTTATTACAAGCCGTTCGTGAGGTAAGGTGCCAAAATCCTGAAAAATATAGACAACCGGAATCAGTTTGAAACCCCTTGTCAATAGCATTCAAAACTTCATGTGCATAAAGAGTTTGTTGTGTTTCACAGCAACGATGTTTTCTAAGTACTTACTTACTGTGTTTCAACAGCTCTCTTCGAGGTAATTCATACTGTTCGCCCGCAGCATATGTTCCAAAATCCTGCTGCATATCGAAGTTAATGATACGGGAATGTAATTTAGTGGATTACTCCTACATCCTTTTTGAATAGTGGTGTGACCTGTACAGCTTTCCTGTCTTTTTGTACCGATCTTTCGTCGAGCGAGCGGTTATATATTATTGTTAAACATGTAGCTATTGCATCAGCATACTCTGAAAGGAGCCTAACTGGTATAGAATCTCGACCGAAGGACTTACTTTTATTGATTTAAGTTGTTTCACTACTCCGAGGGTATCTACTTATAAGTTACTCATGTGGGCAGCTGTTTTTGAGTCCAGTTCTGGAATATTTACTTCGTCTTCTTTGGTGAAGGAAATTCGGAAGGCTGTGTTTAGTAACTCTGCCTTAGCATCACTGTCATCGATAGTATTTCCATTTCTGTCTCGCAGAGATGGCATTGATTGTGTCTTGCAGCCTAGCATACTTTACATACGACCAGAATCATTTTCGATTTTCTGCCAAGCTTCGAGACAAAGTTTCGTTGTAAAAACTATTATGAGCATTACACGTTGATGTCCGCGTTGAATTTCGAGCTTCTGTAAAAGATTGTCAATCTTGTGGGTTTTGGGTTCGTTTAAATTTGGCAAGCTCTCTACGTCGTTTCTGCAACAATGTTTTGACCATTTTTTGTGTACCACAAGGGATCAGCTCTGTCGTTTGTGAATTTGTTTGGTATAAATCTCTCAGTTGTGACGATATCATTTCTCTGAGTACAAGGCACATCTGGTCTCCACTTCCATTGTTAGTTTGGAAGGAGTGGAGATTGTCTCTCAGGAAGGGGTCAATAGACGCTTTATCTGCTTCTTTGAATAGGTACATTTTTCGTTTATTTTTGGAGTATTTGGAAGTTGCGATATTCATCTCGCTGCGACAGCCCTGATTTCACTAATCGCTGTATCCATTTTGATGCTCGTTATTAACTCAGAATTATTTGTTGCTAAGAGGTCAACCTTGCTTTCAAAACCGGTTACCATTCGAGTGGGCTCATGAACTAATTGGTCGAAGTAACTTTCAGAGAATGCGTTTAGCACACTTTCGACTGATGTTTTATGCGTACCTCCTGATTTAAAAATGTATTTTCACCAACATATCGAGGGTAAATTGCTGTCAAAATGGTTCAAATGGCTCTGAGCACTATGGGACTCAACTGCTGTGGTCATAAGTCCCCTAGAACTTAGAACTACTTAAACCTAACTAACCTAAGGACATCACAAACATCCATGCCCGAGGCAGGATTCGAACCTGCGACCGTAGCGGTCGTGCGGTTCCAGACTGTAGCGCCTTTAACCGCTCGGCCACTCCGGCCGGCTAAATTGCTGTCAGCACCAACTATAATAGGGTATGTGCTTGAAATTATTCTCAAGTTTTCTTTGAACCTTCCTGCTAGTGTATTATCTCAATTGAGAGATCGGTGAAGATATTCAATTATCATTTTATTCCGGCTGCCAAGAAAGATCTTTACACATACTAACTCACATAAGCTATTTCGGTTTCACTGCAAGACAAAATACTTCTAGTAGCAACAAACACGCCACTACCAATTGTATTTAGTCTATCATTTCCGAACAACCATAGATAAGTCGCAAAAATTTTGGCTGAACTTATCTCCAGCTTTAGCCAACTTTCAGTGGCTGTAGCGATTTGAGCAACAGTGCTTTCTATTACCGTTTGGAACCCTAGTACTTTCCAAACACAGCTACGACAATTTAAAACTGTGCTACTGAAGATCCTGGTTTCACCTGCACCCTTTTGGACTGAAGCTCTTTCTGTGTTTCCCCGAGGCTCTCTAACCTAAAAAACTGCGCAGTCGATGTTATAAGGCCCTGGTACCCGTGTAGCCGCCTCCTGCGCGTAATGGACTCCTCACCTATTTAGTGGAACCAGAGACCCAAGTCTAGGAATCTGTAATCTACTGTAGTTCGCAGGACCGTCTGAGCCTCTCGGTACTTTATCAGAGGTCTGCAATCGGTCCTATCGACTATGATGCAAATTGTTAGCTCTGCTTTCATCTCGCAAGAAGGACTTCCAGCCTTTACCACTTCTGATAGACGCTGTAAATCAGAGAGAATCTTTAATGATCCAAAGCGGCATACTTCATTGGTATCGTAATGAGACACCAGCTGCAACTGGTGCTCTTTATGGCATCAGGGAGAACCCGTTCCACGCCTGGAATGCCTCCGCCCGGTATGCACACGGGTTGCACACTGGCTTTCTCCTCATCTTTGTAGCCACGCCCTTAAAGGGCTCTGCAGTGCACCTAACATTATACCTCCGAACTACCAACTATCCCACCCTTTGTGTCTGGCAGTATGCTGCAGGCTGGGATGTTTCCTCTGAAAAAGGACGGGCGACTGCATCTGGCTGAAGACAGTGCCAGCCACACTACACCGCGAACCTCTTTGTCAGACTAACCAAGGAGGACTTACGTTCGGCTCCCACGGCAGTCTTTCACAGCCTTCCAATCTCCGAGGCAACCCTGCCTCTCTACGACTGGTCAAGCTCAATGTGAGCAGTAACTGGGTTGGCCAGCGATGCGGACCTATCAGCGGACACGTAGGTCGTGCTAGACGTGCGCTGGCTGCCCTCGGAAGGTGGACAACAGTGATGCCAATCCACTGCAGCCTGAAGCTGTGCAACCGTTGCCAACACACTCTGCATGCATTCGCACACAGCAATCACAGTTCCTATACATACTATAGACGGTGGAAAACTACAGTACGCAGACTAACGGCAATCGACAGGTGCTACGATACTACCGTAGACACTGATGAAAACACAAGAACTGTGTGTAGAAGATTAGATTAACAAGCAGATATTCAAAAACTAAACTACCAAAGCACACAAATAAGACTGAATAAGTCGCTCCTGGTTAAGAACGTGTAAAATGTCACAAAATCGTTTACTTTCCGACATAAAAGAAGACACGAGAACTGTATCTATTAAATATTGCATTAAGAAGCAAAAATTCAAAAAGAAACTACCAAAGCACGCAGATGAAACTATACAATTCGCTCCTACTTAGGAACTCGTAAAATGTCACAAAATTGTTTACTTCTATGCTATTACTCTGTCTTGGCCGGCGGCTATTGGCTGACTGCATAAAAGCATACACACTGTATAGCGTTCATTCATCTGTTTTCGTCACAAAAGAGTTATTATAAGGTAAGTTCTACTACTTTTTCATTCGACCGCACTTTTGTGTAACACAAGGTAGACTACACAACGCAAATACTACACTCTTGTTTTATCTGCATTGTCGTGCTGCAAAAATTAAGACAGTGAAAAGAATGCTTCTAACAATCTTACGTGACTACAAAGTCGAGCAACAGCATTCGATTGCGCATAGTCGGCAGTCTTCGGTACCCTTCCCTTCGAGAGTAGGAGAATCCAAGCTGCGCCCTCTTCGTGCCAGCAAGGCGTCACAAACCACAAGTCACCAATGCCCACGGTGTCCGCGGGTAACTTCGCCGCCAGCTCACCCGTCCAGCCGTGTTTTAGAGAAATGTCGGGATCGTTTGTTCACAAGATCAACGCCGACCTTCATTCCCTTTCTTGTGCAGCCTGAACTTCCGATTCGTCTCTAATTACCTCATCGTGAACGGGACGTTAGCCCCTAATCTTCATTCCTTTTAATATCCAGATGAAAGGGCCTTAGTTTGCGCATGACGTGATTCGCAATTACCAATTTCGTTCATCTAATGCAAGCATACTTTGATAATCATGTCGTGGGTTAAAAGCACCACTTATTACCACATTTCGGCCACAATAAGAACGCAAAAATGTATATCTGCTTTGTGATTTAGTATTAGATTTACAAAATAATTATATCGCTGAACTTTTTCCTTCGAACTGCTACCCCGTCGGCAAAAATAGCATAGTTACATTTTCAGTAATTGGATTATTAATGAAGTTGCGAGAACACATTGCTGTATGTTTCGTGACCACCTGTTGGTCTCGGTGAAAACAGATAACGAATGTCTGTAGCGCGTAAAAATTAATTTGGGGAGAAGCAGTTAGCAGCCTCATTCTGGGCAAAACTGGATGTAAATTCGATGTCTCTTTTAATGAACACGCCAAGGCTTTCGGATACAATGCACCTGGTAGCTCTGGAACAGTAACAAACTTGAAAGACACAGGACATAATTTTTGAAACATATTAATGTAATGCCAGCAAACAGTTTTTATGTAACTAAGTTACATTTGTAATATTCGGTAAATACGTTTGCAAATAGGTTGAGTTTATGATGGAGTAGTATAAAAGTGCTGAAATCAGCTGAACCAAATTACCGATTTTTATCACTGTTTCTTTTTTAAATTAAAATAATTAATTTCATTAGAATATTTTTAAGTAGAACTAAAAATCGATGCCTCTAATGTATTCCCCCATCTATTAAGGAAATCTTGGCACGTGTCCAGAATATCCGTGATAGGTAACACTCAAAAGTGCCTTGCGACGAACACGTGGAGTTCACTAGGCCGTATACAGCACATATGTATTCGCCCAGATACGCAGTAAGTACAGAATTCACAAACAAGGAGAAAATGTGTATAACTCCCTTCACAACCGTAAATAATGCTGATGTTTCTCCACCAGTGCAAGAGGACATGCAAGCTCCCTGGTGGAGCGCTGTACGCCAGGTCGAGAACACACATGTATATCACAAACTCTTTCAGTATGTAGAAGTATCGTAATTCACCTGATGATGATGGCGTGACGCAGCAGGTAGTGATGAGTATAATAAAAATAAAACTGGCATAAGGAATGCACCAATAACTTTTCTGTATTTCATGTAATATGTCGTAGCTCTTAAGAAGCAGTACATTTTGGACGACATTTGTGTTTTTATTTTGCAATTCACTAATGATTCAATCGAAGCATTATCTAACTACAGTTGAGGTATTAGCCCGGCAGCTAACAGCTAATGTTGGATGTAGCGGCATAATATAGCTGTATATTAAATTCACGATCTTGTGTTCACGTGAGATGGGTGAAGAATCTCCTACTCGACATTAGAAAGCCACTGATAGTAACTTACGTCCAGACCAAAACTGTACATCATACTTAATTTTAATTCCAGTTTCAACAGGCAGATCTTCACGTAATTCCAACATTATGCTGGTATCAGGGTCAGGTACTCAATATAAACCTATTTTTAAATTACTATTTAAGGTTGAAAGGTCTCTGTTGGATTCCATTCATGATAATTTCTCAAATATGTTGTCATTTACGGCATAAATTCCTCTTCTAAATTTACTGTGGTGTTTATGACTATCTGGGAGGAGACTGAGCAGTGAACCGTGTTACTTTTACACGTAAACAAGAACGATCTGTCGCGCTACTACACTTTAAAACACAGTTTATATGTAATTCATGTCACACAGTCTCATACGGAACCTACATCCACTTTCTTTTATATACTGTATATGATAAGATACTGTCATCCCCCTTCCCTTCTGTGTGAGAGGATGAATGAGCAAATGTATTTCTAGTTGCATGCTTGATGGTAACAGACAAGCCTGTCTGCTAGAGAACAGTAGGACCAACGTCGGAACAGGTAGCTACGCTTTCTAAAAGGAGAGAGGTTTCTATTCTTAGCATGGTCCTGTCCATCCCTTGTCGTATTGGTATAGGAAGCTGCCTCTCTGGTCACTTCCGTTTGTATCTGTTAAGCACGCTCGGTAGGGTCCCAGGTCAGTCTGCCCGCAGCAAGCGTCTGAAGCGGTAAGATATCTGGCTAAGCGCATGTCTGCTAAGTCTGTAGGACAATGTATTTCTTAAGTTCAGCCTAACTGAAAATTTAATCACCTTTATTTCAGGTTTAGCTCTAAAATATCTAATGTTATCTTAAATTGCAACGCAGTGTAATTCGAGTGTGAAGTTCAGAATATATTCCGGTAGTTGCTTTGTCACTACTTTGTGAGTAAAGTGGAACCACGCGTTGATCAGTAACTCTAACTAAGATCATCGATCTTAAATGCGAATGTGCGTGAGATTATAACATCTCGTCTTGACAATATTTTTCAATATAGCAACTTTTCTTTATGTTCAACCCACTTGGGGTGTACTTTGTGAGACCAGTACCACGTGCTTATACAATTATTTGACCCATCAGATTAGTAATAAGACGATAGTAACCAGTTCGAGGTTTTTATTTTGAATTGCGTTTCGATGTAATTTATTTTAATTATCAAAATTATCGTGGAGTTACACTCTTTGTGTAAACCAAGTTGACCACGTGAAGCATGTGGTGTAAGCATCAAAGTAGCCCTCAGCTATTCTTTTTGGGAAGATTTCACAGAGTGTTAGTATGAATTTAGTACACCAGTGTGTGGTAATTCCATGACGGACAGGATTGCGCTACGAACGTAACTTCTTTGGGTGAAAATTGAATCGGTAGGTTGTGGTTAATTTCCTCTTGGATATGTTTCAACGTTCTTCGTGAGTTATTTTATGAATGCAGTGTTGTATGTAGTCTCCCAATCTTGGCTCCCTATTTGATGTGTTCCGTAAGATTACAAACTCACATTTTCACAATCCTAAATAAGGCACCAGTTTAGTTATGAATCAAGTTTGATACGCTGAAATTTTAACGGAACAATCATCAATGTTAAAATAAATGTCCAAATATAAACTGATTTATTTCTTTTTATTTAAATTGTATATATATATATATATATATATATATATATATATATATATATATATATATATATATATATATCACCGGTTATCGTAAGATGAGTACTAAAAGATTATAATCAATGTTAGTCTGGTTGGGAATTTGGCAAGCTAGGCTGGATACCTGGTGAAACAGTTGCGCTGTAATGCCAGGTTAACTTCCTCAGATAGCTCACAGCTTTTAACCCACTTTTATGGTCTTGAATATCAGCACCGCTTACAGAACAAATTAAAGCAACAACATTACAAGGTCTTAATCAGATTTGCATATAATATTTTTATCAGTGACCAGTTTTGAGCATTTTCGTTGATTCTGAGGCCATGACCTACACCAAAAGGTACAATGTCACTAATAAAACATGAAATATAAAATTTTCAAACATTTTCTGTGCACAGATTTCAATAGAGAAATAAATCCTATATACTCGTACTTGAAATGTTAGATTGTAAATAATACATTTGCTCTCACATCAGATCAATGTAAAAAACGTTATTTGACTGCATCGCAGTTTTCTTGGTTGGTTAAATATTCGACCCGCATTTACTTGTAAATAAAGAACTTGACAGGTGTCTTCATTTGTCTATTATGCGTTAATATGCTCGTCTTTCCAGAAATTATAATGTTATAAATGTACGAAACTAGTGACTAGTAAAAATATTATCTGCAACTCTCATGGAAACCATAATTAATAAATTACAAGCAGGTGTTTGACACTGAAATTTGTTTCTCTTGTTGCCGGCCGCGGTGGCCGTGCGGTTCTGGCGCTGCAGTCCGGAACCGCTAGGCTGCTACGGTCGCAGGTTCGAATCCTGCCTCGGGCATGGGTGTGTGTGATGTCCTTAGGTTAGTTAGATTTAAGTAGTTCTAAGTTCTAGGGGACTTATGACCTAAGATGTTGAGTCCCATAGTGCTCAGAGCCATTTGAACCATTTTTTTTGTTTCTCTTGTTATTTTTCCTAACAATCGATCATGAGAGGAAAACAACAGGCAGATTTTTAGTATTGATTATTTGCAAAAGTGGTGAAAAATTTTGACATTTTCTTCAACGTCTGTAAGCAAATTACACTATTTTAATACAGGAATTGTGAGAGTACAAAACGCAATGGAACAGGTAGTAACAACTGCTGGAACCAAAGTGAAGTACATGTGCAGATGTATCAGTTGATTAAAATTTTTATGAACTGTGGTAATATACAGCTATCGCTGGTACTTGACGTGGTGAGTGGTCTGCGAGTGTCAGTGTGCGACAGGCTGGTGGAGTGCACGTCGGAAGCAAGAAGGACCGGCGGCTGTCTAGCTCCTCTGGCTGTCCCGGCTGTGGAGCTGCCGCAGCAGTGCGTAGTACTTGTACGAGGCGTTCACCAGCTGCAACAGGCGCCACACACTGCTCTGCAACACTGGAGGTATCCGCTTCTACTCGCTATACACTCTACAGGAGCTGCTGCAGCTGCATCTTAATTTTACTGTCTTATGGTAGAATACTCGAAAGCGCACATTAGACGTTAAGTTCTCTTACGTGAAGTGAGCTGACTTATAGCTTCAATACATTACATTTATTTTCACCAACTGCGACATAATAGCGTATACAAACAGTGATCCAATAATGTAAAATGCTTTTTTATTCCAGTCTCTGATCACAAATGAATTCTTTAGACGATGACCGGTTTCAGTCTGTAATGGTCATCCTCAGATCTTTTTTACACCATGTCCTAAAGTGATACGGCCATAATGGCATCGTCAAAACATATGCTGATTATATTTATTTGTTTTGCCGATGCCATTATGGCCGTATTACTTTAGAACATGGTGTGAAAAAGATCTGAGGATGGTCATTACAGACTGAAACCGGTCATCGTCTAAAGAATTCATTTGTGATCAGAGACTGGAATAAAAAAGCATATTACATTTATTGTTTATACAAAAGAAACCATGTTTTAGAAATGTTTCAGAGTTACTACTATCTACGTTTTTAATATAAAGCATGATTTATATACACCATGTTTCAAAGTCCTTTCATCACTCATCTAGGGCTAGTAGACCACGTCACAGGAAATAAATTTTGTTAGAGACAAAATGTTCGCTGACACTTCCTGGCGGTCCTTTAGTATGTGTTATATCCCTGGGAGGCGACTGTCCGTAGGAACTCTTCTGCGAGCACATGAAATTCGTCTTGGCTATAATCCAAATACCTGCTCCGTGTGAAAGGGGTTGCGCCGAGCAAAATTAAAGCTCCTTATTCGCTTCTAAAATATCTTTCTCCGCTTAGAGATACTCATTCTTGAAGTTTTCGTGTTGATAATCATCTGCCAGTTCCTGGATCAGCTATTAAGCAGCACATCACGTTAGCAGACCCAACTAGTTCGGTGAAATCTCATCCCACAGCGGCGAATGCTAAAGGTCGCCTACCGTCGACGGGAAGTATCAGTGAACATTTTACCTGTAACAAAAGTTTTTCCGTATGACTTAGCAGTCCCAGACGTTAGATGCAAAGAGATTGAGAAACACACATAGGGTGATTCAGGAGCAGTCACATAATTTGTGAAGTGATTGTACACGTAAAGATAAACCAAGAAACTATGAGATATGTCCAATTTTCTATCGTTACACAATTGAACTGGAGCAGGTTGAGGGCTACGCAGATCTGTGAACGGATATGAAGACAGTTGTGAATATTACTAATCGAAATCCTGTGCAGGAGCTGTAAGGGATAGAATACTATTGGGACAAATTACTAATCCATTATACAAGAGGTTTGGGTTTCTTCAACAAATGATAGGTCTATGAAAACAGTTGTGAATATTACTAACCGAAATCCTGGTCAGGAGCTGTAGTGGATAGAATACTAATGGGACAAATTACTAATCCATTATACAAGAGGTTTGGGGTTCTCCAACAAATGACAGGTCTATGAAAACAGTTTTGAATATTACTAACCGAAATCCTATGCAGGAGCTGTAGTGGATAGAATACCATTGGAACAAATTACTAATCCATTATACAAGAGGTTTGGGGTTCTCCAACAAATGACAGGTCTGTGACATCACGTAGAGGCAACAGCTCCATGCTTACCCAGCGTGCAATCATGGGTTGGATCAGTAAGCAGTCGTGAGGCCAGGTGCGTGTCGTGCTTGAGTGTTGTATAATTGAACAAATCGACTGTGTCCATCAGTACCAACATGCTGCATACGTCCATCCATGCAGAATACGCAGACATGTTTGTGTACGGATATTGTAATGGCAGTGCCGTGCGGATGTGACTAAATATCTGAGATGATTGCCTTATCGACGATCCCCCCGTGCCAGGGTATTTCTCAGGGTTTTTCACACATTATTTGAATCAAGAACAGTACCCAGTTTACACATAATTTCAGAACGTAAGGTTGCCCAGTCAATTTAGTAAAGGGAATACATTATCGCAATGGTGCAACAGAGTCCCACCACCAGTACACAGCGCATTAGGCATCAGCTTTATCTTCACAGACACGAGTGTGATGTACGGCACATTCCAAGGGCTTTTACCCATTCCATGTGCAGCCCATGCAACATCTGTATCTATGTGACTCAATAAGCAGATAACATTTTGTGAGTGGTTGGCTGTAAACTTTACTTACAGACGAAGCTGCATTTACACGCAATGGTATTTAAGCACTCCAGTTCTCATACATGGGTGATGGAGTACCCACATGACACTTGGGAAACAAGATTCGAAGTTAGGTTCTCAGTGAATGTCTGGTGTGGTATGACTAATGTCCTGGTGATGGGGCCAGCCAAATGGCATGACAGCCGCAGCATACGCACGTTTCCTGCTAGAAGACCCATCCACACTTTTGAAAAACTTGTCATTAGAGAAAATGTACCTGCAACATGATGTGTCACCGATTCGCTGTACCCGAAAAGTATTTCAGTATCTGGATAACACATTTCCTCGACGGTGGATTCACCTTGGGGACCCATTAAATGGAGTACCAAATCACCTGGTCTAAGAGCATTAGACTTCTGTTTACAGGTGTGGTTAAAGTAGGATGTGTACGCTGTGAGAATGGATACACCTGAATAAATTGTCGCTCGGATCCCTGAAGCTGTTGCCCGCACTAAAGCCCGCCGAGATGCTGTTCGATATGCAACACAACACACACACCAACACGCTCGCAAGTACATTGAAATGTGTGGAGGTCTTTTCGAACACTTCTTGTAGGACGGATCAGTTATCCATCCCACCACTATTCTATCTATCACAGCACCTACACAGAATCTCGATAACTATTATCGCACTTGTCTTCATAATCAGTCATGGATGTTTGTAGTCTTCTACATGCTCCAGTTCCGTAATAATCGAAAATCCGACACGTGACTTTTTAGGTTTATTTTCACATGTAGAACCACCTCACAAATCAGGTGACGTTCCTCCTTAGTCAGCCTGTATATCTGTGTGCGTGTGTATGTTTCAAATCCCCTGCACCAAACCGTATAGACGCTGAAGTGACAAAGGCCATAGCATAGCTGTATACACATATAAAGATGGCTGTCATATCGCGTACACAAGGTATGAAAGAGCAGTGCAGTGGCGGAGCTGTCATTTGTACTTAAGTAATTCATTTGAAAATGTGTCCGACATAATTATGGGTGGACGACGGGGATTAAGAGATTTTGAACGCGGGATGGTAGCTGGAGCTAGACGCGTGGGATATTCCGTTTCAAAGATCGCTAGTTAATTCAATATTTCAAGACTCACAGTGTCAAGAGCGCCGAGAATAAGAAGACGGACAATGTAGTGGCCGACGGGCTTCAATTAATGACTCAGAGCAGCGGCATTTGCATAGATTTGTCAGTGCTAAAAGAGAAGCCACACTGCGTGAAATGACAGCAGAAATGTGGGACGTACGATGAAGGTATCCGTTAGGACAGTGATGCGAAATTTGGCGTGAATGGGCTATGGCAGCAGACGATCGAAGCGAGTGTCTTTTCTAACAGCACAAAACCGCCACAGCGCCTCTCCTGGGCTCTAAACCTTATTGATTTGACCCTAGGTGACTGGAAGACTATGGTCTGGTTGAATGAGTCCCAATCTAATTTGGTAACAGGTGATGGTAAGGTTCAGGTGTACTGTCACACACTAACTGACTAGGAAATCTCAATGGACTAAAGGAACACACAGGAAAACTGTAGGCAAACATAATAATATCGTACCTTGCAACTGCTAAGGCTGAATGGCAGAAAGAAGTGTAGGTATAGAAACTTTTCAAAATACGATATCTGATAAGCCATTCGCACTAGAATCCTGCAACAAACACCACTCACATTCTACTTTTCCATACTTCTAGTATTTAATGTCGATAGGCATTCTTCCATTTAAAAAATGAATTTTTGCACAAAAAATACACTTTCTAAGTATTATTACAATCTGTTGATTTGCTAACAAGACGAGCCCATAACCACCAATCCATTCTGTGAAAATAAAACATCAAGAACACTTTCAATTTCCGTAACATTTGCGATGGAAGTTCTAGGTAATTCACCCTGTATAGATGAGGCACACTCAAATGAAAACCGAACACTCAGCAGAACGGGACCATGAAATGGTTCCACTGAAATGAAACCACCACACGCATTAAGACATTTATCCCACAGGGAGAAAAGACGGTCAACTCCCGTTTCGTAGAACGCTGATCCACAACCATACCCACTCTTACACTTCCTCGTCCAACGGAAATAGACATCAACGTGTGTCTTTCTTCAGGCTGCCAAAGATGTTAAAATTCCACGGTGAAAGATCCGGGCTGTACTGAGGTTATTACAGGTTTTTCCAACCATATCGTTGAAGCGTAACCTTCATCGTATTTGCAGTGTGGGGGCGGGTTTGACTGGCTAAATTCTATGCTAATTAACTCGAAAACGGCGCAATATATAGGTGTTTAGGTGGTGTCATCCCAAACAAATCCTGCTCATGACGTCTTCGATACGACGCCCAATGCCGACCGAATGCTTCGATTTGTTTCCCTTTTCAAACAAAGTGATTTCTCACTCAGAGTTTTACGTGCACATTCGATATAGCGCTGCCATATTAGTCTAGTGCTATATTCTTTTTATAGATGTATTAAGAGAAGCAGTACTCCAACAGCGACCGAGCAGCGCGCTTCTGCATGGGGACAGCTGTCAGGGAAATGCTGTCGCAACTAAGTTCCTGGCTATTTCTTGATTTAATATTCCTGTTAATACATATCGCTATAACAAATATCGTACTAGACTAATTTGGGGTCCTCTCTGTGTAAAACTCCACTTCAAAAATAATTTTCTCTGCAACTGGAAACAAACCAACGCATTTCATCGTCGTCGGCCGTCGCATGAAAGACGTGATGAGCAGCATTTGTTTAGAGTATGTACACTGACTCCAGCTACACGATGCAAAAAAGAAATTACTTATAGCTGCCAAACAACCAGAGAAAATGCGCCTGAGAACTCTTACATATATTAGGTGGACTTCAGAAATAAATTGCATATGTAGTCCCACTCTTCGGCAACGAGAGTGGAGCGCTGTCAGATTGTCAGAGGTGAGTACGTGTTGTAGATTTCCTGTAGACACATTTCTGGTGGGGTAATGGTAACATGTGTATCATAGTGTGGGAGTGAAATGGGGCGACAACTGGAAACATACTTCATAGATAAAGTGCGGGAGAGACTAAAATTCTTTTGGGCCAGAAGCCTAAATTGCACTCAGATTCGCCATGAAATTCTACTGGTACATGAACCAAAAGCTATGTCACGTCCAGCAGAAGTGAAACAGTGTCAACAATCGGACCAAGGCCATGCAGTCGTGGGTGGCTCTGATTGGGAAGGAAGGCCACCGATGTAGACAACAGACAACAATGTCAAGGCAGTCGAAGAGGTGATTCGCAGTAATCGCAGAATTTCCAACAGTGAGTACGTTAACACATTTGTTCACGATTGGCACCATGACCAAAGAGCGGATTTCTGTTGCCGAGAAACTGAATGACTGGTAGAAAGTTCTCACTGTTGTTTACGGAGACTTGTTGACTGTTAAAAAATAGTTACTTTGGAGTGTAGTACAGCATTCAATAAAAGGACTCTGCCTGTCATAATAATGTGTAATAATGTGTAACATTCTTTTTAACGTTGTACATATATATTCTTTCAATTATCTATAACTTGTATTTTACTAGTGCTACCGCAGCTGATCATTCGAAATCTTATTTTATTCTTAAATACGCATTACCTGCTCCTGTTGTTCTGTGTATTTACTACGCAGCTGCTTGTCACTGCTTCAATCATTAGGCACTTTGTTCAGTTTATTCGCACATTTAATAAGTCCATACTCCTGTTTTAAAAATATATTGATTTCCTTTCGTCCGTATTTTCTCATCTCTAGAGTTGTGGTAGCTGCCAAGCTTAAACGAGTTCTAATTTTAAATAAAGTAGCTTGTGACGAAAGCATTCGTATTTGATACCTACTACAATACATAGGTCGCACGTCTGCTCCGCAGGGCCAGACAGCCTCATTTCATGATTGGCGGGATTGTAACAATTTTTAGATTACCTATTTCTTGCTTCAGACAAGCATAATTTACTAAACTTGGCATTACCAGTATTTTCGTTTATTGCCAACACCTGATTGTTCTGCAAAATTTTTCAGAAACTTCTCTTGGAATTTGTTTAGCACTACTTGAAAGTACATCTGCATCCTGCCACAAATGAGGAACAGCGATATGCACATACAGATGGCTGTAGCATCACCTACACAAGACATAAAAAGGAAATACAATGGCGGAGCTGATACTTGTAACCAAGTGATTCATGCGAGAAGGTTTTCGAAGTGATTATGGCCGCTCGATGGGAACTGACAGACTCTGAACGCCGAGTAGCAGTTGGAGCTAGACGCATGAGGAACTGCATTTCGAAAATCATTAGGCAATTCAATATTCAAATATCCGTAGTGTCAAGGGTGGGCCATCCTGTGTAACCCACAGCAAGTTTTTGCCTATTTGTCTGCTTCGGCACGGGAAATTAAATATGTAGAACAGTGTAATAAAATGGTAGCCATCACTTAGGATAAACACTATCTATGAATGTAAATGAAACTCACTGTAATTGTACTATCAACTGTACTTATTTCAGCTTTTATTTAAAATTCACCATTAATTTATCCAGCAACAAACGAAGGAAAGGAACGTTAAGACACAACGTCCCATTGACAATGAGAAGATTAGCGATGAAACACTAATTCGTATTGGGAAGGATAGGGAAAGGAGTCCTAGCATTTCTCATAAGCCAGTTAGAGTAACCTCAGAAAACCTAAATTTCCGAGTCAGGATACAGTAGATTTTAGCTGCCGTCTTTCCGCATATGAGTGTATTGTTAACCGATGCGCCACCCCACCCACTTGGTTTGTACGGTTTTCAGTGCAGTCAAGATGAAACATTTTTTAGTCGTAGTCGTCTCTCTGACTTGCACTATAATTGTTTCGTAGCCCTTCTAAGCCAAACACTGACCAGTAGGTCCTTAGCTTTGGTTCTTTACACCGTATCTTGTCAACTCAAAGTGCAGTATGAACGAAATAATCACTACAGACACCACATTCGTCTTGAGAGTTTCAGCAACAGTGTTAATATTTAAGATAATTCACATTTATTGTTCCGGCTCAGTTACACATTTTTAAAATTGTTTTAGGTGTTTAGATCACTCAGGATCATTTTCAGTTCTAAGTAGTTCCTTCAGCCACCCGTCTTGTCTACTCAGAACTACGTATCACAGTAGTCTGATACTTTGAATAGACCAGACGGGTTACTGACGCAACTACTTAGGTTTTAAGTTTGAGTGATAGAAAAATGTAATCTAATTCAAAAATGTCCAACTGACACGGAACAATTCTCGTAAATCAATAAGGGAGGGAGTTTTGACTGACAGATTGAATGGAACAAGTAACAAAATAAAAGTTACTACGCTCCTCAGTAGCTGTAACAAACGATCTACACTTACATGCAGGGGGCATAATACGTCACAATTAGCATTGTTATATCACGAACAGGACTGTTTAATCAGCTTAGTAGAAGAAATTTGCGTTACCCTACAAATGAAATATTTATTTATTTATTTGTTCTAGTCCGCATTTTTGATAAGAGCCGACAGTTTCTGAACAACGTACGTTAATGTGAATCATTATATCTATCATTTTAGAACGTTTTTCTATATTGAATGGTGAGCTAAATCTGTAGTATCTATTATTTTATCTTTTTCCTATTTTTGCTTGTGTTACTCTAATATTTCCATAACTTTCTGTAAACTACATTCAGTTTCTTCTATCAGAAAAAGATCCGTAGGTATCCTTTACTAGAATCTCTTTTAAATAATTTTATTACCTTCTTTTCCGCCTGTTGCTATTAGTGCCGTTTTTCTTTTTTTTCGGTCATCAGTCTACTGACTGGTTTGATGCGGCCCGCCACGAATTCCTTTCCTGTGCTAATCTCTTCATCTCAGAGTAGCACTTGCAACCTACGTCCTCAATTATTTGCTTGGCGTATTCCAATCTCTGTCTTCCTCTACAGTTTTTGCCCTCTACAGCTCCCTCTAGTACCATGGAAGTTATTCCCTCATGTCTTAGCAGATGTCCTATCATCCTGTCCCTTCTCCTTATCAGTGTTTTCCACATTTTCCTTTCCTCTCCGATTCTGCGTAGAACCTCCTCATTCCTTACCTTATCAGTCCACCTAATTTTCAACATTCGTCTATAGCACCACATCTCAAACGCTTCGATTCTCTTCTGTTCCGGTCTTCCCACAGTCCATGTTTCACTACCATACAATGCTGTACTCCAGACGTACATCCTCAGAAATTTCTTCCTCAAATTAAGGCCGGTATTTGATATTAGTAGACTTCTCTTGGCCAGAAATGCCTTTTTTGCCATAGCGAGTCTGCTTTTTATGTCCTCCTTGCTCCGTCCGTCATTGGTTATTTTACTGCCTAGGTAGCAGTTTTGACTGACAGATTGACTTCATTGACTTCGTGACCACCAATCCTGATGTTAAGTTTCTCGCTGTTCTCATTTCTACTACTTTTCATTACCTTCGTCTTTCTCCGATTTACTCTCAAACCATACTGTGTACTCATTAGACTGTTCATTCCGTTCAGTAGATCATTTAATTTTTCTTCACTTTCACTCAGGATAGCAATGTCGTCAGCGAATCGTATCATTGATATCCTTTCACCTCGTATTTTAATTCCACTCCTTAACCTTTCTTTTATTTGCATCATTGCTTCCTCGATGTACAGATTGAAGAGTAGGGGCGAAAGGCTACAGCCTTGTCTTACACCCTTCTTAATACGAGCACTTCGTTTTTGATCGTCCACTCTTATTATTCCCTCTTGGTTGTTGTACATATTGTATATGACCCGTCTCTCCCTATAGCTTACCCCTACTTTTTTCAGAATCTCGAACAGCTTGCACCATTTTATATTGTCGAACGCTTTTTCTAGGTCGACAAATCCTATGAAAGTGTCTTGATTTTTCTTCAGCCTTGCTACCATTATTAGCCGTAACGTCAGAATTGCCTCTCTCGTCCCTTTACTTTTCCTAAAGCCGAATTGATCGTCACCTAGCGCATTCTCAATTTTCTTTTCCATTCTTCTGTATATTATTTTTGTAAGCAGCTTCGATGCATGAGCTGTTAAGCTGATTGTGCGATAGTTCTCGCACTTGTCAGCTCTTGCCGTCTTCGGAATTGTGTGGATGATGCTTTTCCGAGAGTCAGATGGTATATCGCCAGACTCATATATTCTACACACCAACGTGAATAGTCGTTTTGTTGCCACTTCCCCCAATGATTATAGAAATTCTGATGGAATGTTATCTATCCCTTCTGCCTTATTTGACCGTAAGTCCTCCAAAGCTCTTTTAAATTCCGAGTCTAATACTGGATCCCCTATCTCTTCTAAATCGACTCCTGTTTCTTCTTCTATCACATCAGACAAATCTTCACCCTCATAGAGGCTTTCAATGTATTCTTTCCACCTATCTGCTCTCTCCTCTGCATTTAACAGTGGAATTCCCGTTGCACTCATAATGTTACCACCGTTGCTTTTAATGTCACCAAAGGTTGTTTTGACTTTCCTGTATGCTGAGTCTGTCCTTCCGACAATCATATCTTTTTCGATGTCTTCACATTTTTCCTGCAGCCATTTCGTCTTAGCTTCCCTGCACTTCCTATTTATTTCATTCCTCAGCGACTTGTATTCCTGTATTTCTGATTTTCCCGGAACTTGTTTGTACTTCCTCCTTTCATCAATCAACTGAAGTGCTGTTACAACTATGAATACAACTCCATACTTTGAAACATCCTGGCAGATTAGAACTGTGTGCTGGACCAAGACTCGAAATTGCGACTTTTGAATTTCGCGGCAAGCGCTCTACCAACTGAGCTACCCAAGCACGAGTCATGACTACTCTGAACAGCCTATTTCCACCAGTACCTAGTCTCCAATGTTCCATTCCGAGTTCGAGTCTCTGTCCGCCACAGAGTTTTAACCTGCCAGAAAGTTTCATATCAGCGCACACTCCGCTGCAGAGTGAAAACTTCATCCTGGAAATGCATTCATCACTACTACTACTACTACTACTGACTCAAATATTACTAGGCCTTGTTGAATTTGCTTCTTCAACTAGTACTAAAACGTCTGTTATAAACATAAATACTAACTCTTATACTGAACGTCTACCACGATTATAGGTGAAGTACTACGTCGGACACAGTATTCAGATAGATGATTGCAAGTATTTTAAGCATTTTTCTTTGTCTGACTTCCACGTTTACTTCGCTTGTCATACGAAAAAGAGTGAATCTTATGTAGCACTCATTACAAGAATACAGATTTTATATACATCCGCAGTCCTTCACTGGATTTTGTTTGTTATTTCACCGTGACTAATATAAAGCAGTACCGTTTCAGCCTGAAGTGTCAACGGAACTACTCCCTATCAGCAATCCATCAGCAGGTAATCAGTACCAGAGAACGAGGTAATTGAGTGGTACAGACTCTAGACTCCCATGCCGCAAGAGCGAATTTAAAAGCTACATATGGCCATAAACAATAGGTTTTCCCTGGGTTTACTACATTAAGCGTTTCCGGATGTAGTGACTATAGAAATGTGATGGTCTAATTCGAGTTTGTGCTAACATCAAACGTTGCCTGTTTTACACCCTCTTTTGGTAACCAGCGGTGCTCCTATCCTGTGATGCAGAATTTTGTTCCGTCTGTTACCCATACGCTGCTCTCTCTCTCTCTCTCTCTCTTTTACCCGTTTTTGTAAATCTTCGATTGCTCGGCGTATGTTGAAAGAGAAGTTACTCTTGGTCCATTTCAAACAGCTGCACCGGCGGTGTTCATTAGCGAGCTAATTAACGTACGCCATATTCCCGGCCAGCCATTCTGCCGACGGCTGCTGGCGATTCTCCGAGGCCGCAGGGGTTCGCTCTTGGGTGTCCTCCGGTGCAGAACTAACGACCGTGGCCGCCCATCCTCGTGTACAACGCGCTGCTGATCGTGAACACCACTTGTCTGTCTGGATGCATGTTTTTACTTCTCATTGCGATTGTCTGCAGTCGTACATGTACTTGTATTACACGATACTGACTTCCCCCACCTATTCCTCCCACCGAATTAGCTTTGTCGATCCACTCACAAAGAGAAACTTCCCTTCGGATTTAGTCACAGTCGTCATTGGCCTTGCCTGCGTTGTACATCTCTCATAACGTTATAAGCAAGCTTTCACGTTGTCCATTTATTTGTCTTTCGTAAACACATTATTTTTCGCAGCTGTCACACTTATAGCTCTCAAGTTATTTTGGCTCAGGAAAGGCGCGAATATACGAGGAAAGCTAAAAATTGTTGGAAAACAAATTAAGTATTCGTTTTATCTTATGAAAATGTGTCCTACTGGTGAAAGGAGGCAGAAACTTTCTTTTACACAGAAAATGTCTGAAAATGATTGATCCTTTTATACTAGAACTGCCAAATGATTGAAGATAGAAACTTGGGATGCATTTTAACTTACGCATCAAACTGTAGAGGTCATACAGAAGATTAGTTTGTGCGAGTTGTAAGGTACCGTTCCATTTACTGGCGGTAGGGATGTCGCTGGTGAGTTTGCCATGCTCCCTCCGTTACAGGAGTAACGTAGCTTGGTGTGCTGTAAAATGCCTTTTTCCAAAATTGAGAGAACATACCGAAAAGTTCTTATTTCAACGGGATGGAGAATCGCCGGACAGGTACCTGCATGTAATTGCATTTCTTAACTATCAGCTGCTTCAACGTCAGATCAATCACAAGAGGCTTACAGATCTCGTACTGCAATATGGGCCTCCAGTGTTGCCTTTATCTCGAAGTATGCGGTGTCTTTCTTATTGTGTATGAATGAATTCGTCTATACGTCTCTCATTCCAAAAACTTTGGGTGGGCTGCAGCTCTTCGTAGCAATACATGTGAACGCAGTAACTCTAGACGTACAAAATTAAACGACTTGTCTGACTACCGCCTGTGGACGTTGGTCGCACATCAGGTGCAGGGACTGATGTGTTCCTATTGCTGCAACATCACATAAGCCATTTGCATCCTCCCACCCATATAAGTCTTTTTTTTCTTTTTACATTTGTACTTCTTTTGCCTAAAATTGAGGGTACAGTCCTCACTAAGCTAAATGTTTCCCCTTCTCGGCACATGCAGTTCTTGTGAACATTGAATGAAACCTTTGGGCCTGAAAGTTTGTGCAGGGGATGGACAAAAATACAGATACACGAAGAACAGCGCATTACCGTGCGTAGCAGTGAGTCAGAAAAAATTGGGCATTTAAAAGATATTCAGGTCGTCTCGGAATGAGTAAAGGCAGGTCCTACACGCTTTTCAAGGGAAACTTACCGTTGTTTCTGCAAAATAGTGGCAAGTTCAGGTAAGGATGATGGAGGTGGGTAGTGACCACGCACTCTTCTCTCCAAAATAAACCGCATAGGTTCAGCAATATTGCGATTTAGTGACTGTACCTGCCAGGGGAATCGCGGCAGTTCATTCTCATACTGACAAAACTAGTCCTGGGCGATGGGAGCGGCGTCTTGGAACATAGCATCATCAATGGTGAACATTGTATCATGGGATGGAGCTGATCAGCCGAAATGATCACATAATGCTTGTAGAGACCCATGGAATACCACAATTTGACTGACCAAATCATCACCAAAACCCCGTCATGTTTCACTCTTGGGATGTAAACTCGACCAAGTGTTGCAAATAGTGAGAAACAAGACTTGTACGATCAAATGACATTGCTCCATTGCTCGCTAGTTCAGGTTTCATGATTTGGCACCTGTTACAAGCATTTGCATCACTTGTTTTAGAGTTTCAGCTCGCCTCTAATTCCTTGCTTATGGTGCTCGCTTTGTGCTACCTTGGTGCTGAGTGAGTTAACGAGTGCGACATTCAGTTCTACAGTAAGTTTCGCAGCTGTCGTCGTCTTATTTGTCGTTGCAGTCCTCTTCAATCACCGCCTGTCACGATCAATCAACACACACATTCGTCCACGTTGAGACTTGGCGGATTGTGGCTTTCCGCTTTCCGTGTATCCCGTATGGAGCTTCGATACGGTGACTCTCGAAGCACCAAACAGAGGCTACCTTGGTTAGGGAAGCATGCACCATACGAACGTGAACAACTGGCTAACGTTCCGAACTCGCTTAATTCCGACGTAATGGCCTCACAACTATACAGAAGACTGTCCTAACCAGCAGTGACACTTTCAACATACTGAGGACATTGCACAAGTGCTTTTCGTGCTCAGATGCAACAGCGCTACCTGTTTGCTTGGCTAGCATCTTCATTCATGCTAAACCACGCATTTCTCGCGGTAGTTCCATATTTTTATCCAAGTTTATATTTGCATTTATGTAAAACAAATACCCTTGTACGATGGATGATTAATTTTGGGACGAGTTAAAACTGTAGAAGATATAGACTCGTAGATCAATTTTATTGAAACACACTGCAATTTGAAGAACGTATATAAACTATCATATACGTGAGTGATGATGACAGAAATTGTCGTTAAGCGAACGATAAGAGTTTTTGTTTTGCGGGTCATAAAAGTTAAACATGTTGTAAGCATTAGATTGCAAAAGGCTTGTGTTACAGAATGCAGTGGTCGCCGAACAGCAGAGGAGTGACAAGACAGAGACTAAGTGTAGATTTAATTTTGGAGCTCTTGCTTGTGTTTATAATTTTCCGAGGGCGAGGAGGAGCTGTTGACTTTCCACGAATGTCTTTCTACAACGCGGCGGCTGGCAGCTGTGGAACTTACCCATACAAATGTAGCCCTGCTGATGGGGTACATGCGTCCCGCTGTGAGCAACAGTGGCTTCTGGGCACGGCACATCAGGATCCTCATGCTGCGCTTGAAGCGAGCGTTTGCGTCGAACCATGAACTGTTGTAGGCGGCTGCGGACACCGCCTCCCCCTGGCGAGAAGGCAAGGGAGGAACACAGTCAGTCGCAGATGATGCCAGCACCTAGAATTAAGTTTCTCGCGAAAAAGTCGAGATTTCATAGTGTTTACATTCTGGCTATTAATCGAGACTCTGTTGCTAAATATCCACATTCACAATTGGGTGTTCTTTTTTTTCTCCCAGAGTTACAAGATTACAGCTTCATTTAATGTCTGAGGTGTCATGTGGTTCAAGTAAGTAAGAAAAATTTTACGATCTGTTTTCCTACTCTACAGCTACAGCACAAGTGAAAACATATATCTGAACCGCTACTACTGTCACCCTCCCCACACTCTCCCTCCTTCAGCGGAGGCAGCTTGAGGCAGCTTGCATTGTAATGCTGGCTTATGATGTCATTCTTATTGCTTCAATCGAGATATACTGCATTGCTACAAAACGTTTTCTGACTCATATTTTCCATTATTTGAAATTATACTGAAGGCAAATTATATGGAAAGTTAATTAAATGAAAATGATCATTGGGGTCCCTCTTAGATTGCTGACTGTTTGCAACAAATCACGCTTATAGTTTTATATTGATTTAGCGAGGCTGGCATGGAAATAGAAGGGCTAAAATTATTCAGATACAAAACGCACCATAGAAATGACAAAATAAGTGTTGATGAGGATGTTACTGTTACGTACAATGAAATCTATATCATACTCCGAAAGCCACCTAACCGTGTGTGGCCGACTGTTATTTCTGGTACTACGAACTGATCCCCTCTTCGCAGCTTCACTAGTAATGACGCGCGGGAAGAATGATAGTCGGTAAGCCTCTATATTGGCTCCAGTTTCTCCAATTTTGTCTTGCTAGTCATTTCGTGACGGGTATGAAGGATGAAGTAATACCTTGTCTGACTCTTCCTGGAAAGTGCTCACTCGAAATTTCGTTAGTAAACCTCTCCGTGATGCAGGACGCCTCTCTTGTAAACTATACCACTAGAGTTGGTTGAGCATCTCTTGTAATACTCTCGCGCCGACTAAGTAGCGCCTTGACAAAACGCCCCGCTCTTTATTACATCTTTTCTATCCCTTCTATCAGTCGTACCTAGTAAGGAGCCCAGAATGATGAACAGCACTCAAGAATCAGTCGAACTGGCGCCTTGTGAGCAACTTTCTTCGTGGTTGAGTTACGTTTTCTGAACATTCTTCCTAAGGATCATAGTCTGCCATCTGATTTTACTACTACTATTTTCCTAATATTTGTTTATATGATCATTCCACTTACAGCCATTCGTACATACAGAGTGACGCAAATAGGTGTTAGAAAGATTTTGTCTGCTATGACGTAATAATTTTTTATCGCTTTGCTCTAGCAGTCAATCTGAAATTTGATACAGAAGGCTTCCAAAGTGGTTTCCACTTTCAGCAATGATTGTATAGATCCTTTAACTAAATTCCGTGACTGAATTCCGTGATGACTTCTGAAGAACATCATCTTCGGCTGCACATATTTCTCTGGAAAGGTCGTGGAGTGTTTCAGGATCATCTTTCAAGACTCTGCCCTTCAGCTAACCACATAAGATATAATCAACGAAATTAGATCGTGTCTATAAGGGCACCATCCCACACCATGTCCAATGAACGCAAAGGTGTACAGGGCATCGATCCGATGTCTGAATGTCGCCAGAAGAAAACGGAAGACATCTGCAGACGACGTGGGTGTGCTCCATCCTGCATGAACAAGTAGTTTCGGAGCATTCGGCGTCGTACGAATTCATGTTCCAGGACTCGTCTGTATTTATCGTCTGTGACAAGTTCCTCAAAAAGGTGGGTCCGGTAATGCATTTTGCACAGATTGCGCACCAAACAATAACTTACTGGCGATGAAGGTGAACAGCAGCTTGAACGTGCGACTTCCATGTACCACTGTTCCAATGAAGATGCTTCCATTCTGAAATGTGAACTGAGACATCAGTCAGTGAGGTATATAATTTTCAGAGCTGTAATACAGCAATGCCACGAGGAGAATTATTTACGGCATACGATTAAATCACAGTAGGCAAACACTTTTCAACTCGTTATTCTGCGCCACCCTGTATTCAGATAATGTTCCCAACAACTTGTCATCAATAGCGTAGTTGTGGACGTCATTCTGCAAATCGATACTCTCTTCTGGCGCTGCTAGTTTCTTAGAGACAACGCATCATCTGCGTAGTGTCTCAAACAGCTTCGGACGCTTTCTAAAAAAATGGTTCAAATGGCTCTGAGCACTATGGGACTCAACTGCTGAGGTCATTAGTCCCCTAGAACTTAGAACTAGTTAAACCTAACTAACCTAAGGACATCACAAACATCCATGCCCGAGGCAGGATTCGAACCTGCGACCGTAGCGGTCTTGCGGTTCCAGACTGCAGCGCCTTTAACCGCACGGCCACTTCGGCCGACTCGAACGCTTTCTACTAATCATTTATATACACCGTAAACAGTAATGATCACATCATACTTTCTTGGTATACTCCGGAAATTACCTATACCACTGTAGATTATATTCCGTTAAGAGCAACATGTTGAGTTCTGTGTGCAAGGAGGTCTTGAATCCAGTGGCAGGTCTATCCTTACACGCAGTAAGCTGGTATTTTTCCAGTAAGAGGCAGTGTGAGACGGTGTAAAATGCCTTCCTGAAGTCAAGGAACACGGCATCAGCCAGAGCGCCGTTGTCTACAGTGTTATGGATCTCATGTAGGAACGGAGGTAGCTGGGTTTCGCAAGATCTCTGTTTCTGGAATCCATGTTGATTTTTATAGAGGATATTTTCGTTCTCCTAAAACGTCATAATTCTTGAGTATAAAACACGTTCTATAATTCTACAACAGATTGACCTCAACCATATAGGCCTATAATTATGTACATTTGTCTTACGATGGGACTGACCTGTGCTTTCTTTCAGTCGCTAAGTACCCTTCGTTGCTCCTGTGACCTGCCATAACCTGCTGCTAGAAAGTGAGCAAATTCTTTAGCATAATCTTTGTAGACTCTTTTAGGTATCGCATCTGATGCGGATGCCTTTCCACCATTATAAGTGATTATATTTGCTTTTCTGTTCCGCGATTGACCATAGCAATGTCTGCCATTTCAACATTCGTACGATGATTCAAGTAAGGGTGAAACAATTTCGGAAGGCCGAAATGGAATACCGAGTTCAGTAGTTCGGCCTTCTCTCCGACATTCCGTTGCTGTGCCAATATTGTCACTGGTGGTTGGTTCATTGCTTGTAAATCTTGAGGAAATACTGTCTGAATAAATGTATTGACATTTAATGGGAGTCCATCACTCCCTCTTTGTGGGTTTAACATAATCGCAGTGGCTACATGGTGTACTGTCGTAACGTGTTTGGTTTTTTGGATTGAAGTACTGATGAAGTTGACCCTCACTGCTGAACAATGGGTGCACGGAAATGACAGACTGTAGTAGGTACAATAAAACGTACACTCGATCCATTACGTCGTTTTGAAGGAGACCTAGGTTTCAGCAAGTGTAATTATAGACTGACGAGAAAAATTCAAGTGCCACAGACTTTTACGTGTTATAAAAAAGTTTCCTGTTACACAAACACTGCCCGAGTAAAAGACGGGATGGACTATGAAAGCATCACTAATAGCTGCAAGATTACGACTGGCTCTTACATCTACATCTCTACGCCGTAAGAATCGCTAAAATCTCTTACGAACATTTGTCTGAGTGATATTTCGATTGACACATAGCATTATGTTATTAAAAGAGAAGTACTGCACTCTAACAGCACTTCAACAAATGTAAATAAAGGAACACGAACTAGGTAATCAATATATCCGTGCACGAAGTATTTTCAGTGGCCATCTCAGTTTCTACTCTGGTGTGCAGCGAAACACATCCTGTAAACTGTAGCTTGAATACAGTCGGAATGATCTCGCTCGCAGTCGAGTGACTAATCGTTACGATTGGTTATGCTCAAATGAACACGAAGAAAAGCATTAGTCACAAATAATAAAAAAGTGAGAGTTGTGAACTGTACCAAGATGGTCATGCGTCCCTAGGAGAACGATCAGCACTGGGCCCTCTCCCCCATCCCTCTTTTGCCTGTAATTTTTCCTATGCATGTTCCAAAAACTTTGTAAGTATAATAAAAATTAAGTATTATAAAAAAAATACTTAAATGAAGACCGTTGATGAAAAATGTTACACACAACAAATTGAATTTGAGATTGTAGCAAATAAGATGAATTGTATTAACTTTCTAAAGAAATTGAAATTAAAACAAAGTTTGTAGCTAGTGGCTGCTGTTCATTGGTTAATATAACATACACACATCAAAAAAGTTTTGCATCACCCCGGTTCCCCCAATTCCTGAAGACAGGCGTTGACTGTGGGTATTGTATCACAGACACAGTCCATTTAACTGTTCAGAGATGTCACTAAACCCGCCCCAAAGATGTAAACGAACATGTATGAGCAGCGAATATTAGACGGAGGGGGTCCGACAACCGATCAGTTCCAGTCCTTCCACCAGGAAGCAGGTGCACAGCTCGTGTTGTCTGTAGTTCAACCATGCCAAGACGGTCAATACCGCGGTTCGATTGCGTTCGCATTGTTACTTTGTGCCAAGTAGGGCTCCCAGGCCGCTCGGAGTGGCCGTGCGCTTTGAGGCGACATGTCATGGACAGCGCGGCTCCTCCCGCCTGAGGGTCGACTCCTTCCATGGGCATGGGTCTGTGTGTTGTTCTTAGTATAAGTTAGTTTAAAGTAGTGTGTAAGTCTAGGGACCGATGACCCCAGCAGTTTGGTCCCTTAGGAGTTCACACACATTTGAACATTTCAAGGGCTCCCAATAAGGGAAGTGTCCAGGCGTCTCTGAGTGAACCAAAGCGATGTTATTCGGACATGGAGGAGATACAGAGTGACAGGAACTGTCGATGACATGCCTCGATCAGGCCACCGAAGGGCTACTACTGCAGTGGATGACCGCTACTACGGATTATGGCACGGAGAAACCCTGACAGCAAAGCCACCATCTTGAATAACGCTATTCGTGCAGCCACAGGACGTCGTGTTACCACTTAAACTGCGCGCAGTAGGCTGCATGATACATAACTTCACTCCCGACGTCCATAGCGAGGTCCATCTTTGCAACCACAACACTATGCAGCGCGGTACAGATGGGCTCAACAACATGCCGAGTGGGCCGCTCAGGACTGGCATCACGTTCTCTTCACCGATGAGCGTCGCATATGACTTCAACCAGAAAATCGTAGGATGCGTTTTTGGAGGCAACCCGGTCAAGCTGGACGCCCTAGACATACTGTCCAGCGATATACTGAAGGTTTCCTGCTGTTTTGGGGTGCCATTATGTGGGGATATGTGGGGGAGACGTACGTCGCTAGTGGTCATAGAAGGCGGAGTAATGGCTGTACGATACGTGAATGCCCTCCTCCGACCGATAGTGCAACCATATCGGGAGCATATTGGCGAGACATTCGACTGCATGGACGACAATTCGCGCCCCATCGTGCACATCCTTCAGGTTAACGACATCGCTCGACTAGAGTGGCCAGCATGTTCTCCAACACCAATAGTGGACTGTTGATGACTGGAAACTTGTTGCCTAGTTGGACGAGTCTCGTTTCAAATTGCGTGGAACGGATGGACGTGTACGGGTGTGGAGACAACCTCATGAAACCATGAACCCTGTATTTCAGCAGGGGACTGTTCAAGCTGGTGGAGGCTGTATAATGGTGTGGGTCGTGTACAGTTGGAGTGATATGGGACCACTGATACGTCTAGATACGACTCTGACTGGTGACACATACGTAAGCATCCTATCTGATCACCTGCATCCGTTCATATCCACTGTGCATTCCGACGGACTTTTGCAATTCCAACAGGACAATGCAACGCCCTACACGTTCAGAATTGCTACAGAGTGGCTCCAGGAACACTCTTCTGAGTTTAAACGCTTCAACTTGTAACCATACTCCCCAGACATGAACATTATTGAGCATATCTGGGATGGCTTGCAACGTGCTGTTCAGAGGAGATCTCCAATCTGTCGTACTCTTACGGATTTATGGACAGCCGTGCAGGATTCATGGTGTCAGTTCCAACCAGCACTCCTTGAGACATTAGTAGAGTCCATGCGACGTCGTGTTGCAGCACTTCTGCTTGCTTTTGGGGGCACTACACGATATTAAGCAGGTGTACCAGTTTCTTTTGCTCTTCAGTATATTTACGGTGGAAAATCGGATTAATCAGTTCATTGGCTATTACTGGGTAGCACCACAGTTCCCGTTACACTACATGTATGGGAGTTAATTTTGCATGAGCAGTGACAGCGTTCTTTAAAAGCCGCTATCAGCTAAGGAGGAGCAGGCATTTTTTTGCACTGGAAGATAACAGTGCGTGACGTCGGTGACTTAAGGTACTACAGGCGCAGATCCCCAGTAGTGGGTACACAGTAGGCGAGAGGTGCTCGCCGGAGAGACGAAAAAAATTTCAGAATGGCATACTTCGAAAAAAGAGCATCAGGGGTGAAAGAACGAGCAAAGACATCCTTTTAGTGCGAAGGAATGCGCGGGGTCACATACGATGCTCTCGACCTTATCTCTTTGGAATCTTCTTACGGGCAGCGCCAGAGCACGTCTCCAACTGAAGAAAGCAGAGACGCGTTAAAGATGGGAAATGGAGCCTTCCAGAAATTCTTCTGAAGGGAGTATGAACTTCAGGCGATTGGCAGGCCGATTCGTGATCCATGTAGTTGGAGGTAAGGTTTTATAGAACGACCGCTGAGATTCGTCATCTGGACCCCTAATATAGAGATCTTATGTCCAGCTAAGGGCGGCGCATGGCGAAAAAGACGGGGCTTCCCTGCCGGCAGTGACTGAGACCATTTGCATCTAAATACCAAATGATGGTTCAAACGGCTCTGAGCGCTATGGGACTTAACATCTGAGGTCGTCAGTCCCCTAGAACTTAGAACTACTTAAAGCTAACTAACCTAAGGACATCACACACATCCATGCCCGAAGGAGGATTCGAACCTGCGACCGTAGCGGTCGCGCGGTTCCAGACTGAAGCGCCTAGAACCGCTCGGCCACACCGGTCGGCATCTAAATATCACTAGATGGGATTTCCCTGGCGATAGCCATAGCGGAGGAGCTGGCGGTCGAAATTTATGAAGTGTTGATTTCAACATGAGGAGCGCGCAAGTCGTTTCTTTGAGGGAGAGTTATTCTGTTTACTGCACTGACGACCATCTAAGGGGTGCTTCTTTACCGAAGAATGCTTGAGTCGAATTTCTGTTCCTGGCCAGTGAGCAAACAGAAATCTCGGCTCGTGTTCTGTCTTGCACTGGAATAATTTCCGGTCTAGGAGGTGGCGGACGGCATACTGCGTTCACTAATGAGGCAGAGAATTGCAGGGACGCCATGTGCATCATCTGCGCAGCGGTCAGCGCCACCACTAGCGTATCATCGGCGCAGTACAACTGCTCTCCGTACTTAAACAGGTGATATGCGTTCTCCAGTTTGGCGATAGGGAAGCAGTCACAGTACATGTGTTGAGTTCCATTTCCTGGCCCACTCAGGTTTTTGTTGAAAGTTCCAGTCGGGTTGTAGGTTCTCTGTTTCTCAGCACTAATCAGTATGAGCCAACTTTGGGTCCGTCTAATAACGGGGAGGGAGGGTGTCCTAAAGTCAAATATACGCGTCGCCAATCTCGAAATTACATATAGGTTAGAATTCGATATTGTGTGTTTTATATTTGTACTTTTTTGCATTCTACATGTTTCTTAAGAAGAAACAAGTTATAGTGTCTCGCTATAATTCATTCGAGTAGCAACCCAGTGAGAATGATTGGTTTGATGTGTTAATTTGAACTAAAGCACAACTCGATACTTCGTTTTATGGAAATCCCTATTTGTAGTTTGCCAACGGGAGGGTGAGGTTAATCGTTTATAGGCGTGAGAATTCCACTGCGGACACAACACCAGGCAGCCACACATACACACGCTATGTGTTATACACATCGAGGGTTTACAACCTCTGCTGACAGCTTTCTCCACATTCGCGTCTCCCTCAAGCCTCAGTCCGCAGGTATCGGCTGAAATCTGAATCCTTCGGTGAAATAGCATATCGTCGGTGAAGAAACAGTACTGTGTCACGGAATATTTGTCGATTTCGCCTTTGTTCAGTCAACTGATCCTTGACTCTCGGCTTAGCTGCTCTTACCGCCATAACGCCGAATTTTTAGCTATTTACAAGGGAAATGAACTAGAACAATGTAGCGTTTGTGAAATAGCGAAAAAGTAAAGGGAACACCCCGTGACTACAACAGAATGAAACAGTCCGTGACTAGACTGTTCTGGGTGTGGTAAACAACACCGTGTCAACCTAAAAGTGCGGGAAGCCACAGAACACTGTTATTGCTTACCACGTATCTCGCAGTTTTCAAATGCGATTCCTTGCGAGTAACTTCACTTCATAAAAAAGGACAGCATGGTACAAGACTATCTGTTTACTGGGAAGAAATTGTTCCTTGGCTGAAATCAACGTATGGAAACGGAGATTCCTTCCTCAGAATGACAGCAGTAAGAAAACTATTTTGTTATTTACCTCGCATTAACAGCAGTCCGTTAAAAGTATGGAAACTGTTAGTACCACAAGTGTTTGATTATTATGTAAATCAAAACGCCGCACTTCACTCATTCTGTGCCTTAGTTATAACTGCCAAAATTTTTAGAATACCCACTTATTTGTAGGATTATAGGTTCTCCTGTAAACCCAGAACGAATAACAGGTAAGAACAGTACTAACAGTAAAGTTACATGCACAAAAGACGAATTAATTTTGTATGTGTGGTTCTCCGTAACTTTGCCTGGATCATATAACGACGAAAGTAATTTTTCTTGTCGTTATTATTAATGACGTTATTGATATCGTCTTTATTGTAAACATGTGAATTTGAGCTTCAATTTTGATTACGTTTATTTACTATTTTTTTTTTGTCTAGAAATCCTCAAATTAAACACCAGTCACAGTTGCCATTGCATATGAGAGTACATCTCCACGCTCACTGCTACACATTGATGCTGATTGTGCACAAATTAATTCAGATAATTTACTGGAAAATGACGGAAACAATTATGTGGAAATGGAAGGCCAAGAATTTGATAGTGACTTTAGCAGATACAGGTAAAGGAAGTAAAGGAAGCCACGAAGACTGAGGAGAAACGCCAACATAGTTCTGAGAATGCGTGAACAAGCATATATTGAATATAAAAACGTCGAAGCAGAAAAATTACTTTTAATAATCCAAGATAGTCACGAACATTAGGTCCGGCCTTTTGTTGAAGATGTGTGAGAAATACGTTCATAGTAAGTGTCTAGAAGTATGTGCGGTATTTAATACATTCGGGTAAACGATGCCATAGGATCAGAGGGAGATTGACGTAATCCGTCTGGTGGACAAAATTCAAACCAAACGTCCAGGGAAGATAGCTGGCGAAACTAGGAAAAGAGGCACGTTGATTTATCATCTCAGAACTGAGGTGGGAAAACTTGAAAAGTCAATAACCATGGGTTTAACGAAAGAACCATCAGATATGACAGGTTAATTCCACGTATTTTCGAATAAACAAACCAAGATCTAAGTTCAGAGACTCTTCATACAATAATCCTTAGGCTGCCTCCCAAAAGTGTCATCGCATTGCTGCACGAAATCCTCCTCAAACTCAGTCTTGATGCTATTCTACATTGCAAACAATATCTGTATGGACTCTAGAATAAAAAATACAAAATGAAGAAGCTTTCACCTTTAGGTCGAGACACATTAGCTTATTTTCCACCAATGCGACTTGTGTTGTAGTTACAGGCTCGGAAACTTGACCGAAAACATGTGGAAGCTGTACACATAACGAGACGAACAGACAAAGCTGCACATAGGAAGCGAAGAGGCACAAAATCATCTACATAAGAAAGATGCCCAGCGGAAGCTGTTCGGGGAACACGTTGGAATTACAGGCCGTCAAAGTAGCTTCGTTTTTAAATGCAAGTGCAGTTTATTATAACACAAAGTTGATAGTTCACAACTTAACACCGTGTAATTTAGAGAACCTTGTTAGTGGTTCGAGGGAACGGAAGGATGCATCAAGTTTGCCTTACACCAGAAAAGAAACGCGTTACGCAGGAGGCTTTGGAGGATGTTCATACTCAGATGGAGTGTGACTTTGTTCGCAGTTCTATCGAGAGCAAGCTTAAACGACGTGAAGTTACTCTTGCTAGCCAGCGTGCCCTGATATATAAAAACGCGAGAAAAAAGCTACGACCTTACGAAGTCCATTACCTAGATTACTCGTTTTTCACTATGGAGAGAAAAGTTTGTGGCTATATGACTCAATTAGACTTCGAAGAGCTGTAAGGAATGAGACCGCAGTTATGGACTTGTGGGCGATACAGTACCGTACAGCAGTTTTTATTTGTTACAAGTGCACATTTATCGAAGTGTGACAAGAAATACTACGACGCCGGAGCAAAATTTATGCTAGACTTTGCTTCCTAGAGACCATACGAAGAAAGACTGAAAATCAAAAAGGCCAAATCGAATCATTTACAAAATCTTAAAATTGTTCTTCCTAAGAATTTGCGCTCCAATTGTGACAACATCTCATAAGAATGAGTCTTGCGAAAACCCTGTGTTCGTGACTGAAGTTAACTGCATCATAACTAGTCTTGATGCAGAAAAATGTTGGACTAAAAATCTACGCAACGGAATTATTAATGCTATGGAACATCTCGGTTCTAGCAGTTAATCTTAAGGTCGGAAATACGCATTTTACCATCGAAATATATGAGGTATGACCAAGGAGAGACTCTGTACTCGAATCAAATATATAATTTAAGTGAATTCTTTAGTTTATTACAAAAAGGCATGAGAATGAACAACCATCTGAAAAAGTCATGAGACAACGAAAATTACATGTACAGGATATTTTAATTATGAGAAGTAGGTGATTGAAGTTTCTCTTGGTAAAGTTACTTGGTGAAGGCAGGAATTAGCTCTTGATCACATACCTGAGTTTGCGAAATTTAACTCTCCCTGCCAACACATCAATTACAGTGATTCTTTTTCTGATGAGAGAAACCAAGAAGCTTATGCAACTGAGAACCCGCTGACAAAGTGGGAAAGTGAATCCGAACACTATTCTGAACTTCTAGTATAAGACAGTCCCAACATGTCGAAGATGCAAACTGTGCTCACCATTACCGTTAGCGCGATATGGGTAGATCTATGACGCCATATCTGGCTGCCATCAACTACGCTGTAGGGACTCAAACATTGGACACCACTCTGCTAAGTGAGTCACCTGTTCCAGACGACAGTGAATGCTGTGGAATAATGATGCGTTCGGCGCCATGACAAAGAGACGTAGTCCCAATTATCTAGTGAGAAAAAGAACTGACTGCTCACTTATTCCTGCCAAGAATCTCGGCAAACTGTTCTCTTCAATCACCCTACCCGCCAATGGTGTAATTGTTTCCTTACAACAAAATCTACAGCAAGAAGAGGCGAACTGTTAAAAATCAATAACCTCGCTTTATTCCTCATTTTTACTGAAAACTTCGCACGACTTGCTACGTTCTCCTGACGTCACATCAATTTCACCAATCGGTGCTCTCTCAAGCAGGGTCGCTGGAAGAGCCTAAAAATACTGTGTTATAGACTTTCTGTCGAATCTGCAGAATCTTAGGAGCTTGTAACATATTATAGATATTTTACAGGGTTTTTAAGACAGCTGAGAGATGTTTATCAGCTGATCGTACCTTTCTGAGCATGTCATAGGCGCCATCATCCGGAAAGAATACTTTCAGCTTGGCCATCCAAAATGGGTACGTGCAATGAACCACACAATAAGCTGTACGCCAATATGGCGCTAGCCGAGGTGACTTTCCCCCTGGCAACACGAGGGTAGCTTCCACTAGTCGAACCCCCAGCTAGCAGTTCTTCAAAGGGCGCACTTCCTCGGCTATCGTTGAACCAGTTACGGCGTCCACTCTTGCGACTCTCCTGCCCAATATCCTCAGTAAGTCTTACTGCTAAATGCTAAGACTCATCCGCTGTAATGATGGAAAAACAAGGAGCCTTGCGTCGCCCCCATCGGGCTCGGCGATGCTTCAAACACAAAACAAGCAGAATGAGATTTTCACTCTGCAGCGGAGTGTGCGCTGATATTAAACTTCCTGGCAGATTAAAACTGTGTGACGGACCGAGACTCGAACTCGGGACGAGATAATGACAGAACTAAAACTGTGAGGACGGGACGTGAGTCGTGCCTGGGTAGCTCAGACGGTAGAGCACTTGCCCACGAAAGGCAAAGGTCCCGAGTTCGAGTCTCGGTCCGGCACACAGTTTTAATCTGACAGGAAGTTTCACAACACAAGCAAAAAGAAAGCTAGTCTCATAAGTTCGTGTGAGGTGGGTTAAAGATGTCTCATTGGCACCAAATATCATCACACCTACGCCACCTTGAACGTGTCACATAACGGGAAGGCCGCCATCCTCTGCCCCTTACTCACATCTCGATGGCCGCCACCTACGTGCAGCCCTGGCATTGTTATACGATGTAGAACGGCCAGAGTATGGTCCATAGAAAGCAGTGAAATGACTTCACCTGTAACGCAACGGATGTGAAGAGAGGAAACATATTTACTTACGGAATCGCAATAGCAAATTCATCCTCCATTCACACACGCACACACACACACACACACACACACACACACACACACACATTAGCGAAAATAGAGCGGTCTAGGGGTAGCGTCTTTGATTCATAATCAAAACGTCTTCGGTCCCGGGTTCGATCCCCACCAGTGCCTAAATTTTGATAAATAATCAGCAATGGCGGCTGAAGACTTCCGGCGTAAGAAGTCAGCCTCATTCTGCCAACGGCCTTGTCAAAGAGGGCGGAGGAGCGGATAGAGGTTCAGAGCACTCTCTTGTCCTAGGGGTGGGAAATTGCCCCTAAAGGCGGAAGAATCAGCAATGATCAACGACATGAGGATGCAGAAGGCAATGGAAACCACTGCATTAAAGACACGTAACGTGTATCCACAGGACATGTGGCCTGTAATTGAAGAAGTGTCATGATGATCACTCCATTGGCAATTCCGGAATAGTCCCCCATTCGGATCTCCGGGAGGGGACTGCCAAGGGGGAGGTTACCATGAGAAAAAGATTGAATAATCAACGAAAGGATAACGTTCTACAAGTCGGGGCGTGCAATGTCAGATGCTTGAACGTGGTAGGGAAACTAGAAAATCTGAAAAGGGAAATGCAAAGGCTCAATCTAGATATAGTAGGGGTCAGTGAAGTGAAGTGGAAGGAAGACAAGGATTTCTGGTCAGATGAGTATCGGGTAATATCAACAGCAGCAGAAAATGGTATAACAGGTGTAGGATTCGTTATGAATAGGAAGGTAGGGCAGAGGGTGTGTTACTGTGAACAGTTCAGTGACCGGGTTGTTCTAATCAGAATCGACAGCAGACCAACACCGACAACGATAGTTCAGGTATACATGCCGACGTCGCAAGCTGAAGATGAACAGATAGAGAAAGTGTATGAGGATATTGAAAGGGTAATGCAGTATGCAAAGGGGGACGAAAATCTAATAGTCATGGGCGACTGGAATGCACTTGTAGGGGAAGGAGTAGAAGAAAAGGTTAAAGGAGAATATGGGCTTGGGACAACGAATGAAAGAGGAGAAAGACTAATTGAGTTCTGTAACAAGTTTCAGTTAGTAATAGCGAATACCCTGTTCAAGAATCACAAGAGGAGGAGGTATACTTGGAAAAGGCCGGGAGATACGGGAAGATTTCAATTAGATTACATCATGGTCAGACAGAGATTCCGAAATCAGATACTGGATTGTAAAGCTTAACCAGGAGCAGATATAGACTCAGATCACAATATAGTAGTGATGAAGAGTAGGCTGAAGTTCAAGACATTAGTCAGGAAGAACCAATACGCAAAGAAGTGGGATACGGAGGTACTAAGGAATGACGAGATACGTTTGAAGTTCTCTAACGCTATAGATACAGCAATAAGGAATAGCGCAGTAGGCAGTACAGTTGTAGAGGAATGGACATCTCTAAAAAGGGCCATCACAGAAGTTGGGAAGGAAAACATAGGTACAAAGAAGATAGCTGCGAAGAAACCATGGGTAACAGAAGAAATACTTCAGTTGATTGATGAAAGGAGGAAGTACAAACATGTTCCGGGAAAAACAGGAATACAGAAATACAAGTCGCTGAGGAATGAAATAAATAGGAAGTGCAGGGAAGCTAAGGCGAAATGGCTACAGGAAAAATGTGAAGACATCGAAAAAGATATGATTGCCGGAAGGACAGACTCAGCATACAGGAAAGTCAAAACAACCTTTGGTGACATTAAAAGCAACGGTGGTAACATTATGAGTGCAACGGGAATTCCATTGTTAAATGCAGAGGAGAGAGCATATAGGAGGAAAGAATTCATTGAAAGCCTCTATGAGGGTGAAGATTTGTCTGATGTGATAGAAGAAGAAACAGGAGTCGATTTAGAAGAGATAGGGGATCCGGTATTAGAATCGGAATTTAAAAGAGCTTTGGAGGACTTACGGTCTAATAAGGCAGAAGGGATAGACAACATTCCATCAGAATTTCAAAAATCATTGGGGGAAGTGGCAACAAAATGACTATTCACGTTGGTGTGTAAAATATATGAGTCTGGCGATATACCATCTGACTTTCCGAAAAATATCATCCACACAATTCCGAAGACGGCAAGAGCTGACAAGTGCGAGAATTATCGCACAATCAGCTTAACAGCTCATGCATCGAAGCTGCTTACAAGAATAATATACAGAAGAATGGAAAAGAAAATTGAGAATGCGCTAGGTGACGATCAGTTCGGCTTTAGGAAAAGTAGAGGGACGAGAGAGGCAATTCTGACGTTACGGCTAATAATGGAAGCAAGGCTAAATAAAAATCAGGACACTTTCATAGGATTTGTCGACCTGGAAAAAGCGTTCGACAATATAAAATGGTGCAAGCTGTTCGAGATTCTGAAAAAAGTAGGGGTAAGCTATAGGGAGAGACGGGTCATATACAATATGTACAACAACTAAGAGGGAATAATAAGAGTGGACGATCAAAAACGAAGTGCTCGTATTAAGAAGGGTGTAAGACAAGGCTGTAGCCTTTCCCCCCTACTCTTCAATCTGTACATCGAGGAAGCAATGATGGAAATAAAAGAAAGGTTCAGGAGTGGAATTAAAATACAAGATGAAAGGATATCAATGATACGATTCGCTGATGACATTGCAATCCTGAGTGAAAGTGGAGAAGAATTAAGTGATCTGCTGAACGGAATGAACAGTCTAATGAGTACACAGTATGGTTTGAGAGTAAATCGGAGAAAGACGAAGGTAATGAGAAGTAGTAGAAATGAGAACAGCGAGAAACTTAACATCAGGATTGATGGTCATGAAGTCAATGAAGTTAAGGAATTCTGCTACCTAGGCAGTAAAATAACTAATGACGGACGGAGAAACGAGGACATCAAAAGTAGACTCGCTATGGCAAAAAAGGCATTTCTGGCCAAGAGAACTCTACTAATATCAAATACCGGCCTTAATTTGAGGAAGGAATTTCTGAGGATGTACGTCTGGAGTACAGCATTGTATGGTAGTGAAACATGGACTGTGGGAAAACCGGAACAGAAGAGAATCGAAGCATTTGAGATGTGGTGCTATAGACGAATGTTGAAAATTTGGTGGACTGATAAGGTAAGGAATGAGGAGGTTCTACGCAGAATCGGAGAGGAAAGAAATATGTGGAAAACACTGATAAGGAGAAGGGACAGGATGATATGACATCTGATAAGACATGAGGGAATGACTTCCATGGTACAAGAGGGAGCTGTAGAGGGCAAAAACTGTAGAGGAAGACAGGGATCGGAATACGTCAAGTAAATAATTGAGGACGTAGGTTGCAAGTGCTACTCTGAGATGAAGAAGTTAGCACAGGAAAGGAATTCGTGGCGGGCCGCATCAAACCAGTCAGTAGACTGATGACCGAAAAAAAAACAGCACTAATAGCAACAGGCGGAAAAGAAGGTAATAAAATAAGCTGCTTAGTACGAATCAGCGTTCAACATTAAATATTAATTATCTCTATATAAGGACAAAGCATTACCAAACTTTGGAGCTGAGCGTCTCTTCCAGAACTAGCCCATTTGTGCAACAATGAGAAAAATAAGCGACCGAGAGTAGTCCAAGGAACTGCAGTGGCTTCTGCCTCAGATAATCAGAGAAAAAGATTGTAGACCTAAAGCATGAGAGCCAGGAGATGATTACAACACCGATTTTACAGAATGCGACTATAATTTTTCTTACTGCTGCTGCTGTTTCAAGGCTAAAGAAATATTCTGAGACGTTCTGCATTGTTTGTATCAATGGAGTGGCTGTATTGAAGACAGTGATGGTAGCTTTAAAACAGTTACGAAAAAAAATGTTTTAGGGTGTTTCGAAAACATCCACATATGTAGGGTTTAATGCCCGAAGTTTCTGTATGAATTACTGTGGTCATCGTGTCATGTTGAAACAGTACGGTCACTCACATCTCCCAGGGCACACAACTGCTACCAGCCCACTAGCGTAACCACTGGACTCTCTTCTGGGGAAACGAATCTGTTGAAGTGCACACACGGGCTGCAGGCTTTTAAGTAATTCGTAGTCACGCAAACCACGCAAGCGTGTAAACTACCCGCGCGCATAACGCTGCTGCGAAATAAACACCATGTTCATTTTACTTGACAAACCGCGTAAATACAAACTAAAAATAAGAACAAGAAACATCAGTACTCTCCGTATTTAATGTGTGACCTAACATGTAAATAAATATTTGAAATGCTTAATAAGTTCTAGCTGTCGTCGGAAGTCATGGAATTGCTATGTTCTTCTACCGACGGAATATTCCATAAATATTGAAATTTGATTAATTTTTCGGTTGGAGTGCTTGATAAAACTTGAAGTAGTTTCAGCTATTGGAGTAGTCCATCAATCGTATTGTATTCTCAAAGTATACTGAAACAGTAGTGTAAATTTCATCAGCATTTGTAGAATAAATAAATACCCCAGAGGAAGTATCTCGTACTTGCTTATGCGGTCTGGTGTAATAGAAATTTGATGACCGCCTATTCAAGAAGTATTTTACTGCCGAGTTATTAAAGGTCTTCTCCTGTATAAGGAATGAGACAGAACTACTACAGTGACAGAAAATTTATGCATTCGTAATTAGCTCAGATAGCAATTCAACTGACTTAATATTGTTTTCTCTAGAATCGTCAGGCTCAAGTAAGTCTTGATTTTCTCAGTGCGTTTGCATTTCAGTTCTTCCCTATTCCCCTGCGTTATTACTCCCTTGTAACCGTCTTCCGGTCAGCATCTCATTAAACAAAAACACAAGTAATGCATAGGTACGGTTAAATAAATCCTGAATGAGATTATTGTACCTAATTTTATCTAAAGATATTTGTATATATATCAAAACTGAATTAGTGGATAAATTTCCTCGAGTACTTCTGTCAAGGTGAAACCTTCACAAACATTTTAGGTAAAATTAGATACTTATATTTATTTATTTACTGTTTGCTTGGAGCGAAATTAATGGATCTGCCCGAATTCCGATGGTTACTCCCTGCTTCAAATTAAGTACACCTTCAGTCGCGGCATCCAACCATAAAATGAAGGGATACGAAGAGGGAAGGAGTAGTACAGCCGTATAAAGGAAAAACGAAAATGGGTTTATATCACTTGGATGACAGCGCATTGTAACAGCCAAGACACAGAGTTACAAGCAAAGGCCGAGCCATTCATATGATTATACAGCACAGTCTCGCGGTGGTACGAATTGATTAAATCGGTGCAGGAACCTCGATAACGTATTGACACTCACGTCCATTTGCCTGAAACGTGCAACATTGTTATTGACATTGTGGTTGGAGTCAACAAATGGCGAAATAATTAAAAATGTTGCACATACTCTTCTATGCGTGTAGGTGTAGCTAATTAAAAAGAGCAATACTTATGTAACGTTGGAGAAGACGTAGTTGCGACATTTTATTATGGTTAACGTTAGCTGTGAGTTCCGTTCATTATGATAATTAGAGATCGAATAAAATAACTTCCTGACTGACAAATGGCACTGGAGGAGTGGAGTGTTGCCAGGGTGGAGGATGTCCCATTAAAATAAAACAAGCAACACAACAAAGACTGGCGCCCGAGACGGAACTACAACTGGCTGGCGGCTGGCCATTACCCCTCATTCGCTGAGACGTCACTCACAAAGTTATTTGAAACCAGGTGCACGGCTTACCTGCTCCATGATGTTGTGTGCGCCCCAACAGTAGAGGAACACCTGAGCTCCGGGTGTCGGCAGGTAAGACGCGCACTTGAACACAGCGCTTATGTCTGGATTCTGCAAACGAAAGTTGCTGGTATCAGTTATCGGAGTCAGGAGCTTCCACTGTCAGAGTAGGGTAGCAACAATAATTTTAGTATTTTCTACAGTTGCGTGCAGGTGAACAAAAGTTTAAACATTAACTTGATAACCAAACTTAAAACTGTTCCCAATTTATGTGCCCTTTAAGGTTCTATAAGTTGACAGGTTGCCAGTAAATATCAATGTTTTCAAAACATATCGTACTTAATAAATTGCACCAAAGCCGATTTGTACATTTGCTACTGAATGTACAGGTCTTCGTGTGATGTAGAAGGAAAATAAACACGTTTTATTGATCTCTCAGGGAATAGTTATACGGCTGATCTTTTCGAGAAGACAGCAGACGTCATTTCTATACGCGTACTGCTGCACTAGTGGTAACTGCACTGTGTTTGCCATGATGTGCAAGTAACTTATTATTGATATGATCATAATGGGCCCCACCCATATCTCCTTGCGGCCTGCGTCCACTGAGAGTTAAGAGCTGTTAGTAATAGTATTTACATGATTTAGTGTTATATACACCATACAGTGATTAGATGATTCTGTGTGGTGGAACTTTTCGCATGTTACTGTCCAGCACTGAACTGTTGAATGATCTGCTTCAACTCAGATGCTAAACGAAGACATTCATCCACACATTGGCCACTACAACTGCTCCCAATGACGGATCCAGTCCTCACATGCCGAGCGAGTTGATCCAGTTGTAACGCACTGGTCCGGTACTTGGGACGACGGCGATGCAGAAAGACATCCAGCCATAGAAATTTAGGTATCCCAGACCTCCCTAAATTGTTTATATCAACCATCTTTATCTTTGCCTAATCACTGCTTTTCTGCTTTTGTACCATCTCCTATACCTCTTCGTCGACGGACGTTAGAAAACAAATCATCCTTCTTGGTTCCAACATATGGCATTTCAGAGACAGAACGTTCATGCGTTTACTCCGATGCCGATGTCGTCGTAAGAAATTGCGTTGACGTCTCACGTTTCGTCCAACATGTACGCAAGGTCGTGTACTATATATGGGCTGAAAATATCACGGCCATCAGTCATGCCGTGCTGGTCTCCGTAATAAAAATCGTCCACTGTAACAATTCGTTCGTCATAGATCTTCCACTATTTTGCGTTTGTTGGTTTCACAGTCTCTGAAATCATAATATCTTATTTCTTCATGTCACACGCTGAATATTAACACATCTATTCTGAGTGACCACCTTCTGTATTGTGAAGAAAGTAACAAATTTTATATCTATACTTACAAATTGTAAACCGCCCTACAATGCGGAGGATATATACTATACTATCACTATCGTCCCCCCACCCCATATCTCCTTCTCTAGTCTAAACTTGACGTTCTCTGTAGAAACTTGAACGAATCTGGTTTCATCGCCACTGAAATTCTCGAGAGGTAAGTAAAAGGACGTCTCTTTTCCAAATCTGTGGTGTCGTAACTTCAACAATAACGTCTCTGTGATGCAAAACGGCTCATTTGTAATGTTACTAAGTGGAGTTACAGTTATACATGTGTCTCTCCTTATCCTGATACAAATATAATGATTTTGTCTGTTGAGACTCTCAATGTCACGAACAGTATCAAAAATCGCCCTAACGGAAGTTATGTGAGCTTCCTTATTTATGGATGAATTAATTTCTTCTTGGAATTTTTCCAAGGAATTTCAAGACGACATCTGGATTTTTCATAACTTGTTTCATGTGGTCTTGCCACCCTCAATCGCCCCTACTAGTTATTTGAGTGTTATGCCTGTTAGCCTGTGACTTATCACAAACGGCGTAATGCAAGAATAATTGCTCTTCCACGCTCAAATGAAGTCTTCCGTCCTAGTCCACATTCAGTACTATCCAAGTGATGCTGGCAGTGAAATAAATTTGGTTCTCCTAAAAGTATCAAGACCGACAAGGACAACGTCATTTTATTGACAAATGAGATGACAGGTAGTATGTGATAAATTCAGACCAAATGGAACACTCATGTCACAGTAAAAGTTGCCAGAACAGTCGCGTCAATATGCAACGTACCCCCAGATGGTGCCACACACGTATGTACTTCCCATGAAAACGATCAAAAGGTGCCAAAATGCATCCTGCGGTAGACTGTCCAAGCACCTCGCTCCTTTTTCTGCAATTTGGCACTGATACTTACAGACGAGTTAAGTTCACGTTTATTCATGATCAATTGGTGAGAGATATCATGATCTTGATGGCCAGGGTAGTTGTCTTAGACCACGAAGAGCACATTGCTTCGCACCACAAATGTCTTGCTGAAAAAGCACATCACCTCCCTGTCGAGGAAATGGCAGTAGCCATTGTGCAATGTAGCGGGCACCGGTTACTTTACCATGCAGAAACACCAAATGTGACCGTGAGTTGTAACTGATGGCTCAACACATGATGAAACCTTGGATGGGACCTGTTTGTCGCGGGCGAATGCGCCCTGGAATAGGCAGCTCCACAAGTCAATGCCATACATCTGTATGTCCACCAACCCTTACAGACAGAGTGCAACAGAGTGCCATTGCCCTCTCCACTCGACTCTTTCACGACGCCAGAGTACCCACACTTGGCGTTGTCGAGATGTCAGTTGTAGCCTGGGGAGAGGCATTTGTGATCTTAATACTGCTGCAAGCAGACGCTACCTTATGATCCCTCATGACACAAAAGTTGCAACATATTCCCTAGATAACGTTCGATAGGACACCACTGCTTGGACCATGCGGTGCCCTTGATGTGTGTCTGTATTAGGCTTAGGTCCACAACCTGATATACAGGTTTGGGAATGTTCCACAGACCGCACTTGAAAGCAGCGACGCGTCATTGACACGCTGTGTTGAGCACATATGGCAATCCGTCGATACGTCTGTCCAGCTTACTGCAAGCCCACACTGCGACACAGTTTACTTGGCTGAAGCTGTTCAACAGGATCACATACTAGTCGGGGGAATGAACTTTGCAAACACTGTTCATCTCTAACGTCGGTGCACCTCCTGCCTTCAGAGTCAAAACAGATCGCGCACCGACAGGCCTCGAAGGCGCCATCTGATCACCGGTGAGTGTGACAGATGAATCGGTAACAGTACAACCCTTCCGTATGAACATATTGTCTAATGGTGCCACTGAACACCATCTTTGAGGGTGCGGCAAATTTTCTGACAATGGATTTCAAGGAGATGATACAAAATCTAGAATGAACTAGATGAAGTTCTAATATGCATTGGATTGGTATGTTAATGAGAACTTACGTATGTCTCTTGGAACAGTGTCACGCAAGCAGCCAACACACTGAATACGAACTGTGTAAGAGCAATGGGATTCATGACACTCTCCAGGTACTTCACAAACCTGCGAACAGAAAAATCCATTATAATAATTCTCTAGTGATGCTTGACATTGTGAGGGAGGAGAAAGCGGTCTTCATGTAATGTAGTAAATAAAAAGAATGAATGTAAAAAGCTTTTTATGCCCAGCCCACAAGTTTCAGTATACAATTAAAACACGGTGACTAGTTTCCGTTGTTTTCTAAAATCTTCAGATAGTTCAGATCGTAAAAAAGCAGTGTATGTTCATTGAAAAACATCATTAGCTGCAGGCGTGCAATGAAATGTATTCGGATGATGGGCCAACAAAACAATGAGAGTATGTAGTTAAAAACTTACAACCTGGCTCGCTCATGAGGACGTTTTTACCTACGTACTGTCATAGTAATTTGACCCCTACTAAAAATAAATTTCACTGCACGACTAACATTAAATACGATTTTTTCAGTGCCTTTTTACAATTCGAACGATATAAAGATGGTTGTATAAAACAACCAAAACTAGCCATCGTGATTTAAGTGTATACTGAAAATGATGGACGAGGCATAAAAAGTTTTTTACCTTAAAAATTTTTTGTTTAATAAATAGAACAGTGGATAATGTATTGTTATACTGAGTCATCAGCATATTCTCGTTATCAGCCTACCCTAAGATTTTCTGGTGGGTCTCTATGCAGAGACACAGTTCTTTGTACATTGCTTCGTGCGCTTCATTGTCATCGTAGCCGTGGCGAACCTCAGACACGTCAGCAATCGTGGATGCGTCACGTAATCTAATATCAGTAATGCGATAAACTAGCAGTTTCAGCTGAAGTGTGACGTGGACCATGATGACCGCGAAGAAACAGTCCAAGCCGGTGCTGATGAAGATGAAGAAGAAGGAAGAAATGTCCTGCAGAAGAAACGAAGTTTCGTAAACAGGAAAACTGGTCCGATTAATCCAGTAATGAAGCTGTATGAAGGGCAGTTTATGACTGTGAGGCTCCACGATGAGCGGCATGGGGAACCATATGACACACAGCAGTGCGATATAGGCGTAGACGGCGAGCGGGAGGCGATAAGCGACTTTCAGCGAGTCGCGGGAGATGGCCGCCATGCCGTCGTCAACCTCGCAGTGTGTCTGCTGCAAGGCGGCGAGGTTGTCCGTGAGGCGGACGAGTGCGCAGTAGCGGCGGTGGTTCCTCAGGAAGTGCGTCATCTTCAGGATGCCGCTGAAGACGGTGAAGGTGTTGGAGAAGGCCATGGTGAGCTCCTGCAGGTCGCCCCAGCTGGAGTAGACGCCGAGCGCGATCTGCGAAAAGTTGCCGACTCCAAGTGCGAACACAGTGGCGCTGAAGGCGTGGAAACGCCAGGAACCGGGCAGCGGCCACATGCCGTGGAAGTTCAGCTGTCGCAGGCTGTGTTTCAGTACCGAGCTGGATGCGTAGTCGCGCGTCAGCGGCGCGTCGCTGTAGCCCTCGTATCCGCTGGCACCGGCGTTCATTTTGTGCGTCGCGCGGCTTCAGCTGAGGTCTCTCTTACTGACAGGTGGAACGCGCCACCAGCAGAGTGGCGTCACGCGGGAGCCGCGATGAATCTCAGCACTCACGTGCGGTGTGACCGCCCAGGGATCTAACGTTGTCCCGATGTCTCCTACTCTTTGTATCTCGACCTGTGTATTCAGTATTGAAGGGAGTCTTCATGAGCAACGTGTCCTTTCAATTTCACCTCCGAACTGCAGGGAGACCAAACAGAATGACGGAGCAGTTCGGAATGTAATTACACACAAACTGATGCCGGGCCATCCTCGTGGTCGTCTTATGAAAATCCAGCTGGGTTAGTAATACGCTTTTAAATGATAGATCGACGAAAAGGACAGACACTGTATTAAAAATATGAGACGTTGTCACAATTGACCCTCGTGCACGGAAAGCAGATGAATATTTCCGCACGACTTTGCTTTCAAGATACGGCTGTCCTCTCAAAGAAAAACAAGTGTGGTGTGTTCTACCATTCATTTTCGTCTCTGGTGAGCTTTTTCAACAGAGCAGGAATGGACGAATTTCATTTCATTACTTATCAGTTACGCTGGTTTTTACTTATTGCAATTAGAAGTACGTAGGTTATAAATTTGTGACATGAAAGTTATTATGAAATATTTCATAAACTATGACGCCTTAAGTATACAACCGCTTTTCCGAGGATCGTGATACGATATATGATATTGCAGTGCCTGTGATATTCAGATTACGATGCAAAGTTCCTTTGGACATGTATCCATGTAGAAAGGGACAGGTACTGTGGCGACTACTGGCATTATGTAATATATTAATACATTAAATGCATTCCCTATTATATGTTTTCTAGGCTGTGGAATCAAAAGTAGATTTTAGTTTTTAAAAAGTTACGATTCCCCTAAACAAAGGTAGATACATTTATAAGTTTGCATTTCAACTTCCGATTACTTTAAATAGAAAGTACAGTGTTAATGTGTTTCAAATAGCATATGACAGATCAAAAAGCTTTTCGTTCTTGGATGTTCACTCTACGTGATTTAAGTATTATTTGTTTAATGTTTGCCGTACAATGTAACACTTTGGTTTGTATTATTGTAATACTCATTCGAATCAGTCACATATTATGAATCTACTTCGTAATAGTGTGAGACCTAAATATTTTGGATGTATTGTAGTATACAATTAGCACTTCTTGTCATGAGACAATGAGTATGCAATGTTTCTGTCTGTGTTTAAGATGGAGAGCACACGGCTAGGTTTTAACTGAGTTTCGGGGAAGTTGAATTGTATTGAAATAAATACTCCTCTTCTTTAAAGCATGTGCTGTGTGAAATTCTGCTTCTTCAGAGTATTGACCTGAGCTTACAAAGCTACATAATTTGCATGAATAAAACTGTTTCTCTGTTCTGAAAGTGGCTGACTACTGCTGTAGATCTTGAAAAGAGTGCGGGGCCAATAAATATTCTTGTGGTAACCTATTTTTCAGATATCGCCGTCGATTGCATTGTTTTCACAGAACCTCCTCTTTCTGAGTAATTCTCAATGAAATATTAATCCTTGATAAGAAGATAGAGATTATTTTTATCATTATCCGATGACTGACAGTATCACAGCCGTTGTCAGATCAATGAGGGCTGCGTTTGTTGCTTTGCGACATTCGAATGCTTCCTCTATATAACGGGCTACAGTGAGACTCCTGGAAGTGCAGGTTTTTATTGGTGTGAAAGCTACTTTTTGGTTAATTAACGTCGACTTCATAGCATACTGTAAGCGATTCAGGAACATTATTTCCAAGATTTAATGTAAATTACACATAAATAAACCACTCTGTAACTTTTCGTATCTGTTGCAATTTCACCAGAAGTGTAATTATCAGTCAGTAACTTGCATAGCCGAGAGAAAGGGTGAATGAACTAAGAACTGGTTATTTGGGGAGGCTCTTTTCGTGATTTTTTCTGAACATATAAATAAGTTAAGTGTAAATTAGCTTGGTTTATTGCTTATTACGTGGATCGTGAGCCTGCCTCTGTTGTTCCAAATAATAGTATCTGACACAAGAAAACATTTGCATCAGCGTGGTATCCAGAAAAAACTAAAAAGTAGCATGAGACAAAATTTAGGTACGTCAAACACAATTACTTTTTATGCTGGTCAGGAAGAAGGCAGAAAGAGAAAAAACAGGGTTTTGTTAGCACGAAATAAATGTAGGAGACCATCGGAAATCAAAGCAATGTTGCATTCACCAAAAGTACCCGGCGTCCAACATAAACGTGACCGGAAAGGAACCCACTACCACCGAAAGTAATTTCCGTTATTCAGGTGGCTTGCTTGTTCCAGAAGCTGTGCAGGCTTGTCACAGGTCCAAATAGTTTTAAGCAAACTACGACAAAACTATTATAGGATAGTAACAGTTTATCGTAACTTATTTAAAGAAATTATAGATTCCGCTTTCTCATTTTGAAGAAGATCATGGAAATTATCACTCTTTGAACACTAATCTAGTCCTGAACCCAGCGAAGGGTGACAGAAAACTGATACTATTTCCTGTTCGACTGCGTTGGTTCATGACCGACTTCTAAAGATTGCTACGCTTCAGACGTATACTTTGAGGTTCTTCTTCCTTATTTCTATATCAGTACCAAATACCAATGGAGCTGGTTTTCTTGAAGACAGATTACTTCTCTTTGTCATTCCACTTCCTTGGTTTGGAGATGCTACGTAATGTTGCCTCCAAGATAAAAGAATTCTTTCATTTCCTCCACTATCGTGTCGTTCCCAGTTTTGGTGTGAAGAAGGTCATTTCCTTTGTTTTCACTCTCCTTAATCACCTTCATCTTTTCTCTGTTTACCCTTGAGTCCTTCTGCATCAATAGTGCGCTGATGTTTGTTCATCGACATGGAAGGTTTCTTCGACAGCCACTACATATAAGTACTATTCACTTCAGTTTTAGTTGAGTTCAAATTCAGAGTGACTGACTATGCATGCCAGTGCTCCCCAAAACCCCTGTTTCCTGATGTGGGACTGATTTTAATAATAAGAGAGTAATGGGATGATGACACGAATATACAACTTCTCTCCCCAACTGTTAACCTCGCCCATCAGCGGTATACCTTGCCAAGGAGAGGAGTCTTTGATCACGGACAGAGTATTGGCTGCGTAACCGTAACATCGAGTACAGAGGAAATGCTCCACTATGCTCACTGACGAGCATTATGAGCTGTGACTACCACTGCTCAGAGATGGTAGTCCCTGGACCAGTCTTACCTGCAATGGGCCAAAAAGAAAAAAAAAGCGTAGGCCAGAGAAGAGCTCTGGGAGATGACGCGACCTTGCCGCACGTGCTTCGCCCGTCCACGACGGTCAATCAGATCGTGAGATTTTGTTTACGTTACCGTAGCAACGCCCCAGTGATGTTGTGCTGGGCGACCGCTCCTGGCTCGATGCGCTGCCAGCTGTCAGAGCTCTTCTCTCGACGTACAAAGTGTAGAGTACCCCACTCAGTAAGCCAATAAGCGCACTTGTAGTACATAATCTAGCCTCGGATACAGGATGCATTTCTGATATACAACATGGACAAGAAATAGGATCAAGAGAAAATGGTTTAATGGAGCTTGGAAAGTTGCCACTTGGACGTTAGGTGAATTGTTCTTAACAAAATCGCACTTGCTAAACATCTGAAAGAAAATGAAATAGATTTTGCAGTAATTACGGATGCAAAGAAGAAATCATCTGGAACTAAGTATTTAAGCGACTGTATTATGATCTACAGTGGAGTACAAAAGGAAAAAAGAGCAAGTAAAGGTGTGGCCACCTACATTGATAGAGAATGAGGAGATGAAATACTGGACTAAGAACATGTAAATCGACGCATTGTACTAGTAAGAATTCAAGGTCCAACAGGAGTCCTAAGAGTAATAGAAACATATGCCCGGGAAGAGGAGAAATTGACGAGTCCAAGACCTTTTACAAACAGTTACAAATGAAGTTAAACAGAGACAGTTAAAGTCACATTTTACTAATGGGAGATCTCAATGCTATAATAGAAAATATAGCTATTACAAAAATAATAGGCACATCTGGAGAAAACGTATGTAATAAAAACGAAAAAAATACTCTGAGATTTTGCTATCTTTAATCATACAAAAAAATATCAGTATTTTCTTAGTAAGAAAGCCATATACAAATTTACCTAGTCAGCCAGAGGATATAGATGTGTTATGGATTACATATTAATACACGAGGGATTTCCTGGACAGGCTAAAAATATCAGATTTTATCGAGAAGTGGATATTGGGTCAGATCACCTCCTACTGGTGTCAGTAACTGACGTCTACGGAGAATGGACGAAACCAAAGAAACCAGTTACGGATAAGAAGAAAGAACAAGTTCTTAAACTTCACCTCTTAGAAAATAGCAGCATAAGGGGTCTCTACCAAAAATGGATGAAAACGATATCAACAAATCTAGAAGCGGTAGAAGAATTGTAGGAGGAATGAAAAAAACTTGAAGATAACCCTATCGAACATAGCTAATGAGGTTCTGGGTAAGAAAAGGAAATACAGAAAACGTAGAGGAGTAAGAAGCTGGATGCCAGAAATGGTAACAACAGTTAAAGAAAAATAGGAAGCTTTCAACACCTATGCAAATAATTCCACTAATGAAAAAGAGTACTGAATATAAAGAAAAGACAATCGGAAAGCGCGCACAGAATCATGGGAACGCTTTATTAACAATATAGAGCATGATTTAAATGGCAGGCAAACAATTGCTTATCAGCTGATGAAATCACTCAACAGACAAGAAAATGATAATATAGGAGAGAACGAACGAATAAGACATTATAAGAAATTGTGTTCTGTCGATACTTTAATTCGGACGTTACCTGAAGTGAATGACACAAAAGGCTGGACAATATTGATACGAGAGAACTGGCGGAAGCTCTAAAAGCTGCAAAAAATAGGGAAGCCACTGACATAAATGGAAACGGATTGAAATAGAACTGTGGAAATATTTAGTGAATGTGGCCGAAATAAAAAGATACCGAAAGACCGACGCAGAGTCAAATTAATTTTTGAAAAGGGCTATAATAATCTTTAAAAATGGGTTTAAAAATAAATGTAGTAGTTATCGAGGGCTATAATGCTACGAATTATATGCCAAAATCCCGAAATCTAGACTTAAAACCATCGTGGAAAAGCTAATAGCTGAAGAACAGTCAGGTTTTATTAGACGACGACAACTATTGACAATGTTTTTACACTGCAACAAGTTATGGAAAAGAGACGAGAGGTCGGTAAGGAAATTGACTTTGCTTTGGTGATAACGCAAATTGATGAATGCTAAGGAATATCATGGCTGAACGACGTTATGCAATTTATCTCATAAATACTATTAAGAATCTATACACAAATACCACATTCGTTATAGATATGGGAAACATAACAAGAGAGCCAGTCAACACAAACAAAGGGGTACAAGGATGGAAAATTTTGAACATAAATGTATTTCTTTTTGATCATGTCACTAGACTAAATCTAATTTTATGTGCATATGACCCAACTCTGATTACAGGGAATGAAGATGTCTTTCAGATGGGAGTCTAATGTTGCAACAGATAGCATCAGATAACAAACTAACATCGCCAGTAGATGAAACGAAAGCCATGTTATTCCAGGGTAGACTACCAGTAAGATCTAAAATAATCTTGAATATTAAAATCATAGACAAGTAAGACATCTTAAATATCTGGTATGCGACATCACTTACAAATATAACCAAGACGTGGACCAAAATTTAAATAAATTTAGTTCGATGACTGAAACCATTGTAAAAATTTTGCAGAATAAGGCCAGAAAAGAAACGCAGCTGAAGTTTCATTAAACAAAAACAGTACCAACCCTTACTTATTGAACTGAAGAATGGGGAACAACAAGACGTCAAAAAATTGGAATACAGGCTCCAAAATGGGATCTCCAAGAAGAGTAGAAGGCTGTACAAGGGAAGATCGAAAAAGAAATGGAGATACAAGGAATAGTTTAGGAATATATAAACGAAAAAATAAATGAGAATAGGAAAAAATGGAAGGGACATGTAGACCATACGAGTACAGAATTATTCCCAGTAAAGGCTTTAAATTATAAATGCACACGAACATGAAATGTAGTAAGACCATACGAGAGATGGAGTGCTGTAATAGGCAATTTGCCGAGTAGTTGAAGTGACAAAGAACTTTCACTCAAAATCATAATAGAAGTAGATTTGGGGCGTATCAAAAGCTATGAGCCATACTCTTGTGCTGGCCGAATCTGTAAGTTGGAAGCATTCAACCCCACTAAGAAACTGTGATGTGAATGTAGACTGGAGTGGCCTGAAGTAGGGAGATAATGATAGTGTAGGGTTTTTAAGATGATCCTCGAGGTGACTGTGGACTCGTCCAATCAATACAATGCATTTAGGAGCGCAATACATATGAAATGGGTCCAGTTTTATCAGCGCTGTAGATTTTTCAAATAGTAATGCCGAAAAGGCTGAAGAAAACTGTATCAGCAGTGTAGAACAAGTGAACTCTCGTTCCATCCTGAAAAGATGTCTCTTTGTGAGGTACATGTATGCTTTCGTTATACCTAACGCGTAAATGAATAGCCCCAGTGCAATCTTCTAGAATAATACTTCGATTTTCCCCCTATATTCTATTTAAGTAGCAAGAGATTCTCTCTAAAACTTTATAAAATTACAACATGGAAACAAATTCTGGAATTCCTTTAACAGTTCCCTCCAGGAAAAGATGAGATGAGGCCACTCAGAGAATAGATGTACCGAGAAAATTTTATACTGTATCCTTAACAGATACATGAAAGTTTCCAAGTATTCTCTCCGCATATCTGTCTTCTTTTCACACTCCGTAATATGGAATGAAAGTGTTGTTTCTTATTCATGTCACATTATTAATTTGGGATCTTTCTCCGAATGAACTGAATGCATATCCCTGAGTCGAAACATTTATCAGTTGCCTTGTATTCGGATACCTCAGGATTTTCTCTTTTCTCACGCGAATCATCTGGCTTTTAGCGATATTCAAATCGAGGCCCCATTTACATCAAGAAAATTCAACGGCTTACTTACTTGCTTTCGTCGTGTACTTGGACGTAGATACGGATAGCACCGCTTCAGTAGTGGTGAGCTCTGTTCCAGAACGTATCCATGTTTCCTGCTGCTGTCTTGGCACGACTGTTACGGCTGCTATGTTCAATTGTGTTGGGTTGTTTTGGATAAAAACGTCTGTCAAGATGTTTGTGCTGTGAACATAGTGTCACTAGAAATTGCGGTGCAGGGTTGTTTCAACAAGAGTCGTTGATTTCACAATATCTTCTACATGATTGAAAATATAAACTTGAGATGAATTTTAGCTTAAGCATCGAAATTGAAACCTCACCTTAGCGCCAGTTGTAAGTTGCCGGGTCATGTGGTTTGTCGGCAGCGGTCCCCTTTGTACAGCTAACTCTCTCGTTCGGATGATTTTTATCCAACTTGAGAAGAGCCGAGGTCCACTAACACAGTGACAAGAGGCATTTGACGATCGACGTTTAAAGAGGTGCATCTTAGTTTTGTGCAACTCGACTTCCGTGGAGAGTACGATACTACACGAATGTTTGTGCATGGATGTTTGTTGTGCGTCTGGCGGAGGGCACACTGATCATTTGTCAAAGGTGAATTGATCATAAAAGCCGGCCGGTGGGGCCCAGTGGTTCTAGGCGCTTCAGTCTGGAACCGCGTGACCGCTACGCTCGCAGGTTCGAATCCTGCCTCGGGCATGAATGTGTGTGATGCCCTTAGGTTAGTTAGGTTCAAGTAGTTCTACGTTCTAGGGGACTGATGACCTCAGATGTTAAGTCTCATAGTGCTCAGAGCCATTTTTTACCATTTGATCATAAAAATAATTGTAAAAGTTACTCGCAGGTTCTGCATGCGTCCATGTAGAAGATACACCCTTGCAAGATCGCATCTATCTTTCGAAAATAAAAACATTTTAATCCTTCGCATAACTTAAAGCTCACATTAACTTTCTACCTTCATTAGTGTATAACAGTGGTTCCCAACCTTTTTTACCTTCTGTTCCCCTTGGCAACACAGGAGCATCACATACTCTCATCCCCCCTCCCCCTCCTATGTTTATATATTTATTTGCTTCTTTCAAAATATTTTCTTTGACAATAGTCTGCAATCCACACTTTAGTAAAAGAGGGTTATCAAACGTAAAGTAATACAAAACAACAGTATTTCAAAGGATTTGGTAGCCAAAACAGAAATGTAGTTATGACTGAATTAAATACATAATGACATTTTTTCACTTCAAGTTGTTTTTCTTTACGCAGCTCTCGAGTGTTTGGTTTCAAACTATTTAAAGCACATCTGAGCTCACTCACAACCTTCAGGTGACTGTTTGTTTTGTTTTCATGGTGACTAGTGTCGAGAATTCTGTATCACACAGGTGTGTAGTTGAAAACTATACGGCGACTTTTAAGGTTTCCATTCCCAGCCCTGGCTCAATAGGAAGGAAACTGGCCCAAAATTCTTCCAACCCCATTAGTTGAAATTGTTCTTTAGCACTCGAAAATATTTCAGTTCAACTGCATCCTCTTTAATTTCACCAGGAAATCTATGCACATCAATTGTGGAGGGTGATCTTAAATTTGCACTGAGAGTCAATAAACGTGAATACATACCTAATATATTCTTCACTATACAATCTTCTTTTAGCAGACATTTCCACTCAGTGTACAAAGCCAATGAGAATACGATTTACTTCTACAGAGAACGGTAGGAGTAATGCTGCTTTAAGAGCGCAGACTGAAGAATGTGTTGTGTCAACAATAACTTGGTGACACATGAGGCAGAGCTGATGCTGCCAATTCGACAAGAAGTGCATTTGCTAACTGTCGTAAGAGTATAAAATTTGTGACTTGACTGATCGCATGTTTCTGCCTTCTTCTGAGCAGTTAGCACCCTCCCCCCCCCCCCCCCCTCCCGGTTATAAACCTCATAAGCCTGTAACGCCTCCGGTTTGCCCCCCACCCCCACTCCCCCACTTGGTGCAGGGAGTGGCAACTGACCCTTAACATAGACAAATGTAATGTATTGCGAATACATAGAAAAAAGGACCCTTTATTGTATGATTATCTGATAGCGGAACAAACACTGGTAACAGTTACTTCTATAAAATATCTGGGTGTATGCGTACGGAACAATTTGAAGTGGAATGATCATATAAAATTAATTATTGGTAAGGCGGGTACCAGGTTGAGAATCATTGAGAGAGTCCTTAAAAAATGTAGTCCATCAACAAAGGAGGTGGCTTACAAAACACTCGTTCGACCTATACTTGAGTATTGCTTATCAGTGTGGGATCCGTACCAGATCGGGTTGTCGGAGGAGATAGAGAAGATCCAAAGAAGAGCGGCGCGTTTCGTCACAAGGTTATTTGGTAACCGTGATAGCGGTACGGAGAAGTTTAGCAAACTCAAGTGGCAGACTCTGCAAGAGAGGCGCTCTGCATCGCGGTGTAGCTTGCTCGCCAGGTTTCGAGAGGGTGCGTTTCTGGATGAGGTATCGAATATATTGCTTCCCCCTACTTATACCTCCCGAGGAGATCATGAATGTAAAATTAGAGAGATTCGAGCGCGCACGGAGGTTTTCCGACAGTCGTTCTTCCCGCGAACCATACGCGACTGGAACAGAAAAGAGAGGTAATGACAGTGGCACGTAAAGTGCCCTCCGCCACACACCGTTGGGTGGCTTGCGGAGTATAAATGTAGATGTAGAATGTAGATGTAGATGGCGCACACTCCAAGTTGAGAATCGGCGTAGAATATAACGTCTTGTGATATCAGATGTACTTAGGACGATCCACCTAATCTTTCTCATTCTGTCAATATGTAACGTTGTGAGATCGGCTGACTCGTTTCTAAAAAGCTCCCTATTTAATTATTTGCTTTTAATCAATAAATCTCTCATTGTGAATTGTGTGCATCGACTCTGTTAATGCTGATACGCTAGGTATTCTAACATAACGAGATCGACCTAAATCCGAATATTATGAATGCGCATGTAATCGTGTGGTGTCCTAATCCCGTTATTTTACGCTAGAGGAACTTGAGAGTGTTAGTCAAGAGTGATTAATTCCACATATGGAATACTGAGGTAAGAAGAATGATTTTAAATCTTGCCGTCCCACTCGTAACCAATAAAACCGTACCACTATACTAGCCATGCACTTTTATTAAATCATGCAAAAAAAAAAAAAAAACAGGATCAAAAACGTTAGATAAGCATTAAACGTAGTGTCCACAACTTTACATCGTGGGCGTTCAATAAATTCAGCATTTTTTTTCTAAATGCAGGTTGGTTTTATTCAGGACCCCAATAAACCACTGTTTTGGATACAAAACCGTGTTTTTTTAACATTATCTTCGTTCAGTGCTACGGCCTTATTCCACCGTACTGGGAGGAAATGTATGCCCACATGGCGCCACTCTCCTAGTTCATGTCGGAGTCAACATCTCGCTGTATCAATAACGTCCGCACCATTCGTGTACTGGTTCCCGCGGAGCGCCTCCTTCATTGGGTAGAATAGATGGAAGGTGCGAGATCCGTGCTGTATGGTGGATGTGTAAGAAGCGTCCAACGAAGTTTTGTGTACCCCTCTCAGGTGGGTAGACACGTCTAGTCTTGTAGCGACGAGAGAGTCTGCACGTTACAGCATTGCAGAAATCGCAGCTGTGTGTGGCCGGCTGGCACGCGGAAGACCGGACAGATTTGTGCGACAATCACCTCGAAGAAAATGACTTATTGATACATAAGCAACACGGAGTCAGAAAATATCGTTCTCGTGCATCATTCCCATGAAGTAATAAGTACTATCGACAAGGGGTCTCAAATCGATTCCATATTTCAAGATTTCCAGAAGGCTTTTGATACCGTTCCTCAGAAGCGACTATTAATCAAATTGCATGAATATGGAATTTCGGCTCAGTTGTGTGACTGGATTCGTCATTTTCTCTCAGAGAGGTCACAGTTCGTACTGATAGACGGTAAATCGTCGAGTAGTACAAAAGTGACATCTGGCGTTCCGCAAGATAGGGTCATAAGCCGTCTGCTGTTCGTGATTTACATAAATGATCTAGATAATAATCTGAGCCACCCCCTTAGATCGTTTGCAGATGAGGCTGTAATTTACCGTCTAGTAAAATCATCAGACGATCAATTTCAGTTACAAAATGATCTAGAGCGAATTCTATATGGCGCAAAAAGTGGCAATTGGCACTAAACAAATAAAAGTGCGAGGTCATCCACATGGGTTTAAAAGAAATCCGATAAATTTTGGTATAAGACAAATCGCACCAAACTAAAGGCTGTCAATTCGACTAAATATTTAGGAATTAAAATTACGTGCAACTTACAATGGAAAGACCACATAGATAATATTGTGGGGTAGGTGAAACAAAGACTGTGCTTTGTTGGCAGAACACTTAGAAGATGCGAAAAACCTACTAAAGAAACAGCCTACATTACACTTGTCCGTCCTCTGCTGGAACACTGCTCCGCTGTATGGGATCCTTACCAGGTAGGATTGACGGAGGACATCGAAAAAGAGCAAAGAAGGGCAGCTAGTTTCATGTTATCTCGCAGTAGGGGTGAGAGTGTCACTGATATGATACGCGAGTTGGGGTGGCAATCACTGAAATAAAGGCGGTTTTCTTAGCGGCGGGATCTATTTACGAAATTTCAATCACCAACTTTCTCCTCCGAATGCGAAAATATTTTGTTGACACCCACCTACGTAGGGAGAAATGATCATCATAATAAAATAAGAGAAATCAGAGCTCGAACGGAAAGATTTAGGTGTTCCTTTTTCCCACGCGCCATTCGAGAGTGGAATGGTAGAGAAGTAGTATGAAAATGGTTCGATGAACCCTCTGCCAGGCACTTAAGTGTGAATTGCAGAGTAACCATGTAGATATAGATGTAGATGTAGACCTTGGTGCGATGATGACAGACGCCTCGCACAATGACTCACCATGCTTTTGTTCACTGCCAGGCCTCTGCAGACATTCTGCATCCGCCTGTGAATATCTGCGACGGTCTGGTTTTCCGCCAAAAGAAACTCAATGACAGCTCTCCACTTGGAACGCATCTCCGTCACAGACACCATTTTGAAGCCTACGTACAGCGCCGCCTCCTAATGGTACTTTAAGAAACTAAAGGAGCTAAAAACTGGATTTCCCACAGAAAATTGCGCATATTTTTCATCTGAAATTGGCCGAGAAAAAATGTGATGCGTTACTTAATGAACGCCGCTCGTAATACCAATGTGGTTGAATAATAACCACATATGCATCCAGAAATGCTGTCAGTCAGTTGGGAACCAGTGGCTCTGAGCACTATGGAACTTAACATCTGAGGTCATCAGTCCCCTAGAACATAGAACTACTTAAACCTAACTAACCTGAGGACAACACACACATCCATGCCCGAGGCAGGATTCGAACCTGCGACCGTAGCCGTCGCGCGGTTCCAGACTGAAGCGCCTATAACCGCTCGGCCATAACGGCCGGCCGGGAACCAGTAGTAGACAGGACTGCTGGAGGAAATAGATAAGACTTAAAGAAGAGCAAAACATTTCGTTAGAGGTTCATTTAGTAAGCGGGAAAGGGTCACGGAGATGCTCAACCCATTCCAGTGGCAGATGCTGCATCACGGTGCTGTTTACAGCTAAAATTTCGACGGTGTACGTAGTAGAAGAGTCACCTAAAATATTGCTTCCTCCTACTTATACCTCACGGAAAGGCCATAAAAATCAAATCAGAGACTTTCGTCACCACACGGACCATTACGAACAAGCCTTCCTCCTGCGAGCCATTGGTGACTGGGGCAGGTAAGGTGAGGGGGGCGACATTAGTACCCTTCGACACAATCCTTAAAGTGGCTTGCGGAATATAGATGTAGGTGCAGATGTAGACAGTAATTATGATTTTCTTGGTGTCTTACCACCATTACATGTGTTTCTTTTCCCTTAAAATGCTATGACAAACCTTGGAGCACGCTATCATCTAAATGCAACAACCATCAGGCTGTGCAAAAGTACCGTGACGTGATGGGTGCCAATGCCAGAATAGATGCGCGTAGCGGTGTTTTGCCGCTCTTCCAATGCATTGAGTGAATTCACAGGTGAGGTGCATTTCGGCCATCTCTTCCTCAGAAAACCTATTCATTCTGCAGTGTATCACTGTTAACACAACCAATACCGCCAGAAAACGAAACCCGTGACAGAAGTCAGCAGTTGCCTGCGGGAGTAGAGCTAAGTGGGGATTCATGCTGTACATGAAGAACAGAAAGTGAGTGAAACGACATTCATCCCAAACAAGACATACAGCGCGTGCCACAGACATTTGGTGTTCTTTAGATGTTTTCAGTGTAACGCATATACAGAGATAAATGGGGCTAAGAAATCAGACGAAATGCAATTACGCTGTAACGAACCGAATGATACCCAGAAAATAACGCTGAACTCCCCTATTGGTGGAGTTCAGCGAATGTATAGTCATGTGTGACGCGATTATAAGCTTAGCGGACTAAAATTAGTCACCGCAGTGTTCAGGCACAGATGAATCGATAAGTCATCACAACTGGACCAGCGGTAGAATCACATGCTCAACCAAGCGCAACTACTTCTTCGTGAGCATAAGGAAGTAGTGGCCAGTGAGACGTTTATGTTTCAAGCAAACATTGTACGTAAACATGGGCAATTGTAAGTAGGTGACTGAATGGTGGAAAGAGGCAATTGTGTTTGCCGTATCCATGGCCATATGTCGAGTGAAGTAGCTTTCTTTGTTAGTGTTTTGCGGAAGACTGTCCAACGTGTCTACATGATGTGGTGTAACACATCTGGCCACCAAACGTCAGAATTGTGCTCGGGAAAAGACGTTGATAAGAGGGACCGGAGACGTGTTTCGCGGCTTGAGAATCAAAATCGCTTACAAACCCGACTGCAGTTGCTGCAGGTAGTGAATGGAAGAGCATGCCAACCTGTTAGCGAGAGAACATTGCGACGAGAATTGAGTGCAACAAAAGTTTGGAGTCGGTCACCTCGCAAGAAGCTATTGCTCACGCAAGTATGTAAAGGTGCACATCTTCAGTGGGCTAGAAATCATACAACGTGAAGAGTAACCGACTGGCGGCAGGTAATGTGGTCTGAATGAGTCACGTTTTTGCCTGTATCAAAATGGCGCACCTAGTTTCACTATCAAGAATACAACAGTGATTCAGAAAGTGTAGAAAAAGTTTCTTTATTTGAATTTATGATCACAAACTTTTTAGGTGCTCAATCTAGTGGTTACGATCAGCGGTTATCATATCCATAATAGGACATGTTATTAAAACAGATATGAAGATGATCACTGCTAACCGGAAACGGAAGTCTGAGGATCTGACAAGTTTGCAATCCTAAGTGGAAATAAAGAAATTTATTCCAAAATGAGGCACGTCGTCGGATGCACCTAAGGCCAAATGAAGCATTTCACCCTGAATGTGCGCAACCTCGGGCTCCTGCCGACATGTGATTTTTCAGGGGTTTCTTCCTTATTCTGAACTGGTTCCGCTCACTGAGGTGACCACTAAAATGAACCAGCGTACTTATTTAAACATTATGAACCGCCAGGTGTTGCCTTTCAGTCAACATCTGCGTGATGAGTATGCTATTGATACCCCCATTTTTCAAGACAACAACGGCGGAGTTCGTCGGGCTGTGACGTTATATGTGACAGGTTTTCCGATCACCCCACACTCTATTACATCTCGGTTGGCCAGAAAAATCACCTCACTTGAGCCTCATAGAAAATATGTGGGACATAACAATTTGTCCATTTTATTTGGACTGTTGAGCTCCGTGGCCGTGGATAATGATATTTCACTATAAAAATACAGCAGCCAGCCACTTTTTAATGCGTTTTATTTATGCCAATATGCATTTCGGGTTTGCACCCATCTTCAGCTGGCAAATTACATGTATCTTCAGTTTCTACAGTGGTATATATAAACCCAACAAATGCATGTAATAATATACGACATAAAAATCTTAATTGTAAAATCTTAATTCTATTTTTGTTATATTATAAATGTATGAATTACTGCTCTGTATAAATGTGTTATGTTAGTTTATTATCTTCAATACTGCCAAAAAAAAATTTGTATACATCGTGCTTAGAATACTTCTGCCACCCAAGTCAATGTTTAGAAAACAGTAGCTTATCTTAGAACCTCAGAACTTTCGTAAAATATAACTCTGTCCATAGACAAACCGCTTGTATGTGAACAAAAACTGTCAGTCGACAACATGGCGGATAAGGCAGTGCGCCTGTGCAAAATACGTGACAAAAAGTGTTTGTGTTGTTGCAAAAAAGAAGAAAAGCCAAGAAAAAACAAGGAGAGGAGAATGTAAATAAAATGAACAACTGATATTGCGTAACTTTAAACTCGCGAAATTGAAGTAAATGATTGGAATCGTTGCTTTTCCACAGGCCAGCTGCAGCATCCAAACTGCTGTCGAGATGGTACCACTGTAGAAACTGAAGATACATGTAATTTGCCAGCTGAAGATGGGTGCAAACCCGAAATGCATATTGGCATAAATAAAACGCATTAAAAAGTGGCTGGTTGCTGTATTTTTATAGTGAAATATGTGGGACATGTTGTAACAGCGGGTAAAACGATGACATCAGCATCACCGCAATTTAGTGAAATTTCACCATAAAATCCTCAGCTAGTGGTTTAACCTGGATGCGACGGACCTGCACAACGTTGTGATCTCACTTCTTGACTGAATCCAGTCGCAAGCCTTAAGTGGTGCTTGTAATGATTTCTCTAGCAGTGACTAAATTTTCTTCGGTGAGCGTATGAAGAAATGCAGATATAATCTCGTTTCATTTGCTTCGCCTGTCTGAAGTAGAGAGATAATTAATTATACCACTTGTCGAATTGTAACTCCTTCCATAGAGTGTCGTCAGTACATATAAATATATCCGGGTGGGTGAAATGGCTTCGCAAATTAAGTGAACACGCTGAAAATATGGACTGCTGCCGCCACTCTTACTGAAGGCTAACGCGGGGGGCAGACACTGCTTTGTTATTACAGCTGAGGAGTTAGTACAAGGCAGAAAAATATGGGACCTTGGCGTTGTTTCACAAGTTAGCATACTCTCCGGTAATGTCGCCATCTCTCGGAATTGCTACTTCTTACAGTACCATTTATGAATAACATGTAAAGCAGCTTCGTTGTTAAAGTCTGAGTGTGTCCTCCGTGCACCGTCTCTACAAAGGCAGAGTATTAGGGCAATTTCGTTGTGGCTTGTAATATAAGGTCTGCCGTTACAAAGGACAACGACAGCACTGGCCTGTAAAAGTAAATAACATTTGTTTTTAAGCAACTTTACGGGTCAAAGGTTAAAACAAATTGAAATTTTGAAGGATCTGTAGGCTTTATATAGCTAATGGTAATTTATTTATTTATTCTTTCGAGAGATCGGAGATGGTATTCCCTGCGTTTAAATCACCATCTCTTGCTATATTTGGCAGCAGTCATATCGCTCTGGTACATATGTATATGCGGAGGGCCTTTCACAAACAGTTGTAGAACCGTCAGTTTCATTTACGCACTCTGTGCCCATTATATAGACACTCATGAATGCTTGCAATACAATTGCAATACAATTTGGGATCCTTCGAAAATATAAATTTCAATGATAAGGCACTAATAAATGCTTGCAATACAATTTGAGATCCTCCAAAAAATAAATTTCAATGATATGATGCATCATTTGCTGTTCTAGACAGAAAAATCTGCGTGTCTTGCCAACATTCATGTTTCCGATCACGGTATTTTAGTCACCTCAAAGTTTACCCGTTACAAGTTCTTCTTCATCAGCTTTTCTAGACTTGTACGTACCTCTCACTAATCTTTCTGTCTCTTCACATCTTCGTTAAAGCTCCTTAAAATGCTAACCAGATTTGCTAAGAAGCCATGTTTCTGTAACGTTTTCCCATGGTAAAATGATCTTACGTTTCTCACCAACCTGTGCGGAATGTTTTCCCTACCGTAACATTACCAGCAGACTATTTTATTTTGAAGTAACTCTTCGCCTTCAAGAATGGGCTGTACTACATGGTTATTGATGTGTAAAACTCGAAAAATCTTGTTGGAGCTTGGAACATTCATAGTACAAATAATCACGGAGATACGGATTATGTTTGTATCTGGAATTTCTCTAGAATTAGCAAAAACCTTTGAGGCTGTATTCCCTTAACTTCTTTATAACTGAACTGAATGCAAGAGAGTAAATGACTCTTACACAAAATTTTGAACCAAGAAATATCTAATAAATCTATCTGACTACTTTTTCACAATCATACTCAAGAGTAGATGATGATTACATTCAATGTCTGGAAGAAATGGAGCCTTTTAGATTGTTTGCTTGTGATCCTGTTATTTAACGTCTAGTAAAGTCATCAAAAGATCAAAACCATTTTAAAAATGTCTTAGACCCGATATAAGTGGGATGCGAACAGCGGCAATTGTCTCTCAGTGAGGAAAGCTGTGAGGTAATCCACATGAGTAGAAGAAGAAGTCCATTAAATTTATTTTACAAGATAACTTACACAAGTCTGAAGACTAGCAGTTCGACTAAACACCTAGGAATTACAATTACTAGCAACTTAATGTAGAATGATCACATAGATGATGATGTGGTAAATGAAAACCAAAGAATTTGGCAGAATACTTAGAAGCTGCAATACATTTGCTGAAGAGATAGCCTGTACTACGCTTTTACGTACTCTGCTAGAATACTGTTGTGCTGAATGGGATCCTTATCAGGTAGTATTGATGGAGGAAATCGAAGAAGTTCAAAGAACAGCAGCGTCTTTGCATTATCGCGAAATAGGTGAGAGAGTGTCAAGGATATGATAAGCGGAAAGGCAGTCATTAAAATAGCGTTTTTCTTTGCGGCGGGACCTTGTCAGGAAATTTCAATCTCTAACTTTTTTAGCTGAATGTGGAAATAATTTTTTGTCGCCGTCCGACATAGGAAGAAATGATTATCATAATAAGATAAATCACGGAAACATTTAAACGTATATTTCTCCCACGCGATCTTCGAAAGCGCAACGGTAAAGAAATAGTCTGAAGATGGTTCGAAGAACACTCTGCCAGGCACTTAAGTGTAAATTGCAGAGCAGTCATGTGGATGTAAATGTAGATAAAGAATGATTTAATCATGACTACTTCTTAAAAGTTCAGTAACCAACTTCGGTGAAAGAGTAGTTGGTGTTCATAGTAGGTACATCAGATGCAGCGAGGATGTGATTCCCAGTCTGATAGTCTATTACCTGCTCACACAAGGACGTGAAATATAAGTCACATCGAACATAATGTGGAAATCAGAAAGTAGCTTCGACTCGCAGCAGTGCTACTTACCGCCCGAGCTGTGTAAAGTGCATCATGCTCTTACGGCTTGCCTTAAAAAGAGTTTTTAGGCAATAACTGGAGATGGTGGATCCTAGAACACAATGACATGGCCGAGCTAATGTAAATAATATAACTGATTGTGTAATCAAGTGGTGGCCTCATCTCGTTATGTTACACTGAATTAACATACGCGTATTTGTCGAGAACGATTAACTTCAAATCTAGGGTTCTTAGCTGATAAGACTGAAATTAAATTTACTGTTTATTCAAAAGCAAATAAACTTTACTCAAACATGCTAAAACTAGGCTAAAGAAAATTAAATAATCGACGTTCTCAGACATTAAATGTATTCGACTCAAATATATATCACCAATGTTGCTGAATAATAAGTATGCATGTAACAAGAAATGCACTCATTGCGGCATTTGAAGTACGGCTGTTCTCTAAGGATGCCCCTGATTACAACCAATGGCGTCCTGTGATTAAAAGAAAGATCATCCCAGACCACCAATCCTGGTTGTCCGACGCGTTTGATTGTCGGGTTACAGATTGTCATCCTACCGCTGTCTGGGGTGTTTCCACACTTCACTGGCTAACTTACGGTTAATGGGCAAAGCTAAAACAAACGGAATGCATAGTGTGGTACTTAGCAAGGCAGGAACGTTTCAGGAACTGGCTGATAGTTTGCGCCAGCGCTACCGAACCAAAACAACGCGATATCTTTTACAGACAAACTGAGCAGCTTAATTCAGAATCCTACTGAGTGAGAGGGATCTTTTTTGGACAGATTCCGGAGTATTAAGACACAAATATACGTGATGACACAAAGGGCAGAAGCTGATGCATTTATCTTGCGGTAACGGTAAGGAAGCACTCTCGATGTTTTATTAGGGGATATCTCCGCCGACATGTCACGCAGAATCAGGAGGGAGAATACATCTAACCTAGCCGAAGCTATCTGGATCGTCGCACAGTTGGAAGAAATCGATATTGCTACGAAAGGGTGTAATGACCATCGGATCTTCGCCCCTGAAGTCAAGTGTTACAAATGTGGACGAAAGCGTCATCTGCAGAACCACTATTGCCAACAATTGATCGAACTGCTCATAAGCCACAGGAATGCATGAACAAGAAACAAGGGAAGAAGCATCACTACGAAAATGTCCGTTAAACACAAATGGGAATTCTTCTCCCATTGGAAGGCGTTCCCAGTACGTAGAAAGGTAAATTGCGTATACATATGCACAGATGGAACTCTGCTGGTTAGGCGTAGTTCAGGAGAAGAAACATAAGTTTTTAGCAGCTACGGCTGCACACGCGTCAGTCGTTAGTTTGGACAGCTTGGGCAAGGAGTCTTACGTCTGTATTATACAGGTTACATGGAGCAGGTGACAATGTCGTGAAGTCATTAGGGACAACACTCCTCAACTGAAGCGTCGGAACTAAGAAGTTTCGAGAATATATTAAAGTGTTGCAAAATGTTCATGAAAACTATTCTGATATTCTCAGACCAAAATCGATCTTTCGTAACATACAATGGAACTCAGCGGAACCTGCTTTCCGCTGGGAACAACAAGGTCAAGCAAGACAGTGTCAGAAAATTACCATAATGAAGGTGTTGGCAACTGAACTGAGGACATACGCTAAAAATTGGTTCCCGTGATAACGTACCAACAGGTAGAAAAAATCTGGTTTGGATTCCTGTGGACGATGATATTCCTCAAGAAGTAAAGAAGAATAGATAAAATATATTGTTTTGTGCAAAAAAGCATAGCACACATTAGTGGTATAAACGGAGAGTTTATGGTTCCTTTATATAATTCTGACGCGGAAGAAGTCAACTGACAAGAGGGATTGATGATTACCAATTTGGATATTCTAGATGAAGAAGACGTTGATAGGACTAGTGCCAAGTAGAGTAGCAAGCAAACTGTGCTTTTGGTTTTCTCAACAGGTGAATCTCTTACAAGGAAGTGATCGACAAACGACAGGAGCTCTGTTATTACGATTTTTAAATTTGTTTAAGATACACAGTGCTTTAATACCGGCACCTGTTGATTAGAATAGAATTTATTTTCTTCTTTACGTGTACACACATTTGAAGCTACTTCTGACAGAGCAAAACTGGATTTATCCATTCACTTTCGAATAGGGGGATGAATGCAAGACACAGTGTTTCAACGTTCTCCCTTATCCAATGAAACGGGGAACTACAAAACAAGTGTTTTTATTTGAATTTGTCGAATGGAAAGACACGAGATGATGCACATGGATAAAAAATTATAGGTGAATATCGCTAAAATTCCTTTATTTTAACGATCTCGACTTAGGACTTTTTATCCAAATACTGTAACCAAGTGTATCCAATTACAAACTTAAGAAGTACTATTAATCTCAGGACAAAGAGAAGTTCACATCTCCATGTCATTAGCATAGTTCCACATCTACATCCATACTCCGCAAGCCACCTGACGGTGTGTGGCGGAGGGTACTTGGGGTACATCTATCGGTTCTCCCTTCTATTCCAGTCTCGCATTGTTCGTGGAAATAAAGATTGTCGGTATGCCTCTGTGTGGGCTCTACTCGCTCTGATTTTATCCTCATGGTCTATTCGCGAGATATACATAGGAGGGAGTAATATACTGCTTGACTCCTCGGTGAAAGTATGTTCTCGAAAATTCAACAAAAGCCCGCACCGAGCTGCTGAGCATCTTTCTAGCAGAGTCTTCCACTGGAGTTTATCTATCATCTCCGTAACGCTTTCGCGATTACTAAATGATCCTGTAACGATGCGCGGTGCTGTCCGTTGGATCTTCTCTATCTCTTCTATCAACCCTATATGGTTCGGATCCCACACTGCTGAGCAGTATTCAAGCAGTGGGCGAACAAGTGTACTGTAACCTCCTTCCTTTGTTTTTGGATTGCATTTCCTTAGGATTCTTCCAATGAATCTCAGTCTGGCATCTGCTTTACCGACGATTAATTTTATATGGTCATTCCATTTTAAATAACTCCTAATGCCTACTCTCAGATAATGTATGAAATTAACCGCTTCCAGCTGATGACCTGCTATATTGTAGCTAAATGATAAAGAATCTTTCTTTCTATGTATTCGCAGCTCATTGAGATTCAATTGCTATTCCCTGCACCATGCGTCAATACGTTGCAGATCCTCCTGCATTTGAGTACAATTTTCCATTGTTACAAACTCTCGATATACTACAGCATCATCCGCAAAAAGCCTCTGTGAACTTCCTATGTTATCCACAAGGTCATTTATATATATTGTGAATAGCAACGGTCCTACGACACTCCCCTGCGGCACACCTGAAACCACTCTTACTTCGGAAGACTTCTCTCCATGGAGAATGACACGCTGCATTCTGTTATCCAGGAACTCTTCAATCCAATCACACAATTGGTCTGACAGCCCATATGCTCTTACTTTGTTCATTAAACGACAATGGGGAACTATATCAAACGCCTTGCGGAAGTCAAGAAACACGGCATCCACCTGGGAACCCGTGTCTATGGCCCTCTGAGTCTCGTGGACGAATAGCTCGAATAGTTACGAGAATGTAAAAGAGATTACATTACAATTTGTCCAGAGAGAGTGAACTGTATAACGTGCATGTGTGTAAGTACAGTTGCTACTAGGGAAAACGGAAGTGGAGTGCCAAAAAGAAGTGGTAGAGCCACTACGACATTTCCAGAAAATAGGAGCACGTTGGATTTGTTCGGCTTCACATCGTACATTGTTACTAAAATACAAAACTCATGGACATGACCAAAGCAGAACTACGAAATAGACAGCGGCATATTAACAAAAGGTGCAACTTGCAACATAACAGGAACACAATTTCGTCTTCCAGCTACTATCGCGGGTGCGACTGTGATACAGTTATCGCAACCTACACTGCATTGACCGGAAAAACTACTGTCCACGCAAATTCTAACCCGATCTACTGCACTCACTAGACGAGCAAATAGCATTATAAAAGGGACGAACTTCGACAGAACAAATATTCCATCATACTCAGAACTATAGAGATAAACAACGGTATAACAACAGGACTATAAGTATTTTAACTGCCAGTGTTCTCACGGTTCTGCTGTTTTTACATTTTGCTTTTTACTGAGGGGTAAAACCACTCATTCACATGAATCGTCAATCCATCAAATTTCTGTCAAGTACGGAATAACAAAATGTGTAACGTAAATAAGCTGTATACATTTATTAGAAAATAAGGACTCAACACAGACAATATAATATGAAGAAAGAACCAAAATACTTTGTGTGGTGTCACCGCCAGACACCACACTTGCTAGGTGGTAGCTTAAATCGGCCGCGGTCCATTTAGTACATGTCGGACCCGCGTGTCGCCACTGTGATCGCAGACCGAGCGCCACCACAAGGCAGGTCTCGAGATGACGGACGAGCACTCGCCCCAGTTGTACGGACGACATTGCTAGCGACAATACGGACAAAGCCTTCCTCTCATTTGCCGAGAGACAGTTAGAATAGCCTTCTGCTAAGTCTATGGCTACGACCTAGCAAGGCGCCATTAGCCTTACCTAGTTTGAGAGTTATCGTATAAATGTCTCAAGAAGAACGTTGCAAACCAACAAAGAATAAAGTTAAGTATATTCCAAAGCTACGTATTTTCTTTATAGCAGTCATAACGTATCTTGTTCCAGACTTGACGCCAGTCGGCGTGTGTGTACGCGTGCCTTTCGGCTCCCATCTCAGTGTGGCGTAACTAGCTTGTTACGCCACAACACTTTGTAAATAATCGTTTCAAACTTATGAAACAAGCATTTCATCTTTTACAGAGGCAGACAAAGAAAAATTCGGCAGGACGTTTTAAAGTGGAGGGGAATGTAACACAGCAGAAATCTACAATGAGCAAATGTAAAATCTTCTCAAAGTCGTGTTCGGCCAGTACCAAGCCAAGGCAAACCAGATCATCGCCCCATCTCGCAATCAGACCGACAAACAGGCAGAAACCGACATTGCGAAAATCAGAAGAGATCAGGAAGGTACTACCTCAATTCCCACAAGCGAGAAACCTGAATCGTAAACTTAGCAACACTACCTCAGAGAGGAGAAGACGTATAATCATTCTAACAGCGCAGCTTTATTTCAAAAGAGACAGTAAAATTTTCACAAGCACACCCATCAGCCTTCTGTTATTCTTGCTAAATAGAGGGGCGGTGAAGACCGCTGATGAGCCCGGAAAACTGAACCACATTCGGTCATCGCCGACTAGAAACAACGTCATTGCGTCAGATGAACTATAATAAACATCCAGTCTTCCGAGCCTTGACATCTTTACATTGCAGCACACCAGCTACGAAGCCAACCTTGTGATGCACTGTAACCGTTTCCGTCAAACGTACTACCTGCCTGGACTCCTCTACTCGGTCATTATGAGCTGCCCACCTCGAAACCAGTGATGAGAAGACGTGGATCCCTCTACCTCTGGTAACCGTGATCTAAGGGTAGGGCCTTTGATTGGTAAACAAAAAGCGTCCTCGGTCCCACGTTCGAACCACACCGCCGCTTAATTTTGAATAAAAATCAGCAGCAGCAATGGTGTCCGAAGACTGCCGGCGTAGAAAGTCACCCCCGTTCAGCAAACAACCTCGTCGAAGAGGACAGAAGACCGTATAGAGATTCAGGGCACTCTCTGTCCCTTGGGATGAGAAATTTCGCTAAAGGCGGAAGAAACTGATATGATCAACGGCATGAGGATGCAGAAGGCACTGGAAACCACTGCATTAAAGATACAAGCTGCATTCACAGGACAACTGGCCTGTAATTTAAAAAGCGTCATGATGTTCTCTCCACTGGCAAAAGATTCCGGAATAGTCCCCCATTCGGATCTTCTGGAGGGGACTGCCAATGAGGAGGTGACAAAGCGAATAAGACTTGATAATCAATAAAAGCGTAACGTTGTGCGTGTCGGGGCGTGGAATATCAGAATTTTGCACGTGGTAGAGAAGCTAGAAAATCGGAAAAGGGAAATGCTAATGCTCAATACAGATAAAATAAGGGTCATTTTGTGATCAGTCGAGTGTAGGGTATTATCAACAGCTGTAGAAAATAGAATAACGGTAGTAAGATTCGCAGGAAGGTAGCGCAGAGAATGAGTTACTATGAACAGTTCAGTAATAGGTGTCTTCTCATCAGAATCGACAGCAAACCAACACCGACAACTATAGTTCAGGAATGCACGCCGATGTCGCAACCGGAAGGTGAAACGGTAGAGAAAGTGTTTGAGGATATGGGAAGGATAATTCAGTACGTAAAGGGAAATGAAAATGTAATAGCCATGGGGGACGGCTATGTAGTTGTAGGGGCAGCAGGGGAAGAAAGGGTTACGAGAGAAAATGGGATTGTTAGTGGAAACGAGAGAGGAGAAAGACTGAATGAGTTCTGCGATAAATATCAGTCTGTAATAGCGAACACGATGTTCAAGAATCACAAGAGGAGGAAGTATACTTGTAAAAGGTCTGGAGACAAGGGAAGATTTCAGTTAGATGACACCATGGTCAGGCAGATATTGCGAAATCAGATATTGGATTATAAGGCGTACACAGGAGCAGATATAGATTCAGATCGCAATTCAGTAATGATGAAGAATAGGCTGAAGTTTAAGAGACTAGTCAAGAAGAATCATTGCGCAAAGAAGTGTGATATGGAAGTACTAAGAAATGAAGAGACACGTTTGAAGGTCTCTGAGGTAGACACTGCTGTAAAGAATAGCTCAGTGGGCAGTTCAGTTGAAAAGGAATGGACATTTATGAATAGGGCAGTCACAGAAGTTGTAAATAAAACCATAGGTACAAGGGAGGCAATTGCGAAGAAACCATGGATAACAATGAAATATTTCAGCTGATCAATGAAAGGAGGAAGTAGAAAATATTCAGAAAAATTCAGGAATACAGAAAATCAAGTCCCTTAGGAACAAAATAAATAGACAGGGCAGGGAAGCTAAGACGAAATGGTTGCAAACAAAGTGTGAAGAAATTGAAAACGAAACGATTGTCGGAAGGACTGATGCAGCATATAGAAAAATCAAAACAGTTCTTTGTGAAATTAAAAGCAGTGGCGGTAACATTAAGAGTGCAATGGGAATTCCATTGTTAAATGGTCGAAAGCGTACAAAAAAAATGTTCTGATGATGTGAGAGAAGAAGAAACAGGAGTCGAAAGGGAAGAGATAGGGGATCCCGCATTATAATCAGAATTCAAAAAAGCTTTGGAAGATCAAATAAGACAGAAGGGAAAGACAGCATTCGATATGAATTTCTAAAATCATTGTGGGAAGTGCCGACAACATGACTATTGACATTGGTGTGTGCAATGTGTGAGACTGACGATGTACCATCATACTTTCGGAAGAAACATCATCCACACAAATCCAAATAATGCAAGAGCCGAGAAGTGCGACAATTATCGCACAATCAGCTTAACAGCTCATGCATCCAAGTTGCTGACAACGATAACATATAAAAGAATCGGAAACAAAGCTGAGGACGTGTTAGATGACGATCAGTTTGGCTTTAGGAAGGTAAAGGCAACTGAGAGGCAGCTTTAACTTTGCTGTTGATAATAGGAGCAAGAATCAAGAACAATCAAGACGTGTTCATAGGCTTTGTCAAACTGAGAACGCGTTAGATAGTGTAAAATGGTGCTTTAGGGAGAGACGGGTAATATACAGTATGTATAAGAGCCAAGAGGGAATAATAAGAGTGGACGACCAAGAACAAAGTGCTCGGATTAAAAATGGTGTAAGACAGGAGAGTAGTCTATCACCCTTACTGTTCAATCTGTACATCGAAGAAGCAACGATGGAAATAACAGAAAGGTTCAGCAGTAGACTTAAAGTTCAAGATGAAAGAATATCAATGATACGATTAGCTGATGACATTGCTACACTCATTGAAAGTGAAGACGAATTACACTATCTGCTGAATGGAATGAACAGTCTAATGAGTACAGAATATGGATGAGAGTAAATCGAAGAAAGTAATGAGAAATATCAGAAATGAGGACTTCGAGAAACTGGGCATCACGAAGAAGACGAAGTTAAGGAATTCTGTTACCGCAGCAGCAAAATAAACAATGATGGGCCGATCAAAGAGGTCGTAAAAAGCAGGCGGGCCCTGTCGAAAAAGGCATTCCTGGCCAAGAGAAGTCTGCTAGTGTCAAACATAGGTCTTAACTTGAGGAAGAAATTTTTGAGGATGTACGTTTGGAGCCCAGCATTGTATGGTAGTAAGTCATTGACTGTGGGAAAACAGGAGAGAATAGAATCGAAGTCTTTGTGATGTCATGCTACAGAAGAATGTTGAAAATTAGGTGGACTGGTAACGTAAGAAATGACTAAGTTCTCCGTAAAATCGGCAAGGAAACACTGACAAGATTAAGGGCTAGGATGGCAGGACACCTGTTAAGGTATCAAGGGATGATTTCCGTGGTACCAGAGGGGGTGCAGATGGTAAAATCTGTAGAGGAAGACAGAGATTAGAATATATCTGGCAAATAATTGAGAACGTAGGTTTGCAAGTGAGACTCTGAGATGAAGAGTTGGCACAGGAGAAGAATTCTTTGCGGGCCGCATCAAACCAGTAATTGGAGGACTGATGACTCAAAAAAATCGTCCTGTTTGTTGCACTTCCTTTCACGTCTGGGCACTGCCACAGAGAGGAATAGGCGATTGTAAACATTAATATAATAAAGTTTGTTTCAGAAATGTTGTAAAGCGCCCAGTGCACCGACCGGTCTGCTGCAGAACACGCCGGGCTTCGCCATCCCGACAACAGTATGGAGAAGAGCATGCCTGAGTTGCTGTGGGAACTTCCTCTTCTTCTTTGATACTGTGAAACAAATGCCTTCTACACAAAGCTCCTCTTTTGGGAACAGGCAATACTGACCAAAACAAGAAAAAATTATCTAGTATGCGTACCTTGAGAGATATGCGCTCACACACACACACACACACACACACACACACACACACACGCACACGCACGCACGCACGCACGCACTAGTTCATCAGAAGAGATATGTTTCATAGTAGCGAAGATGAAAAAGTTCTCACAGATCGTAGGTTATACACTACCTTATAGCCCAGGTTTGCTGGATATTTTTTCTTTTGTTTTATTCCAAAGAACATGCAGTAGATCAGATATGTTTCACAGTATCGAGAACCAAGTAATGTCTATAATCCTTCAGGTGGGCATTTCAGAGTCCACGTTAACAGACTTTTTTGCTTCTAATATCGTGTACTATCAAAGGTTTACTTTCACGCCATAAATTATGATCCTCCCTGCACACAATGTCCTACTCAGTGGCTCCATTGAACCAGTTTCAGTTCATTGAGTGATAAGACAGTTAAAAGCTTTCTCACGTCAAAGTCCAGAGCTCGAAATGTTTAAATCTGATAGTAATCTTGAAGAAAAATCTCGCATTGTGAACGAAGTAAGGTTATAAGAGGCAGCCTCTAGAAAAAGTACGCTAGTATGCAACACGGGTCTCATTTCTCATTTTATGGAAGAAATTTGTTAGAATGTTACTTAGATGTGAATCATGGTCTGAGGAAAAACCGAATGACGGAATCGTAGCGTCTCAGATTCCGTGTTACAGAAGGATGCTGAAAATTAAGTTTACTGATGAAATAAGGAACTCCTCCTAGGAAATCAGGAAGGAGAGGAATATGTGTTACGTTAGAAGAACAGATAGTATGATAGGACATTTATCAAGATGTCAGGGAATAACTTTTGCAGTTCTAGAGGGAGCTGTAGAGGGCAAAACATAACGGATAGCAGAGATTGAACTATATCCGACTTACTGTTCAGGCCGAGGGGTGAGAAAGCTAGTCTCAATGGACGGTTTGACGTAGGAGACGAAGTTGGGTCTGGAAGCATAAAACTTCGATGAAGCCTGGTAAGAAATTGTTATAAATTCACATCTACATCTACATGCACATCTACATCACCTCCGCAAGACACCTAATGGTATGTGGCGGAGGGTACTTTAGGGACCACTATCTGATCCCTCCAACCCTGTTCCACTCGCGAATAGTGCGTGGGAAGGATGATTACCGGTAAGCCTCTGTATTGGCTCTAATTTCTCGAATTTTCTCGTCTTGGTCAACACGTGAGATGTATGTGGGAGGAAGTAATAAGTTGTCTGACTCCTGAAAAGTGCTGTCCCGAAATTTCAATAGTAAATATCTCCGCGATGCACAACTTCTCTCTTGTAACTTCTGCCAGTGGAGTTTGTTTAGCATCTTCGTAACGCTCTCTCGCCAGCTAAACCATCCCGTGACGAAACGCGCCGCTCTTCGTTGGATCTTCTCTATATGATTCCTACCTGATAGGGATCCCAGGAAGATGAACAGTACTAAAGAATCGAGCGAACAAGCTCCTTATAAGGCACTTCTTTCGTGGATGAGTTATATTTGCTTAAGATCCTTCCAATCTGAGTCTTGTGTCTGCTTTTCCCACTATCTGTTTTATATGGTCATTCCACTTAAGGTCGCTCTGGATAGTTACGCCTAGATGTTTTACGGCGGACGCAGTCTCCAGCTGTTTGTCATCAATAGTGTAACTGTACAGTAGAGGTTTCTTTTCCTATGTATGCGTCATATGTTACATTTATTTAAGTTCAGGGCCGCCTGCCAGAGACTTCACCATTCATCAGTTCCCTGCAGGGCGTTCTGCAAATTTTTACTATCTTCTGGCGTTGCTACTTTGGTATAAACAACTGCATCATCTGCGAATAGCCTTAAAGGGCATGCAATGCTTTCTACTAGATCATTTACATATATTGTGAATAGCAACTGTCCTATCACACTTCCCTGTGGTACTCCGGATATTACCTTTACATCTGTCGATTAAGTTTCGTTAAGAGTGACGTGATGAGTTCTATCTGCAAGAAAGTCTTGAATCCAACCCCACGTCTTCTCCGATACTCAATAAGCTTGTACTTTTTTCATTAAACGGCAATGCTGAACGGTGTCAGATGCCTTACTCAAATCAAGGGACATGGTATCAGCCTGAAGCTGTTGTCCACTGCGCTATGGATCTCTTGGTGGAACAGAGTGAGCTGAGTATTGAAGGGTCTCTGTCTGCGGAATCCATATTGATTTTTATAGAGGAGCTGTTCATTTTCCAAGACTGTCATAATTCCTGATTATAAAACATGTTCCATAATTCTACAACAGATTGACATCAACGATATAGGTCTATAATTGTGTGGATCTGACTTACGGCCTTTCTTAAAAACGGGAATGATCTGCGCTTTTTTCCAGTCATTAGGTACCTTTCGTTTCTCAAGCGATCTACGACAAATTACTGCTAGAAGGGAAGCAATTTCTTTAAGATAATCTTTATAGAATCTTATGGGTATCTCATCTGGTCCTGACGCCTTTCCATTACTAAGCGATTGGAGCTGCTTATCGATCGGTTATTTCAGTATCTGCCTTTTCGACGGTAGCACGACGATTGAAAGGAGGGACAGTGTTACGATCTTCCGCGGTGAAACAACTTCGGAAGACAGAATTCAGTATTTCGGCCTCCTCTCTGTTATCTTCCGTTTCGGTACCGGTGTGGTAGCTCAGAGAATGAATAGATGATTTGGACCCACTTACTGATTTTACACACGACCAAAATTTCTTAGAGTTTTTACTCAGGCCGGTTGACAACGTTTTATTTTCGATATCATTGAACTCTTCTCTCCTTGCTATCCTTAAGCTCATTTTCGCTTCGTTCAGCTTTCCTAAAACGGTTATTAAACCAAGATGGAGCTTTTCCATCGTATCAAACCTTAATCAGATCATACTTGTATACGGCATATTGAACGATTCCTTTGAATTTTTCCCATTTGGTCGCCACATCTTCATACTTATCACCGAATATTTGATGCTGACTGCTGCGATATTCTGAAATTTGTATCCTGTCACCCTTTCTGAGCAAATATATCTTCCTACCTTTCTTAACGTTCTTTGTAGCCGTCATAAATGCTGTCACAGTCTTATGATCACTGATACCTTTCTCTACGTTGACTAATTCGATAAGTTCCGGTCTGTTTGTTGCCGGGAGGTCTAAGATGTTACCCCCATGAGTTGTGTCCCTAACTGTCTGCTCAAGGTAATTTTCGGACAAGACATCCATATCAATGCCATACGATTTTCCTCTCTCTGGCACCAGTTTTGATGGCATAACACGCCCAATATATACCTGGCAAGTTGAAGTCACCCCCTATTACAACCGCATGATCAGAAAAATTACTAACGATATCCTGCAAGATCTCTCTGAAGCACTCTACAACTACAGATCATGACCCAGGTGGTCTATAAAAGCACCCGATCACCATTTTTTACCGTTCTTTGATACTAAATTTCAGCCTGATTAATTCAAATTCAGAATTCGTGATAACCTCGCTAGATTTTATCGAACTTTTTACTGCAATAAACATGCCACCACCATTGGCGACTAACCTATCCTTACGATAAACATTCCAGTCTGAACTTAGAATTTCACTCTCATTGACGTCTGGCTTCAACCAGCTTTCTGTTCCCTAAACTATCTGTGCATTATAACCTTCAATAAGCGATACTAATTCTGGGACCTTTCCTTCAAATGGGTCAAATGGTTCAAATGGCTCCGAGCACTATGGGACTTAACATCTGTGGTCATCAGTCCCCTAGAACTTAGAACTACTTAAACCTAACTAACCTAAGGACATCACACACATCCATGCCCGAGGTAGGATTCGAACCTGCGACTGTAGTGGTCACACGGTTCCAGACTGAAACGCGTAGAACCGCACGGACACACCAGCCGGCGGACCTTTCCTTCGATGCTCCTGAAGTTTACTAAAATCGTATTAACCTTTATCTCTTATCTGCGAGGACCAAGATTCTCTGAGGTCGCTGTGGCTGATTCAACAGGCAAATTGTGTTTGCTCATAAGGGAGGGGTCCTCTAACCAAGAAAGCCCCATGTGCACGCCACACGTACTGCGCTAGCCTAGTAGCGGCTTTCTGGGTCTAGTGCACGCCTGACCTATTAAGGGGAACCCTACAATTCTGCACCCGATAGCGGAGGTCGAGAAATTCGCATCCGATACTGTCGCAGAGCCGTCTGAGCCTCTGGTTTGTACCTTCCACTCTGCTCCAAACCAGAGGACAGCGATCAATTCTGGGTGCGACGATACAAATAGACATCTTAGCCTGCACACAGCCAGCTTTGCAAGCTGCCTTTACCAAGTCATCCAGCTACCGAAAGGAGCTGAGAATGGCCTTAGAACACAAGCGACAGGTGTCATTCGTGCCGACATGTGCCACTACATGCAGCCGGTTCCATCCAGTGCTCTCGATAGCCGCCGGCAGTGCCTCCTTCACATCACGGATGAGGCCTCCCGGCAAACATACCGAAAGCACACTGGAATTCTTTCTCGCCTTGCCTGCTGTCTCTCTGAGGGGCTCCATCACCCGCCAAACATTGGAGCTCCCAATGACTAACACCCTCTGTACTTGTCCGGACTGGGCAGAAAAATCGACCGCTGGTCCAACAGGAGAGTCATCCCGTGCTGGCTCAGAGTTATCATCGACACTGGGGAGCACCTCTTACCTCTTGCTAAGGAGTAGGGAGCCAGCCGCACGTCCCGCTCCATCTTTCGCATTCCGAACAGTGACACGCGAACCCAACATTGTCTGCTACCCATTCTGGAGTGAGGACGGACCGGTGAGATGTTGCTTTTCTGAAAGCCGCAGCGACGTCAGGGTCACCAGGGGATTACAGTGGCACCAAGGGTGTCGCAGGTCTCGTCACTGGCGCCCCGACGTCACCGCAACTTCGATCATTAGCTAGAAGCTCCTCGACGGTACCGAACTCAGCTTCCAACTGTTTACGGATAGCAGCCAACTCTACTTGCGTCCGCTCACAACAGGCACGGTCCCTAACCATATCGTATTGCGTATAAAATAGATATAAGGTCTCAAATGGCGCTACTGAGTTTGAAAATATACTAAAGGAGAATAAAGTAACATTAAAAGTTGGTGTACAGATTTCTCACTCAACTATGAGACCGCAAGCTATTAAACAGAAATAAATTTCTGTACACGGAAAGTTTACACTAGGAAGCCGCCCTACACAAGGATATTGACAAGACTTACGCAAAAACAAAAACTACGATTAATTTGCTAACCACTACTGTACACAGCAAAATACACGCGTACAGTTCACTTCTTTGCAGAAGCACGTCAACAAAAAACAAAGACTAAATTAATTTACAGTTTATCACACAAGCGCTGCTGCTGCTCTGCAGCGCGTCATCTCGGCTCGGCTGATGCCAAAATTTCTGCGAATTCTTTATAGTAACAAAATCCAGATACTTTTCAAATGTCGTATTCTCATTTAGCCACAGAGCACTTAGAGTGAAAAAAAAATCGCAACACCAAAACGTGATTAATGTAAAGCAACGTAATTTCGGGATTACATTTGTCAAGGTAGCGTATTTAGGTGATTAACACTGCAAGATCGTATTTCGGGATTACATTTGTCAAGGTGGCGTATTTAGGTGATTAACATTGCAAGATCACAGGTTAATCTAAGAGCGAGACAAGCCATTACCAATGTGAAATTCTGGTGCGTTAAAAACCGGTGTAACAGCCAGAATGTTGCATGCAAATGTGCATGCGGTTTGTTGTACAGGCGCCGGATGTCAGTTTCTGAGATTGCGTTCCATGCATGTTGCACTTGGTCTGTCAATAGAGGGGCGGTTAATGCTATCTGAGGATGACGCTGGATACGTCGCCCGATGATGTCTCGAACTCGATTGGAGAAAGATCTGGAGATCGAGCAGACCAAGACAACATGTCGAAGTTCTGTAGTGTGTGTAGGGTTACTACAGTAGTGTGTCAGCGAGCCTTATCCTGTCGGAAAACATCCCCTGGATTGTTGGTCGAATCATCAGATTGACGGACAAAGGGTACGCTGGATAACCACGAGAGTGCTCCTGCTGATATATCAAGTCGGACCCCAGAACATAGCTCCAGCAGTAGGTCCGGTGTGTCTAGCACCCAGGCAGGTTACTTGCAGATCCTGAACTGGCCTCCTTCTAACCAACCCATGGGCTTCACTGGCACCGAGGCAGAACCAACTTTCAGCAGAAAACGTTAACAGACCTCCTTCCTGCGCTCCAATGTGATCTTGCTTGACGCAAATGGCGGTGGTTTGGGATCAGTGGAACACGCGCTACAGAGGGACTGGCTCAAAGCTGTCCTTGAAGTATCCGATTTGTAACTGTTCGTCGTGTCACATTGGTGACAACCGCTACTCATACTGCTGCTGCAGATTACCTTCCTTCTCGGTAGCGTCACGTCACCCTCCGGAGCCCGGTCTTCCTGCTGCCGTACATTCCAGTGGCCACCGCTACCAGCAGCCATGTCCAGCGGCTATATTCCTGCCAAGTCTTTCTGCAAAGAAGGAACACCCAGCTCCTCGAAGCCTTATTACCGACCTCGTTCAAGCTCAGTGAGGTGCCTTAGAGATATTCTTGACTAACATCAACTCACCACATTCAAGTTCAAAGGTAACTAACGCTCAAGACCGTTACAGCTTGTATTTAATGCAAACCTAATTTGCACCCTAATAGTGGAGCAACTAGCGCCAATCTCTCGCCACTGGCGTGAAACTGGAACAGACATCATCTTTCAGATATAGAAACATGCCTACCAACTTTCGTTTATGCCGAACAACTCTTTCTCGGTGTTGCGGATTTTTTTTCTTCAGTTTAATTATTGGAAAGAATGATTGTGCTTGATCCGGCTCCATAGATGAATGGTACGACTATCGGGCTGCAATGAGGAGGACCCTGGTTCGATTCGTGCTACTGCCACGGACTTTTGCTAGGAGGGAGGACTGGAACGGCCTGGAGCCAGCGCCTGAGACCGACTGACGGAGTATTTGACTCAGAAGTAGCGACTCCAAGGTCTACACGTCGATAAAGACCAGGAAAGCGCTCTGCTGACCTATGCTCCTCAATACCCCGTACAAATAACGCCTTTGGCAGAGACTGGTACAGCGGTCGGTCGATCCTGATTGGCCCCTCTGGGCCAGAACGCGTCGTATACTCCGCTTCTTCAGTATGTTTGCAAGCATCTGCATATCTCATTCACTTCAAGCAGTGTTAAAAGGACCATTGCTTTCCGTTTTTGCTTTTGGTCAACATTTAACCAATGAGTCATCCATTTTTTGAATCATTCTCATTGTTAATCTATTATTTATATTCCATCATCTCTTGACATCGGGTTCTGTACACGTTTGTTCACTGACTCTAAACTGCAGAAACAATAATTTTAAGGTAATCCGTTCTAAGCGAAAACATAGAATACATTAGCTTCGAAAACAAAAAAACACTTTGAAGGAAAACTATTATAGATAGAACTGATCTTTTCACCTTCGTCTCGTATAAGTACAATGGCGACTTACGAACGAAAGTAAACATGTAGAGGTAAAGTTTCAATTATGTGTGATTCAACAGCCGTAAAGTGTTTTATAACATGCATTTTAACCATCAGCTGTTTATTGGCCCCGTTAGTCATCTACCGGTTTGGGTTATTAACCATCATCCAGGATGTCTATCGACATTAACACAAATAAGAAAAAAAAATATAAAGTACAATGCATACAAACATAGCAAAACTCAACAAAAATATTGGTGCCAAAGTCCATTTGTATACTTACAGAGTACAACATACTAGTTAAAGACATCAAAGTACAACTGGAAACCGATGTTGCACTTTAGATTAGCATTATTGCTTTTATTGCGTAATTTCTTTTACACCCTGAACCAGAAGTCCACATTTGTTGCTGTAAACATAACTGGTTTCACTGATATGTGGTTCTACTTTTATCTTGCGATTATTTTTACTGTAAATTTCAGTATTCTGTATTAATGTTCCGTTTTTGTTTACGTTCAGTCAAAGATGTTGATAAATATGTTGTGGTCCTTCTCTTTACCACTGATGCAAAAGTATGTTGTAATGTTACCTATGCTGTGCAAATGTACTATCTTTGATGTAATTTGACTGCTGAGGGATTCTTCCAGTAACTGTTCGTCTTGTTTTTCCTGGAGTTATGATTGTCAGTATTCTAAGACAAATTATGTCAGGTACAATTTCAGTGGATAATTTCGATACAGTTCAGCTGCAAAGAGTGTGGGATGATCTTAAGTAATCTGTTGTACATTGTAAGTATACAAATGGAATTTTTCAGCAATCCTTTCGTTTTGTTTTGATATTTTTGTATGCATCGTGCTTTCATAACTATGTTGATGTTGACAGACATCCTGGATGATGGTTAATAACCGAAACCGGTAGATGACTATTGGGACAAATAAACGGCTGATAGTTAAAGTGCATTTTGTAAGAAATATGAAGAGGAGATTTTAATTCTAACGCGAGGAAAGTAGCCCGTAACATTTGTTTCTGGAATATTCCCTAGCTATTGACGTACGTCAATCCTTGTAGGAGGACTTTGCGTCATCCAAAGCAGAGTCTCTGTGGATACTTTTAGAGCAGGAAGAAACCAGAGACAAGCTGAAGTATAGAAATAACTTTGTGACCTCCATTGTAAGATAATTACACATCAAAAGACAGGTGTTCCGCTTCGAAGCTTTGTCTAGAAAGAAGGACGAGTAAGGCTTAGCGTACCATCAACGATAAGGTTATTAGAGGCGATTGTATATAGGTACTATTTTATCTACCATGAAAGCTCGTCAAGCGAACACTTTAGGTACTTGCAGTAAGCTTATTACTCAAAGGCTTTGAGCGTGCAGCACTTAGTTCGGAGACTTGTCTGCTCAGCAACAAGGCTATTACAACGCAATATGAATAATGGCGATGGGGCTACTGAGGAGTTAAAAGACGACGGTACAAGGTTTCAGTAACCGTAGCACGCTTAGAACAGTTACACCAGCTTCTATTTAGTTAAATCTGTGACAGGGTATCGTAATGTACTGTCCAAATATACAGATACTGTGGAACTGGTGGTACACTTATTCGTGATATATGTTATTCGTTTTAGTAACAAAGGAATGTTGACTGACTGGTAATAAAGGCACAGCAAATTACATCAAACAACAGACACACCGAGGCAATCATAATGCAGAGTTCTTTCCTTTCACTCACTTTTGTTGCCATACATAGCATGCTAGTTTGCAACAAAGCCGTATCTGATGAATAACGGGCACAGAACTCAACATACTTGTTTCTCGTGTTTGTTATTTCAGCACAAAAAGTCACGTTCTCCATCTCTGAAATTTAACGTTAACGTAATTCCTATGTTACTGGTTTTTTCCTTAAAAAAAGTACTGATATCACTCTTTCTTATCGTAATGGTGGTAATGTAGTAAAATGAGGAATTCATGAGAGATCTAACCATATTTGGAATTATGTACGTCGATCTAAAGAATGCAAGACACAGCACTGTATAACTAAACCTGTAAGTAGATTGTCAAAAATATAGGTAGTATATTAATTGCATGAGAGAACTATTACTCTTACTTTCGTGGTTACTGGAAAGAAGTGACAGAATGTTAAGAAACAGTATCATTTAGAAAAAATCATAAAACTATGTTCGAAACATACAACCGGTGAGAAATAATGGACACTAACAATTGAATTTAACGTATAAATTAGTAGAATTAATAAAGAGTAAGGACAATATTAGAAATGAGAGTAGCGATAAACGTAATACTTTAGTAGGGTACCATAAAGAAGACGAAGTGAAAGAATGCTACTACTCTAGAAGGTAAGTAACACATGACGAACGAAGCAAGTAGGACATGAAAGGCAGACTAGCGTACAACAAGAACGCATTACTGTCCAAAAGAAAAGCACCTAGTATCAAACATCGGCATTAATTTCAGGGAATTTCCGTTTAGAGCAAAGTATTGTAAACAAGTGACCCGTGGAATGTGAAAATGTCGGAAGAGAAGAGAATCGAAGCGTTTGAGACGTGATACTATAGAAGAAGGTATAAAATTAGGTAGACTAGTAACAAATGAAAACTTATTCTGCAGAATCCGCGACGAAATTTGTATGTGTATAACACTGACCAGAATAGGGATCAGGATGCTACGACATGGGTTAAGACACCAGGGAATAACGTGCATGGTACATGAGGGAATTTTAGAGGGTAAAATCCATAGGCGAAGATGTAGATTGGAATATTTCAAACAAATAATTGGGGACGTTGTGTGTAAACGCTACTCTTAGACGAAGTCGTGGCGACCGCGTCAAACCAGTCTGTACGCCGGTGACCCAGAACTAAGGTACTCCGTGTCATCCTAAATCCCTTGTCAAAGGCATGTGAATCGAACTGTCTGCTTCGGCACTTGTTGCATGAGAATCTTTCATGTCTCGTAGATGTCCAGCTGCAACGTGACATCAACGTATCTACTCCGAACAGGAGTAAACTGACAGCTATATCGAACGTACGAGGTTGTTCTATCGTGAAATTGTAATACAGACAGGACATAATGCCAGCAGTGGCTGAGTGCAAAACATCTGGGACGAAGCATACCAGGTGGCAGATAGCTTGTCTGCCGGGTGGTGACCTACTATAGAGCTTCATCTCAAGCGTTGGCTGCACTACGGCAAGTGTTCGATTCACTGTTTCCATCCAGTTTTGTTTCTTTAAATCGAGGGCAGATATTATTTTGAGCTGGATGCATTTATTATCAAATATAAAACGCGTCAGTCTATTCTGAACTAAGCAATACTTACCGTGTATTTGGATTATATAGCATGCCCAGGCGGTTTCGTATCGTGGGTTGTGCCAGGTGCTATGAATAGTGGCTATTTTTGGCAGTGGCAGCTACATCGGGAATGCAGCAGAGTCCTATTGTAAAACGATTCCAGAATTTCTCTTATAGCCAAATGTGCTCGTCTGTGTGTTTGAGCAAAGTCTCCATTCCTTACACTGCTTTTGGCCTACTGATTCTCATGGAGTGCTACTCACTACGCTAAAGTAACTCACATCTGACATTCACTTAGTGAAATGTACCGCTTGTTTGATCTTGAAGATGTCTGAAATACCACAGCATAGGGCTACATTAAAAGGATTTTGAACATGGCTACACTGAAGCAACTGTGCAAGCAAGAACTTCAATGCATTAGAAATAATAGCAAAACAGTTGCAAAATGCAGATTTCTTAAACCATGGCAGATAGCTTGTCTGCCGGGTGGTGACCTACTACAGAGCTTCATCTCAAGCGTTGGCTGCACTATTATTCAGAAGATGTCGGACTTAAATCACATTATCTAGGGTCAAAGTGGGGGACAGAGTCAACGACTCCTACTTTGACTGTATATAATGTGATTTTACGTCCTACATTTACTGAAGAAGACAGTTTTAAAACCGTCTAAACCATGGTCAAGGTTTAATAAACATGTATTTTGCAGCTAGTTGGCTGTTACTTCTGATGCACTGAAATTCATACGTTAAAAGCTTATTTGATGCCACAGCACAACGTGCAAAATTTCTTTTCGCAAAGCATTTCTTTGTGGCATGTATTACATCTCTCTGTACTATGCCTTTGTTATGTAGTGGTTAACAATGTCATTCGTTTCATAATGATGCTGCACACAAAAATTTGGTGTAGCTCCATGATATGGTTTTGGAAATAACATCGGCAAATAAGAGTACGTCGTAAATTCAGATGCTGCTATAAAGGAGTCCCATATATAAATACAATTTTTTTTAGGTCCATCAGTTCACGATTGCGTGAAGAACTCTCTGATGACGATGAATAATGTAAGTCAGCTTTTGTTGGTATTTCCTCAAATTTTATACAGAACTTCGGAATGCTATGAATGTGATTTGGCTTCACCGGACCAACATTATTACGAGATAGTTCTTTGACAGAGAAAATATGAATTGATTACTTAAGGGTCACAAGTTTATGTTCTTCACAGGAAATGTCCGTTTTGTATAAATGGTGTAAGATTTCTTTTCGAATTTTTGACATTCAGATCCATAATCGGTAACGAGGTATATAAGGTACTTCATCTCATAAAGTCGTTGCTTTCATATTAAACTTCCAGCTGTGTGATTCACAAAATGTGAAAAAACTCTCATAGCAAAATAGGAGACAGTAGAATAGGGACTAGGTGAAATTCAAGGTACCAGTAGGTGTTTGTGCGTCTTTTTTGGGCTCAAATTCCGTCCGGCGAGTAGAGGAGAAGTTCTTTGTTTGGCTGTTAAAATTATTGCTCTGTTTTTATTTTCAAAAAAATCTTCGATGGCTTTTAATGCATGTTAAATTGTAAGTGGGATTAAAAACTGTTAGAAAAAACTGTAGTGTGTAACCAAATACAGAATTATTTCATCTTGTATATACACTCCTGGAAATTGAAATAAGAACACCGTGAATTCATTGTCCCAGGAAGGGGAAACTTTATTGACACATTCCTGGGGTCAGATACATCATATGATCACACTGACGGAACCACAGGCACATAGACACAGGCAACAGAGCATGCACAATGTCGGCACTAGTACAGTGTATATCCACCTTTCGCAGCAATGCAGGCTGCTATTCTCCCATGGAGACGATCGTAGAGATGCTGGATGTAGTCCTGTGGAACGGCTTGCCATGCCATTTCCACCTGGCGCCTCAGTTGGACCAGCGTTCGTGCTGGACGTGCAGACCGCGTGAGACGACGCTTCATCCGGTCCCAAACATGCTCAATGGGGGACAGATCCGGAGATCTTGCTGGCCAGGGTAGTTGACTTACACCTTCTAGAGCACGTTGGGTGGCACGGGATACATGCGGACGTGCATTGTCTTGTTGGAACAGCAAGTTCCCTTGCCGGTCTAGGAATGGTAGAACGATGGGTTCGATGACGGTTTGGATGTACCGTGCACTATTCAGTGTCCCCTCGACGATCACCAGTGGTGTACGGCCAGTGTAGGAGATCGCTCCCCACACCATGATGCCGGGTGTTGGCCCTGTGTGCCTCGGTCGTATGAAGTCCTGATTGTGGCGCTCACCTGCACGGCGCCAAACATGCATGCGACCATCATTGGCACCTAGCCAGAAGCGACTCTCATCGCTGAAGACGACACGTCCTACGGTCTTGGCGTGCATCCGTGCGTCGCTGCGGTCCGGTCCCAGGTCGACGGGCACGTGCACCTTCCGCCGACCACTGGCGACAACATCGATGTACTGTGGAGACCTCACGCCCCACGTGTTGAGCAATTCGGCGGTACGTCCACCCGGCCTCCCGCATGCCCACTATACGCCCTCGCTCAAAGTCCGTCAACTGCACATACGGTTCACGTCCACGCTGTCGCGGCATGCTACCAGTGTTGAAGACTGCGATGGAGCTCCGTATGCCACGGCAAACTGGCTGACACTGACGGCGGCGGTGCACAAATGCTGCGCAGCTAGCGCCATTCGACGACCAACACCGCGGTTCCTGGTGTGTCCGCTGTGCCGTGCGTGTGATCATTGCTTGTACAGCCCTCTCGCAGTGTCCGGAGCAAGTATGGTGGGTCTGACACACCGGTGTCAATGTGTTCTTTTTTCCATTTCCAGGAGTGTAATATGTACGCATAATAAATAACAAAATATGTACTGCAGATAAGCGAAGACGCTTCGAAAATAATAGAAGATAAAGGCGCTTATCCAGCAAACAAAAAACTTTCATTTAGTCGCATAGACAGAATTTTTACCCTATGAAGAGCGTAACAGTCACTTCTGCTGTTAAAGAACGGCAAAAGATACAATTGTCAATGGATACAGAATTTATTGCGAATTTCGTTCTGATAATTTGTTGTGGACTGAAATACTTTTGGTGGCTGAAATGAAAAAATATTGATATGGATCTCTTCAGAATACCTTGATTAATATATATTCTTTAATTTCGGTCTTTTCAAAATGAATTTCAACAATTATAAATTATTACATATTCAATTACAGATATCTGTCTTTATCTGACACTAAGTTCTCACTAACTTAGACAGTACAAGATTTTCAGTATCGTCGTAACATATTGCCTTGCATCTTCATTGTTTGGCGCTTCTTGCAGAGCAAGATTTTGGGCCCTCCTATGCATTCGTGCGGTGTTGGAAGATCCATGCGGCACCTGCTGTGACGTAATGGCGTCTGCTGATGAACTCAGTCCACCGCACGCCACTCAAAGACTCCCTCAAACTAATAATAAAATAAAAGAGAAATATTTCAACTAATACATAAGAACTAAATTGGAATCCATCGGATACCGGAGGTGCACAGTGACCGTTGAAGAACAGAAGACAGTCGCAGAATCATTAATTTATTGCCGATGTAGATTTACACTATAAAGCAGTCATCAGTGCATCACCAGAAGAGTCATATAGGCACAACCATGCAGAGCACAAACGCGTGACAATTGATGTTAGCATTTACATGGCGTGTACAGTCTGGAACCGCGCGACCGCTAGGATCGCAGGTTCGAATCCTGCCTCGGGTGTGGATGTGTGTGATGTCCTTAGGTTGGTTAGATTTAAGTAGTTCTAAGTTCTAGGGGACTGATGACCTCAGAAGTTAAGTCCCATAGTGCTCAGAGCCATTTTGAACATGGCGTGTAAACGTGCTCTGACGCGGCTATGCAAATGTGGCTCGTCTGGCAATGCACCGATGACAGCTATGTTATAGTGGGGATCTAGATCTGCAATTAATTACGGATTCTACGATTGACTGCCGTCTTTCTTTTTTAACACATAATATTTTGCAGATATGAATAAAGCCTTTCTGTGGTATTCAAACATCAAACTACTATAATAACTGTATTTACACAACCGTTTGCTTCTTTATAAGTGACAAGAATGGAGAACAACTCATACCTCTTACACTCATGAGAAAAATCCAGAATTTAACTTGGCAAAATTCTGTACCTTCACGGGATTTATAGAATGATTACAATGCTGTCTATTAAAATTGCGAAAGCAAAAAGGATAGCAAATAACGAAATTTCACTTATTCTTTGTGTACACTGCAGAAGAATATATAGATCATTTAATCTGTATGTGATTTGTGGGAGTACAGGCTTCGGTATATAGTAAACAGAACTGCCACCTCTGTTACCAACAAGAGCTCTAACCTGTCTTGACAACGCCTGCTATTGAGGGTGAATGTCACATACGAGTAGCCTAGTGATAGCGGCTGGCGTCACCCGTGACCAAGGGTTTGCTAAGGGTCAGAGAGGTGAAGACCATGCTGTCCTGCTATCGAACAACCTCTACATCGAGACAGAACAGAAATGCAACAAAACGGGTGATTTGGCGGTATGATGATGAAAGATAACGTAACGAAGACCTCGAAAACAGGGCACAGTCAACGGACTAAAAACGTCGTAAATGTACCAACCGCTGTCCAAAGTATCGTCCATGCGAACCAAAGGACTGTGCTGTGCATTCAGTGGGACCCTATACCGTTTCACCAGGTGCTGGACCCATAAGACGATGAAGAATGCAATCTGGCAACATATATGTCTACGGAGCCTCCCACAGGAATACGTCCATCGTGAGGCTGTAAACAGAACCAACACTCGTTTGTGAAGACGACGTGGTGCCATTCCAGTGTCCTGTGTTTCCGCTGGGCGCACTTCTGTCTTGCTGCCTCTCTCTGTCGCCACAATCAGTGAAGCCGCAAAATATACGCCACGCTGATACTCTGTGGTCCTCCACACATCATCGCGTTGTAGGTGTGGATAATTGTATTGTTCTCAAGATTTGTGATCTGGACGCACCACCTTGGAAAACATCGCGGAACTATATACCGCTGTCTTAATAGGCCATCATCTTCTCACTGTGCAATTCCAAAATGTGCTGCTAGGAGAAGTACTCTCTTCTTACATGAGGAAGAACTCTCAAACATACAAAATTTAATCCTATTTTAATTGGTGATCTCTCTTTACAAACCTAATATAGGCGACGTTATCCCTGCCCACTTTGTGCGGCATCATTTGCACATCAAAGCGCGTAGTACGGGTCACACGGTTTGAGTTTGCTCCACGCCGTATTTATAATGCTGTAAATTTTAATTGCCAGCAGTGCAAATACACTGTAGTGCCAAATGAACTGGTATAGGCAAGCACATTCAAATACAGAGGTACGTTAACGGGCAAACAGGTAGAATACGCTGCGGTTGGCAATGCCTATATAAGACAAATAAGTATCTGGCGCATTTCTTAGATCGGTTACTGCTGCTAGAATGGCAGGTTATCAAGATTTATTAGAGTTTGAACGTGGTGTTACAGTCGGTGCACGAGCGACGGGCACAGTATCTCCGAGACAGCTATGAAGTGGGCATTTTCCCAAACCACTTCTTCGCGAGAGTACCATGAATATCAAGAATCCGGTAAAATATCAAATCTCCGACCTCGCTGCGGACGCAAAAAGAACCTACAAGAAGGGGAACAACGACGATTGAGGAGAATCAATCGTTCAACGTGACAAAAGTGCAACCCTTCCGCAACTTGCTGCAGATATTTCAATGTTGGGCAATCAACAAGTGTCAGCGTGCGAACCATTCAATGAAACATCATCGATATGGCCGTTCGGAACCCAAGGCCCACTTGTGTACCCTTGATGATTGCACGACACAAAGCTTTACGGCTCGCCTGGGCCCGTCAACACCGAAGTTGGATTGTTGATGACTGGATACATGTTTCCTGGTCGGACGAGTCTCGTTCCAAATTGTATCAAGCGGATAACGTCATGTCAACAGAGGACTGTTCAAACTGGGGGAGGTTGTGTGATGGTGTGCGGCATGTGCAGTTGGAGTGATATAGGGGTCCTGATATGTCTAGATACGACTCAAACAGCTGACACGCACGTTCGCATCATCTCTGATCACCAGCATCCATTCATTTCCATTGTGCATTCCGATGGACTTGGGCAGTTCCAGCAGGACAACGTGACACCCGACACGGCCACAATTGCTACAGAAACACTCTTCGGTGTTTAATCATTTCCACTGGCCACCAAACTCCCCAGATATAAACATTATTGAGCATATCTGGGATGCCATGCAAAGTGATGTTCAGATGACTCCACCCTCTCGTACTCTTACGGATTTATGGACAGCCCTGCAGGATTCATGGTGGCGGTTCTCTCCAGCAGTACTTCAGACTTTAGTCGAGCCGATGCCACGTCGTGTATCGGCACTTCTGCGTGTTCGCGGGGTCCTAAACGATATTAGGCAGGTGTACCAGTTTGAGTTTGTTTGGATCTTCAGTGTATAAACTATTACCTGCGAACACAGGCTTCTGTGGCCATTGTCGTCTTCAGGAAACTGTTGTAGGTTCCGCATGTGATGTCTGTAAGTGCCATTCGATTATACATGATCCATAGTTAGAATTATAATGTCCACAAAGAAAACGTCCGCACCGACAATGGCATCTACGTTAGTGTTGGGAAGGCCCTTGGAATCAGAGTTGGTACTGCTGGATTAGTTGCATCCAACGCTCGCCAGACCGATCCGCTACAGGTGACATTACGCAAGCGATGGATGCTATGCAAATGTAATATGTGTGACACAAAACAGCATACAGCAGCCACTCTGCAAAGTAACCAGTAGCAATGACGTTAGTGGCTAGGTCGAAGGCGTTCATCAGAATATTTTCGCCCAATTTCCGAGAGTACTCGTATAACCTTTGGCGTTTACTACCATGGAGACAAACAGTAAACCTGTCGGATAAAGAATTCGAAGTCCAAATGAGTTCAGAGTTAATTCTGAACCGTGTCTCTATTCTGAATTACAACCTTAGACTGCTAGTGTTGGTCTTAGAGCATGTCAGTTACAGCGGTTCATCTAATTACGCAGGAGTTCCCTCCGAAGAAAGATTTAAATTTATATTCACCTCTGATACCTCTATAAACGTTACGACAGATCTGTTAAGTCAGATTCTCGAAGGTCGTTAAGATACATTATGAAACGTTTTCTTGAATAATGTAAGAGTGTCATGCTACGTTCAGTCTTCCAGGGTTGTTCATAGCCTCTGGTGCGTTCTATTTTACAGCTGTTGTTGGAGTATTGCATCTTGTATGACTTTTCGAACATCTAAGCACAGACTTCAAAAGGAATAATTTAAACACCAAGCAGAGGCTTCATCAGCACTGTAAATAATGGCAGGTATTGGTAGCTCGTTGAATTCAGAAGTTTACCTTTCTGTAGTGATGGTAACGAATTCTCCCCGTGTTTGCTTTCAGAAAAGCGCCCAGTACAGAACAGACACTCTGCGTCATCGTCATCACTGCTGTCTGAATCCCCACTGTCATCAAGATGGACATCGGATGCCGAGTCACTAGACGAATCTTCTGCTTTAGGTGTACGATTGGAAGATTTTCCACTCTTCTCCACAAATAACTTTCTCGATGCATTCTTAGCTTCAGCCTCTGATTTCTTCTGTTTAGATTCTTGCAATTGCTTCACATAAGGAGTTGAAGTTAGTAACGCAGCAGAGCACGAACGCGATGTTTGACCTATTTGAGTAACTCAAGGTGGTTTTGCGATGTGTGGGAGAGGTCTGATGTCTGCCGGGCTGACTGCTTGACCATCACCATCAGTAGTTTCATTTTCGTTTTTCGCATCTCTTTCTTGAAGAGCGTTAGCATGGCGATGAATTGAAAATTCATGATCCCTAAAGATGTTTCTGTTGCATGGGATGAGACCTGTTCTTCTGAAGGCATTCACAGATGCTTCCATTTTTGCTGCTCGGTTGTAAGCTTCCCCAAATAACTTGGCTATTAATAAAGGGGTGATAACACGACCTGGGTTACTTGCCAACAACGTTTCTATCTCTTGGGCATAGTAGATTTTCAAAGGCCCCATAAATCCGACGTCAAGTGGCTGCATTTTATGCGTTGAGTGAGGTGGTTCAAAATGGTTCAAATGGCCCTGAGCACTATGGGACTCAACTGCTGAGGTCATTAGTCCCCTAGAACTTAGAACTAATTAAACCTAACTAACCTAAGGACATCACAAACATCCATGCCCGAGGCAGGATTCGAACCTGCGACCGTAGCGGTCTTGCGGTTCCAGACTGCAGCGCCTTTAACCTCACGGCCACTTCGGCCGGCGCGTATTAGGATCCCCATATTATCTCATATTAGGAATTTCGCCATCTTACAGAAAGAATCACGCACTTGTTAACAACGTTCGTTGGAAAATGAACCTAACTGTCAATAATTATAGGTAATACCGTTATAAATGACAACAATAAAAGAGTGCAGTAATATCCACTCACCCTTAAGCTGAAATATTGTCTCAACACCGATGTCGCAAAAACTCCAAAGACAAGAAATTTTGTATCAATCTCTACGTACTGTGTCCGGCTCAACTATGGCGTTCTGCTCGCTGTGTCGTCGTCTGGCACGCAATAGACGTGTTTACGAAATTCTCCACCAGAGTGCAACCCCTAACATGGGTACAGTTGGGGTGTCTCATATTAGGGAACTATCACGTAATAGGCACCTTTTCTCTACGGGAAATTCACTACTTCATAGCTACCTCGGAGGTGCTGTGTCCCACAGCTCGTGCGCCGACTATAGCAACGCGATAAAATACACTTAAATCTTCATAACCTGCCATTGTAGCAGCAGTGCCCAATCTAACAACTGCACCAAACACTGGTTGCCTTATATTGGCGTTGCCGACCGGAACGCCGTATTCTGCCTGTTTACATATCCTTGTATTTGAATACACATGTCTGTACGTTTCAGAGTATGTTCCTTTGATGATACAACAAGTACTAAAATATAGCTTCTGCTTGTTACTGAACACACAGCTACGAAGAGCTTATAATTTCTTTACATCGTTTTGCGTGGCTCTATTTAATACGTCCTCATCCATACCTTTAAACAAGAACCCAAACATCTAAAGAGCTTTACTATTTACCGATGCCTGTTTGCTCAGTTTGACAATATTTGCATCGTCTACAGAAAATGATTTGAGATCTTTGGTGTGACGTCATAAGCGAGTGACTTCGTGTGAGATCGCTCTCTAAGTTTTCATATATTTTTAGGTTTCAGATACATATTTTAACGGTTTTTGTGATAATATTTACTATATAGGTGACGTATTAGTGGTTTCTTCATTCATCTCTGCCTTTCTTGTGTTGTGACCTGATATTTGTGAGTGTTTCGTATCGAGCAACTTAACCTCTTGCCTGTGTTTACATTCCGCGCTGACCAGTTGCAGCTGTAGCGGCGCATCGAAAGCTAAGTACTAATTAATTGTTTGTGTATAGTGGTTTGTTTAGGAACTTTAGTAGTCTTCAACCGCTGTTCTTGGTGTTTTCTGGTGAAATAATTTCAGAAGAACCTTTTGGGAACTGTTTTCAGCTTCGTTACTGTGTCATTAGACGTTTGATTCTCTTTCTGTATTAGTCTTTTGTTATATTCACATTTGTTGTTTATTAATACTGTTAATAATAGTCGTTACTTCCCTTGTAGAGTAAGTTTGTGATTATCGTAGTCAGGTTTTTAACATCTTCTTATTGTAGTAGCGGAACTTAGAAAAAGTAAACTTTTACTATGAGTGAGAAGTGTGGGCTTTGCCGTAGGTTCGTGAGTAGTGGATTGCGGTGTGAAACTTGTTCGAAGTATTTTCACTGGGGGGAATGCAGTGGGGAAGCCAGTGGGCATTCTGGTGAGATCCTCTCCTGGAACTGCAGGTTATGTAGCAAGAGTACGTTGATAGAGGAGCGGGAGCGTAAGACCTGTGCCCTTCAGGTGCAGTTGAAAAACGCAGAGGAGGAGCTAGATAGGGTGAGGAGGGAGAAGGGGGTTGGGGAATGGGAGCTGGCTGTTGGCAAGAGATCTGCAACGAGAAGAAGATTTTCAGATAGTTTTACTATTGGTTTTTACAATAGATATGACCAACTGTCAGAGTCTAGTGGAGAGGAATCTCTAGTAGCTGTAGATGTAGGAAGTATGCAGCAGACCTCAGTAGTTACTGAGCCTAGAACAGTTGCAAAGTCGAAGAGGAAGAAGAAGGTTCTGCTGTTAGGTAGTTCTCATGGCAGAGGTGTAGGCCAGCAGTTGCAAGATGTGCTGGGGAGTGAGTACCAGGCCACCAACATTGTGAAGCCTAATGCAGGGTTGGCTCAGGTGACTGTTAACATAGGGGGGTTATGTAGGGATTTTACTAAAGAGGATCAGGTAGTGATTGTGGGTGGGGCTGGTAATAGTATTGGTAGGGATGGGGAATATAACATAGATGATGACCTGGAAAAGATAGCCACTCAGACTGACAACACGAATGTGCATTTCGTGGAACTGTTTCAGCATCCCGATCTGCCTCATCTTAATACAGCCGTCAGTCGTAATAACATGAGACTTGGGGGTGCGCTGATGACAGAAAGCATGGGTCACATTTCAGTGGTGTCGGTGGTGTCTATCAGCAGGACGGGTTTCACTAGACATGGCCTGCAACTCAACAGGTATGGGAAGGGGAGGTTGGCAAAGCTTATAGGTGACAGCATAGGTGGGGTTGGTGGGATCACTCATGGGAAAATTCCTGCAGTAGTGGGTGTTAGAGCTGCACCTTTTTTAGATTGAAGTCATCTGATAGGTATTCCTGCTTAAGGGAAGTCTCTCTAACAAGGGAATCACTTTTGACAAAGCTTAGGTATCCGAGAAATGAAGGAATCAATATATTTCATCAAAATATACAAGGTATTAAAGTTAGTGAACTGCTTATAGATGTTGACTCTGAAATTATTTTTATATCTGAACACTTCTTAAATAAGGAGATCATTCAGAGGCTTCCTTTACCAGGATGCAGGTTGGCTGGCAGCTTTTCGAGGAGCTCTTTGCGGTGTGGGGGAGTAGCCATGTACGTGAAAAACGGCATCCCATTTGAGTCAATTGATGTTTCAAAGTACTGCACTGAAAAGGTGTTTGAATGTTGTGCAGCTGTGGTTAAATTTAACGGAGCTAAACTTCTAACTGTTGTTATTTATAGATACCCAGACTCCGATTTCACAACATTTTTGTTACAGCTAGAGGAGGTTCTTGGTTCACTTTATAGGAAATACAAAAAGTTAGTTATATGTGGTGACTTCAATATTAATTGTATAAGTGATTGTGTAAGGAAGAGGATGCTGGTAGACCTCTTTAATTCATATAATCTTATGCAAACCGTATTCTTTCCAACGAGAGTGCAAGGGAACAGTAGAACAACCATAGTCAACATTTTTGTTCATTCCTCATTAGTAGAAGGGCATTCTGTTAGCAAAAAGGTGAATGGCCTTTCAGATCATGATGCACAAATTTTAACTTTAAAAGATTTTTGTGCTGCAACACGTGTTAAATATAGTCATCAGCTGTTCAGGAAAGCTGATCCAGTTGCTGTAGAGACCTTTGTAAACCATATAAAGGAACAAGAGTGGCAAGATGTTTATAGCGCTGATACAGTAGACGATAAATATAATGCTTTTCTCAAGACTTTTCTCATGCTCTTTGAAAGTTGCTTTCCGTTAGAACGTTTAAAACAGGGTACTAGCACAAACAGGCAGCCTGGGTGGCTGACTAGAGGGATAAGAATATCTTGTAGAACAAAGTGGCCATTATATCAAAACGTTAGAAACAGTCAAAATCTAAATGCAGCAGCCCATTACAAACAGTATTGTAAGGTGCTTAAAAATGTTATTAGGAAGGCAAAAAGTATGTGGTATGCAGATAGAATAGCTAAGTCTCAGGATAAAATTAAAACCATATGGTCAGTCGTAAAGGAAGTTGCTGGTCTGCAGAGACAGGTCGAGGATATAGAGTCAGTGCGTAGTGGGAATGTCCGTGTTACTGATAAGTCGCATATATGTGCAGTATTTAATAAGCACTTTCTGAATATAGCAGGTGAACTAAATAGAAACCTAGTCCCAACAGGGAATCATATAGCGCTCTTAGAAAAAAGTGTTCCGAGACTATTACCTGAAATGCTCCTCCATGATACTGACAAGAGGGAGATTGAGTTAATATTTAAATCACTAAAGACCAAGAAACTCTCATGGATATGACGGGGTATCTAGCAGAATACTGAAGTATTGTTCTACGTATGTTAGTCCAGTTCTCAGTCATATCTGTATCTTTTCCTTTAGGAGTGGTCGGTTTCCTGACCGATTAAAGTACTCGGTAGTGAAGCCACTTTATAAAAAGGGAGACTTTGATAATGTTGACCATTTTAGACCTATTTCTATGCCATCGGTGTTTGCTAAAGTTAACGAGAAGGTTGTATATACAAGGTTACTGGAGCATTTAAATTCACATAATTTGCTGTCAAATGTTCAGTTTGGATTTTGAAATGGCTTAACAACTGAAAATGCCATATTCTCTTTTCTCTGTGAGGTTTTGGACAGATTAAAAAAAAGGTTGCGAATGCTAGGTGTTCTCTTTGATTTAACGAAGGCATTTGACTGTGTTGACCACAAAATATTACTGCAGAAGTTGGACCATTATGGAGTAAGGGGAGTAGCTTACAATTGGTTCGCCTCTTATTTTAAGAACAGAAAGCAGTGGGTAATTCTCCTCAATATTGATAGTGGTAGTGGTGTTCAGTCCCAATGGGGCACTGTTAAGTGGGCGTTCCCCAAGGGTCGGTGCTGGGGCCACTGCTGTTTCTTATTTATATAAATGATATGCCTTCTAGTATTACAGGTGATTCAAAAATATTTCTGTTTGCTGATGACACCAGCTTGATAGTGAAGGATCTTGTGTGTAATATTGAAACAGTAACAAATAATGTAGTTCATGAAATAAGTTTGTGGCTTGTGGAAAATAATTTGATGCTAAATCACAGTAAGACTCAATTTTTACAGTTTCTAACTCACAATTCAATAAGAACCGATATTTTGATCAGACAGAACAGGCATATTACAAGCGAGACAGAACAGTTCAAGTTCCTAGGCGTTCGGATAGATAGTAAGCTGTTGTGGAAAGCCCATGTCCAGGATCTTGTTCAGAAGCTAAATGCTGCTTTATTTACCATTAGAACAGTATCTGAAATAAGTGACACTTCAACACGAAAAGTAGTCTACTTCGCATATTTTCATACGCTTATGTCGTATGATATTATTTTTTGGGGTAATTCTTCCGATTCAAAAAGGGTATTTTTGGCTCAAAAACGGGCTGTTCGAGCTATACGTGGTGTAAGTTCGAGAACTTCTTGTCGACCCCTATTCAAAAATCTGTGAATTCTGACATTGCCCTCACAGTATATATTTTCTTTAATGTCGTTTGTTGTTACCAATATTAGCCTATTCACAAGAGTTAGCAGCTTTCACTCAGTTAATACTAGGCAGAAATCAAATCTGCATGTAGAATGCACTTCCTTGACTCTTGTGCAGAAAGGAGTGCAGTATTCTGCTGCATCCATTTTCAATAAGCTACCACAAGAACTCAAAAATCTTAGCAGTAGCCCAAACACTTTTAAGTCTAAACTGAAGAGTTTCCTCATGGCTCACTCCTTCTAATCTGTCGAGGAGCTCCTGGAAGAGCTAAAAAATTAACCAAATTCCAGTGTTACATTGTTGATTTTCTTCATTTAAACTTACGACTTGTCACCTGAATATGTTTTTTTATATTTCATTTGATCTGTTTCTAATATTGTGTTATAATTTCATGTATTGACTCGTTCCATGACCATGGAGACTTCTCCTTAATTTGGTCCCACGGAACAATAAATAAATAAATAAATAAAAAGGACTGGTTTTAACTCATGCAGGGTACTGAACGCAGAGCAAGAATGTTTTTGGAGGGGAGGGGGTGGAGGCGTCATCAGTTTCCTGACTGGTTCGGTGCTGCCCACCAGAAAGTCCTGTCTCTTTTGCCAGCCTCTTCATCTCAGAATAGCACCTGCAGTTAGAATCCTGAACTATTTGCTGTATTCATTGCAGTCTCTGTCATACCAGACAGTTTTTATCGTCTACAGATCCCTGTAGTGGAAACTATTTCTTGATGTCAGAACATATTTCATAGCATCATGTCCCTTCATCTTGTCAATATTTTCCGCGTGTTCCTCTCGTTGTCGATTCTACAGAGAACGTCCTGATTTCGTAACTTACCAGGAGACCCAATTTTAAATATCCTTCTATAGCATCGCATGTAACCCGCTCCGAATCTCTTCTTTTCCAGTTCTGACTTAGGCCACGTATTGTTGCTTGACAATACTGAGCTTCAAACGTACATGTTCAGAAATTACTGTCTCAGGTTAAATGTTAGAACCATTGTGGACCCATAATCGGCCTTTTCGGGTTACCAATATGAATGTCAGTCAACAAAGATGATGTGGCAGCCACTCGTGAACTACTTGACGAATCATATACACATCTAGTCAATTATTTCATATGTTAAAATTTTGCAAAAATGTTTATTATTTTTCATGATTTCTTATATCAGATTCTGTAAGTGTTTTGAATTTTTCAATAAAATTTAACCCAAAAGTTTAAGTCCTAGTAATAAATGTGACTTTTTAATGTTTTGAAATGGAGAAGCCTTCTTACGTATCTATAGCTTCAGAAAGGGTGTTGTGAATAAAACTCAACGATAATTAACAATATTTGCATATATTTTAGTTTTTTTGGTTATCATGAAACACCCCTCCTCTCTGTACACACATTACGGAAAATGTGTTGGTGTTGCTAAAAGACTGTGCTGAAAGATGTTCTCAGGTTCTGGATCTTAATTATACATAGTTACCTGTTTAAAACGATGTTGTTTACAAAAATTAACAACAAGTAACCATTTTTAATTAATTTAATTTTATTAATTAATTAATTTGTTTATTTTTGCCAATGGCCGGTGTGGCCGAGCGGTTCTAGGCGCTACAGTCTGGAACCGCGGGACCGCTACGGTTTACCCTTCCACAACATCACTGTTCGCATTGGTTGGGATCCAGTTAGCGTCACGCGATTATGGAAACGATAGATTCAGCAAAACCATAATCAACGCCTTGCAGTACCCTAGCGGCCTCAGGCGACTAGCGCCTGAGAAGACAGACGTAGTGTTCGCTCACCGTGCAGTATCGTACAGCCACGTCCGGGAGCTTGAGTCAGCGATTACGCTTGTTTGCAGCACGATAGGTATCTACATGCACCGTGATACGACACGTGGAGCACCATGGACAGTCATTATCCGTAGAATAATGTGAACAGGTCTTTCCCTCTGACACACCAAACTAGCATCAGAATTTACTGACCCTACACATATCTGACTTTCTTGACAACATTACTATGTTCTACAGGACAAAGTTCAAAAGTAACTGAAGTTACAAAACGTTCCCCACAGTTTACGTTTATGTAGCTACAATATTGTTTCAAGATTAATTAGTCAATATTCTTAAGTAATAGTTAACAAATCGTATTTCTGAACGTAAGGTTAATAATCCAACAGGTCCTCAATAAAAGTTAAAACGGAGATTATTTATGTAAAGTTTTACTCTCCCTCATGTTATCCAGCTTCAAACGCTGTTCATACAAAGCAAGCATTACAGATGTTTGGCCTTTCAGGTGCTTAATACGTTTTGTACTGTTTCTCCTGGGTGGACTGGGGTTAAAAAAATATAAACTAAATATTACGATAAATTTTATAAATAATCGACAAGTACGCCAAAGAAGAAGAGATAGAACTACAATGGACATATTATTCCATGGACTCGTGCGCTTCTATTCATGAACTATCTTTCCTTTGTCATTTGCTTATCTGATCTGCTTGGATTCGGGCCTAAGAGGACGTTCTTGTGTAAAACTCATCTTTCTGTACCAGCTGATAATGTAAGTAGTACTTAAAACCCTAAAAATATAATGGTTATTTTGTCAAAAGAATTTGTGTATGTGGTTAATCAATAGGTAGTCTGATACCTGGATTGTCTTAAGCAGATATGGGCCTTAACAAAGAATTTTCATTGTTAGGCGCCATCTTAGAAAAATCTTTAAAATTTTTCTTTTAGTTCATCTACGAGACGTACCGTGGGTTAGGACAATTAACTTTATTTCAGATCCCACGAGACCGGAGGCAGCTACTAATAATTTAACAATATTACTTACAGATTTTCTTTATATAACGAGATAACATCCCAGGCAGAAAAGGTCTGGCCACATAATTCCAGTTCCATTATAGGATTTCATTTGTAGATGCTACTCTTGTTATCTTATATTGGGGAACCGAGACGAAACCACGATGTTAAGTTACGTATTGCAGTAGTGTGCATCGAACAGACTTAGCAATTATTCTCTGGTGCGATAAGCACACGACTTCTCACGAGCCTGGAATAATATCTGTAGTGTTGGGTAGATAAGAAAAGGACAATTAACTATCGACGATTACGAAACTACCCTGAGAACTGAGCTAGCTTACTGAGTGCTTACACACGTCGGGCTAAATTAAACAACATATTGCACTGTTAATAATATTCCTACATTAGTTATTTCTCATTTATGCTGAGCCATTGCTTTAACGTGGGTTTCTAAGTCACGGCTCATATTCATTCAATTACATTACACTGATAGCAAAGAAAATGAGTCACAAATAATTTTTATTTTATTACATTACAGTTTTTCAGTCACAGATGAATCCTAATAATCCTCCTCACTAATTTTTCAGGTGATTTTGGTCTCGGTCTCTACTTTACGTTTCGCAGTAAAACTTCATATACCAGTCGCTAATATTAATCCATGTGTCACCATTGTGGTCACACGAGACCCGCTTGCCCATTCCACCAGCCTCAGTCTTATCTACCACAGTCTTCTTTATCGAAAGTGCATAAAAAGTCATCAAGATTATAATAACTATGTACCGATTTAACATGCCACTAGAGAAGTTACACTTTTATGGACTGCTTGTTTCAATACATTATTTGTACTGATTGTCACAAAAATTTGAACTTCAGGAAAGATAGTAAATAACGAAATTTTATTTATTGTGTATAGTACAAGAATATCTGATTGCACAGCGTGTTCGGAAATTCCCGTTCCACACTTCTAGAGCACTGTAGAGGGGAGTGGTTCAAATGGTTCAAATGTCTCAGAGCACTATGGGGCTTAACTTCTGAGGTCATCAGTCCCCTAGAACTTAGAACTTCTTAACCCTAGCTAACCTAACTAAGGACATCACACACATCCATGCCCGAGGCAGGATTCGAACCTGCGACCGTAGCGGTCGTGCGGTTCTAGACTGTAGTGCCTAAACTCAGGTAATGGAGGAGCTGCTCTTCGCCTTAATCAGTATCGTTGTTCACAACGTCTAACGTCATCACAAACCCTTTTCACCACAATTATGCAACGGCTTCGAGAGAGGATACCTTCAGCGTGAGCAGGCGTGACTGTGGTGCTCCAAGGAGACGCCACATCCGAATTGGGATTGACCGTACTGCATCACATTGAAGCGAACCCGTGAACAAGAACACGAGCAATTTCTTTGGTTATTAACGAGTGGAAGTGTAAAAGAAGTGATGTACTGGGTCACGCCGAATCAATTACCTGTGAAAGTGGTCACGTTACCAACATACTTTCAAATGGTTGTAGCACGGAAGCGATGCGTTTCCAGACGTTCCAATTCAAAATGTTATCTACTCATTCCCCCCTAGAAGCCCTGGAAGTTTGTAACAGGAATTTCCGAACACCATGCATATGTAGGCGATTTAAGGCAGTACAACACCCAATATTTAGTGTACAGACTTGCGATGTCTGGTACCAATAAAGGACCTTAAGCGTCTAGGCATGAAACAGAACAGTGCTTTGATCACTGGAACGGGTAAATCATCGCATTCAGCTTCAACTCTCTGCCACTTGATAAATGGTAGTGTTTGATAGGTGACGGCGTGGCAGTTTTTTGGCAGCCAGTGACCAGATGCTTTCAATGGATGAGGGATGTGGAAAATTTTATGACAATACTTGAACTCCTTCTTTACTGATGTAGATCGCAAATGCAAGCCAAATATCTTGTCGAAAAATTATATTGCGGAGAGTTCAAAGATAGGGGACACTCAATGACTTTAACACATCAAAAACATGTCAGCTGTCCAAATCACGAGCAATGCGAACCAGAAGTGATTACGTTGTGTACCTGGCGGCACACCATACGATTACGGCGGGTGCTGTGCTCAATCCCATACTGACAAGAAAAGTGACACATGTGAAAAATGGAAATTTTATTTTTTGTCATCAAAATATACGTATGCAGTGTCCCCAAAACCAAATTCCTCCACTTTAGGGCAGTTGTGTCAGTTTTGTTACATGCTACTTTACGATTCGCCACGGGAAAAAGACGGTTGCTACTGTCAGTTGTGCGTGGGTGATTCAAGAAAAGGGGCCCGTTCTAGGTTGTGAAACTTTTCGTGAACAAAGCGCTCGAAAATTCCCTTTACAAATTTGTAGGCCTTGTAGCTGGAACTGAGTACACAATATTTTGAATAGGAACCTACGTCTGGAAACGCACCGTTTTCGCTCTACAACAGTTTCAATTCAGATGTTTAACGGATGAAAATCTGCTTGAGGAATTGAATTAGGCGTGACGCTGTAGAATTAATAGGCAAAAATTCGAAAGGAAATATAAGGAAAAATTCATTTATCACATAAGTACATTTGTTTCTGTTAAAACTTAGACATTACGCGTTTACATTATGCCAAAGGGAGTCTCGTAAATTAAACTTTTCAAGGCAGCATTTAAGTAATTTCAAGTGACCGTCTGACGTAGTACTTGTCATCCAGTCTACCGTATTGCATAGCAGAATTAGGAACCCTCAGACTTTCCTCTTACCCTCAGCAAAAGTGGACACGTTACACAACCGAGCTGGAAGCGTCGTAGAACGGGAACGGTGCGTTTCCGGACACGGTTTTCTATTCAAATTGTTATCTACTCAATCCGCTCCACAAGTCCTAGAAGTTTGCAAAGGGAATTTCCGAACACCCTGCATAAACTAAGTAAACTAAGTTGAACGTAATTTTTAATATCATTCATTATTACATTACCCGTGTTTAAATCGAGACGGCGTCTTACATTACAATGTTTCGACGATTACACTTGTAAATATAACGAAATCTCGGGCGTTGGAGCATACAAGAAAAAGAAATGGAAATTTTTGTTATAAAGAAAGTTGGTAGCTGGACGTTAATAAATATTGGAAAGTTGGCCAATGACTCTGGTGTGGTGTGCGTACACAGAATCTCAGTCTGAGATATTATTGTCGCGGATGGTAGCGAGCAAACAGCTGTTGAGAGTAATCGGACGAAGGCAGCGGTGGAAAGAAGCAGAGCGACAGATGAGGTCGAAGCCTGCCGTGACCGTGCTAGTAGCGCCGGAGGACAGTCTGGTATTGATTGATGATTTTTGTTGTCTTTTTGTTGCAGGTAATTGTTGCTTTCTTGCGCTCTGAAGGGAATTTGTCAGACTTGTCTATGCATATATTGAGAGTAATATTCGTATCTTCGTTGTGACTACATACGTGATTATTGATTAGACATTGTCGAATAACTGAAATTGTTGCTAATTAAACTGTTGAAATAAAGGTAAGGTCCGAGTAAAGTTTGTCAATGTTTCAATTTTCAGAATTTAATAATTTAAACGTTTTTACTGGTTTCTTTAATTTTTTTTATTACCCTGCTTAAGGCTTATTGACCAAACCCTTCCTGATCATTCAATTTCTATGCAAAAAATGGCAGTAGTGGTATCAGTAGTTGTGACCACGTATTGCACTATGCGTGGATCGCAGTATTTCTTTTGAATTATTTTAGCATGTTGCTGGATACAGAATATTCACACAGTTGCAGCGGCATGACGAGGTAAGTTGTCTGCTGCGTACAGAAACATTATTGTATTAATGGTTAGGAGATTTTAGAAAACATTTTTATAATCGGAGTCGGATATAAGAGCATCTGATTTTTCTTGATTTATACGAAGAATAATTATTTTTTATTGTGAGAGATGGGGCTTTACACATTTCCGTACGTCTTTCACCAGAACAATAACAATTACAGATACTGAACTAAACAACTTGCTAAGTTCATATTGAATCCGCTTTGTTCGGTGAAAACGATTCCTGCATTTTGTAAGCCCGTTTATGATTCTAATTTTTCGTAAACTGCGCTCCTTAAATGGTATCTGATTGAAGTTCCTAAACTGTATTAATAAAATCGTTTTAATTTCCATGCAAAATAGTGTCTCGTTTTGCATTCTTCTAACAAAACAGTTTTATTTTAACTTAAATACGGTATTAACTTCGTATGATAGAGATTCGGTCGTATTATGCAACATTAACAAAAACGTATAGTGTTCATAGTGCAAATTGGCAAAAATATTGTATGAAGGGTCACAATAAAAACAAAACGAGTTTTTAGAAAAGCAAAAAAAAGTGATACACTTGAGGAAATTAATTAATAATTACCTGATAACCAGTCACACTCGACGAGAACAGGACTACGTGTCCATATTACTGTTGTATATATAATGGGATGTACTGGCAAAATTATGCAATGCAAAGGAAATGCAAAGGACGCTTATAGTACTTCAATATAGGTTCAATAGAATTCCTTAAGTCGATTTTTCTCAAATACTACATTTTCAAGTTGTGTCGCTTGTGCGATTTGACTATTAATACAGTCTGGCAGTGTTTGTTCTACTCGGGGTCTCCACGCACGGACGCGGCCATTATGTATGCAGATCCGAGGCCCGTCTGAACAGACAGTGTAACACTCCCGTGTCCGGTGCTGCTTCGCGTGCCACATGCGCACTGGCTGCAGCATCAAGGCAAGGCGCGGCCTAATTAATGAAATTGGCCACGAAGAAACTGTTAAAAATTATCCCCATTTGCTTCAATGCAATAAAGTCTATCGCCTGCGAAAGTTGTCCACAGTTTTGAACAGCACATCCCGTGGTATGGCTGCAAACGCTCTTCGAATGCGTTGCTCCATATCGTTTCCGGTTGTGGGCTGTCTTTCATAAACAATATTTTTTAAATAACCCCACAAGAAAAAAGCAGGAGATGTTAGGTCTGGTGAGTGTGGAACCCACTGAATTGGTCCGCCGCGTCCTATCCACCGACCGTAAATTTAAAACGTTCCGCACATTTTTAGCATAATGGGGAGTTGCTCAGTCTTGTTGGAACCACATTCGTGCCTAGTTTCTAAATCAACATCTTCCATTAGCTCCAACAAATCATCGCGGAGAAGTTGTAAATCCCCAGTAACATTTCGGTCAAAAAAATACGGTCCTATCAGGTAACAGTTTAAAATTACACATCAGACCATTAACGACCATTTATGTTGATTGTCAACGGGTCTGTGCCAGTGCGGATTGACAGGAGACCAATAATGACAATCATGACAATTTAATTCGCCATTGTCTTTGAATGTGGCTTCATCGATGAACATTGTCACCTCTTATCATTTCCAAGGCCCATTGGCAGAAATGCACGCGTATTTTCATATCTTGCGGCGTTAATGCATGTGTCGGTATGATATGATACGCATGATATTTATGTGCCTTCAAAATCCTCAAAACAGTTGATTTCGGTATTCCAGTTTGTCTCTGAATCGCACGACTACTAATTTCGGGATCCAGTTGAACACAGGAAAGAACGGTAAGGGTACTAGCATCATTTTCATTGTATTCGCGATGACGAGGTGGACGGTGCATGTATCTATTTCGAGCTCGTTGAGTATAATTTCGAATAATGTTTTCAGGTGCATGTCGCCTATTTGTGAAACGATCACAATGCAATTGCGCAGCTGCAACGTAATTGTTATGGCATTCGCCTGAAGTTAACATCATATCAACCATCTCTGTAGGAGGATAGTGAGTCATGTTTCGCTAAAGAATAATTTACTTCCGTCAGTTGATGTTTACGGTTCACAATCTGAAACTGAAGTGATATCTGATCGCATTGCACCGACCTTTATACTGAGCCTTAGTTCGCAGTTTGGCCATGGTATCGTCACAAAAAAAAGCTTAATTTTTCGTAATGAAAGAATTGGTGCACATTTTGTATCGATTTGATGTGTCCTTCTCGGATCATTCTAAATAAATCGGAGTTCTTCCTCAATTTTAATGTTTCTCGATTTCAGTGCCATCTGTCAATGGTTTAAAAAAATCTTTCAGACGAAACTTGATTAGTTTTTTTATAGAGAATCCGAATCTGCAATAAAAAATGAGGGTTTCCATTTAAGATTCAAAAGTTTCCCCCCGCCCCATCCAAGGGGGCAGTTCTTGAGGAGTTGAGATGCTTCACCTACAGCACTAAAGCTTTTTCAGGCCGTTGTAGTACTCATACATCTGAATATCATTGTTCAAATGTTCTTTCAATAAATGCCGTTATAGGCTGCTTGAGTGATATTGTAAACGTGTCTACCAGTACTGATAACGCTCGTTCGAATCATTGTATTAATGAAGATTAAGTTGCGAGACAAATTTTTGATTTTGGAAAAAATATGTTATAGTATCTTTTTTACCGTTCTCCTCAGACTTTGTATGATGCTTTGTTGTTTCGTATGACGAAACAGGCTTGGCAGGTACCTAATACGAAATCGCGCAACACTCACCTTCTGTCAAAGACGTTAAAACATGGTGGACCGACGAGTTCATTGACGTCATCCGATAATTAAGATGAAGAATACTTTGAAGAAAGTTTCAGCGTAAGTCTTTTCAACTAATATGTTGTGAGTCTAATTTTATGTAATAGAAAGAACGGATCGTTTGCAGCTTTGTAACGTTACCATTAGTCAAGAAGGTGGTGGACATTTCTTTGAAAAATCTTTAATATGGCACCGACAAATGCACACTCAAAAATATCGTTTTAATAAATGAGTCTATATCCCGCATACGACGCTGCTTAATGAATGAAAACAAGTCGACGAGGTAGTGAGCTATGTTTGAACTTCGTAATGTGGTACTGGATACGACGAGTTATGAATAATAAAAACAACAACAAAATTTCATAGTTTTTAGGAGCGGGAAAAGATTGATATTTGCATAAAAAATCATTCAACTGCCTTTGAATATATTTGTATGAGAGAGACATAGTGTGTGAAAGGAATGTTTAACGTAGAGAAGAAGTGACAGCATAAGCTGCTAGAGATTACGGTAGTTTTTTTTGGTTAGATACTGAAAAAAAAATAAAAAATGAAGAGGTACTGAGGTACTGATAAGGTATTGAGGTACTGAGGTACTGAGAAGAGTGGGAGAGAAAAGACAGTTACTAGATGCAATAAAGAGAAGAAAAAGGAATTGGATTGGGCATATATTAAGAAAGAATGACGGACTGATAAAAACAGTTTTAGAAGGTTATGTAGAAGGGAAAAGGAAGCGAGGAAGGAAGAGATTCCAGATACTGGATGACATGATGGACGGTACAACATACAGCAGCCTTAAGAAGGAAGCAAAGGATCGCAGAAAATGGAGAGGCAAAGGACCTGCTAATATAGCAGATAACTGATGATGATGATGCTGACTGAAAAATATTTCCAAAGCAATAAAAACATTTTTATATGGTCTTTTCATACAGACAGCTCGTTAATAAGAACCATTTTTTACTATATGTTCTGACTGAAAACTCTACGACATTGATGTCCAAGAATAAACGGCAACCAGTTGTGAGTAATAGAGACTAGCGTTTGCTCATAATATGGTAAAGAACATGGTGTACGTAGTGACTGTGACGGAAAGGGAATAACTTCTCCGACACCGATTATTTTGATGAGATTTGTGTTATTCGCAACTGTCGTTCGCAACTTGTTTGTGTTTGGCTGCGTAAGAAATCGAGAGTTCTCGTTGTCTGTCGATAGCTCTGTATATATTTGTGGCATCTCTCAATTCGATTAGTGATCTCTGCGGATCCAGTTGGAGCTGGAGATGTGACTTAAAGGTAATTGTTGATAAGTTCGCTTAACCACACTTGATATTTAGACTCTGAAATATCTTTGTATTGCCTTTTACATTTTTGATACCTATTCATTTCCTTCAGTACACCCCCTTCATCCTCGTAATTTTGAAGACCATCCTCTCACTATACAGCAAATCATCTGTGTTGTCGGTGTCGTGCAGTTTCAAATTATTGTAACTCAAATATGAGCATCGATGAACGAAAGTACAATGTAAGTAGCGGTTGTCTATGAAAAATAAAAAAATGAACTCTTAATTTACTGAGAGGAATAAAATGTCCAAAACATTATAAAATTAGTTTAAGCGCACGATTTAAAATCAGGAAGGATTATCGTTCGGGTTTCCTATGATTCTTTTTTTTTCAGTACTGACGTTCTGAGGTGCGATCAGATGGATAATGAGCCATGGGTTTGTGATTTTGGAGCCACCACGTCAATTAACTGTTATGTAAAGCACCGCTGGGGGATAAGCAAAGATCAGAAAACATGGAACAGCAAATCTCGACTCCGGTGATGCAGCCGAATTCCTATCCGTTCCCCTCGGATCTGAAGCAAGCCAGTTCGCTGTCTGTCATATTCTGCAAAGCATCTGCATATTTTAGGAATTGAGAACATTGTTACACAAGCAGTCCTTATCAAAAATTGATATTTAAAGATGATGAAAAAACATCATAAATCGTTGTATATCGTCTTGTTCTAAATTGAACTTTTTACATCACTTTCTAGGCATTCGTAAAGCGTTCCTACTACTTTCTACTAACATACATTTCAGTGTAACTATAAAGAAAACTTATTCATGGTAGACGTCTTATTGATACAGGATGTCTATGTCAGAAAACTTAGCTGGGATTAGGAAGTAATGGCAATATGGCTGCTGTAAGTATATTTTTAAACTCATGGCATGCTTATGTATTACAAAAAAAGGATTAAATTTCATGAAAGACGCACAGAACTGAACAAATCAAACTTGTGCTATTTGGCTCCGCTATTGGTGCAGATTCATTCATATCCAAATTCGGTACATCCGCTCCCTCCTCAGAGGCAATCAATGTATTTAAAAAGTTTTGCTACTCGTGAGAAAAGGAAAAAGAAGAAGCCTAGCGCCTTGTTTTGACGCATTAATCTTGATTACAACGTTGTACAGCTGACTGAAAGTCAACTCACGTAAAATATTCAGTGTGTTTCGAAGTGTAATTGTAACACAAGTCCCTGCATGACTGTCCAGCACGTGTGGCTCTTGGATGCCTCCACATTACACATTCTTAGTCACTTCAATATAAATGTTTTCTTCGCAAAGGGTGAAAGGTGCTATTTGATGTATGGAATTAACACCTTACCATTGATGAAACCGTAATTTTCACTTCTGATGTAGGTCTTTGCAAGAGAGGTAGAATGGTCTCCTTATTGTGTTATTATTTCAAAATAAGCACCATTTCGAAAGAGATTTAGTTCTGATGTCAGAAGGAAGTACTCGTCAGGATAAGAACTTTTCCATAATGTTGTCTCCGAATAACTGCTGTACAGTTTGCATATGTTCAGCAGAACAATCTCATGCGAGGTCTAGCTTTTTCAGCAGGATTTCTGTTCAAGCATATGTAAGATATATTCATCTTAATGAAGCACGTGGTGATCAAGAGTTAAAGAATTACAAGCAATGCGACAATAATCAATCACATTGCTTTGCCAGCAGTCACTAAAAATAGCTCTGACAAAGGATGTTTTGACAGAAACGTTTAAAAAAACGTTTTTATGCAAGCAACTAAGCTTGTAGCTTTCCATTAATACAAAAGGTAGATGTCATGTGTGGCTTCCAGAATATGCTGAAATCATGAAAACGAAAAAGTGATGTGGGTCGGTTTTTTAGTGAAATGCCATCCGTGACGGCCCGCATTTTATTATTAACTCACCCAAGTCACCTTATTACATACCTTACATGGCCCAAGTACCAGATGGTTATAACTAAACTGACGCTGTTCCGAGTGATTTAGTGCGGGCTGTATACACAACCAGACGCTGAAATATCTTATGTTATATTCATTAATCGTTGCACTCGCGGCGTGTGCTGAAAAAAAAAGTTCCACATTATGCCACCAGGATAGAATATGGCGCTGCAGCAGTCAGAATTTGATGTTGGTGCAGGAATAGGGCAGGAACGATCAAGTAGATGAGAACAGTCGTTCTGGCACGTTTATTAGCATACAGCCACAAGTTACAACATGTGTTCAGTTTGGTCTCCCGACTCAGTAACATGCTGCATCCATAACACAGCTTGGTACACAATTCCTCACAACATACCCGGGGTAATCAGAGCGATATGTTGTCGTTTGCAACCCTTTAGATGGTTCAGATGATGAAGGATTCAGATACCTCCCTGATAGTCAAGATCTTTCGGATATACCTACAACCAGAAGTCACATGGATTGGACTCTGGGGTTATGGGAGGCCACCCATCTCAAAATTGCCTAGTGATGATGTGATCGTTCCCGAAGGTTTCCGGAAGCAAATCTTTCACCTGGGAAGCAACGTATGGTGTCCCCATCTTGCATGAAAATAGTGGATTGAACACAGTTGTGTTGTTGCAAAGCTGGAATCACATGTTGCATAAGTAGGTCCTCATGAAGAGCAGATGTCACTGTACATCTAACGGACCGACAATGAAGGAACTGAATGCAGTGGATGTTACTGCACAACACGTGCGGAGTAGAAACCCATTTGCAGCAGTTCAGTGCATTCACTGCACCGTGCAGAGTAAAATTTGTCACATCCGGCCAAACAATACTCCCTGGCAACGTTTCATCGTTTTCTATATGTACCACAAAGCAAATGGGTACATTTGGTGAATATTCCGAATCTTGTTGGCGTGTGCCGCAAAACCTTTTGGACTGTCGATCAGGGAGAGACGATTCCCATGGCACAGCGCGACACTGATCGCACGACCTGTGGCACACACTGGACGGTCGGCTATAGCTACAGCAACGTCGTCAACAACTGCCATGGGATTGGGCCACCTACCTCTCCTTGCTGCACCACCTAGTTCACCTGTTTTTTTTCAGATTTCTTGATCATATTCTTTAGCCCGCTTATTGACCAGGGGTCTCTTTGCAGCTTTTCTTGTTGGCGATATTCTGGTAATGTAGTGCTGACGTTCTGAAAAAACAAGTTTAGCAGCAGTGCACCGCCTTTCTTCTCAGCAGCCATTTCGTTTCATACGGAAAACCTCAGCCTCATTAATCCTTTACGACAACAGTCACTATATAAAAGAAATCAAAATGCCACGCCAAGCGACACACAGCATTCTGACAACAAAACAGGAAAAATTTCACGTTCTGACTGTTTAGAACGTCGTATTTTAACCAGGTTGGAAACTCCACGAACGCACCGATTAATGATCATACCTATGAGGTTTCAGCGACCTGCATTGGAGTACTAAGAGCACCATCAGTTTAATTATAATTATTGTACGGTAACGGGGCATAATATGTCCATACGGCATTTTTCCTGGCAATGGAAATATCTGCTATGGAAAAATGGACGGGATGTGAAAAGCACAAACACAGGTCAATACATTTATAGACTCATCTTTCCCTGATATTGAGAAGACGGCATTCAGCAGTTTCAGATTGTTTGAATTACTTGGTTCCATAATTGCATATAATTACTGTACATGACTTTGCACTTAAGTAATGAGCCATGCCTGCCCCGGCTTATGCAATGGTTTAAACCTTGATTGTTGCTCTGCATTTGGTTTCCTGCGGTTATTGCAGTTATGCCGTGGTTCTTCCTCCTTGTGGATCAGCCAGGAAATCTTCGCGCGTTGCAGTGGGCCGGGCCCGCTGGTGGTCTCTACGCAGTGTCGGAGTGTGTGGAAGCTGTTCCGATTGCTACAAAGTTCGTGTCTCACCGTCCCAGGACATTAAAGTTGAGTGGTGATTTAATTAACGAAGCCAGTCTGCTCACATTGTGCCGTTGGTTTCATTGTTGGCTGTTGGAGGTGAGCAAGAGCGAGTGTTCGAGTTGGCGAAAGTCTGGCCACCATACAGTGGAGTTAAACTGTATATTGGTTATTTGAAGTACAAGTGCACCAACGGAATTATCTGCCTTTTAGCCGTTAGCGTTCCGTTTACCTGCCCTGGCCGCTGACGTAAAATTCAGGCAGTGTCCTTTCCTCACCGTGTTGTCGCTGTCCAACACGTGCGTGTAGTTTTGACAGCTTATGCATACTTGGTTGTCAGCGGTTATGCTTTTTACGTTTTGACTTTGGAGTGCCTTGTGTACTGGTCAGGTGGAATGCAAGTTGTCTTGTAGATGTGTCCATTGACTGTCTCTTGGTTGTGTTGCCGGTGGATTGGATATAGTTGGGTCGACTACCTGTCTCCCCTAAGCTAACGTTAATATTTCAACTGCAGACCGACCCCTGGAATCATCTGAGCGCCACTGGCTGTACTGCCTTTTCTTTTTGGTGTTTGGTTGTGTATTTTAATGTCTCATAGCAGATGGTTTGAATCTGTATGCTTTTAGTTTTTTAAATAATGGGCCTTCAGTCGCTTTAAAATTGAAAGTTCCTTACTTGTCAAGTCTTGCACTGTTTGGGTCTTCAGACTCATTAATTAATTAATTTATTTATTTTTTTGATAAAGCTTTGGGCCTTCTGCCTTGTAAAAATTTATTGTAGTTGTGATTTGAATCATGGGCCTTCAGCCGTTTCAAAATTAAAATTCCTTACTTGTCAAGCCTTAGACTGTTTGGGCCTTCATCCTCATTTGGGATATTATTTAAGGATAAAACTTTGCCCTCTCTGCCTTTTGAAAATATATTGTAGTTGTGTTTTAAATTATGGGCCTTCAGCCATTTTAAAAGCTAAAGATGTTGTACCCTCAAGCCATAAGATTGTGTGACATATTCAGTCGATAGTTAAGCTCGGAAATTTGTGCTGTAATGTTTGGGCAACTAAATAAAGTTATAAGTGTTCGAGTGTAACTGACAGCCGCTTATTTTTGGCCCCTTTCCAAAATTGCAACTACCTATTCTGTCCTGCGAACTTTACCAGCCGTTTCAAGTAAATAATGTGTGATGTGCTTGTAATGTGAGTCCTTGGATTTGCTGGATACCTAATAATTGAAATTGAAGTCACATGAAAACGAGCTCTTCCAAGTAGTTCGCCATTTAAAGCACAGCAGGAGAAATAATGAGTTGGGCTGGTGTACTTCAATCAAAACGTTTCATAGTAGAATTAAGTTATAAAGATGCTTAGAACAACTGCAAAGTAAGTCATTATTTTATTATGAAGACACCATTCAGTTTCGATCTTTGTAGTGCCAGACAAGAATTTGTATGTCTCATATTTCCTGCAAAGACGTCATTAAATGAACGGAGAGGGGTGAAATTGTGCCAAAACATGGAGTTATTCCTAATTTTGCAAATCTGTTAGCATGCCATAAATTAGTACTGATTTTGATTTTCCGTGCTTATCAATAAAATTATGTGTTAAATGCAGAGTGAAAATAGTGTAATGCAAAATGGACATGAAAGTACTTGTTTTGTGTTTTGATGAGCATTCATAGTTCCACCGTATAGTGTCCTTTTTTTAATTACAACGAATTACAAATTTATGTGGTGATAAATGTGTGTAAAATTATATAATGTATTTAGGTTTAAGTATTTAAATCTTATAAAACTATCAATGAATTGTGGCCATGTTTAGGAATTACTTTGATTAATGTAGTGTCACGTGACCCGATTCAGGACTGAGGATATGAGCGTGAAAGTGGGGCTTTTGGTCGTTGTCCGTTGTGGTGGTAATTTCGGAGCGGCAAAGTGCCGCGAGTGTAAGCAGGGACGCCAGTGTATGTGAATAAACTGCGATGGAACAACGTGAAAGTGTGTAGGTGCGAGACAATAAACCATCTGTACGAATTGCACCGATTATCGTTTATCCAGATCGGATTTATTTGTGAACTTTTATATGCATGGCCACTAAGTTAGAAGTGGCTTTTTTTTAAATAAATAAGTTTCAATCTGAACTTGTACAGCGTACCTCATTTTGCGCAAGGTTGTGGTACAGACAATTGTGTATTCAATTTACTGCTGTCAAAGACTAGCCAATATATGATTCAGTATTAGGGGGGCAAATGCAACCGTTTACTACAAACCGCCTCTGCAGATGAACCACGTGTATAATATGTAGTAATGAGCCCGAGTACAGTTGCATTATCTGTAAATATGGCGGTTATAGGGACATCAGTGGCTCGGTTTGAGGATGGAAACATCGATGTCACTGCGCAGTAAGGAATTCCATCTGTCCCAAACTGATGCAAACGCTCTCAATAAATATCTCTTTTGATTACTGCCTTCGTTGAATTTACATTGTTTTTACAAACAGATAAAAAATACCAACAAACGCGGTCACTGGCCAGCCGTATACGGCAGCGCTTGTACGTTCCCAGTCATATATTTTTGGAGACTGTAAGTGCGTCTTCATAACTTACTCCTACCCATCAACAAGTTATAAGAGGTCCTCATATTTCTACCGGAGGTCATTTAGATATTTTTGTGCTTGTGATTCCAGCATTTGGAGCTGGTAATTGGTTTACCGTGACTTTAGTAACAAGTACAGAAGGACAGCGTGCTGGACTTAATCCCTTCCTGACCAAAATATCTTGCCAAGGAATACGTATGAGATACAACAAAAGTTTCGTATGGTGTAATACTGCCGCTTGATCCGTGGCGAACGCCGTGGTTGAGGTGATATATTCCAAGACTGACGACATGCAAGTCACTGGTTGGATTCCCGTGCTTTTTCCCTGCTGTTTTTTAACTGGTACCGGATTAGAGATTCTACGTGAAAATTTCAGAAGATTACATTTTTCACTGAAATTTGATAAAAATAACGCTAAAATTATTGCATCATGTGATAGTATTCAGGCAATGCGGTATAAAAACGAGGACACCAATGACTAATTTACTAAAAACCAAATATTTATAGAGAATGTACCAAAAGACAAGAACAAAATTTCTAAATTTAGATTTATTAAAATTCTCTTGCACGTAAGTAGTGGGGGAAAAGTTTAAATACTATATTCGTGTTCTTTTGTTATGTGGTGTGTAATACAGTTCAGACGTATTTCGCAAAATAATCCAACATTTACAAGTATCGCAAATTGTCTCACAGCTTTTTCGGGTACAGTGCGAGACGAACATTACTTGCAAATAATGTCGCCAGGATTCATTTCAAGAAGCATATATTCATTATTTAAGCTGCACACTTAATACACCGCATTAACAGAATCTCTTAAAAACCCAAAAATAATCCTGAAGTTTCTTGTATGTTCCGTTGCAGGTATGTGATTGTAGTGGGATATCGTTGTTTCAGCTTGTTAGTTTCCTGAGATGTTGACTCTCTGATACCGATACCATGGACATAAGAGTAATGTTTGTTGGAGAAACCCTGACGCTTATCCAGTGGACATGAATGGGGAAGTTTCTGTCAAAGAAGTGTTCCTTGAAAACCGTCCACCGCGTGTCTAGTCCATCAATCAGGATCTTCTGAGTGAAAAAGTTTGCAGACGGATGCCTCTCTCCATTTTGTTTCTTGCGACTTTTCTTTCTCAGCGTTATATGCCTCATTTTAAGTTCACAGTGACTGAAATCGTGGACGAGGAAGGATCAGTCGTAAAAGTCGGAGTGCGTAGTCCCATATACTCTTAAACTATCATTTGGTATGCTCCATCAACGCTGTTATAGAAACTTTTGATGTCATTTCCTATATTATGAAGTTTACAGAAATGATCATAAATTTATCATGGTGTGAATCAATAAGTATTTCTATTTTGATGGGCTATACTACACAAATGTTTGAAAACTGCTTTCTATCCGAAAGTGTACAATAAAGTTAACAATATGAAGGAACATTCAAACCAATAATAGTAATTTTGTGTTTCTGTGTTTCACATCTCCTAAGCACTTAATTGATTTCAAGCAAATTTTGAACTAATTGTCTGGTAAAATGTAGTGTGAGGATAACAAACACATAACATCCACAGGGTTGAGGAGGTAAATAATCGCTCACATCAAGGCTGCCCTGCAAGACAAGCACATTTTGTGGGCAGTGTTATATGTGTTCCAGGGACTATACAAGCAGATGGTCAGAACTGATCTGATCACAGAGAGATGGGAAAAGGAGGGGGACGAAGTTGTAGATGAAGATAAGCAGAGGAGGAGATGGAAGGACACAGAGGGGGCAGAGCAGTTTGATGGAGAGAGGTGGATGAGATTAACAGGGTGAGGAGAAAAAGAAGGCAGTGGAAGAGATGGATAGAGAGGGGGTAGGACGAAATAGAAAGAGAGAGAGAGAGTGAGAAGGAGATGGACAGAGACAGAGGAGGTAGGCAGAGATGGACAAAGCTTGGAGAGAATCTGATGGACAGGGCAAGAGAATGGACAGAGAGGAGAATTAGGAGATGGGAAGAAATAGGGTGAGAAGCATGCTGTTGGAGAGTGCGAGAGGAGGAGATGGAGAGAGATATTAGGGAGGAGATATGGTCAGAAGAAGAAGGTGATGATGTGGACTAGATGCACAGAGATAGAGGGAAGAGGAGATGGACAGAGAGAGTGGGAGCAGGAGATAATCAGGCAGCAGTGGAGAAGGAGAGGGATAGAGAGGGGTGGAAGAAATGAAGGGATGAGGGAAAGACAGAAAGCGATAGGGGGGATGAGGTGATGAAAGGGGGAAGGAGGAGATGTGTGTGTGTGTGTGTGTGTGTGTGTGTGTGTGTGTGTGTGTGTGTGTGTGTGCGTGTGTGTCTACAACAGTCATATATTTGGCATGAGGCAAATAAACAAGAAATTGTACGAATATGATACCAAGCCTTTAACTATTATAACATGAAGTAAACCCTAAATCCTTTATTATTAATGAGTATACCATCAGTAGAGTGGCTCTGGGATTTCTGGAACACTTTGACTGACATTGTGCTGTATCAACTTTATGTGTAGTCATTGGCTTTGAATATATGGAGTCACATGTGTGGATTTTCTAGATGCAGGGGACTTATGCACGTCCTCAGGAAAAATTCTGCCTTGTCAGCAAACATTCTGCTGCATCAGTAAAATGCATCACTCTCTCACACACACAAACACATTTAGAGTTCCCAGTCACATATCAGCCATTAAAAGCCAAACACCCAGTCAGTAAATAGCCAACAGCACAGCCATGTTGAAAAGTATTCGAACGATCTGAATTTTGCGCCATGTTCAGAAGTATCTGTCCTGAGAAATGATACGCACTCATCCTCATAAATGAAGGATAATTGCAGAATTTAATGCCACACAACGTGGCACTACACAAAACTGGTGCTAATAGCATAGGCACAAAGGGAACACACACGACACAGAGCTGCAAATCAATGGTATTGGTGATAAGTTGAGTGCTACAAAACGCCACTGTTTCCTGTGCATGTACCCCGACATGAATGTGGTATATGATCACCATACTGACATACACAGGCCGCAAAACGGGTTGGCATACTCTGGATCAGGTGGTCTAGCTGCTGCTGCGGTATAGCCTCTCATTCTTGCACGAGTGCCTGTCGGAGCTTCTGAAGTGTCGTAGGAGTTTGAAGATGTGCAGCGATACGTCGACCGAGAGCATCCCAGACGTGCTCAATGGGGTTTAGGTCTGGAGAACAGGCAGGCCACTCCATTCGCCTAATATGTTCTGTTTCAAGGTACTCCTCCACGATGGCAGCTCGGTGGGGCCGTGCGTTAACATCCATGAGGAGGAAAGTGGGACCCACTGCACCCTTGAAAAGGCGGACATACTGGTGCAAAATGATGTCCCGGTACACCTGACCTGTTACAGTTCCTCTGACAAAGACATGCAGGGGTGTACGTGCACCAATCATAATCCCAACCTACACCAGCAAATCATGACCTCCGCACAAGTCCCTTTCAAGGACAGTAAGGGGTTGGTATCTGGTTCCTGGTCCACGCCAGATGAAAACCCAGCGAGAATGACTGTTCAGACTATACCTGGACTCGTCCGTGAACATAACCTGGGACCACTCTTCCAATGACCATGTACTGTGTTCTTCACAACACGCTTTACGGGCTCTCCTGTGGCCAGGGGTCAGTGGAATGCACCTTGCAGGTCTCCGGGCGAAAACACCATGTCTGTTCAGTCGTCTGTAGACTGTGTGCCTGTAGACAACTGTTCCAGTGGCTGCTGTGTCCCGAGCAAGGCTACATGCAGTACTCCGAGGTTGTCTGCGGGCACTGATAGTGAGGTATCGGTCTTCTTGTGGTGTTGTGCACTGTAGACGTCCCGTACTGTAGCGCCTTGAAACGTTTCCTGTCTGCTGGAATCGTTGCCATAATTTGGGGATCACACTTTGTGGCACATAGAAGGCCCGTTCTACGACCTACTGTGTTTGAAAAACCTCCAGTCACCCTAGTATTCCACCCTTCATAAAGTTATCAATATGTGTTCTTTGAGCCATTTTCAACACACAGCCACCATTAACACGTCTGAAAACGTCAGCACACGTACTCGCTGCACCGTACTCTGACATGTACCAACACACCTCAGTGTAAGTGGACTGCTGCCAGCGCCACCGTGCGGCGGCCGTAGGTCAAATGCACCGCATGGTCATATACCCCGAGGTGATTTAAACCCACAAACCGCCCACTGGAGCGTTGTTTCACCATGTGTCAGCATTTTCCTTAGTTTATGAGCATGTGTGTATTTGCAAAGTTAGGTACAGCATGTAACTGGGTGAGCTCAAGAGAGAGAACACCGCGGATAGCTCAGCATTAGACATCATGCAGAGCTAAAAGACGTTGTTAAGTCGGCAATATTTGGAGTAACGTAACGTGAGATATGAGATGCAGATGCACATAGACGAGTCAACAGTCTAGCAATTTACTGTACTGAAATTGCATTCTACCATTTTGATTACAGATCCGTATTCGATAAGAATGAATACCACCTCAGCGGCAAAGTATTATGATCTCCAAGCAATGGTTCGTGGAAGTATTGCCATTTTATTGAAAATTGAGGCGAACATTATAGCGACTCCATGACACTGTAATATTACTATGTTTTCAACTACTAACTTTCAATTTCTTTACAAAGCGAACCCAACATTACAGCGACTCCAAGACAGGAACGGAAGGGGAGATTTTGTCTTGCGTTTCAGCCAACAATGTTGACCGTTCTAAAGGCCTTTTGGACTTGACTCTGCGAGTAGTTGTTGGGGAACTTGTAATACCTCGTTATATAAGCACGAAGTCTACTGATATACGTTCATATACTGATAATGTAGCAGTTATTAGTAAAAGAAGAGAATAGGCTAACTTGTGAACCAAAGGAGGCCACACATTCTTGAGGCCTTGCAATCACTGAAATGAAGATCAAGCTAACGATGCTCACTGGGAAGGAAAAGAACAACTGATTAAATTATTGATAGCTAGTTTCAGTCCTGGACGCCTTTTCTGCGTGTGGAGCTGGCACATTGAAGGTATACTGAACAAAATTAAACACTCAACACGTAACACGAAAATTCCTCGGTAATCAGAACATGTCTACTATGCTTCCTTAGCTTTCAGTCGAACAGCCTCTTGACTTTTTAATAGCAATAAGTTTGTAAAGTCGCTTGTGATGAGTGATAGAACCTTGAATATCTCGGATGAAATATTAGCACACATTCCACGTCCACTGAAATAAAATTCTACAGTTCAAGTGGTAACGGATGACTCTATATGTAGGCTAATCGTAGCCTACGAATGTGATATACTGACGGACTGATGAGGAGCTCAATTATTTTAATGTATGGTGCTGTGCAAATGCAGTTCAGGATGGTAATGGTACATGGAGATGTAGAACAGATGCTTATTGATACCGCCGTATACCAGGAGCTGACGTTTTAAGATTAATAAAAAGTAGGATAACCAAGGACAGAAAAGCTTTATGATTCGAAACAAACAAGAAGACTACAATTGAGACCATAAAACCGGAGGGTACACAATGTATAAGACTCAGAGTTTGAGGATGATGGTGAACTGCACCTGAAAGGAGAGTGGACAAAAATTTCTGAAGAGGCTTGTAATGCTACGAGAATAATAATAATATGTAAGTATGCATAATTCTTTGCTTGTGAATGTTTTCATATATGCATCCACACGATACATGTGGCTAAATACATAAATAGGAGTACACGAGGAGAATGATAAATACCTTTATAATATTTGAGAACGGATATGACACAATTAAACAGGACAATGAAAATAGACAACCATGTTCCGGAATCCATCGTTTTTTAGTTGCTACCGAAAGGTAAATTAGTAAATAACCCAAGTCAGAAGCTCGAAATGAAGAGATGTATTCCACCTTTGAAACTAAATGAAGGGCAGCTAGTTTTTTGCCATAGTTGTTTCTCTTCTTTGGTGTCGCATCTTCAGTGGCCTGCAGTACATGTTTTGTAGTACATGTTCATTTATTGTATATAACAGACGCATTGAGTATAATTACAAGTATGTTACTCCATTACATTTCGCTTGCTATTTCGTTGTTTTTAAGGTTGGAAACAACTTTTACAGATCAAGTTTCGTGAAGTGAAATTACAGTTCTGTGTTACTTACCATTGTAACGTAGTTAATCCACATGTGTCGTCCTGGAGATGTATTTACTCGGTCAGCGTACTCCAAATGGCCGATTGTTGATGTTATTTTCACCACACTGAGTTGAACACTTCATTTCCACTTAATACTGTGTATTGAATATATGCTGACAGTGTATAGTGTGGCCAGCTGTCACTGCGCGTTTATTGGTTCAAATGGCTCTGAGCACTGTGGGACTCAACATCTGAGGTCATCAGTCCCCTAGAACTTGGAACTACTCAAACCTAACTAACCTAAGGACATCACACATGCATGCCCGAGGCAGGATTCGAACCTGCGACCGTATCGGTGGCGCGGTTCCGGACTGAAGCGCCTAGAACCGTTCGGCCACTGCGGCCGGCGCACGTTTATTCTTCACCTTTGTTTGCATTGTGGTGTATATGATTGGTTTGATATTTATTGTATGTGTATGTGTGTATGTGTGTGTGTGTGTGTGTGTGTGTGTGTGTGTGTGTGTGTGTGAGAGAGAGAGAGAGAGAGAGAGAGAGAGAGAGACAGACAGAGAGGGATCTAATTTATATCTAGTCTACTTCTGTTCAGAAATCAGAAAGTCCTCGGCTTCCCTGTACACACGCATACTCTCAATGTATCACGGTTCTTTGCGTCCTTTCACACATCTATGAACGGAGCAACGTTTCACAGGCTTTCACTGGAAATGTTTATAACCTTTCTCTGAATAAGAAACGTCAGTTTAAACAAATCTATTATTTAAGGTCGCCCCATAGTCTTTAATGCTGAGTAATTACTTCGAGGCTAAGTGTAGGCAGTGCAGTTGGTCTTCCGTTACCTGTTCTCTTGCCATGGTAGACAACATAAAGTGCTCCGTGAACAGCATGACTAAAATATGCTGAATCCCCTACATACTTGGAGGGAGACATCATGTAGACATATTAGTATTTGTCACCACTAAGTTAAAAGTGAAAATACTGGCCTACCCTACTATCACCTATACTTCTATGATGTGCATTAATGTTGAGCTGCTATTGGTAATTATAGTAAACAGTACCGCAACGAGGCTCAAACCAATCACAAACCTGGTTGAGAAAGTTGGTGATCCGTCTCTTCTTAATGCTACTTCGTCTGTAAACAAAACCAAAGATGCAAACAACGACTGCGTGGACTGCGCAGCACCCGAATAGAGAAAGTCCTTTCCACCATTAGTGATCCGTAGGCGAAAGATCCTGACATAAGGTAGAATGAATACAGGAAATGATTGTAAAGTACCGTCCATAATAATGGATTGTTCCACATTTGAAACGCAATACGACGGAGGTTCTGCGTTGCATTTATTCGACAAAACCTCTGTAGATGTCTGGAAGTATTTGGCGCCACATATGTACATATTTGTCACGTAATTCCCGTAAATTACGAGCCAGTGTTTCACGGGCGCAGAACTGACACCCGACAGCGTCCCACGTGCGTTACATCGCGTACAGACCACTCGAATCTGGTAGCCAAGACATCAAGAGTGAGTGCACCATCCTTACACTTCAACGATTGTAGCACGGTTCTGGCCATGTGACACAGATAGTTATCCTGCTGGAAGATGCTATCTCCGTCGAGGAAAACATCAAGTATGAAGGGCTGCAGATGGGCCTCAACAATTCTCACTTGGAAGAAAGTGATGAAGGTACCATGGAACGTTATGAGATGTGGACGCCCTATACGTTGTCGCCTTCAATCCCTTTCCACAGATAGGAAGCGAAAGGCCCACCACCTTCACCATCTGCCGCTCGGGATTAGCCGAGCGGTCTTGGCGCTGCAGTCATGGACTGTGCGGCTGGTCCCGGCGGAGGTTCGAGTCCTCCCTCGGGCATGGATGTGTGTGTTTGTCCTTAGGATAATTTAGGTTAAGTAGTGTGTAAGCTTAGGGTCTGAAGACCGTAGCAGTTAAGTCCCATAAGATTTCGCACACATTTGAACATTCACCATTTGGGGATAGTCGACCCAAGGTTCTGGGACATAAGAACCCCCTCATAGTTTCGGCAGATGATGTCCCACAGTTTGTATGTATCTGAAAACTGTTGTGATTACCACTTCGAGCTGGTGATAAAATTATTTATATAACAATCAGTTTCGGTTGACAGACCACCATCAGGTTCTTAAAAGCATTTATAGCACCATATTAAGTGAAATTAAAATCACTGACGTCAGATAATAAAATCATTAATTTTTCATGTTATCTTGATCCGTGCATATGAATGTAACGCCTAATGTGATGCTGTAATTGCCTTCAAGAACCTTATGATAGTCTGTCGACTGACACTGGTTGTTAAATGAAGAATTTTGTTAGCAGCTCGAGGCGATAATCTTGATAAGTGTTGCTTGTGTCTGTGGATTTTCCCATTTGCGCCCATGCTGTCACTAGAACGTTTCTCCACTCGTCTCTGTTCCACTTACGTATTGCACATTCGTTACCGCGTCACGTGACAGAATCGCCTCGAGGCGGCATTTAATTTTGTGTCTGGCAGGGGTCATACACTTAAGCAGAAACACTTCTATACAATTTACTTAATATATTTAGTACACGTCTGACAAGTTCCAGGAATTAAATACTAAGGCTTACATAGTGGAGACTTGTTTGTATTTAACATTCGTGTAAATTTTTGGTTCAGCTGTGTTGATAGTTTCTCATTTAATTATGACAGATATTCATTTCGTGTGCGTGGAGACGTAACTGTTGTATGTAGCGAGAGAATGGCAATGGACGCGAAGCAACTTGTATCGGTGAAAAAGCATTTTCTAATACACAACGGAAAAATCGCCAAATGTTTTTTGCCTGTACGACATGGTGCCACGGCGGGTGGTGTGTGTCATGAGTATGTAATGGAAGGAACTTTACTATCATTTCGTATATTCATGTTGTCTTAAGCACGCCCACGGTCTTTCGCCTACCAATCACTGCCTACGGAAGGGACTTTCACCAATCGTTTGTTGTTCATTCTACCAGCCGTTATTTGGGTTTTTAGTTTCGTTTACAGACGAAGTAACATTTAGAAGAGATGGATCACCAACTTTCTCAACCAGGTTTGTGGGTGGTTTGAAATTCCTTGTAGTACAATTCACTAGATCATCAGTACGAGCTCAACATTAATGCGCGGCACAGAAGTATAAATGGTAGCATAGTTGTTCCATATTTTCACTTTTAACTTAATGGTGACAAATACTAATATATCTACATGATGTAGATAGCGAACTAGACGCCAATAACGAAAAAAAGTAGAAGAAGAAAAATAAACTTTCGAATATTTGTTAATATGGAATTTCTCCCATTGATTTGGTATGTAATCATTCCCTGTTAACAGAGAGATAACTTCGAGATAATGAAATTCAGTAGATAGGATAAAAGTTTTGGTTTTAACGTTCCGACTGACAAGATCATCGGAGATGAAACGTAAGTTCGGGATGGACAAACTGGGGGAAGAAAATCGATCTTGGCTTTTTTCTATTTTTCAGAGATTAAGTTTATACATTTGCCTTAGTCGATTTAAAGAAACCGCAGAAATTATAATTGCGAACTGCCGAATGGAGTTTGAATGACGGGATGGTTGCCGTGAATGGACGTCTGAGCTTACGCTGTAAAACTCTCATGCTCACAGGAAATGAAAACAATAATTTATCCTTCCGAATGTCAAATAACATTAACCAGGGAATGATGTGAAACTGACACCTTGTGCATGAAAGAAACTGTGCAACTTATTTTAAGAAAGAAAGAATGGTCCAAGCAGGCTGTAACCTGTTTATTGTCTAAGCTACAAGATAATTTCGACCGTCGGTCGTTTTAAAGCACTCAGCACAAACTCTAAGCTTCACGTTATATTTGACTAAACAGCTGGTAGGTACGTAACGGCACATCGTTTATAGCTGTGGAACATTGCCTTACTGTGCTTGTCTTGTTGTTTTCCTTCACGAAGACCACCAGTTCCTGGTAAACAGCTAATGCAGTGGTGTCCAATGCTTCCTGATCTCCACGCCAAGCTACGCATCTGCAGTTTTATTCCCTGCTTCTTAGTTAGCCTTTCCACCAAAACTATTATGACCTATTTCTTTCCTGACCCTATCCATATACAACTTAGGTCTATATTTAAACATGCGGGCGTCAGTAAGTCAACTAACAAGGATGAAATTCTGTCTTTTGTACCAAAGGGCCAAAGTACAAAATGTACTACATACAGCAACATTTAGAAAATTACTAATAATAAATGGAAAATATTCAATACAAGCTGGCACGCTTAAAATACAGCAGCTCGTTGCAATACCTACAACATCAAGTGATAAAATTGCTCATAACTGTTTATTGATGCTACATAACTCATGTTATGCTTTTGTGGAAACATCACTTGCAAATAAGCGTCTCCCTAAGCGAAAATATGTATTTCTTTGTACAAGTACTAGCAATATTCTAATCATTGTTAATACAGATGATAGTAAACCAGTTCCCCAGGTGCAGATACTGGGAGCCGTTACTAGCGGTTGTGGATACGGCTTAGCAGTGCAAAGTAGGAATAGGAAGCATTCACCAACTGAAACAAAGAGAAATAATCGACACTATTGTTACACTATGTTTTACACCGGAACAGTAAACAATCTTCACAAGATATAAAAAAAACTTCTTTTATATAGGGTAATGAGCCCAAACTGTTATGAAAACATCAATCATGACGACTACAGCGAGAAACAATGAAAAATATGTAGGTACTTCACGAGATACTTACCGTGATGAACCGTTTGAACCGTTATAAAGTAATAATACACTGAAAAGCTTATGGAGAGTTAGCAAAACTTAAGAACGAATGTAGCTTTCACATAATGTGTCATCGGAAAGTAATATAACTCCATGGAAGCAGAACGATACATATAAGAATCTAACAGAAAGAATTACAAAGTGGGACGAACAGAAATAACAGTTTTTCAAATACAATATTTACACAGAAGTCTTCGCATTTTAATATGGCCCCCTGCAGATTACTAAAGGCAAGACGTGGTTCTTAATGGGACGTGTAGCCACCACGGATGGCCGTGCATGCTCCTCAACTTTCTCCCACCATAGCCGCAAGGATGCCAACGGGCTCTTCTCGTAGGTATTTCCATTCCTCCACCAGCGGAGTTGACAACTGCCAGAAGGAGTACAGGACCGTAATAGCGTTGACCTGCGAGTGTACCTAGTTCAAAGATATGGAGGTCACTCCGTCCAAGCAACATTATGCTTCTCTTCAGTCTACCACGAAACCCGAAACGATAATGTTAGACAATGTTGCTGTGTGCATTACATGTTGCCATCTCTCGCCGCATGAAGGTGTGTAATACACCGAGGAATATTATCGAACATAGTAGTTTTGGTGGTCCAGGTGCTATTGTGTGGGTGACACTGCACTCCTTGCCCATATGCGTCTTTTCAGGGGTGCATTCGATATGACTTCATTTTTATAGATGACGATGCGCAACCGTATCTGCTCAGGTGGAAGAGCTGTTGGAACGAAAAGACATTCATCGAATGGACTTGCCTGCCCGTTTCCCAGACTTAAATCCCCTCGAGCACGTGTGGAATGCTTTGAGAAAACATATTGCCACATCTCCACATGCACCAACGTCCATCCAACATTTGTCAACCGCACCGATGGATGAATGCCACGCCCATGACAAGAACTACTTAGCAAACTTCTGGCCAGCGCGGGAGCACGTTGCAGAACATGCTCTGCTGTCGTCCATGGTGATCACACACCCTAGGAAGAATCACGTCGCGCTCTTTGTAATGTACAGGGGACTTCCATAAATCGCAGCCACTTCAATGTAATTCTTGCCTGTGAGTGGCAGTTTTGTTCAAATGGTTCAAATGGCTCTGAGCACTATCGGACTTAACGGTCATCAGTCCCCTAGAACTTGGAACTAGTTAAACCTAACTAACCTAAGGACATCACACACATCCATGCCCTAGGCAGGATTCGAACCTTCTACCGCAGCGGTTCCAGACTGTAGCGCCTAGAACCGCTCGGCCACCCAGGCCGGCGCAGTTTTGTTCTTCACATTACGAATTTCGTTCAGTTACCTACTGTACTGCACTGTAATGTACTATACAATAGCAGTTCTTTCTAAGTATGGCCCAAGTGTAATCGAGTTATGTACTTAGTAGTGACATTGCATAGAAAGATTTTTTCTTCCTTAAGTTTTTTACAGCAGAGTAGTAAAATAAATAAATAGTACGTTACGACAGACTTAACGTCTACCAGATGTTTCAAGGACGTTGATAGCTGTAATACATTGCAAACACTACAGAGATTACTAGAAACCATGAAAAAAGAATGGATTGTTACAGAGGGAAACAGAAATCGTTAGTCACAGAAATACAAAGTAATATAGTATCAGCATGAAACAGTCGTGCCGTATTTGGCACTTAAATGACAATCTACACGGTATACAGTTCCCTAATTAAGAAAACACTGAAAGGGTGGATATATTGAAACGAACGGGGAATTCGAATGTACTGATTATTGACTCACGTTTCCATAGCAGGTGGAATAAAACTACGAAAGTTTCTCGTTGTTCCTTCAGAGGAAGTCTGCGATGACTGCCTCCTCAGGACAGTAGTCGAAATTTTCATCAACTTAGTTAGGAGCCGAACAAGTAACTGAATGGAAACTATATAAAAGAAAAATCTGAAACGGCTAAAAAATTTCATACAAGGTAAGACGGATGCAAATGACTGCAATATGGAAAGGAATTTATAGTAAAATGATTACTACTAAACCATATATGGAATTATAATTACTTTACCAGATTCTGAGCAGTACTCTACCGCCTTAATGTGAACGTTTCTCAGGTATAAACGACCGTTCTTTTCCAGTTAAGGTCGCCATGGCACTGGTATTTCTGTAGGCTACTTCAGATTACTTTCCCAACGACATGAAGTCACATGTTTTAATCTAGTTACCGATATAGTCTAACAAAGATCCTAGGATACAAAATACAGTGTAGTGAACTTCGATAAACTACTTCTAAATAACAAAGGAAGGTTATTGTCATGTGACATACTTGTCCAACAATACGATAAAAAAAAGTAAACTTCTGTACTTTCCACTCGTAGGAACTGATGTTGGCAAACCTCGAAAACTATTCTTTGTAGATCACGTTTTAGAAGTTAACCACCACGATTTGCGACAACCAGCCGCATTTTTCGCCCTCAGGATACGACACGCTAACACCATGTAAACACCACCTCTACGCTTGATAATGTCTTCAATCTCGCGAGAAAAAGAAATGCCATTTTCATCGAAAGCCACTCATGGTGATCAGATTTTGTAGTGTTACCAGACAGCAGGCATTTGGTCTACTGTGGCTCAACCGTCGTTCCTAATAGTCTCAGATGTTTAGTACGGCATTAGAATTGGTTGATTTAGCATTCCAGCAGAAATGAGGCGTTGTGCCTGAGAGATCGTTAAACCGGGAAAGTAAGCATGCAGCTCAGCATAGTAACAATTACAATGTTGCAGGAAAGGGTAACACTGGGTCACCAAGAACGTTTACATAAATACCGAAGTTCGCTTACGATAATCTGAATGAGGAGACCAGAGTAATGGTGGAAAAAACACGTCGAGAACTACACAGAACGTTCTCTGAACTACATCATTTACAAACTTCTGGTTAAAATCCTCGTTGGGGCATCTTTCGAAAACAGGCAAAATCATTGTCCACAGGACCACATTTAATGTATTCAGTTAGCTACAATCCACTAGTCACATCGAAGACGTGCAGATTTATGCGTCGCAGTGAGCAAAAGTATTTTGTGAGACACCCCAATCCAGATGTCCATTGCATCCTTGTCGGGTTTGACTGATTGTTACTGACAAGACGTGACCGCTCGTCTCCGGTCCCTATGTTCTTCTGACGTGTTACGTCACTGCGAATCGTATGCCATATATAGCAGACAAAATGTACTTTGTACAGCCCGCTGTGATACACCAACAAATGGGGCAACGTCATTCACGGTGTGGTCATGGGGACGGCCAAAAGAAGTAACACCTCTCTGCCGTTCTGCCACGTCTTCACGTCGGTCCCTCTTATTGCGCTGATTCCATACAAGAGAGCGGCCATACGTACCACTTCACTTTCACCCCTTACGTCAGCTGTGGAGGGTCACATGACCGCCTGATACCAGCTCCATACATTCCACAGGGGTGCAATACGACCAATCTGCCCCTTTAAAGGAGTGACTAACATTTCGTGTAATGAGCTATGAATTCCACTGTGTTCTGTTGATTCTGTGATGTTTTTCTTGCTATTTGTAATTATCGTCATACATGCCCAGAAGCCACATCGGGGCAAGGTTCGCAATGGTTAAACTTTTTAATCGTTCCAGACTTCACGCTGTTCTTCAGCGGCTTTCATAGAGCTTCCAGTTTCATATAAATATCTTATAATGTGATTAATCTTGGTACAAAATGTATGTTTCTTACTGAACGATTATTCTATGTTCAACGTCAACGTGCAATAACCACTCACAGACGACAGGTGGGAGTACTAGCAATGGAAGGTATATAAAGCTTGTCGCCAGGGGGGGGGGGGGGGGGGGGGGGCAGCACGGAAACAGCGCATTAGTTGCTGTAATTCGGAAACGGTGCGATTTATCTGATGTCCAAAAGGACATGATCATTGGATTTCGGGCCACGGTTGGCGTTTCACCTTGCCAATGTAATGCAAGACACTATCGCCTGCAGTCTGAACCATTAATGAAGATGAGCCACACAAGAGGAGGGAGGGATGATAATATGGCTTTTAAAATTATACCTGCAGGAATCACACTACAGCAGTTGACTGATACAAAGTTTTTCTCACACTTGGAAACTGTTACAATCGCAATGTTCTTTCCTACGTCACACGGAAAGAAATGGCTATGTTTGTAAACTTTCCGCGGACAGCCGAGCCTAAACTATACCGTACATGCCGAAACAGCGCTACCCAAAACTGGCCCGAAACAAGTTTGGTGTACCACCGGTCATGAATGACAGGGGTGATCGGCGGCTGCGGTGACGTGTACGGGCTAATAGACGTCCAACTGTGGAGCAGCTAACCACCAACATGAACTAAGCCACCTCCAATAGGGTCAACGACCGTTCAGAGAACTTCGTTGCATACGATACTCCACAGCAGGTGCCTGGTTCACGCACCCATGATGGCCGCTGTTTATTGGTGACGTAGGTTGAAACTATCACGACATACCGCTGCTGGACGTCCATTGAGTGGTGACAGGTGGCCTTTTCAGATGACAGGTGGCCGTTGGCATGCACGCCGTGAAACATCTGAAAGAAAACACCCTGCAACTATCATCGGAAAGACCCAGGCCGGAGGAGGGAATGTTATGGTCTGGAGAATATTTTAGTTACACTCCTTAGGTGATCTCATCATTCTGAAAAGCCGCAATGGATCAACACATATATGCCTCTATCACTGAGAACGATGCCCATTACATGCAGTTCGTTTTCTCCTCGGCGTGATGGCATCTACCATCAGAACAATACCACGTGCCACACACTCGCAGCGTATGTGCGTTATTAGAAGAGCACCAAAATGAGTTTACGTATTCCCATGGCATCCAGTCCATCCGGCCGGAGTGGCCAAGCGGTTCTAGGCGCTACAGTCTGGAACCACGCGACCGCTACGTCGCTGGTTCGAATCTTGCCTCGGGCCTGGATGTGTGTGATGTCCTTAGGTTAGTTAGGTTTAAGTAGTTCTAAGTTCTAGGGGACTGATGACCTCAGAAGTTAAGTCCCATAGTGTTCAGAGCCATTTGAACCATCCAGTCCACCCGGGCTTATATCCAACCGATATTTTATGGGAGCACATCAAAAGGGCTGTTTGCGCCATGGCACTGGTGTCGGCATGACTCAAAACCCCTAGTAGTACCTCCGAGAACCTCGTTGAACCTCTTCTTGCACGTACAAGCAGGGAAGATAATTACTGAGGCATTTAACTAGTGGTTACACTAATCTGAGTGGGACCTGTGTACCTTGCAAGCCCACATACATTCCTCCCTCATGAAGTATTCTGTTCAGAGTATTGGAAAAAAGCGTTTTTGGTCGCAGCAATGACGGCATATTAAAGATAATATTAGGTCGTAGTTCTGTTGCTTTCAGCGTATTAATGCAAATATTGGCTCTATCTGCTCGTAGCAGCCTTCATCCTCTTTCTGATGAAGTTTCTGGATGTATGTGAACTCTCGTAGTCTCGCAGGAGAATTTTCCATCGTAATATAGAATATAAGGTTTCTCCTAGACGCAGATAAGTGCATTATAGCATCCGTGGTATGCATGTCATAGCCTTGTGCTGCATTGAAGCGGTTACCAGCGAAATTGCTATGATAATTCATGTTATGCTATAATATCGTTGTTTCTGTTAGTATACATATTTTTAAGAAATCGTTCTATATTCATCTTGGTACAACACAAGAAAATTTTTAAAACCGTTAATGGATTAAGGAATAAACACAAGCACTTATGGAAGTATTATCAAACCATAGATGATGATACGGATGTGACAGAGATATTTATCACAGCTATTTTATTGTAACTTTCACAGTAAATTTAAGTAAAGCTCATTTGCTTTGTTAGACAATAAAGTAAGCTTGATGTGAATCGTGTTTCCGTTTCGACCTATTTTGCATTTTAGGTCTCGTCTAGATAAAACATTCCATTTTCCATTCTTCGCTTATGAAATACAAAACGGGAACAGCACAAGTACGAATACACACAGAATACTAGAATACTATTAACATCACAGCCACAATAACCATCAACAGAGCTTCTGAAATACCGAAGAACAACAACTGCAATAATTAAATTGATCGTCGATCTCAGAAAAATCATCAACAGACGAAAAACGAAGTTTTTCACCTCTGTTTGCTGCATAACAAGAATCTGATAACTTAGGTTTCAGTATCTTTCTGTTTTGCAGGTGGAACAATTCAGTGTCTCTAAGTGCGCATTCAGATGTTTGGATCAGATGCTTATTGAAAAGGCATTACTGAATTATTTGTGGACCGTTTCTTTTCTCTATCCATATCGATGACACGTCGTCTGTTTTACCTTCTGTACTGACAACGTATGAATCTCTCACACCTAGAATAACGCTACTACCATCCAAAGCCCTAACACCGAGATTTTTTAAATATCAGTACCGACAAAACCCATGGACCTTAAAATGCACACTAAGAAGACACAGAGACAAGAAAAACTAATTAATGACTAAGTGGATAATTTTGCTAGGAAATCTGGTACAAAACGATAAGATGCAGCACAGATGTCAACAACTAGGTTGGTGGACATAGCCAGTTGGACACAAGCCAAGACCAACGTAGTTGTAACGAAAGTAGTAAATACACCGAGAAATTCCCTCAAACCGTCGACACATTCTAACGCGTAGCATCTCTCTTGAGGACTTTTTGGTGTGCAAATTTCTTAATGGGACTGAAACGGAGAAACTCAGCAAGAAACCTTCGAGTGAAGGAGAGTGTGACCTCCGAGATACGTATACGATGACGATGGAAGTGGATTCTCAACAAGTTTTTTTCTCCTAAAGCCAAAGGTTTGTTCAACTGACGAACATGACATTTATTTTCTTTTCGCCCCTCTAACTGTGAATTGCACTGTGTTCTGTTGATTCTGTGACGTTTTTCTTACTATTTGTAATTATCTTCATACATGCCCACAAGACACATTGGGACAAGGTTCGCAATGGTTAAACTTTTTAATCGTATTCGGGATTCGAATCTACATTCTTACGACCTGATTTTGGATTCCTATGGCTTGTATGACTTATTCGTGAAAAATTGCAAGATAGTTCTTTAAATTAGATCATGCCTCATTTCCTTTCCTGTCCTCATGAAATGATTTAGCCCTGGAAGCGACGTTGAATCACCTCATGGTCAAAGTAATACAAGAAACTATCGCCTGCAGTCTGAACCATTAATGAAGATGGGCCACACAAGAAGAGGGAAGGATGATTATATGGCATTTAAAATTATACCTGCAGAATGCGCACAACAACAATTGACTGCTACAAAGTTTTTCTTACACTTGGAAACTATTACAATCAGAATGTTCTTTCCTACTTCACGCTGAAAGAAAAGAACCTTCCGTAAATTACTTATCTCCGAAGCACACATAGTATGTGCTACTTAACACCACCAGTAGCCACGGCTACTAGCAACCGATCAAATAACTTTATGAAGAATAATTCACCAAGGAAACCTTTGTAATCTTTATAATTATGTTTGGTTCGACAACGAAAACCATTGCAGAATTCTGAGGAAAGAACTGGACACTTCCACATTCTAATAGAATTACCCAAATTAGACATGTTCGTGAATTCGACCGTTATACATAACTAACAACGAAATAAAATTCTACCAACGGTGAGGAAGTCCGTTGATAATCAGATTTTCCAAGACTCCGAAATTAGTATATTACTCATGAACATTTTTCGTAATGGTAGAAAACAATAGTTGCACATACACTGATAAACCAGAACGTTATGACCACCTGCTTAACAGCTTGTTTGTCCATCTTTGGAACGAAATAGAGCACTGATTCTACATATCATAAATCCGACCTTTTGTTCGTAGGTTTTTGGAGGTATGTGGCATTAGATGTCTACGCTCATGTCATATAAATAACTCGCCGCTGATTTGCGTACGTGGTGATGGCGCCAGATAGCGACCAAATGGGTTCCCTAGGATTTACAAATTTGAATTTGGTCTCAGAGACATCAATATGAGTTCACTTTAATTTTCCTCAAACCACTCTAACACGTTTCTGTCTCCGAGACACACACAATTGCACTGATGAAAGATGACATCGCAATTGGGGAAGACATCAAGCACGAAGGGATGCAGGTGATTCGCAGCTGTCAGCGTGTTTTCGATTACTACTATAGGCCCACTGCAAGTTCAGGGGAACGTCTCCCATAGTATAATACTGCTCGCACCAACCAGCGTCCATGGCGCGCTGCACGTTTTGAGCCTCCGTTCACCTCGATGACGGCGTATGTGGAGACGACCATCGACCTGGAGTAGGAAAGATATGATTCACCCGAGAAGCCGACACACTTCCATTGATCGGCGGTCGAATCCCTATGGTTCCATTCCCACTGCAGTTGTGACTGACGTTGTCGTTGGGTCAACACCTGAACACTTAGAGATGGTCTGTTGTGGAGCTCCATTTTAAACAATACAAGATGAACGGCATGGTCCGAAACACTTGTGCGTGCACAAGCACTGCGCTATTTGGGATAGATACCACAGATGACCATCCATCCTACTTTGCAGAGGAGACAAGCCTCCTAATCTTACTTTCTGTGAAGGATCGTGGACGTCCAACTATTTAGCGCCTACCTCTGCTTACTAGCATATGAACACGCGCCCAACTTCGCCGTTTTCGAGACACTAGTTTAAATGCTCAGACACTAGTTTAAATGCTCTGCTTAATAATAATCTACCCTTTGTCAAAGTCTCCTATCTCAATGGATTGTCCAATTTGCAGACCGCGTCTTTGGCAGAGTGATCCCCCGTCCACGTCTGCTCAGTTTACATACTTTTGTTACCGCGTCACGTCCCCCCAACGCCAACAGACTCCGTCCAACGTTGTGGTGGGCAGTGATCATAATGTTTTGGCTTATCGGTGTACAGTTACATCGGGCACCGAGCGATGATATGTACGACTAACCGAGAGGAAGGTGGCCCTGTTGATTGGGTAGAGCCTCCCCGCCGTGACGACCAGCGGCTTGTGTGCTCGGCACATGACCATCCGGAGGGCACGCTTGAAACGGGGGCTGCCATCGAACCAGGAGCAGCTATATGCCGCCTCCGACACAGCTTCTCCCTGCGGACAAGTTAGCGAAACTGTTACTTCATCCAGCATCCATACAGTATGACATGATAATGTAAGATGCGTCTTCTAATAGAACATTATTTTCATGTAAATCATTTTTGTATATTCGTATGCCCTACGAAGTTACAGATGAGTACGTGTAACAACGAGATATTCTACGGCTTACTGTATGAAATAAGTCTTTCTTGTTCATCACTTATTAAACAAATTCGAAAAAGAACTTTACTTTCCGTGCTGTAAGGAATTGGCATTTTCAGTTCACTTGTAGCGTTTTACTACGTTGAGTAAGCAAAATATTTGGTTAAAGCTGTGGAATTTACCGGTTAATTACCCATAGTTATTGTTACTGCAGAAAAAGTTTACATCGAATAAAATTTAAAGATTGTTACTTCTTTTTAATGATACGATACATACAGTGTGTAGCTGTGACAGGGAAATGTCAAATTTTTTAAAGAGGCTTACAAGGTGATTATTTTGCATCCCAAGAAAACGAACCTTCTAGAGAATACGTTAATCACAAATATAGTTCTATGAGATATTAACTGATTAAATGATTTAATAATTTCTCTTATTTTAGTTCATTAATATCTTAAACTACCGGCAGATTAAAAGTATATGCTGGACATATCTTTGCCTTTCATGTGCAAGAAATCTAATAACTGAGCTACCCAAGTAAAACGCATGATCATACTCACAGCTTTGTTTCCGACAGTACCTCGCGTCCTACTTTCCAAGCTTCAGCCAAGTTACCTGTGAAACTTACGGAACTAGCACTTCTGGAATAAAGGACATCACAGAGACACGACGTAATCACAGCCTGGGGGATATTTCCAGAACGAATTTTCTACTCTGTAGTCCAGCGCATTCTGGCCACTGATATTTGGGTTGTGGTGACATGAAACATATTCTTACTTTATTTTCAGTTGAGACTGGTGGCAACAATCTCGCCACAATCTTACTAGATTGTGCTCCACTATTATATCACGATGTAGTGACATTAAACATGTTTTTCTTTATTTTCATTTGAGACTGATGATAACAATCTCGCCAAAATCCTGCTAAGATTCTGTATCATTATTATATCAGCAGTTTCTTCTATACACAGGTGGCAACAGGTATAACTGCAGACATTTCTGTTGGTGACTGAGAACGGTGTACTGTACAACACTGTTCAGTTTTTAAGTCATTTTCAGACTAATAATTATAGCTTTATAACTATAGCTATTAGGAGTGGTATGTTTTTAGGTTGGTTAGTAGCCTGAAGTATATGTAGCAAGAACAATCCATTAACAATTATTTTCTCCTGGGTGGTGGGTCAGATATTGATGTGTGGATACATGGACACGAAACTCTTTTAGTCTATACTGTCAGCTGTAGCGCACTTAGTAGTGCAGTTACGACCATGCATAAAATGGCAGGTAGTAAGTAATGTGATGTGACTGTAGGAAGACTGCTATACTCAGAGAAAAACCAAACCAACACAGTGGATGTGTATACATTTTAAAGTATCACATGTAAGAAATCTGCTCTTATATTCTTCCTGTTACCCCCACCGTTTTGCTGAACTATATATTCTATTTGTTTGGAAATTAAAGGAAATCGTTTAAATTATTTTAATATATCACCAGTTTAACTGTATATCTACTAGGGTGAAATATGCTTGTAATCCCTAAGCATAACGATTTCTGTATGTTGTACGTTAAAGACATTGAAATGCATGACGTATCTTAGAAAGACGGTTGTGGAAGGGTTCGATTATGATGTTTCACCCATATAATTTAAATTCTTTACATGGCCACACTTCATAAGCTCAGTAAAACATACAAGTCATTTCCTTCATCATTAATGCCTTTAAATATCAAATTGTTTGAGAAAATTTTGATTTACATGTAGATGTCTTCAGCTACTAACAAAGTAGAGTATTAACAGTCTTTGATTTTTAACAAGTAGTAGTGCCTACTGAGTACATGAGCAATCATTCTGTGAATAAGTAACTGCATGAATACAACACTGAGGAAGAAATCAACATCCTCTAAATTAATTTTAGAAACTGATGTCTGAGACTAAATAGTTACTAACTATAACTATCACTTTTGCCACAATGCTTACAATGACATATGCAAGTCGCAGTCCATGGCAAAAAACAGGAACTAGTGATGAAATAGTGTTTGACTTAAGTTCAAGAAGTCGTTGAACTTACTGAACGACAAAATTTTACCATGACTGTTATTTTTATTGTAAATTACGCAACAACGATTTGGCTTTAAGGTCATTATCAAGTTTGTATCACAGCAACTATCAACTTGGTTAAAAATGAAAGCCTCATTTTTTTCTCTGGGATATCACTTTTTACATCATAACCTATATATTCTTCTGTCGAAGTACCATAACAAAATATAAGATTTATATCTGACAGAATGTGGAATTATAAGAATTTCAGAAAAGTGGAAACTGTAATTGTTGTAAATACGTTATGATGTAGCTTCCTCAAGAGAATAACTTATTTTTCGTAATGAACTCTATAACATGCGTTTTTTTTAAAAATATTATTATAATAATTTATATGTTCCCTTCAGTATTTTGTAGTTGATAACTTGTATGTGATTTTGTTAGTATTTCATATTACTGTATTTTGTACAGTCATTGTAGTTGATTTCCTAATAATATACAGTCTACTACTACTTTAAGTAACTTGTGTAAAGCGTTACAAAGCTTTATGACACTATTGCCGGGATAATTGGATGGTTAGGTTCACATATCTAATTGTAATGACACTGTGTCTGTGTTCTTGTAGATCCGTTCACCACTAGAAAATTACTTTCAAAATATATGGGCCATTTGTCAATAATCAGCTCTACTGATGTCTGTGGAGATATTTTAATGATGCACATCACTAAGTTGATTTGAAGTATTAGTCTACTGCAACTACACATTTGCTTAATATGGCTTTATATTGCTCTGTTTGAGCCCTGCCTAAGAAAAAGTTATCATTTACAATTCAAATACCTAGTAGTCAATGTGTAGAAAAGATCACCCCTGTAATAGAACAATGAAGCAAAAAAATATTATACATAATTTCTGTTGACAGAATAATCTAGGAAATTTATATTGAAATCAAGATATACCAGTAATATTTCTTTTCCCGTCACTAGCATGGAAATGATTCATATTGTGTAATTAATATACAAAAAGTTCTTTGATGGGCATCTGAATACCAAAACCCATTTACATAGTGGGTTTCTAAGCAACAACTCACGAAAATTTACATATTAATTCTAATACATACAAAATAAATTTCTTTTTACAGATTTCAATCTTTATTTTGATATTATACATGCATGCTCAAACTCTTTCATTTCTGGCCTCCCACTTATGTTTCCTTTACACAGATTATTTCAAGTGTTATTAGTTTTCTTGTCTATAGAAGCACCTCACAATACGTGCCATGGAAGAACTACTTTCAAGGAATGAAAAGCTACAAAGCTTTGTATCCTCATTCCATGATGCAATTCTAAGGCAATCTGACAGAAACTGTCATTCATTTTGGTATGTTGTGACTGTTCTCCGTTACCAAGCGATCTTCCAGTAAAGCTGATTTACAAAGAGCAAAGCACAATAATTATAAGCAAAGGAAGTATTCACAGTGAAGGAGTTAGTTTATACTGAAGTTACGAGTCTGGAATAGGGCATTATTTGAATATTACTGTTAGAAAGCAGTAAAGGGAACTGTAGTTCCGCTGCACAGAAATAAGACCATAGAAAAGCTATTTTGCTGTCCGCTTTACTGTTTTCGATGGAAATAGACCAGAAGGATTTTTTTATGGTAACAATTGCAGTGCTTTACGAGTAAACAGCGAGAAGAAAAGAAGGACGAGAAATTAAACGAAGTAAAGGTCAATTTGATAAAATCAAATAAAGTGAAGAAAAGTAGGAACGGTATTAAAACGATTGCAACTAAAACGAAAAAAAAGTTTACTTTTTATACTCCTTTTATCAGATATTTATACTAAAATAAACGCAAATTACAATGATAACGTCTTACTTAATTCTTTCATGATATAGGCATGATTTAATGTCATTTTTTCTGCAATAAATTTACGGTGTCTTGACAGATCCGAAAACGCATTTACAAGCTAATATCTGGAACTAGATTTTCGTCTGATGGAGCTTTGCGCGTATGCCATGTGCCATGTGCCTGTGCAAAAACGTTGAAGTTGCAATTCTGTTGAATGAATCTTATTGACATCAGCGCCATTGAAATAGTATTGGCAGATGAACCGTAATTTTCTTATCGTCTTCGAACATTATCATTAATTATTTATTATGTGTATCAATGACATATGTAATTCTGTTTGTGGTGTACACAAAAAGTATGATAAATTCTGTTCTGTACATTAATAAACTCTAAAATCGACTGTGCTAAACGTATCAGTCTGAAACCATGATGAAAACGAAAATCATTCGTTATTACTGCATTAGCTGCAAAAATATGTACTCACCTGCAGTAAAATAATCACGAAATTAGAATTGGGGATCTACTACCCACTTGTCGATAAATGTGAACGCATAGTTGTTCTGATATTTACACAAATACGATTTTCGATTGGTGCACAATTTTGTTATTATTTGTGGGTATACAAAATAAGGGAAATATTGCTACCTGCTTATCTTTCCCTAACCTGCTACTTTGAATCTGAACAAATTTTGAGGTACAGCTACTACTTGGAACACTCTAAGTACCCAGGTACATGTACCTGAAGCCATTGAGGTAGTTTCTGTACAGATTTGCGCTTGTATGTAATAGGGAAATGTGGCTGTGTTCATGAGACATGAGAGCGTGTTGTTACCTGTTCGCGGATGCTGTGAGCTCCCCAGCAGTATACGAACACCTCAATGCCAGGAGTCGGCAGGTAGGAGGCGCTCTTCATCACTGAATTCCCGTCAGGACTCTGCCGAAAATCCATGTACAACAGTAACGCTATAGATACTTGAATGAATATCTTAACTCCTGTTCAGAACAGAAAACAGACAACAATATTACCATGCTTTCCCTATTGGCCTGGTAAATGTAATCGTGTAACTGTGTATAACCATTGCTCAAAATGGCAGCCACTGCGAATTAAGTAAACTCTGTAATGGAAGAAATTTCATATCCCCAACTACATAAAATGTGTGTGTACTTCTGCGTCTGTTCGCTCTAATGAAGCGGTCCACTGAGTCGCATAGGTATAATAATGAGTAAGAAATATGATTGCATAGTCAATAAATGATCATAGTCAAAACACACGCGAAAGTGCAAGACACCGCTATAACACAAAAATAACTGCTTCCTAGAGCTGCGTATGATGAAAAGATCGAAAAGAATTTGATTGTAGACAAAGGAAAAGAAGGAAAAATAGTAAAACGACATAGACGTGAGAAAAGGAATAAAATTGGAAATCATCTGGCAAAATTTTGCGCAGATAACAATTTGATCATTACTAACATTCGATGTAAGACTCTTGGAACACAGTTGCAAAAGTGAAAGGGACCTCAGGACACAGGGAAGTTTCAGATAGATAGTTGAATGGTGAGACAGGAATTTTGAACCAGATTTAAACTGTCAAGCATTTTTGTGAGCTGACGTGGATTCAAAGCATAATTAGGTGGGTATGAACTGAAGATTAAAACGGAATAAATTTCAAAACGACTGGAGATTAAGGAGACGGTACCTGGATAAATTTAAAAAGTCAGTTGTTGTTGTAAGTTTCAGAGGAAGCGTTGGGAACGTTTAACTGCGATGAGGAAAGGAATGAAATAGAGCAGCAGAGAAAAAATTGGCGAAAATAAAACGCAGAGTAGAAATCATTGAATAATACACGAGACTTTAAATTTGATTGACAAAAGTATGTAAAATGTAGTAACTCATGCATACAAGATGGAATGCAAGTATTTAAAAAAGTGAAGTTGACAGAAGATCCAACATAGCAAAGCAGAAGTAATAAAAGGTGAAATACAAAGTTGCACATCCTGCATACGTAAATTAAAGAAACAGGAACAATTGTACCAATATCAAGAGCCGATATGAAATGCCAGTGCTGCATGAGGAAGAGTAGGCTGAAAGCTGGGAGGAATACATGGAAGCTCTACATAAAATAAACAAACTGGGAAGCTTTATGGAGAGTGAATAGAAAGCGGATGAAAATAAGATACATCCTGTACTTTTTGAAGCATTTTACATCGTTAAGAACGTAAGTCAAAATAATATACGTGGTGTACATGATATTGATTCAAAATTATTGCGATGCTTGGGAGAACCTGCAATGACAAACCTGTGCAGCCTAGTATCCAATACATGTGACAAAAGAATATAACAATCACATTACCAAAGAAGACAGAATGCTGAACCACAAGTTCAATAAATCTTTATTTGAAAATACAGCACCAGTTATCTATAGAAGAAAGGAAAGACATAACAGTCAACATCTAACGCCTCCATTCTGGTAACGGTGAAACGGAGGAACACTAACCCTGTAACTCAGATCATAAAATACATTAAAAGAAAAGGTAGTTCCACATTCATACTATTTCTACGTTCAGGAAATCTGTTGGTAATATCGTCCAGAACACACTCTATGAAGTTATAAAGTTATCAACGTCAGCGACAGCGACACGCCACAGGCAGCGAAGAGATGTATTTCACTTGTACAAACGAGACTGCAGTTATAACAGTCAAGGGGTGTGGAAAGGAGTTGACTGTTAGCATGACACTGAGACAGTGATTTCCCTGTGTTATTAAGTCTGAACATAGAACGAGTAGTAGACGAAACTGATGAGGTATTTGGAAAAGATACTACAGGTAAGAGATAAGAAATACAAATTTTTAAGAGAGCTGATGAGCCAGAAGAAATGGCATAAGAGCCGTATGATAATTTTAAGATAAATAAAAGAATTTATAAGATGAACATCAACAGTGTAAAGCATGGGAAATGAAACGTAGTCCAATTAAATTAGGGGATGTACACAGATTATGTTTGGAAGTGAGACACTGATAGCAGTTGACAAGTGCTGCTATTTGGATAGCAAGTTAAATGACGATAGCTGTTGTAGAGAGAACATAAAATGCAGACTGCCAATACCAAGAAAATTATTTCTTAAAAAGAGGAATTTGTTAAAATCTGATTTGAAATTTTTTGTTAAGAAGTCTTTCCTGTCTGAAGGTATTTTCAGTGTAGCCTGGAACGGTAAGGTAATACGTAGAAAGAAGATTTTGAAATGCTATGGAACAGAAGAATGCTTAAGATTATATGGTTAGTGAAGATATCATGAAGTGAGTTATGAGAAAAGAAATTTTTCTTACAGTTGACTAAACAGAGGAATAGTTTGACAATACACTTACTGAGGTGCCAAAAAGTAGGTAATTTAACAACGGAAGGGAGAGTAGGGGGTAAAATGTAGAGAGGAAGACCAATGCCTGCGTCAGTAATCAGGTTAAGTGGATGTAATTTTTTATATTTATGCAGAGATGAAGAGATCTGCTGCGGATAAACTAGCGTGGAGAGTTCCGTCAAACTAGTATTCGGATTGAAGTCAGCAATAGCAATAAGCTGATTAGACATTGTTTTGTGCAATGCAGTTCAGTTACTCATTGGCAATATTTTCATCAGACGTCTTCTATACAGATTCAGAACCGACAGTGAAGACCTCATAAACAATAATTCCTTAAGTAATGAAATATGTTTTGCTAATAATAAAGGCAGAACATAAAAATTAACTGTGTTTCTCATATTTTGGAAATCGAGCATTTCACATTTTGGAGACAGCAGACACGTATCACGTGTGAATAGGGATTCAGAACATTCAAGTGATTTTACGAAACACTTGAATACAGAATAGTAGTGTCCCTGAATATTTATTTTAAATTTTCTTCATATAATTTTATATTTCTTTGTGAACCGGTTTCCGGTTTTCTAAGTCATTATCAGACAACTTAAGACTGAATAGACAGGCTACACTACATCAGAGAGAGCTTCTGTCTGCATAAAGGTCGTTATTTCCATTTTACAAATGAAAAACGTATATTGCAATGCTTCAGTTTCATATGGGTACAAAACAACAGATATTTTGCAGTAATACACTGAATGTTTTAAACTATAAAGATATAAGTATGAATCCCTGCATCCACCTACTAACTGATTTAAAAATGTAATCAGGAAGTTATACATGTATTGGTTAAGGTCTCTCAACTGTACAGAAGCCGATAAACTGTCATATACTATATTCATAAGCATATTAAAATAGACAGAAACAATGTACGAACAAATAAACCTCATATTACATTCAAACATTAAAACTATAAGAATATAACGCTCAAACAGTAGACCAAATGAGTTCTGGCACAGATTACTACGTCATATGTACCAAACTACTGATAAAAGTGATGAACAGACAAAAAACCGAAGAGCAGAAGGCAGAAAGGAATCAGTGCATTTTGGCGAATGTGGAACATTTATAGTATAATCGTACGATCAAGGGAAGAATCGTTAGCTGACTGCTAATTAAGAAAAGCAGAATAGTGGAACCGCATTTGATCATTGAGGTCTAAATCAAGATTCTGTGATAAGTATTAATAGCTAGAATGTTAGTTTTCTCTCTTTATAGGCCCTGTAGAGAGCACCACCGTCAATATCGTAAAAATGACATTCATTCAAAGCATGCTCAGCAACTGTTAAATATTTCCTTTCCAGTCTTCAGTTCTAACTCCTTTCACATTCAGTCAGCCTAGAAGTTATACACCTACTTGATTTACCTACATGTAATTTCCCTCACAAGTTTCAGGAAATTCTATTAAAATCCTCTCAAAGGCTAGAGATTTATCTTTACTGTTGAACAGAATGTGAGCAACAACATTCCTAGCTTTGAAAGCTGGCGTATCTTTCCTGAATCCTAAATTGCTGGCAAGGATCTGTAAAGTGATATCTGCATCACAGATATTTTCCAGCAAACTAATATGTATTATTGGGCTACATCAGCCAGGAGTCGAAGTCTAAGTGGCCTTTCCAGACTGTTTGTTACAGTGTGGCATTAACGAATCGGTGTTCTGATGTTTCCTTTTGCGTCAGTGTAACATGACCAGCAGAAAACTATATTATTATGTGAAAAATCTTAACACTGTGAACTGGAATGATCTGTTTTCACAATTGGTTTATGAAACTGGATGCTGTTATTCACATACAGGGCGTACCCACAGATGCAGAGAGACCAAAAACACAACAATGCAAAATACTATTTAGGAAACTCGTTGGCATTCAAAACAGCTTTCGGTCATCTTCGAATGGATAAATACGAGTCCCGTGTGGTTTTCAAGGGAATCTCGTACCTTTCTTCCTACAAACTAGTGGCAAGTTCAGATAACGATGACTGAGATGGAAAGCGGCCACAAAGACTCAGTCATATTGAGGTCAGGTGGCTGTAGTTTCCAGGGGAGATGGAAAAATTCATCCTCGTGCTCACTTAACCAGTCTTGGACGATGCGAGCTATGTGAATGTGAACAAGAGCCCCTGTCTCTCTTCGAAAGCAACACTACCACTGAGGAACACACGTACCACGGTATGGGCCTAATAAGCCAAGCTAGTCACACAATCCTTAGCAGTAATGCGACCATGCACAGGACCGTGGAATAGAACAAAGTGACTGTCCAAATCATAAACGAACACCGTCATGTTTCACTCTCGGAACGCAAACGCAGCTATAAATTCGAACCGGTATGAAACAAGATTTAACCGACCTAATGACATTTTTCCATTGTGTCACAGTCCATCTTTGGGGCTTCGGTACCACGATTTCCTGTTACAGGTGTCTGCGTCATTGAAGAGTGATTTTGGCATTCCAGCTCGCCTTGGAATTCCCTGATTAAAGGAGCTCTTTCATGTTGTTTCGTGCTGGCAGTGCTGGCGAGTGCGCATTATGTTCTGCAGTGGCTGTTTCTGCTGTCATTGTCCTATTTTTCATCACAGTCCTCTACAATGACCATCTGTCACGATCACTCAACATATAATTTCGTGGGCGTTGTGACTTAGTGGGTAATGTACTTCTTCATTCCAAATATGCGTCATAAATCTTCGACGCGGTGCCTCTTGAAACACCCAACACTTCGGTTCCCCTGGTTACGGAAGCTTATACCATATGAGCATCAACAATTTGCCCAAATTCGAGTTCATCTAGTTCCGAAACAGTGCACTGATTAGTTCACCGACCGCTGTTCTGATCACGACTGACTCGTGCAACGTATTGAGGACATTGCACAGGTGCCGTTCGTGGTGAGGTTCAACAGCGAAAATCTGCAGACTTGATTAGACCTACATTTGAATTCAAGCATGCATTTCTCGCAACATTTCCACATTTTATCTAAATCCTGTAAGCTGGGGGTGTATTTTCATTATTCTTTAGCACTTTTCTTTGCACCCATGAGCCAGGAGACTTGTGGCATGTACAGACAGGAGCCAGTGATTAACTGCCTACCTACTTGCAAGAAAAATTGTTTGGCTTTCCAGGAAGAGCGAAGCAATGGCACAGAATTATCTGCGTAAGCATGACTCAAGAAAGACATATTTGTGGCGAGTATTTATTTTTCATTATTATATCTGGTGTAATTTTCTTCTATCCGCGAGTTTTAAGTATTTTCGACCACAGCGACATTACACTTTTCCGGTGCCAGTAACATAACGTAGAAGGCCTACTGCAAAACTGATACTGAATTCTGTTGACGGTTATTTGTTGTGGGAAATCGGTAATGCGACGGTGTTCGTAAAAATACAGCAAATTACACTTTACTATATTATGTTCAACAAACCTTTACCTACATTTTCTGGGAAAGGGAATGTGAAAATTCGTTCAACACTCAGAAACACTGTAACTTTCTTACTTGTGAATATTTTTCTGTAATGACTCAGTCTATTGCAGACTTGTGAATTGCCAAAACACAAGAATGAGTTACGCTGATAAGGTTGCAATAGCTTTCTCTGTATGAGTGATAATATGTCTTGAGATTTCTAATTGAGTTTAATATTTTATTTTGGCACACTTGAAACTACAGCTCGAAGCAACCAAAAAATATATGGCAAAATTAAACAGTCTGTCTACACCAAAAGTACGAATCGGAACGCCGGCTGTTGTGACGGAGCGGTTCTAGGCACTTCAGTCTGGAACCGCGTGTCCGCTACAGTCGTGGATTCGAATCCCGTCTCGGTCATGGATGTATGTGATGTCCTTAATTAGGTTTAAGTAGTTCTAAGTTCTAGGGGACTGATGACCTCAGATGTTAAGTCCCATAGTGCTCAGAGCCATTTGAGCCATTTTTATGCATCGGAACTATACTCAATATGGTTCTCGGTCTAAAATTTAGTTGGTAGCTTCAGTGCACTGAATGTGAGAGAAAAATAGGAATCTGGAGAACACGGAAGTCCCTTGTCACAGTACTTGCACTTACATACGTCTGTTGGTACAGAGTGAGACACGCAGCCATGACACTCAGCATGAATTGCGTCAGAACAATTGGGTTCATCACGCTATCCAGGAAAGTTATCAGCCTGTAACACAAGAATTTTAACAAAAAATTAATACAGTTTAATAGCTGTCCGGTTACTGAAGACCTTCGAATCGCACGATACCTCATAATTTCCTGATGTGTGTCAATGCAGAGGCACAGTTCGTCGTACATATCGTCTCGGTCCTCCGTTGTCGCCTTCCTCAAAACCCTCGTAGCAGTTATTATTAATCGCCCCCCACCGGAATATAAATGCAGCTGGGCGAGGCGTGCGTTCAAGATCATAAGTTGCTCCGTGATGATGATCATCACGACCGTGAAGAAAAAGTCCACGGCGAAACTGACTTGGATGTACAGTAGCGAAGAGGCGCTCTGAACTGCGTACGACAGCTCGTAGTACAGTGGAAGCGGTGCCGGCTCCAAGGGGAAGTGGTTGAACGGCAGCCAGCGCTCCCCGGGGTGGACCACCACCGGCGACAACGCCCAGATGAGGCACAGCGCCGTCAGGTACGTGAAGGCAGCCACCGTCATGCGAAGCGCCATCTTGCGACACCGCCTCGTCACGGCCAGCATTTCGGGGTCACTCTCGCAATAGCCGCGTTGACTCGACACTATGACGTCGACGCGGCGCACAAGCAAGCAGTACCTGCCTTGGAAGAGGAAAAAGTGGCAAGTTTTTGCGACCCCGGCCGCTATGGTGAAGGCATTCATCAGCGAGTACGTTACTTCCTCCATGTCTCCCAGGTTCGCCCAGACACCGAGAGTGTTCTCGATGGCATTACCCACCGCCAGTAGGGACAGTATGCTCTTGGTGACGTAATGGATCCGGGAGTTTGATAACGGCCACACACCAAACGCCCACAGCAGACGGACATTTAGCCACAGCAGTGACTTTTTCGTGTAGTCCCACGTCAAAGCACTGGTATCTCGGGCAGAGACACGTCCTTCACCATCCTTCATCTTCTTGGTACACGAGACCTGGGATAGAGGAAAAGAGCACTTCAGACTTCGTCCTCGGCGCTAATATAGACGTTAACTCAGCCACAGAAGAGGAGGTATGCGGTATCACTGTACCTTGATTAATGTATGACAGCCAGCGGTGTTCCCGATCTTCCACTGTTGTTTATCGCCCTGGTACATTCGCTTTTATATCTGTTGTTGGAGAACTGCGCCTTGCATAACGTTTGGAGCGTTGGCTTCTAATCACGGCCGGTAAAGTGAATCACTGAGGAAGGTTTTTAATTGTCGTTAACGGGAAGTCGTAGCTTACATCAGCGTTGCAAATATGTAGCAAGCTGGTAGCTTGTTGGATTCAAAGGGTTTCTTAACTTAGTCGTATAAAAAGGCTCTTTCAACCTAGATAATGACGAAATGGGAAGCTATGTTTTTCTATACGAATTATGGAGGCAAATCATACTGCGAGCGAAACAGAATATTTAAAACACAATTATCGTTGAGAAGATTTGTTCAAGCTTTGTGTGATGGATTCTTTGCTCTGCATAAACAGGTACGTAATTGGGTGGAAACGGGAGCGCCGTACGCCTACGAGTTTTTGCCACATCAGTTATTTACAGGTAATGTTACTGTTAACTTCACGAGGTTCGTATGTGCGAAAATTAAAACGCATGTTTCAATATTTCCAACATTATTATTTTTTAATACACTGTTTGCAGTAACTACACCTCACTTTTGAAAGAAATGATTCCCTCTTTCTTTACTGACAAATACTGTAAAATTATGTAAAAAAAAATTCCTCATACAGAAGGTACTGAATTTTGTTTCTATTTTTATGTATTCCCTTACTTAAATATCTCGTTATTACGTATCTTATGTCGAGTGAAAGTGCTATCGGTTCAGGATCGTAATTAATTTTCTCACTTTGTTCCACAGGTTTCCAACTGAAATATATTATTTTGTAATTTACCAGCAAACGAAACTTTTCGTTCAAGGAACCGGTACCTACAAGAACATTACCATACAATTTCTTATGTGTATGTCTTGCAGCCTCTGACAGACTTCTGTTAACTGTTAAAATAAAAGTATAACGACGTAGCCACAACACGAGTTCTTAACGCAGTAAACAAAGCTTCAGTTTGCTCTCCTTTTCTGTGGTTTCATATGATTGTGACATGAAGGATTCCTATTAAAAATATTTCGAAGTCATTTCTTCTGTTTGGAACTTCAGATAGATAAAACTATTTCGTACATAAAAGTTCCACTTAGAAATCAACAGCTGCATCCGTGTTGTTCATATTTCCCACTGGCGTACTTTCAAATGAAACATAAATCAGTTCTAATTCAGTGGGACCACATATGGGAACCTTTTTAGTCAAGGAGATGCACTAATTCTTGCAACATCCATACAACAAAATTGTTCGTTGTTCATCTAAAATTACTATTGCAATTTAATAAATCTCAAATGATTTCTCTGAAATTACTCATCCGCAGTTCTACCAGATATTGTGAATTGCTAAAAATGTTCTGACTAAGATTGGGAGTCATCAGTATTAGGCAAAAATCTGACAGCGCCTACATTGTCAATACTATTTACACCTCCGTCATCTTCCTTGTCTCTATTTCATCGCACTTTTTCGACGTGTCAACACTTATCACGTATCTGTCTGGCCAATTTCATCACACATAATTAGATAAGTAGTTTTACAAACAGTAAGTTGAATTTATATACGTTTACCACTGTTCTTCTTTTGAAACCCAACTTCGAAATTACGTTAAAAATTCATTGTTCTACACCCACGGTAGATGTATGTTATTGGCTGCTCTATCCAGCTTTCGTGCGTCAGAGAGACAAAATTATTATTACCTGTTTCCTACGAAACTTAATTTGTCCTCATCATTGTGAATCTATAGTGCCTGTCGGGATGGCAAGTACAATTTTTCACCACATTATGACGTGGAGTCATGTGAATGTTCGACAAAAAGTTATACATGGAATAAAGGCTTTAGTGTAGAACGAGCGAACACGCTACCACAGAGCCACACTGCTCATCGAGAAATATATATCCTATTCTTGCATATTAACCGTCGTCACCATGATGACAACATGATACCCAATGCCTGTTTTATATTGACACAGTCATGAAGGTTAGGCCTGCTTAAAACCACAACGCGTAAAATATTTCCAAAAAGGCTTCACAAGACTGCGAGTCCGTCTCTCCTGCAATGAATCTATAGACGTCACGGTCTATATCTGGTACGTTAAACTCATCGCCAACCAATATTGCTCTACTGAGCATAAACTTTGAGTCTAAAACTGTCACAAAAGAATCGGGTGGCTCCTAAAAACAGCATCCAACAATTAACTTGGTTTCACCTAGACCTGTTATACGTGTCCAGATAACTTCACAGTCACACTCATATTCGACTTTAATACAGGTAGCATTTTTGTCGATTCCGCTCCTATGACGTCTAATCTGACTTTCCGACAAAGGTTCAATTACTCGCTAAATACTTCAGAGCTTTGGGTTTCAGCCACCTCTAGGTCCCGAGAGTGATTTGATGGCGACGAAATTCCTTAAGGGCCTAAAATTTGGGAGAATAGTTACGAATACTTTGACAGTTTACTGATAAAATATTGACAGTGGAAGTTTCTTTGCATGATTTATGCTATCTACGTGGGGACTGACGCTTGTACGTCAGAGTATCTCAGACTACCGCCAAGCCTAAAAACAAATTCCTTGAGCACCCCACAAGAACTCTGTTATCTGAGTAGCAGCTTCCTTTGTGTAATGCGTCCGATGGTGTAATACTGCAAATTGCGAGCTCTGCTTGCACCACAGGCGTTAGGCGTGCCGTCTTCACGCTTCCAGCCATCCGTATGAACTGATAATGGGCTCAGCACCCAATAAACAGGCGTCATTGGTGTCAACTTAAGCCGCAAGTTGCAGACGGCTGCGCCCTGCACATTCGATAGCCAAAGGCAAGGCCTTCTCCACATCTCGGATGAGTCCCTCCGCCCCAGTAGACATACTGAGTGCACGTTGCCTTTCTTTCAGACCCGGAACGCTATTTCCCTCACAGGCAACATAACACACTCCACATAACATACCTAATGTTAGAGCTCCCTATAACCAGGAACCCCCCGCCCCCCTGCTGAAGGAGCGCCATCTGTCCACACTCAGGGTGAATGGGTGAGGACAGACACCCAGCCTCCACACTGACCCTCTGCCTCAAGCGATGCGAGCGCCTTATCACCCACCATTCACCCTGCGGTGAGGGCCGATGCATCACATCAAGTACATTGGTAAGAGCCTCGACAGAAGAACCCAATGCGAAACAAGGAACAATTGAAGTGTCCCATGCAACGCCCCAGAATCTCCGCTACCGCTACACTCTGGGGCAACAGCCTGAACATGGCTCACTGCATGTCATCACAGATCTGTGATGCCAGCTCGGACTCTGGCAATCCAGGTCACCGTTGCTACAGTATAACTCTTACAGTTGGCTGTACCGGCAATACTCCTGGTAGAACCGTCGAGGCTGGACGTGGCAGGACAGAGCTCGGCCTCTGTTGCTTCTTGCATCAGACTGTGGTGGCAGTTTTCCATCTGATTGACCACGGCATATAAACGCCAAGTAAGAGGACGATGGTGCAACAGCTGTTGTATTTTCCTACCTTCAGAAATTTGCATGATTTTGTCTTCTGAATACTAAAATTTCTCCACCTTTTAGATAACAGCTATGTCCGATTTTGCGTTTCATTGTGCTTTGGTATAGATTTGATTTAACCTAAGATTTGATATTAGGTTGCCTGTTTCATTTACGCAATTTATTTATTTAATCGTATGGTGATTTTATACAATACACAGCTGATATAAGGCAAATGATTTTATGCAATATACACTCCTGGAAATTGAAATAAGAACACCGTGAATTCATTGTTCCAGGAAGGGGAAACTTTATTGACACATTCCTGGGGTCAGATACATCACATGATCACACTGACAGAACCACAGGCACATAGACACAGGCAACAGAGCATGCACAATGTCGGCACTCGTACAGTGTATATCCACCTTTCGCAGCAATGCAGGCTGCTATTCTCCCATGGAGACGATCGTAGAGATGCTGGATGTAGTCCTGTGGAACGGCTTGCCATGCCATTTCCACCTGGCGCCTCAGTTGGACCAGCGTTCGTGCTGGACGTGCAGAACGCGTGAGACGACGCTTCATCCAGTCCCAAACATGCTCAATGGGGGACAGATCCGGAGATCTTTCTGGCCAGGGTAGTTGACTTACACCTTCTAGAGCACGTTGGATGGCACGGGATACACGCGGACGTGCATTGTCCTGTTGGAACAGCAAGTTCCCTTGCCGGTCTAGGAATGGTAGAACGATGGGTTCGATGACGGTTTGGATGTACCGTGCACTATTCAGTGTCCCCTCGACGATCACCAGTGGTGTACGGCCAGTGTAGGAGATCGCTCCCCACACCATGATGCCGGGTGTTGGCCCTGTGTGCCTCAGTCGTATGCAGTCCTGATTGTGGCGCTCACCTGCACGGCGCCAAACACGCATACGACCATCATTGGCACCAAGGCAGAAGCGACTCTCATCGCTGAAGACGACACGTCTCCATTCGTCCCTCCATTCACGCCTGTCGCGACACCACTGGAGGCGGGCTGCACGATGTTGGGGCGTGAGCGGAAGACGGCCTAACGGTGTGCGGGACCGTAGCCCAGCTTCATGGAGACGGTTGCGAATGGTCCTCGCCGATACCCCAGGAGCAACAGTGTCCCTAATTTGCTGGGAAGTGGCGGTGCGGTCCCCTACGGCACTGCGTAGGATCCTACGGTCTTGGCGTGCATCCGTGCGTCGCTGCGGTCCGGTCCCAGGTCGACGGGCACGTGCACCTTCCGCCGACCACTGGCGACAACATCGATGTACTGTGGAGACCTCACTCCCCACGTGTTGAGCAATTCGGCGGTACGTTCACCCGGCCTCCCACATGCCCACAATACGCCCTCGCTCAAAGTCCGTCAACTGCACATACGGTTCACGTCCACGCTGTCGCGGCATGCTACCAGTGTTAAAGACTGCGATGGAGCTCCGTATGCCACGGCAAACTGGCTGACACTGACGGCGGCGGTGCACAAATGCTGCGCAGCTAGCGCCATTCGACGGCCAACACCGCGGTTCCTGGTGTGTCCGCTGTGCCGTGCGTGTGATCATTGCTTGTACAGCCCTCTCGCAGTGTCCGGAGCAAGTATGGTGGGTCTGACACACCGGTGTCAATGTGTTCTTTTTTCCATTTCCAGGAGTGTACATATGATATTAGACAAGATTAAACCTTAACGTCCATGTTTTTCAACCAGTTAATTAAGCTGGGTGTGAGAGTGAACAAGTCATCGGGAGTTCCAGGGTACGAATGGAGTTGACAGCGTTGTATTAAATGTTCAATTGTCTGCTCTTATTGATTACATTCACACATTGGTGAACCGATCCAGCCCCATTTGTACCTGAAGTAGCTACAACAACCATCTCCAGTCCCTAACCTATTGAGGCAGCACCAAAGGTTCCTCGGTAGGTCAAACCCTTTTGGCTTCTTTGTGGGATCGAGGTGATGCGCTCTTGTTCCCAATGTTTTTGTTGACCATTCATGCTTCCAGCTTTCATTTAGATCAAAACCATCCACGATGAGCTGTCCTGCAGTAACACTTGCTGGTCTTCTTCATCGTAATCGTTGCTGTAGCGGATGACAGAATTCCTGGTGCAGTGGTAGAGAGGGTGATGCAGAGATTTTCTTGACCTTCCTCGGTAGAGCTTGTTTCCGCATGAAGTGAGGTGGAGGGATGTGACTCAGTACAGGTAGCCAGTGGAATGGGGTTGATTTGTTGGAACCAGTAATGCAGCGCATTGTGTCGTTACGTTTTGTATCTACCTTCTTCACAGGTACACTTTCCAACCAGACAGGTGCACAGTACTCGGCAGCATAGTACACAAGACTGATGCCAGTTAAACGCAGACAGTCAGCAGGGGTTCCCCAGGTGGTACCACTATAGTATGTTGTTCTTGCAGCAACTTTATGAGAAAGTTTGGTGATGTGCTCTTTGTAGTTCAGTGTTCTATCTAGAGTGATTCCGAGATATTTTGGGAAAGGATTGTACCTCAACGTTTGTCCATTGAGCAGAACTCTTGGTTTGTAGCTCGCAGCAGGATTCGCTAGTTGGAAACAAGAGTTTTTGATGTGCTTGGGATCAATCTCCAGGTCTTAAAGAAAGTTGACATCTCCTCCAGATCTTCCGTAAGAATTCGTCTACCATCTTCGAAATTACTGCTCTGTGATACCAGTGCAATGTCTTCAGCATAGATGAATTTAGTTGATATTGTGGTTGGTAAATCATTAATGTATAAATTGAAGAGTTATGGGGCTAAAACAGATCCCTGTGGTATTCCATTATTTAGTTTCCGTTTGTGGCTTTTAGAGCTGCCTAGAAGCACTTCAAATTGCCTTTCACTAAGCATGCTGGATATTAGATCCACAATTTCTCGACTTGGTACTACTTGCAGTAGCTTGCAGATCAGTCCCTGTCGCCAGACAGTGTCATACGTGGCTGTCAGGTCGATGAAGACAGCTGTTGATTTCAGATGGCCTGCTTCAATATGGGTAGTTATGGCAAGAACTTGATCGGTGCAGCTGCGTACTTGTCTGAAGCCAGCTTGTTCAGGAGGGGTAGCAGCCTCAATGAAAGGTGCTATTCTGATTAGGAGGACTCGTTCCAAAAGTTTGAATGTACAACTGAGCGATGCTATAGGGCGGTAGATTTCAGGGCTGTCTTCACGCTTTCCAGGTTTGAGAGTGGCTATAACTTTCGACAGTTTGAATTGCCTGGGAAGTTTGTTCTCTTTGAGTATGTAAGTGAAGAGCGAAGTGAGACAGCGTATGCAGTGTGGGCCCATGTTCTTAATAAAATCATTATAGATGTTGTCGGAACCAGCAGCCTTACCGACTTTCCCTTGCTTGACAGCACTTTCCACTTCCGCTATGGAGAAGGGCCTGGAAAGCGGCTCGTTTCTTCAGGCACTGCGCTTGATGTTAGAGAGTTTAAATTTTACTGTTCTGGTATGATTCTTGTCTCTCTTTGCCCTGGTGAGGTCTGCGATCCGGTTAGCAATGAGGTCGGGACTCAATTTAGGATACGTCTTTTTGAGGTGTTGCTTGCCAGTTAGCCCATTCAAGACTCTTCATGCTTTCCTACTTTACTTGACAAAGTTCATTTCTTTGAGTGTTGCTTCCCATTTCTCTCGTCTGTTCTTGTTTAAAGAGTGGAGTAGCTGTAAACCCACTGTTTGATTTCTAGAACTTTGATATTCTCGATATAATACCTCACTTTCTTGGTTCCAGCCAGGCACATATTCCTTTTTGTAACCCAGAGGAATGTCTGACTTAGCAGCTTTGATAAATAGTCTAACGAATTCATCGTAGTTGTTTGCTGTTGTCTGGAAGTTCTTCGCAGCTAATTTGGAGTCATGGTCTTTTGAGAATCGATCCCAGTTAGCTCGTTGAAAATTCCATCTGGGTAGGGGCATTGAGTTTACACGGAGAATTTTTAAACCAATTTCTGTCATAACAGGACGATGTTGGCAGTTTGGGAAGTTGGACAGAGCAGTACGAGTGGCGTTTAGTGGTTGATCTAGCTGATCTTTGGACACAAATACCAAGTCTGGGTTGTAATCCTTATTCCAGCGTGCAGAGTGGAAGGTACCCTTGTCTTTCACATCAAAGACCAAGTGCACGCTGGTAGTTTCTGCCCATTGAGCTAGTAACTCCCCATTGACATCGACGGTGTCATACCGCCAATCCGTGTGATGGCTGTTAAAGTATCCAGTGTATATACAAGGGTGATCGAAAGCCGGCAGAACTGTGGAGGTCCAATTCACACTTGGAGGCTTGTACAGGTTGACAATTTTTAAGGCGTTTATCTGTATTACTATTGTGTAGATGTGGGTAACGTCTGTAGAATCTATTACATACACTCCGCTTAGGCTTGAATTAACATAAGTCCAGCGTACAACCAGGTATTCGTCCTCTACGCTGAAGATCTTGTTCATCTTTGGTATGTGTTTCTTGAATGTTGACAGCATCAATGTTAAGTTCATGCAGTTGTTTCTGTAGATACATTTGGCAAAGCTTATGCCTTCAGTATTAAGCTGCATAATACGAACTAGGTGTTTCTCGTCTCTAGCTTGATGATCCTGAAAAGGACGGTTACTAGTTATGTTTCCGGGCATATGGTATATCACCTCTGACACTGTTGCTCGTTTAGCACTGCCCAGGGGTCACGTGTAGGGTAATATAGGTTATGCCTACGAACGTGAGCAACGATCGACCCCATTTACGCAATAATAAGACTTCTTTAACTCCAGCTGGACTGGGAAGTCAATCACAGATGTTGACATTGGTTACTTCTATATTACGGAGACACAACTCCGTGATTGCAATAAAAGACTGATTTATCTCAAATGAACGTACATCATGTACTACGCATCAGATCAAGCAATGGAGAAGGTATGTTGTCAATGTGTCCGTAAGTACAAACATCAACCCGCAACATCCTCCCCACACTGGTCAACTTCAAGTAGAATGACCAGTTAAATGGGATGCGAGATAATGAACCTTTTATACATTCGAAAGTTAACTGTTCGGATCTTACCGTCTCTTCCATCACGAAGGTCTTCTATAGGCGCCTTCATCCACAAATATTATGGACGAACATCCTTCTGTAGAAGAACGTCACCCATCCGGTGTCTTGGTTGATGAGTTTCATGGACGTTTTTGAGCAGGATCAGATACCCTTACCTAAACCTGTTCCAGAAGTGTACTATCATCTTCTGCAGGCACTGAAACTAAGGCAAATTCTTTCTAATTAGAGATTATGGACCTGTGGGTAGCGTTGTGAGTCGCTCACCTACAAGGAAATATGCTGGTGCCAGTGGCATATTTCTCTCTCCCTTGGGTAATTGGTCTAGACTTTAGTGCTGTTTTTATGGTGACAAGAATCGTGTTAAGATCTACTTCCAGCTGCGACTGTCCTAAAACCTTTCTCAGGCAGCGTTTGACAGATCCCACCATCCGTTCCCATAATCTTCACCACCAAGGCGCGTGTGGGGTGATGAATTTCTATGTGACAGCTTGCTGGGCGAGATACTTGCGCTTCTTGCTTGCCATGAGAGCCTGCCACAGGTTCTTCAGCTCTGTGTGCGTGGAATCGAAGGTAGTAGCGTTGTCAGTAAAAATCGTGCTGGGCATTCCTCGTATACCCACAAACCTCGGTAGTATTTATAGAAATCTGTCAGCTGATGTACCTGATTATAGTTCCAGATGTAAGGCTCGTGTTGTTGCGCACTTGAAGAGAAGTATGTGCCTTCTTCTTTACATGTCCCTCTCTGGCGTACAATGCGCCAGCAAAATCAATGCCTGTGACTTCAAACGGTTTCAATGCTGAGATTCGTTCAGCTGGTAATTGAGCCTCGGTTTGTTGAACAAAATGAGCTTTCACCAACCTACAAGGTAGACAGTTTAATTGCCTGTCGAGCTCTAAGAATCTAGAATGCCGTTCTCAGTTCAAATAACAGTATGTTAACCCCAAGATGATGTAGGTGAACGTGAGTCTTCTGGATTAGTAAATGCTGCTGTCCATCGAGAAGAACGCAATGGCTTTGGTTTCTTGGTGATAACGCAAACTGCAGGCATCCACCGACACGAATAACACAGTTATCCAAGAACGGGTTGAAACGAGACATCTTATAATTTAGTGTCAGTGGCACATTGTTGCGTAGAATATGCATTTGGACCGAGAAACGTCGTTTTCGAACAGCTTCATCCAGTAAGTGCGTGCTTTGTCCAAGTCTGATGCTGGTAGTTCTCCGAATGTCCTATTTTCTTTCATTAACTTACTTGTAAAGTGAAGTAGCCATCCTCTGACTCTTGGCATTTCGTTGTAGTTACTAAGCCGCATAGCTCTTCAAATTAGGAGTTTTGTTTTTACTATGAAGATTTGATCTGTTATTTTCTTCTTTTCTGGCAAGGAATGATCTTCTGTCTCTATAAATTGCGACCACTGTGTTCATCTTTGTTAACCAAGCAGGTCCGTGGAACCATGTGGTAGCTTACTGAATTTTTTCTGCTGTGGTAGCTCAGAAGATAAGATCAACTGCGTCTTCCTCGACTGGGAAATGTCTCCACTGTGACTGATTCATTTGTCTTTGTATTTCCTTTTCACGGTTTGACACAAAGGCCTAAGGCTACGGCTGAGTCAGTCCACAATGTTGTACGACTTTCGTAGTAGCTTATGGCCATTGAGAATTAATAAAGCAATCTTGGTCCGTGAAGTGTTGCTAGAAGTTCCAGCCGAGGCATAGTTATCTTCTTGAGGGAGTTAGTCTGTTTTTTACTAAATGGACTGATGTAATGTTTGTAATGCTGGACTGTGCATGAAGGATTGCTCCATAAGCCTTTTCTCATGCGTCGGAAAATTCACATGTTTATGACAATGTTTTCTAAAACATCAACCTTCGGGGCATGTTTAAGTGAACACGATGCCAAAGTTTGCGCCAAAATTTGGCAGCGTTTACAAAGATCAGAAGGTAATAGTTCGTTCCATTCAATTCCTCTTGAGAAAAATTTCTCCCTTAGTGGTAGGACGTTCTACAATACTGTCGATTACATTGTTGTGTACAACACTCCGTTGCGTCAGCCTCCATGTTCCAGTGGACTCTTAGTACCTCCGCATCTGTACTGTTTGCGACACCTTCTGATTGCCATTTTCCAATCATTTGGCTTGAATTTGTGGCCCGCTACGCAACTGGTAGATTAATTTGCCCCATGAGTGATGTAAGTTCGTAATACGAGATAATCATAGTATTTTCATCTTCAGCACGTGCTTACAAAATCATCCATATACAAATTGTCTTCACCAAGGAAAGAGGCTACAGGAAAATTTGTTTTTGTATTTTATTAAGTTCCTTCAGCGTGACTGCAAAAGAATTTGGCTTCAGGTAAGACTGAAAGATAGCCTGGTGAAGCGTTATGCTACCCTTTCATCATAGTTTACTTGTTGATCTATGATTACTTTGTTCAGAAAAAACTTCGCGAGATATCTGTCTTTCCCGTGAAGAACTAAATATAGAAATGCTTGTTTGATGTCGGCAATTGGGGATACTGGAAACAGGACGAATGTCAATAATATTGGAAGAATATCAGGGACTAAATTAGAATCCATTTCAATAGAGTCATTTTGAATGCGCATTCTTCTCGTGCGATGAACCATCGAATACAATCCTCCATTTGATGACACCTAACTTCTCTGTCTTTATTGCTTGATGAGAGAGATAAAATGTCAGTCCAGAAGGGATGATTGTCACATGTCGCTTTCTGATGTGTTCTATGATTTACGAATCGTATTTTTCTATCAGGAAGTTGTTATTCGTAAACTTCTTCCCCCTTGCAATAAATCCTTTCTCTGTTTACTGAAGATTATTAGGCACCATAACGTTGGGATTTTCAGAGAAAGGCAACACTCTTCATTTGTCTTCAGTGCAGTGGGATTTTGATAAATCTTGCAATAAGACCAATTCCTTCGGATTCGGAGTTCTTGTTTGGTCTTCTGTGATCCCCGTTGTTGCTCCCGCTAAGAAAGCAACCTATGTAGAAAGGAAGATACCAGTACAATGGATGATGGCTGGTTCAAATGGCTCTGACCACTATGGGACTCAACTGCTATGGTCATAAGTCCCCTAGAACTTAGAACTACTTAAAACTAACTAACCTAAGGACATCACACACATCCATGCCCGAGGCAGGATTCGAACCTGCGACCGTGGCGGTCGTGCGGTTCCAGACTGTAGCGCCTGTAACCGCTCGGCCACTCCGGCCGGCAATGGATGATGATAATCGATCTTCAACGGTTTTCAATTATAACCTGTGTTGATAAGAATCTCGATGGGCAGATTGGGTATCATCCTTTGGGTCCGCTAACTGAAGTCTCCGTGTGTGCACTAGTTTTCTTATATTGGAAGGTAGAGTTGTGTGTCGGGCAAATGAGTACGTGCTATCAAATGCAGTCACAGAGGTCGCGGAGTTGCTCCAGATACCCCATAGTGTGAATTCTACGATTCTATGATGAGTTTGCGGATCTCATTTCGAGACGCTAACAGACAGGTCGCGATGTTCTGTAGTCCTTGAAACGAATTCAACAATGAGGAAGTGGGAAATAAAGCGTGAGTGAGTACCGCTACCCAGAATGCAGCTAGTGCGTCCGCTTAATGCTCTGGATATACTGATCCGAACTCAAACTGTTTGAAGGTAATGAAAATCTGCTGAAGTTTCTTCAAGTTTCTCTACGGAAGTAGTGCTAACTTGCTAAGTAGATGAAGTGGAGGTAGCAGTGTCAGTACAGATAGCTTTATGATGACGTTTCTTGCACCTGTAACACGAGATCTTGCTCTTCTTACCATAGTTTTTAGCATTATCACCTCGGTTAAGACATAGAAAACAACGACTATCCTGCTTTAGTTTATCAATACGTTGTTAGTTGTCAGTTATTGTGTTGCTTTTTTTGGCCCATTGAGTGCGAACTTTGCAAAATACGCGATATGGTAACACTTCTTGTATAAGCTGTCGAGAGTTCTTAGCTTTCTTTTAATTTGTATGAAGTGTTGCTGCAGTGGGTGTGAAGTTAGAGAATAACAGACATTCCGAATCAATCTCTTGTTCAATAATAGCACCATGAAATTCTTCTTCCAAAAAGTTCGGTAATTTCAGTACATCAACATGAATAAGCGGTCTCTGACACATTTCAGCAGGACATTCTCTCAGTTTTCGGAGTGAGAACTTCACCACGTGCTGCGTCATCTTCTCCTATGGCATTACCTGCTTCAATACGGCAATTACGTTCCGGGAATGTACTGTTCAGCGTTTCAGGTGTAAAGAGGTGAGCCTGTGTAATGCGAGTGCTATCGCCGTACCGAATCGACAAAATTTTCTTTGTTTTCTCGTATATGTTAGCTGTTCTAGGTATTCCATTTACTTACAACTTCGGTTCGCTTGACAGACACCCACGTTTGTTTTCTGTAGAAAGCGGTGAGTCTTCATAATGGTCGATTCAGATTGTTCCCAGAACCGGGACCACATTTTGACATCTCCATAAAATGGCTTAATTGCTGGTAGCTTGATAGAATGGAGTACAGTAGGGGGTGTGGAAGCTAGCTGACCCGATATTTATCTGCGATGTTAAGACTGAAAGCTTATAATCAGCTGCTTTTGTAGGCCTCTGTAAAGCGCGCGTGTATATATATATATATATATATATATATATATATATATGTAGGCCTCTATATATATATATATATATATATATATATATGAAATATATCGCTGACTATGCGTATCAGCGATCCGGACATACGTCAGTGATTCCATGTACAAGGGAGCCCACAGTTTGTTGGCAGCTTTTTGGAGGTCGTGTAATTTGCTTAAATAACGGGCCGCTCGCTGATTTGCGTACGCGATGATGGCACCCGATAGCAACCCAGTTGATTTCCATAAGATTTATACGAGGCGAATTTATCACCGAGGCGTCAACATAAGTACATTGTAATGCTCCTGAAACCAATGTAGCATGGTTCTGGCTCCGGTAATAAAGACAGTTATACTGCTTATAGCAAAAATGTGATTCACCCGAAGAGCCGACACGTTTCCATTGATCGACGATCGAATCCCGATGGTCCCGTAGCCACTGCAATCATAACTGACGATTTCGTTGGGTCAACCTGTGAACATGTGAAGGTGGCCTGCTCCGAAGCTACACGTCCAGCAATGTACATTGAACGGTGTGCTCCGAAACACTTGTGCGTGCACCAGCGTTGTGCTCTTTCGGTAGAAACGCCATATCTCACCATTTATCCTATTTTACAGAGCAGACAAGAAGCCTTCGAACTCTACGTTATGTGAAGAGTCGTGAACTTCCAACCATTTAGCGCCTAGTGGTAGTTTCACTGTCTTTCTCGCTATTTTCGTATATATTTACAACAGCTGCATGTGAACATTCGACCAGTTTCACCATTTTCCACATACTCGTTCATTGGCTTCTCGTAACAATAGTCTGCCCTTTGTCGCTTATCAGTGGATTTCCCTTTTCGTAATCCATATTTTTTCTAGGGCGATTCCCCGTCTGTATCTATTCCACTTACATATTTTTGCTACCGCGTCACTTGCCTTCAACGTCACCAGACGTCATCTAACATTGCGGTGGGTAGGGGTCATAATATTCTGGCTTATCAGTGTATATATTCCCCATACCTCGACACGTCTGCGTCATCTTCATCATCATACAGAAAGTTTTGAGTAGCGTCATCTAATGGAACGAGTTTCTCTAAAGTGTCTTGAAGACGTTCCCAATAGTGTTAAAAGTCGTTGAACGGGCTTTCTGTATTAAACCCTTCAACTACCGTAAGGACCACCTAGCGTTAGTGCTCTCCATAGCTTTCTTTCTTTTGAAGTTTGCTTGCTATCTTCTTAATCTGTCGGGCATCATCCATCGCAATAGCAAGGGATAGAGGCGAGGGAAGGGGGCGGTTGTTTACGAAAACCTTTCGAAAACATTGAAGTCTAGTCGGCAGAAAAAAATTAATTGCTATTAATAAACTTTTTTACCAGATTTCAGAAATGTTTTAAATTTTTCAGTTAAACTTAACCCAAAAATTTAAGTCTTAGTAATTGATTTCACTTTGCCCTTTGAATGGCATATTCAATATTTACGTGTTCAGGTTTCTTACTTGCAAATCAGTACGTCTTTAAAAGCATGTTTCAGTTAAATTCAACAACAATTAACGAAATTTGCGTTTAAAAATTTTTTACCAGCAGATAATGCACATTATTGGAAGTTTACTGACATTGACAAGAGTATGCTAAAGGATAGTTTCAGTTTATGGACCCCGCTTGCTATGTATCTATTTGTTTGGATCTTTTTAGGGTGGGCATAAAGTACCCTCCCCTTGGCGATGTGCGTTTTGTATAACGCGTTTCTATTCCTACGGTTATGTGCTGCTAAAGACGGCTGTTACGAAATTGTTCACGAGTGCACTTGTGAATAGCTTAGACGTCTGACAAAGAGCGTGTGCGCCAACTTAAAATGACAGAAACTTTTGTTACCAAATTAGCTACACAGGACGCAAGTGTCAAATGGTTCAAATCGCTCTGAGCACCATGGGACTTAACATCTGAGGCCATCAGTCCCCTATAACATAGAACTACTTAAACCTAACTATCCTAAAGGCATCACACATATCCACGCTCGAGGCAGGATTCGAACCTGCGACCGTAGCAGTCGCGCGGTTCCCGACTGAAGCGCCTAGAACCGCTCGGCCACAGCAGCCGGTGATGAAAGTGTCAGACCTGCATTACAAACCAAAGTTGTTGAATCATGCCGCAAACGATGTTTTGAAGTAAGCAGTTCATGCGATCGTATCATATTGGATGGACCTATCTTGTGATGCGGTCAGACGTTCTTATTTCCCGCAGAGTGAGGTAATCCGTTTATTGCTGAAATCAGACAGACAATCGTAATTTCTCCCGGATTTAGGTTCCAGAATGTAACGGACACGTAACACCGAGATTCCAGTACAACACTGATTTATTTGATACAAATGAATATGCATCTTGTAATATAACAGATCAAGTCATGAATAATCAATGTTGCCAGAATGTCTGAAATTACAAATATCAAACCGCAACACTTCTTCACATGTCACTTTTACTTCTATTGTGTATGTTTTATTATAATACCACTCCAACACAGTATTTAAAATTTAGCACACATGCGCTTTATCTTGTACACAATTTTCAATTTATTCTTGTTTTCAACTTTGGACACTCATTATTCACGTATTACGTAAGTACCTAATTTTATTACTTAATATTTTTCGTTTACTCTTCTCAGATTAGAAGACTGGACATTTAAGTAGTTGTTGCAATGAAAAGTCCCTGCCTTAGGTTAGTAAGGATTTCCTATTACGTTTTACTTTCTCCATTCAAGAAGACACATTGCTCATGAATATCATCACATTCGATATCTTTTCACTGTTAAGTTCACTCAGTGTTAAACATTAAATATAGGCATAACTAGTGATGACAATATTGTTTGGTGCGAGTACAAGTTCCTTACAGCAGATATGTTTTCAAAAATGTTACTGATAAAAAGTGAAAAGTTGGATGACTTTGAAAAGTTACGAAAACTAGTTAGTCGATAACATGACAAGGCCCCTTAATACACAAAGAGTCAGCAGCAGTGATCAGTCACGCAGGGAGAACAAGAAGAGGAAACTGACTGTAGTTTTCCATTCAAAGTTTTATTAAGCCATTGCACATTAATGCAGATATTTGTGTACATTACGGTCGTCAATTACACTTTCCTACACATAGCAGTGATGTCGTTGTTTATTTTAGGGAGAGTTCTCTCTCATGATTTTGTTTGCATAAAGGCCAAGTTCAAGTGACGTACATGTTGACATAAGAAGAACTATGGGCCATACGTTCTTAATCTCTCTCAGGCCTCCTACTCCCATGTCTACTCTATCACACCATAAGACATGTTCTTCTCCCCACAGACGCCTTCAATGTGCTCTTTCCACTTATACTTATTCGCTCTCTCTCCACTTATTCGCTCTCTCTTTTATGTTTAACAGGTGCCACAGCATTCTCAATGTTGACGCTTTTGTATTTGTTTTCAGCATAGGGTCTTTTTTTTCTTACTTTTCTATAGGTCAAAAAAGTTATTCACATGGGCATGCGTTCATCGATTTCTTCATGTTCTTCTTCAGCCATTTCGCTTTGCGTTCCCTCCACCTCATGTTTATTTCAATCCTAAGCCACTTATATTCTTATATTTCTTTCATTTCGTGAACGTTTTTGTAGTTTCTTCTTTCTTTGCTCACTTGTAGTACTTATTCTGTTCCCCAGTGTTTCGTAACTGTTACTATCCTAGTAAATAGGTATATCTGTTCAAATCCATCCGTTGCCCTTTAGAGAAGTCCATTCCTCTTCAACTGAACTGTAGTTTCCATTATCATACCTCAGAGAATTTCAGAAGCTTGTCATCATTTCTCAGTGCATCTACATCTACATCCACATTGATACTCCTCCAGCCACCGTGCGTGTCAGAGGGTACCATGTACCACTATTAGTCGTTCCCTTCCCTTCCCTCCACTCGAAGATAGACTGAGGGAAAAAAGACTATCTATTTGCCTCTGTACGAGCCCTAGTTTCTCGTACCTTATCTTCTAGGTCTTAACGCGCAGTGGCAATAGAATCGTTCGGCAGTTCAAATGCCACTTCTCTACATTTTCTTAGTAGTGTTGTTCGAACCTACCGGTAACAAATCTAGCAGTCCGCCTGTGAATTTCCTCGACGTTCATCTTCAATCCGACCTGCTGCGGATCCCAAACACTCTCTCAGTACTCAAGAATAGGCCCCATCAGCGTCCTACATTCGGTGTGCTTTATGCGCGAACCACACTTTCATAAAATTCTGCCAATAAAACGAAGTTGACCATTCACCACAGTTTTCACATGCTCGTTCCATTTCCTAACGCTTTGCAACGTTACCCTCGGATATTTAAACGACTTGACCGCGTGAAGCACGACATTACTAATACTGTATCTGAATATTACAGTTTTGTTCTTCCTAATCATCTGCGTCAGTATGTCATTATTATCCACGTTAATTCTGCTCCACGATTACCTTAAACTTCAGCTTCTCTTCAATATTGTTAATTTGTCATCCAAGTCTGTTTCTACTCCTGTATACGCCTTACCAGCCAATACCTGATTTCAGAATCCCTGTCTCCATGATGCGATCCAGCTGCGATCTCTCCTCCTCGTACGATTTCGAAATAGTTAATTCATTACTAGTAGCTGAAATTTGTTGCAGATATCAATTATTCTTTCTCCTCTCTCATTTCTATTGCTAATATATGTTGTTCCGTTACTCCGTCTTCTGTCGTGTCCCCTTCTTCTGTTGTGTCCCCTACTTCAGTGTTTCAGTCCTCTACAATTCTTAATTCTTAGATTATGATCCTCCTTTAAATACTGAGTTACCCGTTCAATATCCTCATATAAGTTTTCTCTCTCTCTCTCTCTCTGTCTCTCTCTCTCTCTCTCTCTTCACGCTCTGCTTATGACGTAGACATGAACTGTTGTTTATGGTATTGGCTGGCTGCCGTTTCTACTGAGAAAAATACTATGACTTAACTGTCGACAGTAACTCACTATTTGCCCTACCTTCTTATTCATAATGATTCCTACTCCTGATACACTATTATCTACTGCTGTCGATATTATCTACATTTAACTGACGAGAGATTCTTATTTTCTTCATATTTCACCTCATGATCGCACTACCAGTGGACCGAGACTTTGTATTTACCTTATCAAATTTTATGGCTTCCCTGCCACAAATTCCGAAATTCCACGCTCTGACTCACAAGAATGTTACCCTTTCGTTAACCACACCAGTCAACAAATTTAACAATTTGTCTGCATCTGGTTTGCAAACCGATTGATTTAACTACTTTTGGGGTGCCGTAATCATTGGTAAAACCAACTTTTTTTTTCTATGACGTAACATTTTATAGACGTACAGCGGAACCAAAAAGAGTGATGAACTTTGACAGAAATAGAGCGAGCAATTATACACATTTAGAACTTTAGAATTCAATAGTACTGGGTGACCAAAAAAGTCAGTATAAATTTGAAAACTGAATAAATCACGGAATAATGTAGATAGAGAGGTACAAATTGACGAACATGCTTGGAATGACATGGGGTCTTACTAGAACCAAAATAATACAAAAGTTCACAAAATGTCCGACAGATGGCGCTTCATCTGATCAGAATAGCAAAAATTAGAAGAAAGACAAAGCAAAGATGATGTTCTTTACAGGAAACGCTCAATATGTCCACTATCATTCCTCAACAATAGCTGTAGTCGAGGAATAATGTTGTGAACAGCACTGTAAAGCATGTCAGGAGTCATGGTGAGGCATTGGCGTCGGATGTTGTCTTTCAGCATCCCTAGAGATGTCGGTCGGTCACGATACACTTGCGACTTCAGGTAACCCCAAAGCCAATAATCGCACGGACTGAGGTCTGGGGACGTAGGAGGCCAAGCATGACGAAAGTGGCGGCTGAGCACATGATCATCACCAAACGACGCGCGCTAGAGATCTTTCGCGCGTCTAGCAATTTGGTTTTGTTCTAATAAAACCTCATGCCATTCCAAGCATGTGTGTCAATTTTTATCTATCTATCTACATTATTCCGTGGTATATTAAGTTTTCAAATTTATACTGACTTTTTGATCACCCGGTACTTAATGTGCATATACGGGCATGACGCCAATAAAAGGTCTAAATTACACTGATCAGGAAAACTTTATGACCACTGCCTACCGTGACGTTGGATGCCGCCCGGTGGCGCTGTGGGATTGTGACGCGGTAACAAAAGTATGTAAACGGAGCTGACACGGACGCGGAATCACCCTACCAAAGAGATTGGCTGCAGATGGGGAAATACATTGTGATTACCGACGTTGACAAAGGGCAGAGCTTTGACGACGTTTGTTGAGAAGGTCAGCTATCGAGCGTAGCAAAAATGTTACTAAACCGAAGAGCCGAGACGCTTCCATTGATCGACGGTCGAATCTCGATGGTCCCGTGTCCATTGCAACCGTAACTGACGATGTCGTTGAGTCAACATGTGAACACGTAGGGTGGTTTGCTTACAGGCTGCGTTTTACGTAGAGTCTATGAACGAGTATACTGAAAACGGCGAAACTTGTCGAATGTTCACGTGCTACTATCGTGAACAACTACGAAAAGATATAGAAGGACAGTGCAGCTACCACTATACGTTAAAAGATCGGGGGTCTACAACTCTTCGCATAACGTCTGCTCTGTGCATCAGAATAGATGGTGATTTGTGGCATCTGTGCCGAAAAAGCACAATGCTGGTGTACGCCCACCTTTCATCGTACATTGTTGAACACGGAGCTCCAGTGCGAACAACCCCTAAATGTTTACATGTTAACCCAACGACGTAGTCAGTTACGATTGCAATGGGCACGGGACCATCGGGATTCGACAGCCGATAAATGGAAGTGTGTCGGCTCTTGGGGTGTATCACATTTTTGCTACGCTAGGTAGCTAGTCGTCTCAACGAACGCCGTCATCGGGGTGAACGGCGGCTCGATACGTGCAACGCGCCGCAGATGCAGGCTGGTGGGAGCAGCATTATGCTATGGGAGACATACCCCTGCGCATGCATGGGACCTATGGTAGTAATAGAAGACACGCTGACAGCTGCGAATCACCTGCGTCGCTTGTCTTCCCCGACCGCGATGTCATCTTTCAGCAGTATAACTGCCCGTGGCACCGGAGCCACAACCATGCTACAGTGGTTTCAGGAGCATTGTAATAAACTTACGTTGGCGTCTCGGCGGCCAGATTCGCCTGATGTAAATCCTATGGAACCCATCTGGGTCGCAATCGGACGGCATCACCGCGTACGCAAATCAGCGAGCGGCCCGCTATTTACACCACTTCCATGTCTTATGCATAGACATCTAATGTCACATACCTTCAGAAACCTACCAACAAACATACCAACCTACCAACATGTTCAAAATGTGTGACAACAATGCTCTTCTTTTGTTTGCCGTTTCTCTATCACACCTGCCATCCACTGAAACCATTGACAACTTGTAAACCTTTTAGAGCTCCTGAAAAAAAATAATAAAAATAAAAGATAAAAAACTGGACGAAATATGGAAAAAATACATCGAAATATGGTAAACAGACAGCAAAATTCTTTAAAACTTCAAAAATCTTTTTTTTTAGAACACGTGGGAAATTAGATGCAGATTCTACTTACCAAAATAAATGCTGCACATCACATCCCAGATACAAAATGGCTATTGACTAGTTTTATCTAACCTCTTTCTCATCGTTAGCTTCCTTTTAGCATTTCCCCTCCAGAGATCCTATTGGGGAATTACACCGTCTGAACGAAAGTGTGCGCAACTAATCACAAGACCTAAGGAGAGACGGACCCGCCTGTGTAAAAGGAGGCGGAGAGCAGTGTGTTGTCCATGGGGAATCAGTAACACCAGGCTAGCTCGGCCAGGAAAGCACAGTAACTTTGAACGTGGTATAGTCATTGGATGTCACCATAGTAACAAATCTATCAGGGACATTTCAGCCCAGCTAAAGCTACCCGACGGTTGTTAATGTGAAACACGATAGAACGACCACATCTAAACCAGGACCAGGGAGATCTCTTGTACTGAATGACAGAGAACATCGAGCATTGTGGAGGGTGGCTGTAAAAAGTAAATTGCATGGAATTAGAGGAAGGTATTACTTGTGAGTTGTAAAGTGCTACCAGCAGTTCAGCTAGCACAGTGACTGTTCGCAGCGAGTTAGAAAGCCTGGAGTGTAGTAATCGATCTGCTCCTCACGAGGCAGACATTACTGCACTCACAGCTAAGCGACGCTTGACGAGGCGTAAAGAGCGACGTCACCGGACGGTGGACGGCTGGAAACGAGTGACCTGGAATTGTGACTCACGTTATACGTTTCGGCAGTCCGATGGAAGGAGATAGTTCGAATGCCTGGAGAACGTTGCCAACCATCATGTGTAGTACCTACAGTGCAGTATGGAGAAGTTGCTTTTACGGTAAGACGGTGTTTAGCGTGGTGAGAGTATATTTCGATCACTACGCTTAAGAAATAGCTGATTATGGAAGGATATGAACTGCATCAGCCCGACGATGCATAATGCCGTAAAGCAGCATCTCCGAGTCAACGGTTTGTGGAAATAACAATCTTGAAATGGAGTGACCTACACAGAGACCCAACCAGGACCCACTTGAATATTTTTGTGACGAGTTAGAATATCGATTTCGTTCTGGACCCCAGCATCCAACATCATTATCTCGTCAGCTCTTGAGGGAGAATGGGCAGTCACCTCTTCAAAGAAAGTCAAACACTTCATTGAAAGTGTCCTTAGCAGAGTTTAAGCTGTCACTAAGACGAAGGTCGTCCGGATACTTTTGATCAGATACTGCAAATCGAACTCTTCTGTCAATGAATCATAATGACAATTTTTAAGTTACAGGCCACATGTCCTGTAGGTACATATTGTGACCTTTGATGTAGCAGTTTCCATTGGTTCCTACATCTTAATGTTGTTGATCATTGTTGACTCTTTCGTCTCTTAGGGACAGTTTCAAACATGAAGGACAAGAAGTTGCTATAAAGCTCTGTCCATACCGCTTTGACATGGCTATCTGAAGAAAGAGGGTGACTCCTTATATCGGAAGCCTTCTACAGCCAATGTTGAAGACTTTATTCAAAAGTTACACGTAGGCTGGAATTGAATCCGGAGCTTGATATGTTTTAATTAATAGTCTAAGACGATACCCTACAACGTGTGTGTACTGCTTGTTACTAGCTGCAGGTGAGAAAGTACTTCCTAGCAGCCTGAAGCAACAAAACGTAGAAAGAGAATCACTTGCTAATGAACAGACTGGAGAATTAGTAAGAGCTTCAGGGCACTCTCTTCTTCCTAAGGTAGATCATTGCTACATGGGCCATGTGGCAGATTTCTCCTAATCTAATTTCTTGGACTTCTCAATAGAATGTTTTAGAACTATTGTAGTATAAGGGACTGTACGCGTAACTATAATATTATGACAGATAGCTCACATAATGTGAGAATTCGAATATGCCAAGGAAATTAGACACTTTTTTTGTCATGACTATTCTGACTGGTTTGGTGAGACCCGTCACGAATTCAGCTCCTGCGCCATCCTTTTCATCTCCAAGTAGCACTTGTAACCTACGTCATCAATTATTTACCGGATGTATTGCAGTCTCTGTCTTCCTCTACAGTTTTTACTTTCTACAATTGTCTCTAATACTATGGAAGTATTTTGAATCATATTCTTTCTTGTTGTCAGTGTTTTCCTAATTTTCTTATCGTCGCCGATTCTGTGGAGACAACCCTCATTTCATATATATATATATATATATATATATATATATATATATATATATATATATATATATATATATGAAGGGAAAGGCTATTATCGGAGAAAAAATTTGTCTAATGACTTAAAAATTCCACTATTATAGTTAAAACTGACTAAAAGAAGGGAAACTTCGTAGCCTGTTTGAACAAAAAACCTGTCCATTTTCATTAAAAAAATTTTTAGCCTACGTCCATCTAAATATTTACTAGCTACCATGTAAGAATTTAAGTAAATAGCTCAATAACTGTTCGTGATATGTTCTTGTAACGGTTCTCTTTTATATATTATGTACCATATACATTAAAACTATATCTAGGTTAAGTCCGCGTGACTGTTTCAGCGTCGTGTATATATCTGAAGTAAATCAGTCAAGCACTTCTCGAGATTTGTGGTGACAACAATGAAAAATGACTTGTCTTTATATAGGAGTTCTCGTTTGATATGTATATTTAGGTGACATAAATGTTATACCTATCCCAACGTTCATTACAGAATTGTATAAGAATTTGAAGTAAATCGATCAGGAGGTTTTCGAGAATTTATCTGAAATGGCACGTCTCGTGAGGCGTTCAAAGCAGTTGCCTCTGTAGCAGCCCGATCCAGACTGACAGAGCGACTGGGAGTCGTCGACGCTTATATAGCCGAGTGCGACCTTACCTTAGCCCTCATCAAAATCGGAAAGCGGATGCTGCAAAAACTGCATGAGCGTCCTAGTGAAACTAGGGATGCTCGCGGCAAAGAAGACCACAAGTACCCAAACTGCGCTACAACACAGCCCAGTGTTGTGCACGGGCAAATCATGGGCCCCGATTCTCAGAGTGCACAGGGATGCCTCATACAGAGAGAATCCCAGGATGCCCTGAGAGCTACAACACCAAGAATCGTCTCTCGGCTTTTGTCAAGGTCAATACTTAATGTTTCTCACGATCAAAAACTTTATAAGTATATACACTGAAGAGCCAAAGAAACTGGTATACCTCCCTAATATCGAGTAGGGTCCCCGCAGGCACGCGGAAGTGCCGCAACCCGACGTGACATGGACTCGACTAATGTCTGAAGTAGTGCTGAAAGGAAATGACACCATGAATCCTGCAGGGCTGTCCATAAATCCGTAAGAGTACGAGGGGATGGAGATCTACTCTGAACAGCACGTTGCAAGGAATCGCAGATATGATCGATAATAATCTTCGGAATTGTGTGGACGATGAGTTTCCGAAGGTCTGGTGGTATATCGCCATAGTTTCTACACAACAATGTGAATAGTCGTTTGGTTGCCACATCCCCCAATTATTTCACAATTTGAGATGGAATATTATGTATTACCCCCCCCCCCCCCCCCCATGAACCATGATGGACCTTGCCGTTGGTGGGGAGGCTTGCGTGCCTCAACGTTACAGATAGCCGTGCCGTAGGTCCAACCTCAACGGAGGGATATCTGCTGAGAGGCCAGACAAACGTGTGGTTCCCGAAGAGCGGCAGCAGCCTTCTCGGTAGTTGCAGGGGCAACAGTCTGGATGATTGACTGAGCAGGCCTTGTAACACTAACCAAAATGGCCTTGCTGTTCTGGTACTGCGAACGGCTGAAAGCAATGGGAAACTACAGCCGTAATTTTTCCCGAGGGCATGCAGCTTTACTGTATGATTAAATGATGATGGCGTCCTCTTGGGTAAAATATTTCGGAGGTAAAATAGTCCCCCATTCGGATCTCCGGGCGGGGACTACTCAAGAGGACGTTGTTATCAGGAGAAAGAAAACTGAAGTTCTACGGATCGGAGCGTGGAATGTCAGATCCCTTAATCGGGCAGGTAGGTTAGAAAATTTAAAAAGGGAAATGGATAGGTTAAAGTTAGATATAGTGGGAATTAGTGAAGTTCGGTGGCAGGATGAACAAGACTTCTGGTCAGGTGAATACAATGTTATAAATACAAAATCAAATAGGGGTAATGCAGGAGTAGGTTTAATAATGAACTAAAAAAATAGGTGTACGGGTAAGCTACTACAAACAGCATAGTGAACGCATTATTGTGGCCAAGATAGACACGAATCCCACGCCTACTACAGTAGTACAAGTTTATATGCCAACTAGCACTGCAGATGACGAAGAAATTGATGAAATGTATGATGAGATAAAAGAAATTATTCAGGTAGTGAAGGGAGACGGAAATTTAATAGTCATGGGTGACTGGAATTCGAGTGTAGGAAAAGCGAGAGAAGGAAACATAGTAGGTGAATATGCGTTGGGGCTAAGAAATGAAAGAGGAAGCCGCCTGGTAGAATTTTGCGCAGAGCATAACTTAATCGTAGCTAATACTTGGTTTAAGAATCATGAAAGAAGGTTGTTTACATGGGAGAACCCTGGAGATACTAAAAGGTATCAGATAGATTATATAATGGTAAGACAGAGATTTAGGAACCAGGTTTCTAAACTGTAAGACATTTCCAGGGGCAGATGTGGACTCTGACCACAATCTATTGGTTATGAACTGTAGATTAAAACTGAAGAAACTGCAAAAAGGTGGGAATTTAAGGAGATGGGACCTGGATAAACTGAAAGAACCAGAGATTGTACAGAGTTTCAGGGAGAGCACAATGGAACAATTGACAGGAATGGAGGAAAGAAATACAGTAGAAGAAGAATGGGTAGCTTTGAAGGATGAAATAGTGAAGGCAGTAGGGGATCAAATAGGTAAAAAGACGAGGGCTAGTAGAAACCCTTGGGTAACAGAAGAAATATTGAATTTAATTGATGAAAGAAGAAAATATAAAAATGCAGTAAATGAAGCAGGCAAAAAGGAATATAAACGTATCAAAAATGATATTGACAGGAAGTGCAAAATGGCTAATCAGGGATGGCTAGAGGACAAATGTAAGGATGTACAGGCTTATCTCACTAGGGGTAAGATAGATACTGCCTACAGGAAAATTAAAGAGACCTTTGGAGAAAGGAGAACCACTTGCATGAATATCAAGAGCTTTGATGGAAATCCAGCTCTAAGTAAAGAAGGGAAAGCAGAAAGCTGGAAGGAGTATATAGAGGACCTATACAGGGGCGATGTCCTTGAGGACAATACTCTGGAACTGGAAGAGGATGTAGATGAAGATGGAATGGGAGATATGGTATTGCGTGAAGAGTTTGACAGAGCACTGAAAGACCTGAGTCGAAACAAGGCCCCCGGAGTAGACAACATTCCATTAGAACTACTGACGGCCTTGAGAGAGCCAGTCCTGACAAAACTCTACCATCTGGTGAGCAAGATGTAAGAGACAGGCGAAATACCCTCAGACTTCAAGAAGAATATAATAATCCCAATCCCAAAGAAAGCAGGTGTTGACAGATGTGAAAATTACCGAACTATTAGTTTAATAATTCACAGCTGCAAAATACTAACACGAATTCTTTACAGACGAATGGAAAAACTGATAGAAGCCGACCTCGGCGAAGATCAGTTTGGATTCCGTAGAAATGTTGGAACACGTGAGGCAATACTGACCCTACGACTTAATTTCAGCAGAAGAAAGATTAAGGAAAGGCAAACCTACGTTTCTAGCATTTGTAGACTTAGAGAAAGCTTTTGCAATGTTGATTGGAATACTCTCTTTCAAATTCTGAAGGTGGCAGGGGTAAAATACAGAGAGCGAAAGGCTATTTACAATTTGTACAGAAACCAGATGGCAGTTATAAGAGTCGAGGGGTATGAAAGGGAAGCAGTGGTTGGGAAGGGAGTGAGACAGGGTTGTAGCCTATCCCCGATGTTATTCAATCTGTATATTGAGCAAGCAATAAAGGAAGCAGAAGAAAAGTTCGGAGTAGGTATTAAAATCCACGTAGAAGAAATAAAAACTTTGAGGTTCACGATGACATTGTAATTCTGTCAGAGACAGCAAAGGTCTTGGAAGAGCAGTTGAACGGAATGGACAGTGTCTTGAAAGGAGGGTATAAGATGAACATCAACAAAAGCAAAACGAGGATAATGGAATGTAGTCGAATTCAGTCGGGTGATGCTGAGGGAGTTAAATTAGGAAATGAGACACTTAAAGTAGTAAAAGAGTTTTGCTATTTGGGGAGCAAAATAACTGATGATGGTCGAAGTAGAGAGGATATAAAATGTAGACTGGCAATGGCAAGGAAAGCGTTTCTGAAGAAGAAAAATTTGTTAACATCGAGTATAGATTTAAATGTCAGGAAGTAGTTTTTGAAAGTATTTGTATGGGGTGTAGCCATGTATGGAAGTGAAACGTGGACGATAAATAGCTTAGACAAAAAGAGAAAGAAGCTTTTGAAATGTGGTGCTACAGAAAAATGCTGAAGATTAGATGGGTAGATCACATAACTAATGAGGAGGTATTGAATAGAATTGGAGAGAAGAGGAGCTTGTGGCACAACTTGACTACAAGAAAGGATCGGTTGGTAGGACATGTTCCGAGACATCGAGGGATCACCAGTTTAGTATTGGCGGGCGGCGTGGAGGGTAAAAATCGTAGAGGGAGACCAAGAGATGAATGCACTAAGCAGATTCAGAAGGAAGTAGGCTGCAGTAGGTACTAGGAGATGAAGAGGCTTGCACAGGATGGAGTAGCATGGAGAGCTGCATCAAACCAGTCTCAGGACTGAAGACCACAACAACAACATTATGTATTACTTCTGGCTTATTTATTCGTAAGTGTTACAAAGCTCTCTTAAATTGTTTGTTCTAACACGCCATCAAAGAAGCCGTTTCCCTCATAGAGTCCTTCAGTCTACTCTTTCCACCTGTCCTCTCCCTCCTCTGCATTAAATTGTGGTTTTCCCATTGCACTCTATGACGGGACAAATGGTTTCGAGGGCCGTCACGGATTCTTAGTCAATTCAACGTATTAATTTAGTGGTTGGAAAGTTTTGAATTGCTGCACATGTAAAAATGTTCTGTAACTAAAGTCTTTGTGAGTCAAATCGTTTTAGAAAAACTAGGAAACGTCCGCGCCTGAGAGATAAAGCAAGTTGCTTCAGGGTCTCCTTGTACAGGCAGCAGAAGCCAACAACTGTCCGCGCCAGACATACCATCCCGTCCAGCTGGCCACTATTCGATGCAACGAAGGTCGCAGAAGAATAAATAGTTAATTGTTAAATCAATGGAATCCTGAAATAATTGTCAAGAATTAGTTCATCTGTGATTATTAGGTGTTAGAACTGCAGTCCTATACGAGATACCTGCGCAAGAGTTGCACTGTGAAAGCTCTAGTTGGACAACACGTATAACAATCACCTAGGGAAAGAAAATCCATCGTGGATCCTGTCGGGTCCGCGAATATCATCGATAAGTTTGAACGGAGAAATCGATTTAGATATTGCTCGGATTCGGATGACTATGTTAGTGTGATCTTATTTTGTAGCTCTGCAGTGTGTCTGCTTTGAGTTTACGCTGTTTCGTGAGAGAAATTTAAGGTACGCTGAAGTCAAATAATTTGAGATTATTCTGGTCGTAAGCTTTGGAAAGGTTTACTTACGACATCGTTCATGGAAATGGATTACTAGTGCGATTTCTGGTTTTCCTGGTGTGAACGAGACTTGGAAAGTCGTTGTGGTTGCATTTAGTGGTGTTTGGAGGAACGCACGCTCTAACATAATTGAGCGTTTGAGATAATTTTGTGGTTGGTGTATGACGCTCACTCACTCTAAGGTAACAGTGTTGAGCGGTTGTGTTTGTTGAAGTTCAGTACGCACTAATGGGATATGGCGTATCCTATGTGATTTATGAACCACTCATTTAATGCCTCAGTCGGTGTTTAATAAGAGCCTAGAACCAGAATCAGCGCGGTTTACATTGAGAGAACACAGCTATCGTTGTCCGTAAATTAATGACCTTAGACAGTGAAGATACATTTGTACCTTAAAGAAACCAATTAATTTAAACGACTAAATTCCATTGCTTGATAGCTGAAGAGGGAAAGCGTCACATAATTTTAAGTATAAAAGTGGTGGGGCATGTACGCTTTTTGTTTTAATAGTTTTTTGTCTTTCCTGTTTTCCGATTTGTTTGGGTTTTAGCTTTTGTGTCACTCGTTCACAATTAAGTTTAAATGTTGAATTGAATGTGATTGGTTGAATTATATGACAAAGTGTAAAAATTAAATGTGCGTTACGTGTTACATTTTAGTGGGGACGACAGAATCCCCACTGAAGCATGTTTACGCAAATAACCTAAACGACTAAAATATATTATTTTGAGCTTCGAAGCGTTGATAAGCAACTATCGCAAAGATTAGCCGATTTCAGAGGTGCCAAAGATAAAGAATCAAAGGATGTAGTATGTCCTGCTTATAATTCAATAAAGATTAAAGTTCAGTAAATATTAGAGAAAATTTTAATCAGAATTTCGTTTGAGATAATAAAAGATGATAATAACATTGATAACTAAAACGTTATTTCAAGATTTTAAAGATATAAAAAGATAGTAAAAGGTATAATAAGAAGGAGGGATCAGAATCATCGAAATTAATATTATCGCTGAGGTTGCTATCACTGTATCGCTGGTTTATAGTAAAATTATAACTTTGGATGAAACGGTCGGAATTCTCCCAAAAAGAAACGAGTTGGCATTTAATGTTTGAGAGATTTTATTAAATCCGTGCTAACCCTAAATAGGAGTACTAGTAACTACGGTAAATGTTTAATACAAGGGTTGATATGCAATGCCAACGGCCTTGCCGCAGTGGTAACACCGATTCCCGTCAGATCACCAACGTTAAGCGCTGTTGGGGTTGTCTAGGACCTGGATGGATCACCGCCCGAATCTGCCGAGTGTTGTTGGCAAGTGGGGTGCGTTCAGCCCTTGTGAGGCCAATTGAGAAGCTGCTTCACTGAGAAGTAGCGGCTCTGGTCACGAAAGCTGACAACGGCGGGGAGAGCCGTATGCAGACCACATGCCCCTCCGTATCTGCATCCTCAGGGCTGAGGATGACACGGCTGCCAGTACCGTTCGACCTTCGAGGTCTGTTAGATGTTTGTTTGTGTTGATGTGCAGTCCGTTTTTAGTTGTAATTTGACGCGCTCTGCTGTAGAGCGTCTTACGATTGAGAGCACTGTCTTGAGATAAATAACCAGTGGTAGCCACAGTTATCTCGTATCGTGAAGTTATTAAATGTCTTAAAGAGGTGGAAAAAGTAAATATTGTAACTGATAATAACACAGTTGGAATGACATTATGTCTATATAATTCTCATAAGAGTTATTGGAGTATTGATTTCCTTAGCAACGCACTGGACGACAGAATCAGAAATCGTGTTTAGATATTTTATAGAGCCGTGCGCGCAAAGTTTCGTCAGTTTATATTTGCCATTAGGTATGATACAAGCGCTGACGAGTAATAACTTTTCACCACTTCCCACATGAGCACCGTAAATTGGATTTAGAGTAGTGGATATTATATGCGTTTACCAGTGTCATATGCAAGAGTTGTTCTGACGTAAATAGCAGAAGCGTTATTTGCGCGCAACCACTAGAACGCAGACGTAATTAACAATCCAGGATTAAAATTTTATATTCATTAGTACTGGGGGCGAGGTGTGGCTAATCATAAATGCAGAGCTGTGTCATTTGGACAGGTTAGCGTAACATTACGCCACGCCACTCTCTATACAGAAAGAAGTGACATAGCACATCTATTAATGTTATCTCCCTCGTTTTTAACCTCACCGAACGTTGTTTTTACTTTTCTGTGCCCGAATCAGTCCTTCCGACAATCTTTTCTTTATCTGTCTTTCACATTACTGATGCGGCAACCTTGCCTTAGCTCCCCTACAAATCTATTTATTTCATTCATGAGTTAATTGTATTTCTGTTTTCCTTACTTTCACTGAAGATTATTGTACTTCCTTCATTCGTCGAGCCACTGAGGTAATTCTTCTGTTACCCATGATTACCTAGCAGTTCCCATCGCGCCGGCTTGTGTGGCCGTGCGGTTCTAGGCGCTTCGGTCTCGAGCCGCGTGACCGCTACAGTCGCAGGTTCGAATCCTGTCTCGGGCATGGATGTGTGTGATGTCCTTAGGTTAGTTATATTTAAGTAGTTCTAAGTTCTAGGGGACTGATGACCACAGATGTTAAGTCCCATAGTGCTCAGAGCCATTTGAACCATTTTTTTAGTTCCCATCGCAGCACTTATGTTTTTATTCCCAACTTGTCTGACTTCCGTGTTTAGAGATGTCCATTTCCCTTCAGATGAACTGCGTACTGAGCTACTCATTATATGAACATCTATAGCCTGCGAGAACTTCAAGCATGTCTCTTCATTGCTTACCCCACTTCTTTGGGTATTGATTATTCCTGAGTAACCTCTGCAACTTCAGTCTACTCTTCATCAATATTAAATTGTGATCTGAGCCCAAGTCCGCTTCTGTGCACACCTTACAGTCCAATACCTGATTTCAGAATTTCTGCCTGAGCATGATGTAATCTAACTGAAATCACGTATCTCCAGACCTTTTTCACGTATAACGACCCCTACTCTAGAACAGACTATTCGCTATTGTTAACTGAAATTCACTCCAGAATTCAATTAGTCTATCTCCTCACTCATTCCTACAACGAAGCCGCTATTCTTCCATAACTATTCCCTCTACTCGTTCCCCAACAACCACATTCCAATCCCCCATGAATATTAGATTATCTTTTCCCTTTGCGTACTAAATTACCATTCAATATCCTCATATAATTTCCTCATCTCTTCATTTCCTGCTTGCGACGTAGGCATGCATACGTGAACTGTTGTTGTCATTGTTGGCTTGTCATCGATTTTGATGAATCACTGAAAGGTTTACAGTAACTCTCTTTCTATGCTACCTTCCTATTCGTAATACACCTAGAAATGACAAACAAGAGTAAATGGTGTTCAATTATATCACATGCAAGTTCTGTACCAGGCGTTGGAACAGTCATACACAGCACAGTGACCTAAAATGAACAGTTTGGTGACAAATCTGCCCATAACTTAGGTCGAAGCAGTAGCTTTTAATCTTTTATATACGTTCCTCCTAATTAGATAAAACATAGGAACTTATGAGAAAACTGGACAAGTGACAGAACGGATTGAAGGAGGTATAATCAGTTTGGTGGGAAAAATTGTAGTCAGAGAGGTTACGTGAGCGTAATTAACATAAAATTGCTCCGGTCTTTGAAGATCTAAGAAATTAGAACTCTGTGATTAGCATTGTCTAATAACGTCTCAAAAATTACAAGGAAATTGGAAACCAGGAAACAGAAGTATTTAATGTGCACCATCGCTTGGTAGACATACTGAAATCTGAGCTCTATTGACGTAGACACAATAACCTTTTTCTATAAACGCTTCAGACCCTTGTTACGATTAGATACTCATAAATTTGTTAAAAGAAAGAAAAAAAATGTTTGTGGACTGAAAATTATTATTACTGGACAATCGTACGAAGAGTAAGAAGTGTATGAATTATGTCGTATTATAGATTCAGTGAAGGATTGCCCGATCATCACCTATTTAAAACAGAATAGTAACATTCCCACAATATCAGACAAAGGTTAGGTTATAAATGTGGGCAAGATCGTGAATATCAAGATTTGTAAATGAACTGAAAATACTGAAATTGGAGCTTTATTGTACTGGACATAATAATGTGCTTCTATAAACACTATGGACCCTCTTTACCATTAGGTACTCTGAGAGATTGCAGGGCACTCTCGCTTCTGATTCAGCGCTATGCCATTTCATGTTCTTAGGGAATATGATCTTTAATGTGATTTGACTTCGTACATCATGATGAAATGGTGTGTAGTAGTTAATGCTCTTGCTTGTGTGCTCTAGGGAAGGAAGAACAGTGAGTTTTACCTGCATTCCAAGGAATAGGGTGCCGATTTAAACGACTGCAGTAAAAGAGCATGACGACGGTAGGCCAAGGGAAGCACGTTTTCTCTGCAGAATCTGAGTGGAAACATTTCTGGACGGCCAAGTTTTGCAGTCTCATTGTGCAGGCCCATTGGTTGGCGCTGGTTGGGAAGCAGCCGCGTCCAGGTAGCCTGACTAGCGCTGAGAAGTCGCCTCTGCAATGGCCAGCTCATTGTAGACCGGCAATAAAGCAGAGGATGGGCCCTTGTTAGGCAGGAAGCCGAAAAAACAACTGTGAGTGCTCTGCGAATTTCCGTGTGACAGATCACTGGTGCTCAGACGTTCAGCATGAGGCTTTTAGTGTGTTTATGGGTGCCCTTTGAAAACTCTGAAATGGACCCAACAAGGGAGATAACAAGCTTTTTATGGAGGGGAGTGGTTCCATCCTGGTCATGTTGTTAGCAAAAGACATGGCGTAAACACATGGGAAAGAGGCCATGAAGCTGAATCTTTTTTCCTTTTCTTCCAATTAACTTTAAAGTCTCCGATTGGCCAAATCGCAGAGCAAGGGGCGCTCTCCGAGCTTCGAATGCCATGTTCCAGCTCGTGTTAAAGTGAGGGAAGTCTATGATGTAAACGGGCTTTTGCTACCGAGCTGAGGAGGAAAGCAGACAGAAAGAGAAGATCTCTCTTGTACTGGAGCTGCGCTAGTAAGGAACTGCAGGTCTCTACCAAAACGGTGAGACTTGTGTCCTTTGCTAGTGAGCGACTTAGAGCCGGTGCCAGTCAGCTTCTGTCTTGTAGCATCACGCACACGACAAGTGGTGCGTTGGTGTACTTATTTGCCTTGAGTCGACCGCCTAAACATTTGACATATTCTGACACGCATAGTACTGGCACGGAGTCAAATTGGTTTGGCAGGCCAGCAAACAGGTGCATCTGCACACTGGAATCTACTGGGGTTCAGAGGCTCATAGGGAACTACCTGCGCTCCGAATTAAATGAATGTGAGATCGTGTACTTGCAGTTTTCGGGCGCGCGCCATTAATAACAGATTGCCGCCGTCCATGACTTCAGTCACCAAACGCATCATGGTGTGATGCCTCGCCAGCAGAAGGGTAAAGTATTCGCTGCTATGGCGTAGGGCTCCAATATTTGTTTCTCAGCACCCTCTTCTTCCGAACCATATTTTTCTTTTTGGAATGGTCGAGTATAGGTGCTTGATTGTGGGGTAGTTTTTGTACCATAACCCTGACTGACATGTATGAAGCCAGATAAAGCGATTAGTGTTCTGGTTAGTGTCGTGTGTCGACCCCCAGATGATTAGTTTGTCCACCATAGACCCCATGTTAGTGAAAGCAATTGTCAAATGAAGATGTTTGTGTGACGGTTCTTTAGTCATTTTTTTGTCTTGTGATGTTAAGAATGAATAAATCTATTGTCATTAAATCACAACTTACCCCTGTGTTCTGATTAACAGTACCTTGCCATTTTTATTAAAGTCCAGATTCTAAAAGAGAGTACCAAGCTTGAAACTCCACCACCAAAAACACCACGAGTTTCAAATTGTTTTTATTTGGGAAAACACTGGGAGTGATGATACATTAAATCCATTTTTCCTCTTCAGACTGGCCCATTCTCTCACTGCTTCTCTCTATGGCGTCATTAAATTCACAGCAAATGCTGATCATACAGCACTATATTGTGAATTTTGTCGATGCTTTCGTCTATGGTTGATGATTTAGAACACCCATAACATGGCTCATCTTTAAGAGAGGCTCAGCTGTATTTTATATCAACCATCTCTGTCTAAACCGTTGTGAATGAAGTAGGAAACTCTTTGTATTCTTTCATCAACTTTACAAGAATTTTCCATGAACCAACTAAAGGAAAGATACTGGGTTATAGTTTATTCATGTTAACGAAATAACACAATGTGAATAATTTCTTTTCCTTTTTGTTATTCTGATTATGCTAAAGACAAAACTAATATTTTAGAGGAACTATTATTTTCCTCTGTCTGCTGCACGGTACCCGCTACTAAACGTTTCATCTCAATATTCCACTTTTGTTTTTCCGCTCAGTCTAATATTCTTTAATAATCAGTTATGATTAATAAATTGAGATAACCCATACGACTCCTAAAAATATTGCTTCTTTTTTAGTGAAAGCCGCTACTGTAAATGTGGCAGTGCTACTGAGAATTTAACTTAATGACATAGTTTAATTTCGGGTAAATAACTGTGAAAGCACGAAACCTTGGTATTTAGTTTTACATACAAACGTGTAAATTTTGAAGAAGTGTCCTGCTGTCACATCCAATCCATTAAATGATAAATTAAATTATAAACATCTTGAAGACTGATACTAAAATAAAGTACTTCTGTGTTTCATAAATGGTCTCCTTATCGTAGTTCCCACAATTTATTTCCGCAGTGCGTTTATGGATTCTTCTGGAATTCGTTAAAAGCTGTGTATATGGCAGATGTGACTGCATACTTTTACTAGTATTTGTGCATAAGAAATATAGCTATGAAAATATTTCGACCAACTTGTAATTTCGTTCCTGTAGTTTTCTTACAATAAATTTCTTAGCTAAGAACTTTGTTCCGTTTTGATAAAGTAATAAAGACTTTTCCACTGCTTCTGTTTACGAGGTGTTTCAATGATGGAACTCATCGGTCAAAGGCATAAAAGAGGCCATTGGAATTGACATCCCTCTATATTTAAAAGTCATTTTCTTGAACCACGATTACAAGGAGTGCAGCCAGAATGGAACACTTAATAACTGAGTGATCTCTTCATCAGGACCAACTATTGGACTTAGGATGTTCAATGGCGTTTCGAATTCTGTTTGTAATACATCAAGTAGCTAATGCAGATACAGTGCATACAATAAATCATGGCACAGAGACTTCACCTTCTTGCTGGATGGAAATACTTGGTATCCTAGATGCATGTGTTGGCGAGAAAACTCTGTTTGTCGAATTGTGTGATGAACGACTGAAGATTCATTCATCAAAACGGTTAAGAGATCTATATCCAACCAATAGGTCAATGCGTTGCACGCCGACTAGGGCTATTGATAATATATCGATACATCGGTAATTTTCTTAAGGATATATACATATTTCGGTTATATTTTTAACTGATATATCGATATACTGCTATCGAAATGGCAATATCGAGTACCTACATTTTTATTTTATATGTTTTTCTCAATTTTCGATAAATATTTGAAGTTATTTTTAAATTGAAAATAATAATACTTTCACTGTGTGAAGAAGTCTTACTACTTTATGAGCTTTCAGCACGTCCAGTCTTCCTCTTTGACTCTATTAGGCAAGTATAGATGGCAGTAGTCCAACTGCTCTGGGTGGACGGTGTGAATAGAATAACAAGGTATCCGATGTGAAGAAATAGCACACCAGTTGCGTTAAGAAACAGTTTTTAACGCAACTAGTGTTCTAGTTCTTCACATCGGCATTCTTAAAAAAACAGTTGCTGAAACTGATGAAAAAAAAACGTAAATGACAAAATTGGTCTCTGCGGTGAGCAGAGACGTGTGATGGGAGATGCTGACGTAATCGGCGATCAGTGCTACCAAGAGAAACTGCAACGTTTAATTTCATCACACGGTTTTGACACTACAACTGCTAGGTCGTGGCGTTTGCAAAAATGAAAAAAAAAGAAACAGCGAAGTCGACACGAAGTGTTGCACACAAATCCGAACGACAGCCCCATCGGACACCTTTTATTGTGCCACTTACCTGCAGTCGCCATTGTCAGCAAATTCGTTATCGTAGAGTGTGAAGGTGCATAGTTTTCCTTCCAGTTCTTGCTCTAAGGGGGATAACCAGTCTGGTAAATTGTTGATGTACAGAATATCTAATAATGAATCAATACTTAAATATACAGCTCTAAAACTGGCAGTATATTTACAATGTACAGCCGAAATGTTTCAGCTGCTACGTCGATAATTTTTCCGTCGATATCGAACGGTAATTTTTTCTATATATTGAAAGCGATACTGATACCGTTTCTAAATAGCGATACATCGGATACCCGATATGTTTCGAAATATCAGCAGTCCTGGTTTCTCCAGCTGTGGTGCGGCGATTGGAGCAGCGCGGCTGTGGCTCCGCCTATTTGTCGCTGCGGCTTAGAGCGCACATCGGTGGAGTGTCCTTCGGCACTCAGCTATCCGCCCGGAAATACTAATCAGTCCCCTCGTTCCACATGCTGCTCGCCGCACCACAGCAGAGCCGTTACTTCGTCCGTGTCAGTGACAGTGGCGGTTAACGTCAAGCATTAATGATATTTTGTGTACTAATTCGGGCCGAAAGCATGTACGCTGGATTTCCAATTTCGTTGGCGCCGCTGCATGGGTTGGCTGACGTTTTCGTGGAGCTCTTGCTGTGTGTTACTGCAAGTGAGTCCTGGACAGATGGTATCTTTGTCAAGACACATTGACAGGGTTTTAGTTGCCTGAGGTTTATATAGAGTGACCCGTTTTGAAGAATAAGAACCGTCTTCAGTTGCATTAGAAAGACAAGTAATGATCTATGTCACTACTTCAGTTAGATGATGGACATGCGTAAGATCAGGCCGTTTATTCCTTAGGAATATTGCAGTATTCATGGCTGAAAGGGATGTATTCTCTAAGATTGCTAATATTGCTGCTAGATTGATGAGTAAGTCATTAAATTACACCCGACTGTTAACTAGTAATAAGGGATTAGCGTCTGTTTTATTATTATTGAGTGGAAAGTCCTTAGCATCTGATTGATTACACCTGTGTGGGGGTCAGGTGTGTGTTGTTGTTGTGGTCTTCAGTCCTGAGACTGGTTTGATGCAGCTCTCCATGCTACTCTATCCTGTGCAAGCTTTTTCATCTCCCAGTACCTACTGCAACCTACATCCTTCTGAATCTGCTTAGTGTATTCATCTCTTGGTCTCCCTCTACGATTTTTACCCTCCACGCTGCCCTCCAATACTAAATTGGTGATCCCTTGATGCCTCAGAACATGTTCTACCAACCGATCCCTTCTTCTGGTCAAGTTGTGCCACAAACTTCTCTCCTCCCCAATCCTATTCAATACCTCCTCATTAGTTATGTGATCTACCCATCTAATCTTCAGCATTCTTCTGTAGCACCACATTTCGAAAGCTTCTATTCTCTTCTTGTCCAAACTATTTATCGTCCATGTTTCACTTCCATACATGGCTACACTCCATACGAATACTTTCAGAAATGACTTCCTGACACTTAAATCAATACTGGATGTTAACAAATTTCTCTTCTTCAGAAACGCTTTCCTTGCCATTGCCAGCCTACATTTTATATCCTCTCTACTTCGACCATCATCAGTTATTTTGCTCCCCAAATAGCAAAACTCCTTTACTACTTTAAGTGCCTCATTTCCTAATCTAATTCCCTCAGCATCACCCGACTTAATTAGACTACATTCCATTATCCTTGTTTTGCTTTTGTTGATGTTCATCTTATATCCTCCTTTCAAGACACTGTCCATTCCATTCAACTGCTCTTCCAAGTCCTTTGCTGTCTCTGACAGAATTACAATGTCATCGGCGAACCTCAAAGTTTTTATTTCTTCTCCATGAATTTTAATACCTACCCCGAATTTTTCTTTTGTTTCCTTTACTGCTTGCTCAATATACAGATCGAACAACATCGGGGAGAGGCTACAACCCTGTCTCACTCCCTTCCCAACCACTGCTTCCCTTTCATGTCCCTCGACTCTTATAACTGCCATCTGGTTTCTGTACAAATTGTAAATAGCCTTTCGCTCCCTGTATTTTACCCCTGCCACCTTTAGAATTTGAAAGAGAGTATTCCAGTCAACATTGTCAAAAGCTTTCTCTAAGTCTACAAATGCTAGAAACGTAGGTTTGCCTTTCCTTAATCTTTCTTCTAAGATAAGTCGTAAGGTCAGTATTGCCTCAGGTGTTCCAGTGTTTCTACGGAATCCAAACTGATCTTCCCCAAGGTTGACTTCTACTAGTTTTTCCATTCGTCTGTAAAGAGTTCGTGTTAGTATTTTGCAGCTGTGACTTATTAAGCTGATAGTTCGGTAATTTTCACATCTGTCAACACCTGCTTTCTTTGGGATTGGAATTATTATATTCTTCTTGAAGTCTGAGGGTATTTCGCCTGTCTCATACATCTTGCTCACCAGATGGTAGAGTTTTGTCATGACTGGCTCTCCCACGGCCGTCAGTAGTTCCAATGGAATATTGTCTACTCCGGGGGCCTTGTTTCGACTCAGGTCTTTCAGTGCTCTGTCAAACTCTTCACGCAGTATCGTATCTCCCATTTCATCTTCATCTACATGGGTCAGGTGTATACTGTTTGATTATGTTGTTTGGTAAACCATTTGTATCGTTTGGTTGCAGTCGTGCGTAAGCAACGTTTTATGGGAATTTTTGCGATAAAGAAAAAGTTAGCAGGGTTTCAGATTATTTATTAATGAAGTGTTTGTTGGACGTTAGAACTGCAACAAATGTAATGTCAGACACATATCAACCTAGCCCTTCCATTCACTGTAAGTGTTAAATGTTGACTGCATTATTTAATAGTCATCCGAAAGAGCAGGGGAAAGGGGAGAGAGTCATGAAAGAGTAAGCGTAAATGTGCAGTCGACGACGTCATTAGTCTTCTTCAAAGATTACACTTAATGTCTTATCCTACTTCAAAAACTTATTAGTTGGGATAAAAATGTTTTCTAGTTACCGACTAAACACTAAATAAAAAAGAGCCTCACGGCAGTGTTCTCGGATTAGTTAATTTATTTTTGAACGTCATTTAGTAGTATGTCAAGGAAGGGGAGGCATCCATTTTCCTCCATTTCCATCGTAAATTTGATATTCGGATAGATGCTGTTGAGGTGCTCCAAAAAATCATCTAGCGCCTGTCCCATGTCCCCACACGACAAAAGTGTCGTCGGCATAGCGGAAGAAGTGCTTTGGTTTCTGTCTGGCAGTTTGAACAAATATTGTTTACTCCTGTGTGCAAGCAGTCTTACCGTTGATAAGCTGGATGGCTTGTCCAACCTACCCTTGCCCTTTCAATAACCGTATAACAATTTTTGTAGCAGTCTCTGCAATTCTATCCACAATTCCAGCCTGTTCTTCATTACGTGTTCTAGCACAGACACGCCCAACTGTGCTTTTTTGATGTTCCAGAACTTTTTGTTTTAGTTCTGGTCCTCCGTCTATTCTCATTATTGCTGGGTTGCAATGGGATAAAATAGATAATACGAAGGGATTCGTCTAAATTTTAACTTCATTTGCTTCGTGATCTGTACAGGATAATTTAAGATCAACTACTACATGTGACAGATCAAAGCACTGTAGATGCGCTGCCTTTTGCGTCGTTCTGCCGCATCCCGATAGCGAGTATCTTTAGCAGGCTTAAAGTACGTCTCAGACAAACTTCCGTTTCATCTCGCTTGTATACTCGTAACTCATTATCTTTCCTTTCCTTCCAGCGTACTCAAAATGGTTCAAATGGCTCTGAGCACTATGCGACTTAACTTCTGAGGTTATCAGTCGCCTAGAACTTAGAACTAATTAAACCTAACTAACCTAAGGACATCACACACATCCATGCCCGAGGCAGGATTCGAGCCTGGGACCGTAGCGCTCACGCGGTTCCAGACTGAAGCGCCTAGAACCGCACGGCCACACCGGCCGGCTTCTAGCATGTCCCTTTAGTATTATATATTCTTTTAATGATTAAATATAATTTATTGGATCTCTTGTCTGTTACTGGTGAGAGGTAGCGACTGGTCTACGATAGCTTCAACAGCCACGATATCAAATGTTCCACCGCACTTCGTTTGTTCTGTAATGATGATTATTAGACTCAGTATTTTTTCGGATAATGTTACATTTCATGTTCATTACCTACTGTGCTGTTCATAATTTTCAACGGCATGGGTTATATGGAGCTGGTCGTGCATAAGATCCTCTTGGGTCGAATCTCAACAGCTGTAGTTGAACGTACGAGGGCGTGCTGAAAAGTATTGTCTCCAAACTTTTTATGAGAAAACTCTTGAAGCTTTTTAAATAAAAAAAACTTTATTAACAATTGACATCATTATTATTAATGTCTAAATATTTATTTCCCATAGTCTCCCTGTCTACGAACAAATTTCTCCCAACGAGAGACCAGTTTGTTGATACCGTGACTGTAGAATATTTTACTTTCTTGACGCACTTACCACTTTACCTTTGAAAACTATATGGGGCCAGGTTTGGAGTGCGTAGTGAATGGTAGATTAGAATGAACTCAGGGTGTGGGAATGTTGCAGTCGTCGCAGCGATCATGTGTGGTCTGGCATTGTGATGCTGAAGGAGAGGGTTTTCCAAATGTGGACGAACTCTTCGAATTCGAGCTTTCATTTGCTTGAGTGTTTCTCAAGCATCGACATAGTTGCATTACATTGGACAATGTTACGTTCTACAATTCGGAGCCTTCTGTCATCAGCGAAGCATGACACGTAATACCTCAACCAATATTGAGGACAACATAAAAATTTCGGAGGAAATATTTTTCAGCACTTCCTCCTCATTTGCTTCTGGAAGTTGAAAAGATTAATCGTGTTCCTCTGTCTGGCGAAAAATGAGGTGAGAGTATGTTTGGTAGATGGCCTAAGCAAAAGGAAAATAAACTTTGCTGTTAGAGTGGATGTGAACTGTCGGATGTTATTGGTGTGAGGTGCTCATTTAATTTAGGGAATAGAGTTATGTACTGAAAATGTGCCTCATTCAGTTTACTGACAGATATATACTAGTAAGAGGATAAAGTTTTACTATGCTTTGATGCAGTGCACTGGTATGTGAATGGCTGCAAAAGAAATTTTCGGATTTCGTGGGGAAATGTGTTTCTTTTTAGCAAACATATTTACGTACTTACTTGATTTCTAAACGTATTTTCGCTACAGGACATCTTCGTAACCTCATGTTGTTCATCTTAATTGGAACAGTATCACAGATCACATTGCCGCGGAGATCTGGAGAGTGCGGACTGGTAGCTACTTTGTTTGGTGCAAGATGACACGTGGTACGTAGCAGAAACCAATTTAGGAGGCGGCCGTCTAATGCAGAAACATGCCCGACGTTTTGTGACGTCTCTTGCTGGGTTAAAAATAGTATTGTAGAATGTATCGAAAAATAAATTCAGTAGTTCGTTTCTGTGAGTCCAAACAAAACGTTCAGACGCACAGGTCTACGTACGTCAAAGTCCCGAGCAGGTGACAGCACAGTTCCTAAGCGCTTTCTGTAATGAGAAATGAATAAATCCCCTTTTGAAGATAAGTGATGGAATAAAATAGTTTAGCGTTCTTATGTACGAAGGAAATCATGTTTCTTCTGTGTATGAAGATTATTTACTACATTTGGAAAGTAAAGTAAATATTATTATTCGTCATGTGATATTGCGTCGACGTGACGTATATGATAGAAGAGAGATTTGTGTGTTAATAAAGATGTGACTGTGAATGTTTTTAGATTAAAGTCATGTTATTCAACAAATTATTCACTTGATATTTTATAGGGAGACATATTAATATACAAGCTTAGATACTTGAACAAAGAAAACGAACTTCCACCTTTAGTCACTCAGAGCTTGAACATTATTCTCGTTGTGTTAGTAGCGAGCTTAAATCGTGTTTATAATTTTCGTGTACTTCTTCTTACGAATATATTTCTTCCTACTCTTATCGTTTCTCAAATAAGAGCTAGCCTGCAATGTAATGAAATTAATGTTAGTCATTGAATACTAATAATAATAATAAATACTAACAATAGTAACAGTGTCACTGAGATAAGAGGTCTGGTACTTCGACGACCACGAAACATATAAATTTCCAGAGGTTTCACAGCGAATGAAAAACTGAATACTTTAATGTAGTGTTTAAGGAAACCAATATTAATAAATGGCAGTAATGTCACGAGGTGTACCAGAAATTGTTCAGTGACTCAGTAGGTGGCGGACTACCCATTTCAGAATGATAGAATAAATTAAACCATCATCATCTACTCCACCTTACAGTGTACCATTTCACAACACAATTGAGTTTATTTTGTACATTGATCTTCTGTCTATAAAGTCAGATTAATAAAACACATTATACATATAAAGTCCATTCTTCGTTGCACAGCGTTGTGACGTATAGATTTATATCAGTTCATCTCTGTGACAGGCTAAGAAATTTTCTGCTCGTCTTTGTACCATTACCTGTATTAAATGTTGCCATTTTGTAGATTACAAAACGTCTCAGTGTCTCTGAATTTGTCCGCTAAAATGCGATTAGCCGACCACTTACTTGCATGTCTAGAGTGGTTATCAATTTTCGATTTGGCATTCATCTAACGCCATAGTTTCATAACTAAAATGTACGTAAATAGCTACTATACGGTCCTTTTTTAGAGGATCCTGATGCATTATTGCAACACCGTTAAAAGAAATTCGTTTACTTAATTCACCAGACATATCATTTTTCTAATACTGCCACAAAGATCCATCTCATCACAGAAATATCATACAGATAATTAAAAGTGTATAGTTTCCTGGGAGAACTGCGTAAATACCGCATAGCCCCGTATTAAAACACCACAGTCTTTTCTTTTAACCGTTGTTCTTATTTTGTGATGATTGATGGAAGCATAGCCTACTGATCTTGTAATTTTCGTTGACTTTATCCAAGACGTAATAACTAGTGTCAGTATTCAGATTTTTAGAATTAATTGTGACACAAATAGAAAATTACTTATTAACATCCTAACGCTCGCCATGATCCTAGTGTATGTCCTACTTCTTCATACGATGCGTGGGCATCACAAGTGGAAAGAGAAATTACGGAAGAGCAATTTAAGACAACTAGACAACTACTCAAACGTATTATACTAGTATTCCGTTTTGTTTAGCGATGTCCATTAATACGCAGCGACCGTAACGTCAATCACTGCCTACCTCGAATTACAGAAGTTTGCCACGTGATTCTGGTCCCCATCGCATGCTATCCGTTGGATATAACAGTAATGATCGAAATTGATAATGTCCACTTTATTTGACCTCCCTGATTCGGGAGATGAGGCAGATACTCTCTTGGGATCAGGTGTTGTTCACTGAACTATCTAAGTCGACATTCTCGCGACGTTTCACGTGTTTGTGCACTGGACTACTACGCTGTGTGCAGTTCGGATTGGCTTCATTAGTGCCCTTCGTATGCCGCATTCTACTCACAATCCACCCATGGTCAGTGTCGCCGCGCCAGCCGTGCTGTGCGGACGTGTGCTGGGTTTCGTGCGCCGCGGTCTGCTGTGTTTCGGCGTGGTAAGTCGCAGTGCTTCTTGCAGCGTTGCAGAAATTCCACGCTTATTGTAATTTGAAATTTGATACCGTGATGACCCACTTGAACAGAAAAGATATTCTGAAATTGTCGTTTGACCGTAAATACGACCGACCCAAACTACACGAACTCGAAGATTGGTTAGAATACTAAGTGATACTTGATTCAGAGGATGTCATTGGAATGCATCTTTCGATAGTGAGCAGCGTTGTTTTTGTCAGATTGAAGACTGCTAAGGTTAGGTTAGGTTAGTGGTGTTTAACGTCCCGTCGACAACCAGGTCATTAGAGACGGAGCGCAAGCTCGAGTTAGGGAAGGATGGGGAAGGAAATCGGCCGTGCCCTTTCAAAGGAACCATCCCGGCATTTGCCTGAAACGATTTAGGGAAATCACGGAAAACCTAAATCAGGATGGCAGGAGACGGGATTGGACCGCCGTCCTCCCGAATGCGAGTCCAGTGTGCTAACCACTGCGCCACCTCGCTCGGTGAAGACTGCTAATTTATGCGACAAAGTAGTCGAGTCTTGCGGAGGAACTATGAAGTTTAAAAAAAAAATGGCCCTGAGCACTATGGGACTTAACTACTGAGCTACTGAGGTCATCAGTCCCCTAGAACTTAGAACTACTTAAACCTAACTAACCTAAGGACATCACACACATCCATGCCCGAGGCAGGATTCGAACCTGCGACCGTAGCGGTCACGCGGTTCCAAACTGACGCGCTTAGAACCGCACGGCCATATGAAGTTTAAACATTGTGTCGGAAACCTAGGAGCAGTAATCATAACACATGCAGGGTTTGGAATGCGGACGATCAGGATATTCGAACTACCATTCGAAGTACAAGCGGAACAGATAAATGCAATGATAGCACCATATGGGAAAGTTCTCAATAATGTTGCCGAACGGTGGTCAAATGCACGCAGATTCCTAGTTCTCCACGGAGTGAGACAATTAAAGGTCGACTTGCACAAGCATGAACCATCGCACATCAGCTTCTGTGCTTACCGAGACATAGTTATATACGATGGCCAGCCTAGGACGTGCGCGGCGTGCTACGCTCCCGGCCACGCCCGCGCTGAGTGTTGACAGCGGCGAGTGGTGCAGCTGTCGGCTGGCGAGGCGCCGAGACCGCCGGCTATGACTGCGCTGCCAGCGACTTAGGCTACGGCTGCCCGCTGCCAATTCCTGACCCAAAGCGCTAATATGAACGAGAAAAACACTCCAACCTAAGGAAATCGTGACAGCTGTAACGGTTTCAACGCAGCAGACCCCGACAGATACTGGGAACCACCGCAAATTCTTTGATTCCTCCGCTGTTCAGAATAACATTATGCAAGAACCAACCCTGAATGAGCAACCTCAAAGTGAACCGATTTCTGGATTGACGCCATCATCCACTAAGAGCACGGGCGACAATTTGGCTCGAAACACCACCCTCTCAGAAGATTTGAAGAATACTGAGAAAGACAACATCAGACAGCAGCCGGTGAAACCTAAACGGCAAACACGAAAACAGATCCCTGAAGAGATCCAAGAACTGGAGCAAAACCTCTCACATACCAAAAAAATTCTCAAAGCAGATCGAAGCGGAAAGCATGACGTGGAAGACGTCGGAAAAACAGACATTCCAAACACGAAGGAGGATGTACATGCAAACCTGGCTCCTACAACTGAAGAACCAATGAAAACGGTTGACCACGGTGGACCTGATAAGGGGACTGCGTGGTCTGATGACACTGAATGCGATTAGTAGTACTACCGAATGACGGAGGCGTATAAAATTGCCACGCTCAATGTCAACTGAATAGTTTCTAACGTAAAGTTACAATCTGTGAAGGATTACTTATACGCCGCCGTTACTGACATAGGATGTTACAACGACGAAAATACCCTATTTCTCACCAAAAAGAATAAAGATAGTACCTTACACCCCTGCCTTTTTTCCCGTCAGCTTGTAGGAGCTGGGTAAAGTTTGAGTGTGTCGGCCGCTAGTTTCGAGTGGCATTGCGAAATTTTTTCCTAGCAGGATAACACCAGTTGCAGGATATCGTCAGTTTTTGTGGTGTATTGCGCTTTTATGCCATCCTTGTGTGGTGCTATGCATACATGAGGATCGAACTTTGTGATTAATTACGTAATTAGGATCGATCTTTGCGTCAGTTTCCCGACCCAAAATGAATAAGGTACACTAACCTAGCCTTCCTCTCCTGCATCTTGACAGTTTCCATGTGTTAGGGGGTGCACTTGAGCATTCCATCCAGCTGAATCAGGTTTTGAGTCCCTGAAAGGGCACAGCCATTTTTAATATCCCGTCAATTCCAAGCGCCTCAGGTGGTTAGTTGTTTTAGGGGGCTATCTGCCCAGGGGACGAGGGTTCGATCCCTGGAAATGGTAATACAAATTTTAATTCCTGCCAATAGGGTAGGTTGGGGGAAGCGGGGGTTGATGGTTAGGGGGAGGGGTACGAGGGAGCTGGGGCACACGTGCAGCTGAGAAAGCATGTAACGTCATCCGGGGGCAGGGGTGGGCGTGGTCGGGCGTGGGGATGGGTAGGGATGAGCGGTGGTGGGCGGGGGCAGGGGTGATCAATTTAATTAAGCTTCATATCAATTTGATATCAAAATTGCGTTACAAACCCCACTATATTACTACTTCCGCGAACAAAAAACTAGAACACTAAATTGGACACAGAGAGCTCTATTGATTAACAGCTATACCCTAAGCAAAATATATCACATAGCAGCGGTGTTGCCAGTACCCAAGGATATAGTGCACAAGATTTTAGCTGCGGTGAATTGGTTCATCTGGAGCGGAAATATCTTTAAAGTTACCATGCCAACCACAGTATTAACCCGCCCCACTAGCGCTTTTAGGCGGGATAATACTGCCAAATGGACTGTATCCGCAAAATACTGCAGACACCCCATCCCACAATTGCAAAAACGTTATTCAACAGGTTAGCCCCCAACGAGCAAAAATTCTCCAGTCGATGTTGGTCGCATCAGCGCTCAACTCGACTACGTCCAGACTTACTATCTGGAAATGAGCCGTATTCAAGATACTCCACAGCAGCTTAACACCAGAAGGACGTATTATCACTTCATGAGACGCCATAGGCCAAACCCCGTGGAAGCGAAATATCCAGCAGTCAACAGGAGAAACGTCTGGAAAAATATTAACAATCCCATCCTCCACTCCAAAATAGTGTCCACATGGTATGACATTGTAAATGAGAAGGTCCTCACAGGTGAAATACTGCACATAATCAAATTGAAGCAGAGTCCGTTCTATGATCATTGCCATACTGTAGATACCTTGGCACACATCCTAATCTGCCGAGACCAATTCCAAATATGGAACTGGACTAGAAAAAAACTCGCAACAATTACTAGGACTACAGAATCTGCTATAACACTTAAAGAAGTACTTCAACTAGACTGGCGTTTCTTTCCTGAAACAAAGAACAGTAGCGACACTTGGATTATCGACCATTTCGCACATTTTGCAATTACGACTAAACATGAGTGTATAGACGAGTATATACAGTACATAATGGAAGACCATCATAATCTTAAAGAGTCAGAAGTACAAAGCTTTGTTTCAGAATTTCTTACATCACACTTTGCCATAAGGAAGAGGTATTTTTTTTCTTTTTTTTATGCATAGCACTTAAGTGACACGCTACAAAGTTTGCATCATTTTAATTAAGTTGGCACAAAAACTGTTTTTGTTAGTGAGCCAAGTCAAGGTGCATCAAGACAACTAATTATGGCACAAGCCATAACATGGGAAAAATAGATAGGAAATATACATATAAAACATAAAAATAAATAAAAAATAAATATTTTTTTCAGATGTGTTTGATTGATTTTGTTTTATTCTGTTTAACCGATATTGGACAGTTTGTTACGACAAGAAGATTTATTTACTTTCTGTTAAACAATGAAAACAATAAGAAAACTGCACCTGTCCAGTAAACAAGAGATCCCAGCTCGAATACAAAAATAAAGAAAAATAAATAATGGTGGTATAGTGTGAAAGTGGCTGTGGCACTAGTTTTGTTTTTGTTTTTGGGTTAGATATGTTTTGGGGATAGTATGGGTGATAAGAGCCAACGCCTTAAATGGAAGAGTTTTAAAAAATGGTCTCGCGGTATTTGAATAGTACTCAAAATATCCGACCTGGGTCCGTACTTAGTTAGTGGTTATGTTTTAAAAGAAAGTCACCAGCAATGGTGGCTTATGACTTCCGGCATGAGAAGTCTCCGTCGCTGTGCCAACGGCTTTGACAAAGAGGGCGGAGGAGCGAATAGAGGTTCGAGGCACTCTCTTGCCTTTTTGATCGGGAACTGCTCCTAAAAAGCCGTAGAATCAGTAATGATCAACGGCATGAGGATGTAGAAGGCAATGGAAACAAATGCATTAAAGACACATAATGTGTATCCACGGGACATGTGACCTATAATTGAAAATAGTAACATAATTATTGGCAAAATATTACGGACTAGCCCCAATCGGATATCCGGGAGGGGACTGCCAAGGGAGAGGCGAGCTACGGAAAAAAGGATTGAATAACGAACGAAAGTGAAATGTTCTACGATTCGGGGGTATGGAGTTTCGGAAGTCTGAACGTGGTACGGAAGCTAGAAAATCTGAAAAGAGGAATGCAGAGGATATCGAACGGGTAATTCAGTACGTGAAGGGAGATGAATATCTGATAGTTACGTGAGACTGGAACGCAGTTGTAGGTGACGGAGTGGGAGAAAAGGGGTAGGGGAAAATATGGACTTGGTAGTAGGAATGAGAAAGACTAATTGAGTTCTGCAGTTAATATGAGTTAGTTCAAATGGTTCAAATGGCTCTGAGCACTATGGGACTTAACATCTGTGGTCATCAGTCCCCTAGAACATAGAACTACTTAAACCTAACTAACCTAAGGACATCACACACATCCATGCCCGAGGCAGGATTCGAACCTGCGACCGTAGCGGTCGCTCGGTTCCTGACTGTAGCGCCTAGAACCGCACGGCCACTCCGGCCGGCACGCTTGGCATTCTCTGAGGCTAAAGATACTGAGATAATGAGGGGCTGAGTAGGCAGTTCAGTCGAAGGGGGACATCCTGAAAAAGATCAGTCACAGAAATTGGAAAGAAAATCGTCGGTAGAAGGAAGGAAAATGCTAAGAAACCACGGATAACAGAAGAAGTATTTCAGTTGATCGACGAAAGAAGGAAATATAAAAATGTTCAAGGGTATTCCGTACTACAGAAATACAAGTCACTTAGGTACGATGTAAATAGGAAGTGCAGGGAACTTATGGCAAAATGGCCGCATAAAAAACGTGAACATATCTGAAAAGTAATAATTATCGGAAGGTCTGACTGAGCATACAGAAATCTCAAAAGACTTCAACGAAATTAAAAGCAAGGACGGTAACATTAAGAGTGGAATAAGAATTCCACTGTTAAATGAAGAGGAGAGAGGGAAGAGGTGGAAACAGTACACTGAACGCCTCTAAGAGGGGGAAAACTTGTTTGATCACATGACACTAGAGGAAACTCTTCAAATGATCAAATGTGCGTGAAATCTTATGGGACTGAACTGCTGAGGTCATCAGGCCCTAAGCTTACACACCACTTAACCTAAATTATCCTAAGGACAAACGCACACATCCATGCCGAGGGAGTACTCGAACTTCCGCCGGGACCAGCCGCACAGTCCATGGCTGAGGAAACTGTAGTCAGTAGGGAAGAGATAGGGGCTATGAATATTAGAATCAGAACTGAAAGTAGATTTGGAAGACTTAAGTTCGAGTATCGCAGGTAACATTCCAAAAAAATTTCTAAAGTCACTGGGGGGGGGGGGGGGGGGAGTGGCAACGAAATGGATATTCCCGCTGGTGTGTAGAATTTATGAGACGGGCAACAACCACCACACTTTCGGAAAAACATCATGCACACAATTCTGAAGAGGGAACAATAAGACTGGATGATCACGAACGAAGTCTGTAATTAAAAATGGTCTAAGGTAAGGGTGTAGCCTTTCGCATCTACTGTTCAATCTATACACCGAAGAAGCAATAAAGGAAATAAAAGAAAGGTTCACGAGGTGGATTAAAATTCAATATTCAATATGAGAGGATGTCAATGGTAAAATTCACTGATGATATTGCTGCCCCCAGTGAAAGTGAAGGAAAATAGCAGGATGTGTTGTATCGAATCAACAGTTTAATGAGCACAGAATATGGATCGAGAGTAAATCGAAGAAAAACGAAAATCATGAGAAGTAGCAGAAATGACAACACCGAGGAACTGAATATCTGGATTGATGGTCACGAAGTAGATGAAGTTAAGGAATACTGCTACTTAGGCAGCAAAATAACCCATACCGGACGGAGTAAGGAGGACGTAAAAAGGAGACTAGCACTGGCGAACAGGGTATTAATTTCTAAGAGCACATCATTGCATTGTAGTGAGACATGGACTGTTGGAAAACCGAAACAGAAGAGAATCGAAGCGTTCGACATGTGGCACTATAGAAGAAAACGAAATTTAGGTGGAATGATAAGATGAGGAGTAAGGAGGTTCTCCAGAGTATCGGCGATTTATGTGGGAAAGAAGAAGGAACAGCGTGATACATCAGTTTAAGACATCAGGGAATAACTTTTGTGGTACTAGAGGGACGAGTAGAGGGAAAAACTCATACAAGAAGACGGGGACTGTAATTCAACCAGCATATAATTAAGGACATAGATTCCAGTTGCTAGTCTGAGATGCAAAGGTTGGTACAGGACAGAAATTCGTGACAGACCGCATCAAATCAATGAGAAGGCTGATGACTCCAAAAAGAGACATGTTGATGACTTGTGAATATATAGAACACATTAATTAGACTTTTGCGTCTGTTATCCATAACACTGTTAGAATTGTGTTGACACTCTTTCATTAATGTTAAGTGTGACTTTCGTTATAGCAGACTGGCTTTGAGTATTAGTTGCTGCTGTTCTCTGCCAGTCCGACACTGAGCCTCTTAAGGAGGAATGAGCTCCTGTCTCTATTTACCTATTTGTGCTCTGTCTATGCACAGCCTCATTTTCTTCCATGAATGAGAAAACGAGCATTTCAAAACTCTCTCCGGTACAGTCACAGTGTTTGGTAGAGTGGTGTGGTTCGAAGTACTATAGTGCTGCCAACTGAAACCCCTGGTAGGCTATTCTGGGACCAAATAAGGTAACTAGATGGCGTAGTCAACCTGTTGGCACCTGCCCCCCCCCCCCCCCCCCCCACCGCCCGCCGCGTGGGTATTCGACTTCTGATGGCTAGTCAGCTAAGGTGTGGAGGTTCCTTGTAAACGCTCCCTTGATTGTCGGATAAAGGTCAATGGCCTTTATAGTGTTCTCGAAATTCAAGCTCCAAATTGTAGGTCTTTTTAGGGGGCATGTTTATTTTTCGGCGACTGAGTAAATTATTATATATTTCGTCCGTATTTGCGTGTGAAATTTCGTAATTTAAAATAGCATTATTATGAACCACATCTTTGCTATTGCGGCTTCCAGCCAAGAACATGGTCCTTACACCGCCCTTTGCTACGGTAGAACCATAATAAAGTGATTGCATGTGTTACGATGAGCGTAGTGGTACATAATTTTCGTGTAGAATTTTGTATGAATCGTGTTTTTGCTACAATGGCCTTCAGTCAATCACGTGGTCATGAGTCTGTCTCTTGCCAGAGTAGAACCATTACAAAGTAATTGTGTATCTTAGATAATATTTCCTATGTATTATACAATGTAGTGAAATAGTGAGAGAAAGTGACTTCTTAGTATGTCGCATTTGGTTTTTACTAGGAGTAATAAAACAATTCAAATTAAGTAAAGCCAGTTTAGATGCTTATCACCCAAATCACTTCTTTCCCATCATTTACTCCCTGAAAAAACTTCAAAGTGCTATTTGTTATGATGGAAGTGCAGTGTTAATGGTAAAAAGAGTTGATTATCTGTATTAAGGAGACACAGAGAATCCTGCACGTTTATAACGCCACTTTCACCAACGCTTTCATGCTTGTTACAATTCATGGAGATTAACATACTCTTTATCCGTTGAGTGCAACGGCCTTGCCGCAGTGGATACATCGGTTCCCGTGAGATCGCCGAAGTTAAGCGCTGTCGGGCGTGCTCGGCACTTGGATGGGTGGCCATCCAAGCCGCCATGCGCTGTTGCCATTTTTCGGGGTGCACTCAGCCTGGTGATGCCAATTGAGGAGCTACTCGACCGAATAGTAGCGACTTCGGTCAAGAATACTATCTTACGACCGAGAGAGCGGTGTGCTGACCCCACGCCCCTCCTATGCGCATCCTCCACCGAGGATGACACGGTGGTCGTATGGTCCCGGTAGGCCATTCGTGGCCTGAAGCCGGAGTGCTTTTTTTATCCATTGAGTAATTAAGTAATTATTAATTATCATTATGTATCGTTAATCGAACCAAGTCTTTCCCACTGGTATCTCTGGAAACTGAATTTGGTGTATGAAAATAAAAAGTGAAAGATCTCAGACAGTGACAGCAACTATGGTAAAAATCAAAGAAAAACAGCAGTCGTATCACGCATTTAAGCATGCAGTTTAATCCCAGGCAGTTACAGCAACCCAGTTAGTTTTGTGAATATATTTCTATTGTTGAGTAATGTCCTGCTGAATTTGACGCCCGCATTTGATAATATTTCCTGTACGTAATAACAGTCGCTGCAAGATACATATTCTCTGTAACGGAATACTAAACAAAGAAGATTGTGAAATCATTAATATATTCAATGCTCTTTTTGTAATTTTTAGGTGCTTTTGCACAGGAAGTATTTAGATAGTAGGAATACGAATTTCTTACGTAAAATATCTGAATAAATTGTGCTGCACATTAACTGTTTGGCAATCGAAGCAGTCGCAATTAAGTGGTGTATAAAGCATTTCTGCTTGTGTTGTTGTTTATTCGTAGACAATTTACTTAAATTCAGATATGAGAATATGATAATTCGTGATATTACAGTATCTAGAATTTTTCGATAGCAGTGTTAATTTGAAGCGCGACTGCCCTTAAATGAAGAAAACCACTTACGTAATTGTAATATTCAACAAGTTGTAGTTTTCTAAGCACTCGAAAACTGAAATAAATATGTAAAGGGAATTGTGATACACTAATAGAAAAAATGTAACTGGTGTACTTCATTTGATGTTCTCAGTCTTGAGGAATGAAGTTTTGTAATGAGCTGGGACTCGTTTCACTTGTTCCCTTCTGCAAATGAACTGTCCAAGCACATCTTACCTGCTTCACAATCTTTACTGGAGACTGGAGGTCTTCATTGTACTATTTTATGTTGCATGTACAGTATTTATATCTGGTATGTACTAAAGTCGATAATTACATAACGTGACCTATTCAAGGTAACTGATGTGCTTATTGCGCAGTAATTAACGATAAACATTATGTAGTGATTTTGCAGTGTATAATAACTTAGCCCCTCGTAGAATACCTTCACCTGTAATTCATGTGCCCTTGTAAAATGAAAACAACATAGAAACTTCCTCTTACCTCGATATTTAGAAACGTGTATATAAGAAAAACTTGCACAGCAGACAGACCTTGCATTTATGAATGTAGAAATTGTATGCTGTTTGAGGATTTTTTACTTTTCGACGGTGTATATGATTTTGGCTTGATGTTTCTCATTTACCTTTAATATTTCCTTTGTTCCACCTCAAGATGTCGTTTCACAAACTGAGTTTGTGCTTACCTATCCAGGCAATCTCGGCGACACTAATTCCTTCTTAATAGTAACTCTTTGTAGACCAATGAACTGCATTTCAAAGTTCGATGCTCTTATTGCTCTATTTCTATAACAAACTTAGTAATTACTAAAGTCTCACTGTGTATTAATATCTAGCTGTTCTTAATATATACACAACGCTTGAATCTTCGTATACAAGTTAAGTCGACTGCAAGTGAAATTATCATGTCGTTTCTTTGCATATTGACAGATTTGCGTACCTAGGAATAAATGTTATTTTTCTTTTTGGCTTTAGTGCAAGACCAAGCTTGGATTTCAGGTGTCAGCACTGAGAAGAGATTCATTTACGTTCAACGTACTCCTCAGTTCTGTTTAAACGTAATTATTCAATATCAGGTAGGGCTAATAGCGGTGTTTCAACTAAATACTGAGAAAGAAAACTAATAAACTCGTTTTTAGGCAGCAGTCTGTAACGCAAAAACTGAGAAATTCATACGATTGACTCTCAGAGAAAGAAACATAATTGGTCGTGAAAAACCGACTTAAGAAAATTTTTATCTCAGTTTACAAGTGTAAGTCATGCATATTGTACAATAAAGGTGAAGACCGTGAAGATAAAGCAATTTTTTAATTCGCTGAGAATTTCGTCGTCTTGTAAAGAGCTGCATGATTTCTCGATGTGTACGGAGCAGCCTTTCTCCTAGGCTCATTGGTTGTAGAGAAACGAACAGAAACGTGTTTAACAACACATATATTTTCGTGGATATACAGAAAGCCCTCGATAACGTAAAAAGGGAAATATTTCTGAGGTACTGTGAAAGTAAAGGTAGACAAAGGGACCCACGCTTGGTATGAAACCTCTACAAAAACGAGACAGTTGTTGTTAATGAGCCTCAACACAATAAGCCTCGATTTAAAAATAAGTCCGCCAAGAATGTAGACAATTACCAATTATTTTATAGGACAAACAGGAAGGCAGAGAACAGAGATAGATGTAATAAAACATGACACAAGCCGAGGAGATAGCCGTCCTGTCTGAAATAGTAGTTCACGAAGCCATGCTACATAAAATCGATAAAGTTTTGGGAAACGAATAAAACATGAAAATAAAATAGCCTAAACAAAGGAGAGAGACAAAAGAAGGCAAGCGAAAGCCCGTGTACCTTATGTTCAGTAATCTGGCTTACCTACTTGTCATGAAGTGAGATGACGAGCGCTGGAAGAAGCAAAGCAGGATAAGCTAATCCAATCTAATCTAATCTAACCTAAGATGCAGAATTTCCAAATCAACAGGTGCCACCTACAAATAGAAGACGTTAACACAAAGAAATATCAAACCAAAAATCAGGGAAATGTTTCTGAAAACATCTAGAATGAGGTAATGTGTGGCTTTGAGAACTGAGTCTTAGGAAGTGAAGAAAGGAAAAGGCTGAATTTTACAGGCGCCCCCTGATTGTCAAAAAGATTCCTAAGGCCACAAGTCACAAAGTCCGCAACAGACTGAGAGATGAGTTTATAGACCACAAGTTTAAATACGTAGTGCAGGTTATTGGCCGTCTATTGAAACAGAAAAGAGTCCTAAGACAATATCAACAGAAAAAACTAGAGGAAGACGAGGCCTCAAGTAGATAAATTAAAACATAAATGAATTAGGATGTAGATGCTACACACAGATGAAGAAGTAAATAGAAGCACGTGTATACTGGAGATCTTCTGTCAACCAGACTGTTGTCAATCAAATCACAGAGTAAGCGCAAAAGGAAGAAAGTTAGTATCCGTATCTCTGACGCAATCGTAAAATTACAGAAGGAAGATCGGGACGCTTTTGATTAATTTCTCGGTAAAACAGGGATATTTAATCTCACGTGAACACTACTTGACAAGAGACGTGGGCGTGCGTAAGAGGACAAACTGTCAGATAGTTAGATTCTCTGTACTCTAATATAACCACATGTCTTTATTTCAACAAGAAATTTTACTGTACTTTTACTTGAACGAAGTAATTCTTTTTTGAGATACTCTGCTGCAATATGTTGTTAAATGAATAACTATGTCAATACATAAAATGTGAATGCAAGAGCGAAGTTGAAATTTTGAACCTTTGCCAAATTAATTACCAGTTCAATTTTGTTACTTCAACAGAATGCATCCCGATTCCGGATCAACTAACGGACTAGCAGAATTTCTCTATTCGTGCAGTGTTCACTAGTGTAACTCTCAGATCAGAGCAATATATTTGGCTGTGATTCGCAGAATACACACGAACTATCTCACCAAAGAAGTTATTTGTCATGATCCCTTGCGCTCAAGACATTCACGACGAAATGAAAACCACCACCAACTGCACTGCTTCGGCAGCTTTGTAACAAGAATTTATTACCTCTTGTGACGTTAATAACATCGGAACCGTAGGTTTGATAGTGTGAATTACAATGTAATAAACTCACCACGAAGAAATGATCCGAATTGGATGGAAATCGGTAGATAAGATGTACATGTATAGGGAGATTTACCATAACAGTTTCAGAAAGGTTGGGTGATTTAGGAGAAAGAGCTTCTCAAAGTCAGCAAGCCAATGACACGTAGGTCCATCTCTGGCTCTTATGCAAGCAGTTATATGGCTTGGCATTGAATGATAGAGTATATGGATGTTCTCCTGAGAAATATCGTGGCAAATTCTGTCCAACTGCACGTTAGATCGTCAAAACCCCGAGCTCGTGGGAGGCCCTGCCCACAATGTTCCCAACGTTCTCAATTGGGGAGAGGTTCGATAACCTTCCTGGCCAGTCCATCGTTTAAAAAGCACGAAGACAAGCAGTAGAAACTCTTACCGTATGCTGGCAGTCATTATTTTGCTGAAATGGGGCGTAAAATATTGTCGACATACCGTTGTGCTATAAATGTGCCGCAGATGACAATCAGAAGAAATGAAATGACACACCAGACCAGACGGCTGTCGGACATCATGGCGGGCGACAGTCAGGTAGGTATCCCACCCATGTCTTGGGCGTCTCCAGACCGTCTTCGGCCTGGAATCTCATTGACTGGAGTAAATTGCCTTCATTGACGAGTCCTGCTGACCCTATGACCAGCAAAGACGTGTCTGGAGATGCCCCAGACAGTGGTGGGATACCAACCTGATTGTCGCCGCTGTACTGCCCGACAGCCATAGTTGATGATCTAGAGTGCCATTTCATTTCATAATAGGACGTCTTTGGTTGTCGCCCACTGCGTTCTTACAACACAGTGTTACGTTGACGATATTTTACGCCCAGTTTGGGACACCATTCTAGGCTTACATTTCATCAAGATAATGCCCACTCCCACACAGCAAGAGTTTCTTTTGTGTGTCGGCGTGCTTGCCAAACCCTACCTCGGCCAACAAGGTCGCCGAATCTCACCTTAATTGAATACGATTGGAGCATTATGGGCAGGGGCCTCCCACCAGATCCATTTACTAGAGACAGGGTGTTGGAGTGTCAACTTAGTTGATGATGGAATTCCCAGCAGATTCTAGAACTGCGGAGTTTCTGACGGTCCTAAAACGGTAGATAGGGGTCATTTTGACCCCCCCCTCCAAAAAAAATTCATATTTAACTCAAACAAGTACTTTGTTTTAGTGTTTTTGAATCCATACCTCTCTTTCTAATATTCACAATGATTATTTAACACGATAATTAATAATTACTTATCGATTTGAGCAACAAAATATCTTGCAAATTTATTGTTTCTGATGCTAACAAGTTTACTAAGCTGCAGATTTTCATTTCCTAACTATTTGTACAACCTCCTAGGCAGTATATTTAGTCCACATTACCCTAGCGTGCATTCTACACATGGCTATATATTACTTTTCACTGAAGTCATTGGAAAGTGCCAGACGCACTTAGCACACGTGACTTCTCTTTTACGAGCACATTTTCCGCACATGGCTTTGTGACAGTTTACTCAGTTTTCGCTGGTCTTTTTAACTTTGCAGAGGCAGATTTGGCACTTACTCCACTTTCTAGGTAATTTCAGTCGTATATTCTCTTCATTTGCCTGATGTTCTTGCTCTTGAGTTCATTCGTCCGCTAAATTATGAACTTAGGAACTTGTTGCTTTCCATTTTCTTGTCCGATATTATATTGCAGATGACCCATGCATTTGTTGTCGGTATGTCCAAGATGTTGTGGAAGACATGGTTCAAATGGCTCTGAACACTATGGGACTTAACAGCTATGGTCATCAGTCCCCTAGAACTTAGAACTAATTAAACCTAACTAACCTAAGGACATCATACAACACCCAGTCATCACGAGGCAGAGAAAATCCCTGACCCGGGAATCGAACCCGGGAACCCGGGCACGGGAAGCGAGAACGCTACCGCACGACCACGAGCTGCGGACTAGAAGACATGCATTGGCCAACTCCTACATTCAAAAAAAAAAAAAAAAATGGCTCTGAGCACTATGGGACTCAACTGCTGAGGTCATTAGTCCCCTAGAACTTAGAACTAGTTAAACCTAACTAACCTAAGGACATCACACACATCCATGCCCGAGGCAGGATTCGAACCTGCGACCGTAGCGGTCTCGCGGTTCCAGACTGCAGCGTCAGAACCGCGCGGCCACTTCGGCCGGCTCCCTACATTCAACCTTCGTAGTATATTTACCGGTCGTCTGGTCAACCACATCCACCCCATACTTCGTTGCACTGTAGATTGTAATGGTTTCACATTTCCTCTTTCTTTTCTTACTTCTTGCTACTTCAGCATGCAGTGCATTCAGAAAAATGACATTTTTACTCTTCTATCCTTGGCGTAGAGTCATGGTACAGTCCGTATTGCCACTATGGTGCATGATGGAGAGTATTTCTGTACTGGGCTTCCATATTTCATCGACGATTCCATGACGAATCTTGTTGATTTTACCAACTAATGAAGTTTTCTTTTCTTTGAGTTTCTTAGCTAGATGGAGAGACGTAAAGTTGTCCGTCGCCACATTTCTTCCTTGATTTACAAATGGCTCCATGAGATGCAAAACCACGTACTCTCCAGGTGGTTGCTTCTCTCGAGGCCTGTCCTCTTTGACTAGGTATGGGAAAGCATTACATATATACTTTATCATTAGATCGACAGCCAACCAGAATCTGAGATCATGTTTGTCTGCTTTATTGGTCATGAACTGAGTGAACCTGCATGTTATTTTGCTTGGTAAAAGTTGCTCGTCAATGGTTTTATTTTCTCCAGGGTGATAAGAACGAATACTTTTTCAATGAAATTTAAACAAATCTCAGATACAAGAGCGAATTTTTTTGCCTGCCAAGCGTTTAGCTCGGGTTGATTTTTCTTCGAAACGGAGAAATCTGAGAATTTTCAGAAATATGTCCTTTGACATAATATCTTTGGTAAAAATAGGCCTCCAAGCGTGCAACCAGAGATCATTCCAGACATATCTTTTGTACAAATCATTCCCCGAGCATTCATGATGTCTATCAATTTCTCCAGTCCCTCAAGTGATAAAGTCCTGTCACTGTTTTTTAATACTTTTCGAGCATTTGATTCTGTCTATTTCTCCACGAGATGTAGCACTGCTCCGTCAAAAATAAGATACTGGTGATAGAGTCGTCTGTTCGTTGGCAAGCTTAAGGAATGGGACCTTCTCTCTCCTTCCGAACGTTCACAGCTGACATTCTTCCAAAAGATGAAAAATTGGCAATCTCCCACACCGTTCCATTCTTAGAAACTATCTTCGTAGACGCTTTCAAATGTGCCAGCTGTGGTGAAAGCGCTGATGATTGAAGTAGATCACAATGTCTCCACCTTGACGTGTTTCAGATACATAATTGAGCCGTGTGTGGCTCGTGTTCCCACCGTCATGTATTTTACACCCTGTTTTATCGTACTTCCTCCTCAGTACGTTAATTTAAGTTACTACTGTCACTGAGTTGCTTCTTTACCTGACCGTGAGCGGCGTTAGCAGCACGTATCGATATGTCCCCTCTCGTGGTATCTTTGCTCGAGTGCTATTACATCCCGGTCGTTGCCTGTCGTAAGGAGTTCGGGTTGCGGGTTCGGGTCTGCCAGCCAGTCGGCTGGGTCCGCTGGCGGTCCCTGAGCAGTGTTGGAGCGTGTATGGATCTGTCCGTTCGCTACGAGCTTCGTGGTTCACCGACCCAGGACGTCAAAGTTGAGTTGTGGTTTCAACTATCCAAGCCATGTCCATTCGTGTTGAGGAGGTCTACATCTACATCTGCATCTACATGATTACTCTGCAATTCACATTTAAGTGCTAGGCAGAGGGTTCATCGAACCACAGTCATGCTATCTCCCTACCATTCCACTCCCGAACAGCGCGGGAAAAACGAACACTTAAACTTTTCTATTCGAGCTCTGATTTCTCTTATTTTATTTGGATGATCATTCCTACCTATGTAGGTTGGGCTCAACAAAATATTTTCGCATTCGGAAGAGAAAGTTGGTGACTGAAATTTCCTAAATAGATCACGCCGCGACGAAAAACGTCTTTGCTTTAATGACTTCCATCCCAACTCGCGTATCATATCTGCCACAGTCTCTAACCTACTACGTTCGTTTCGGTGGCTCACTGTTGGGGAGGTTTTCCTGTGAGCAACACCGAGTGTTTCTATTGCTGAAATTTAGCCGCCATGCGGTGCAATTAACTATATTGGTTGACTACAATTCTAGTGCACCAGCGGAATTTGCTGCCTTGTGGCCGTTAGTGTTCTGGTTACCTGCCCTGGCCACTGACGTAAATTCGTGCAGTTTTCTTATTGGATGAAGTTAAGTATATTACGATATTTCAAATTCAAGTGTACCAGCGGAATTTTCTGCCTTGTGGCCGTTAGTGTTCCAGTTACCTGCCATGGCCACTAACGTAATTTCAGGCATAGTCCTTTCCTCACTTGTTGTCGCTGTCCAACTTGGTGTGTAATTTTGACAGCTAATATATACTTCATTGTGGATTATCACGTTCGTAGCCTTTTGTGTTTGAGTTCTCATGTACTGATTGATATCAAGCAACTCATTGTGTCGGTGGGTCTGTGGTTGTCCCCTGGTTGGGTACCGATGGATCGAGTGTAGTTGGTCTCACCACCTGTGTCACGCAAGTGACCGAGGACAGACCGACATCCCTGGAGGCTTCTGAGCGCCGTTGTCTTTATTGTCTTTCTCACCGGTGTTTAATTATTTTTGTTTAGCTATTTAACATTTGAGGCTTATGGTTATAGTTCTTTTTTAAATTTGGAAAATTAATTGTGGGCTATCTGCCTTGCAACCTTATTCTTAAAATTATCTGTCAAGCTTAAAAATTGCAGCCTTCTGCCTTAACAGATTGTGGTATTTTAAAATCTTGAAATTTAATTGTGGCCTTCAGCCGTTTGTATTGCACCTTGCATATGTTTGTTCTATCTATTTTTGCCTTGAGGCTTTCCACCTAGGTGTGATACATGTTTTTTTAAATTATTTTATTTGCTATTTTAACTGCATTTCTATCTTGTTTATTTTTAAGAATTCTTGTTTGGAGGTCTTCAGCCGTGAAGGAGTTGCATTTTGTAACAGTTCGGCTGTATGCCGCTTTGGTTGTAAATGTGTTATAAAATTACAGTAAATTACAATTTTAAGGTGAAACTGACCCGAACGTTATTTGGCCCTTTCCAAAATCCTAATCACTTGTTCTGCACAGCGGGTTTACCTGGTGTTTCAATAATCATCATCTTCTCATTGAAGTCAAATTTTTATTCAGCTTCGAAATTCTCTAAGAGATATAACAGTTCTTGATCAGAAAGTCCACGCTGAGGATACATGCTCGAAAACGTGTTTCGCATACAGTGATTACTGCCTGAATGACACGATAAAAACAGTGTTGGACTGAAATTTCAACATGTCAGGTTGCAACAATGAGCATCAACTTCTTTACATGATTGCTGACTGATGCCACATGATTGTTAGATAATTTACTTATATTCAGAAGAGAACTTACAGTGGTGTCATACAAACCATTTCCGCCATTATCGGTATGTCGAGTGAAATGTCGAAGAAGGTATAAACATTTTGTATATCCTAAGAATCATCGTAAACGGGATAAAAAAATTAGGAAAAGTCACACAGTATGAATTCATTAACGAAGCAAATAAATTAGATATGACAGTGGAGGAAAAAAATTTGACAGTGGTCATTTTGACCAATTCCGCCGTTCTAGTGTTAGGAGGTAATAATCATTTTAGAATGAGATTTTCACTCCGCAGCGGAGTGTGTGCTGATATGGAACTTCCTGGCAGATTAAAACTATGTCCCGGACCGAGATTCGAACTCTGGACCTTTGTCTTTCGCGGGCAAGTGCTGTACCAGGGAAAGGCAAAGGTCCCGAGTTCGAGTCTCTGTCCAGCACAGTTTTATCTGACAGGAAGTTTCAATAAGCATTTTGTTCATTAAGTTGCTATTTGCCTTTTGTATGTCAGTATTCATATAATTCCGCTGAGATTGTTTAAGTACGTAAGCTATACAAATGCTATACGCCTTTTGTATATTAGTATTCATGTAATTCCGCTGAGATTTTTTAAGTCGACTCTAGTATTAGTGATATGTTTGTGCTTCCCTCACTGTTACGTAATCCCGTGGTATTATATACAGCATGTTTGAACGACTTTACATTAAACGTCTTCTGGTGATAGATCACGTCGTGGGGAACAACATTTTGGTGGCAAAATATTTTCTGGCGCTTCCCAGCGACGCTGTGTGTCCTTCGCCGGCACTGGGACGAGATTTCACCAAACTAGCACGGTCTATTAACCAGGTACGCTGCATAGTACATACCTCGGTAAATTGGTAGAGTGGTTATCAACTAGAAAACCTTAAGAATGAGTGTCTGTAAGGGGATAAAGATACGTTAGAAGCGAATGGGCAACTTTAATTTTGCTGTTTCATAAGGAGGTGATACGTAGTTTATAGTCAACACACAAGGCCCACTCACGCAGAAGAGTGCTTACGCCTTGCCGCCACTCAGGGGCATAACCAGTACAAAAGGACACTTAGTGCTGACGGAAAGTGTCAAGGAACATTTTGTCTCTCACAGAAGTTGTTTCCATGACATTTGATGCAAAGTTTTTGAAGCACCCTGTACACACTGTGGTGACAAGTAGTGGGATAGTGACATGCATATATGCAGATGACGCAGTATCGTATAAGCAAGTTGCAAAAGTGCAGTGCATTGGTGGGACTGTCATTTACACTTAGGTGATTCATATGTAAAGGTTTCCGATATGATTATGGCCGCACAATGGGAATTAACAGACTTGGGAATGACAGTAGGAGCTAGATCCATGGGACATTACATTTTGCAAATCATTAGGGAATTCGGTATTCTGAGATAAACAGTATCAAGACTGTGCTGAAAACCGCAAATTTCAGGCATTACTTCTTATCACGGACATATAGTGGCCGACGACCTTCACTTACGGACAGAGAGGGGTGCTGTTTGCGTAGAGTTGTCAGTGCTAACAGACAAGCAACACTGCCATCAATAACCACAGAAATCCATCTGAGCCGTACGACAAAAGTATCTGCTGTAACATTATGACGTAATTTGTCGTTAACGGGGCTATGGCAGCAGACAGCTGATGTGAGTGCCGTTGCTAACAGCACGACGTCGCTCCAGCTCCACTCGTGGGCTCGTTTCCGTATCGGTTGGACCCTACACGATGGCCTGGTCAGATTAATCCAGCTTTCAGTCGGTAAGAACTGATGGTCGGGTTTGAGTGTGGCGTCGACTACACGAAGCCATTGATACAAGCTGTCAACAAGTCACTATACATGTTGGTGGTGGCTCCATAAGGATATGGGCAGTGTTCTCATGAAATGGACTGGTTCCTCTCATCCAGTGGAATCGACCATTGACGAAATTGTTATGTTCGGCTGTTTGGAGACCATTTGCAGCCATTCATGGACTTCGCATCCCCCCTCCCCCCTCTCCCCCCGAAACAACGATGGAATTATTATAGATGACATTGCACCATGACACCGGGCCACAGTGGTTTGCGATTGGTTTAAAGAACATTCTGGACAATTCGAGCGAATGGTTTGACCACCCAGATCGCCTAGCACGAATGCCGGGGACTTCAAACGACGCGCCGAGTCCAAGTAACGTCGACTTGCTGCACTACGCACCAGGAGCAATCGCATCCATTAAATATCTGGGAGTGCGCGATTAAAAGTGGAAAAATCACATAAAACTAATTGTTGGAAAGGCATATGCTCTTCATTACAAGAATCTTTAGAAAGTTTAGTGCACCTCGAAGAATGTTAGTTTAGAAACCTCTCGCCCGCCCGATCTCGAGTATTGTCCATCACTTTGGAACTGTTACAAGATTTGAGAGAGGAACTGGAGAAAATCCGGAGTCGTAAATGTCCTTTTCGATTCGTCTAGTAGGGGCGAAATGATCACAGATATTCCCGTCTAATTCTAATGGCAAACACGACAAGAGAGGCGTTTCGCATTTCGCTTTGGCCTATCGTTAAAATTCTGAGACTCTTCGTTCTTAGGACAGTCAACGAATACATTCCTCCAGCCTATGAACACTTGTATGTCGTGAGAAGATCATGAAGGCCTATCAACAACAGGTCTTCCCCAAAAACTACTCTCCGTGACATACCACAAAGTAGCTAGCGGAGTATAGATGTAAATGCACGAATGAAACGTTTGAAGACTTACCAGCTCTTCAAAGTAGGCTTTCCGGCAGTCAGTGACTAATCTGTGCGAAGAGTATAAGGCGGAAAAAATCTCAAGATTTTGCAGAGTATTGCTCTTCGAGCGTTGAACCAGGGGCAGGATAGTTATGACAGCTGTAGATCGGAGACTAGTAACTGGAACTGCTTGCGTGATACGACGTATTGCTCATAGTATTGTGTTATCCGAAAGAATCCTTGTTGTAGGCATGCACAGATCATCTGCACCGAGAAGCAGTGGCAATATTATCCTAACTTTCGTTCTTTTGGGCTTCGTTGGGGCCTGAGGCTATTACCAAAGGCGTCCTCCCAAGATATAAGCTACGTCAAAGTTATTGCGAACCATCTACATACCTTGATGGCTTGATCCTTCTTCAGTCGTTTACAGAGCTTTCCCAGCAGGTAGATTCGCCTGACACCAGAATGTTAAAATGCTTTGAAGGAAAGCATCACTTCTAGTTGTAATCTTGGCAACCAAAACTTACAATATCTCTGTTACTATTTAGTGTCACCTCGGAACTACTTGTAATCTGGTGTTAACTACTTCCAGACCCAAAGTCAATTAGCAAGTTCTCCATTGTAAACAGGGTACTTCGCTGGATATAATCAGAGAACCTGTTGAATATCAGTCGGTGAAGCACTTGTATGGACAGTATCTCCAAGACATTCAGTGGCAGAGTTATGAAGGACTTGAAACACTGCACGACGAAAAAACCGGGGATTCAAAATGAAACGTAGCATTTGCTGAGTCTATACGTGTTCAGTGACGAGATATACATTTCCTGTAGTGCTAAATCATCTTAAAACATTGACTGTTCGGTAAATAGGAACACAGCAAAAATTTGTTTCAGAGACCTGCGTAAAATTAGTAAAAATTTAAACTACACTTCAACACGTAAATTTAACGAAGGATGACTATAATACAGTTCTTCAATATTTTATTGGTATTGTTGCATATTAGGAACTACGACAACATTTAGGACAGTTTAAGTTTGTGTTAAAATATTCCATCCTCATTCTGTTTGTACATCGTAGAGTCCTTGGAGGACTTGTGTGTCTCGGCTTGAATACCTTCATTTTCTGTTTTCTCTTGTATCAGATGTGCAAACCCTAAGACAATTCGAGTAGCCACAGCAATTCCTCCATATTTAGTAACTCTCGACATTCCAGAAAGCGTGATTTAGAAAAGTGGCACCAACTGTGACAACTTTCTCCGTCAGAGAAAGTGTTGTATCATTACAAGACAGATTTTTTCTGCGCTGAGACTAAACACACCCATTTTATAGTAAATATAATGATGCCGTACAGCAATAGTATGACATTCGCTTTAACTGTCACTTTATTCAAATAAAACATAAGCGCATGTATGTGTGTACATTTAGGATATTTCTGCATTCGTGCATGAGGAGCGATTGTTTATCTATACTGTGTCTTCCTTTCCACGTGGTTTACTAGCACCTGTACTGGAGAGTGAAGTGCGTGTTGTCGTCATATTTACCATTGACAATATTGTGAAACAATAAACAAAACAATTGCTTCAAAGTACAGCTTACTGTCACACTCAGCCTCGGTTGTGCACCCGGCTCAGCAAAGCGTAATATGTATACGAGGCATTCACCAGCTGAAAAACATGAATTTACATCAAAAAGTAGCACTATTTAAAAATTGGTTTGTTTTATACACAGACAAATCATTAAAAGTTGAATACACAACACAGATTGGGAATACAATAGTCATAAGAAGCAGCAGCTGAACAGTTATTGGGAGTCACTCTCATATGTGTGCATATGTTTTCGACGGAGACCGTAGTTTTCGAGTTATTGAAGAAAAACGTACAGAAGAGCCCTTAAAATGCACTCCCACTCCCATACTCAGCCCCCATCAGTCAGGATTTCTAGTACGCTGTTCATGGCACTCTCCCACACCACTGTTCACAACTTTGGGACTGTAGGACTTATTTCCACATCCGACCTTTTTTGGTCTTCACTGACTGGCCTGTTTAGCCGAATACTCACAAGTTGTAAAATTGATGTTTGTATAAATTTAAACTGAAAATGTAGTAAATTTTAACAGTATAACAAAACAGTTACATCGTTGTATCCGCCAGCCCTCCTGATGGTGAAACTACTCTTTTTCTAAAGGTCGAATTGTATTTCTAAGCGTAGCACACACAGAAGCCGTTTTCCTTCCATTACACTCACGGGCATGTGTAAATCAATAATGTTTACTAAATAGCCGACTATGCTGGTGGCGTAATAGTGCAGTCAATAAAGACAAAAAAAAATCGAATATCGGGAATAGTTCCATAGTCCGAAATTTTTTCACAGTGGTGGGAGAGAATACCATGAACAACATACTACAAATCATGATTCCTCGTAGATGAGGGTGGGTATGGAGGTGCGTTTCAAGGTCAGTTCTGTACGTTTTTCTTCTTAAAAGAGGCCATGTTCATTTTTTCTGTAGGACTAATAATTCTCGCATAGCGAGCGAGATAGAATGAAAATCTCGCTTGTGGTTTTTGAAGGCCCGCTCCTGTATATGCATGAACTGCATCTTTAATTTGACTGAAAGTGCTAGGCGTATATAGACAACTCTGCGGAAACTACATTGTCTTCACAGTAACCATAACAACTCGTGACTTGCTATGACCTATGAGCGCGCGTTACTGTATTAGTCAAAAACTGGTTGTGGGACAAAATCTAATGTCTCCAAATTCGCTGGTGTATTTAGTTTTTTTTCTGCTGTAGCATCGACAACAGATCACTCATTCAGTGCGTTTAGAACTGGAAGATGTGCCCAGCAGCGAAAGACGGCCATTCCTAAGCGTCAGATGAGGGAGTTATCCACCTCTCGCTGCTAGTATAAGGAATGTGAGAATAGTCAATCCCTTGAGAACTTTTACCTGAAACATCCCCTTTAGCATTAATATCGAAGTTAATAAACGTTTTTTGAAGACAGTCTCCTACACACACACTGGGGAAACTATTTAATGACATTAAATTCTATTTAAGATTCTTTACATTTTGTAAAAATTCGTAGGTTATGTAGTATCTTAATGAAAGTACCTAGATGTGGTCGACTGCGTTACATCATGTTGAATTGCACGCTGAAATATAATTAGTCGGCACCTGGAACTTACAAGAAAACCGCGCCTACATGTCATCACCGGTTTCGTTCAGATTTCCTGTTACTTCTTTTACAAAAATACTAGTAAATACAATTATTGAGAATTATTTCGGTTTATCTACAGTGTAAGTAAAGCTAAAAATGAAAATAAAAAAGAAAATTTTCCGCATAAAGAGTCGAAAACACTTCCCTTCGATTACTGTTCTGTGCTTTCTCCGCTACGCTAACCACTGCCTGGAAACTAACATAAATGGCTTATGCCTCGCCCGATCCGCGCCAGAGACCCAGTTTTATCTAAAGACTTGGCGATCTGGAGCTCCGACTTCTATGATTTCATTTATGGGCAAACCTTACATACACCATGAATTTGGACGAAGTCGGTGATGACGAGTAGGCGCAGTGCCCTTGTTAGTGGAGTCAGACACGCGAGAACATTCTAACAAACTGAGCCGACTTAATGTCATTTTGATAGGAGATTGTTACTGCATGACCAGAGTTGGTCAAGTATACTACAAAAAAACTGGAGGAGATAAGCGAAAAGAAAAAAGAAATCGGACTTCTACTTGATGATCACCCACCACTGTCCAAAATGCTACTATGATGATACATACAGTCATCACAATTAAACCGCTACCTTGGGTACCAAAAGGCTGAAGGTCACGAAGTCAGGAATGAGATTACTTTCAGGCTACTCCTGAGTCAAGAGCCTCAAGAATGAAACAGATTCCGTAGCAAAGATGCACCTTGTTACATAGCTGTGCGGCATTAAGTTAACCCATGCCAGGCAGTTGGCTGTGCAGTAGCTCTTGTATTACTTTCTGCTGTCAGACTGTGTCACAAAATAAACAACTTTCGATGCTTCGCCGCAGAGACGTGTGTGACTAACCGAGACGAAGGTGGCCCTGCTGATGGGGTAGAGCTTGCCCGCGGTGACCACCAGCGGCTTCTGTGCGCGACACATGACTATGCGGAGAGCTCGCTTGAAACGCGGGCTGCCCTCGTACCACGAGCAGCCGTACGCCGCCTCCGACACCGCAGCCCCCTGCAACACACGGCGGTGGCACCTGCTCAGCTCCACAACCTGCTTTCCTTACGGATGATAATGAAAAAAAGGGACATGTCGTAAGTTATAGTACTAGACGGACCCGAAGAGGGCAAAAACTCTAAGGGAAGCCACAGAATTAACCATATCTACTCTGAAATGAGTTGGCTCAGGAGGGGAAAGCACTCATAAGACTGATGACCGAAAAGTATATGGATGGCTCTTTGTAAATGGGGAAGGTGTATTTGTCGCACTAAAAAATGAAACATATTGACCACGATAAAACTTGAGACTGCTTGCACAGTTTCACCATTATGAAAGTGACGTCCTCGGCAACGAACGTATTTCTCCCAACGGCAGAATACCGTCACTGTAGAATATTTCAGTTTGTTGACGGGGCCACAACCTCACCTCTACTTGCCCTGTTTCATCGCTATCAAAGTGGAATCCTAGAAGGTGTCGTTTAAGTTATGGAAACAGAGGAAAATCTGATGGGGCCAGGTCGGGATTATAAGGAGGCGTCGGATTGTTGCAATGGTGCCTTCTAGCGGCAGAGGTCTGCAAATATGTAGACATGAAGAACAATGAGGTAGAATGTTAATACCGTTTGTTTTATTGAAAAAACTTTAACAGTTCCACATAAAAATTCGGAGCCATTACTTTTCGGCACGATCTCGTACATAACCGTCAACTGACAAAACAGACTAAAATGACATGGTATCAATTATTCTTAGTACTGGTTGCTTCACGATGACAACCAATCATTTTCACGGTCCCCGTACCCGCTACCAAAGCCAGTTAGACAACCACCTATTTTTCGGTAGGATCGCAAATCCTCAGTTTCAAGTCACATATACGAAGAGAGAGCGCTTTGTAAGAAAATTTAAGACCTTGGTATGCTCAGATGGTTCAAATGACTCTGAGCATTATGGGAATTCGCATCTGAGGTCATCAGTCCCCCAGAACGTATAACTACTTAAATCTAACTAACCTAAGGACATTACACACATCCATGCCCGAGTCAGGATTCGAATCTGCGACCGTAGTAGTCGCGCGGTTCCGGGCTGAAGCGCCTAGAACCGCTCGGGCCACCACGGCCGGCACGTCGATATGCGGAACGGTGATACGGCACATGCAGAAAGACAACACTCGTAATATGCAACTAGCACTAACACAATACCATAGATGACGAAAGTCAGAAGTTAGCGATAGTGAATACTGACATCGTCAAGCAACAGACGCAAACGGTTGATATTACCTAGTCAGTTGATACCACCTAGTCATCTGGTCATCCGTTAGTAACTAATATTGACTATATATAAAACTTTAGACTGTGTACTGCTATGATATCCCCGTCGCCCACTTACAGAAGTTTTAAATTTCTCTACACAGCGCTCTTTCGTTGCATTTATGCCTTGAAAACGACTGTGTGTGCACCTGTCAAAATATCGGCGGTAGTCCAAGATGTCTCCCAGCTGCAATCCCGTAATTTGTTTGAATATTTTATGCGTCATGAAAACTCACGTTTCACGTGTTCCATGTTGCAGAACTTCCCTTACCTCTTCGAGAACGTTGTGTGCACTCCAGCAGTACAAATAGACCTGGATGCCGGGTGTGGGCAGATAGGACACGCTGTTCAGGACGGAGCTGCTGTCGGGGCTCTGAAAACAGCGCACGCGTGCGTTCATCACCAAATTTATCATATACCTAGCACATATTTATAGCAGTGTGTGAGCAGGAGTAATATTTTAGGTGATAACATTAATTATGCACCTCATCTTCATATTATGCCTTGATTTCAGAGGGACAACACACCTCATATCTTCCGTGAACACAATAGAAACTTCACATAAGAGATAAATAAATATACAGAAACTACTGTATGAAGAAGGCAACATAAAACACTTTGCGAATGGAATTTGTTCTATTGCTCTTTATAATTTAGAAGGAGAGGAAACGAATCATGCATCGATAGTTTTCCTTTTGCAGTGAATGATTTTGCCAACGGCCTTGCCGCAGTCACAACACCGGTTCCCGTCAGGTTATCAAAGTTAAGCCCTGTCGGAGTTGACAAACACTTGGATGGGCCACCGTTCGGGTCTGCCGAGTGCTGCCAGCAAGCGGGGTGCACTCAGCTCGTGTGAGGAGAATAGAGGAGCTACCTGACGGAGAAGTAGCGGCTCCGATCACAAAAACTGATAACGGCTGCGGGGGGCGTTGTTCCGACCACTTGCCCCTCCGTATCCGCATCCGGTGACACCTAAGGGCTAAGGAGGACACGGCGGCCTGTCGGTATTGTTGGGCCTTCATGACCTGTTCGGACAGTGTTTCGTTTTTGATTAATCATTTCCGATGGTAAGCAACAGTTTCTAGTTCACTGAAATGTTGTTTCACTATGCTCTATCCATGTTATCTAGAAGTTCGTACTTTCAAAACTTCAAGACAGGTAAATGTCTACTAACAAAGGTAAAATTATTGATCCATTGGAAGACTAGCAACCAGACCGAAATATGTAAGTCGCTCATGTAATGTGTTACAATGTTGTCGTGATTCACGAAATAAGCAAACTAAAAGAATACAGACCGACTTAACAAAGCTTATGAGACGCTGGAACCTTTCATTTCCCAAAAATTTGCGACAGCACCACAATTATAAGAATCCGTCAAGGGGAGATGTATTTAAAACAGCGGTGGTGTGCAACAGGTCAAAGAAAACGCACTGTATTTCGAATTCAACTTCAAGTAGATGTTATGGTCATATTTTGTTGGTGATTGAGTAGGTCAGACAACAGAGATATAACTATAGGAGAAGAAATGAATTAGGTAACTAATGTTCATGGAGAGAACGACACTGTCATCAGGTACTAGCCACTGCATAAGCAATAAGCGAACTGTGCTCAGAGAAGGATCAATATTGGTGCTGACCTATAAATCAAACCAGAGAATATACTAAAACTTCGTCAGCATGAAGTAATTCGTTGAACTGTAAACTGTAATCTGAATATTAATGTTGATCAAATACACATTTGCGTGAAAGAAATGAAACAGATACACGCAATGACTATTTCTTTTCTTTTGATTCATCAGACTTCTGACTGGTCTGATGCTGCCCGTCACAAATTCTTCTCCTGTGCCACTACTTTTATCTCAGAGTATCACTTGCAACCTAAGTCTTCAGTTATTTTCTGGATTCATTCCAATCTTTGTCTTCTTCCATAGAGTAAATATCTCTGGAGTGAGCATTGAGTTCTGCGCATGATGTCAACATTAAACCAGGATTGTCACGTGCGGGACTTCGCTGCGCGTTTGTGCTTTCCGCAGCGTTTGAAGTTTGTAATATCAAGAGTTTTTGTTGTGTTTCACCGTTTGTTGATAGTGTAATACCGATGATGAATTACTGTTGTTGCTACGGACGCAAAGAAAAATATCTGAAAGGGGGGATAGTAACTTTTCATGGGTACATACCGTGGAGTCCTAATTATAGTTATCATATTAGTACGAGACACTGTATATGTTAAAAATTTCGAGACGCATTATAATTCAGGCTTGATTCTGCAGACCTATTTTTCTACGATTTCATGACTATATAATAGATATTACGGCTCGAACAAAAGCTTACAAACAATTGCTTCCTCGCCGGCCGCGGTAGTCTAGCGGTTCTAGGCCCGCAGTCCGGAACCACGCGACTGCTACGGTCGCAGGTTCGAATCCTGCCTCGGGCATGGATGTGTGTGATGTCCTTAGGTTAGTTAGGCTTAAGTAGTTCTAAGTTCTAGGGGACTGATGACCACAGATGTTAAGTCCCATAGTGCTCAGAACCATTTGAACCATTTTTTTGAATTGCTTCCTCTCGTAAATTTGCTAGTGGAACAGGAAAGGGAATGGTTAGTTGTTTCAACAAATACTATCCTCCATGCATTTATCAGTGACTTTTCGATTATGTATATAGATTACTCAGTCTACTATTTATTTAACAAACTGGGAGTAAGTACGTAAAATGCGTTAAATAAATACTTCAAAGTGTCACCAGTAAGAAAAATTGTGCTTTAGGTCGCAAAAACGAGAAAATAAATACGCGCAAATAGCAGAAAAAAGGACGAATTTGCAGGAATATAATCGCTAATGTGTGGCAAATGCGGTGTTTTTCGGACACTTGAAAAATTACTAGCGTACTGTCAAGTCTTTTTGCAAGACTATCACTGCAAAAATGTACGTCAGGCTCTGTAATACTATAAAGTGCCGTATCATGCCGAAAACTACCAAAAATCGAGTCCATCTGAACTATGACACCTATCGTAAAGAAGCAGAATGCAATATCACTTGCCTTAAAAGTTACGTAGCTCGTTTATTCCCGGTATCAAATGGATACTGTTAAAATGTCTGCGCAACAGATATGCATAATCCACGACACGTACCAAAAAAATCCGTCTGTACTGGGGATGTAGTGACATTATAAATATACAGGGCGCAATACGGACAAACACACGACGTCCCGAGAACACGTCACCAGGCCGGCAATGTATGTTGACAACACAAAATCTGTTCTGCGCATGTGAATGCTCACTCCAGAGATATTTACTCTATGTCTTCTTCTGTAGTCACTGCTCTCCACTGCTCCCCCGAGTACCACGGAAGTTGTTCCTCGATATCTTAAATTATGTCCTATCATTAAGTCCCTTCGACTTGCCAGTGTTTTCAATATATTCCTTTCCTCATCGATTCCTTATCTGATTACTCCAACAAATTTTCATCATTCTTCTGTAACACCACATCTCAGATGCTTCGATTCTCTTCTTGGCCAGGAATGTCCTTTTCGCCATTGCTCGTCTGCTTTTAGGTCCTCCTTGCTCCGCCATCAAGGGTTATTTTCTGCCTAGGTAGCAGAATTTCTTAACTTCATCCCCTTCGTGACCATCAGTCCTAATATTAAGTTTCTAGCATTTCTCGCTTCTACTACTTCTCATTACTTTCTTCTTTCTTCGATTTACTCTCAATCCAAATTCTGTACTCACTAGACTGTTCATTCCATTGAGCACATCATGTAATTCTTCTTCACTTTCAGTCAGGATAGCAATGTCATCTACGAATCCTACAATCGATATCCTGTCACCTTGAATTTTAATTCCGTTTCTGAACCTTATGTTTATTTACATCATTACTTCATCAATGTACAGATTAAAGAGAAGGGGCGAAAGACTACATCCCTGTCTTATACCCATTTTAATCCTGGAACTTCGTTCTTGGTCGTCCACTCATATTATTCCCTCTTGGCTCCTGTACAGTCATGCTCAAAAGTATCAGAACGACCTGAATTGCATTTCGCCTGATTCGCATGCAACCCACATAACGCAGCTGTCTAGTAGGTCCTCTAACCGCTCCTTGGTACAGTCGTTTGACTGTTGAAAATGGCTCCAACAGGTCACCACTAGGAAACTCTGCTCTATATCGCAATAACTCAAGATGTAAAGTAATACCATGATACCACAAATATCAGGGAACACCTTATCACAGATAAGACTGTCCTTAAGGCTTGTAAGCTCACATTTATTGCAATAAATGACATACCTGAAATGTTAGCACTCTCATTATTACGTCATTATTACGTAGTAAGTTCGTCATATTCATGATTTCCTCTTCAAAGTAACATACCGTACTTGTTATTTAACACAAAATGACATTAAAAACTAAGTAATTCACGAGCAGCTAGTTGAAAATATGTATGAACTTCAACTGACACGACGAACTGTCTCGTTCTGCATATGGATTCAAACCCAGGTCATGCAGACTAAGATTTCGTGACTGACGGAAACTAGCAGTCATTCATGACTAGGCATACAGAGAGTGATATGCCTCGATTTTAGACAGTATCAGTTAGCAAATATCAACTTTAAATTACATAACGTAAACATTTTTAACGGACACGAATTCCTACCCAGCATCTATTGTTCCTGTTAACGAACTATGAGAGATGTTAAATATTGCTTCTTCACAAGTAACTTACTTGAAACGCCGTGAGGTAAAGCTTTGTGTTGGACAGGAATTCGAACCCAGAAACTAATCCGATTGTTATCGAAGCTCAATCAACTGTGACATATCGGATATTCTCAGCAGTAGCTAGATGTTTTAATTGAAATGACGAGACGAAACATTATTTTTTTCCATCCCACGACTCCAACCCAGAACCTATCGCTGTTATATTTTAGAGAAAACGAACGTTAAATATGGGTTTCTTACATCAGCAGCGACATGTGAGCATGATTGAACTAGAAATAATATGACGAAGAGTTCAGTGCTGACTGGGAATCGAACCCCACACATACCGTTGTTAACTACACACAAAGAGACGTCAGCTACCAAATTTTTTCTCCACCAGCAGCTCGGAATAACATCCTTGAACTTACAGTGATCCCTCAAATAGTTGTGTGTCTGATTAAGAGTCAAAAACGTCACATACCGTTAGTGTTGACAACAAATGAAAATGCATTACAAATCAAAATTATTATCCACCAGCAGATAGGTGTTCTCATGCTAGAGCTTGATAATACATAATGAAAACTTAAGTGCCGGGCCAGCTTTCGAACCCGTTCACGCGCAATATGTGGAGACGCTGAGGAATCTGCAGTTTTGAACTAACAACAAATTGTAGTCGAGCTATATTGTCACGAAGCGATCAAATTCCGCGTTAAGGGCGGTCTGAGTTGCATTCCAAGTTCAGAACCAATTTTATCGACATACAGAAGCTCAAATAAAAGATGGAATAACGGTCCTGTGACCCTACATAGCGTTTGTTTCGTTATTAGAAATAGATAAATAGTATAAGAAAGGTTACTGGTGACAGAGTTCCCACATTTCGCCACTCCTGACTTTATTGTGGTTCAACCTAACGTCTACATGGTAGAGAAGGAATATCATGTTCAATGTGAATTTCAGATCACAATGCCATTATATCTTCTTCACTTTGCGTAGCCAGATAGACTCTGTCTATCCCTATAAAAAATCTTCGGCAGAAGTTGGAATCGAACCCAGACCATCAGCATAGGAACCCAGCATCAATCCAACGGACCACCAACTCCTCTGCTGTACACCTCATTTTTCTGTCGTAACACCCATGCGGCACGCTCGATAAGAATTCTTACCCACAGGCTCCCTGTAGTGGTTTGCAGCATGTTCAGTCCCATCATTTACTTGGTTGACCGTATCGCCATGAACTAGCTGCCTCGACTACCCAGTGCATACATTCGACTCTATTTTGTAATCACCGAAATAAAATCACGTAACTGACACCTACACCGAACTGTAACAGTGTAGGATGCATAAATTTAAATAGGAAGTGTTCCTTTCCATTTGAGCTACTCTATTGCGCTATCTCTTTGTTGAAAACGTCCTGCAGTGAAAAAGAAAAGCTGTAACTGTCTGTCTCTCAGAAGTCTAGATCCGGCCATATGCATTATTTCTGAGCACTGTGGAATGCGCAAGTTCTGGAGGAACTGTTGTTGACTTCTGGAGGTGCTGTAGCTAGATGACAGCGTCACGGTAAGTGTCGCGCACTGTAGATAAAAAGTCCCAGTTTCTATTACATTCGCTGCTACATTTTTTAAAACGCGGTTCCGCTGTCTCTAGTTCAATCAAGTACAAGTAAAATAAGAGCCCTGTTCCTTTAAATGGCTATCAGTTCATCAAATAAAATAAAATTTTGTAATGTAAGTAAGGTGACTGGCGACAGTATTTCTGTTTACAATGACCTCCGCCTATGTCATGTCCCAAAGCAAAGCGGCTCTGTCCAGTTAAGAATGAAGGAACGTGATGTTTAATGCGGATTCTGTATTATAGCGTCTTTATCTTGAGGTTACCAGAGGTAAAGTAAATCTGTTTGTGCCTCTTAAAAGTAAATGCCTGAATCCATGGATTGCACTGATGATAGTTCGTTCCACCAGACCATTGTGGCCACATTTCCCAGCCCCAGGTGTGTGCTGTAACGGATGATGTGCTTAGCTTACAAAATTAGTCACGCTGGAAAAAATGCGAGTCTATTAAATGGTTAAGTAGAAGCAAGCTTCTGACGCGGAGATTATGCCATTCTCGCGTCAACAGGATGTAAAGACTCTCCTAGGCATCATAGCCTCCATGTGAAAACATTTTGAAATTTTCACTAATTCAGGAGATTTCATATTTCGAGAAAATCCACTGTGAAGTGTGAAGTTACCGGATTATTCGCTTATTACCGTCATTATTACTATCATTTTCTTTATACTGCTGCTGGAACACATGTGCTTGAAGATCATTTAATTCCGTTTGGTCATTATGGAAGTAGTTGCCCAAGAACCGGTTCTTTCCCTGTCTATGGAACCCTTTTCATGTTAATATCAAACATCAGCAATTACTCCTAGATTACATTAAAACTAAAGTAATTGGTGAAGACGTATCTTGATTAAAAAAACGCGCTGCCTTTCTTCATTTACTTGCACCTAGAAATGGCTGTCGAATACTGCCAAACCAAAAGCCAAGGGATCTTACTGCCTTCCGATATACGTCGCTCTCAGTTCTTCCATATGATTTGGTCGACAAGACCTGTTTCAAGTTGAGTATGACAGAGAATGTTTTAGAAAATCAATTGTTTTCCTTTGCAATAAACAGAAAGATTTTCATTCTAAGCTTTCCAAGTTCAAAATTTCCGCAATATTAGTTCAAATTTAATATTCGCTTCTATAATGTAGGAAAGTATTTGAAGTTAGTGGAAGTTAGGCGACACTGCAGTGGAATGCTCGTGTATAAATCTTACACTACTGATGTGCAACTGGGATGTCGTATATCTAGACACTTGGACGTATTGTCATTGTAGTTGTATGTGATAACAGAATCAAAGTAGGGGGGACAGAGGGGGAGAGGGAAGAAGGGGATGACTGTAACGACAGATGAACAACTGTTGATGTACTTTGGTGGCGTAAGACAGGAACAATGAGAGAGAGGTTTTGAAGTGGTACCAATAAAACATTGTCCCCTATAATCAGATTGTAGCTCGCTTGCCAAATATGAATGGTAGAGAGATAACGAAGTGGATAGTCGTTTTCACAATTAATTAGCCGTCATCTCGACGATCATTTAAAGATGGATTTCATATGGGCCCTAGGCAGCCATCCTAGAATAATGTTCGTAATCATTACGCAGATTCCCAGCAAAATCTGTTGAATTCGTGTTAGAATGTAACTTTTTTTTTTTGCATGTTAATAGTGAAAAGTAAGACCCGAGGGATGTGCTTGTGGATGGTAAATATTGCTTGGTGTTCAAGGTGCTGTTTCTACGGTCCCACAGGGGCTATGGAGAGGGTGAGGTTGGAGTGGGTCACCAGTCCCCTGACGTCTCACCACATGCCCTACCATCCTATTCCTGCTTATGAGTTTTCGACACATTTCTCTCCTTCACGATTCGGCTGCGAACGTCCTCATTTATTATCTGTTCGTTTCATGTAATATGCAGGAAGTTTCTTTAACACAACGTATCAAACACTTTTCCTTTCACTTCTCATCTTATTTTGCCACAGTCCATGATTCATTTTCAGACATTTCTGTGCTTCACTTGTACAAAGAAATTTGTTCTTATAATTAACATATTTGTTTCATATGACGTATGTCTTCTTTGCTTGAACAAGATTGCTTCTTGTGTCTTCCTTGTTTCATCCATACTGCGTTATTTTGCTTTCTAGGAAACATAATTATTTCATTTCGTCCCCTACGTGTTTCCTAGTTTCCATGAGAGCTTCATTTCTGCTACTCCTCAAATCTTTTTTCACCTGGTTGACTCTCAGTTCATAATCTGTTAATTCCTTTCATGAGGTCATTTAATTCTTCCCTAGATTCACTGGAGGTACCTGTGTCTTTAACTTATCGTTGAGATTGTTTAACTCTGAATTTTTATCCCTTACCTGAACTTTTATTTTATTTCTATCACTGCTTTTTCGAAGTACAGGTTGAAAAATAGTGGTGAAAAACTGCGTCCTTGCCTTACGCCTTCTTCCATCCGTTTACTTCTCTCTTCTACTCCTGCTGTTTCTTCTTGGTTCCTGCAAATGTTACCCGTCTTTTCCACCGTCTTATATCTAATTTTTGAGAATTTGTAAGATGTTGTCGCACTTTATATTGCGAAGACGTTGCATTTCCTGGTTTATAAAAAGAAGAAATGTTGCTGTCACAGCACATTACTGCATCTGAATGTGCTAACTACGTAAGTTGGGTCATACGTAAGTTGTATATGTAGGATTACATTGGATAAAGAGCAAGAGTAATCCTAACACTGTTCTTAGTCAGTCACCGACGGATGGTAGACAGGACTATTAGTTCATGTCTTCTGAAGAAGCTGTCCCTATGGAAATTCAACAATGAAAGTAATGTGGGCATGGGGATCGCTACCATTACTACTTAAATAATGTTCACAGTTTTAATGTAAGAAAACGATTTTATATATTTGTTCATTTTCATTAAATAAGGGAAACGTACAATGATCAGCCAGAATATTATGACCACCGATCTACTGTCAATATGAACCCGTCCAGGCGATAGCAGCGTCACTTGGCGAGGAATGACTGCTAGTCAGACACACGCACTGTGCGTGTAGTATCAGTCGTGTGTGCTGTCCATGTGTAGAATGGGGAAGGCGAGCGATATGTCTGACCGTGGGCAGATTGTGATGTCTCGGAGGATCAGCAGAAGACGACGTGTCGGGTGTTCGAGGAGTGCTGCAGTGAGTGTCTTCAACACGTAACGAAACCAAGTTGAATCCACGTCCAGACGTCGTGCAGTTGGGCGATGACTCATTACAGATGTCGTAGGCTGGGCAGACCGGTAAAGCGGTGGCGGAACTAAAATCATACTTTGATGCTGGGCAGAGTGAAAGTGCGTCTGAACACACAGTGCAGCAAACATTCCTAACGATGGACCTCCGCTGTCGACGACCCATGCATATGCCAATAGTAACATCGCGACATCGGCAACTAGGTTCGAAATGCGCGGGTAACCATTGGCACTGGACATCGGCGCAGTGTCAGAGCGTTGCATGATCTGATGAATCCCGATACCTTCTTCATCATGCCAGTGGAGGGGGGGGGGGCGCAATTACGGCGTCCTTTGTTTTTAGTTATGTATTTAGCATTTAACGGTTTAACTTAATAAGTGAAAACAAACTCGCTTGATAAATAATTATATAAACCACGTTCACATGACAATCTGCAGGAAATTGTCCACTGAGTTATTTCTTAGATCACATCTGTTCTCCAGGACGGAGACAATCTGGCGGTGACTCCATTAAGTTGTGGGCAGCACGCACGTCCCTTCATGAGCATCATCTTTCCCGACGGCAGTGGCATTTTTCAACAAGATTATGTGCAACGCCACAACGCCAGAAGTGTGATGGAGTGGGTAGAGGAAAACAGTGGCGATTTACAGTTGATATGCTGACCCCCAACTCACCAGATGTGAACACGATCGGAACACATCTGGGATGTGATTGAGATAGGCGTCAGAGTTCATTGCCCCTCCCCGGAACTTACGGGAATTAGGTGACTTGTGTGTGTGCATATGTGGTGACAATTACCTCGAACGAGCTACCAAAAACCTCATTGCTTCCACGCCAAAACGCGTCGCCTCTGTTGTCCGTACCAGAGGTGACCATACCGGCTATTAGGTAGGTGGTCGTAAAGTTCTGGTTGACCTTTGTATCTAGAGGTATGGTAAACTCACTAAGGTATGTGAACCACTAGAAATACATATGTTTGCGATGTCTGATCACAGTGTCGAGCATCTTCGTGTTATATGGACGTTCCTCGTTGGTACATCAACAGATCGGGTACCTTCATTCAGGGTTTCGTCACAGACACGTCCAAACAGAACAGCTCTTTCCCTACTGTCTGTCACGTCTCCTCGTCGACTTGTCTTACTGCAAACGACTCGCACATACACACAATTTCAAAACCATGACTTACGTCACTTGACCACCTGGTGTCATTTCTCCTTTATGCAAAACGCTCCTCTTTCGTGTTGTGATTAACATTTTAATATTTATTTCCGGTAGATGTACGGTTCTGTGCTGCTTGACCGCAGATATAGTTTCCAGCGCTGGCGATACGAATGAGTATATTTCAGTCTCTTTCTTTTTTGTTACAGCTGCTGTATCTCTGGCGTATACTTGTTCAGTATAAGATGAAATTGAAATGGTTCAAATGGCTCTGAGCACTATGGGACTCAACATCTGTGGTGATAAGTCCCCTAGAACTTAGAACTACTTAAACCTAACTAACCTAAGGACATCACACACATCCATGCCCGAGGCAGGATTCGAACCTGCGACCGAAGCGGTCACGCGGTTCCAGACTGAAGCGCCTTTAACCGCACGGCCACACCGGCCGGCTGTGTACAAGATGAACCCGGTAAATCTTCTATATTCAGTGTGAATGCTACGAGTCATAGGACTACGTCAGTATGATGTAAACAGTCTACCGATAAGGATGTCACTTTATAAATGTGCATTCTCTCTCTCAGTCTCAGGATCATAGAGACGTATTGGGCTGCTACAGTTCATAGAATCACTGCGATAAGTGCCCTGAAATTCCAGTAGCTGACGCCTCACACTGCGCTGACGACAGTAATGCTGATGCATCAATCTCCGATGTAGGCAGTGAGGTATAAACCTACTAAGTAATCATCTGACTCTCTGTTCGTGTCTTAATAACATTATCAGAAGCCAGTAGAAGATTTTATACTTTCTTGGAATGTATTTTCATATTGTTTACAAAGTGAGACTTGAGAATTTTGTGTGCAGAGTACAAAAGCACTGAAGAGAGGAGAAAGGTCCACACATCTACGTCTATGCTGATACCCTGCAAACCACCGTGAAGGCCATGGCAGAGTGGACGACCCATTGTACCAGTTACGAGTATTAAGGCTTTTCCCGTTCAATTCACTTACGGCCCGTGAGAAGAATAATTGTTTAAATGTATCCGAGTGAGCTGTAATTAGTCTGATCTTGTCCTCACAATCCCTATGGGAGCGATATGTAGCGGCTTGTAACAAATTTCTAGAGTAATCTTTCGAAACCGGTTACTGATACTGTGTTAGTAGTTTTTGTCGAGATAGTTTAGATCTTTCTTTAAAAGTCTGCCAGTTCAGTTCCTTCAACAGGCACACGACAAGAAAAACGGATGGGAAAGACGTTGAGAGCACGAAATAAGCGTGTTTCTTGTAATGCTCTTACGTATGATTCCAGGAAGAGGGTGACGCATGCAGCCATGACGCTCAGCATGAACTGAGTTAAGGCGATTGGATGCATCACGCTGTCCAGGAACGACACCAGCCTGCAACAGAAGAACAAGACGTTCAATGCGCAGTCGTATCGCTCTTTAATTCAAGACTGGGCCTTTCGGCACACTTTAGATAATTTCGATAGGAGGTTTTGGGTGTAAAATCATGCTATTGTACAAAATATTCGAACATTACTGCCCCTAACACAAGTAGCCACAATTTGGATAGTAATCTTGATTAATAACCCACTGCTATGTGTATGTTAATTATATCGCCATGACCATAATATAATAATACTAAACTAAACTCCTTCGAAACATGTCTCGGAAGACCTTAAATGTACTGACCGACCGCCGTGTCATCCCCAGACGTCAAAAGTCACTGGATGTGGATATGGAAGGGCATACCACTCTCCCAGCCGGTGTCTGTTTTCATGGCCAGATCCGCTGCATCTCAGTCAAGTAGCCCCTCAATTTCCCTCACAACAGCTAATTCCACCCTGCTTGCCAACAGCGCTCCGCAGACCGGACAGTCACTCGTCCAAGCGATAGCCCAACCCGACAGCCCTAAACTTCGATGATCTGAGCCGGTGTTACCACTGCGGCATATAACAACAGCGATGTAAAACGCGTCTGCTGAATGAATGACGAGATTAAGAAGAATATCAACAGCTGTCACGTTCCACTGGTGTTTCCCCCTACTTCTTCCACCTTGTGCTTGTTTCAGTTTAGATTCTACACCAAACATCTGTCATAATCTATTGTAAATATTTAATTTTTGCTCATTTCATTTTTTTACAAAGCCTATCAATGATCAGTTAGCTTTTCATGGATGCTGCGCCAAATTCCCGACTGTTGTTTTTGTTTTTCTTAAGTTTTACTATACATTTCTTTTCTCGTTTATTCTTTTAAACACTTTTCCATATCCTGATTCACCTGCCCACTTCCATAGTTCCACATTTCCAACGCTTTCATACCTTCTCTATTTTTCTGACCACCGCTCTCTCATACGTTTTGTCGAGAATACACGAGTTAATGTACTTACAGTAAAATAAGAGCAAAAGATTTCCCAGCATAAGTCCATTTCAATAAAATCTTTCTGGGTCTATGACTACAGAATATGTGCTAAAATATCCAACATTTCAGCTGTCATTTCAGACAGACTCTATTAGAGTACCTTTTGAAAGTAGCCTGCAATTGCAGCTGAAACGTTGATACTCGCAACCTACAGGAATTTAATTGAAACATTCTGTTCTCAAGTCTCTTCCATTCTGAATTCTACTCACAAGCCCAATTTAATCTCGCGATTGTTCCTTGATAATAAGGCAAAGAGAGATGTTGTGTAAAGGCACTGGACCAGTACTATACAGTTTCCTTCACGAAAATGATCCTTATTAGGGGTCAGTCAACAATATGAGTCTGGCAGGGAAGCTCAGCAACTTCGAAATTGGTCACTGGATCTCACCTGAGAAACAAATCCATCGAGAACATTTCAGTTCAAAATGGCTGAAATGGCTCTGAGTACTATGGGACTTAACTTCTGAGGTCATCAGTCCCCTAGAACTTACAACTACTTAAACCTAACTAACCTAAGAACATCACACATATCCATGCCCGAGGCAGAATTCGAACCTGCGACCGTAGCGGTCGCGCGGTTCCAGACTGTAGCGCCTACAACCGCTCGGCCACCACGACCGGCTCACATTTCAGTGATATACTTCAGTTAATAATTCCACACTGAATGACCGTGATCGACACAGAAAACTATTCACTGACGTTTTCTTTCGTCTTCGTCTGCAGGAGACAAGAAATTCTCAGTTGCTGATGACTCCGACATGTAAGGAACGATACGTCAATGAATAGTGTTATACCACATTTGATCAATAGTATTCCGATTCGCACATGTAATACGGAATTGACCACAAGGTGTCACGAGAGGCTGACCCGCCAATATAAAATGAGATGGAGGGTACCGTCAGAGAAAATCTGTAATAGCAGAATGGGTGGTCGGTGACTTCGAACGTGGACTAGTCACCGAATGTCATGTGAGTAATAAATCGACCAGCGACATTTGAACCTTTCTGAAGCTCACCAGGATGACCGTTTGTGATGCCACAATTACAGCTACACCAAGACAAACACGAACAGCTGCTAACATGAGTTTCTTAGAAGTAGATACCTTAGGGGTTGCGAAGCAACTCAAATCGCTTGATACGGGCAAGTCTTCAGGTCCAGATTGTATACCGATTAGGTTCCTTTCAGATTACGCTGATACAATAGCTCCCTACTTAGCAATCATATACAACCGCTTGCTCACCGATAGATCTGTACCTACAGATTGGAAAATTGCGCAGGTCGCACCAGTGTTTAAGAAGGGTAGTAGGAGCAATCCATCGAGCTATAGACCTATATCACTGACGTCGGTTGGCAGTAGGGTTTTGGAGCATATGCTGTATTCAAACATTATGAATCACCTCGAAGGGAACGATCTATTTATACGTAATCAGCATTGTTTCTGAAAATATCGTTCTTGTGCAACGTAGCTAGCTCTTTATTCGCACGAAGTTGATTCCGTATTTCTAGATTTCCGGAAAGCTTTTGACACCGTTCGTCACAAGCGACTGGCACTTTCACGGGCCTGTGGAGTATCGTCTCAGTTGTGCGTATGGATTCGTGATTTCCTGCCAGGAAGGTCGCAGTTCGTAGTAATAGACGGAAAATCATCGAGTAAAACTGAAGTGATATCAGGTGTTCCCCAGGGAAGCGTCCTGGGACCTCTGCTGTGCCTGATCTATATAAATGACCTGGGTGACAATCTGAGCAGTTCTCGTAGGTTGTTCGCAGAAGATGCTGTGATTTACCGTGTAGTAAGGTCATCCGAAGCCCAGTATCAGTTGCAAAACGATTTAGAAAAGATTGCTGCATGGTGTGGCAGGTGGCAGTTGACACTAAATAACGAAAAGTGCGAGGTGATCCACATGAGTTCCAAAAGAAATCCGTTGGAATTCGATTAGTCGATAAATAGTACAATTCTCAAGGCTGTCAATTCAACTAAGTACCTGGGTGTTAAAATTACGAACAACTTCAGTTGGAAAGACCACATAGATAATATTGTGGGCAAGGAGAGCCAAAGGTTGCGTTTCATTGGCAGGACACTTAGAAGATGCAAGAAGTCCACTAAAGAGACAGCGTACACTACACTCGTTCGTCCTCTGTTAGAATATTGCTGCGCGGTGTGGGATCCTTACCAGGTGGGATTGACGGAGGACATCGAAAGGGTGCAAAAAAGGGCAGCTCGTTTTGTATTCTCACGTAATAGGGGAGTGAGCGTGGCAGATATGATGCGTGAGTTGGGAGGGAAGTCATTAAAGCAAAGACGTTTTCCGTCGCGGCGAGATCTATTTACGGAATTTCAGTCACCAACTTTCTCTTCCGAATGCGAAAATATTTTGTTGAGCCCAACCTACATAGGTAGGATTGATCATGAAAATAAAATAAGAGAAATCAGAGCTCGAACAGAAAGGTTTAGGTGTTCGTTTTTCCCGCACGCTGTTCGGGAGTGGAATGGTAGAGAGATAGTATGAGTGTGGTTCGATGAACCCTCTGCCAAGCACTTAAATGTGAATTGCAGAGTAATCATGTAGATGTAGATGTAGACGTAGATGTAGATGAAGGCAGACTTGATACAATCGTAGACGGGAACCGTTGAGAATTGAGTAGAGTGGTTGTAAAATCAGCATGAAATCAATTAAAAATATGCACTAGTGGGTTCCAAAGTACCACTAGCAGTCCAGCTAGCACACTGACTGTGCATAGAAAATTACAAAGGGGCACAATCAGTGGCGGCTGCTGTGTAAGAGCACAAGTGGGCGTGAACACCCCAACTTTCGACAGCTAGCGGATTTATTGGTTATTTTTCTTTGGATGATGTTGCACATAAGGCAGATGCTGCAATCTGAAAGATAGAGCACTTAAATCTACCGCGCTACTGCTCCTCTGGACTCAGTGAAACTTGACAACAGGGTCGTGAGCACATCTTCAGTTGTGCGCGTTTTAAGGAGCTTTTGCACATGCGCACATCTCGTGACATAATTGTCTTACGGGCCAAATATATACGGAATTGATTTTCAACGTGCACGACTCATGATGCGCACACTTATCCCGTGCCACACAACTAAAAGTTTACGTCAGTGTCACCATGTGGTACCGCACTGCGGCAGACTTTTATCCACATTCGCTCAGGATAATGTCTGCTAGATGATAGCACACTCCTCGGATATGCTAGTTCACTCGCTACATATGGTAGTAAAATTAGATCGGACCTCAGTACTTGTAGAAGTCGTACTGACGGTAAACCTGTTTTGTGGGTTTCTGATTGAATTGTAGTACATTAAGTTACGAATATTTTCATACAGGCAATGACAAGGGAAATACCCCATCGCACCCCCCTCCGATCTTGTGGTAAGAGGGCCCAGTGTACAACAGCCCGTCAAAAACTGGCACAGATCAAGCACGAAAACAGGAAGAAGCTGTGTGCGGGCACGGTAGCTCAGCGTGTTCGGTCAGAGGGTAGGCTTCCGTCTGTAATAAAATAACTGAGTGAACGGATCAACGATGAACTTGAACAGGTACCATGGGACGTCTGCCCCGAAAAATGTAATGAACAACAACTGTCGGCCCAGTGGCTCAGCGTGTTCGGTCAAAGGGATAGCTACCCTCTGTAATAAAAAACTGAGTAAATGGATTAACGACTAACTTGAACAAGCGACATGGGACGTGCGCTCCGAGCAAACACAACGGCCAGTAATGAACAAAATGAGGTGTGACGTCCGTTCCGTTTGCAAAAGCGAGGCGTAAGGAAGGGACCTATAATGACTTCATTCTGCACAACTACTCAATTATCAACCGAAAGGAAGTAGCTTTCGAATGATAATAGCAAACGGTTGATGGCAAGGCGTCAAGTCAACCGAATCTTACATCGGGAAAAACGTCTGGTGTGTCATACGATAGGAATCTCTTGCCCATGCACATAATTTGTACATCTGGTAAGTGAGAGAGATACACCTCCTTACACGATTTAGATGTTCAAATGAATGGGAAGGTGATCATTCCCAAGAAAATTATGAAAACGTAATTATTTGTCACATAAGCTGCAAAAAAATAACGCAACAGTTTCAGAACCACACAGCTTGTCTGTGCTCTGTCAGCACACATTTTTTACATTTCTGAAGTGGTGTTCCATTTTGGAAGTTTTGACTCTTGAATTTCTTTCTTGTAACATAGTTCACACCCGTTTATTTGTTGTTTTCATTTCTGTGAGAGGTCTATATGGTATCTCGCCTGCTCTCACCATTCATCACGTTTACTGGCGACGGTAAGGTATTCTTACCTTATGACTCATGTATTATAACCAGTGTATAGCATGACAACTGCCAAGACTGCAGAAAGAGAACAAATATTTCAATGACTGGACGGACTGCTCATAATGTTGCGGAAAAAAAAAAAAAACTCATGACACGAGCGACTTTTCAACTTGGCTCGTGCGCTGCAAAGTACAACTACGTGAACACTTAACCATGCCGCTGCGCCTTTGAATGTGCGCATAATATGGCACTTGTTGAGCTTCGACAGTTCACTGTTTCCATTTTTTTTCAGTACACCTTCTGTAGTATCCTCCCCACTCGTCTAACATACGATGCCTAGGAAGCTGTTTTCTCGGATCGCTAGACAACAATTCAAGCAAATCATATTAATGGAGATTATTACAGTAAGTTAAATTGACAAGACTTAACGTTGCGTATTCACAAACGTGTGTCGCAAGCAAATGGTGACAACAAATAATGTCCTCCGGCATATACAATTTCAGCCGGCCGAAGTGGCCGTGCGGTTAAAGGCGCTGCAGTCTGGAACCGCAAGACCGCTACGGTCGCAGGTTCGAATCCTGCCACGGGCATGGATGTTTGTGATGTCCTTAGGTTAGTTAGGTTTAACTAGTTCTAAGTTCTAGGGGACTAATGACCTCAGCAGTTGAGTCCCATAGTGCTCAGAGCCATTTGAACCATTTGAACCATATACAATTTCAATTCAAGCAAAACTATACAGTTCATAAGTCACTGCTGCCGCGTTTGTATGACGGCTGTTCTTTCGGTCCCCTCAGCTAGGCTGAGCGGAGCTTATATTCTCTTGGCCTGGATGCCGCTCCTGTCTTGGTATCAAATGGTTCAAATGGCTCTGAGCACTATGGGACTTAACTTCTGAGGTATCAGTCCCCGAGAACTTAGAACTACTTAAACCTAACTAACCTAAGGACATCACACACATCCATGCCCGAGGCAGGATTCGAACCTGCGATCGTAGCGGTCGCGCGGTACCAGACTGAAGTGCCTAGAACCACTCGGCCACTTCGGCCGGCTGTCTTGGTATCGTCCTAGTCAGCGTACTATTGGCTGACGTCGTCTCACATCCCTCTCTGCTCTTACGTGCTTCAACGTCGTAGCGGCGCTTGTCGTTACGCCGGAACACTTTCTCCCTGTTCTCATGCTTGATCTGTGTTCAGTTTTTGACGGGCTAAGCACTGGGCCATCTTACCACTAAATCTGAGGGGGGTGCGATGGGGAGTTTCCCTTGCGAGAACATAGGGGCATAGATCACATCACTGTCGATTTATTGATGCTTCTTAAACCTGTTGATCTTATGGTGAGTCAGATTTATCTGTGCTGTAGATCCACACTGCGTATATGAAAATTCACGAAAAGCTGTATCACTGGTTTATTTTTATTTTATTTATTTATTTATTGTTCCGTGGGACCACATTTAGGAGAAGTCTCCATGGTCATGGAACGAGTCAATACATGAAATTATAACACGATTATAGAAACAGATAAAATGAAATATAAGAAACATATTCAGGCGACAAGTCGTTAGTTTAAATAAAGAAAATCGAGAATGTAACACTGGAATTTGCTTAATTTTTTAGCTCTTCCAGGAGCTCCTCGACGGAATAGAAGGAGTGAGCCATGAGGAAACTCTTCAGTTTAGACTTAAAAGAGTTTGGGCTACTGCTAAGATTTTTGAGTTCTTGTGGTAGCTTATTGAAAATGAATGCAGCAGAATACTGTACTCCTTTCTTCACAAGAGTCAAGGAAGAGCATTCCACATGCAGATTTGATTTCTGCCTAGTATCAACTGAGTGAAAGCTGCTAACTCTTGGGAATAAGCTAATATTGCTAACAACAAACGACATTAAAGAAAATACATACTGTGAGGGCAATGTCAAAATTCCCAGACTATTGAATAGGGGTCGACAAGAGGTTTTCGAACTTACACCATACATAGCTCGAACAGCCCGTTTTTGAGCCAAAAATACCCTTTTTGAATCAGAAGAATTACCCCAAAAAATAATACCATATGACATAGGCGTATGAAAATATGCGAAGTATACTACTTTCCGTGTTGAAATGTCACTTATTTCAGATACTGTTCTAATGGTAAATAAAGCGGCATTTAGTTTCTGAACAAGATCCTGAACATGGGCTTTCCACAACAGCTTACTATCTATCCGTACGCCTAGGAACTTGAACTGTTCTGTCTCGCTTATAACATGCCCATTCTGTCTGATTAAAATGTCAGTTCTTGTTGAATTGTGAGTTAGAAACTGTAAAAACTGAGTCTTACTGTGATTTAGCATCAAATTATTTTCCACAAGCCACGAACTTATATCATGAACTACATTATTTGATAATGCTTCAATATTACACACAAGATCCTTCACTACCAAGGTGGTGTCATCAGCAAACAGAAATATTTTGGAATCACCTGTAATACTAGAAGGCACATCATTTATATAAATAAGAAACAGCAGTGGCCCCAGCACCGACCCTTGGGGAACGCCCCATTTAACAGTGCCCCATTGGGACTGAACATCATTACCACTCTCAATATTGCGCAGGATTACCTTCTGCTTTCTGTTCTTAAAGTAGGAGGCGAACCAATTGTAAGCTACTCCCCTAACTCCATAATGTTCCAACTTCTGCAGTAATATTTTGTGGTCAACACAGTCAAAAGCCTTCGTTAAATCAAAGAAAACACCTAACGTTCGCAACCTTTTATTTAATCCGTCCAAAACCTCACAGAGAAAAGAGACTATAGCATTTTCAGTTGTTAAGCCATTTCTAAAACCAAACTGTACATTTGACAGCAAATTATGTGAATTTAGATGCTGCAGTAACCTTGTATATACAACCCTCTCGATAACTTTAGCAAACACCGATGGCATAGAAATAGGTCTATAATTGTCAACATTATCCCTGTCTCCCTTTTTATAAAGTGGCTTCACTACCGAGTACTTTAATCGGTCAGGAAACCGACCACTCCTAAAGGAAAAGTTACAGATATGGCTAAGTACTGAGCTAACATACGTGGAACAATACTTCAGTATTCTGCTAGATACCCCGTCATATCCATGAGAGTTCTTGGCCTTTAGTGATTTAATTATTAACTCAATCTCCCTCTTGTCAGTATCATGGAGGAGCATTTCAGGTAACAGTCTCGGAACACTTTTTTCTAAGAGCGTCATATGATTCCCTGTTGGGACTAGGTTTCTATTTAGTTCACCTGCTATATTCAGAAAGTGATTATTAAGTACTGTACATATATGCGACATATCAGTAACACGGACATCCGCACTATGCACTGATTCTATATTCTCGACCCGTCTCTGCAGACCAGCCACTTCCTTTACGACTGACCATATGGTTTTAATTTTATCCTGAGACTTAGCTATTCTATCTGCATACCACATACTTTTTGCCTTCCTAATAACTTTTTTAAGCACCTTACAATACTGTTTGTAATGGGCTGCTGCATTTAGATTTTGACTGTTTCTAACGTTTTGATATAATTGCCACTTTGTTCTACAAGATATTCTTATCCCTTTAGTCAGCCACCCAGGCTGCCTGTTTGTGCTAGTACCCTGTTTTGAACGTTCTAACGGAAAGCAACTTTCAAAGAGCACGAGAAAAGTCTTGAGGAAAGCATTACATGTATTGTCTACTGTATCAGCACTATAAACATCTTGCCACTCTTGATCCTTGATAAGGTTTACAAAAGTCTGTACAGTAACTGGATCAGCTTTCCTAAAAAGTTGGTAACTATATTTAACATGTGTTGCAGCACAAAAATCTTTTAGACTTAAAATTTGTGCATCATGATCTGAAAGGCCATTCACGTTTTTGCTAACAGAATGCCCTTCCAATAATGAAGAATGAACAAAAATATTGTCTATGGTTGTTCTACTGTTCCCTTGCACTCTCGTTGGAAAGAATACGGTTTGCATAAGATTATATGAATTAAGGAGGTCTACCAGCATCCTTTTCCTTGCACAATCACTTATACAATTAATATTGAAGTCACCACATATAACTAACTTTTTGTATTTCCTATAAAGTGAACCAAGAACCTCCTCTAGCTGTAACAAAAATGTTGTGAAATCGGAGTCTGGGGATCTATAAATAACAACAGTAAGAAGTTTTGCTCCACTAAATTTAACCACACCTGCACAACATTCAAACACCTTTTCAGTGCAGTACTTTGAAACATCAATTGACTCAAATGGGATACCGTTTTTCACATACATGGCTACTCCCCCACACCGCAAAGAGCTCCTAGAAAAGCTGCCAGCCAACCTGTATCCTGGTAAAGGAAGCCTCTGAATTATCTCCTTATTTAAGAAGTGTCCAGATATACCAATAATTTCAGAGTCAACATCTATAAGCAGTTCACTAACTTTATCTCTAATACCTTGTATATTTTGATGAATTATACTAATTCCCTCATTAATCGGATACCCAAACTTTGTAGAAAGTGGTTTCTTTGATAGAGAGACTTCCCTTAACCAGGAATACCTATCAGCTGACTTCAATCTAAAAAAGGTACAGCTCCAACACCCACAACTACCGGAATTTTCCCATGAGTGATCCCACCACCCCCACCTATGCTGTCACCTATAAGTTTTGCCAACCTCCCCTTCCCATACCTGTTGAGGTGCAGGCCATGTCTAGTGAAACTCGTCCTGCTGATAGACTCCACCGACACCACTGAAATGAGACTCATGTCTTCTGTCATCAGCGCACCCCCAAGTCTCATGTTATTACGCCTGACGGCTGTATTAAGATGAGGCCGATCGTGACGCAGAAACAGTTCCACGAAATGCACATTCGTGTTGCCAGTCTGAGTGGCTATCTTTTCCAGGTCACCATCTATGTCATACTCCCCATCCCTATCAATACTATTACCAGCCCCACCCACAATCACTACCTGATCCTCTTTAGTAAAATCCCTACATAACCCCCCTATGTTAAAAGTCACCTGAGCCAATCCTGCATTAGGCTTCACAATGCTGGTGACCTGGTACTCACTCCCCAAAACTTCCTGCAACTGCTGGCCTACACCTCTACCATGAGAACTACCTAACAGCAGAACCTTCTTCTTTCTCTTAGACTTTGCAACTGTCCTAGCCACCGTAACTGCTGAAGTCTGCTGCATACTTCCTACATTTACAGCTACTAGAGATTCCTCTCCACTAGACTCTGACAGTTGGTCATATCTATTACAAACACCAATAGTAAAACTATCTGAAAATCTCCTTCTCCTAGCAGATCTCTTGCCAACAGCCAGATCCCATTTCCCAACCCCCTTCTCCCTCCTCATCCTATCTGGCTCCTCCTGTGCGTTTTTCAACTGCACCTGAAGGGCACAGATCTTACGCTCCTGCTCCTCTATCAACTTACTCTTGCTACATAACCTGCAGCTCCAGGAGAGGATCTCACCAGAATGCCCACTGGCTTCCCCACTGCATTCCCCCCAGTGAAAATACTTCGAACAAGTCTCACACCGCAATCCACTACTCACGAACCTACGGCAAAGCCCACACTTCTCACTCATGGTAAAATTTTACAATTATTGAAACAAGAAAACAACTTTATCTAAGTTCCGCTACTACAATAAGAAGATGTTAAAAACTGACTACAATAATCACAAACTTGCTCTACAAGGGAAGTAACTATTATTATTGACAGTATTAATCAACAACAAATGAGAATATAACAAAATACTAACACAGAAAGAAAATCAGACGTCTAATGACAGTAACGAAACTGAAAGCAGTTCGCAAAAATTTCTTCTGGAGTTATTTCACCGGAAAACACCAAGAACACCGGTTGAAGACTACTAAAGTTCCTAAATAAACTACTATACACAAACAATTAATTAGTACTTAGCTTTCGATGCGCCGCTACAGCTGCAACTGGTCAGCGCGGAATGTAAACACGGGTAAGAGGTTAAGTTGCTCGATACGAAACACTCTCCGGTGTTGACTGAAATGTGGGACCGAAGGCGGTGTGCTTCAGGCCCGTATGGATCTCAGCGCTTCATTTGCATTCTAATCAACTGACCATGTTGGTAGACACTACTACTTGCGTTTAATCATTTCGACATACGGCACTTTGTATTTGGAGTTGGTTATTTACTGGGCGGGAACTGCCTTTCGTGTGCAATGTAGACATGAACAATGCCATATCTATTTTAGACGCTAACAGGAAAGTGAAGCTGTGAGGACGCGTCGCGAGTAGCGCTAGGGTTGCTCAGTCGGTAGAGCACTTGCGCTCGAAAGGCAAAGGTTCCGAGTTCGAGTCTCGGCACACAGATTTCATCTGCCAGGAAGTTCCATATCAAAGCACATTACGTTGCAGAGTGAAAATCTCATTCCAGGAAGAGAAAAGTAAATTATCGGAGAAGTTAGCTGCAAAGAGACTAGGGTCTCCGAGAGCAGATCCTTTGACTGACAGAGTGACGAAATCAAATAAGCGTGACTACAAGCGAACATTTAACAAGGAAGTGTACAGTTAGCACAAGTTGTTGTGTGGATGCAGCCTAAGAATATCTGATTTACAGCCTGGAAGCATATTCGTGGACTAACACATCTCTTATGGATCTTGTATGCTTGTCCGAAGAAATGGAAAAGGACAAAAACTCCCACCTACAAGAAAATGCGAAATGGTGAGTTGCGAAAGCTTACATATTATTTCGTTATTGCCCTAAACTGTACTTAATTATATACAAAACAACAAAATTCCACAAATACAATTCTTCTTTTGTCAGATAAGTTTTACTTTATTATTATTATTAATGTTGTTATTATTATTGGCAGTGGCTGTGGTTGTATAAATTTGTTGATAAGCATAGTTCTTATACAGCAGATGCTATTAATTTCAGACTTTCAGATTTATGTGAATTTAAAAATTTGTGAACGTCCAGAATGTATACTCAAATGTATACTGACGAGCCATCACTGAGCAAAATGGTCGAGGGACTCCTCATAAGCCACACATTTCTGTAGTCAGATGGCGTAAAACGTGACGGCACTGGACAGTGGATAATTGGAAACGAGTGATTTGTTGCAGTGAAAGTTTTGGGCTCGGCAAGTTACCTGAAGAAAGTTCCCTGTCATCATTTGTAATGCCAACAGTGAAGTACAGATGAGGTAGTGTTCAGTGTGTGAATGTTTTTCGTAGTTTGGCTGTGATCACATATTTCGCTGCAATCAGCGTTAAACGCGGAAGAATATGAATACTTTTCGCAGGAGTGTGTACTGCGTACGAGAGAGGAAAAGTTCGAAGACGATGATCGTTTGCATCAGCATATCAAAGCAATATGTCAAAAAGCAGCGTCTGTGAGCCGCTGGTCTGTGACAATAGCGTTCCTGCAATAGCCTGGCCTGCTCACAGTCGAGACCTAAACCCAATGGAACGCGTTTGGGATGACTTAGAAATCGGCTTTGGCTCAGACCCCAGCGGCTTCCAATATTACACTACTGGCCTTAAAAATTGCTGCACCAAGAAGATGCCGTGTTACAGACGCGAAATTTAACCGACAAGAAGAAGGTGCTGTGATATGCAAATGATTAGCTTTTCAGAGCATTCACACAAGGTTGGCGCCGGTGGCGACAGCTACTACGTGCTGACATGAGGAAAGTTTCCAACCGATTTCTCATACACAAATAGGAGTTGACCGGCGTTGCCTGGTGAAACGTTGTTGTGATGCCTCGTGTAAGGAGGAGAAATGTGTACCATCAGGTTTCCGACTTTGATAAAGGTCGGATTCTAGCCTATCGCGATTTCGGTTTATCGTATCGCGACATTGCTGCTCGCGTTGGTCGAGATCGAATGACTGATAGCAGAATATGGAATCGGTGGGTTCAGGAGGCTAATACGGAACGCCGTGCTGGATCCCAACGACCTCGTATTACTAGCAGTCGAGATGACAGGCATCTTATCCGCATGGCTGTAACGGATTGTAGAGCCACGTCTCGATCCCTGGGTCAACAGATGGGGACGTTTGCAAGACAACAACCATGCGCACGAACAGTTCGACGACGTTTGCAACAGCATGGACTATCAGCTCGGAGACCATGGCTGCGGTTACCCTTGACGCTGCATCACAGACAGGACCGCCTGCGATTGTCTACTTAACGAAGAACCTGGGTGCACGAATGGCAAAACGTCATTTTTATCGGATGAATCCAGGTCTGTTTACAGCATCATGATAGTCGCATCCGTGTTTGGCGACATCGCGGTGAACCCACATTGGAAGCGTGTATTCGTCATCGCCATACTGGCGTATCACCCGGCGTGATGTTATGGGATGCCATTGGTTACACGTCTCGGTCACTTCTTGTTCGCATTGACGGCACTCTGAACAGTGGACATTACATTTCAGATGAGTTACGCCCCGTGGCTCTACCCTTCATTCGATCCCTGCGAAACCTTACATTTCAGCAGGATAACGCACGACCGCACGTTGCAGGTCCTGTACGGGCCTTTTTGGATACAGAAAATGTTCGACTGCTGCCCTGGCCAGCACATTCTCCAGATCTCTCAACAATTGAAAACGACTGGTCAATGGTGGACGAGCAACTGGCTCGTCACAATACGCCAGTCACTACTCTTGCTGAACTGTGGTATCGTGTTGAAGCTGCTTGGGCAGCTGTACCTGTACACGCCATCCAAGCTCTGTTTAACTCAATGCCCAGGCGTATTAAGGCCGTTATTCCGGGCAGAGGTGGTTGTTCTAGGTACTGATTTCTCAGGACCTATGCACCCAAATTGCGTGAAAATGTAATCACATGTCAGTTCTAGTATAATATATTTGTCCAATGAATACCCGTTTATGATCTGCATTTCTTCCTGGTGTAGCAATTTTAATGGCCAGTAGTGTATGTTCCTCTGTTTCTGGCTCTCTGGAAGAAAGGGCTGCCATTTATCTACGGTCATCGGAATGTCATTGAAATGTCCCCAGCAAAGTTCATGTCATCATAAAGACGAAGAGTGGACACAGAGCATATATCGACCACGACCTTTCAGCGCAGAAGTATTACCTAAAGGGACTAGACAGTGGGAACATTGTTCACCTTGCCAAGCCCATACACAAAGAATTTTAATTATACTACGTAGAAGCTACGCTCATACATACCTGATAATATCTTCATGAGTATCAATACAAAGGCAGAGTTGCTTGTACATTACTTCATGCCTGTCTGTTATTGTTTTGTCTGGAAGCTGCTTTTCTTTCTGGATTGGTCCATCTCCAGTGGTAGGAGCGTACAGCTGCTTGATGCGCAAGTTCAAGACCATAAGCTGCTCGGTGACGAGTATCATTACGACAGCAAAGAAACAGTCGAAGGCGAAACTGATGAAGACGTATATCACGGACGACGCGCTCTGGACGGCGTACGAGAGCTCGTAGAAGAGCGGCATGCTCTGCGGCTCCCAGGGGATGTGGTTGAACGGCAGCTGGCGCTCGCCGGGGTGCGCCACCAGCGGCATAAACATCCAGATGAGGCAGAGCACCGTGAGGTAGGCGAAGGCGGCCAGCGTGACTCGGCGCGCCGTACTGCGGCTGCCGACCGCCACCGCCAGCATGCCGGCGTCGGCGTCGCAGTAGCCGCCCTGCGAGTTCGCCAGCCGGTCCACGCGCCGCACCAGCAGACAGTAGCGCTCCTCGTGCAGCATCAGGTGGCATGCCTTGGCCACGCCGGCGCCTATCGTGAACGCGTTCAGCAGCGAGTAGGTGACCTTGTAACACAAAAAGTTATGCAGTTGCTACATTTAAAATGTTTCATTTTTTTGCTCGTCAGTAATAATACAATTGTCATGATTCGTCTATTTATGGACGAAAGTAACTTTAACACGATTCATGACTGCCAATAATGTAGCTCAATGAAACTAGGAATATACACACACAGAACAGTTACAAGTACAGTACAAAATATGTTGTTGCTGTTGTGTGGTCTTTTTAGTCCTGAGACTGGTTTGATGCAGCTCTCCACGCTACTCTATCCTGTGCAAGCTTCTTCATCTCCCAGTACTTACTGCAACCTACATCCTTCCGAATCTGCTTAGTGTATTCATCTCTTCAACTCCCTCTACGATTTTTAGCCCTCCACGCTGCTCTCCAATGCTAAATTGGTGATCCCTTGATGCCTCAGAACATGTCCTACCAACCGGTCCCTTCTTTTTGTCAAGTTGTGCCACAAACTCCTCTTCTCCCCAATTCTATTCAATACCTCCTCATTAGTTATGTGATCTACCCATCTAAACTTCAGCATTCTTCTGTAGCACCACATTTCGAAAGCTTCTATTCTCTTCTTGTCCAAACTACTTATCGTCCATGTTTCACTTTCATACATGGCTACACTCCATACAAATACTTTCAGAAACGACTTCCTGACACTCAAATCTATACTCGATGTTAACAAATTTCCCTTCTTCAGAAACGCTTTCCTTGCCCTTGCCAGTCTGCATTTTATATCCTCTCTACTTCGAACATCATCAGTTATTTTACTCTCCAAATAGCAAAACTCCTTTAGTACTTTAAGTGTCTCATTTCCTAATCTAATTCCCTCAGCGTCATCCGACTTAATTCAACTGCATTCCATTCTCCTAGTTTTGCTTTTGTTCATGTTCATCTTATATCCTCCTGTCAAGACACTGCCCATTCCGTTCAACTGCTCTCCCAAGTCCTTTGCTGTCTCTGACAGAATTACAATATCATCGGCGAACCTCAAAGTTTTTATTTCTTCTCCATGGATTTTAATACCTACTCCGAATTTTTCATTTGTTTCCTTCACCGCTTGCTCAATATACAGATTGAATAACATCGGGGGTAGGCTGCAACGGTGTCTCACTCCCTTCCCAACCGCTGGTTCCCTTTCGTCCCCGTCGACTCTTCTAACTGCCTTCTGGTTTCTGTACAAATTGTAAATAGCCTTTCGCTCCCTGTATTTTACCCCTGCCACCTTCATAATTTCAAAGACAGTATTCCAGTCAACATTGTCAAAAGCTTTCTCTAAGTCTACAAATGATAGAAACGGAAGTTTGCCTTTCCTTACTCTAAGATAAGTCGTAGGATCGGTATTGCCTTACGTGTTCCAACATTTCTACGGAATCCAAACTGATCTTCCCCGAGGTCGGCTCCTACCTGTTTTTCCATTCGTCTGTAAAGAATTCGCGTTAGTATTTTGCAGCTGTGACTTATTAAACTGATAGTTCGGTAATTTTCACATCTGTCAACATCTGCTTTCTTTGCGATTGGAATTATCATATTCTTCTTGAAGTCTGAGGGTATTTCGCCTGTCTTATACATCTTGCTCACCAGATGGTAGTTTTGTCATGACTGCTCTCCCAAGGCCGTGAAAGATAACTGAAAGAATTTCGCAATGAGGAGAACAAAAATGAGTAATTTTTGATAACCTTTCTCGTGGAGCACAGCAGTTTTTCTTAGTAGCTTAAAATTAACGTTAGTAGTCCCGACCGCAAGAAACATTTATTTTAGGGTTTACCGGTTTAGGTGAGTTACTGACCATCTTCAAATGTTCAAATGGTTCAAATGGCTCTGAGCACTATGGGACTTAACAGCTATGGTCATCAGTCCCCTAGAACTTAGAACTACTTAAACCTAACTAACCTAAGGACATCACACAACACCCAGTCATCACGAGGCAGAGAAAATCCCTGACCCCGCCGGGAATCGAACCCGGGACATCTTCAAATGTCATAACACGTTGGTAGGCGTTGGTGGTGATCGGAGAAGGTGTTACGAACTCTACGAACATCGACTGCTCAGCGGATCGAAACCGGTAATCACAAAAAGTAAATGTTCCTTGCGGTCGAGACCACTTAGTTCACTTTAAAGAATACTTTTATTGAAAGGTAATAGTTACACTGAAATCATCGAAATGTACGACGGTTCCCTGGACATTAAAAATGGCAGAAATGATTCCTAATAGAGTGTGTGGTCCCCAGACGCGGCAATGCTTGCTCTACAACGTGCTCTTAAGCTAGCCGAAAGGTCCTTAAGTAATTGTTAAGGTGGGGCGGTCCTGTCCGTCATTGCGGTTGACATGTGGACATGCTCAGATTCATCTCCCCAGAGCAACTCATATACGATCAGTGGAAATTAGCAAGGGGGAACGGCAGGCATGATCCTTCACCGAATATCGTTTCGTTGCAGGTGCTACTCCACTTGCGCTATTCGATGCGGTCGCGCATCGTCGTCCATAACAATTTAAGATGCTGAGACTTCCACCATCCGTATTTTAAAAGACAAAAATTAAAATCGCTGCTTGACTTCCGATTCCCAATTAACACTGACATTTAATCTTAACTGCGGTTCTTCTACTGTCTTGACCACGGGCAGCATCCGACCTCATCTCTTCTAGCAGCGTTTTTCTGAATATTAAGTGAAGGGGGTTGGGAGACAACAGGGGAATTCTACAGACCAGAAGTCGGACAAAAAAAGGAAATGAGCGTTTGAAGTCACTGGCCGGGAGGCCCCTTACGGGGCAGGTCTGGCCGCCTTGGTGCAGGTCTTATTACATTCGACGCCACACTGAGTGACCTGCGCTCCGGATGGGGATGAAATGATGATGAGGACAACACAACATCCAGTCCTGAAAGGAGAAACTCCCCGACCCAGCCGGGAATCGAACCCGGGCCCCTTAGGACATCAGTACGTCATGCTGACCATTCAGCTACCGGGCGGACAGAAGTCGGACAGATACGTTAGAAATCTTGCAGGTATTACCAAAAACACACACATGGAAATGTGAAGTAGTTTCAACTGATACATCGCATACTAACACACAGAAATAGCGCTAACCAGATACAGAAAGCGTCTTGCTGCACGGCAAGACAAAGGGAACAACTTGCAACATAAGCAAGCGTCCTGTTAACTCCCTAGCCTTCGATGAGAGAGAGTGTGTGCCCTGGAAGATACATTGTAATGATTATTATTATTCACTAGGAAGAATAAACTGAAGCTCGAAATGGTTCAAATTGCTCTAAGCACTATGGGACTTAACATCTGAGGTCATCAGTCCCCTAGATTTAGAACTACTTAAACCTAACTAACATTAGGACATCACATAGCCATACCCGAGGCAGGATTCGAACCTGCGACCGGAGCAACAGCGCGGTTCCTGACTGAAGCGCCTAGAACTGCTCGGACACAGCGTAAAATGAAGGCCAATCAGGGGCAGTACATAGTACATAGTACTATCGAGCAACCATGGCTAGCTTTCTCGTACCTACGGAATGGCGTTCAATTTAAGATGGTTTAATAGGAACAGTAGACAATGACATACACATACAAATGGTGGTAGTTTCTGTGCTACGAAATTCCACGAACTGCTCCAACTAACTACTGGAAGCAGCTAAGGACGAGAGGCCCTCTCACGTCACCACGCTGGGTAGCCGCACGGTCTGAGGCGCCTTACCATGGTCGGCAAAACTCCCCCCGTCGGAGGTTTGAGTCGTCCTTCGGGCATGGGAGTGTGCGTTGTCCTTAGTGTAAGTTAGTTTAAGTTAGATTAAGTAGTGCGTAAGCTTTATGACCGGCGACCTCAGCAGTTTGGTTCCATAAAACCTCACCACAAATTTCCATTTCCTCTCCCGTCATTGTTACCGACAGTATCGCAACAGAATGGTCCAGCAGGAGAAAGAGGAGCCCGCCGCCAACCTAACCAGAGTGACGGTTAAGCTTTCTTCTGCCCTGCAAGGCCTGGTCTCACGGTTCTGAAATTCGGTTGCTTGGAGTGGCGGCAACTCGCAGAAAGTGGATGGACAGACTGGCGACCCTCCGACAAGAAGAACCCGTGGTCTGGAATTCAAAACATCGCCATGAATAGGCTTTGAGAATGTTCGCCACATTGTGGTCGGAAAACCGCTGCGCTCCGACGTGACAACAGTCCCCTGACTGCCGGTGAAAATTAGCTTGATACGGTTTCAGTGACGATTAATTTCATCGTCTTTTTGAATGTTAATCGGATCTACCTTTGCGATATGTCAAATGGTTCGTAAATTTGCTTGTAACCGAAATTTACTGACAGAAAAGTAAAAAGTATTTACGACACCCCGTCTGTCAGGGCCGAGTTCAGTCCAGAAAAGTAACATGTGGGGATGGAGTACAGTGTCACAATTACGTTGGCCGATGAGTGTATCATGTTCAAAGATTTGTAGGTCAGTACGTCCAAGCAACATTTGCCTACACACACTGTTACACATGGAACAACAAAACAGTCACGCCCGACAATATTACTGGATTCATTACGTCTTCCTATCTCTCGCCATATGAGGGTATGTCTATCGTTGTCAGGCATGATGGTTTTGTTAGTTCTGGTATTGTAATGTTATGAGGATTAATGTTGCAAGGCTGTATTGTATCAAATCCATCAGTCCTGATCCCTTATTGTAGTCAGCTGTTGCACTCCCACTGAAAGAATACCCGCTCCTGTTGAGCAACTCCACCAACCAATTGCCCGAAACGTAGTCCCTTCCGTCACCGACTCTCTGCCATCGCCAGTCCCTTATCTCCTGGATCCCTAATCACCGTCGTTGAGGCCACCTCCCCGTACCCCCAATATCCCTCATGTCCATAGTCTTGCCGCTATCGAACGATACCTCTCCTAGCATCCTTCAGACCCTAAACCCACTACCTCGCTACTTACGCACCTTACCAATACATCTGACACACAACTATTTTTCCTTTGCAAGGAGAGCTTACAAAGAAATAACGGCACAACCGTTGACACCTGCAGTGCACCTTACAGCCCCAAAGTGTTTCTGGACCATCTAGTAAATTTTTTTCTGTCGTCAGTCTTTGACTGGTTTGATACTCGTCACGAATCCTTCCCTTGTGCCAACCTTTTTACCTCAGACTAGCACTTGCATCCAAAGTAAATTATTTGTTGGATCTATTACAGTACTTGTCTTCCTCTACAGACATTGCCCTCTACACCTCCCTCTAATACCATGGAAGTTAAATATTATCACCATATCCCTTCTGCTTGTCAGTGTTTCAACATATTCCTTTCTCCGCCGATTCTGCAGAGGACCACCTCATTTCTTGCCTTATGAGTCCATCTAACTTTCAACATTATTCTGTAGCACCAGATCTCAAATGAGTCGATTTTCTTCTGATCCAGTTTTCCCACAGTCCATGTTCCACTACCATACAATGCTGTGCTCCAAACGTTCATTCTCAGAAATTTCATCCACAAATTAAGATACGTGTTTGATACTAGCAGACTTGTCTTGGTCAGGAATGGCGTTCCTGCCGGTGGTAGTCCGTTATTTATGTTCTCCTTGCTTCGTCCGTCACAGGTTATTTTGTGCCTAGGTAGCAGAACTCCCTAACTTCAGCTGCTTCGTGACCACCAAACCTGATGTTAAGTTTGTCGCTGTTCTCATTTCTACTACTTCACATAACTTTCGTCTTTCTTCTATCTACTCTCAAACCGTGTTCTGCACTCATTAGACCATCCAATCCATTCAGCAAATCCTGTAATTCTTCTTCACTTTAACTTAGGATAGCAATATCACCAGCAGATTTTATCACTGATATGCTTCCGCCCTGAATTTTAATCTCACTCCTGAAACTTGCTCTTGGCTTTCTAAATATTCTTCTCGACAGGCTATGTATAGGGAGTTTAAAGCAATAAATGATAAAGTCGAACGCCTTAAAATTATATATAAATCACACATAAGGTGGCTATCGATCGAAGTTGCTGTTAATCGCATTTTAAGTCAGTGGTTTGAACTACAGGCACATTTTGAAATATCCAGACATCAGAGTATGTGCTACATGGCTGAATTATTATATAGCATGTACTCTGATGTCGTGAATAAGCTTTATCTTCTTAGATCAAATCTGGAAGAAGATCAACTGATCAATAAATCATTCCAATCAAGAACAGCAGACTGTTCAAAGTTACTGCAAGACCTAGTTCATCTTATTGTGGGATTTACGAGGCAGATTGTTGTGCTCGGTTATGAAAGGGATTTGCTAACTGTATACATTAGAAAATAAAAATCCCCTAATATTTATGTTGGCCATGAAGTAGAGGTGTCGTTGGTAAGTATGATAAAAGAAAGCAAAATTAACGCAGAAAGCGAAACAGTTTTTCGCAGTAGGTGCGAAAATTTTCTGCTTTGCTTAGCAGAGGAGCTCCAGAGGCGACTGTTGAATGATGCCAAAGTTTTCCAAAAACTGTGCCTAATTGTTCCAGAACAATGTTTTAGGGTGGTGAAAGAAAGTATAATCCCACTAGCTCAGGAATTTCAATTACCTGACACAGAAATAACAAAAATTAACTTTCAGTGCTCAAAATTAACTACTGTTAAATGGAAAAATGTCGACAATACAGTAGAACTTTGGCAAGAGATCACATCATATAGAGAGGCTAGTTCCCAAAATCCATTTCAGGAGCTCTCGGATTTTACAGTGATGCTTTTCGTGTTATCTTGCTCAAATACTAAGGTCGAAAGAGCATTTAGCATGCTCAACAATGTGAAAACCTCCCTCAGGAATAGACTTAAAACCAATATGCTAAACGCGATTCTCACTGTGAGGACCGGAATTAGGCGTGTGAACAAATGTTGTCATAATTACGTCTTATCAGAGCATGCTTTGAAGCAAATTGGCACAATAGCTGCGTACCGAGGAGGCCCACAATCCAGAACGTCAAATGAAGAAGAGGCAGCGGACGATATGGATGAACTGTTATTATTTTAATCGACATAGGTGAGTAAATATCTTTAAATTTGTGCGTCTTCACGTTTTCGTGGCGCAATGACTTCTACCTTAAATTCTGGACGTGCTGAGCATAATGTCGGCTTCTCCTTCTAATATATTGGCTGTATACTGTCCATTCATCTGTCTGTCGGTTCATTCTGAAGACGACTGGACGCTATACAGCCGAAATATTAGAAGTAGAAGCTGACTGTGTGCGACTGCACGCCCGAAATTTAATGGAACGTATTTAACTTAGCTTGTTACTATCCCACTAAAATGTGATGTAGTTATATAATAATATATATTTTATGTTTTGGCCGAGTTCGGAGGATTTTTAAATGTTTGTCCGTCTCTTGAACTAGGTATGCGCATAATGTTTAATATAAATTTTAATTTTGTCTCTTTATTTGCAAGAAAATATGGATAGATCAGATTTGTACGGATTTTGGCGGAGTTTTAATCTTTTCTCGATGCGTAAACAAGGTAATTAAGGTAATGTTTTAAAATCAGTTTTATTTTTTTCTTCAGTTTTGCAAGAAAAGATGGAGATATTTCATTATGACGGATTTTTGGGTATTGGCTTGACGGAAAAAATAATCACGTGTTGGCAACACTGCATTTTGGCGTGGGGAGGGAGTCTGTGTTGAGCTTTTGTAGGGAAAGGTCACCCGCTGCCACTCCGATGATGAATAACGTGCAGAATATAGTATAAAGTGAAAGTAATAGTTAAAAAATGTTACACTGGTTTGGCGGAGAAAAGTATTTCAGCTATTTCGCGGAAATACGCGCGGAATTAATTAAAAGAGTTACGTTTGATAAGGTGTCGCGTTTAAAAATCGTTGTCGTGGAGAAACATACTAATTGCACAAAGTAAATGAAAAGGCTTCCGTGATCAGTGGTTGCTTGTTTAATTAACGTGGAATTGCAACGCAGCAATGGTTACTTCATTGTTAACGTGAAACAAATATTAGTGATGAATGAGATGTGAAAGAGCGTACCCCTTTGTTAGGGAAGTGTATTATGTGCAAAAGTGAAAGTAAACCAAAAGTAATTGGAATTGTACCGTTATTTATTGAAAGTGACATCTTTCGTTCTTTAATTAAATAACTTCAATGTCAGCAAAGTGTAAGGCACACGTATTTATATTAGGTACATGGTCAGGTCATTTGCGTAACAAACCGTGATATGTATCTAAAGTCCCACACTTGAATCCGATATTGCGATTGCTGCAAAATAAACTAGAGAACACGTTAATTACTAAAGACAGGAGCCTTGCACTGTTTTCGACCCGCTTGTGTTTCGCCAATTCTGCAACTAAACCTGACGGTTTTGATTAGCCTGAGTAAGATGCAGTATTCGCATTTTGTGAATGTGGTCAAAATTTTCATTACTGATTTACCTTAGAGATGTGGCTCCCACTAAATAATGCCAGACTATTAGTGGATGTTGCTTCATTCGTAGACGTTTCGATCATCCAACTTTCGATTTCTCAAGTTTCACCAACACACTTTAGTTAATGGGTGGTCGGTATGGGTTATGTTGTTTGAAACCTTTTGTAATTACATGCGTACTCCACATTTCTGATACAAGGACAATTTCAATGCTTTGACCTGTGTTACGATATCATGTTTCAATGAGATGTCAATAAGATTACTCAGCTGTAACTGGAGAACGAATTAAGATAAGCTTAACTTGCAGCAGGCGACCGACCTACCCGACGTGATGCCCTCGCCATACGACATTTGATTTCAGCGGAAAGGCACAATGGCTTTTCTAGTGTAATTCTCTATCTGTATGATAGGTCGCGTGGCGTGCCTTCCACTTGAAAATTACGAGATGCAGACAAGATGGTGGCTTTTACAATTGACGTCATGTCGCTTTTGCCTCCCTCTGATGTCATACTAGATGAAACCACATTTCTGTTTATTCATCTGTCACTCTTTTTGAAAGATATTAGCACATCTGTTGTGGACCCTTTTCTTCTTCTGACTGTCAACGTGATGTTGTTGCAAATGGTGCCTTGCTCACGTTAGATAGGTCAACATGAAAGTGGAGGCATGAACGTCAGGAAAAACAGACAATATGCGACAAGTAGGCAGTATGCCCAGAAAGGGGGAGGTAGGGTGGCTTGGACTGGAGAGACGTCTATGGTGGGGCCCTTTGCTCCATAGTCGACATGATGAAGTCGATATTAAGTGGGTCAGTACGTAACCTCCACAGGTGCGTAATAGTTGTGAAGTTGATATCACTATAGATTTCCACGCTATCGCCAAATGCATCTGTATCTGAGTGAGGTGCAAATGCAACAAAATTATTTGAAAATTTCTCGGGTATTCAGCCTGGTAGCGTCGTCCAAAAGGCGCGATATTTCGGCAAGACGACCTCTTGCCAGCTTCAGGCGACACGCAGCAACAAATGACCTTCAAAGTCGGTGACAGTTTGCCGCACATCATCGCAGCCAATAGTGGTGTGGCTTCTTAATTTTTGTGAAAGCACAGGACTAGCGGATTGCAGTTTGGCCCAATATATTAATTAGCTAGATTTGAGAAAATCACTTCTTCACCAGAATGATATTATCTGGTGATTAGTTCAAATGAAAATCCATCATTTTATTTCTTATGATGAAATGTAGATATTTCAGTAATTTTGATAACAGTGGCCATTGTTTTTGTACCCTTTAATTGAAGTTCAGTTGAAATATTGCATTACTACCAAATTAGCAGTGTCATATATTTACATAGTGGGTTAAATATAGGTAAATGTATGTATCGGCGGTGTTTTTTTCTTTATGAAAGTTTGGTTCATTACTACTGAATGGATATACACTGCTTAGTGTCTTGTGTATAAAAATATGTGGGCGACAAATGGAAGCAGTATAGATTACTGTGAGACGGCATTGAACTTACTGGAATGTTTAGTATAAAAATAATGCTGCAAATACAAAACTGAGCATATCTTCCAAAGCGGTGAAAGAATGTTTGATTTCTCTGTATCTTTTTGCTTGTTACTCAGTCAAAAGGTTTTGTCAATATAAATGACATATGCCAGATTTATGTTTAAAACGTGCTCTGGCTATAATTAAAGTGCAATAATATTTACTGTAGAATAATTACAACTGTCATATGTCCTTGGTTTGGTCATTACAAACACAAATTTAGTGAGAGTGCAGTTGCCTGTGCCAGACTGCTGCTGCTCTCGCTGTTACCCTTAGCTACAGCATAGACTATGTCCTCAGATAAGGACATAATTTAATATCGATACGTGTGATGAAATAGAGGGGGAAGGGCTTGAACCTCGGTGAGGTCTCCCCAGTTCTTCCAGACGCCCAGCACGTTCTCGATGGCGTTGCCGACGGCCAGCGCTGCCAGCCACACCTTGAGCAGCGAGAACCGCCAGGAGCCGGGCAGCGGCCACACGCCCAGCGCCCACAGCAGGCGGATGTTCGTCCTCAGCAGCGACCGCTGCGTGTAGCGCCAGGTTAAGGAGCTGCCGTCGGCCGAGCTGTCTGGCTGCTTGTCGTTCTTCATCCTGACAGCACAAAAATCCAGTCTTGTTCTTGCAGTCTTCCTTGCAGCGTGTACTAGTTTAGCTGAAAAGTGGGGCGCCAGTACATTCAGTTTCTAAAAATGTCTTAAGAGAGCCCGCGTTTACTATCTTAGGTTTTATTGGCACTAAGAAATATCATGACGGCAAGTTACCGGACTATACCGGCATCGTGGAAAGATATTGTGCTCTGACGTTATTCAGTATTCCTAGAGCTATATTTTGTTGGTTATGACTGGCGCAAAAGTGATGCTCCCCAAATACATTGGCCCTTCCCATGTGTGGTTACTTAACGTTCGTGAAAAGAGGAAATCTTAAAGGCTATTGACAATATCTAATATTTACTACTTTCTTTTTATCCATGCATGTTCTAAGAACTAAAGTTGTAGGATCAGTGTGTGTCTCTTGAAGGTTCTGAAGAATATTTGTGGACTTTTTATGACATCTGTCATGCTTCCAAACGAGAATCTGTGGACAGCAATTTATTATCACAAGATTTCCTAAAATTGCTACATTATCAGTTTCAGAATATTAACTGACACGTAAGGGGGTGACAACACTCGACAAACAGTGACCATTGCTCAGCCACCATAAATAGTCTGGTGTTCTTATTCACTGGTTCTGCATCACCCAATCACTCTCGACGGAAGAACAGGACGGCCATTATCCTCGTCTCAAACACATGTGGACCTGTAAATCTAACTGTTATAGCAGAAAATAGAAAGTAGTTGTAAATTAGAATTTTTTACTAAAGATCGTTACCACTGCCACAGGCAAAATCAAGTCTTGCCAGAGGAAGAGGCCGAGGCCGGAAGTGAACCAGTATGTCGCAAGTGGATCAGGCCCTCAACGTATTACGGTACCATTTACTGAGTGAGAATACGCATTCAGGAGAAAGACAACTGCGAAAAAACACCAAAAGAAGTGAGGAAAGCATATCCGTTAGCCTGTAAGAAATGGTGCAAGAAACTCTACATCTTGCGCTAGACACAACAGTTACCAGCCTACTACATTAGTGTAGCAGAATAGGGAGGAAGAATGCGGTCGCCAGCCGGAGTGGTCGAGCGGTTCTAGGCGCTACAGTCTGGAACCGCGCGACCGTTACGGTCGCAGGTTCGAATCCTGCCTCGGGCATGGATGTGTGTGATGTCCTTAGGTTAGTTAGCTTTAAGTAGTTGTAAGTTCTAGGGGACTGATGACCTCAGAAGTTAAGGCCCATAGTGCTCAGAGCCAAAAATGCGGTCGCTACAAACTCAATCTCGCACTATACTCGTATGCTAGCTCCCTTTAAATATCCCAGTGTTCCAGATCTTGTCATAAGTTGATCATTGGGATCAATTTCATACACACTAATAGACCTCAATTCTGGCGTTGCAGTAACGTAGTTAATCTATGCCCTAGATGCTCGAGCATAGTCTACGATCTAGCCAAAAACGTATTCGAGATGATGATCTTCACCTAGTAAACTTCCTGCTGCTTGCCACTGACTATCTTCTGACTACACTACATCCGCCGAGCGGTTATAGGCGCTTCAGTCTTGAACCGCGCGACCGCTACGGTCGCAGTTTCGAATCCTGCCTCGGGCATGGATGTGTGTGATGTCCTTAGGTTGGTTAGGTTTAAGTAGTTCTAAGTTATAGGGGACTGATGACCTCAGATGTTAGGTCACATAGTGCTGAGAGCCATTTGAACACTACATCCCACGGCTTTTCCAGCCCTGAACTTGAACATGGAAGCCAGATCAGGGTCTCCAGGATCAAAATTCCTTTTCTAAATCCAAGTGCCTCTAGGTGTTGAAACCGACCAAGATAATAGGGAGGAGATCAAAATAAAACTACTGACACATGGTTCACTGCTGTTGCATCATCAAGGGTAATCGTAGAACTCAGAGTGGGACCGAGAACATTCCAGCAGCCATCGCGAGGTCACTTGTCATTGGGCAACAGCTAACCCTGTCGCAGTTTTCAGTAACGATGGTTTTCGTCGGACATTCTGCTCCAGACACACACTTTATTCTTAAATGTATGTCTACCGATGCTTGTCCTTGGATAGCCAAGAAAATTATAACACCACGTTGGTCCCATTTGGACGCATTTGGTCATAAAATCACAATAGCTGACGTTTTAGCGTTTACAACACGCGCCGTAAAGACACGAATACTACGCCAATCTCGTGCCCATACGTCATACGTCGGTTCTTATCTGCCTGCATCGGAGTCGCTCTAATTTTCAAATATGCCACAGCAACGCCCTTAAAGGAAAACTTTTTGATCACCCCTTACATTTTTCTCAGTGGCGGAACTCTGCATCCATGTGTGTAATATTCGTTTCCACGATAAATCTCTAAGTGATCTCGCTGCTTTTGTAATTATGAGTCAGTCCCTTCATATTGTGTACAGGTATTTCAAACGTGTAAGTTTTGTATTTTGCCGGCATAGTACAGAACCAAAGTATGGCAGAAGATGTGATTGTTCCATAGCAGTTACCAATCGGCGATGCATTACAAAGCGGTTAGAGTGTTATAAATGATGTGTTAACTGTTTATACTCCCAAATGATCACAGTTGTCGCAACGATCATATTAAGGCGACAATTGTCATCGCACAGCAATATGTTTCGTCTGCGAGAGAGAGAGAGAGAAACGAGATTGTGCTGAGACTTGGTAACCTCCAACCAGCTGTCATACCCCGTACACGTCGCTAAACGACCAGATCCCACTTCGTCTCTTACGAGATCTAATACTAAAATTTTAGAAACAGAATTGGTGGAAGGATGAAAGTGGCTAAACGCAACTTAATAAGCATATGCTTGAACACTTAAATACCCTGTATTACGACGCAACTTCTTTGACTTTGAGAATGAAGTCTACGAGTTGCAACCTACTAGAAAAACGCTGCAGCACGTAAGCAAACGGGGCGTGGGCAAGTTTCTGAGTAACTTACCTGCAGCAGGTTTATGAGATACAACTTAGTATGAACAGTGGTTGCTGAAGGACTGTCAAAACAGGTTTATGACCTTACACGAGAGACATTCTCAAGGGGTGAGGTATCAGGTGATTCCGGCGCTACTACATGATTCTTCACTGTGAGATGTTGGCATGGCTCTGACCTTTCCGGTCACACAAGAGGGAGCCTTTACGTTCGCCATCGCTCTGCAGTCCATCTCACTTGTTGCTAGTACTCTATTTTAGACCTAATCCAAGTTTTGAAAGATTTGGTTCTCTCTTCATAGGTTTTGCAAATTTTCGCAGACGTTAGCCCACCTGTCTAAAGGAGTTCCGGCCACTTCTGCATTTTCAGCTATGTGAAAATTTTCGTTTACTTGAAATTTTCACAAAGCCAGGAGGTAATTACTTTTCTTCAAGAGAAATTATATTTCACGTATGAAACTACACACAGTAACAAAACTCCTTGCAGTAATTTCATGCTCTTGAGTATTTCCTTCAACGCAAGTACAACACATTTTATCTGACTCAAAAACCGTACCACAAACAGCTTATCGTGTTACCTTGACTGAGGATTCAGAGTGACTAGACACCGAACCCTAGTTCAGTTGTTTGTTACCAATAAAAGCATTAAGGCTTATACTCAATGTCTTTGGCGTTTTAAACAACAGCCTCTAACCCTGGTAGTTAAAGTGAATCACTAAGTAAACCTTTTGATCCATTTTTAACTGATTAGGGAGACCAGCTTTAATGAACGCTCTAAATACTCCTCTTTGCGCATAAGTCGATGAATGATAGTTTCAGTTACTTGAAGCGACGTCTGGAACCGACAATAAAGATAATATTTTCTTTATGTAGACAGTCCAGTAAAAGGAACGGGATGTTAGGAATCATCTGTAAAATTTTAGTAGAGGAGGCTTTACTTATAATTACTACAAAGGACTTGACTTTCACCGTTTAGTTTATCAATATGTTACTTAAAGCATTATGACACTGTGATAGGTCTCGGTAGTACGCAAACGGTGTTTCACAAACGGCTGGGGCCTGTCAATTTCTAAATACTTAAGATTCGAGAATGGAGAAGATCTTCCCATCTATTGAATATATCTAATATCTGTCACTTTATATTTCATCGTGCCTGTTTGAGAGATTGGTGAAAACTGCCGTTTTAGGTTCAGTCATTTATATCTTGAATATTTGCAAGACTTCTTTTCTCTTGACTTCTTTTGTGAATTTTCATACTATACAATGGAAATGTATCACTTTTAAATCTTGACACAATCACTTATTATATCAAAGGCGCCAATAATTACTACAATAATTCATATTATCAGTTTCGGCATATTAAGTCTCATATACGGATGTGACAGTAATCTATATACAGTTTCATCGTAATCTGTAAACATTAGTTACACGCACACCAGACATCAGGAAAAATTACACAAAACACATCAATGTACGTCTTCTCTTCACATGGAAACGAGTCTCTTTTACAGGACCAATGAATATTAATTTCTGTCAGTATATTAATTAAGTGGAATAGTGCAAATCAGTCGTGCAGATGAGTCATATTACGTCTGTCGGTGTCCTTGCTTGGGCCTTACACGCTCTATTTGAATTCTTGTCGTTCTTGTCACATCTAACAACGGCACTTATTACTTCTAAACCAATACTGTGAACGTTTATAGTAATTTGCGGCGCTCTTCTCATAACCAATTACTGTGTGCTGTGGCCTCGAAAGAGCTACGAGGGTTGTTCGTAAATTAAGGTCCGATTGGTCGCGAAATGAAAACCACAGTGAAAATCAAAAATTTGTTATTCGCAACAGTTAGCCACACCTTCCAGCTACCTCTCTAAATAGTCGCCGCTACGGCATCGATATTTTTCGTGGCGTTGCAAATACGTACCAGTACCCTCGTCACAGAAAGCAGCCGCCTGTGCTTTCCGCCAATTCTCTATACTGGTCTGCCTTTCGTTGTTTGTGCCAAAATGTTGTCGTCGTAGCCAGCGGTTCATGTGAGCAGAAATGAACAACGGAGGGAGCTAATTAAGGGCTATACTGTGCGTAATCAAACACTTCCCATCGAAAACGCTGCAGGAGCTTTTTCATTGCGCTTTCAGAATGCGGCTGAGAATTATCGTGAAGAAAGAAACGCATGAGAATTATGTTATGTGGGATTGCATAGCTCCAGGCTAAATCTCTCACGAGATCCAAATACTTGCCGGGAGATACAGTTGTTTTAGGCATTTCTACGTGATCACTTTGTGATTTCAACTGAAAAGATCGTGCGCACTAAAGACACTGCCCAACACATCTGTGCAAACTTCCATCGGATTTTCACAGTGATTTCCATTTCGCGCCTAATCTGACCTTACTTTCTGAAAAAGCCTCATAATAAGTTGATCTAGTCGAGGACTACACTAAAATGTGATTTTGATTACAAATATGCTGTTTCTTCTGCGTTGAGACAGAGCATACAGCCGGCCGGAGTGGCCGTGCGGTTCTGGGCGCTACAGTCTCGAGCCGAGCGGCCACTACGGTCGCAGGTTCGAATCCTGCCTCGGGCATGGATGTGTGTGATGTCCTTATGTTAGTTAGGTATAATTAGTTCTAAGTTCTAGGTGACTGATGACCTCAGAAGTTAAGTCGCATAGTGCTCAGAGCCATTTGAACCTTTTGAACAGAGCATACACCAGACAGACAGAAAATCGTGACGCCAGTTCTACACATACCGAAAATTTGTCATGTCCCAAGGTGGACAGGTACTTATCTAATAGAAGTGCGTAAAAAAATCCGATAGTACAGTAAAACGCTCCAGTAATTATATAGATATTTAACGGTAAGTCTTCCGTTTGGTAATGGGCAAACTGCAGTGCATGGCGAAATATTATTGTTGTTTCCAGAATGAGATTTTCACTCTGCAGCGGAGTGTGCGCTGATATGAAACTTCCTGGCAGATCAAAACTGTGTGACCGACCGAGACTCGAACTCGGGACCTTTGCCTTTCGCGGGCAAGTGCTCTACCAGAGCTCCACTGCAGAGTGAAAATCTCATTCTGGAAACATCCCCCAGGCTGTGGCTAAGCCATGTCTCCGCAATATCCTTTCTTTCAGGAGTGCTAGTTCTGCAAGGTTCGCAGGAGAGCTTCTGTAAAGTTTGGAATGTAGGAGACGAGATACTGGCAGAAGTAGAGCTGTGAGACCAGGCGTGAGTCGTGCTTCGGTAGCTCAGATGGTAGAGCACTTGCCCGCGAAAGGCAAAGGTCCCGAGTTCGAGTCTCGGTGGGGCACACAGTTTTGATCTGCCAGGAAGTTTCATTATTGTTGTTACACGAATGTACGAGTAGAACAGTTTTTATGGCGTTGAATGTCCATGAACAGTGGCTATGGGAAGAACATTTATGATCTTCTTGATTTGTTTGTTTCTAGGATTCTTACAAACTTCGTTAAGATGAACAAAACCTAGGGAAAAGACTTTCTCTTCTTTCGTAATCTTTCAGAGACCATGGATCTTGATTTTGATTGGATCTGGTTATTGCAAGAGCCTTGCTGAAAGAGACTTGGCCATGTGTGGTTACTTAACATTCCTGAACAGAAAAAATCTACAAATAAATGACCGCACCATTTTACGGAGGATGAAGCTATCCCGAGGCCACGGATGCTGCATTACGGTTCAGTATAGCACCTAAGTTTCGTAACTGATTTACGAAAACACGGAGATGTTCAGTGAACAAAACTTCCCTGTTACACCAATTGATTGTCCTAGAACGTATGGGGAAGGAAATACGCCCAAGTGTCTCTGACAAGCCACGCTAGAATTCGGCTTCAGTAATGAAGGCTGACTGTAATTAAAGTTCCAATTTCAAACCGCTGTACAGAATTAGCCACTGTTCAGAATGACGAAAAATTTCATCGGAATATTATCGATGAAGGGGAAAACGTATGGAACGTATGGAAAAAAAAATATTTTATTACATTACGGCAGAAGACGAACAATAAAAGACGCCGGGTGCATGTCTTTCCCTGTGTTTGCATCTGAGAGGCTCGGCATGACTGTTTCAATGCACGATTGCATGCTGCTCTTTTGCATGAATGGTGGTTGAACGCCAGTGTTTCTGCAGAAGTTGCACACACTCAAGGGCATGAAAAAAGGCGTTGCTCAGATGTCTCACAAAAGTCCGGGGAAATGATTACGAGAACACAGGTTCTTTTTGACTTCATTGTGGGAAAGGGAGGAAAACAACTGATCCGGCGTCAGTAGAAACTGCGGCCACAGGATTGCAGGAGGGGCTGAGCGGTGGTGTGGTACCACCCAGTGCACGGGGAACTGCCACAACCTTGTACGTGCCTGTGAGCATAGACCATAAAATTCTACGAAACATCCTGCATTACTGTCCGTACAAAATGGCCGATGTTTTCAGGAGTTGCTTCGTGCTGACCTGCCAGCAAGACAAACTTTAGCTCTAGAATTTCTTGCTCCCATGGAAGTGGGCAGTGAATGGTCATGGAGCATTCTGTGGACAGACGAAGCCCATTTCCATCTCCAAGAACATGTCGGTATACAGACTGCAGAATATGAGCAACTGAAAATCCGTTCGCATATCAACCGGTATTGCTTCGCTCTGCAAACGTAACTGTATGGGGAAGGTTGACGGCTTCATTTATCGTAGGGGTTATATTTTTTTCGAGGAGATGCGTCCTGCGGGCTCTGGTACCTGTACGGTCACTGGTAAACATCATGAGAGTCTTCTGTCGACCAGTTTTACTCCAACGTTTCAATAGCATGTATGTGTGTGTAGGATCGTTTTTGTGCAAGACGAGGTTCCTCCGCACATTGCCCAGCCAATGAAGTATCTGCTTAGATGCATTTTGGAAATGCTATAATTATCAGCCGTCATTTTCCTACAGCCTGGCCGTGCAGATCGTCAAATGCTAATCCGCGTGACTTCTGGCTGGGTGCTTTGCTCAATGCTACGATTACAAACGAAGCCCAACTGAAGGCACGCATTGCGCAGCGTATTCTGATTGTGAGACTCTCCAACCTGCTCTGAGATATTCTGTTTTCCGATTTCAAGCTGTGGCAGAAAACGGTAGACAGTATATTGAACATGTCTTGCAGCAGTCCCACGACACTTAAAAATCGATCTCTTTAGCAGTTTTTATACGATTTCTCGCCTCAGAACAATTAAAAACCTGTGTCTTTGTTGCTTTTTATGCGATCCTTGGTTTCAGAACTTTCTCAAAGAGATTTTTCCCATCCGATGTAGAACAACCTTGCCATGGTGGGTGGTCTTACTTACATCATATTCCAATTTTACAGGAATTTTTTATCTGTCCAGCCGTTCATACACAGTTATTTTCCAACAATACTATTATGTGACGTGTTATGCACCTACTATATTCCAGTTTCACAGTGACCAGCGAGAGAATTCGCTGTAGGCATCATCCATGTGTTTCACTTCGGCTTGTCGCAGTTGTAGTCCCTCTGTCCAACATGAAATTAATATCTTTGTCATATTTTAATTTTTCCTTGTTTTTCCGAGACCTTTCTATTACTGTTTCATTCCTTTAATCTGCTATTGTTGCATTATTACTGGTCGCCTCTTTTGTGATCAATTTCTTCTCCGCATAGGTTCCTTCAGTAGTGCTGCCATATGCTTTTGTTTGATGTCATTACTCACAATCTAGAGTCGTCAACAAAGGACAGTCTGCACGAAAAAGATGACACTCCCATCAACGTAACATAACAACTTCTTGCTCCTTGCCCATCAAACTTACTCCAGTCAGACATGGTGGGCTATAATGCATGCACTGCAACAACCGCAATACCAGAAAAATACGGGAAGTGCTAAACGCCTTGAACGTTGCCGTGAAGCTTGTGACAGCCAGAGCGAGAGCACCAGCAGCAGCGAGTACTGTTTGTATAAAGCGTTTATTTTGCATTTTGTTTACGACCTTCCACTAAGGAAGGGATTCTATTTGTGTTTATCTGCTCTGCATAGTAACTAACAGTTCTTGATAAAACTTTACGTAGTTTTCGTGTTAGATTTCTTAGTGTTTTCTTGATCGTTTAGAACAGAAAGCGCCCTAAAACCGTCTTTTGTTTGTTTCGCGGCCGTTAGCCACTAGTCACTTGAATCAGCAGTTGTCTTGTGACAGCCAGAGCGAGAGCACCAGCAGCAGCGAGTACTGTTTGTATAAAGCGTTTTTGTACTTATTTGCTGCGCTTAGCTTTTAAATAGTTTTTCTGGGAAAACCTAGCGTAGTTTTCGCGTCTCGTATTTCAGTGAGTGTTTCTTGATTATCAGAGTAGCTCATCAGAAGATTATCTTGGGAATTTGTCACCGTATAGAGTAGGGTAAACATAGTCATGTGTAGGGACTGTGGTTGTTGTGAGCGGACGCAAGGAGAATTGGCCACTCTTCGGGGGCAGGTGGAGGCTCTGTCTGTTAAGCTCATCGAGCTCGAGGCGCAGGCGTCGGCTCGTAGTGGCGTTGGGGCAACTGTGGTGAGACCTATGCCTACTTCGGTGGCCTTGGAATCACATGGAACCCCTGATGTCGCTGCGTCTTCCGGCAGTGAGCATCTTATCGGTCAGCCATCACTCCAGGGTGAATGGCGGACAGTGGTGGACTCGCGCGTGCCTGGCCGAAAGGCGAAGGTGGGATCTGGCCGCGTGGCAGCTGCCTTACCCCTTTCCAACAGGTACGGGGTGCTTCCTAGTGGTGATGACATCGTTTCCGAGCCACCACAGGATGCCTCGCCTGTTGGGCCAGTGGCCGATTCTCCGGCAAGGTCCCGACAGTCACAGAGGGCGGACCTATTAGTTATAGGGAGCTCCAACGTTAGGCGGGTTATGGAGCCCCTCAGGAAAATAGCGGGTAGATCGGGGAAGAATGCCAGTGTGCACTCGGTGTGCTTGCCGGGGGGTCTCGTCCGTAATGTGGAGGAGGCCCTTCGGGCAGCTATTGAACGCACTGGGTGTGACCGGCTGCAGATAGTAGCACATGTCGGAACGAATGACGCCTGCCGCTTGGGTTCTGAGGCCATCCTTGGTTCCTTCCGGCGGCTGGCTGATTTGGTGAAGACAACCAGCATCGCACGCGGGGTGCAAGCTGAGCTTAATATCTGCAGCATAGTGCCCAGAGTCGATCGCGGTCCTCTGGTTTGGAGCCGTGTGGAGGGTCTAAACCAGAGGCTCAGACGACTCTGCGACTTTAATGGTTGCAAATTCATCGACCTCCGTTATTGGGTGGAGAACTGTAGGGCCCCCCTAGACAGGTCAGGCGTGCACTACACACCGGAAGCAGCTACTAGGGTAGCAGAGTACGTGTGGCGTGCACACGGGGGTTTTTTAGGTTAGAGGGACCCCCCCCCCCTTGGGCGAAACGATAAAATACCTGACGGCTTACCAGAGAGGACATTATCATCGTTGATAAAGAACGTCCGTCCTCAGAGACCAAAAACAGGAAAAGTTAACGTAATATTGGTAAACTGCAGGAGTATCCAGGGCAAGGTTCCTGAATTAGTATCTCTTATTGAAGGAAATAGTGCGCATATAGTATTAGGAACGGAAAGTTGGTTAAAACCGGAAGTGAACAGTAACGAAATCCTAGACACAGAATGGAATATATACCGCAAGGATAGGATAAACGCCAATGGTGGAGGAGTATTTATAGCAGTAAAGAATTCAATAATATCCAGTGAAGTTATTAGCGAATGCGAATGTGAAATAATCTGGGTTAAGTTAAGTATCAAAGGTGGGTCAGATATGATAGTCGGATGCTTCTATAGACCACCTGCATCAGCAACCGTAGTAGTTGAGCGCCTCAGAGAGAACCTGCAGAACGTCGTGAAGAAGTTTCGTGATCATACTATTGTAATAGGGGGAGACTTCAATCTACCAGGTACAGAATGGGATAGTCACACAATCAGAACTGGAGCCAGGGACAGAGACTCTTGTGACGTTATCCTGACTGCCTTGTCCGAGAATTACTTCGAGCAGATAGTTAGAGAACCAACTCGTGAAGCTAACGTTTTAGACCTCATAGCAACAAATAGACCGGAACTTTTCGACTCCGTGAATGTAGAAGAGGGTATCAGTGATCATAAGTCAGTGGTTGCATCAATGACTACAAGTGTAATAAGAAATGCCAAGAAAGGAAGGAAAATATATTTGCTTAACAAGAGTGATAGGGCACAAATCGCAGAATATCTGAGTGACCACCATCAAACGTTCATTTCTGAGGAAGAGGATGTGGAACAAAAATGGAAAAAATTCAGAAACATCGTCCAGTACGCCTTAGATAAGTTCGTATCGACTACGGTCCAAAGCGAGGGGAAAGATCCACCGTGATATAACAATCATGTACGAAAGGTACTACGGAAACAAAGAAAGCTTCATCATAGGTTTAAGAGTAGTCGAATCATAGCTGATAAGGAAAAGCTGAACGAAGCGAAAAAGAGCGTAAAGAGAGCAATGAGAGAAGCATTCAACGAATTCGAACATAAAACATTGGCAAACAATCTAAACAAGAACCCTAAAAAGTTTTGGTCATATGTAAAATCGGTAAGCGGATCTAAATCCCCTATTCAGTCACTCGTTGACCACGATGGCACCGAAACAGAGGACGACCGAAGAAAGGCAGAAATACTGAATTCAGTGTTCCGAAACTGTTTCACTGCGGAAAATCGTAACACGGTCCCTGACTTCAGCCGTCGCACGGACGCCAAAATGGAAAATATTGAAATAAACGATATCGGAATTGAAAAACAACTGCTATCACTTAGTAGCGGAAAAGCATCCGGACCAGACGAGATACCCTTAAGATTCTACAGTGATTATGCTAAAGAACTTGCCCCCTTTCTATCAGCAATTTATCGTAGATCGCTGGAAGGACGTAAAGTACCTAGCGACTGGAAGAAAGCGCAGGTCGTTCCCATTTTCAAGAAGGGTCATAAATCAGATGCGAATAATTATAGGCCTATTTCGCTTACGTCAATCTGTTGTAGAATAATGGAACATGTTTTGTGTTCTCGTATTATGACGTTCTTAGATAATACAAATCTCCTTCATCATAACCAACATGGATTCCGCAAACAGAGATCATGTGAAACTCAGCTCGCCCTATTTGCCCAAGAAATTCACAGTGCCGTAGACACTGGCGAGCAGATTGATGCCGTATTCCTGGACTTCAGGAAGGCATTTGATACGGTTCCGCACTTACGTTTAGTGAAAAAAATACGAGCTTACCGAATATCGGACCAGGTTTGTGATTGGATTCAGGATTTCCTAGAAGAAAGAACACAACATGTCATTCTTAACGGTTCAAAATCTGCAGATGTAGAGGTAATTTCGGGAGTACCGCAGGGAAGCGTGATAGGACCTTTATTGTTTACAATATACATAAATGACTTAGTTGACAACATCGGTAGCTCCGTGAGGCTATTTGCAGATGACACGGTTGTCTACAAGAAAGTAGCAACATCAGAAGACTCGTACGTACTCCAGGAGGACCTGCAGAGGATTAATGCATGGTGCGACAGCTGGCAGCTTTCCCTAAACGTAGATAAATGTAATATAATGCGCATACATAGGGGCAGAAATCCATTCCAGTACGATTATGCCATAGGTGGTAAATCATTGGAAGCGCTAACGACCGTAAAATACTTAGGAGTTACTATCCGGAGCGATCTGAAGTGGAATGATCACATAAAACAAATAGTGGGAAAAGCAGGCGCCAGGTTGAGATTCATAGGAAGAATTCTAAGAAAATGTGACTCATCGACGAAAGGAGTAGCTTACAAAACGCTTGTTCGTCCGATCCTTGAGTATTGCTCATCAGTATGGGACCCTTACCAGGTTGGATTAATAGAAGAGATAGACATGATCCAGCGAAAAGCAGCGCGATTCGTCATTGGGACATTTAGTCAGCGCGAGAGCGTTACGGAGATGCTGAACAAGCTCCAGTGGCGGACACTTCAAGAAAGGCGTTACGCAATACGGAGGGGTTTATTATCGAAATTACGAGAGAGCACATTCCGGGAAGAGATGGGCAACATACTACTACCGCCCACATATATCTCGCGTAATGATCACAACGAAAAGATCCGAGAAATTAGAGCAAATACGGAGACTTACAAGCAGTCGTTCTTCCCACGCACAATTCGTGAATGGAACAGGGAAGGGGGGATCAGATAGTGGTACAATAAGTACCCTCCGCCACACACCGTAAGGTGGCTCGCGGAGTATAGATGTAGATGTGTAGATGTAGATCTGAACTGCATTGTCCAAACTGTCTCGTCGTACTGAGAATAAAAGTGTAATATCTAAACTGTAACAGAACTTGTCAGTTCCGTTTAACTTGTCGGTCTCCTATCACATAATAACAGATTACAGAAGATAAACTTCTTTGCCGAGATCGCTATAATAACCTTTATTCTCGATAACCGGTTTCGGTAATCAGTGTTAACATCATCAGGTAAAAGAAAGACAGAATACTGCATAATTCTTAATACAACAGTAAGAGCAGTCTTTCTCACGAATTGGCAGATACGTAACAGCTGTTTTAAGAAGTTCGCAATAATCTGTCTGTCGAGATCTGAAGATGGTAACATTGACTACCGAAATCTTTTATCGAGAATATAGGTTATTATTAGCGATTTTCGCAAAGAAGTTTACCTTGGCTTTGAGCACTATGGGACTCAACTGCTGAGGTCATAAGTCCCCTAGAACTTAGAACTACTTAAACCTAACTAACCTAAGGACATCACACACATCCATGCCCGAGGCAGGATTCGAACCTGCGACCGTAGCAGTCGCGCGGTTCCAGGCTGTAGCGCCAGAACCGCTCGGCCACCAGCGGCCGGCGAAGTTTACCTTCTCTAATCAATATCACAGGTGGCACCTTGCGGCTAAAATGAGCAAACTATGACACAATAAAGAAAATTTGTACAGCGTGCCTATAGAGCGTTTAACTAACCTTACAGGCTATCAGAAAATTTAGGATGTGCAAGAAGAGGTACACTTTCGACTTAGGAAATATGGATGAACCAGAGATGTAGTTCTAATCCTACGGTTGATAGCGGAAGCAAGTATAAAGAACATGGCTAAGTGTTAATTTTGTCGACCTATAAAAATCGTCCAATATTATGCAGTGGTGCATGGTGTTTGCAGTCCTCACAGGCACAGGCGTACACTATGGAGAAAAATAGGTTAAGTGCTACACTGTATAGTATATGATCACCTATTATTTTACATTGTGTGCTGTACTCTAACTCTTTATGAGAGCCTGAACTCTGCAAGGGACATTTTCAGTGAGGTTTCTGAATGTCTGCAGAGGAATGGAAGCCTGTTCTTCCTCAGGAGCCGATACTAGAGAAGAATGTTGAGCGTTGGGTCTGGAGCGAAGTCGACTTTCTAACCCAATCAAAAGGTGTTCCATTAGATTCATGACGGGTCTGTGAACAGGCCAGTCCATTTCTGGGGTTGGTTTTGTCCACAAACCATTGCCTCACAGATGCTGCTTTATGATAGAGTGCATTCTCATTTTGATAAAACATCCATCATCTCCTACCTAATAGACGTAATACAAAGTGCTGTTTAATGTGTTTATACCCTTTAGAATTTAGTGTTTTGTTAACCACAGTGATATTATATTAGATTCGTAATTTGTAATGATGTGGAACGAGTCAAATTTTCCAGTACATGACATAATTAAGTTAATTTAACAACATGCTTAAGTTAATATAACAACTTTTTTTATTTTTTTATGTTTATTTTATTTTATTTTATTTTAATTTATATCTAAAAATTCCTCTATGGAGTAGAAGGAGTTGTCTTTCAGAAATTCTTTTAATTTCTTCTTAAATACTTGTTGGTTATCTGTCAGACTTTTGATACTATTTGGTAAGTGACCAAAGACTTTAGTTGCAGTATAATTCACCCCTTTCTGTGCCAAAGTTAGATTTAATCTTGAACAGTGAAGATCATCCTTTCTCCTAGTATTGTAGTTATGCACACTGCTATTACTTTTGAATTGGGTTTGGTTGTTAATAACAAATTTCATAACAGAGTATACATACTGAGAAGCTACTGTGAATATCCCTAGATCCTTAAATAAATGTCTGCAGGATGATCTTGGGTGGACTCCAGCTATTATTCTGATTACATACTTTTGTGCAATAAATACTTTATTCCTCAGTGATGAATTACCCCAAAATATGATGCACTATGAAAGCAATGAGTGAAAATAGGCGTAGTAAGCTAATTTACTAAGATGTTTATCACCAAAATTTGCAATGACCCATATTGCATAAGTAGCTGAACTCAAACGTTTCAGCAGATCATCAATGTGTTTCTTCCAATTTAATCTCTCATCAATGCACACACCTAAAAATTTGGAATATTCTTCCTTAGCTATACGCTTCTGATTAAGATCTATATTTATTAATGGCGTCATACCATTCACTGTACGGAACAGTATGTACTGTGTCTTATCAAAATTCAGTGAGAGTCCGTTTACAAGGATCCACTTAGTAATTTTCTGAAAGACAGTATTGACAATTTCATCAGTTAATTCTTGTTTCTCAGGTGTGATTACTATACTTGTATCATCAGCAAAGAGAACTAACTTTGCATCTTCATGAATATAGAGTGGAAAGTCATTAATATATATTAAGAACAACAAAGGACCCAAGACTGATCCTTGTGGAACCCCATTCTTGATAGTTACCCAGTTTGAGGAATGTGCTGATCTTTGCATATTATGAGAACTGCTTATTTCAACTTTCTGCACTCTTCCAGTTAGGTACGAATTAAACCATTTGTGCACTGTCCCACTCATGCCACAATACTTGAGCTTGTCTAACAGAATTTCATGATTTACACAATCAAAAGCCTTTGAGAGATCACAAAAAATCCCAATGGGTGGTGTTCGGTTATTCAGATCATTCAAAATTTGATTGGTGAAAGCATATATGGCATTTTCTGGAAACCAACATTTTGTTAGTACTTCATTTTTACAGATATGTGAAGCTACTCTTGAATACATTACTTTCTCAAAAATTTTGGATAAAGCTGTTAGAAGGGAGATTGGACGGTAATTGTTGACATCAGATCTATCCTTTTTATGCAAAGGTACAACAATAGCATATTTCAGTCTATCAGGGAAAATGCTCTGTTCCAGAGAGCTATTACACAGGTGGCTGAGAATCTTACTTATCTGTTGAGAACAAGCTTTTAGTATTTTGCTGGAAATGCCATCAATTCCATGTGAGTTTTGGCTTTTAAGCAAGTTTATTATTTTCCTAATTTTAGAGGGAGAAGTGGGTGAGATTTCAATTGCATCAAATTGCATAGGTATGGCCTCTTCCATTAACAGCCTAGCATCTTCTAATGAACGCCTGGATCCTACCATATCCAAAACATTTAGAAAATTATTATTAAAAATATTTTCAACTTATGACTTTTTGTTCATAAAGTTTTCATTCAATTTGATGGTAATAGTGTCTTCCTGTGCTCTTGGTTGACCTGTTTCTCTTTTAATAATATTCCAAATTGTTTTAATTTTATTATCAGAGTTGCTGATTTCAGACGTGATACACATACTTCTGGATTTTTTAATAACTTTTCTTAATATAACACATTAGTTTTTATAATGTTTGATAGTTTCTGGGTCACTACTCTTTCTTGCTGTCAGATACATTTCCCTTTTCTGGTTACAAGATATTTTTATACCCTTAGTAAGCCATGGTTTGTTACAAGGTTTCTTACGAGTATATTTAACTACTTTCTTGGGGAAGCAGTTTTTAAATGCATTTACAAAAATGTCATGAAATAAATTATATTTTAAATTGGCATCAGGTTCACGGTACACCTCATCCCAGTCTAACTGCTGTAGTCTTTCTCTGAAATTTGCAATTGTTAAATTGTTGACTGAACGTACTACTTTGGAGGACTATTTAGTATTGCTGAATGGAGCTATGTCATATATTGTAACTAGCTGTGCACCATGATCAGAAAGACCATTCTCAACAGGCTGAGCATTTATCTGGTTAAACTTATCCTGGTCTATAAAGAAGTTATTTATCAGTTAGCTGCTATCCTGTACCACCTGAGTAGGAAAATCAATAACGGGTGTCAAATTGAAAGAACCGAGTAATACTTCAAGGTCATTTTTCCTATTACCCTCTTTCAGAGAATCTACATTGAAGTCCCCACAAATAATTATTTGCTTCCCCCTGTCTGACAGATAGCACAACAAGGAGTCCAAATTTTTCAGAAACAGATGAAAATTTCCTGATGGGGACCTATATACAGTTACAATTATAAATGTGCCTTTATTTAATTTAAGCTCACAGGCACATGCTTCTATATGTTTCTCTACACAAAACTTTGTTGTTCCTATACTTTTTGCACAATGATAACTTTTGACATGTATGGCAACTACTCCTTTCTCCATATTTTCTCTCATTACATGTGCAGAGAGCTTTTATCCACTTACATTTACCTTATCCATATCAGTAACAATGTGAGTCTCAGACAGGCATAGTATATCTATTTCATCCTCAGCTTCTAAATCTTCTAAATAAACCAGAAGCTCATCTATTTTATTCTTTAAACTCCCAATATTTTGATGAAGTATACTTACATTATTTTCAATTATACTTTTATGAGAACCTTTCCTTATTCTAACATTTGCAGTACTCTCCTGTCTGAGTTTCTCACTGTGCTTAGGCCTAGTTCCTATACCAGTGTTCACATGGTGTTCAGACAGGCAATTATGTCAACTGGGTTGGGTGACTTTAATTCATCAATGCAATTACCTAGGACTGAGATACAACTTGGTGGAGATAAAATTTCTGGTGATTGGTGAAAATTTATAATTGACAGCTGTGATAGGTGATCCAATGTGCTAGAATTGTGCTGTTTAATTTCTTTCCTAAACTGAAGATTTGTTTCAATCCTGACCTCTCGTAGAACTTGACATCTTTCTGTCTTACCTATCCTAAAAAAGGTGCTGCTCCAACACCTGTAACCACTGGTATTTTACCATTTATGGCAGTGCCTCCCCCCTTTAAATTTCCTGCTATTACCCCAGCCAGTTTCCCCTTCCCTTTCTTGTTGAGATGTAGGCCGTGCCTGGTATAGTCCCACCTACTGAGAGAATCAACAGGAACCACACCAATATGAGCCCCCGCACCCGACCCAAGCAGCCGTTCCAACTCCAAATTAACTCTCCCAACAGAAGAGTTCAAATGAGGCCAGTCATGGCGTCTCAGGAGAGATACAAATTCAACATTGGTGTGTCTCGATGCCGAAGCAATCTTTACCAGGTCACACTCTATACTGTACGCAGGATCTCTGTCGATGCTGTTCCCTGGCCCTCGCACAATAACCACGGTGTCTTCCCTGGTAAATCCTTTACGGAGTGAACCTAAATCCTCTGTCACCTGATCCAGACTACCACTTGGTTTGAAAAAATTTGTGACCTGGTATTCTGGTCCTAATTCCTCCAGCAGAAGTTTTCCTACACCTCTGGCATGAGAACTGCCTAACAACAAAACTTTCTTCCTTTTCGATGACTTTCCTACATTCTTTTTCAGTTTCCTATTGAAAGTTTGTTGTGTCCCGTCTACACCTACCTCTGCTTGAGGCTCATCAGTTTCTAACTGAAGCAACAGGTCAAACTTATTTTTGACATTCACCACAAAACTGTCAGACTTAGTTCTAGGCCTGTTCCTTCTGTTACCTGTTGCCACTTCCCACCTCTCTTTGCCCTTCTCCATCCTTAACCTGTCCAGATCTTCCCTAGCCTGATCTAGCTCAGCCTGAAGGGCAGTAATTTTCCCCTCCTGTTCCACTATCTTCCTATCTCTGCTGCAAATCCTACATAACCACTGATGAGCATCATCCACCTTCCCGACACCCACGCCACTGCAGTCCCCCCAGTGAAAAAAACTACTGCATCCATCACACCAAACCCCGGAACCAACAATTCTACGGCAAGTCAGGCACTTCTCACTCATGGCAAAAATAATACTTTAGCTAGAATAAATGAATTACATTACCGAAAATCAAAAAAAGACGTTACAAGAATTAAGCCTATTCACAAATGTATATAAGCAAGTTTCTGATTTAAAATTCCACTGTTTTTCTGAGATCTGTATTAAAACAATGAAGGTATACGCTATTTATTATATATTTCACTCGATGGAATGAAAAAAAGGATAATTAAACTAGATACTTTAAGTTTGACTCTCCAAAAACGTTACGAGAATTAGGCTTATAAACAAATGTATATAAGCAAGTTTCTGATATAAAGTTACGCTGTTTTTCTGAAATCGCTATTAAAACAATGAAGTTATACGCTATTTACGGTAGTTTACTTATTTGTTACCGAGAAACTAGTTAAATTACCGTGAAACAAGAAACAAACACATTTACAAAATTTAAGCCTAAGCGCGACTTCGGGAAGTTACGATCTTCTCGTGTTTTCTGAAAAAATACGCAGAGAAAAGTCAAACCTTTAACGGCAAGACTAAACGATACACTAATGCACGTATTTAATTTGTTGTCGGCGTTAAACTAAATTATATTCCTGTCTAAATCACTTAACTCTCTGGAAATAGTTTCTTGCGTCACTTGCCATCTTGGAACAGACCTGTCGCCACGAGAAACACCGCCATACCGTAACGCTAATGCCTCCTTACTTCATTGTTGGCATTTGTTGTGAATGCAGATAATGTCCTCCAAATATCTCATTTCTATCCACACACTGTCCAGCGGCGTCTCTCTTTACTCCCCTCAGGCTTCGATTCCCATTGACTACAGAACAGTGTGGCTAATGAGGAGCTGCTTAAACACTTTTTCCAATTTTTTTAACTGCCTGCTCGTATTACTTATGCTAGGTGCACAATTGGTATCGCTCAGGGAAACACAAGGATTCCTTCCGTTGATTTCTTCCGATTTTTTTCAACCGCCATTCGCAATGCTCGACGGTCAGTGTCCGTCAGAATATACGATATGTCTGGTCTTGATTTAGTTGTGGTTGTTCCTTCGCATTTCCATTTCAGAAACACATCACTAACAGTCGACTTGGGCATCTTTAGAAGGGCTGAAATATCCCTGGTGTATTTCTTGATCTAGTGACATTAAATGACCAGTCCACTTTACGGACTTCTACGGCTGATATCCGTGGTCTACGGTTAGCGTCTTAGAATAGTAATCGAGACTTCCTCGGTTCCAGTTTCGATCCCCACCACCGCTTAAATGTCTAGCAAATGGTGGTCGATGAGTTCTTGGGTAATAAGTCGCCTTCATTCTGCCGACGACCTTTTCAAAGATGGCGGGGGAGCGGACAGAGATTCAGGGCGCTCTCTTGCCCTTGGGATGAGAAACTGCCCCTAAAGGCGGAAAAATCAGCACTGATCACAGCATGAGGATGCAGAAGGCAATGGAAACAACTGCATTAAAGACACATAATGTGTATTCACAGAACATGTGGCCTGTAGTTTGAAGTGTTATTATGAGTTCTCTATTGGCAAAAGATTGCGGACTATAGCTCGCGTCACATACAAAGGCGCTTCTGCAGATAGAGGTGGAGCAGTGGAGGGATGAGAACTGCGCATGCGCAGCAGCAGAGAGCGGGTACACAAAGTCCACGATGCCGAACTGCGTTGCTCCAGACAACAAACAGTCAGGCTCATTTGCCTACGATACATTGTATCATACCTCAAAGCCATGAGGAAACAATAAATATTACTATCAATTTCGAACAGTCGTCTTGAGAGAAATATTAATTCTCGTCTTGACAACGTTGAGTCCACTGCCCCACAGACTTAATCTGCTTGGCATCAGGAGGCAGGAACAGCTGACAGAGCTTTGAGAAGACGTAAAATTCAAATTTTCTCAATATGACAATTGTCTAACCACAAGATAAACGAAAACGCTTGCAATAATTAACATTTATTGCGATTTGAACTGTATTATAAGTAAAAATTTAATACACAACAAAATTAAGTTCAAGCACAAACCGAAATCATTATATTTGCTTGACAACTGCTGCTACTCAATAGAATTTTTGAAAATGTGTGTAAGGTGTGTGTGTTGATGTTTTTGACTGTAGTTAAAGGAACTGGTGGTAGAAAAGGCTAATGAAAAGATTATCGTAGAAATGGTCAGTAAGTTGCCATATTTTTTGCTGTTAATGGGTATTACGTGTGTAAACTAACTCCTTCGGCACTACAGTGAGAGACCTTGTTAATCCATTGAACAAGCAAACAATTAACCGTCATCGGCGAATAACTCCAGTGAATGATGATCGATAACATCAAAAACCATCAATATCTCGACTAGTAACAGTTGCTGTCATTTTAGAGTCTTATCTAGTTCCTGTCTTGAAAATGACAGCGGTTTACATTTGTAATATCGGACTTCTGACGAATTTATCCAGTTGCAGTCTCGCATCTTATTAGAGCATACAACATTATGGGAGAAACCTAACTTCTCCTTGGGCAGTATGTTGAATATTATAGTCTGTAGAATTCAAAGAATTCAAAGTCCGAATCAAAAAGGCTAGGAAGTTCTTATTATTATGTATGCAACTGATACGCTGACATACACATTTTTAAACCACGGATCTTTAAAACTAAGGAATATTATTGCTTTGTTCCCAAGTTTACATCGTAATACCACTGTCACTTCTATTTGAGTCTGTTTCCGAACAATCTGAATGTAAATTTAGGATGATAGGTTCAAGGCTTATATTCATCACCAATTCCCTGTCTTTCTGTGATCTGGGCCATGTGCAAATGTCGACAGTATCACTTTGGAAAGCCATTCACAGTTGTTACAGACTATCATTCAATTTGTTATGTAATAGGTTTTTAGGATCCAACAGGACGATTCGCCAGGTGGTCACTACGACTTCAAGAGTATGACATTACCATAGTGTACAAAAGTGGAAGAAGACACCAAGATGATGACTATTTCTCAAGAAACCATGTGCAAGACCATCAATACTTTGATGAAGATAGTGACTGTCTCGCTGCACTCCAGGATGTCTCTGCTGAGCAGATGAAGGACGCCAAGATATCTCAAATTATGCTTGCCTTAAATCGGTCAGATGATGTGAAGGGACAATTTAAGGTAGTTAATGGATTACTTTGCAAGAAAACGTTTGATCCATTTGGAAAGAGGTGGCTACCAGTGATTCCTAAACACATGCGCTCAGATGTTCTACAGAAATTCCATGACACACCTGAGGCCGGACATTTAGGATTTTTTAAGACATACGATCGAATCCGCAAGAGAATTTTCTGGACAGGTTTATTTAGGAGTGTCCGTCACTTTGTGTCGCACTGTCGAGAGTGCCAGAGGGGAAAGGCAGTTTCTCAGAAACCACCTCGCCGATTCATACCAATTCCACCAGCCGACACGCCTTTCCAGCGTGTTGGGATTGACCTCCTCGGACGATTTCCAACGTCTACTAGTGGCAGTAGATGGATTATTGTTTGCACTGGTTATCTGACACGCTATGCCATTACAAAAGCCGTGAAAACAGCCGAAGCATCCGAGGTAGCCAAAGTCATCGTGGGAGACATTTTATTAAAACACGATGCGCCAAGGTCGTTAATTACGGATCGAGGGAAAGTTTTAAGTCGAATCTTGTGACAGAGATAAACCGTCGGTGCAACATTACTCATCACATGACGACTGCCTACCAAACCTTGGCCGACATGCTATCAATGTTCGTCAATGTTGAGGAGAGCAACTGGGATGAGGTGCTACTTTTGGTGACGTTTGCCTGCAACACCGCCAAACAAGACACCACGGGATTCACGCCATTTTTCCTGGTGCATGGGCGTGAGGCGACTACGACGATGGACAACGTGTTATCGTTACATCCTGATGACGTGGACGACGACTACATCGGCCAGTTGTTAACCAGAGCTAAGGAAGCTCGGCAGTTAGCTCGACTCCGCACGCTGCAGGCTCAGAAAACCATCGCCGAAGGTATGACGCGAGCCACTGCCCTGTTGTCTACCAGCCTGGTGACTTCGTCTGGATCTTCACACATGTTCGGAAGGTTGGTCTCTCTGAGAAGCACCTCAGGCGCTACTTTGAACCTTATAAGGTTGTAAGACAGTTGTCTGGTGTTCCTTATGAGGTTGAAGATTTCGACCCCGACACAAGACGACGAAAGATCAGAGATTCGGTCCACGCCCTTCGAATGAAGCCCTATAAGTATCCTGCAACCCAGGGTAAATTCGAAGCACCAGCGACAGGCAGCAAGTGGAAAGGTAACTAAGAGCGTGGCGGCAAAAGAAGTTCTAAGAAGATCACCGCCAGGGCGAGAATCAGTAATCAGGAGTCGGAGTATGCAGGACCGATGAGTCGTTCCCGGACTAGGACGACGTAACACCGAGACGCTGTTCACTTAAGAAGGGAACAATATCACAGAAGAAACTCATTAGCTCCGCGGTGTAGCGGTTAAAATGCTAAATTGTTGCGTGAAGGGTCGTGAGTTCAGAGCTCACCTAGACTGTACGATTTTAATTTCTATATTCAATTCGAGTACATTCTAGAAATATCCACAAATGTCAAGAATCATTGTACTGTAATGTTCTGTAGCGCTTATATAAACTGGATGTGTTCTGGCCGGAGGCAGTTCGCTCCGTACTCTCGTATGTGGAAGTTCTGAATAAACCTTCGTTAATTGAAGTTAGTATTCATCATTCAAATAATTACACCTTCTTCCACGTGACAATATTATTGGCTGCAGTGGCTAGTGGAGGGGGATGCGCAGAACGGCTGAAAATTGGGATGCCTTCCGACATGACGCCGACTTTATGCCCCCATTCGGATCTCCGAGAGGGAACTGCCTAGCGGCATGTAACGGTGGCAGAAAGATCGACTAAGCAACTGAAAGACAACGTTTTACGAATCAGTGCGTGGTATGTTAGAAGTATGAACGTGGTAGGGAATCTAGAAAATCTCAAACGAGGAATTCCAGGGCTCAATTTATAAACGGTGTGGTTCAGTGAAGTGAAATGGAAAAAAGATAAGAATTTTTGGTCAGATGAGTATTGCGTAATAGCAACAGCAGCAAACAATGGCATAAAGGGAATAGGAAGTGTTATGAATAGTGTGGTAGGACAGAGAGTGAGTTATTTTGAACAGTTCAGCGATTTGTTCGCATCAGACTCGACAGAAAACCAACACCGACAACGATAGTTGAGTTATAATGCCGATATCGCAAGAAGAACGTCAAGAGATAGAGGAAGTATATGAGGATATCGAACAGGTAATTCAATACGAAAATGGAAATGAGAATCTAATAGTCATTGGAGATTGGAATGATGTTGTAGTGGAAGGGGTAGAAGAGAGAATTATTGGGCAATAAGACCTTGATAGTAGCAATGAGAGAGGAGAAAGACTAACTGAATTACGAAATAAATTTCAGAACTAATGGATATTCCTTTCAATAATTACAAGTGGAGGAGGTATACATGGAACAGGCCTGGAGATATGAAAAGCCATCAGTTACATTAAATCACGCTCAGGCAGAGCTTCTGAAGTCAGTTGTTGGATAGCAAGGTCTACCCTGAAGCAAATATAGACTCTGATCACAATATAACAAGAATGAAGATGAACTGAAGTCTAGGAACTAGCCATGAAGAGTCAGTGAGCAAAGAAGTGGGATACGGAAATACTAAGGTATGTTTCTCACTGAAGATATAGTCACTGCAATAATGTATAGCTCAGTAGGCAATTCAGCTGAAGAGGAGTGGTCATCTCTAAAAAGGAATATCACGAAAGTTGGAAAGAAAAGTATACGTACAACGAAGGTAACTGGGAGGAAACCATTGTAACAGGAGAAAGACTTCAGTTGATCGACGAAAGAAGGAAGTACTAAAGCGTGCATGGAAACTGAGCGATACAGAAATACAAGTCACTCAGAAATGAAAGAAATAATAAATTGCTGGGAAGCAAAGGCGAAATGGCTGCATGAAGAATCTGAAGAAATGGAAAAGTAAACGTTTGTCGGTGGGACTGATTCAGTACATAGAAAAGTCGAATCAACCTTCAGTGAAATTAAAAACAATGGCAGTACCAATAAGAGTGCAATGTTAAACGCAAAGGAGAGAACGGATAGGTGAGACTGATGGCGACTGCGAGGAGAGGGGGATGGGAAGGGGAGGGTGGGCGGAAGGGTCTCATCTGATGATATGATAGAAACAGGAGTCGATAGTGAACAGATATTGGGTCCAGTATTAGAATTAGAATTTAAAAGAGCTGTGGCAGACGTAAGAACAAATAAGGCAGAATGGAAAGACAACATTCTTTCGTAATTCCTGAAACCATAGGGGGAAGTGGCAACACAACGACTATTCACGTTGGCAAGCGATATGCCATCGGGAATTCGAGAAAACATCATCCAAACAATTACGAAAATAGCAAGAGCAGACAAGTGCGAGAAATATCGCAAAATGAGCTTAACAGCTCCTGTATGTAAGCTGCCGACAAGAATACAGAAGAATGGGAACAAAATTTAAGATCTGTCGGATGACGAATAGTTTGGATTTATGGAACGTAAAGGCACCAGAGACGTTTTGGTTGATAATGTGAAGCGAGGTTAAAGAAACATGAATGCACGGTGCTGGAAAAGTGTTAAACACTGTAAAATGGTGCAAAATTTTCGAAATTCTGAGAAAAATAACCGTAATGTGTACAAGATCCAATAGGAAACAATAAGACTAGAAGAGCAAAAACAAACTGCTCGGATTAGAAATTGTGTAAGACACGAATTGAAATTTCGCCTCTACTGTTCACTTTATGTATCGAAGAAGCAATGACGGAAATAAAAGAAATGTTCAAGAATGGGATTAAAATTGAATGTGAAAGGATGTAAATGATAAAATTCGCTGATGACATTGCTATCCTCAGCGAAAGTGAGGAAGAATTACAGGAACAGCTGAATGGAATGAACAGTCTAATGAGATCAGCGAGAAACTTAACACCACCATTGGTGACCACAAACGAGATGAAGGTAATGAGTTCTGCTACTTAGGCAGCAAAGTAACCCATGACGGAAGGAGCAAGGAAGACATAAAAAGCAGACTGGCACTGGAAAAAAGGTCAGTCCTGGCCAAGAGAAGTCTAATATAAAACCTAGGCCTCAATTTGAGGAAAAATTTTCTGAGAATGTACATTTGGAGCACAGCTTGGTACGGTAGTGAAACATGGTCAGTTAGAAAATAGGAACAGAAGACAGTCGAAGCAGTTTTATGTTGATGATACATCGAAAGAGTTATATTAGGATAATTTGTATATTTATTTCTTTGTACAGCCTTGTTTCTGTTTACGTCAGGCAGTTCTTAAGAATATAGTTGCTATATTCATTTCTATGATTCTGTGCGCTTATATGTTTTTAACATAAATAATGTGACACACTTTTATACGAAAATGTAAAACATCGTATTCGGTGTAGTTCTGAGAGATATGTGGTGAGCCGTGTTGAAATATACCAGTCCGTCAGAACAGGAAAGCATCAACAAAGAAATAGAAATGGGACACGAGTAGTAGATGAGTTTTGCTATTTGGGGAGCAAAATAACTGATGATGGTGGAAGCAGAGAGGATATAAAATGTAGACTGGCTATGACAAGGAAAGCGTTTCTGAAGAAGAGAAATTTGTTAACATCGCTTATGGAAGTGAATCGTGGACGAAAAAACTGTGTAGACAAGAACAGAATAGAAGCTTTCGAAATGTGGTGGTATAGAAGAATGCTGAAGATTAGACGAGTAGATCACGTAACTGAGGAGAAAGTACTGAGTAGAAATGGGGAGAAGAGGAATTTTTGGTACATCTTGACTAGAAGCAGGGATCGGTTGGAAGGACACGTTCTGAGGCACCAAGGGATCGCCAATTTAGTATTGGAGGGAAGCGTGGTGGATACAAATCATATAGAGAGACCAAGAGATGAATACACAAAGCCGATTGAGAAGGCTGTAGGTTGCAGTAGTTATTCGGAGATGAAGAGGCTTGCACAGGATAGGGTAGCATGGTGAGCTGCATCAAACCAGTCTCTGGACTGAAGACCACAACAACACAGCGTTTCGGTAGCACATACTGTCTAGTGCATCCCGCGGAATGCAAAATTAAAGTGAAATATGGTAATGCACTTACTTGTTGTGATCTGATAAAAATTTCACCGTCGAATGTGCACCCGATTACCAAACAACTGATGGACGTGTACGCCGGTGCTGTACACCGTGCGAATTGTTTGACACTTAAGCGGACTGTTAATTAAAATTACAAATATATGTTTATGTTCGCCGGCCGGGGTGGCCGAGCGGTTCTAGGCGCTACAGTCCGGAACCGCGCGACCGCAACGGTAGCAGGTTCGAATCCTGCCTCGGGCATGGATGTGTGTGATGTCATTAGGTTAGTTAGGTTTAAGTGGTTCTAAGTTCTAGGGGACTGATGACCTTAGAAGTGAAGTCCCATAGTGCTCAGAGCCATATATTTATGTTCTTACTTATTTCGTACCGCGGTACCAACAAGTAAGCACAGCCGCGATCAAATGGGAAATCATAAATCTAAGACTGTGACTAGTAGCGGCTAAAACGTTAAGACGTCAGGATAAGTTACGTGTTAATTCAATGAAATTTGTCTTACTTTTGTCGGTACATGTAGATACCCTCAGACGATTCTACAAACATCGCTGCACTGTTAAAAATGTTTTGACTCATCACTATACTACACTCTGTTTGAATCTGGTCCTTTTATTTAATTAGGGAGCTCTCACAAGAACGTTTCCAGCCTTTCATTAAAATAAAATTATTTTTATGAATCCATCACCAATCGAAACTCGGTGGCCATCTAATCTGCGTCGTTACATACAGCTGCCAAGCAGCTGTAAATTTCCTAGCAGGGTGTCCTTCATAACACTATTAGCCAATTTCTGTCGTGTTCCTCTCGCACACTGAACGACGGGAAATTAGTAAATTCGTATCTGTCTCGTCTTATGATCCCTATGAGTGATACGCAATGATGGTAGCAGAATGGTAGCATAGTCTTTTTCCAATAATGATTCCTAAATTTACGAAAAAGATGACCTGAGATCAATGTTTCTCTTGCAAATAATCTCATTTTAGTTCCTCTAGATCCTCTGTTATAGTTTTTATTGTGTTCCACTCTGTTACCACTGCCTAGTAGGCTTTCCCTCGAACAAAACGGCGTTCGTTGTAGTATACATCATGGCGATGCCTTGAGCAGGATGAGTTTCAGTGGCTGTTGACAAGGACCCATCACAGTGGCTGGAACAAGTTAGCCATACGTCCCAACCAGACGCAATGGCAATCATTGCACTTGGACAGCCAAGAGCTATAAATTCGTGATCTCCAGCCAAACAGCGCGAATACGGCGTATCAATCTGCTCGGTGACATACCGCGCAGCCCAGCAGTCTGCAAAACGGTCTTCGGCGTGCACTCTTCAGCGAGTTCAGTCTTTAATCTTCAGTAAGTTCAGTCTTCAGTGAGTTCAGTCTTCACTCATGAGTAAATTCAGCTACAATGGACAGTCAGTCGCCTTCGACAAAGTATTTCAGTAGAGATCGTCTGGAGGTAGTAACTACCTTACTAGAATACACCTCGTGATGACTGGGTGTTGTGAGACGTCCTTAGGTTAGTTAGGTTTAAGTAGTTCTAAGTTCTAGGGGACTGATGACCATAGCTGTTAAGTCCCATAGTGCTCAGAGCCATTTGACCCATTTTGAGAATACATCAATATCGTAAACAGTCAAGATTCATTGGAACCGCCACAGTCCACCGTTCAGCCACACAGCTGCAGACAGTCTCAGGAAAGGGGGTTACTACTGGAAGTGACTATCAGTTACGGATCTCAGTTCTCAGACTGTACAGATGAAATGTGTAACCATAGTTGGATGTTACGGTATTTATGATTTACAATAAAAAGAGTTGTAGTATCTGGACCAATTAACCTCGTGTAGCAGTTACAGAAGACTGGAGTAGTCACTGGAACCCACTCGCATCGGTGGTAAGAGCGACCGTGTCACCGTTACTACATCTTTATACAGCCTATACTCTTCTGTTACAATCCTAGTAGAGCATCTCTGAATTATGTCGATGTCTGCTGTCATTCCTACCTGATAAGCACTTCCAACACTAGAACAGTGTTCTACAACTGGCTACACCTTCGTTTACAATCCGGTTCATTTTACAGATGCATTGTTCTTCCCCAGGACGCTCTCAACAAATCTCTCATTCGTCCTCCCAATAACCGATTTTACGTGGTCGTTCTTTTGCATATATTTTCTTGATGTTACCTCAAAATACCTGTATGATGTGACATGGTCGAGCTTTTAACTATTAATTTTGTTATTGGATGCCATCTTTTTTTCTTTTGTTTTAGGTTCTATCTCACGTTTATCTGCATTTACGGAATGGTATCATTCATTACATTAAGTGCAAAATTTATCCAATTCTTTCTGAATTTCGTCCCATGACGATACTTTTTGTAGGTGTTATCTCACAATTACTTACCTTTAAAGTATGGTATCATTCGTTTTATTAAGTGTAAAATTTGTACAATTCTTTCTGAATTTCGTCCCATGACGGTACTTTGCTTCATAAACTACAACATCATCAGTAAAAAGTCAGATAATGCTCCTGATCTACAGTAATAAATTACTCACGCCCATTCACAACTAAAGTGCCTTGGGGCACGATGGATGTTAACTTGTACATTCGTAGCTCAGATTAACTTACTGAGCTCTATTAGTCAAATCCTCATATTCGGTGATGTAGTAAAGTGCAGAACGCCTTTCGGGTATCCACGAACACATAACCTACCTATTGACCAGTGTCCACCTCTTTGGAAAGTATGGTCTACGAATGCAGTGTGTTTCACAAAAGAGCCTTTTCCTGAATCTACTACTTCTTAGAATAAATATTCTTCTGTGAATATAAATGGAAAGCAGCAGATGTTGAAGAAGGTGAACCAACAATAACTCTGTTTTATTCCTATGGACGGATTAATATGAGAGGAAGAATTTTTATAGGAAAGCTGTTTACAATGATAATCTATCGGTTTCATTTGCGCGAATGGCATACATTGATGACACACGTGAGATAGGTCTACGTCGATCTTGCAAAGCAGTTATGGAAAATGTTATAACGGTCAGTTAAACAGGACTGAAAGCTGGCAGCGTTGCAGTAGCATTTATTTGACGAAATACTACGACAGCTGTATAAATAATTTTGAAGAACTATTTGTTACACTCTATGTGCACCAAATTTCTTGATTCATCTCTTTATCCGCCAATAACTTGTAAACCAAAGATCATTTAAATTTAAATTACGTTGCTTATCGTATGTGTTCCATAACGCAATGCCACTGTGAGCGCTTTGTGAAAGCTGCCATTATATGTCTTACTTAGCTATAGTAAGCCATGTCTTCCTTTCCCATACACAGATTGTTTTCTGGTGGTACTATATATTCGCACGCGCCCATTATCACTTGCCTAACATAATGCTTTCGATGTAGTGTGATATCTCAGACATGTTGATATCTGCTGTGTACCGAAAAGATTTGTGCTAAGGTGGTGGTGTTTGATCAGAGCAATTCCGTTGAAATTAGGTATTGGAAAAATTTCCTCCAACAGAATTTGGCCATCAACGACAGGAGAGGCAGTTTCGTGCAGCTCCTGGCGACCAAATAATGTACCCATCCTCTCCGAAGTGCCTAATAGAATGAAGTTGTGTGATAAATGTTGAAGGTCACTCACCTGCCTTGAGGATTCGTTAAACTCACTGGCCTCATTGGAGAGATTTAATAGGAGTGTTCAACGTGCAGACAAATCCTGCCATCGCAACACTACTGTACGACTTTATCTTTTTTTATCATGAGTTACAGGAGAACCGTGATTTACTATTATACCATCAACGACCACTACCGTCCCTTTCCGATTTCGTACTCATAGCATCTGGTATTAGTTAAATGTTGAGAACAACTCTAAAACCCACACTTTTCATGGTAACGGACGACGGATTCTCCGAAAAGTATTTAACAATGATTTTATCTCAATGCAGTATTTTCAGATTTAATTGCAGTGTCCCATAAACTACATTATACTTAATCCCGTGGATGGAAATTATCATATCGTTTTTAAATGCCACGAAAATAATTATACTGTCATAATATTTTTACTGTACTGATCGTTGCAGCTGAAAAAGCAATATCTGAGATATACTTCACGGTTTTTAATGGTGCACTAATCGCAATCGTTATTATTAAAGTTCCATTTTATTCTGTTTTAAAAGAATAGGATACGCGTGTTCCTGTAATTATCTATTTTTTTTCTCTATCTCTGTCTCTGTTCTCCTTCTCTCTCCTTTCTATGACACAGTTGTAAGCTACCCCTCAAATCTTCACACTATGAAAAGTACGCAACATTAAACCACGACATGTTTCAACTAGTTGATGGAAAAATCTGCGACTTTTCACTTGTTACCACATAGCATTCACTGATAGATTTAATTATGGGAAGTCGTCACGTTATTGTTCATCTTCATTTTGTCGACCATGCAAGGCCTTAACATTGCTAGTGCAGCAACTACAGCCGTCCTCGTGTCGCCACTTATCGCCACCGTCCGCCGCTAGATTGACGCCTGACCACGCCCGTGGCATATGGACGCCGAGGCAGCGTCATCGGAGGTGAGAGCGCACCTGTAAATGCTGTATCTTGTTAGAGTTTACGTCCATGCCGTCTGTCTTGCTGTAGCCACCTTCATGCACGACGGACTCCCGCAATCCTGCCAACCCATCAAAGAAACGACATCCGGAGTGGGAGAGTCCCTGCCACAACTTCCGCCCTTCCGCAGCTCTCATTGTAACCCCGACCCACTACATTTTGGTGCCTAACGTAGGGTGTACATGCGACCGTCCATCTTGTGCCATTGCAGAAGTCTGAAAAATAGAGCTCCTTAAGAAGAAATTTGAGATCGAAGTACGGAGATCAGTAGGAAGTAACACGCGGAAAATAAGGTCTTTGTTTATAATAAACAGAATGGCGCGTTCTTTGTTTAGTCGCACACTGATCCCTGGAGCATCGCTGGTGTGCGCCAGTACTGTGTGCAATATTCTGATTACCTGCGGGGGTCGATGCAGCCAAGCTTCGCCATCGATTTCGCTAGCGCCTGGAACACACAACTAGGCAATAAAAAAGAGTAATTGCAGATTTATGATCAATCCAGTAATTGACGTAACTGATTGGGTTGGACTATTAGCATCGCAAGTTTCATGAATCTTTAATGTGATTGTAAAATGTGTTTCGATTCATCCTTTCATACTTCGTTACGAATAATATGAAAACAAAGTTAACAAGTGATGAACATGAAAATTTAGACTGGAATCATGGATGTGCTCACACAGCCAAGGTACATGTCAGTGCTCTCTGTAAATATTAATAAAATGAGGTCTTAAGATAGACGTCTCTGCTCCGGGCCCAGGAAACAGGAATGCGACTTCCGCTGCCAGAACTACTTTGCTGACATGCGCTGGAAAAGAAACAGTAATCTGACCAAATAAGGTTACAAATAACAATATCTAAGATGTAGGAAATATTAACTTATTGCGGCAGTGGCTAAATATACAAGTCACGAGCTTGACATCTTTAATATTACATGAAAATTGACGGCGTGAACTACAAGCACTTGCAAATCCAAATACCAGGGTGCACCCTCTTTTAACAGAGCTTTGCTTTCGACACATACTATATTACAGTCCCAATTTCATCAATGCAGTTTACAATAGAGAGTATTCACACATTTGCAATGAATGTGATCAGGAAGATACAGATTAAAATCGTTTACACTCACCGGTGGCCATCCACATGATCACTCGGAGGCGTAAAGAACATGACGAGTCTAATTCAACATCAACACAGTCATGTGCTTACGATAACAAGTACCAATAAAAGATCAACACCTAACTCTACTCAAGTGTGAAGGAGCCAACATTTCCAGGATTCCAAGCAGTGGTGTTATTGCCTCCAATCCATGCCGATGATCTACAGGTGCTGTAATGTTTAAGGCACCAGGATCGATATCGACTGTAGAAGTAGTTAGTGGCACCAATGGAGTAGCATGCCTACCAAAATTAAAGCAGCCACGACTCAGCATAAATGACTAAAATGATCGAGAATGGCAGAGAACCTTTTTCTAGGAGTTAGTACAAAATCACTGAGCACATAACATTACGTTGTCTCAACTTGACAATGAACGAATGAAGAAGCTGAATATATATCTGACAGAAATACCGATCTATCCAATACAGGCAGGGCCACACGAGCAAAGCTGTAGCAGCTGTTGTGTCTAGTTCTGTATTGTGTGCCGAGACAAGGCAGTAGCAGCTAAAGTTGTTGTACGGGAGCCGGAAGAAAAGATACGCATCTTAAATGATGTTTAGGTTCGCAGGCACAAGCCGGGACCCTGTGCTAAAATCCGAATGTTTTCCAACAACGGAGGATCACCCTTTACGAATGTTTGTTAAATCTTATGGGATTTAACTGCTAAGGTCATCAGTCCCTAAGCTTACACACTTCTTAACCTAAAATATCCTAATGACAAACACACGCACCCATGCCCTGGGAAGGACTCGAACCTCCGCCGGGACCAGCCGCACAGCCTATGACTGCAGCGCCTCAGACCGCTCGGCTAATCCCGCGCGGCTCTCACCATTTACAACATGCCAGAAGCTCTGCAATTAGTTCCCAGATGTTGTGATAATAACCTGTGTTTAGAGACATGTCGACGGTGCTTGACGTGACCTCAACAGCAACAAGGCCTGCCTTGTCTTATACATGGTCCTGTCATATTGTGACCCCCTGTCAAAAGCGTGATTGACTACCTTTCGTGGGAAGAGAGTCAACGAGGCACTGGAACGTACCAATAGCGATGTGGAGCGATGTCGACTCCAGAGCCGTGGCGCGAACAGCCCGTTCGAAGGTTTAAGCTCGGAGAGTCTTGTGACCACGGGAGTACGATAACCCACCAATGCTCCAATGCGAGCTGTGTGACACAATTCATTGTCCTGTTGGTAGATGGCATCGTGCGAAGTAAAAGTAAACTGCATTTAGACGGGATATAGTCCTCAAGAATAGATGCATACTTGTGCTGATCCACTGCTCCATCCAGAATAACGATATACTCTGGGGAATGCCACAAGAACATTCTCCACACTATCACGGGCCCCCGTTCCGGCCTGGACCCTTTGCTTTCAGACATTTCACGCAGCACACGTCTATGGTTATCTTTCCGGTGGAGCATTAGATGTGAATCATCTGAAAAGGCTACCTTTCGTCACTCAGTGGATGTCCAGTCGCGGTACTTGCGAGTAAATTGGAGGCTTCGTCGTTCGCTGAACGGTCGTTGGGGAGACATTGTAGGTACATCTACATCTACATGATTACTCTGCAATTCACATTTAAGTGCTTGGCAGAGGGTTCATCGAACCACAATCATACTATCTCTCTACCATTCCACTCCCGAACAGCGCGCGGGAAAAACGAACACCTAAACCTTTTTGTTCGAGCTCTGATTTCTCTTATTTTATTTTGATGATCATTCCTACCTATGTAGGTTGGGCTCAACAAAATATTTTCTCATTCGGAAGAGAAAGTTGGTGACTGAAATTTCGTAAATAGATCTCGCCGCGACGAAAAACGTCTTTGCTTTATTGACTTCCATCCCAACTCGCGTATCATATCTGCCACGCTCTCTCCCCTATTACGTGATAATACCAAACGAGCTGCCCTTTTTTGCACCGTTTCGATGTCCTCCGTCAATCCCACCTGGTAAGGATCCCACACCGCGCAGCAATATTCTAACAGAGGACGAACGAATGTAGTGTAAGCTGTCTCCGCAGTATCCTTTCTTTCAGGAGTGCTAGTTCTGCATGTTTCGCAGGAGAGCTTCTGTAAAGTTTGGAAGGTAGGAGACGAGATACTGGCAGAAGTAAAGCTGTGAGGACCGGGCGTGAGTCGTGCTTCGGTAGCTCAGATGGTAGAGCACTTGCCCGCGAAAGGCAAAGGTCCCGAGTTCGAGTCTCGGTCGGGCACACAGTTTTAATCTGCCAGGAAGTTTCATATCAGCTCACACTCCGCTGCAGAGTGAAAATCTCATTCTGGAAACATCCCCCAGGCTGTGGCTAAGTCATGTCTCCGCAGTATCCTTTCTTTCAGGAGTGCTAGTTCTGCAAGTTTCGCAGGAGAGCTTCTGTAAAGTTTGGAAGGTAGGAGACGAGGTACTGGCAGAAGTAAAGCTGTGAGGACCGGGCTTCGGTAGCTCAGATGCTAGAGCACTTGCCCGCGAAAGGCAAAGGTCCCGAGTTCGAGTCTCGGTCGGGCACACAGTTTTAATCTGCCAGCAAGTTTCGACTTGTTTTTGGTTTATTTTAATTGTAGTACGATCTGTATGTTGATATCATCTAATGAAAGACTGCGATATATTACTGAACTATCGTTCCAGCTGTCAGAGCCTAATCGCTACGGAAGGGGAAAGCTGCGTGTGAAGCTATAGACGGTCTTCTACAGGCTTAGGGCGGGTTTATCTATAGAGTGGATATGTCGGTAAGCTCTTCCAGCCACACAGATAATTTCGTAAAAATAAGACACTTACACATGTCGCCTATTTGTCTTTGCCACGAGTGTTTCGTTTGTGTCAGTCAGTGAATAAAATTAGTAAAAATTGAAATAACTTGAGCGAGGTCGTAGTGCTACAGGCTGAATTGTCCTTCAGGACGATAGGACAACACATGCATGAAGCTATATTTCACTGCTGGCGATGATGTAGCACGTGTTCGTCGTTCCTAATGCCGGACAGTCTCACTGATAGGAGTAGTTCTGTCACCTGAATGTTCGCTTCAAGCTAGATCTATGAAAAGTCAATTATGCTCGTAACCTCATGCAGGAGCCCCTAAGCAGCTAGTAATCATATACCTGGGAAAGACCTGACATTATCAGGTGATGGAGAAATCGATCCTATGTATTTTTGAAACTTTTGAAGAAAGTTTTTCAGTTATTTGAACTGTCTTTATCGCAAAAATAAAATACTTTACGATAAGGCACGTGTTATTCGATTACTAGTTTCACTTGCTAAACAATGATCTTGAGATCAATCATGGTAAAGTCATTGTGACTAAGTACAGTACAGTGCAGAACGCCTTCGTCTGATATTATTTCTTGATGCATGTTCACAACTAGTGAAAAACTGAATGCACAGGTGTTTGTATCACTGACGTTACAGAGTGATAGCAGTGAGCGTTCTAATGGCTTGAGATGTTGTTGAATATGCTCGACCATTTGTGCATGCTTTTATATTTCACTTTCTAGGTACTGAGGAGCTACATTTCGTATCGAGGCTTTGTGAACTTCGCACTCATATACACTTCTTATTAAAAATAGTTTAGCATCGCACTCAAAAACTTCCTTGATATAACGAGCCTCATATTCAATTTTTGGTGCAGTGAGAGCATGTATTAAGGTAGTAATCAAACGAAGTATTTTACTTTTGAGGTCAAGACAAATAAAAGGTTTGAAAAATGTAAAAAAAAATTTAAAAGTTCATATACCAAAAATATGCTGTAGCTTCTGGAATAGTGCTTACTTCAGTATTATATATATAGCTTGTTCCCCCACATTCTTTGTTTATAAACACCAAAAACTTTATTTCATAATGCTGATGTAATGAAAAGAATATTTCGCTGGAAGGTTCATAAAAACTTACGCAGCACGATTGCAAACCAAGTTGTAGATGTATGCTGCAGCAGGAACGTTGTTTCGTAAACGCACCCGGGAAGTGAATGCCTCCTACGCTTTCTGATCATATGAATATCGCCAAAAGTGCAACAGTGCTTTATCATCAGGTCACAAGCCGATTGGACCCATCATAGTTACAAAGTGCTAAATCAAATGTTATACTCTTCCCAAGCAGAAAGCTAATTGAAATAAAATATCGATCTGAAACGCCTGCTTAAAATCTGTGCTGTAGTTGAGGGCTAATTCGCCGCTCCCGTCATCGAGAAGCTTACTAACGGTTTCATCTTAATAATTAGGTACCAGCCTTATCACCTTTTGATTAGGAGTTGATCAAAGAACAGGTAAACAAATCCTTGTTCTGTTATTTAACTCTCTGCTGGAATTACGAGATTATAGTCCACTGCAGATAAATTAAAAATGATGCAAAGGAGGAAATCGGGGGAAACTCGTATTACCAGAAGCGTAATTACAGACTCTCCATGAGCGCTACCGACTACCTGAACACAGAAATCACGAGGGAATAATTAAGTCCTTTTTATCGCCTTTCAGTAAATCTCTCGTAATGAGCAGCGGCAGTAAAAAAAGCGGACGTCTTGTGATATGCATTTCGAGTCAAGAAAGGCGACCTTCTGTCCATCGATTCTTTTAATTAGAACTTACTGGATGCCTGACAACAATGACACAGTTCATTTCAGCACTCGTCCCGGACAGGACGGGTTAAAACTCGAACTAACGATTCCTGTTAGGAGATTACGCAACAACATATTTTACCACAATATTTGTAAGTACAAATTTTATTACCTACGGCTACGGCCCTTTTGCCTTGTGAAAGTAGTGTTCTGTTTTTAGACCACCGTCTAAGATTAGGGCCTTTTTGGGTCCTTAAACGACGATCTTGGTTTAAGCAAGACGTGTGTTACCGAATCTCTTGCATTGTGGCATCCCATACATTGGTCATACGATCAGCACCGTGGAGAACCGGTGTGGAGAGCATGTGCGCACACCCACTTACAAGCCGAGCAAATCGGATGTTGCAGAACACTGTCTTGGCACCGTTCATCCTACGATATATAACAACACAGAGATTATGTCGTTCATTTTCAGCCTTTTGGATAGTGTTACTAAGGAAACAGTTGGGATTAAATTATGAAGTTATCTGGTTCGCTGTATTATACACACCATACCATTGATAAGAAGAACACAGGGACAGACTTAATGCTACTTGCTCACCAGCTCGTAATTAATAATAGCTGTTGCCACTATAATTTTACTGATAATTCGGCTACCAAGCAATGCGTGCAATTGTATATGATTTAAGTATTATCTCATAATGAAGTATTTTATATGACGAGAGCATTTTGCTCTTAAATCTGTTCATTTGTCCCTGCATTATTTGATGTTTTTTCAATAATTAATTTATCTCATGCATTTTCTGAACATTAATTATGAACTAGGTAAAATAAATGATTGTTAAGATTTGTTCTGTTATAAATCTGTTCGGTACAAAAGCCATCTATTATTGGTTTTCTCTATGTTAATGGTTTTTTAATCTTCTTACGTTATTGTCTAGCTTTTCAGATGAAGACACACATAGCCGGTGTCGTGTCCAGGTTAAAGTAAAATCTTGTTGTAACTGGTTCGTTATACCAAACACATCGTACTATTGATAAATTCTGACGTTAGTCATATTCGGTTGTATGCTGGCGCTAGTAGTTTAAGGTAGGTGTGTCGTCTGTCTGCATATGCCCCGCATACTGATACTTTAAATTCTCTCTTAGTGTATATATATATATATATATATATATATATATATATATATATATATATATATATATATATTTCAACAATGTGCCGATGTGCTTCAGCGAAATTTCAAATTTCACTTTACTGTTGATGGATGTTCCAGTCCTCAAGTTAGATTTATTTTTGTTTCCTTATTTATCAGATTCCGTAGTGCCTTGCGAGCTGAAGCAACTAGGGGATAACAAATATCTACACACTTTACATGATGCTGATTATAAGCAAAAGAAAGTGAATCAGTAATGAAATACGAGAAACGTAGGGAAGAAAGCATATGTATACATACACACTAAGGTGAGAATTGTCGTGGGGCACCTCCTAATATCGTGTCGGACCTCCTTTTCCCCGACGTAATGGAGCAGCTCGACGCAGCGTGGACTCAACAAGTCGTTGGAAGTCTAGCCATACTGAGTCTACAGATGTCCGTAATTGCAAAAGTGTTGCCTGTTCAGGATTTTGTTCACAGTCTCGATTATGTACCATATATATAGGATGGGATTAATCTTGGGCGATCTGAGTGGCCAAATAATTCGCTCAAACTGTTCAGAATGTTCATCAAACCAGTCTCCAGCAACTGTTGTCCAGTGACATGGCACATTATCATCTATAAAAATTTCATTGATGTTCGGGAACATGCTGTCCATGAATGACCGCAAATGGTCTCCAAGTACGCGAACATAACCATCTACAGTCGATGATTGGTTCAGCTGGACCAGAGGACCCAGTCTATTCCACGTAAACACAGCCCACCCCATTATTATGAGCCATCACCAGCTTGCACAGTGCCTTGTTCACAACGTGGGTCAATGGCTTCGCGGGGTCTGCGTCATACTCCAAACCTACCATCAGCTCTTACATACTGAAACTGGGTCTCATCTAACCAGGCCATGATTTTCCAGCCGTCCAGGATCCAACCGCTAAGGTCAGGAGCCCAGGAGAGTCGCTGCAGCGATGTTGTTCTGGTACCAAAGGCAGTTACGTCTATCATCTGCTACCACATCCCATTAACATCAAATTACGCCCCACTGTCCTCACGGACACGTTCGTCGTACGTCCCACATTGATTTCTATGGTTGTTTCACGTAGTGTTGCATGTCTGTTAGCACTGACAACTCTACACAAACGCCGATGCTCTAGGCTGTTTTGTGAAGGCCGCCGGACACTGCGTTGTCCATGGTGAGAGGTAATGCCTCATATCTGGTATTCTCGGCATACTCTTGACGCTTTGGATCTCGGAATATTGAATTCCCTAATGATTTCCGAAATGAAATATCCCGAGAGTCTAGCTCCAACTACGACTTACCGACCAAAGTTTCTTATTCTCGTCGTGCGGCCATAATGACGTCGAAGACCTTTCACATGAATCACCTGAGTACAAATGAGGGCTCCTCCAGTTCACTGCCCTTTTACACCTTGTGTACGTGATACTACCGCCACCAGTATATGTGCACATTGCTATCCAATGACTTTTGGCACCCCAGTGTATGTAGAACTTTCCTTTGCTGTCTTGTATTTGAACTGTGAACTTATACTTTATTAAAATTTCGCATTACTACTGATGGACTTCCGAATCCTCAAGTTATATGTATTTTGGTTTCTTCATTTGTTAGATTCCGTGGCACCGTGTGAACTAAAGCAGCTAGATCATGGAATGAGCATTTACATACTTTACCTGTCGCTGATTATAAACAAAAGCAAGTAAGTGACTAGTGAAATACGAGAAAAGTTGTATGGAATAATGCGTATAAATAAAAGATTACAGATAAATGTTCTCAACCACAGTGAGAAACTCCTGTTCAGAATGGAAGTGTGCTACGTATAAAACGTGAGGGGGAGATTTAAATTCCTATCAATCTTCTTTTTTTTCAGTTTTACTGGAAGCCAGCTGAAAATGAAACCTGCTGAATAGCGCATGTATTTTTGCGTGTTGCTTAAGAAGGAGGTACTGAAATGCAAATTGTTTTACTGGTAAATAACATTTGACTCTCCTTTACTTTGTTTTCTCTGTCGCTAATTTAAACAAAAGCAGAGTCTGCAAAGTATGAGTGCTGATGTAGTCATTGCTTTGAACAAACAGATGAATGTGATACTGTTAAGGCTTTTGTGCACTTGGCGTGGTAGCTGACGGGATCAGAGAACCATGTTATGATGATAACTATCATTTGTCCCGATAAATTTTGCACTCTGCGCATAATTTACGATGGCAGTTGATTTCTGTGTGGTATTTTGTACAAAATACAAATGCTAATCACAATAATTAAGAACTGCACTATTATTTGTACAGTATTTGATTGGCGGAGCGTACATTTATTCCGGACTTAATTTTCCGCTAATCGTGTTCTTAAATAGTCCTAAATAGAAATTGGCTACGAGAGTCAACTCAGTAGTCAAGAATTCAATAAGCAGTTTGTTCATTTGCAGTTACATCATTCTCTTGGCTGACGAATAAAAGAAAGCCTAACTTCACTAGCTATTACACTCTTCTCTCATACCTTCCGCCCACACGTCTCCTACAAAGTGTCCCAACGGTTACCTAAAATTCTTATAACTCGACATAGACAACGTCTACCGTTAAACACGTTTTGATCTATTCTGTTGTTCTCTTCTCGCTTGTGAATCTTTATTAGAAAATTAATTAAACATCTTCTTCCGTCTTCTTTCTTGACCCGGCTCCACAGTCTCTGAATAATTTCTACATAAGCAATGTTTCAGTTTACAGTTCGTCGCCCATACTAACACGACGCCATTACCGTCCGCTACACAACTCTTCACTACATTGTCAGTTTCTCAAAATAGCCTGCTGTCTCCTCATTACAATACCTCCCTCCGCACTCTTTTCAACACAGAATCTCAGCATTGCTTCAAAATATTTATTCCATTCACATTACATGAACTATTCCTCCAGCAACGTGAATACCATAAACCTCTCACTCCGTCTCACAACGTCCTCCTCCTGCTTCCATTACAAAACGCTGGTATTAATCTTCACCTGACGGGGCTACTATTTGGTTATATATATATATATATCATTAAATTGGTATTACATGCATTGAATGCATTAACATTCTACAAAGGTACAATCGTAGAAAAACGTTTACAGATAACATTTCATACATTCCGATATATTTATTAATATTACTATATTTGAGTTTGAATTAACAAGTTAAGTAGATAAAGTGTACAATAACTTTACATTGAAACCAAAGACAATTAACCATACACATACAAATGTCGAACTACCATGTAGAAATTACAGAAGACGAAAACATCTATCACAAGTGAACTGGCTCTTTGAATATTTTCGAAACAATGCAGAGGACATTCCGGTGAGTAGGTCAATGGCCACAGTGAAAGTAACATAGATCTAAGCTTGTGAGGTGACACTGAGAAGTATTGTTGTATCAGCTCCAGACTACATACTGTTGGGTAAACATAGCCAAGTGGGACCCTCAGACCATACCGACCCTCAGACCATACCCCATTATCTATAATATAACATCACGTGACATGTCAGACGCCCTCTCAATGTTGTTATCATGATACTTTTCTCCCCTTCACTCACAATCCCGTTCTTCTTCTTCTTTTTCTTCTTCCTCCTGTTCTATAGCCTGTATTTTACCCGTCATTATAATGAAACAGCCATTCAAAGCTTGGTATTCTACGTATGCACACATAGCATCGAAAATTCGTAAGCTAATAGTGTAGATTGGTGTCCTGTACAGTAAAATATTCTTAGTACTATAAAATCGCCATTTCTGAAAACTACACACAATGATGCCATAGTAAAACCAATCTCCCAGTACAAGAATATTTACAAAAAATTACGTAAGCTTCACCTGAACTACGTAAAATGGTAACATGTTGAAAAAAATTTGCCAATACTAACTGCTGTGTCCAGAAATACGTTACCTTGAGCTGAATTGTATAACTTAGTGTCACGTTGAAAGATTATTTGCCAAAACTATGTTTCCAAAAATTGCGTAATCATCAATTGAACCGCGTGAAATGCTGACATGTTCAAAAATATTGCCAATATTGTAGTATCGACAAGTCTAAAGATACGCAACCTTTTCACCTGAGTTGCATATAAATGATGTCGTGTTCAAAAAAGAACTTCTGATATGAGGGTTGAGTGCTGTATTTGGAGGATACTCTACGTAGCAACACATCTTCTTTCCTGGTCGGTGTTTCACTGTAGTGACTAATTGTGGAACAACATAAGGAAATGCGCTTTGAATACGGTGTGACTAATTGTGGAACAACATAAGGAAATGCGCTTTAAATACGGTCATGAGCAGTTTCCTTCAATTCCTACTGTTTTTGTTGTTGTCAGACATGTAGTTGTGTTTTGTTTAGCATTTATAAATGTTACGAGTTCTGCATATTTAAGTGTTGTATAACATGTTAAATCTATTTTGAGGATAGTGCCAATCTTTCAGTTTCATTTTTCGTTGCGAGTAAAATTCTGTTTATTTTGTAAAATAATCACATAACGCATAGACAGATAAGCCACACCTCATTAGTCGTCTTTTATCATGTACTATGAAAGTCAAGGTCTTATTACCACGAAACATGTGATATTTCCAAGTGTATTCAGTTTCTTTACGTTTAATAATTTTCCCTGCCTGTTGCCAACTGCTTCCATTTCAGAACTTTTTTCACTTGTAACTTATTCTTACTAATGATTCTTCTTAATTTTATATCGCTTACTGATTATTGTACGAGAGTATTAACGTAATTGGGTAACAGAATAGAGTGGAGTGGATCAGAGTTGAGTAGAGTAGAGGAACAGAGTAGCAGAGCAATAAAGCAACACATATACTATTACATATAGTATTGACACGATTTTGTCGATTGCATATGGCCATCTTATACCTTGGAGCAGATTTGGCTACAGGCACTACGGCATTGTCCCCTTATCTAGCTTGCATTTATCGCGAATTTTTTGCACAGGGTCCCAAGCGACTGGAAAAAGCGCAGGTGATTCTAGTATATAGGAATGGTAAAAGAATGGACCCTCAAAATTACAGATTAATATCTCTAACTTCGGTTCCTTGAACGTATTTTCAGTTCGAATATCATAAATTTTCTTGGGACTGAGAAGCTTATGTCCACGAGTCAGCATGGTTTCTGAAAGCATCGCTCGTGCGAAACTCAGCTTGCCCTTTTCTCACATGATATACTGCGAAGTATGGATGAGTGACAACATGCAGAGTCCATACACCTAGATTTAGGGAGAGCGTTTGACACGGTGCTCCATTGCAGGTACGAGCATAGGGGATAAGTTAACAGATATGTGAGTGAATCGATGACTTCTTACTTGACAGAACCCAGTGTGTTGTCTCCTACGGCGAACGTTCATCAGAGACAGGTAAGTGTGATAGGTCCGCTGTTGTTCTCTATACACATAAATTATTCGACGGACAGGTTGTGCACCTATCTGCGGTTGTTTGTTGATGATGCTACGGTGTACGGTAAGGTGTCGAAGTTGAGTGATAGTAAGATACAAGTGACTGCGGTTATTTGCTGATGATGCTGTGGTGTACAGTAAGGTGTCGAAGTTGAGTGATAGTAAGGTACAAGATAACTTAGACATTATTGATAGTTGGAGTGGTGAATGGTACCTAGCTCTAAATGTGGAAAAATGTAAGTTAATGCGAATTAATAGGAAGAACGAACCTGTGTTCATTTATAGTACTACTAGTGTCCTGTTCGACAGAGTCAAATCCTTACATATCTGGGAGTAACGTTTCAAAGCCGTATGAAATGGAACAAGCATGTGAGGATTGTTGTGGGGAAGACGAATGGCCGATTTTGCTTTATTGGCAGAATTTTAGGGAAGAATGGTTCACCTGTAAAGGAGATCTCATATAGGATTCTGGTGCGATCTCTTCTTGAGTACTGCTCAAGTGTCTGAGATCCGTACCAGGTCGAAAAAAAAAAAACAAAAAAACAAAAAAAAAACCGTGAAGCAATTCAGAGGTGGTATGCTAGATTTGTTTCCGGTAAGTTGAACAATACGTAAGTTTAACGGAGATGCGTGTTGTGGGCATGCTTCGAGAACTCAAATGGGAGTCCCTGGAATAAACGCGACTTTCTTTTCGAGGAACGCTGTTGAGAAAATTTTGACAACCTGCATTTGAACCTAACTGCAGAACTACTCTACTGAGGCTCGTAAGGACTACGAAGGTAAGATTCGAGAAATTACAGCTCATACGGAGGAATACAGACAGTCGTTTCTCCCTAGCTTCTATTTGCGAGTGGAACAGGAAAGGATAACCCCGCCACGCACAATACGGTGGCTTGCGGAATATCTACGTAGATGTAGATGTAAAGGCCAGAAAAGAGAAAGAGAGAGAGAGATAGAGATCTTGGGGTTGTGGAATAGTGACCACCTCACGTCGGCGATTAGTTATTTCGTAATATGCCCTGCCAACACCAAAGACAATGTATGATGCGATGCGTCTTTTCTGCTAGGCACTGCTGCTCTCCTGCAGACATGCATTAGCGTTAGGGTATCGGAAAACAGCGTTCTATGATGACCGACCATTTTTATTATGGATTCGTGTCCACGATGTAAAAATGCGTCCATAAATATAAATTTTACTATAAAATACCATTAAATTTCTAGTTGTGAAGTGTTTTGTTAGTAATGGTTTTCAATTAGAGAGCAGGCATGTTAACTCCACACAGAGGGTAAACGTGTACAGAGGCAAAGTCTCATAAATGCTCCTTCTTCGTTCGATCCCTCTTCTTACAATTTCAGAAATGAATCTATCAGCATCACCTACACCACGATCATCTCCACATTCATCTTCTTTTATAAGACCAATAACTATATGAGATAGTAGAAATCGTTACATGTTTCAGTTTTCGATCAAGTTCTTAATTAGATAAAACTGAAAAACCTTATAAATCTCAATAAAGATGAACTTAACTTCAATCTTCTTCTTTTTATACTCATAACAACATAGATAACGGGCTATTTCACCGTATTATTACCTTCCCCCTCCTGTTTCTCCTCTTCCACTGTAAGATGAGGTCGGGGGGATGCGCCGGCCCAGAATAGAAACGGTCCTTCATATTAACGACGAGGGTCGGAGTATCGCCTAGCCTACATGTCATTTTTATGCAATTTCTGCATCCCGCTAGGTTAATACCGGGCTGTTACCGAAGTTCCAGACTCAGTTACACCATTCGCAAACATTCAGAAGACAAACACTATGAACATTCTGTCCAGTGGTGGGTAATGGGATCGACAAGAAGGGCATTCCACCACCCTTAAATTAACCATGCCAAATCCATAAAAAACCGTGTCGATGTCGGACAAAGACACAAGGAAGAAGATCTTAATTAATAAAAACAGTGAGCTCTTATCAATTGCAATAAAAATTAACTTTACTGTTTTGGAACCTCTTTTTATCCCCGTAGGATGTGCTACCATCATTTTTATCATCCCCTGTGAAGTTGATAACTGGGAAAAGAGCAGAGCAAATTATGAGATATAAGAGAAAACACGAACCCTAATTCGAAAGTAATCTGGAGTCTAGCCTTGGACAGAAATTAAACGTGGATGGTAAGTGGATCAAGAATCGAAGACAACGCTAAAGATTAGATGCGTTGATCGTGTAACTAATGAGAAAACAATATTGTTGCTCTACTTGTCTAAAACCAAAGATTCAGTAGCTTAGTATTGTAGAAACAGACCAAGAAATGGTACCGTAATTGGGTTCAAATGGGTGTGTGTTTGGATTACGTGGCTATACTGCGTAACTAACGAGAAAAGAAATTTATGGCTCAGTTTGATTAGCATTGGTTTAGTGTTGTAGAGGGGGACTAAGAGACGAATGCGTTAAGCTTGTCCAAATAGATGAAGGCTTCAGTAATTATTCGCAGATGAAAAGACTTCCACAGGATAGCGTGGAGAGCTGCATCGAACAAGACTTCTGACTGAAGACAGCAAAAATAATCATAATAAACTCCGTACTTTTTATCAGTTTCAGTACAGGAAGCGTAAAACTCAGTCTCCATCGTCCTCTACCTCTTTTCGATGAACTTGCAGTGGCAGCTGCAGCAAACACGTTCAGTGCTAGTGCTTGTATAATGACAGAAGATGTCACTTACAAGTAGTAGCAGTTTATTTCACCATCGCATAGGTCTACAACAACTAAATCCACTCAGACAGCACTTCCGTACAGTAAAGAGAACTATCTGTTACAGAAGTACTATTAATACCATTTTCAGCTGCTTAATTGATAGTAAAAAATGTGTTCGAAAAAGGTATTATGTCAACATCTCTCTGTCTAATGGAGCTGAGACATCGGGAAGAAAGGTTAAGCCTTGGGTCCTCTACAGTATTCAATAACTCGGTACAGAATTAAATAATCTAGGCTCGTTTTTATGGCCACACATTGGAGAGTAACGCACTGTAAAGAACGCCTCTCTGATTAGCCATTGTTGGTGCCTCTGCCACTTGCCCTCCAGAGAGAGAGAGAGAGAGAGAGAGAGAGAGAGAGAGAGAGAGAGAGACATCAGCCTCATTGTATTGAAAAAGAGCACTGAAAAATTCCGTGATGACCCATCATTTCCTTTATGAATTCGTATGCATGAGGAAAACACACTTTCATATCAAATATTTTATGCTCTTGTAAGCAATGGCCCCGGTGCAATTAGCAATTCATAAATTTATAAAGCGAAATTTAGATCCGATGTAAGATTAAATTTAAGAACGAGAAATTGGTATGGGCGTTTAATTATTTTTTATATTCAAGAAAATGATGTCATATGGTCTAGTTTTTTAGCTTTGTTGCGCTAACAAACTGCCGACTTTGAATTATATCGAACCGAGCAGATTTCGAAGAACGCATTAACGTTATAGCATGGTTAAAATGATTGCTCGATACATGCCTTGAATTGTATTCGGGTTGTTTGGAAACTATAATGACGACTTATTCCGTCTTTGCGGGAGCAGCCTATACACAACATTCATATTGGTCAGCTCTTCAGCAAACCTATCCGTCACCGTTAATACAGGGTGTTACAAAAAGGTACGGCCAAACTTTCAGGAAACATTCCTCACACACAAAGAAAGAAAATATGTTATGTGGACATGTGTCCGGAAACGCTTACTTTCCATGTTAGAGCTCATTTTATTACTTCTCTTCAAATCACATTAATCATGGAATGGAAACACACAGCAACAGAACGTACCAGCGTAACTTCAAACACATTGTTACAGGAAATGTTCAAAATGTCCTCCGTTAGCGAGGATACATGCATCCACCCTCCGTCGCATGGAATCCCTGATGCGCTGATGCAGCCCTGGAGAATGGCGTATTGTATCACAGCCGTCCACATTACGAGCACGAAGAGTCTCTACATTTGGTACCGGGGTTGCGTAGACAAGAGCTTCAAATGCCCCCATAAATGAAAGTCAAGAGGGTTGAGGTCAGGAGAGCGTGGAGGCCATGGAATTGGTCCGCCTCTACCAATCCATCGGTCACCGGATCTGTTGTTGAGAAGCGTACGAACACTTCGACTGAAATGTGCGGGAGCTCCATCGTGCATGTTCTAGCAGCACAGGTAGAGTATCCCGTATGAAATCATGGCGGTGAATCGAGGAAGTACAGTACATACTGACGAAACTAAAATGAGCTCTAACATAGAAATTAAGCGTTTCCGGACACATGTCCACATAACATCTTTTCTTTATTTGTGTGTGAGGAATGTTTTCTGAAAGTTTGGTCGTACCTTTTTTAACACCCTGTATACAACTAACAATGTGCGAGAAAACAAACCCTAATAGTTCTGAATGCAAAGTCAGCAAAACACACACACACATACACACACACATACACACACAAACACACACAAAGCGCATATCTCCGACATATGAAGATATTTCACCGTAAAAATTCGGATTAAATGCAACGAGGTGCTGAAAACCATGAGTTTCACACGAAACAGTTTTCCACATGAGGGAAAACTGGAAAGTTTTCAAATAATGAATTAGAAACTTTACTGGAAATGCCTCTTCATTTTTAATCTAAAAATGAAAGATTGTGCGACATTCATTGAAAACGCCACTTTAAAATGAGAAACATCTCTGGGAGTGTAGAAAATTCATCTGCAGTGTGTAAAAGGCCGTGTAAACTACTGAAATTTAAATAGCTAGTTTCCCTGAGTTCTTCGATTAACTGTGATGTGAGAATTATACGCGATATATACTCTCAAAGTTTTGAAGTTAACATCTGTGAAACTTGCCTGTTTCTCGTTGTCTCTTTGGAATTTGATGGTCATAAACGTGATTCTCTTGTGCATACTAAGCTACCTCATCTCGTTTCGGAACGAGCAGCAATACTGATAAATATATCCAATAAGTGTCATGTAACTCACTTATTTCGTGATTTAAAAGCATTAGCTGAGGACTCGTAGATTTGCGTCCGCTTCTCCAACTACAACCACAATTACTTTACGTCTTTCCAAGCACTTGATCCTAAGGTATTTTTACAGTTGCTATTATTTGCAGTGATTTATTGCCAATATTGCAATCTATGACCCGTGTTTGTGTCGGTTTATGGTCAGTGCATTACATTTATTTATGTTGTGTGAGAATTGCCAATCCATGACAACAATCAGCATTCCACGGTTTTTGCATCTTCCCGTTACACAACAGCATGGACTACCATTGCCACCCGTCCTGTTAAATGATAGTCATTGCGTCCCAGGTGGAAATGGTGGTTACACTGTAAATTGATCGTTTTTCCTCCTCACCCTCACCCTCCCCGGGGGTGATTTTGACCTTCATTGTCCCCTATAGTGGATAATCGTGGTTGCTCTGTAAAGTGACCATCAGTAGTTCCCTGGCGGCAGTTGTGGTCATCCTCTAAAGTAATCATAATTCCATTCTCGACAAGGTTAGTGTGGTTACCCTGTAAACTGACAGTCTTTGTCCGCTTCCTTCCCCCAGAGGATAGTGGTACTCACACAGTATACTGACCAACGTAGAATGAGATTTTCACTCTGCAGCGGAGTGTGCGCTGATATGAAACTTCCTGGCAGATTAAAACTGTGTGCCCGGCCGAGACACGAACTCGGGACCTTTGTCTTTCGCGGGCAAGTGCTCACCAACTGAGCTACCGAAGCACGACTCATGCCGGGCACTCACAGCTTTACTTCTGCCAGTACCGCGAAAGGCAAAGGTCCCGAGTTCGAGTCTCGGTCGGGCACACAGTTTTAATCTGCCAGGAAGTTTCATACTGACCAACATTGTCCTCTAGGGGGTAATCATGCCCTCCGGTGTTAATCTTGGAAATCGACAGTCTTTCTTGCAAGAGCATAAAATTTTGTATTTTTTCATTCCAGACAAGAATCCGCAATGAAAATGGTAGATCATCACAGAATGCTGTTTTCAGATACTGTGATGTTGATGCCTCTCTTCCCTCCCTTCTGTCTCTGGGACAACAGCACTGGTATCAGCAACAGGTAGTGGGAGAGAATCATCTCATATCGAGTGTCATTGACGACGATTTAGAGGTATCAAAGTGTTACCGAACTTCCATTCCCCATTGTATTACGAAATTTCTGTAACATATCATGTTTCTAAAGATAATTTTGTGCTTGATTCTAATTACTGTAAAGGTCAGACCATCTTCTCCTATCCATTAACCTTCTCTGTTCTTTTTGAGAATTTTTTCATGTGGAATAGTAGACACCGCTTCTGAGCAATGGTCTCGGGAGCCAGCGGTAAGCCGCAGTGGGGGCTGTAGGCCGAGATCGCTTAGGAGCGGTCTGCCCCTCACAAGGGAACCTCCCCATCGCACCCCCCTCAAATTTAGTTATAAATCGACACAATGGATAGGCCTTGAATAACTGAACACAGATCAATCGAGAAAACAGGAAGAAGTTGTGTGGAACTATGAAAAAATAAGCAAATTATACAAACTGAGTAGTTCATGTGCAAGATAGGCAACATCAAGGACAATGTGAGCTGATGAGCGCCGTGGTCCCGTGGTTAGAGTGAGCAACTGCGGAACGACAGATCCTTGGTTCGAGTCCTCCCTCGAGTGAAAATTTTACTTTCTTTATTTTCGCAAACTTACGATCTGTCCGTTCATTCATTGACGTCTCTATTCACTGTAATAAGTTTAGTGTCTGTGTTTTGCGACCGCACTGCAAAACCGTGCGATTAGTAGACGAAAGGACGTGCCTCTCCAATAGGAACCGAAAACATTTGATTGCAAGGTCACAGGTCAACCGATTCCTCCACAGGAAAACACGTCTGATATATTCTTTACGACACTGGTGACGGCATGTGCGTCACATGACAGGAATATGTTGTCGACCCACCTAACTTGCACACTTGGCGAATGGGTAAAAAGATTCTTCTACCTTGCCCGATTTAGATTTTCTTGTGGATGTGATAATCACTCCCAATAAAGTGTTGAAAACATAAGAGTTTGTCACATAAACTGCAACAAATGAATGCAGCAGTTTCACAGTCGCACAGTTTTCCCTGTGCTCTGTCAAAACATACGTTTTTTTACGTTTTCAAATGTTTCCGTGCGTAGACCGTCAAATCCTGTATATGTCCAAGCAAATCTGAACATGTCCTGGAATTTTGGAGAGCGAAGTTGATTATGTGTGAGTGACTGAACTTTGATAATTATCTGAAAATAAAAATTAAACTTTTCACTCGAGAGAAGATTTGAACCAAGGACTTCTCGTTCCGCCGCTGCTCACGCTAACCACGGGACCACGGCGCTAATAAGTTGATACTCTCCTTGATGTTGCCTATCATGCACATGGACTACTCAGTTTGTATATTTTGCTTATTTTTTTCATGGTTCCACACAATTTCTTCCTGTTTTCTCGATTGATCTGTGTTCAGATTTTCAAGGCCTATCCCTGTGCCAACTTATAACTAAATCTGAGGGGGGTGCGATGGGGAGGTTCCCTTGTCAGTAGCCCAAATGGCACACAACCTTACAGCAGCTGGATGACTTGTGTTCTTTATCTCGGTTGGAATTCCTCAAGCCGTGGCCATGAAAAAATCCAAAATTATCCCTGAGGTATAAAGACTGTTTTCTGAGGTACCGCCGACCTCAGGAGCGGCCGTGGTTCTGGTCAGTTGTGGCACAGGTACACAGCCGTCCCAGGCCTGCCAGGAGCCTTTCCGTTCATCTACGCAAAGTTCTTTCCTTGAACTGTAGACGGCCAGAGCACACAGCATGCGTCCAGCTGAAACGCTAGAATAATGAACAGCGGTGAGTGTGGACGGTAGCAAGTAAATATCAGACTTACAACCAGGCCCAGGTCGGTCAGATCACACTTTGCCGAGAGCGTTTTACTCAGCCCAGTGACTTCTCAGAAGGTAGGTGGAGTGAACAGTTTGAACATATCCCAATCTAGCGATCAGCCCGGGTGGATGGGGTATTCTTGCACCAAATGTGGGAGAATAGCTCACTGGATGTTTCTAAAAATACTAGAGTATGGAAAGCTAGGAGCTGACTTTCTGGAAATTTAGTACGTTAACAGTCTAAAAAATAAATCGATGAGATGCGAACGAGTCATAGAATGCTGTAGACTCGGCGTCAGTAGAAAACCATCTAATTGGAGAATTTTTACACAGATTCTTTGCTGGGAATACAGATAGCACTTAACAGTACATCCTTGACAAGAGTCTGGCGAGCCCTTTTCTTTCGAGGGTCATGTTTTGTGATGTAGACTTTGCTCTGAGCAGGATCAGGAGGGGAAGCCAAGGACAGGACTCTGAGTGGAGATCGGAGGCGGTACGCACGCTTGGTGTTTAGTCAGGAGACGTCACACTTCCAAGACAGGATTGTGCGACAAATGGAATGCTCCGAGAGGCAGCTTGTACGTTGTCGAGTAATAGTGGCAGCCACATGCAGTGTACACAGCTTGTGTTTCTATCTGCCAAGTTAATCAGTGATGATCGTATTTTTGCTACTTTTGCCGTGTTCTTAATTAAGATCCGTGTTAGCGTTATTATCTGTCTGAGAATGATATAATAAACCTCGATTCACTTGGGCCATAATTCTAATTCAGTAGTTAGTGAATGCTTTTTCCATGCAGTGTACGACTAACGGTTTTTATCATGACCAACGACCGAAACTGATTTACCATGGTCACTCCTATGGCGTCGCTGAATTCGTTACGGAACGGTTTTTAATTCACTATTGAGCTGATTGGAGACCGATCTGCCTCTCTGGATCCTAGGTCATGTAGATCCTTACAGCAGCCAAAAGGCTCGTGTACACTAACTCGGTTGGAGTTCCGCAAGCTCTTGCCCTGGAACAATGGGAAATTGTTTGCTTATGCCCCAAGCCATAGCCATTCTCTCCAGCATTTCAGCCCGAGGAATGTTAACATAATATATTCCTCCAAACGCAATTTTCAGTCAGTTAAGCAGCTGTTGATGGAATTAAATTACATGATACCTCTTTACGGTACACACATGCTCTTCAGGTGACTTTCGCTGATGTGGTCGTCGGTGGTTGTGGCCGTGGAGACGGTAATGAATGATGTTACGTAAATTGCTACTACTTACAACAGGTGATCTTCTGACTGTTAGTATACTCGTATATGCATTAGAATGTAGCTTGTTTGCTGCTGCTGCTGTTAGATGCGGTTTCGAATTGAATGAGGACAGATGGAGGATGATCGACATTGCTTGCAAGTTTTTCTGTTTTTCTAGTTATATAAATTTCGATGTGTGTTTTAATTTTTGTTGTTACCCTCAGTTCGATGACAGTTTGGTCCAGATTTCCACACTACCCTATTCTGTGAAGTCTCTGTATAACTACTTCAACCTACCTCCATTTGAACCAGCTTAATGCAGTCATATCTCAGTTAGCGCCTTCAGTGCCAAACTGATGAGCCGTTGGTGTTAGGTACGTTGCACAAGAATCTCCTTTTCCCATTAATTGTGCAGTCTAGCCAGATAATTTTTAGCATTCTCTTCTTTTCTTGAACTGCTTATCGTCCACATTTCACTAACGTACGCTGCTATAGTCCATATCACAATCAACATAAGATCGTGCTTTTTAGAAAATCTCATTATTGTTCTGTTCTTTTGACAGTTGCCGACCTTACTATGCCTTACGAAGTTGATAGCAACACATATATGACAATGTGAAGAAGAAGAAAATCCCAAACACTCCAGGTAAGTAAATTTTTGTTGAGATTTGTAAGAGACCACAGTTTGTTATAATTAAGATCGTGGATGTACATTCCATTATCGATATCTCATGCTGTTTCACTTTCTTTAGAGATATCGATCTTACTATGGAGGAGGAGGAGGGGGAAGATGATAACACTAGTGGAATATCCAGTCAAATGTGTTATTATTATTGTCCACCTACATAGCCGTGTGGTCAACGCGACAGATGCTCACTCGGGCGCCCAGGGTTCGATTCCCGGTACGACCAGGGATGTTTCCTTGGTGGGAGGACTGGACTGGGGTGTTTACAGCCAAATGAGGAGCTGCCTGATTGAGAGGTAGAGGCTCCAAGATCGAAACTCGACAGCGGCCGGAGTACGATGTGCTGATCCCATCTCCCGCAATAAACTTTAGAGGATGACACGGCGGTTGGTCGACTTCCGTATGGTCTTCAGTGCCTCACCACGATTTCTTTTATTTCTTGTTATCATGAATATAGATGAAGAATATTGTGAACATTCGACGTAAGTTCATATTTATTGAAATTAATAGTGGTTCATAGTTTGTTACGAATAAGACCATGATTGCCCTTTCTTTTATCTCTATATCCTACTAATTCGTCGGGAGAATATCAGAAACTTTGTTGTAGTTAAAGAAATTGTCATTTATACTTCAATCTCAGCTGCACGTGTTAAACTACATGTTTCCACCATCTCAGGATCACATCTAACTAGCTGCGTGTTGACGGCCGGAGTGGCCGAGCGGCTCTAGGCGCTACAGTCTGGAACCGCGCGACCGCTACGGTCACAGGTTCGAATCCTGCCTCGGACATGGTTGTGAGTGATATCCTTAGGTCAGTTAGGTTTAAGTAGTTCTGAGTTCTAGGGGACTGATGCCCTCAGAAGTTAAGTCCCATAGTGCTCAGAGCCATTTGAACCATTTAGCTGCGTGTTTGTGAGTAGGGGAGGGCTTTCAAAGAGCAATTTTTTTCTTGAATATCTTGAAAACTGCAGCGTCTAGCAAAAATATTCCACAAAACAAAATTAAACTACACTAAATTTCCCGCAGAACACCTCCCGTTCATTTTATTAACCAGAACTAACAGTTTCCATGGAAGAAACCGGAGATAGAGTTTGAATGGTATAGGATTAATGTTTATTGCTAAACGAAGTGTATCAATAAACTATTAAATGTGTAGACCACTTTTAAGAGCAGTAAAACGGTATTAAGTGATACACTGTGTTCTGTGTGCATAACACGGAGAAGGAAGAGGTCATGGAGGTTAGACGTGTGAGGGAAGGCAGGTCGTCGGAGTGTGGCCGCGCATTTCCCTCTTTCACAGGTTTCCAAACTAAAGAGCAACAAAGTTCATAAATACTACATGGAATACAGATATGAGTAACTATTAATACGAACGCAACAAAAGGATATGGACATAATATACACAAACGCATAGTGATGAGACATTTATGTGGAATCTGTCCATATACTTTCCTTGCGTTGATGTTATTAGTAACTCATAAGTGCAACAAATGTAATGTTAACACAATGTTTTGGAAGACAAACATCTCCCCTCCAATCCCACCCTGCAGGTATGTCTGCGCACTACGTCGCCAATGATTCATAAAGCTAACTACGGAAAGGTTGGTATTACTTTATGAAATGCCCAATGATGGGCTTTTCGTGGCGTAGTGGGATAGAGAGAGTGGGGACTAGCTTGCTCGCTTTTCATTTCGCAGATCTACGAGAGAGGGAGGTGCATGACTACAGTCTGGTGACTTGCTTTCCCTCATGAGTCCAATCTCCTTCCCCTTCTCATCCTTCCTCCAGACCGTCACACACCAATAACATAATTTATTCCTTAATATGGCTATACTACACTGAAATGTGGTGTACGCTTTTAATATATGCTCTTAACCCATTTCATTTAACAATGAACATTAATTTTACGCCATAAAACACTGTTTTTAATAATTTGCGTTTGCACTTGCGTAATCATTGTTGCTACAACTACCTTACTGTTTTAACTGCTTCAGTGTTGAAACTCTCTCTACACTCACACCAAAGGTTCAGAGCTCTTAGTATGTTGTTCGTGATACTCCTCCCTCCTACTATATAAAAATTTCAGACTTCAGGAATATTTTCCCCAGTCGCCTTTTTTTCTCTTCGTTGACTGCGCTAATAAGGAGACCTCAGAGACCGTCTCTCTGAAAAATTGTTGTTCTGCCCTGAGGCTAGAGGGAGCAACATAAGTCACTTGAATTGTTGCTTTAGCAATTTCTTTTATGGGCCGTTTTAGTGTAAGACCTATAGGACTGTCCCTGCAGGAGGGAGTATTAAAATCCTAGTAGTAAACTGCCTAATCATTCATAACAAAGTGTCAGAGTTTGAAATTCACATAAAGCTAGATACAAAGAGCTGGTTAAAATCTGAGGCAGTAAGATTTTTGTGGAATATTTAAGCCGTATATCGAAAGGATTAGGCTAATGAGAAATTAGATGGTGTACTAGTTGCATTAGACAAAAAACTGAAATGCAGGATAGTTCGGCCAATATTCAGCATCAGGGGTCGGCATAATATGTTCAAAACCACACTCAGCTTCCGATTTAAATGAAAAGATTAGAGGAAACCTCAGTTCGCCCGCACAAAAGTTCCCCAGTCATACAATAATCATCGATGAAGACTTTAATCATCCAACAATCAATAGGGAAAACTACAGTTCTGTTAGTGGTGGGCGTAACAATACATCCTGTGGACCACTGCTAAATGCCTTGTCTGAAAAGCCCTTAAAACAGGTTGTTTAGAATCCCACTCATGACGAAAGTATGTTAGATCGAATGGCAGCAAATAGAACTGACCTACTTGAAAACGTCCACTTTGAAACACGTAAGATAATGAAGTAGTTGTAGCAACAGTGATTACCCAAGTGCAAACGGCAGATAAAACAAGTAGAAAGATGAATGTGTTCAGTAAACTAGATAAAAAAGCAGTAGAGCATATCTGAATAAGAAACTTGAAAGTCTTAGCATAGGACAGGAGCATCTAGAGGAAATATGGCTCATGTTTAAAAGAGCCGTTGAAATGCAGTGGATAGTTATGTGCTCAGTCCCATTCCATGATTGTAGGGAGCCTCCATGGCTTATAGTCACAGTAAAGAAACTTAAAGAAACGGGGGCTACTATATAACAGGTGCACATAGAACCGTAGGGCCTTAGACAGGGATATACTGAATGAAAAGCTTTTGGCTATCAGGAGTACCACGCATGAAGCGTTAAACGACTAGGGTAGCAGAATATTGTCAAATTATCTTAAAAAAAAATTCTGGTCGTATGTAAAGGCAGCTTGGGCACCAAAGATAGCATCCAGTCAATCACGCATGGAACAGAAAAATAAATTGACGGTAGCATAGCAAAGGCAGAAACGCTCAACTCCATTTTCAAAAGCTCCTTTACAACGGGAAACCAAGGAGAATCGCCCCAATTTAATATTCGTACCACTGAACAGGTAACTGAAATCAGTATTACTGGCAGTGACAATGAGAAACAGCTGACATCTTTAAACTGAACGAAACTTCAGGGCCTGATGGAATCCCAAGCAGATTCTATGAGTCTGTAGCTGAGTTAGACTGTAACTATAATGTGTCGCACATTCTTCGAACAAAAAATTGTGCCCAGTAATTAGAAGGGAACACAGGTCACACGCGGCTTCAAGCAGGGTAGCGGAAGTGATCCACGAAAGTACTCTCAAACATCCTTGACATCGATTTCTGATATAATCTTAGCACATATGCTCATCTCAAACATGATGAGATCTCTTCAATAGAATGACCTCATCTATGCCAACCAGGATAGGTTACGAAAACATTTATCATGTGAAATCCAACCCGCACTTTTGTCAGATGACATACGAAAGCCGTCCATCAAGGCAGTCAGGTAGATAGAGAATTTCTCGAGTTCCGAAAAGCGTACACTCATTATAAACACTAGGGTCATATGGGGTATGAAACAAAAATTGCGAGTGCACTGGATATTTCTGGATAGGGAGAACGCAGCAAGTTAGACAGAGTGTCATCGACGGACGTAAAAGTAACTCAGAGTGTGGTCAAGGGAAGCACGTTGGGATCCTTGCTGTTTATGTTGTATATTAGTGACTGGCCGATATTAACAGGAATCTCAGACTTTTCCCAGATGGCAAAGTTATCTATAACGAGGTACTGTCTGAAAAAAGCCGCATAAATATTCAGTCCTATCTTGATGAGATTTCAAAATGGTGCAAAGTTTGGCAACTTACTTTAAATGTCCACAGAGTAAAATTGTGCACTTGAAAAACGAAACAACCTACTATCGGGTGACTACAATATCAATGAGTCACACTTGGAATCGGTCAACTCTTACAAATAAAAAATGGTTCAAATGGCTCTGAGCACTATGGGACTTAACAGCTGAGGTCATCAGTCCCCAAGAACTTAGAACTACTTAAACCTAGCTAACCTAAGGACATCACACACATCCATGACCGACGCAGGATTCGAACCTGTGACCGTAGCGGTCGCACGGTTCCAGACTGAAGCGCCTAGAACCGCTCGGCCACATCGGCCGGTTCGTACAAATACCTGGATATGACAGTTGGTTGGGATATGAAACGGTATGATCACATAGGCTTACTCGTGAGTAAAGGAATTGGATGACCAGTTTGTTGGTAGAATACCTGGGAAGAGCAGTCAACCTAGAAAGGAAATTGCTTACGTATCACTTGTGAGATCATGTTTGTAAGACTCGTGCCAAATAGGCCTAACAGATGAAATTGATAGTACACAAAAGACAGCACGAATGCTTGTGTGAACCGTGGGATAGTGTCACAGAAGGGCTGAAGAAACTTAACTGGCATTATTGAAGACAGACGTAAACTGTCCCGAGAAAGCCTATTTACAAAGTATCAAAAACTGGCGTTAATTGATGACTCTCGGAATCCCCTAGTTTTTGCTCCCGGAGGGATCTTGAGGCTAAAGTACAGCGCGCATGGAGGTATATCAGGTTTCCCGCGCCCCATACATGAATGGAACAGAAAAAAATCTTGATGACTGGTACGATGGGACATACTCTCTGCCATGGGCTTCACAGTGGTTTGCAGGGTATAGACGTACATGTACATGTTATGAGCCTATCGCTATCTTCGCACAAAGTGCATATACTGTTTTGGATAAACGAGGTACGTTGGCCGTAGGTACACGATGACCGGTTAGTATTGTTTCATTAAACTGCCGATAGAATACGTCTCCGACCAAGACTCTTGGTGGCAACATCACCATCGTCTTACCACAAACGGGCGAACACAGTTAAGTTGTCGAGCGAGGAAGCGTACGTTATTTATGTTTTCTTGTTAATTAAAGTAAATTTTGCTTGCTAAACTAACTGGAATAATTCCATCATGGCTATAGGACACCAAGGTGCACTTAAGTAGGGACACGTTAGTCCGCATCGTCATCCTGCCCCAGTGTCTTTTTGTAACTAAGTACTCTTACTAACTTTAATAGGTTCTACGTAATCAGTCCAACCCCATTTTTAAGTAAGAATGTTGTCCTGCATTAGTTTCAAACCGGTAACATCTTTGTCATGTTTGACTTACTTTCATTTTTCTTGCAAAAACCATAACTTGTGTTCAAATTTTAAACTAGTACGATTCTCATACAAAAGAATTTATTACTAATGGCACTTTGCTGGACATACAGTTCTTTCTTTTTTACTCATAGGCATTCGCCGTTTTCTTTTTAAGGTGATGTTTAGACCTGAATGGGTAAACGTGTTTGAAGAGTACTTTACTAGAGGTACTGACATACGCTCTTGCCTTTCTCGAAAAGAAATGAGGCGGTTTGCCTACACCTACGCAGTTTCCTGTTAATGTAAAATACCCTAACCTTTGACCGACTTTGTAATGGCATCCGGCACTCTCCGTCCGAATTCTTCGTACAACTAGTTTGGCATAATGTACAGTATTCAACAAGCATAACACAGCTTTCTTTTTTCACAACCTAAACATTGATTTAACAAGACAGGAACTGACTCCTGTGACATCTGGAATATAGATGAAACTAGAATCACTACATCTTCAACTTTTGTAGTCCTGTCTTCCCCAGTTGCGTGTAATATTACGGTATATTGATAATTTTTACTGTTTGGACCGTCTGACTACAACTGAATGAAACACAATTTCCGTGCCATACGCGTTTCTCCTTTATTCTGTGCAAGGCATCTTCAGTGGCCTGGAATAAGTACATATTTTTGCTATTTAGTTTACATTTTGGGTAATGTACCCTATAGGTTATAAACAGTTCTGGTGGTTGGTTTTTCCTATTATGAACTAATTTATTGAACTGTACTTACAGGTTGCCTGGACGATTTTCTACATGTTACGCGTAATATGCAGAAAATCGTCCTTGCAATCTGTAAGTACAGTTCAACATATTAGTACATAATAGGAAAAACCAACCACCAATACTGTTTATAGCCTATAGGTACATTGCCCAAAATGTAAACTAAATAGCAAAAGTATGTATATATTCCAGGCCACTGAAAATGCCTTGCAGCGAATAAAGGCGAAACGCGTATGGCACGAAAACTGTGTTTCATTCAGTTATAGTCAGATGGTCCAAAAAGTAAAAATTATCAATATACCGTAATAGAATCGCTACAGTCCAGAGGCCTGACAGAATACTCTCTCGAAACAGATTACGTCGTATAGCACGGATATCATCTACTGGAAGATAATTTATCACTGTGGCTTCAAATGTTAGTCCAAGCGGGTATAGCGTGGCTCCATTTTCCTAATTCACTAGGTTTGACTTCAAGTTCATTTCCACAGACGGTCCTGTTAGTAACATGGGTAGTGCTCATCTCTCGCAGTGGATGACAGAAACTAACTTCTTGAAACAGTTGCAGCATTTTGTATCACAACTTCGATGTTCCAAGTGCTTCCTTGCCCGTTTTGTAACTAACAACCATAGTTCTACTTTATCCACTGAAGTTGGCCGTGCGGACGCGCCAGCAGCGATGGCAGCAACTGCAGCATTCGCCTGATACACAGTAATTTAGTTTACTTTCCGTTTTTTTTTACGTACTTCTGAAAAGGAATGAAGCGTACCTATGTAATTTACTGTGTAGACTAGAGGTTAGCTTTTGTTTTTACGTGAGTATCCCTGCGTGAAGCGGCTTCCTAGTTTAATTTTCCCGCCGCCAGACCGCCGCATCACGCCACTAGCTTTAAATCTCAAACTGATACGTAGCATATGGTTTAGACAATTCTAATTTGCGTACTTAAGCAGAGTTTATAGTAACAGGTAACTGTAGATAATTCCACTTCAGCAGAGAAATTTATTCTGTTTAAGAGTTTGCCGTCTCAGGGCGTAGTGAGAAATCTGCAGAGCAGTCTTTAATGTCTCTTTATTCTCCTCGTCATATCTTGCGTACATTCCAATCTCAGCAGCGCCATGTGATACCTTATATCTATTTTTACATACTACGATATGGCTAGTAACTGTGCTTGTTGTGAGCAGAAACGAGGAGAACTGGCTGTTGTCCGTAAACAGCTGGAAGCTGCGTTGGCTACTATCGACACACTCCTGACTAATGTTCAAAGTTGCATCAGCATCGGGGCACTGGGGACGAGACCTGCGACACCTTTGATGCCTTTGGTGACCCGGATGTCGCTGCATCTTCTGATTCGCAGCATCTGACCGGTGTGTCCTCACTCGAGTGTGGGTGGCAGACAGTGGTGGGTGCGCGTGTCACTGTGCACAAGACGAAATAGGGAGCACGTCGCACGGCTGACTCCCTACGCCTTAGTAACAGATACTAGGTTCTACCCAGTGTTGATGATAAGTCAGAGTCAGCATGAGATACGTCTGTTGTTGGGCCAGAGATCGATTTTCCTGCCCACTCTGGACAAGCGCAGAGGGTGGGTGCGTCACTGGGAGCTCCAGTGTTAGGCGGGTGATGGAGCCCCTTTGGGAAATAGCAGGCAGGCGGGAGAGAATGCCAGCGTGAACCTGGTGTTTTTACCGGGCGGTCTCATCCGTAATGTGGAAGCTGCCGGCAGATATCGAGCACAATGTGTGCAACCGGGTGCATGTTGTGGCACATGTCGGCACGAATGACGCCTGCCGCTTGGTTTCTGAGGGCATCCTCGGCCGCTTTCGGGGGATGGTTGATTTGGCATCGCATCGCACGCGGGGTGCAGGCTAAGCTGTCTATTTGTAGCATCGTTCCCAGGGTTTACGGCGGTCCTCTGGTTTGGTGTAGAGTGGAAGGCCCAAACCAGAAGCTCAGACGACTCTGCGACTATATCGGATGCGAATTTCTCGACGTTCACCGTCGGGTACAGAATTGCTGGGTTACCGTTAATAAGTCAGTCGACACTAGATGCAGGAAGCGGCTACTAGGATAGTGAAGTACGTATCGCGTGCACATGGAGCATTTTTTTGGGTTAGAGAAACCCCCCACCTCCCCCCCCCCCTTGGGATAAAAAAAACGAATTGCCTAATAAATTAGCCACAATGTCCTCTGAGAACGTTCGTCGTCGGAGATCGGAGACAGAAAAGGTTAATATGATTTCAGTAAATGCAGGTTATCGTCATCATCATCTTCATCATCATCATCAGTGTTCTGTCAAAAGGCAGGTTTTCATATGTTAGTTCTCCAGGCTGTCCGGTCTTCTGACATTCTCTTCAGGTCTGCCTAATTTCCTCTTCCCTTTATGTCATCTATCATCTTGTATCTCCTTCTTCCTCTCAGTCTTTTGTCATCTATCATCTTGTATCTCCTTCTTCCTCTCAGTCTTCTCCCACAAACGAATCCTTCCAAAGCATCTGCTAGCAAGCACTCTCTTCTCAATGAATGTCCCAACCAGTTCTTTTTCCTTTCTCTTACAACCTTCTGCAGGCATCTTCTCTCACCAACCCTTTCCAATACTCTTTCATTACTCACTCTTTCCATCCAGCTTATTCTCTCCATTCTCTTCCACGTCCACATCTCAAATGCTTCTAATCTTTTTCATCCTCTCGTCTCAGCGTCCATGTTTCTGCCCCATATAGTGCCACGCTCCAAACAAAACATTTGCCAAGCCTTTTCCTTTATCTAATTTGCCACATAAGAGTCTCCTCTTTCTGTTGAATGCTTCCTTCGCTATGGCAATTCGAGTTTTCACCTCCTGGTGACGTATCAAGTCTTCAGATATTGTGCTTCCAAGATATTTAAATTCACTTACTTGGCTAATGGTAGATTGTCCTATTTTCATATTGGACAGTCTGCGTCTTGTACTGATGACCATACTCTGTTTTTGCTGTCTTTATTTGCATCCCATATTCCACACAAGCTTCATTCAGATCTTTCAGCACGTTATTCACTGTCCGCTCACTTTCTGCCTCTAATACCATGTCATCAGCAAATCGTCTGTCTTTCCAATCTACTCCTTTCCTCTTCAAAATATCCATCAGCTTGTTCCATTGAACTCTGTCAAAAGCCTTTTCTAAATCTATAAAAACAGCAAAGATTTCTCTGCCTTTTTCCATATACCTTTCCCCTGTAGTTCTTAACAGGCCAATAGCATCTCTTGTTCCTTTTCCTCTTCTCAATCCGAACTGCTCCTTTGCAATCCCTCTATCCAGCTTGCCATATAAGCTTCTATTCAACACTCTCAGCAAGACTTTAGCTACATGAGAAATTAGACTGATGGTTCGATGCTCTTCACATTTTTTAGTGTTTCTCTTTTTCTCTGTTGGTATCATAACTGTTGCAAGGAAGTCCTCAGGCCATTCCCCTTTGTCATATATCTCGTTACAGGGGTAGACTATTTCTTTTCTTGCTTTGTTTCCCAGACTCCTCAACAGTTCTGCTGGCAAATCATCAATTCCACATGCCTTCCTATTCTTCATCTCCTTCAGAGCTTTTTCTACTTCTGCTTCCAAGATGGTAAATCCCTTTCCATCTTCTGGTACATATTGCTACTCTTAAATCTTAATTTTGCTTTGTATTTCATCGCCCTTATACAGACATTCAATATATTCTTGCCATTTGTTCGAAACCTCCTGTGGTTCTTCTCCTAGAGTACCATCCTCTCTTTCTACACTCCTGGAAATTGAAATAAGAACACCGTGAATTCATTGTCCCAGGAAGGGGAAACTTTATTGACACATTCCTGGGGTCAGATACATCACATGATCACACTGACAGAACCACAGGCACATAGACACAGGCAACAGAGCATGCACAATGTCGGCACTAGTACAGTGTATATCCACCTTTCGCAGCAATGCAGGCTGCTATTCTCCCATGGAGACGATCGTAGAGATGCTGGATGTAGTCCTGTGGAACGGCTTGCCATGCCATTTCCACCTGGCGCCTCAGTTGGACCAGCGTTCGTGTTGGACATGCAGATCGCGTGAGACGACGCTTCATCCAGTCCCAAACATGCTCAATGGGGGACAGATCCGGAGATCTTGCTGGCCAGGGTAGTTGACTTACACCTTCTAGAGCACGTTGGGTGGCATGGGATACATGCGGACGTGCATTGTCCTGTTGGAACAACAAGTTCCCTTGCCGGTCTAGGAATGGTAGAACGATGGGTTCGATGACGGTTTGGATGTACCGTGCACTATTCAGTGTCCCCTCGACGATCACCAGTGGTGTACGGCCAGTGTAGGAGATCGCTCCCCACACCATGATGCCGGGTGTTGGCCCTGTGTGCCTCGGTCGTATGCAGTCCTGATTGTGGCGCTCACCTGCACGGCGCCAAACACGCATACGACCATCATTGGCACCAAGGCAGAAGCGACTCTCATCGCTGAAGACGACACGTCTCCATTCGTCCCTCCATTCACGCCTGTCGCGACACCACTGGAGGCGGGCTGCACGATGTTGGGGCGTGAGCGGAAGACGGCCTGACGGTGTGCGGGACCGTAGCCCAACTTCATGGAGACGGTTGCGAATGGTCCTCGCCGATACCCCAGGAGCAACAGTGTCCCTAATTTGCTGGGAAGTGGCGGTGCGGTCCCCTATGGCACTGCGTAGGATCCTACGGTCTTGGCGTGCATCCGTGCGTCGCTGCGGTCCGGTCCCAGGTCGACGGGCACGTGCACCTTCCGCCGACCACTGGCGACAACATCGATGTACTGTGGAGACCTCACGCCCCACGTGTTGAGCAATTCGGCGGTACGTCCACCTGGCCTCCCGCATGCCCACTATACGCCCTCGCTCAAAGTCCGTCAACTGCACATACGGTTCACGTCCACGCTGTCGCGGCATGCTACCAGTGTTATAGACTGCGATGGAGCTCCGTATGCCACGGCAAACTGGCTGACACTGACGGCGGCGGTGCACAAATGCTGCGCAGCTAGCGCCATTCGACGGCCAACACCGCGGTTCCTGGTGTGTCCGCTGTGCCGTGCGTGTGATCATTGCTTGTACAGCCCTCTCGCAGTGTCCGGAGCAAGTATGGTGGGTCTGACACACCGGTGTCAATGTGTTCTTTTTTCCATTTCCAGGAGTGTATTTCCATGTTATTCCTCTTTCTTTTACGTTCAAAAACTATGTCATTAACCAGTCTATACATCATTTCATACTTCCCCTCTTTCTCCATTTTCTCTATTTCGTCGCATTTCTGTTTCATCCATTTTTCTCTTGCTTCTTCAGTTTCTTCTTCTAATTCATTATTCAGTTACCTGTACTCTTTTTGCCTTCTTCAGTTCCTACGCTTTTTCACTTTCTCCGCTCTTCCATCTTTTTCAACATGTTTTCTGTTATCCACTCTTTCCTGGTGCTTTGGGATACTCTAATTCCTAGTACTTCTTTGGCAGAGTCCGTGAGTCCTTCCCTCATTTTTATCCATTTGTCATTAACACTTTCATCAACACTGCCTCTTTGCCAGTTTAACATAAATCTGTTCTCCAAATCTGATGCCTTTCCTATCTCCTTGAGTCTTTCTGTGTTTAGTCTTTCCTTTGCTTTACCTCTCCAGACTTTTTTCAACTTCACTTGTATTTCTGCCATTACTAAGTTGTGGTCTGAATTTATGTCCGCTCCTGGATAAGCTTTAGCATTCTTCAAACAGTTTCTAAGCCTTTTTTGTATCAGGATGTAGTCCAACTGATATCTTTCTCTATTCAAATTTGATATCCATGTGTAACGTTTGTCTCCTTTTGTGGTGTTCAAATAATGTGTTATACACTGCTAATGAATTATCTTTACAGAAACGAATTAGTTGTTTACCTCTCTCATTTCTTATTCCTAATCCAAATTTTCCTACTGCATCTTCATCTCCTCCTTCACCCGCCGCTGCATTCCAGTCCCCCACAATGATAATGCAGGCATTTCTATTTTCTTTCTCGATGAGTTCTTGTATTTTCTCATAATATCCTTCCACTTACTCATCTCTATGCTGGCTGGTTGGCATATATACCTGTATTAATACCAAATCTTTTGAAGTAACCTTCAATCGTATCACCATCAGTCTTCCATCAATATATTGCACTTTCATTACCTTATTTTTCAACTTTTGCCCCATCGATATTCCTACTCCGTTTTCACCACTGTTCGTTTCCCCTGACTAAAAGAGGTTATAATCTCTACTTTCTATCTCCCCATTCTTTCCCCATCTCATTTCACACAAACCGAGTGCATCTAATCTGTTCCTTTTCATCTCCTGTTTTGCATTCTCTAGCTTTACTGCTTGCAGTAGTGTCCTCACATTCCATGTTCCAATCCTTATCTTTCCTTCCTTCGCTGTCCCTTTCTTCCTTTCAAATACGTCTACTCTCAATGTGTTCCCCTCCAGGAGATCCGAATGAGGGGAAATTGTAACTCCGGAATCTTTCACATGGAGAGACATACCATGTACTGCTTGGGAATGTAATGTGGTAGTTTCCCGTTACTTTCCACATAGACAGTAGGATGCCCAGCCTAAAGTTAGCCGCTCACCATGAGTCAGACGCCGTCTGTAGCCACCCCTCTGGGGTTCAGTCGCTACTTGTACTCTTTTTGTACCCAAAGAGAAAAGGTGCCTCTTCCTCCAGCTCTGCCGTACCGAAGTCCATCTTCTCCGCCTTCGCAGCCGTTGAGGTCTTCACCGTAACCCAGGCAAGAGGCCCTGACTAGGTACTATCACCCGGGCCAGGTGAACCAAGATTTTTTAACGAAGTGTTACTCCTCCCTCTCCTCCTTTCCAACCGGGCTTGGGACCGTCTATGGCGGAGCACAGATAGTATTAGGAATAGAAGGTTGGTTGAAACTAGTCGTTAAAGACAACGAAATCCTAAGTTCAGACTGGAATAATTATTGTAAGGATAGGTTTGACGCCAGTGGTGGCGGCGTGTTTCATGCAATAAGGAATTTGATAAAATCAAGCGAGGTATTGCGGAAGTAACTCACCCGTGAAGGAAGTGTCTTACAAGGCACTTGTTCGACACATTTTGAGTCCTGTTCATCAATTTGGGACCCCTATTAGATAGGACTGATAGAAAAGCTAGAGAAGATTAAAAAAAAGCAGTACTTTTGTCATGGGATCGTTTAGTCGGCACTAGAGCGTTACGGTGATGGTAAACAAATTCCATTGGCAGACTTTATGAGAGAGGCGTTGTGTATCACAGAGAGATTTACTATTGAAATTTCGAGAGAGCACTCTCCGAGAAAAGTCGGACAACACGTTACTTCCCCCTATATAAGTCTCGCGTAATCACCATTAGGAGAAAATTCGAGACATTAGAGCCAATACACTGGCGTATCGACAATCATTCTTCCCACGCGCTATTCGCGAGTGGAGCAGAGTTGCAGAGGTCAGTTAGTGGTACAAAAAATACCCTCCGCCACACACTATTAGGTGGCTTCCGGAGTATGAGGTAGATGTAGATGTAGAAGTTTTACAGTTATTGCAACGAAAATGGTGTCTCATTTTGTCTCTTCCAGCTCACTGTAGCCGTAAACTACAGAACTTAGACAGAAATGTTTACGGCCTCTTTAAGTTTTTAGTGAATTCAGTGTGCGTTGCATAGAGTTCCCCAAGGCTCGATCTTAAGTCGACCAATCCCTCATGTATGTAAACTATATTATATCTAAAATACAACAAGCAGGAATACTTCGTTAGCGGATGACACTAGTATTGTAATCAACTACTTTAAGTACTGTCTTCAACTAGCATAAAAGCCTTATTTTTGACAACGTGAACAGAGTTTTGACAAGACTTAAACCTTCCCTTGTGACATCTAGAATGATAATGAAACTGGAATCACTGCAGTCCAAAGGCCTGACAGAAAAGTCGCTCAATTAATAAAAACAAAATATATTCAGTTATGCGCATCTTGTAGTGCTGCACCAACAACAAGTGCAAGGCAGGGCGAGGGAAACATGAATACGGTGTAAGCTCCAAAAATTTTAGAAGCCCATATCGATGAGAACTTAAACTAGAAAGAAAACGCGTTTTAGAACTCCTAAAACCATTATGATCAGCCACATTCGTGTGCTGAATCATTGCTATCTTAGACAGAGCCACATCATCAAGCCGACATATTTTGCATATTTTCATTCTATAATTCCAAACGGAATTACATTCTACATCTACATCTACATCGATACTCCGCAATACGCTGTACGGCGATTGACGGAGGGTATCCCCTACCACAACAATTTCTTTTTCTGTTCCATTCGCAAACAGAACGAGGGAAAACGACTTCTGTATGAGTCCTAATTTCTCTTATCTTCTGGTCCTTACGCGCATTGTATGGTGGAGGCAGCAGATTCGTTTTGCAGTCAGCTTCAAACGCCGGTTCTCTACATTTTCTCAATAGTGTTCCTCGAAAACTACGTCGCCTACCTCCAGGGATCCCCATTTAAGTTGCCAAAGCATCTCCATAATACTTGCGTGTTGTTCCAACACCAGTAACAGATCTGGCAGTGCGCCTCTGAATTGCTTCGATGTTTTCCTGTAATCCCACTTGGCACGAATCCCAAACAGTTGATCAGTAATCAAGGACAGATCGGACTGCCGTCCTACATGCGGTCACCTTTACAGATGAAACACGCTGTCCTAGAATTCTCCCAATAAACCGAAGCCGACTACTCGCCTTTCCTTCAAAAATCCTCGCATACATTACTCGTTCCATTTCATATCGCTTTTCAACTTTGCGCCCAGATATTAAACAACGTGACTTTGTCATGCAGGACACTGCTAACGCTGTATGTGAACAAACGTATGTTTTTCCTATTTATCCGCATAAACTTACAGTTTTCTACATTTAGTGCTCCCTGCCATTCGTCACACCAACTAGAAATTTTGTGTAAGTAATCATGTGTCTTCCTATCACTCAAGTTCGACACCTTATCATACACCACAGCATCATCAGCAAAAAACCGCAGGTTTCTGCGCAACCTTCTCGCCAAATCATCTATGTGTATAGAAAATAACAGGGGTCTCATCACACTTCCCTGGAGCACACCTGACGATGCCCTTGTCTCTGATGAACACTCATTATCGAGGACAAACATACTGCGTTCTGTAACTTAAGAAGTCCTCGAGCCACTCACATATCTGAGAACCTATTCCATATGTTCGTGCCTTCTCTGGGTTTCGTGTGAAACACCTTTCGGCAATCTGTTACCTTTAATCCACAGTTTGCAGTACATTATGTAAGAAAACATCAAGCTGAAATTTGTACAGGTGACGCCTTCTGAGTTAACTCATCTTTAACAAGGAACGTCTTCATTGCTCAAAAACACGCTGGTAATAATTATGTGTGGTGCTCACCCACTATCGTTTTGTAGACATCTTTTTAAGGAGTTGGCCATGCTGACTACTGCTTCAGAGTATATTTATTCCCTCATAAAGTTTGTTGTAAATAATCCACTACAGTTAAAAAGGAACAATGATGTACACAATTACAACACAAGGAGGAAAAATTACATTCATTACTCCACAGTAAGATTGTCTTTAGGACAAAAAAGAATGCACAACGCTGCAACTAAAATTTTTGATCACTTACCTTGTGAAGCAAAATGTCTGTCAGACAACAAAGTAAAATTTTAAGCAAACTCGAAAAGTTTATGCTTAACAAATTCTCTGATTCCGTTGAAGAATTTCTGTTATTGTAATGGGTAAAAGGTGATGGGTAAGAATCATTATCATATTCACTAATAATAACAGAAATAAACAAAAAAAGGGATAAAAACAACTTATATCAGTTGAGCATGTAGCCATACTTACAAATTAATTTGAGGCTTGAATGTAAAATGACTCATTTCACGTACAAATTAATTTCAGATTTGAATGTAAATTACTCATTCCACATCATTACGATTTATCGTGCAAATGACCCACAGAATATTAACTAACTAACTAAAGGTCAATGACAAAATACGACCTCCCAGGCAATGTGAACATAATTACACCAGAAATATATTAGCTGGATTCAAACTGAACAGCATCTCCCTCTTTAACAGGGAGATTTCCATCGATAGTGACTTCCTGCCTTCATACGCAACAGACAGACCTGATAGTAATGCTGTTGGGTGTGATTTCACTGCTCACGTAGGCAGTGGTAGGCCTGTGCTGTCAGTAGCAACGCCTCTCAAGTTAAACGTCACGTTACTCGACCAGATGTTTTTCCAACGCCTGAACAAATCAGGCCGTTTGGGAAATCGCAACCAAGAAAAGAGAAAGCAAACAAATGAAAAATGACTTCAGCAATACTGCCAGACACTCCAGCGAAAATTACGTTAGAGCGCGAATAACAAGCTTCCACAACAGAAACGCTTGAAAGAAAAATGTGGACGTTCTGTATAAAAACCTATTTTCTAAAAGTTGTGGGCAGGACCAAGCTAAATCACACAATAAAACACCGCAAATAAAGGACAAGAAGTAAGTCAGCATTCGTAATCAGGTTCCTCGAAACGAAAAAGATGAGGATGAGGAAGCTCTGTTTTAGGTCTATTCAAACATTTTCCCACAGCAATCTAGGTGACTAATGGATTCAGTGCAGAAGTTGTAGGTTGTGGGCACATCTCTCTTGTGTTAAAATGACGTGAAAGGACTTCTTTTTGAATGTCAGAATTGCGGAGATCTTACTGGACATTAAGACGAACACTGATAAAAATTTTGGACGTACTTCTCTGTCAAACCGTTAATATGTTTTATGACTGTAGTTTTTCACATAGAGTTGTAGCAATATATATTAAACTGTGAGTATTAAAGTCGACATATTAGAAATTACATAATCAATTTCGTCACTAAATTCTAAAATTATATTCGCCAGTTTGCCCCAACTGCCGGGCCGTTTTGCCCCATGTGTGGAGTAGGTTGACCCAGGTGGCATAAATGTACTAAATGTTTCTTAATATAAAAGCCTTAATTACTTAGTTGCAAAGATGCTGAAAAAACGTACGAATGTTTCCACATGAAAAATGCCAATGGAAGCTTTTAAAATACAGACCGAAAAAAATCTCCCCGACAATTCGAACAAAAATTAGTTGTCTTTGGTCCTTTGTTTATTCTTTTATCTTCCACTTACATTTTACAAGTAGAAGCAACAGAAGTGTGTGAGATGTTAAACTTTCGGTAAAATAATGTATGAACTAGGAGAACATGCAAAGTATATTTCCCATCGTTCACCTGTAGGCTGGCGAGTCCTACAAGAACTGAAGGACGGCCTATGCCAGCTACTCTTTGGTGGCACATTGGTATGTATTAGATACATAAGAAGGGTTCATCGCACGCGTACTTCTCGGCATTCCTTTCGTTGTGGGAAGCCGGAAAATCACCGGCCAGTGGAGCATATCTACAACCTACAGCGCGTGCTTCAGGCGCAACAAACGCTGGTTCTTGGGATAAAAATAGTTACGGGCAAGAATTTTATATACTACGATTACTTTTCAGTTTTTCAGCATTAAGATGTCTAAATACTTTTAATTTATTTCTGAAAAGGGAAATTTAAATCTATATCTCTCTTGGTAGTTAAATTTATAGGAGTGACATTTTCGAACCTGTTCCCAAATTTCATATTATTTTAGAAAATGGAAATTAAATTTTATTGATTCAATATTGATGTATATAGTTCAACAAGGGGTCTTTCACGCAAAGTGTGTACTGTCTTAAGTGAATATCTACTGTCGAGCATACTATATTCTGATTTATTTCTTTGTCTTTTTGCTTGATAGTCAGTATGATTGACTGCGGCGCACTTCCATGTTTTCATTTGTGTAAGGTATGGATCTATTAGTTTGTGATCTAAACCTTTACGTAATCAGATGCTGCACTGCGACCTTTATTTGTCTTGCATTATTTCTCGGTTACATGTTCTTCTATTACGATTACAGAAGAATATACTTGCTGTAATACCTTACCAAGCGAGGTGGTGCAAAGGTTAGGTCACTGCACTCGCGTTTTGAAGGAAGACGGTTCAAATCCGAGTCCGGCCATCCTGTTTTACGTTTTCCGTGATTTCCCTAAATCACTTCAGCCAAATTCCGGGATGGATCCTTTGAAAGAGCGCGGCCGACATCCATCCCGATCCTTCCCTGATCCGATGGGTCTGATGACCTCGCTGTTTGGTTTCCTCCCCTAAATCAACAAATCGACTTCCGTTGACGTTTGGTTGTAATACTTTGAAACTCGCCGTAAGATACTTGAGACGTATTTCTTCTTTCACACCGTTCTCATAAAAGATGATGGCAGGTCAGGTGACTTAAAAGGATCAGAATAACTGGTAAATCAATAACATGAAAAATATTACTAGTAACAAAATGTAATTTCCACAGGCATGCATAGGATGACAAAAACAAGTTTGCAAATATAAGATTTACATTTTTCACTGGTAGATGACGCTACATCCTTCGGAGCTGCTACGCTAGGTTGTTTAAAAAGAACATCATAGTAGGACTGTTTGGCACTGCAGTCGTTAATAAATTTCCCATTACTGCGACGGAGAGCATTTGCAGTTATAGTGTTTAGAGCAATTAAGCTTTCTCCACACAGCGTTTGCAGCTGCCTCCTGTTTCTTTACGTCTACATCCACATTAAGTACTCTGCAGTTAACACTTAATTAACTGGCAGGGGCTTCGTATATTAATTATTTCTCTATCGTTCCACGTGGCACGTGGGGGAAAAGACTTCTCTAATTTTATCAAGATGGCCCTTTCAGCCCATGATGGGAATCAACAAAACGATTTGACACTCCTAGGAAAAAGTGGTGATTGTGATTTCGTAAACACATTTCGCCGGAACGGAAAACGCCATTGTTTTAGTGGTTGCCACAGAAAATCGCTCGTAATACCTCTGACAGTGTTTCCCCTAATTCGTGAGAAACCGACCTGGGCTCTTTCGAACGTTTTCGACGTTCTCCATCAACGCTGTTTCGTAACCGCCCAGCAGTACTCCAGAGAAGAACGAACAAGCGTATAGCGTCTTGAGAGACAGATGAAAGTCGCTTCCTAGTTCTGGATTGGCAGAAGGCGATAGAAGTTGGTCGACTTTGGCACGAATGTATTTACTGTCTGGCACATACCGAACTCAGCGATCTAATACGTAACCCAGCGTCTGTAGCCATTGTTGTTCCATGTTGTGTTGTGTCGCAAAGTAACATATCTATTGATGATTGACGATGAGGTTCTGGCCCATGACGGGCAGTACCAAATACTCTCTTCACTCTTTGGAAAAGGGAAAGACTTGGTACTTAACGGAGTGGAGCTAGAAACATAATTAATAATGTTGCTGAATGTTGTGAGCAGGAGAGCAAAAATTTGCTCCACGTTATCCTTCAGATCACGAGACAAGTTCAGTTTGACAGTACTTTGAAACCGCTATCCCCGTTGTCTGAATTAGCTTAGAATGGTCATCGTGCTTTCATGTGTAAAAGCACCGTTATTTACAGCAACTACTCCCTTATAAGACGATGTCCTCAGGGGTGCTAACGACTTTTGGAAAGCACATAGTATGTGACTGTGTGGTTTAAGAAACCAGGTATTAATGGTATCACATCCTGAAATAATTTATGCTGCTGGGCGCTCGTTTCCGAATAATCAACACAGAAGAATTTCCTGTGATCGACTAGGAGGCAAGAGTTGCAACAACAACGTCGTTTTTTGAAAAACCTACTTAGTTTGATGGTTAAGTCATTTTTCTGGTATGCTGAAGCTAGTGGGTTACATGCTGTTCGTGTTACATGTTATTATTTACCTCCTTATGGAAATGACTGTCACGATTATTTTCATTCAATTAATTGTGGTTCATATTATGATACGTAGAATCATAACCTACACAACCGAATAGTTGGCTTCAAAAAGTCGATCCCACTCGTGGTAACCTCTCCTTATTGGTTATTACTACATATTCTACATAGAATTCAGTCTTCCTTTCTGACACAATAGATCTGTATGTTTCCTCTTTAGTACATTTACCGTATATTATAAGTGTTCTGCCAATAAAACTCACCGACAACAGTTTCCATATGATGATACCTTTTAACTCATTCGCAATTGTAGTCCATAGGTATTTAGTTCGATCTACAGCTTTTAAGTGTTTTATGATGTAACTGAATTTTAGGGGAATTTTTTTTGAACTGATGTGGAGGAACTGACGATCCACTGTTCAGGGTCAATTATCACATATGGCACAGCCCAGATATCTCGTCTAAATCATTACACCATTCGTTTTGATTTTCTGATAACTTTAGTACACAGTAAATGACGGGAACACCTTCAAGTGCTCGAAGAGGGCTGCTCGGATTGTTTCCTAAATCGTTTATGATAATTAGGGACATCAGAGGAGATCCGTACAACATCCTTTCGGATCACCACATATAAGTTCTGCTTAACTTGGTGACTTCCCGTCAGTAGCTACAAACTGTGACAATTCTGGCAGAAAATCGCGAATCCAGTCGCACAGCTGTAACGACACTCCATAAGCGTGCAGTTAGGTTAGAAGCCGCTTCTCAATAATGGTCTGAACAGCTTTTCTAGAAACCTTTAAGTGTCGAATCAGCTTGAGAGCCTCTGTCTAACACTACTGATGTAGTCAGTTTATCAGAATTCGCAAGCCACAAGTGCAGCCTTGCGCTTATTCGGTATTAGAAATGGATACAGACCACGGCCCTGTTCGTCAGTAAATGCAACGATGAAGAAGTTTAGAGTCGCTTGCCGAACTCCACATGGGTCGACGGGAATAACTGGAAACCCACTTCTCACGAGTTCGAGACACCGTCTTTTTCCACTTTAGTGACAAAATCATTTAGAAACTAGAAAATATATTGCCCTCCGTGCCTTACTACGTACTGTCAGTGCTACGACAACGGATGTGACTGAAGAATAATTGTGGTCTGTCACTCGTGTGTGTTATGGTTCGGCAATATGTCGGTAACAGCTACCCACGGAAATAGTGGAACGAGGAGTTTCCAGTAGCATAACATGCTCACTAGTCGCAATTTGTGCGTCGTCAAAAATCTCGTAAGAATGTTCAACTAGTTCTAGATTTCCAATCAGCAAAAGAAACATTCACTGTAGCTCGATAAGCAACTTCGTGACATGGTAGATTAACCGAAAGAGTGAGGTAGTCCACGGCATGATCTGTGGACGCTTGAATTACACTGCGTGCATTTGTAACTTTAGTTGCTATTCTGGTTATCGTAATGTCATGTGATGTAATGTTTAAGCTCTCTGCACGCTGCTACTATTATAGTTCGTTAATATTTAATCATGACACTGACTGATGAGTAATGGAAATCACTTCCGTACGTTACATTTATTGCTAACAATGGCCCTATCCCGTAACCAGTACGATTTCCTGTTTTAAATTTTAACCTGGAATTTCACATTGTTAGAATTCATCTGATAATAGTCGTGAATGGCTATCCTTTCGAAGCCACACACACCAAGTCGTTACATCACGAATCAACCGTCCTATCGTCTGATCATTGGTCTAGAGGTGAGTGCGTGCCTGGAATCCGAGAAGTCGTGGATCCGAATCCCATTTCGACTACGAAAATTTTCAGTCTGCCTTTAATCTGCAATTCATCTTTCAACGATGTGAGGATTAGCCAGAACAACACGTTACTTGGACTCCACGTCAATTGTAGGTTCCCTTTCTCCTGTTGGATATATGGGGTAGGTTTGGGACATACAAACCGCTAAATTGTCGTCCAGTTGAAAGGCTCGCACTCGCCCATCGAGCCACATGCAGTTATTATCATATTTCTAACTGAGCAGGTGCTTAGTCGAAACGTCAGATTATGGTGATTTGATATGAGTCTGTCTTCTGCTCCGGTCACTGGTGTTCGCAGAAATTTATAGCAAATATTTTGGAGATGATCAACAACCACTATGTGCTAAACGAAGCTTTCAAAGATCTTAAAAATACAATTCACACAAGAGATGTTATTGGAAAATATTGCTTGAATTGAAGATTATATATATAACAAAAATACACATAACTTAATCCAAATATCTCATACTGGGTGGTCCATTGATCGTAACTGGGCCAAATATCTCACGAAAAAAGCGTCAAACGAAAAACTACGAAGAACGAATCTTGTCTAGCTTGAAAGGGGAAAGCAGATGGCGCTACGGTTGGCCCGCTAGATGGCGCTGCCATACGTCAAACGGATATCAACTGCGTTTTTTTTAAATAGGAACCCCCATTTTTTATTACATGTTCGTGTAGTACGTAAAGAAATATTAATGTTTTAGTTTGAACATTTATTGCATTAATGTGGTATTTACAGGTAATCACGCTGTAACAGCAGCGTTTTCAGAATTGATAAGTTCACAATAGTACATGTATCACTTTGGAACAACCGATATAAAATGTTCAAAGGTACCTATGTTCTGAATTTTTAATTTAGAAAAACGTACTTGTTACCAACTGTTCGTCTAAAACCGTGAGCCATATACTTGTGACTATTACATCGCCATCTATCACAAAGCGAAAAAAGTGGTCCAACTAAAACATTCATATTTCTTTACATACTACGCAAATATGTAATAAAAAATGGGGGTTCCTATTTGAAAAAACGCAGTTGATATCCGTTTGACATATGGCAGCGCCATCTAGCGGGCTAACCATAGCGCCATCTGGTTTCCCCCTTCAAGCTAGACTAGTTTCGTTCCTTGTAGTTTTCTCGTTTGACGCTTACTTAGTGATATATTTGGCCCAGTCACGATCAATGGACCATCCTGTATACATCGACCGTGATCCATGAAATCGTTTGGCGGACCTTCTACTCCAACACAAACGAATGCCTCGTACGCCACCTTACATTGTCGTTCCGTAAAGACAGTGTCCTGACTCGTGCTGCTCTTGGTGTAGTTCAAAGAGAACCACTGGCGAAAGAAAAAGTACACAGCCTCAGCTAAGCGTCAACGGACGCGGTACGCTTGAAAATGTAATATTATGTACTGTAACGTATCTATAGTAGAGCATTATTTTTGTTTATTTAACCCTAATCTCATCACATAGGTAATACGAAGATAATGCTCTTCTGTGAATACACATTTTCAGTAAAAATTAGACGATATGTTATGAACTCATTATGTCTTTCTTTCTGAATATGATGATGGCAGTCTGTTGAAAGCTTAACTTATAATTAATGTGACATAAATCCTATATGCATTGAATAGGATAATCCTTTACTCGTGCGTTAATGTCACGCTTGTAATAAGTCGTCTACAGTTCCACAGAGTGAAGTTTGAGACGCTAGTTTTCTGTAAACTTTCTCCTTTCTTCCAGAATGAAATTTTCACTCTGCAGCGGCGTGTGCGCTGATATTAAACTTCCTAGCAGATTAAAACTCCCGGGTTCCCGGGTTCGATTCCCAGCGGGGTCAGGGATTTTCTCTGCCTCGTGATGACTGGGTGTTGTGTGCTGTCCTTAGGTTAGTTAGGTTTAAGTAGTTCTAAGTTCTAGGGGGCTGATGACCATAGATATTAAGTCCCATAGTGCTCAGAGCCATTAAAACTGTGTGCCGGACCGAGACTCGAACTCGGGACCTTTGCCTTTAAGGGGTATGTGCTCTACCAACTGAGCTACCCAAACACGACTCACGACCCGTCCTCACAGCCATACTTCACCCAGTACCTCGTCTCCTACCTTCCAATGTTCACACAAGCTCTCCTGCGATGCTGAAGAACCATTTGGAAAATAGGAGACTTGGTACTGGCGGAAGTACGGCAGTGAGGACGGGTCGTGAGTCGTGTTTGGGTAGCTCAGATGGTAGAGCACTTGCCCGCGAAAGGCAAAGGCCCCGAATTCGAGTCTCGGTCCGGCACACAGTTGTAATCTGCCAGGAAGTTTGTCCTTTCCGTTTCATGGCTGCCGCGGAACAAAAATTGGAAATTTATGGTAAGTTCCTACCAAACTGCTGAGGTCATCGGTCCCTAGGCTTACACACTACTTAATCCAACTTAAAATTACCCTAAGGACAACAATAATATTTCTGAATATAATACATAATACATAGACGCATGGGGAAACATTATAGATGCGATACGGGACGCAGATGGAGGACTCCATTGACTTAAGCGACTTTTCCGACTCTTCCTGCTACGTTGCTGTCCCGTGTCAACTTCCCGTCAGCCGTACAGCAGCCACCATATTACGGCCAAATGTCTGCGTGAACCATCGTACGGGGATACTCTCCTCTCCTTCATGCCAATGATACGACCATTCTTTAAGTTCGAAAAACGGCAAAAAGCTTAACGTCCATATCCTCTGGTTGTTTCAGTCTTCAGGTTTCATTAACATTATACATATCCAACAGCCATCATGAATTCATACCATTTTTAAACTGTAGGAATGGTGTTTTTCCATACTTAAGATACTAAAAATAAACTCTCACATGGGCGAAAATTTAATCAACATATGCCAGAGCATCGGAATTTACGGATATCGGTTTGCTGGCGTTAGTAGAAAGGTTTCTCTTTTGCGTCAGTGCAGGCTTCTAACTAAAGTAGTAAACAAACAAAACATAAATCTCTTCTAACTGACATGATTCATATATTACAGAATTTTCTGTTTTTAAGTTGGCCCAGAAACTTACCTGAGGTTATGTATGAAGCAGATGTCCAAAATATTTGTCGCAATGAAATCACAAAATTGTAAATTTTCATATACCTGAAACCTACACACTTACTTACTGCGTTGGCCACACAAACCGCAGTCGGTCTTTGGCGTCACCAATCAGCCTCCTCCAGCGCCCTCGGTTCATGTATTCTTCTTCAGACAGCCGCAGCGAACTCATATCCTCTCTGACCTGATCAGTCCATCGGAGTCGTGGCCTTCCCCCTTGTCTTTTGCCTCTAATATCCTCCTCCACTGCCGGCCGAGGTGGCCGAGCAGTTCTAGGCGCTACTGTCTGGAACCACGCGACCGCTACAGTCGCAGGTTCGAATCCTGCCTCGGACATGGATGTGTGTGATGTCCTTAGGTTAGTTAGGTTTAAGTAGTTCTAAGTTCTAGGGGACTGATGGCCTCAGAAGTTAAGTCCCATAGTGCTCAGAGCCATTTGAACCATCTTCCTAGACTACCTGCATGATGATCTGGCCTTCTCAACGTATTGCGTGTCCATACCACTTCAGTCTTCTTTCTTTGATTGCTGCCACGATGTCCATCGACTTGTATAGCTCCTGCAATTCACGATTCTTTCTTTTCCTCTATTCATCTCCATCCTTTACTGGCCCAAAAATTTGTCTAAGGATGGCATTTCAAAGGTCAGGAATTTTCTTCCCATTTTTTTGGGTAATGGTCCAGGTGTCTACTCCATATAAGACTACAGGTTGTGTTATAGTCTTGTAGATCTTGGTCTCTGAGGATCTCGATAAAGGCCGGGAGTTTAACAGCTTTCCCAGAGTAAATCTTGACCTGTTTCCTGCTTTTATTCGTGCGATAATTCCCTGATCTATCTCGTTCCTACATACACAAAGGTAAATTATTATCTTGTCTGAATAAATGAATAAAGTTAACAAAGAAACAATCTGCAGCAAATTTATTTTTGCTTTGCGTAGGTAAATCTAGAGGTTCAATTGAAACAATCATTACAAACTACTCTAGGATTAACAGTATTTTTGTCACATCATCACTTGATATTGTTTTCTTTGGCTTTCCTGGAGAGAATGTTAAACGCTACCTTATTAATTAGGTGTTGATTCGTGGGTTATTTAATATATTAACAAAGTGCTGTATTTAAACAAAAATATTTTATTGAACTGTTGTAATCTAAAGTTCAATTGTGGTTACTTTCGTCTACGAGATATTTCAAAATGAATATCCAAGTTGTAAGCCTTTGTAGCAGTTATGACATTCAGATCAGAATTGTAAATAATATATCATATGAAAAACCAACTGGAACAGGTTTTCTCACAGATGTTCAATGTGAGTACCATTCACCACACGACACAAATCGAGTCGACAGGCAAGTTCTTCCCAAGTCTTGATCAGAGTGTCTGGGGTAACTGCGCCAACAACTGCTTCAATTCTGTTTCTCAAGTCTGGTGGAGGCATATACCCCAAAGGTAAAAATCGCATGGCGTCAGATCGGATGAATGTGCAGGCCGTGGGAAACAAGCTCTGTCATCAAATAGCCTCTTGCGTCCACTCTACCAGTGGGTTACAATATCGTTTAATGAATTGCGCACCATCTTGCTGCCAGATAGTGCTCTGTAGTTCAAGTGCTTCCAGTTAAGGAGAGAGCCATATGTACAATGTATCAAGATGAGAAACACCTGTCACAGTTGCTCCACCGGAGAAGAAAGACCCATAAACTTCCACCTGTACATGGCACAAGACACATTCAATTTAGAGGAATCTGCAAATGTACGGCGTTGTGGGAATTTGCTGACTCCCAGTGTCGCACCTTATATGTGTTCACACTTCCACTCACACCTCGTCAGAATACCAAAGCGACTGACGTCTAACTGTTTACAGGATTGCTAACTTAGCAGCAGACAATCAGAGAACGCTCTTGGTCTCGTCTTCTGTTCCATTCTCTATTGTTAAATCTCTGTGCTACAGGTAACATATTCATTTGTAGACGATGACTGCGGCCGGTAACCTAAACAGTTGTGATCCGTTTCGTTGTGTGCTTTGTTTCTTTTTGGGTCGAGTTTATTTTATGCTACATGATGCCAGTAGCTTGCAGCGGAAGAGTGTAGAAAAGTATGGTTGAATAAACAGAAAGTTTAGTGGTCTGGTCATGTTTTGAGTGGTCACACACGTGAGGTTTAGTGCTCGGGAGTATTTCTTGAAGAAGAGACACAATGGTGCGAATCTATTGCCTCCAATGAAGGAAGCTGAAAGAACTGCAGACACTTTAAGGATGTGAAGAAACACTGTTGTAAAAGTTTGTAAGGAAAAATGCTGGGAACTGGAAGAACTATTCGACAGCAGCAAGAGTTCTTTGCTAACGGTTTTCGGTGCAAAAAGGCTAGCCTACTGGACGGAGAATTATTATAGGGATAGGTGGCATCGTAGAATAGTGTGGTCGATTTTTAAGAGACATTGTTAAAGTACCGATTGGCGACACTGTGTGGCTCAAGGAAACATGGATGAAAGCTGGTCATTTCCTCAGAAAAAACTGGCCAGATGATGGCATATTTGGAAGTTCTGTTGTTACTGTGGAAAAGGTCACAAGAATACTTGTCTTCTGGTTTCGTACTTAACTGTATCTTCTATTACAAATCAAAGGAAACAAGGAGGAGATGCAGTACGATAATTTTGTGGAGTGGTTCAAGGGGAAACTATGAGGAAACTTAATTTGGCTGTTTATCATAGTAATGGCTAATGCACTCTACTACTGTTACTAAAGATAAAACTTCGACGATGGCAACGAAAGAAGTCGACATTATTGAACGGTTACAGGACAATTTATGTAAGGAGGAGCGCATGAAATAAGTGCGAAAAATTAAGCCACAGTTTGAACAGTATGTTGTGGACGAATTACATAAAGAACATGGCCAGAGGGTTGTTAGACTTCCACCGTAGCAACGCCACTTCAGCGTTATCGAAATGATTTGGGCATAGATTAGACATTACGTGGTAACAAATAACAAAATCTTCACTGTTTGCAAAAATTCAGACTGTTAGAGGAAGCAGTTGCACAACTAACGCCACAGAAGTGCAATAATATTGTACGCAACACAGACACGATGAAGCGTGAAAAAGTAAAAGTAAAACCTAAAACATAATTACGATATCGTACATCATTGGGCAATTGCAGTGAGTCTTCTACGGACTAAAACACAGATAACGACGGTGTAGAGGAAGAAAGGGACTGAACTAAGCGGCATTTGCCTTCTGTCTAAATTTTTACGTTCGTGTTTCACGTATTTGACTGAGTGGTGGCTACCGCATTTCCACAAAAATTCAATGGTCCGCTCCCCCAAATGAACCAACCAAGCAACCAACCAACCACAATAAATATCACCTCGTTACTAAGGAAAACCACTCTGCAAAAGCATGACGCACTACATGCACACCATAGTGATTGGTAAATACTTATGCAGCTCATATTACTTTAATGTTGTGAGTTGCTGTATTTACACGAACGAAAGAATGACTCAGATCCACTTCAGCACCCCTTTCATTAGGAAAAGTGAACTAAACATGAATCATTCTGATTGTTGTTGCTTTTATTGAGATATACAAATAACATGAACACGATATCATTTTATACACATGAGTGCGTTCGTTAAGTGACAAGGATACCGGTATTACGATCCCGTAAAGCGAACTCAGTACTGCAGTTCAAAGGCAGCTTAAGAAAGTAGTTTGTACAGTACGGAAACGTATAGCTGTTGCTGCTACAGCCATACTGCGAGCCCCCACCGGCAAACCAAACATCGCCGCCCCGTTTCACGCTCAAATGTGCTTCACTCTCAACCGCTTTGTTGTTCCGAGTCAGGTATTGGCGAAATGTCGACTCATCACTGAAGACGACACAATCCAGAAAATCTTCATCGTTATTCAGCAATATTTCGTTTGCAGAGTTGGCACCTAAACAGGTAGGATACAGAGCATGTAACAACTGCAAACGATACGGACAGAATTGTAAGTGTATCCTTAAAAGGCTCCACAGGGGCGTAAATGGATCTGCTAATTCACGACTAATCTTCCGAAATGATTTCTTGGCGATACGCATGAAAGTCTCTTGTTCAACACGTTCTTCATTGACTCTTGGTCATCCCGAACTCTTAGACTGATAAAACCTTCTACGGATGTTACAATCACGAGTTGGTTACTTAATATGGAATGCACATTCCACAGTAACAACAGATTCATTCCTTGCAAACGCTAAAGCATGGAAGACTTTATGTTCATTGATCACTGCATATGCTACTAGCTTATTCTAAAGGAAGACGTAGGAAACAGTGCATACATATTCATACAGGTATACACAAAACTGAGTTTCTCTGGCATCTCATGTATTATTTATAATTGTAAGTTGAATACGATAAATGTTACGAAGCCTTAAAAGCCCGATATGAATTTTGAAACTCTCAATATTCAGCGAAGTTTCAGCAGAATTCTTGGGAATCTTGTAGAACAATATGTCTTTATCGTTTCAAGTTAGACCATTCCTTCGAGCAATGAGGAAAGCTTTGTTAACTCATGGTGAGTGGATGAAATGTGTGGCATATTCATTTGGAAAGGAAATTTCCTGAAGTATGCTAGATTAGTTGTCGCAATTTATGTGGAATATCTCCGTTTAATAGTTGATTTTTTATGCTTAAATGGCTACGAATGGAAAAAAAACTGCACTTGAGAAATCTCCAGTGAGGTACTGAAACGGAGACGGGAGAGTTGTGATTGAGGAAAAACCAAACAAAACATTGTTACCGAAGAGTAGTACTAAGCAGATTGAAATATTTCGTCACTTTTATAATAATTCAGTCAGCGAAAGTAAAGTTTTATTCTGTTTTAAATTTAATGTTTTTTGCAAGTCAGTAGTAAGCATACATGGTGGTATAGCTTCATATTCTTAGCTTATCGCTTACATTAATTTGCTATGTGGTAATTGTTCGTTCCTGATGAGACATCTTATGTTTCATGAGTAATCGTTTCGTAATTGTTTCATCTTCATATTTGATTTATTTCAGCTGAAGTTGCATTTCTGTATTCCTAATATAGCGGTTCATTCTATCGGACAGTAAATTTTGCATTCTATATTGAGATTTACTGGTAATTTTATGTATCTCGGAACGACACATGAAAGCTTCTGATTCTGTGTATTGGTGCTGGGTCCATCTCTAAACAATGTGCTTCTAATAATAAAATGCTTTCCCAAGGAGCGCGGTAAATCATTGGCTATATTGCGCTGTTCCTACTGTTGACGAATCATCAAAACATTTCGTGATTTGACAGTGCACACGTGTGAGTTGAGCACCGAAGGCGAGAAACTGAAGGCCTGTTGTCATTCACTACTCTTCCACTTATTACTTAGCGATTTACATGGAAGTTGTCCAACTGCGTTATACCAGGTGAGAGCCATGAGGCTAGTCGCGCCCGTTCACCTGACGCAGCAGAGTGTAGTAGGAGTAGGCTGCATTCATCAGCTGAAACATAAACGAAACAGAACTCTGAATCAGATGAAAATAAAACATACAGCTGTATTTTGTCGATACTATAAACAAATGTGTAATCAGTCTACAAATTAGGAATTTCCAATATATTACTCGAAAAGTGTACAGGATGCAGAAATTCGTGGTCCTACTGCTGACCTTTCAGTGATTGAGACTGGGGTGATCGTCAAAGCGTTTTATGTTAAGCGTATTTAGAGAAATTTCTTGCAGTAGGGTAAGAAGAAAAGATTTGCACTGAACTCAGTTCCCACAACTTCATTATGATAGTGATCTAAGAACACAATCGGATGGTTGTAATTAAAGTGAAACTACTCACGGGGGTCCAGTGTGGGATATAATAATCGCATGGCAGCGAAACCTGATGAACCCATTACGCAGGAAAATAATTGGTTCAACATTTGCTCACCACGTGCCACGTTAACGCTGTACAGCATCTCGTTTACGTCTCTGGTGCTCATACTGAGCAAACTGTGTTAGCAGCAATATTATCCCTTACTTACTTGTTTGAAATTTTCCTGCCCTCGTCCTGTTACGAAGCCATTACGTATGGAAACATTTCTAGACATCTTTCTTGCGTTCACAGCGCCAGATTTGCACGTACTGGCTAGAACTAGAACTATATTTTTGTCAGCCTTAATCGGTTCTGCATTAACGTATTAGCATAGCTAACGCCTTTCACTGCCACACGATAATTACAGAGTACACTAGACCTCTGTGGGTAGTTGCACCTCTGTTATAACCACCCTCCCTCCCCCCGGTATGTCCGTGTGGTCGTGACAGAGTAGAACGATCGTTTATATTATAAATTTTTATTAATACTATGCACCTGAGTCGAAACAAGGCCCCGGGAGTAGACAACATCCCATTAGAGCTACTGACGGCCTTTGGACAGCCAGTCTTGACAAAACTCTACCATCTGGTGAACAAAATGTATGAGACAGGCAAAATACCCTCGGACTTCAAGAAGAATATAATAATTTCAATCCCAAAGAAAGTAGGTGTTGACAAATGTGAAAATTACCGAACTATCAGTTTAATAAGTCACGGCTGCAAAATACTAACGCGAATTCTTTACAGACGAATGGAAAAACTGGTAGAAGTCGACCTCGTGGAAGGTCAGTTTGGATTCCGTAGAAATATTGGAACAAGTGAGGCAATACTGACCCTACGACTTACGTTAGAAGCTAGACTAAGAAAAGGCAAACCTACTTTTCTAGCATTTGTACACTTAGAGAAAGCTTTTGACAATGTTGACTGGAATACTCTGTTTCAAATTCTGAAGGTGGCAGGGGTAAAATACAGGGAGCGAAAGGATATTTACAATTTGTACAGAAACCAGATGGAAGTTATAAGAGTCAAGGGACATGAAAGGGAAGCAGCAGTTGGGAAGGGAGTGAGACAGGGTTGTAGCCTATCCCTGATGTTATTCAATCTGTATATTGAGCAAGCAATAAAGGAAACAAAAGAAAAATTCGGAGTAGGTATTAAAATCCGTGGAGAAGAAATAAAAACTTTGTGGTTCGGCGATGACATTGTAATTCTGTCAGAAACAGCAAAGGACCTGGAAGAGCAGTTGAACGGAATGGACATTGTCTTGAAAGGAGGATATAAGATGAACATCGACAAAAGCAAAACGAGGATAATAGAATGTAGTCGAGTTAACTCGGGTGATGCTGAGGGAATTAGATTAGGCAATGAGACACTTAAAGTAGTAAAGGAGTATAGATCGAGTATATCGAGTATAGATTTAAGTATCGAGTATAGATTTATCATCGAGTATAGATTTAAGAGTCAGGCAGTCATTTCTGAAAGTATTTGTATGGAGTGTAGCCATGTATGAAAGTGAAACGTGGACGATAAACAGTTTAGACAAGAAGAGAAGCTTTCTAAATGTGGTACTACAGACGAATGTTGAAGATTAGATGGGTAGATCACATAACTAATGAGGAGGTATTGAATAGAATTGGGGAGAAGAGGAGTTTGCGGTACAACTTGACTAGAAGAAGGGATCGGTTGGTAGGACATGTTCTGAGGCATCAAGGGAACACCAGTTTAGTGTTGGAGGGTAGCGTGGAGGGTAAAAATCGTACAGGGAGACCAAGAGATGAATACACTAAGCAGATTCAGAAGTATGT